>NC_133621.1:221940217-223325541 GCF_048593235.1 Sminthopsis crassicaudata
TTCTTTCTTTCTTTCTTTCTTTCTTTCTTTTTCTTTATTTTTTCTTTCTTTCTTTCTCTCTTTCTTTTTTCTTTCTCTTTCTCTTTTCTTTCCATCCTATAAGAAGCAATCAGTTCACTAATAAAAAACGTCCATACTCCCAAGTGCTGGTGGAAGGAGGTTAGTGGTATAGTTATGCAAACTGAATTGCCTCAAAACCCAAGCTGAGTTGAGGAGTTGGAAGGGAGGCTCTAGATGGATGTGTGTGGGGACCTCCCTGGCAGCATCCCCCAGCCTCCACCCTCTGATACTGCCAATGAGAAAGCTTGGGAAGCCTCTCCAGACATGCTGAGGTTGATAGATTAGACCCAAGGCAATGAGGTTTAGCTAATGGAGACTCAGTAATTCAAAGGTTATTTGGAGCAATCATATCTCTCTCCATAGACAGACGTTTAATTGGTGGACAGTATTTTTTAAAATTAATTTTATGATTTAATAAGCACATCCAAGTGATATATTTCTCTTCTGCTAAGTCAAATATTAGACTAAACTGAATTTAGAACCAGGTCCTTGCAAATAGGAAAATCGCAAAAATTTTCAAAAACAGCATAATATATTGTATTACATTACTCTCATATGCACATTATTCATATTAATGCAATTATCACTAATTATGAATAGTAATAGTTGAGTGAGAACAAATACTCATAAGTAAGATGGAGGTAGGACCTGGATCTATGAGCTCTCAGATGAGAAAATTCCCTCATTGAATTGTACCTTCTTTGCAATTCATAGTTGATTTGCCCATGGTCATTCTGCCACAGGAACCTAGGTCTTTCTGGCTCTGAAGCCAGCTTTTTATTAAAAGCCTTGGGTATACTAACTTTTATAAATAAAAAGATTTTATAAATATTGCTTCTTTGTGAGGATAAAATAGTTAATATTTAAAGCACTTTGCAAAAAGTTTAGTCATGTCCTCATTTGGGGTTTTCTTGGCAAGAGACAGAAATGGTTCACCATTTCCTTCTTCGATTAATTTTAGAGATGAGGAAACTAAAGCAAGGTTAAGTGCCTTAGCCATTACTCAATGCTAGTAAGTGTCTGAGGTCAGATTTGCACTGAGGATTTCTTGATTCCAATGGTGGCACAATATCCACTGTACTACTGAGTTGCCCTTAGAGGAGCCTAATAAATACTAACTAGCTATTATATCTCGTGTGCTATTTTTGCTAAGGTAACTAGATAAAAAATGAAGAAAGAACAGATTGGAATCAGAAAAACCTGAGTTTAGATACTTGCTTCAGATATTTGCTAGCCTTGTAATCCTGGACAAGTCATTTAACCAGTTTACTTTTCTTAGATAGATAATGTTAGTTATCATCATTGTGCATATTTTAATGTATATGCTACATTGGCAAAATAGTATGTATGTATATATATATATGCATATATAAAATTTATAAATAAATGTTTATATATTTATTAATAAGAGTACCTAGTCAAAAAAGTTTGGAAACTACCACCTTAAAAGACAAGTGAAAAAGAGAATCATAAGATTATTTCCAACATTTATGTTTATACTTAGTTAATTCCATGGTGATTCCTCAATTAGATGGTTAGTTCTTTTTTTTTTTTTTTGCCTTTATTTGAACCTCCAGCACTTAGCATAGTATGTAGAGGGCACTTAAGAAATAATTGTTGATGTCTTAACTTGGTTGTTTTACCCACTCAACTGGCCACACCGTGTTGGAGTGAATCATCACCCTCTTTTCCTTCATCTATACAGCACTTAAACTCTTCAAAGCCTCCCTATTTCACTCTCTACCTATTTATGGACTCACAAAGCCCCTGAGCTAAGGATTATTATCAATTATTATCATCTTTTTTTTATAAAGGAGTATTTATATATATATATATGTATATATATGTATATATACACATATATATATATATGTATATGTCATTAGGACATCTATATTTTTTCCTGGGTACTGAGGATCTTACAAAGTTTAATGAGGTGGCACTGGATCTCATGGAAATTAAGTCTAGCATGGACAAAATTATATAAATAGCAGTTAGGCAAAAAACATTGGTTAAAAATTTACTATGTACCACACACTGTGCTAAACACTGGGGATGCAAAATGGAGGAAAAAATCCCTACCCTCAAAGAACTTAAAAGAACAATGACAAGGGACAAGGGAAGAGAGTAAGTAAACAATTTTGTATAGCCAACATCTGTGCAGGACCAACAGAGGGAAGGCATTAGAATTAAGAATGATTGGGAAAGGCTCCCTGTAGAGGTAGATTTTAGTTGGGATTTGAATATAACTAGGAAAGCCTAGGCAAAGATAAGGTGGGAGGGACAGTCAGAGAAAGTTTCCAGTGTCCAGAAATGTCTGTTTCCAGCTTCATGAAGGAAAATGGAAGGAATCAACACCATTTCAGGTTGCTGAATAGCAAAAAATGAGATGTAATAGCTAGTTAGTATTTATTCTGCTCCCCTAAGGACAGCTTAGTGGTACAGTGGATACTATGCCAGTCTTGGAATCAAGAAATCCTCAGTGCAAATCTGACCTCAGACACTTACTAGCATTGAGTAATGGCTAAATCACTTAATCTTGCTTCAGTTTCCTCATCCCTAAAATTAACTGAAGAAGGAAATGGTTAACATTTATGTAGGATAAGCATATATGTGTGTGTTGATATGTTGTCCATATAGGTTAGGTGTATCTTTATGGATATGGCAGGCAAGAATAAACATTTCTACTATCTTCTCCCTATCCAGAAAAGGAGAGGGAGAAGAAGGAAGGAAGAAGTAGAGAACAAGGAAAGAAGGAAGGAAGGAAGGAAGGAAGGAAAAAAGAAAGATGGAAGGAAGAAAGGAAAGAAGAAAGTGATGGAAGGAGGAAAGAAGGAAAGAGGAAGAAAAAAAGGAAGAAAGAAAGAAAGAAAGAAAGAAAGAAAGAAAGAAAGAAAGAAAGAAAGAAAGAAAGAAAGAAAGAAAGAAAGAAAGAAAGAAAGAAAGAAAGAAAGAAAGAAAAGAGAAAGAAAGAAAGAAAGAAAGAAAGAAAGAAAGAAAGAAAGAAAAAGAGAAAGAAAAAGAGAAAGAAAGAAAGAAAGAAAAAGAGAAAGAAAGAAAGAAAGAAAGAAAGAAAGAAAGAAAAGAAAAGAAAAGAAAAGAAAAGAAAAGAAAAGAGAAAAGAAAAGAAAAGAAAGAAGGAAAAAGGAAGGAAGAAAGGGAGAAAAAAGGAAGAGGAAGAAAGAAGGAGGAAATATTGATTAGGTTCCTTTTTATTTTATGTATATTTTATAGACACAAAATGTGTATATTTTACATATGGTTTGAACTGCAAGACTGTTAAGAGTTCTCACAACTCTCAAATGCTATGATTTTGCACTTCCAGCCTCCTGAGGCCTAAGTCAGTTGACCAAAAAATCCTTTAATAAATCTCATCTGGTGATGATTGAAATGAGCAGGACCAGGAGATCATTATATACTTCAACAACGATACTATGATGATCAATTCTTATTGGCAAGGACCTCTCCAACAATGAGATGAGTTAAATCAGTTCCAAGAGAGCAGTACATGAACTGAACCAGCTACACTCAGCGAAAGAACTCTGGGAGATGACTGTGAACAACTACATAGAATTCCCAATCCCTCTATTTTTGTCCGCCTGCATTTTTTATTTCCCTCACAGGCTAATTGTACATTATTTCAAAGTCCAATTCTTTTTGTACAGCAAAATAACTGTTTGAACATGTATCAATATATTGTATTTAATTTATACTTTAACATATTTAACATGTATTGGTCAACCTGCCATCTGGAGATGGGGAAGGAGGGGAAAAAATTAGCACAAAAGGTTTGGCAATTGTCAAAGCTGTAAAATTACCCATGCATATATCTGGTAAATAAAAAGCCATATAATAAAAATACAATAAAATAAAATAAATAAATAAATCTCATTTGGACATATAAGCCTTGTAGATGAGTTTTCTCTTTTTCTCTTCCTTAGTGTAGACATTTAATTATTGAATAAAAAAGCATCTATGTTCCAAGCATTGTACTAAACACTAGGGATACAAAGAGAAAAATGAGATTGTCCTTGTTCATATTCTAAATGAGGAGACAATACATAAAAGCATATTCAGATGTTAAATAGATGGAAAGACCCGGGGGGCTTCATTAGTAAGGCAGATTTGGAGGTCCAGAGGGTATAGTGGCAAGGCAATTGGTAAGGCCCTGTGCTTTTCCATCTTATATTGGTATTTGCCTGTTTGTCTAAATGGTTTTAGTAGTCATGTCCAAAGAGAGAGAGGGTAGATAGGAACAAATGAAGAGGGAAGGAAATAGAGCATGGTAAAAGGGGACTGACTTACAATGATTGAGAAGGGGATTAGATCTGATGAGCAGAGTGAATCAGGATCTGTGAAGGAGTTGGGTTGGATCAGCATCCAGTTAGGAAGAGAAAAATGGATGGAAATGTTGGCAGGAAGGTTTTAGATAGGAAAAGAGCTCTCCATAGATACAGCTCCTATTGGGCCCTCTAACTATTCATTTAGAAAAAAATCTTTGTCATAATGATAGGAATAGAAACAAGTAGAAGAAACTAAAGCAAACCTCTTTGTAAAATTCCTAGAACTCACAGAAGTAGTTCATGAATGGTCTTAATTCAAGGGAATATGTGCACATACAACCTGATTCAAAATATATCCAAAATAAACAGACAATGAATGAAAGGTAATTTTGATTTGGGAGTCATGGGAGACACAGGCAGCTAGAGAAACAGGAAGGGCCTGAGGTAGGAGGTGGAGCTTGAATTAAGCCTTAGAGAAGAAAAATATTCTGAGAGATGGAAATGCATTCCAGGTGTAACCATTTATGAGAAACTGGCCTAAGTCTATGTGGCAATGGAGATGTAGATACTTTCCCAGTATCCCACTAGCAGTGCTGGAATCATGAACTATATATGAAAGCTTCTAGGGTTCTTTGAGAAGATTCTTTCTTTTTTATTATTATTATAGCTTTTTATTTACAAGATATATGCATGGGTAAGTTTTCAGCATTGACAATTGCAAAATCTATTGTTCCATCTTTTTCCTTCCTTTCTTCCACCCCCTCCCCCAGATGTCAGGTTGACCAATACAGATTAAATATGTTAAAGTATATGTTAAATATAAGATATGTATACATATCCATACAGTTATTTTGCTGCACAAGAAGAATTGGACTTTGCAATAATGTACAATTAACCTGTGAAGGAAATAAAAAATGCAGGTGGACAAAAACAGAGGGATTGGAAATGCTATGTCATTTCCCAGAGTTCCTTCTCTGGGTGTAGGTGATTCTGTCCATCATTGATCAATGGAACTGAATTAGATCTTCTCTTTGTCGAAGATATCCACTTCCATTAGAATACATCCTCATACAATATCGTTGTTGAAGTATATAATGGTCTCCTGGTCCTGCTCATTTCACTCAGCATCAGTTCATGTAAGTCTCTCCAGGCCTTTCTGAAGTTCTCCTGCTGGTTGTTTCTTACAGAACAATAATATTCTATAATATTAATATACCACAATTTATTCAGCCATTCTCTAATTAATGGGCATCCACTCAGTTTCCAGTTTCTGGTCACTAAAAAAAGGGCTGCCACAAACATTTTGGCACATACAGGTCCCTTTCCCTTCTTTAAGATCTCTTTGGGGTATAAGCCCAGTAATAGCACTGTTGGATCAAAGGGTATGCACAGTTTGATAACTTTTTGAGCATTGTTCCAAATCGTTCTCCAGAATGGCTGGATGTATTCACAACTCCACCAACAATGTATCAGTGTCCCAGTTTTCCCATATCCCTTCCAACATTCACCATTATCTTTTCTTGTCGTCCTAGCCAATCTGAGAGCTGTGTAGTGGTATCTCAAAGTTGTCTTAATTTGCATTTCTCTGATCAATAGTGATTTAGAACACCTTTTCATATGACTAGAAATAGTTTCAATTTCTTCATCTGAAAATTGTCTGTTCATATCCTTTGACCATTTATCAGTTGGAGAATGGCTTGATTTCTTATAAATTAGATTCAATTCTCTATATATTTTGGAAATGAAGCCTTCGTCTGAATCTTTGACTGTAAAAATGTTTTCCCAGTTTATTGTTTCCCTACTAATCTTGTCTGCATTAATTTTGTTTGTATAAAAGCTTTTCAATTTGATATAATCAAAATTTTCTATTTTGTGATCAATAATGATTTCTAGTTCTTCTTTGGTCACAAACTCCTTCCTCCTCAGCAGGTCTAAGAGGTAAACTATCCTATGTTCTTCTAATTTATTTATAATCTCATACTTTATGCCTAGGTCATGAACCCATTTTGAGCTTATCTTGGTGTATGGTGTAAAGTGTGAGTCAATGCCTAGTTTCTTACTAATTTCCAATTTTCCCAGCAGTTTTTTCAAACACTGAATTCTTATCCCCAAAGCTGGAGTCTTTGGGTTTGTCAAACATTAGATTATTAAAGTTATTGACTATTTTGTCTTTTGAACCTAATCTATTCCACTGATCAACTAGTCTGTTTTTTAGCCAATACCAAATGATTTTGGTAACCGCTGCTTTATAATATAGTTTTAGATCAGGTAAAGCTAGGCCACCTTCATTTGATTTATTTTTTTCATTAGTTCCCTTGAAAGTCTTGACCTTTTGTTATTCCAGATGAATTTTGTTGTTATTTTTCCTAGGTCATTAAAATAGTTTTTTGGGAGTCTGATTGGTATAGCACTAAATAAATAGATTAGTTTAGGGAGTATTGTCATCTTTATTATGTTTGCTTGCCCTATGCAAGAGCACTTAATATTTTCCCAATTGGTTAGATCTGACTTTATTTGTGTGGAAAGTATTTTGTAGTTTTGCTCATATAATTCCTGATTTTCCCTTGGCAGATAGATTCCCAAATATTTTATATTATTGGCAGTTACTTTAAATGGAATTTCTCTTTGTAACTAACTATCGGATTTTGTAAGTGATAATATAAGAATGCTGATGACTTGTATTATTTTGTATCCTGCAACTTTGCTAAAGGTGTGGATTATTTCTAATAGCTTTTTAGTAGGAGAAGGTTCTTTCTGAAAGAAAAATGCTGAAAGGAGAAGCAAGAAGTATTTCTAGTGTTTGGGATATATCTTTATCTTGGGCATGTGAGGAGGTCCCATTTCCTCCAAGCACTTTTATTCACAGAGATACTGATTGTTTGTCATTTTCTTCTGCAGCACATCTTACACATATGGAAACTGAGGCAAACAGTTAAATGACTTGCTCAAGGTCACATTACTAGTGTCTGGGGCTGGATTTTTACTCACTAAAATGAGTGTTTCTGACTCCAGGCCAGGAGCTAGATCTCCCACACCACGTAGAGACCCATTGATGCTGTATACCCCCTACTGGCTTAAAAAAATTATTTTATGCCAACCTATTCTTGAATTGTCATTTGAGCTATTAGAAATTAGGATAAAAAGATTTGGAAACCAAAGCAAAAATGCATTTAGTTCTCTCCTCCTTTGTGAAAAGTGTGGACTATAGTTAGCTACATATTAATAGATTTCACTTTGATAGTGTGCCTTTTGTACCCTTAATCTGGACATAGACAAGGCTACTAAACGAGTCTAGCAAAGTAAAATAAGTATTGTATATGCAATCAAATGACATTAGTTTGAACTCCAGTTTTGCTACCTGTATGATTTTTAAAAAGTGTTTAACTAATTGGGGTCCCCAGGTTCTTCACCTATAAAATAATATTATTGATTAGAGAAATGAAAATTAAAACAACTCCAAGATACTATTTCACACATACAGGTTTGTTGAGATGATAGAATATAAATATTGGAGAGAATATGGGAAAACTGGGAGTTGTGAACTGATCCAACATTTCGGAGAGCAATTTACAACTATATCCAAAGGTCTATAAAAGTGTGCACAACCTTTTATTCAGAAGTGTTATGGGTCTGTCTCCCCCCAAAAAAATCATTAAAAATCATAAAAAATATTTGTAGCAGCTCTTTTTGTGGTAGCAAGGAATTAGAAATTGAGAGGATTCCTATCCATTGGGGAATGGCAGAATAAGTTATGATATATGAATGTAATGTAACACTATTGTTCTATAAAAAAAATGATGAGCAGGTGATTTCAAGAAAAAACATGGATAGGCTTAAATAGACTGATGATGAGTGAAGTGAGAAGAACCAGGAGAATATTGTACAAAATAACAGCAAGATTGTGTGATGATCAATTGTGATAAACTTCCCTCTGGTTAGCAATACAATAATCCACGACTATCCCAATTGACTTGTGGTAGAAAATGCCATCCATATTCAGAGAAACAACTATGGAGACTGAATGCAAATCAAAGCATACATTTTCACTTTTGGGGGGATTTTTCCTTATGGTGTTTTTTTTTCCTTTCTGATTTTTCTTTCACAACATGATTAATATGGAAATATGTTTAAAATGACTATACATATATATGTATATCAGATTGCTTGCTGTCATGGGGAGGGGGGGAGATAAGGGAAAGAAAAAGAAAAAATTTGGAACCCAAAATCTTACAAAAATAAATGTTGAAAACTATTCTTAAGTATAATTGGTAGGGGGAAAAATACTAGCAAGTAGAAAAAATATTAGTAATACTTTTTAATATTGAATTTAATATTTTAATAAAATACTAGTAAGTAGAAAAAACATTGCATTAGATGATCTTTACAATCCCTTCTAAGTCTAAATTTTAGATTCTGATAAATCCAGAGAATACTTTTTTTCTATTTGATTATATCAGATTAACTCTGGGGGAATATTCCAAAAGTAATGGATCATAGAATGTCATCACTACAATGAAGCAATTGTTAGCCCAGTGGTTGCCATCCTGTGGACCAAGGAGTTATTATAAGAAGCTAATTAGTTAAATAACTAACAAAAGTAAATAGCAAACTTAATTTTGATTTATTGAATCAGTAACTCCTTATATATCCTTTCAGTAGATCTGTGATCTTATTGATGTTGATACTGAAATCCACTCGAATCTACTACAACTCTTGCTCATATTTTCCCACCATCATCTAAGAGGGATTAACCCATTGTGCTAGGGGGCTTCTTCTAGTTCTTTTGGCATCTTATTATTTTAAAATATGGGGTATATGAGGGCCTCAGAAGAGCTAGCACAATTGGTGTGAAGGTTTGCCAGGCTCTTTTCAGATCTGCTTACTGACCACACTTAATTCATCCAACTCTCACTGGTCAGTCCAAGAAGGTATATTGTGTGCAGCAACCACACCTTAAAAAACAGTCTTGGCAGATGGGCTAAACCAGATTGAAAATAACTGACAAGCTTCTAATATGTTTATGAGTTAAGAAGATATTTACCCCAAACATGTGAAGATTTTCCCTAGTGGAATAGGAGGAAGAGAATAATTTGTTTCAGTGGTCATGGAGACAGTTGAAATAAGTGCTGTGGAGCACTGAGAGCTTGGTCAGACACTGAAGACTCCAAGGTCTATCGCTATCGCCAATAATTCTGATTTTTGTTTTGAAATTTGTGCAAATCTGACTCACTTAAATCTAATTCAGGGTCAAGTCAAGAGATGACCCATGAAGCCATTGATCCTCTTCAAAAGCGAAGGACAAAGAACAATAATTTTCAAATAGACGTATATACTATTGTAATTAATTTTTAAAAAGTAAAATCAAATAGATGTAACCACAACTATAACTAATACAAGTGCTACTTATGAAAATATCTAAAAACATGAGTGAATTCTTAATAATTTTATCCCATTTTTTCAATCAATACTAATAGAGTAGCTATTATAGGATCCATACTTTAAAAATAAATTAAGTAGTTCTTCCCAAAAATAAAATTGAAGACTGTGTAATTTTAATGACCAAGCTTAGCCCTGGAGAAGAGTTGAAAAATATGCCTTCTTTCTCTCTTTGGAAAGAAGAGGAGATTATTACATATACAGTTAGATATACTTGACATATTGACTTATTTTACAAAATTGAATTTTTCCCCTTACTTTTAAAGTTTTATACAGGGAATGAATTAATAGGGAGGGGAAGAAAGAGAAGTATATTCAGACACTTAGGTAAATTAAAAGAAAAAAAATATCATAAAAATATATTTTTTTAATTCTCATAAATGAAACCCTCAGAAACTATTGACTTAGTCCAATCCAGTGAGTTCAAGTGATGAAAAGGCTTGCCTAAAATCACACAGCAACAGTTCTTGTACTAAAATCACACAGCAACTGAGCCTCTTTCAACTCTCCTGATGGATGATTCCACTTCACTGCTACTGAAGAACCTTAGGCCATAATAGCAGCATTAAGTTCTTTTAGTTAACAACATTCCTGAGCCTTGTATCTGCAGAGCTTCCTAGGACTGATACCTTGGTTAGGTGCTAAGGCATTGATTCTTTCAATGAAAAGTAATTCCTTTTAATCTTGGGATCTGAAGGTCAGCTCTCTATAGGCTTTAAGGGGATTTCTCTTGTTGAGCCAGAGAGCAGTAAAGGATAAGAAAGGAAACTCTAGCTGTAGATAGTGCTAAAGAGCTGACTCAGTAGCCTTTACCTAACCAGTTCTTCACACAGTATAGGATGTAACTTTCAAATCAGCTGTCAATATCAAAGCTTTCCTCCAATCAAATCAGGTCCCAACATCAACTTCAGAGCCTATCTTTACTAATTAGCTGTACTTAGTTCCTGTCCACTTCTCAGCTCCATTATTCTCAATTATCTTCTTTTATCTTTGTTTCTGGCTTCTAAACCCTATTGATTTCTGTTTTCTGTTTCCTAGAAGCAGTTTCTCCTGTTAAGGCTTCTCTCACTGGCTTCAGTTAGTCTTCACAGATAGCCCACAGGTAACTCTCCTGATTAAAGCTAGGCTTTTTCAAGAAGTGATCCAACCTGAGAAACCTCAAATCCATATTTCTGTCAAATTCACATAAAATTACTCTGTAGAATTCAAAAGTCCTGAAAATAGTCCTATGAAATTAGCTCCTTGGAAATAATGGAATTCATCAGTTAGTATATTTCCCTCTAAGAAAGAAGTCATCAGCTTGGACTCCCAGAACCTTTTGTTTGTTTGTTTGTCCTCAACGTTTTCATATGAGGGGTTCTCTATGACTATGGTTCTTTTCAAGCTGCTTCCTATATTTCTAATAAAATATCTTTTCCCTGATCTTTTTAATAAAGAAGTGTCCAAGTAAGAAAAGAGCAGTGCCTTTCATTCAATATACCATATTATTCAGTTAAAGATCCTGAGAAAGCTTAAAGTCCCTCTCATGATATTACAGGGACTAAGAAATAGTAGGAGAAAGAGATCATTTTCCTAGACACAATACATTTGAGCATTGATTGCCTAACTGAAAACTAAGCATACAAAGCTCCTGCTATTCTTCATCTCTTCTCAAGATTCATCAGGTGATAAAAAGGTACAATAGGGAAGATTCACACTAAACACTGAGAAGGACTCTCAGGTTGTCAGAATAGCAGACAGTGGGGACAATTTACCAAGAAAATGATGAAATAATCTTCCCTGATGAGGCAAAATGAATGAAAAATTAACTGAAGTAGCCCAGAAGGGTAAAAGGATCTTGAATCACTTCAAAAAGTCTTTCCATTGCAAAGAGCCTATATAATTTTTTTTGGTTTCCTTTGTATGTTTCCTTTCCTGGAAAGACCTTAAAATGTGAACACATTTGTTCTAAGACATCAGATAGAAGGGTAATCTAACACTCAGATAGAATAAGTCAGATTCTTTTGAAAAGAGAGTTGGAAAATGGTGATCCAGATATAAATTTCTCTCTCATTTTGAGTTATTGCTTTGTTTTTCAAATACCTTGAAGCTGGAAGAGACTCTAAGAGGTCATCTAGATCAGTAGTATCACACTCAAAAAGAAGCAAAAGGTCACTAATTTATACATAGGAATCCCTGTAGACCACAAATTGACTTAGTTTAAAAATGTCTATTTTATTGTATTTTTAAAAATTTTGTTAAATATTTCCCAGTTACACTTTAATCTATCCTGGACTACAGTTAGGAATATTGTGGGCTACATGCAATCTATATATCATGTGCTTCATACCTCTGATCAATATAAGCCATTTCTCTCTCTATAGAGAAACTGAAACATCTGAGAAAGATAGATGTTCAACAATCCTTAAAGATTTCCCAAGAAGGAAATACCACAGCAACCTCGAATCAAATTGGTATCTCACCATTCTTATTACCAGGGTATTAATGTTTGACTTAATGCCCACTGCCAGCAATTTTAAAAGTGATTGATACTGACAAATTGAAGTATAGAGTAGAGGGTAACCAGAATATTAAAGAGCCAAGAAAGCATCATAAACTGGTAATGTTTAGCCTGGAGAAAACATATAACATATGATATCTGTCTTCAGATATTTAATGAACCACTAAATAAAAAGATTATGTTTTTGTTATGTGAATAAAAAGATGCTTCATATCACTAAGATTTGAAAACACTTCTGGAAATCATAAGTAATGGAAGCATGATGCCACTGAGATTCAGACCCACCAATGGTATAGCAGCTATACTCATGTTCCATGGATGAGAAAAATCAGAGCAAAAGGGAAAAACCACAGGAGAAGGGAAAAAAAAAAAAAAAAAAAAAAAAAAAAAAAAAAAAAAAAAAAAAAAAAAACAGAAAAAGAAGTGAACAAGGATGCGAAAAACATTTTTTGTACATGTGGGTCCTTTTCCCTCCTTTATTGTTTCCTTGGGTGATACTTCTGGGTCAAATGGTATACACAGTTTGATAGCCCTTTTGGCATAGTTTCAGGCTGCTCTCAAGAATAGTTGGATCATTTCACAACTCCACCAACAATGTATCAGTGTCCCAGTTTTCTCACATCCCTTTCAACATTTATCATTATCTTTTCCTGTCATCTTAGCCAAACTAAAATGTGTAAGGTGGTGCCTCAGAGTTGTTTTAATTTGCATTTCTCTAATCAGTAATGATTTAGAGCACTTTTTATGACCTATAAATGGCTTCAGTTTCTTTATCTGAAAATTATCTGTTTATATTCTTTGGCCATTTATCAATTGGGGAATGTTTTGAATGCTTATAAATTTCACATACTTCTTTACATATTTTAGAAATGAGACCTTTATCAGAAACACTGGCTGTAAAGATTTTTTCCTAGCTTTGTACTTCCCTTTTAATCCTGTTTCTGTTGGTTTTGTTTGTGCAAAAAGTTTTTAATTTAATGCAATCAAAGTTGTCCACTTTTCCTTTCATAATATTCTCTAATTCTTTGGTCATAAATTCCTCCCTTCTATAAAGATCTGATAGGTAAATTATCCCTTGATCTCCTAATTTGTTATGGTGTCATCCTTTGTGCCCAAATCATGGTATGGGTTATGAGAAGTGAATCTATGCTGAGTTTCTGACATATTATTCTCCAGTTTTCCCAGCAATTTTTGTCAAATAGTGAGTTCTTATTTCTGAAAATGAAATTTGTAGGTTTATCAAATGCTAGATTACTATAGGCCTTAATTATTGTGTCATGTATATCTAATCTATTACACTGATCTATCAAGCCATTTCTTAGTCAATACCAAATGGTTTTGATGATTGCTGTTTTGTAATAAAGTTTTAGATTTGGTATTGCTAAGCTACCATCTTTTGTATTTTTTTCATTAATTCCCTTCATATTCTTGACTTTTCTCACAGATGTTTTGTTATTATTTTTTCTAGTTCTGTGGAACTACATATAAAAATAAAATTATATTTTGGCAGTTTGGTATGGCACTGACCAAGTAGACCAATTTAGGCAAGAATTGTCATTATTATTATATTATTCAGATTTACCAGTGGTATAACAACTATGTTCATGTTCCACAGGTGATACAAGTTATGATCATGTGTGATCAATGAAGCTCCTGGGGACCCAATAACAGGACTGTTTACATGAAAGGGTTCTAAGTCACCATATATCTGAAACTCAATACAGCAAAAACATAGGTGAGTGGAGAGTGGATAATGGGAATTTGCTTCTTGGGATTCAGGCAGTGGTAGTTGAATTGCCTGTTTTACCTCAAGATATTGTCAGAGTGTGCCTCTTTCCCACTCTCTTTTGCCTGCCTAAATGGATGTGAGTTATAAGATCATTCCAGGCCTTAGAGATCTAATAACCATATTAATGTTCCTTCTCTGCTACAAAATTTCAGAACTTTAAGACATTCTAGACTACTGGGAAATAAAGCAGAGAGCCACAATGGCTATGTGTGGCTCTCTACTGACTATGCTAAGTCATTGAGAGACTCCTGAGAGTGATAACAACAATCAACTGGTCATTCCTCTTGCTGTGTTATAAACAATTCCCAACTCCTACTCTCCTTATCCCAATGATCCAAAATGAACATCTGTAGAAGTAAAAATCTTCTGTTCTTTCTACTCCTCCCAAAAGTCTCATTT
Organism: Sminthopsis crassicaudata; assembly: GCF_048593235.1. Classification (NCBI taxonomy): domain Eukaryota; kingdom Metazoa; phylum Chordata; class Mammalia; order Dasyuromorphia; family Dasyuridae; genus Sminthopsis; species Sminthopsis crassicaudata. The sequence goes on from NC_133621.1 coordinate 221,954,685, forward strand.
TTCTCCACTATAACCTTATCCTTCATAATTCATATCATACTCTGTTCTTGCAGTCTACTGTGCCTTCTGGAATTCTTACTTCCTTGTTTTTTAATGAATCCGTTGGGTTATAACACCAATGTATCTCTGCTATCCATAGCTCTATGCTTTAGATTAAACCCTCCAACAAATCAAAAAGAAAGACATATGTCTTGATCATCAGAAATAGAAATAAAGGAATTCTGGTCAGAGATACTAAGGATGTCAATAGAAGTAACATGATAATAACAGGGTAAGGATTCTATGAAGTAAGGATCTAAAGCTTGTCAGTCAATAAGTATTTATTTATCAAGCACCTATGAGTCAAGCACTTGTCCTAAGTACTGGGGTTACAAAGAAAAGCAAAAATAGTCCTGATTCACAAGGAGCTTAGTCTAATGAGAGAGACAAAAAGCAAATATTTATAAACAAGCTTTGTATATGACAAACAGAGAATAATGAAAAGAAAGGTACTATAATTAAAGATTGGGAAAGGCTTTCTATAGAAGATGGGGGTTTAGTTGGGACTTAAAGGAAGCCAGGTAAGTCAATTGGTGGAGGTGAGGAGGAAAAGCTTTCCAGGTGGAGAGAAAGCATTCCAGGAATAGGGACAGTCAGAGAAAATACCCAAGGGAAGCTGAATTCAAATCCAGTTTCAGACACTACCTGTGTGACCTAGGCAAGTCATTTAACTCTATTTCCCTCAGTTTCCTCATCTGTAAAATGAGCTAGATAAAGAAATGCCAAACCACTCCAATATTTTTTCCAAGAAAAGCCCAAATGAAGTTATAAGTACTAAACTAAAAAATAATAATAACAACAACAAATCTCAACTACACTCTTCACTGATGCATAGAAATAATTCCATTTTCCCCTGGTTCAATTTACCATAGAACTAAAGCTAATGGGGGAACCTAGAAGCCATTAAAATTTAATCCCCCAAATTTTTATAAATGAAAAAACTGAAGCACATTGAGGTCCTTAAGTCCAAATTAAGTAGGTTGATTAGTGTTTCATAATCAGTAAATGTCTAAGATAGGATATGAACCCAAATTCTAAATCCAAACCTTATCTCTAGATTGCCTCTCCATTATATTCACCACAGTCTATTACAAACTTCTTTGGTTTCAAACCTACTATGAAACCTCCTCCCCATCCCTTCAGAAGAGGATTTTGCCTCTTACATGAAGTACTTTGTACTTCAAAACTTGCTTGATTTTTCTCATTTACTCCAATCTATGATGAAGATTCCTTTTCTCTTAAGGAGCTAATAATTCTACTGATACTCTTGATCTCATTACTTTCTGCCTCATCTGCATTACTTACAGCTTACTCTCTTTTCTTATGAAAAATTTTATTGAGTATTTCAACCATCTTTGAATGCAAAAGAAAACACTGATATACAGTGACTCTCAGTGAATGTTTTCCCTTGGTTTATCACAAAGGCACAGTCCTTTCTTTAGATTTTGATCTAGATTTTCCTTTTTCCTATTTGTACATAATTTTAAAATCAGCCTAACTTTATTTGTACATCATATTCTTTTACTTGTGAGATTGCACAATTGTCAATTTAAAATAGAGATTATATTTATCTACTATAGTATCTACTATAATATGAATTTGCAGTCAAACTTTGAGACCAGAATTATAAGTCACATATTTTAGAATTGTTTACAATATATGTATTTGATGGACAAAATTAAATATATCATTTTAGTTTTTGAAAATTTGGGATACTTTCCTCCTGCTCAAAATTTCCCTAAGATACTATGATATTTTCCATTAACAGTTTAAGAGATAATGGGACTAGAGTATATATGATGAACTCTGCTAGCCTACTTGAATATTAATGAAAAGTATATCTTTCAGTCAAGAGATGAAAAAAGGATATTAGTAGAACAACTAATACATAAAAAGATCTATTTTGAATATATCTATAATTTAAAAATAAAATAAAATAACTTTTTCACAAAAAATTTAAAATTTAAATTTAAATCCAATTCTTGCTATGTTTAAATTTTCATCTAAAATGTCAATATGATCATGATTAGGAATAATCTTTGGGAGTTAGCATATTCCTATCTAGTAGCAGCACATTGGTACCATAAATTCAAAGACATATAAATTAATGTTATGAAATTAAGGACATAAATCTTTGAGTGTTTAAGAGAAATTATAGCAAAGGTTTTATATTCTTTGTCCTTTTTTCTGATGACTTAAGTCAAGAAGAAGATTAATTATTTAGTTTATGCTCAGCCCCTGCCTGGCTCATAGTTCATAAATAGAATCTATTTCTTGGATTAAGAGACTTCATTATGAGATTTGAGTTATAATGGTTTGGAAAGTTTCCTTAGTTTCTTCTGGATTTGAAGACCATGATTTTGTAGGGATGTGAGGGTCATTTTAGGCAGGTAATTTGACCTTGGATATGGGATCTGACAATGCAATCCTATTTCAGTTTTCCTTGTGCACTCATCTATACATTGCTTAATTACTTCTGAATCCATAAAATTTTAGTTTTTTTGGAACAGCATTCTGGCTTCATTTATAATGTACTCTTTTTCTCTTATGGTGTTCTCCATCTGCTCCAATGCTGCATGCCAGTTTCTTTCAATCCTGAAAATCTTTCATTATAGACTGAGATTTTTCTTGTCATGTTGCTATTGTCATACTGTGTCCATCATGCTTGCTCCCTTACCAAGAGTTCCAGGGATGAAAGGAGAAAGTGTCAGAAACTCCCTGTAGCTGTAGATCCTGTTATGATCTGGCCCTGTAGTGGAAGCTTGTTTTCTGCCATTTTTCCCATCATTTCTTTTTGCTCTCATCTTCAAACTCCCTTTATTCACCAACACTTTTGTCATCATTTTAAAATGTGTCAAAGTCTGTTCCATCATTAAATCATCTTTATGAACTGTTATCCTCTGAAATTATCCTTTTACCCTTCTACCTTATGTAGTTAGAGTTCAACAATGTCTGGATCCAAGATTTTGAGATAAGAAAACTGAAAAACAACAAACAAAACCTGAGAGAAGTGACTTTCTCAAGATAACACTGGACACTTCCCAGACATTTCCATGTTTCCTGCTCTGCATCTCTTTCTTCTACTTCTAGAATCTATACTTGAACAAGTGAGCTTCATCTTATCTTGCTCAAAGTCAAGGTTACTAAAGCATTATAGCTATTTCCAAATCATCTTTTTTCTCCTATTCTGAACACTGAAACTAGACCTGCTTTCCAGTGATAACTGGCTTTAACAGGTAAGCTTCCATCCTCTCTGAACCAGAACCAAACCACCATCCCACTTCCTAACCACTGACAAACCTCACTACTCCTTGATTTCCAATACTAGCTCCCTTTTATGTGTTGTCTTCCCCTATTAAAATATTGGATCTCTGAGGACAGAAGACAATCTTAATTGCTTGTTTTCTGTATCTCCAATGCTTAGTATGGTGCCTGACACATAATAAGAGCTTAATAAGTACTTTTTTTCATTCACTCACTTATTCACTTATTCTTTCTCCTGGAAGACTGTCACTACTTATAAAGAACTTCCTAGAAAAGGTAAACTTCACACTACAATTTAAAAGAAGTTAAAGAATATGAGATGGCAAGTCTTCATATTACATTGGATATATCTGTGATCCTTAAACCATAAATGGTGGAACTTTAGAACATCAACTCCTTTTGAAAGGAGTTGTTAGCCCAGAGACACAATGAATAAGTATGGCTAGAAAAGGTGGCAGAGGTCTTCATACCAATACTGGAATCCTGGTTTCAGTTACTAGTTACATGAGGTGTCCCAGGAAGGTAGTTAAATTCTGTTGCCCATGTATTTTCCTATTTGAGTTTAACTACCTCTTCTCAACTAGCATGATCTGTGTATGCAGTATTATATATGTTCCCTATACAGCAGGGAAGTCTTAGTACAATTTAAAGCTTTGTTGTTAAGTCATTTCAGTCATGTTCAACTTTTGTGACCTCACTGGGAGCTTTCTTTGCATAGATACTGGAGTGGATTGCCATTTCCTTTTCCAGCTCATTTTACAGATGAGGAAACTGAGACAAACAGGTTTAAGAGCCTTCAGATATGTTCTTTTGAAAGAGGACATTTGTTCTCCAAGTCTTGTTGAACTTTATGATCTATGAAGTCTCAATTCAAGATTTTCTCATTTTATTTCTCAGCTGGTTGAAGGGCATGCATGGGAGGCCTCAAGAATCTCAAAATAATGGTTGCCAAGTTGTGATTGGTAGGATATTATGATGCTACTGAGAATGATGGGTCTCCATTAGGCTAAATTGTACATGATGTGGGCATGAGAGGGGGAGGGTGGGAAGAGGAGAGAAGTTTCATATAATTTGCCTAAATAGAAATGGAAAGGAGGAGGAGGGGTAGAAATAGCAATTTTCAAATCTTTAGATCCAACCCTGGCTAAAGACTCCAAGGAATTGGAAGGAATTGCTTGAATGCTTATGAAAGATCTTGGGTCTTATAGAACTTGTGTGAAAATGTGACTTATTACACTTGGAAAAATTCTCCCAAGCAGTTGGAAATTTGGCTCTAGAAAAATAGCATAGAGGCATAGACCCCAGTGTCCATCCATAATCTTTTATGTCTGCCCTTTTCCTTTTATATCTATGTGGGCTCAATGACACAGTTTCCAGTCCCATATTTATGTCCCTAATAAAGATAAAAAGTATCTAAGAAATGTTACACACAGACTTGACTTTTTTTCTTTCCAACACCAGGTAAATTTTATTAAATGCCATAGATTTTGTCCCCAGCTCCATAGGTGGTCAGAGAGTGATGGGAGGGATAGAAAGAGGGAAGGCAAAGGAGGCAAGAATGAGACATCTTGTCTATGGTCTCCGTTGCCTCTCCTGAGTGTTCCTCCAATTAGGGTTCACAAAATCTTCCAGATAGCGAATGACTTGCTCGACACGATTTTTTATTATCTTCATAATTTCTGGAAAGAAAACATCATCAGAAACCTCATCTTTACCATCATTATCACCTTCTTTATTATTAAATCCCCTCCATAAGGGGCTAGGATGATTCTCTTTCTCCAGAATGAAATAACATTGGGTAGCAGGAAAAGAAATATCTAGAGACAGGGAAGAAGATGGAGCAGCCAAGATTCAAACCATAGAACAGGATTCTTGTCAATGTGTGAGGGGCATATTTGGGAGCTGGGGGCTGGAGATCAGGGATATATCCATCTGCTTTCCCTTCTTTTCTGCTACTTAATAAAATATAATTTTTCAAGATGAGGAAGGTAAGATTAGACAATTCTACAGTATTTCCCTTCCCTGTCAGCCCTGAACTGGAGAAGAATAGATTCTTTAATCATCCTTTTAAACACTTATCCATGTCACATTTTTCTTAGATCAATCACAAGTAGGGAGCCTTGGGGCTCACTATCCCAAAATAGGCTTAAAATAAGGAGAGGCAGAAGAGGGAGAAAGTATAGACATGGTTCTGAGCTGAATCCCCTGGGAGACTTAATATACCTTACTTTAGTAGGAGCCACTGCTGAACTCTGAGAAATTGAGGTACTAAGTACATCTAGTCTCAATAGGTAGATAGATTTAAAAACAAAACAAAACAAAACAAAACAAAACAAAACAAACAAACAAACAAAAAAACATACTGTATGCTGAGGTCTCTTGGGTGGTGTCAGGAGCAATGGTGCTGTCCCTGGCAATGGTGCTGATCCTGGCATTGTCTCTGACTATATTCTCTTCCTTCCTGGGAGTGTTGTCCGCTGTTGTTTCTGAAGGGACTGACATGAGACAAAAGAGTTCTGGATCAACTCACTACCCAAAGACAGCAAATTGGTCTAGTTTTTCATGTTTTTTTTTTTTTTTGTAATAACATGTAAAAACAATTTTTAATATTCATTTAAAACTTTTGAATTCCAAATTCTTTTCTCCCTCCCTTCTTCTTCCCCCTCTTTGAGAAGTCAAGCAGTTTGATATTTTCATACAAATACAGTAATGAAAAACATTTTCATTTTAGTTGTGTTATGCAAATAAACACATACCCCTTACCATTAAAAAATGCCAAGAAAAATGAAGTGTATATATGTATGTGTGTACATGTGTGCACACAATCTAGGTATATATTGTGTATACCTATAAATATATATAGATAGATAGATAGAGAGATAGAGAGATAGATAACTTTCTGTTTATGTATATATATATATATATCTACATCTATCTGTCTGTCTGTATCTATCCATCCTTCGATGCTATTATATTAGTTGTGTTTTGGAAAATACAAACCTCCTCCCAATAAAAAATGCCAAGAAAAATAAAGTATATGTGTGTGTGTATATATATATATATATATACATACACACATACATATATATACATATAAATATACACATATACAATCTTATGTTTGTGTAGATATATACACATCTTTACTATCTATTTATCTATCCATTTATCTATGCTTCCATATTAGTTTTATTGTAAAGAAAGCACAGATCTCCCCAATAAAAAATACCAAGAAAAATAAAGTACACATATATGTATTTGTATACATGTATATATATATACACACATATAGGTTTGTGTATATATATATCTACATCTATCTGTCTGTATCTATCTATCATCTATGCTTCCATCTGCATTCAGATTCTTTCTCTGGAGATGTACAGCACTTTTCATCTTAAGTCTTTCAGAATCATCTTAGATCACTATATTGCTGAGAATAGAAAGCCATTCACAGTTGATCATTGCCCAATATTGCTGTTGGTGTGTACAATGATCTTCTCTGCTTACTTCACTTTGTATCAGTTCATGTAAGCCTTTCCAGGTGTTTCTGAGAGTATACACTATTTCTTATGGCACAATAGTATTCCATTATAATCAATCAAATGGCACAACTTGTTTAGCCATTCTCAGTTGATGGGCATTCCCTCAATTTCCAATTTTTTGCTACTACAAAAAGTACTGCTATAAATATTTTTGTACATGTAATTTTTTTTTTCCTTTTAAAAAAAATCTCTTTGGGATACAAACCTATTTGTGGTATACAGTAACCTTGTCTTGAAAAAAATGAAAGATTCAGAAAAACAGTGAGACTCTCTTGAGCTTGGTCTATTATAATGGTATTCTCCCACCTACAAAAACAATTTCTTTTCTCTGTACCATGTCCTACCTTGTTCTTTATGCCATTGTCAGACTGCTAACTATTGACGCAGAATAACCTTTGCATTAAATGCTCCAGAAGAATTCCATTCATGTTTGATTTGGGTCCAAAGTGAAGATAGGGGCCCCAATATGCCCTTCCTTCCAGAAGATAGAAGCTTCTGGAAAGTTCATCCCATGAATGAATCAAGGGTTTGTCTTGGATTGTAGTTAGATGGACTGTTTGTTTTTTTTTGTTTGTTTGTTTGTTTTTGTTTTCTCTCTTCCTTTTATTCCTTCTCCCAATTAACTTTCCTCCACCATAAACACACACACACACACACACACACACACACACACACACACACACACACACACAAACACACCCTCACACCCTTACCCAGTAACAGTTTTTGTTTTGGCACTTACTATGAAATCCAATGCATAGTACAACTCTGAGCCAAACAAACAAACAAACAAACACACAAACAAAAACAAACCAACATTGAAAAGATCTAGATTTAAAAACTGGCTCTTATACTTGCTATCCATTTTATCTTAGACTATTTCATTCTAGGTTTCAGTTTCTGACTAAAAAATGAAAGGGTCAAATTCTATTTTTCTAAGGTCCCTTCCAGTCCTAGGTTTCATAACCCTAACCATGCATGCAAAGCAGATATAACTCAATCCAATCAACATTTGTTAAGTAATTTTTACACATAAAATAATTCTACATGAAATTAATAATGACTTCATCTTTTCCTAAACATCAATGTCCAGGGATAAGGAACCTTTGATAGCTTATCCAGTCTTTAATTAGCCTATCAGAAAATGAAAAATTTGTCTAGCTTATCTATTTCATCTACTTGTCAATAACAATGGAGAATTCCTTGTCAGCACCTTCCTAATAATTTCCCCAAAAAATGTACAAACTCTGACCCAAAGGACTTTATAGATTAGATCCAGAAATCCTGAGTCCATAGTCCACAAACTTGTTTTAAAAATATTTTGATAACTATATTCAATATAATTGTTTTCCTTTGTAGTCTCATCTTGTCCAGCTGCCTGTCTTTGGCCAATCCTCCCATCCAACCACCTTATAAATTGCTCTTCTATCTTCTCCTCACCACAGAAGCCTCTGGATGGATGCTGTCTGAACTGACTGGGAAGTTAGAGAACCTCTAACTTATCTGGTGTGGAAGAAGTGGGAGTGGATGAAGATGAAGAAATAAGGAACTTACAGCTAGAGCCCACAGCACAGGCCACACCAACCAAGAACAGGATGGTGAAGAACTTCATGATCTTAGAGTAGTGGATGACAGCCCAAGAAATGCAGGTGATCCTCAACCTAAGAAGTCAGGTCCTTTTATCCATGACTATATCCAGTGGCAACTAATAGGAGGGAGAGGAGGTCATGGATTCCAAGAATGGCATTCATCAACCCAGAAAATCATAGAACAGAAACAAAGACAAATGTGTCTTCAGGCACTCTTCTGAGAATCCAAGAGGCTTGGAGAAGGGAACAATGGCCCCTCTATCCACTTATAGTTGCAATTAGGTAAGAAATGATTATGCCCCAAGACAATTGAATATGTTCTGATGATGACAAGCCTGAGGGTAAAGTTTCCAGGGACTCATCTGACCTTGGGGGTCTTTCCCAAAGAGCTCCCCAAATCAGGAAGAGATTTATCTGGAAGTGGGAGATGCCCCACCAATGGAAGAAATTTTGGAAATCTTCCCTTGTCTTGCCCCATTTCACATAAGAAGTTTTTACCCTCAGGCCTAGAGGAAAGATTGATAAATTAAAAGGAATCCCATGGAAACATCTTCAGAACTTGCACTGATACTGTGGTCACCATCTATCCTAGTCCTAGTTCCATATTATGTGCCATTTAGGAATGCTCAGGGTAAGAAGATGGACACTTCTATGATCCACTCTTACCTTTACTTCCCAGTCTTGGTTAAATTCTTATAATAGGCCCTAGGCACTTTTGATTTCCCAATGAAGAAAATTTGGAAAAGTTCATCTTCTGTATTCATTTCTGTCATTTTAGCAGAGGGAAAAAATTGACATTGACATAACTTGGCTTCTATCTCTCACTAGGACTTTTTAATTTTTCTTCCTCTCTCTCAATATAGACATATACACATAATGCATGTATATTTTATTCATAAAGATATCTAAGTTTTATAATAAACTTAGGTTTATAATAAAAACAATTTTAAATATTCAACACACATTTCCAAAACCCTTCAGTTTTGTAGGACCCAAATACTGAAATATACTACTGCCTACTATATCAAGTACAAAATCCAGCCCTGCCTTCTTTCTGTAACAATTCCCTGAATTAATGACTCAAAGCCTCCTTTATTTCCTCCAATCCTACTCAACCCAGGCCCAACACTCTCCCTTCTGTATAGGCACTATATACTTAAAGAGACTTAAAGTGTAAAATCCATAGTTTAGGAAGTCATGATCATCTGTCTCCCAGACCACCAAGATCACTTGGGAAAAAAAGACATTTGATGTTTACAGAATGGTATTTAAACAAATCAATCAAAACTGGGAGGCTAAAAGTAAAGAAGTATACATGGAGGAAGGAGGTAATCAAGATAAATTGCCTAGCTAGGGTAAATTTTTAATCAAATAAAAAAGGAGGGGAAGATCAAGGATTTGTAGGAGAAGAGCAAGAGACATTTTAGTTGAAATTTTAGTGAATAGACACAAAGCTTTTGAAACTATAACCTCTAAGGTTAAGATTAGATATATTTCTTGAAATCAACAGATTCAATCTGTCTCTCTTTTTAATTTTATTGTATGCCTAATCCTTTTATATTTAAAGTTATCTTTTCCTCCATTGGTCTCACACAACTATATTTTTCTGAATTAAGATCTTTTTTCCTTTCTCTTCTTCTATAAAGATAATACTTTGTCTTTTCAGTTATTTTTACTTAATTTACTCTCTTTGTTTCACATTCAACCCTTCCCTTATTTGTCACTCTTTCCCCCTAGTTTTATAGTTTTACTTAACATTAAATTTTTTTCTTCTTCCTTCTATGTAGTTACCTAATTTCCCCCCTTTCTCCTCTTTCCTTCAATTTCTTTTGTTTATTAGGTTTTTTTCTTCACTTCTTTTAAAAATTTATTTCCTATATTCTTCTCATTAATTCTTTTCCCTTTCCATTTGCTCTAGGCTTTTATTCTTTGATTCATGACCCTTATACTATTTATTCCTATTTTTTTCTATTCCTAATGAAAATAATCTAATATAGTATTATATTTCTCCTGGATGTCATAAGTTAATTTCTGAGGGTTTTGTCTAAAAGTCTTTGAGTTCTTTAAATATGCTTTTTTTTTTCATTCAGGAATATTATTAACTTTGATGTGTAAGTTATTCTTAGTCATAATCCCAGCTTTTTTCTTCTTCCAAGCTCTATGACCCTTCAAGTCTTGTGTATTCCTTATTGCATCTCCATTATAATTAAATTATGTTTTTCTTGTTGCTTCCAATATTTTTTCATTAACCTCAGAGCTTTGAAACTTGGCTATGCAGCTGTTTTTGTAGTAACAAGGAATTGGAAAATTGAGTGGATGCCATCAGTTGAGGAATGGCTGAATAAGTTATGATATATTATTGTAATGGACTATTATTGTTCTATAAGAAATGAGCTAGCTGATTTCAGAAAAGTCTGGAAAGACTTACATGAACTAATGTGAATGAAATAAGCAGGACCAGTAGAATTTTGTACAAAACAAGATTATGTGGTGATCACCTGTGATGGACTTTGCTCTTCTCAGCAACGTGGTAATTCAAGAAAATTTCAATAGACTTGGGATAGAAAATGCCATCTGCATCCAGAGAGAGAAATATAGAAACTGAATGTAAATTGAAGCATATTTGTTTGCTTTTTTTTCTTTCACATATTTTCCCCCCATTTTGGTCTGATTTTTCTTGTACAACATGACAAATATGGAAATATGTTTAAAAGGATTGTACATATTTAACCTATCAGCTTTTTTGCTGTCTTGAGGAGAGGGGAGATAAGGAAGGGAGGGAGAAAAATCTGGAACTTCATCTTACCAAAAAATGAATATTAGAAACAATCTTTATGTATATTTGGAAAAAATAAAATATAACTGAGAAAAAGAAAACTTGCCTATGATATTCCTATAACTTTTCCTCTTGGGAATCACCTTCAAGTGATGATTGGAGGACTTTTTCTAATTCTGCTTTGCCTTCTGTTTTTAGAACTTCAGGACAATTTTCCTTAATTTCTTATTTTAGAGAAGAATATTTTAAAATCATAATTTCAGGCAGTGTAACTATTCTTGTGTTATTTTTCCTCAATCTGTTTTCTAAAACAGTTATTTTTGATAAGATGTTTCATACTCTTTTCTATTTTTCTTATTTTTGATTTTGTTTTATTGTTTCTTTGTGTCTTAGAACATCATTAGTTTCTTTTGCCAAATTCTAGTTTTCAAGAAATTATTTTCTTTCTTAAATTTTTGGTTCTCTAGTTCAAGTTAATTAACTTTCCTTTTTATAATTTTTTATTAGTTTGCCTGGATTGCTCTTTTTTTCTCCTAATTTTTCTCCATTTCTCTTATTTGATTTTTTAAAGTTATTTTTTAAGTTTTTCTAAAAAATCTTTTTGTGGTTGGAGCCATTTGACATTTTTCATTGAAAAAGGAGTGGCTTTTTAAAAAGATCCATTGTGTCCTTTGAATGTGAACCCTAATTTTTCTATATCCCCAGAGCTCCTTTTCACTCTTAAGTCATAACTAGAGACCCATTCATGCTGTTCTGCTATGATCTTATTCCATATGGTCCCTCTAGTGGCTACAAAGTATAATGGAAGCCAGGGACTCTGCTCTCCTTCAAGTGACCACAATCAGTCTACTACTGCACTCATCAGCTATGTAGTAGCTTCTTCTCAGCAGCAGCCTAGGCCATCATTGTCTGATCAGCACAGCTGTAATCCATATACCTTAACAGTAGAAGGTCCTTCAATCTTTTCCTACCTATCCTTCAGATTCTGACACTGTCCATGAGATGAAAGCTACTAAGACAGAGGCTGCCTCCTAATTCATCTGCCTCCAGAATTTGTTGTTTGTTGATTTTACAGAGTCTGTACACCTGGAGGTGTTTGCACTTCACTCAGACTGAACCTCTGCCCCTGGAGGTCAGGGCTTTCTAGGGATCTTCATAGGTTATTTTAATAGAACTACTGTTTTAGCCTGACATCTGTTTATTTCCAATGCTCTATATTTCCACTGAAGCAATATTCTGTCTTTCTTTGTGGAGGAAATTTGGAGAGCCAAAAGTTTTCTGACCCACTTCATTTCCCCAGAATCTTCTCTCAATTCATTCTGTTGGTTTTTCTTTTTCACTTTTATTTATGATTTTAAATTCTCTCCTTTTCCACCCTTTCCCCACCCAATAAGAAGAAAAGAAAAAATGTAATTCTCATTATAAATATGCAAAACCTATTTCCATATTAACCACATAGCAAATGGGAAGGGTAAGCACAGGAAAAATTTAAAAAATGGGAAAAAATCTTTAATCCACTCAGAGTTCATCAATTTTCTCTCTGGAGATGGATAGTATTTTCAATCATGAGTTCTTTAGAATTGTCATGGATCATTGTACTGGTAAGAGTAGCTAAGTCTTTCACAATTGATTTTCATTACAATATTGCTTTTACAATGTACAATGTTCTAGTTCCACTCTCTTCACTGTGCATCAATTCACATGGGCTTTCTGAAGTTTTACTGAAATTATACTTTTCATTTTTTAATAGCAGGATAAGTATTCCATCACAATCATATACCACAACTTTTCCAGTATTCCCAAATTAATAGTCATCCTGTCAGTTTTCAAAATGACCCCCCAAAATCAGCTGGAATAAATATTTTTGTATATATGAATCCTTTTCCCTTTGCTTTGAGCTCTTTGGAGTCTTTATTTATATATTTCAAATAATTTCTATAGCATTAAAATTAATTATTATTTAAATATTTGGTAGAATTTACTTGTGAATCTGTTGTTGGGGTCTTCTTTTATTTTAAAAATATTTATTTTATGTAAAGTGCTGAAACTCTGAATAGGTGCACTGGAATCAGAACTAATTACCTTTTGGACAATACTCTATAAACATATGCTTGGAAAATGGCCCTTCTCACTATTCTGTGCTGGCTAGATCTTTTGGTATATACAGAGAATTGTAGGAGGGATTAGGGGGTGGAGTAAAATAAGCCAGAGTCACTTTGGAGGAGGATAATGAGAAGGGAAGTTGATCTGTGGAAAGCATGAGCAATCTCCTTTACTTCTCCCCCTAAAGACCAAAGACTTTTGCTGATCCTGACTCTGGCTGATTTCACAATTTTATAATAATAGCTTTTTATTTTTCAAAATACATACAAAGATAGTTTTCAACATTCACTCTTGCAAAATCTTCTGTTCCAAATTTTTCTCCCTCCTTCCCTATTTCCCCTAGACAGCAAGTAATCTTCTTTCAGCAAATGAGAATAAATGTATGAAAGGAGAATCCTAATAAAGATCTTATAGAGAATGATTAAAATTATCATGATATATTTTTCCTTGAAATTATTGCAGATGACTGTTAAATTTTAATAAAACATCTCTTCTTAAAAGATTCATGAATGCCTAATCATACAGAATTACCAAGTAATCCTTCTCCTTGTATGATATCATTTGGAGTATATATTTTTGTGTTGAATTTGGCAAATATACTTACTCTAGGTTGCACTATGCCAATTGCTGGTCTTCTTTACTATCTAGACTTTATTCTTCCTATATTTCAACTCTCAATGTACATAGATATACTGATTATCTCCTTTAATAGATAGAGGGACTTTGTCATGTTGATGAGAACTAGATAAGGAGTATCTAAATGAAATCAGGTTTAATTGAGGTCTAGTGGCAGGTTGGGGGTACAGAGAGTCAAATAGCGCTCTCCTGCAACTCCTTTGGATTCAGCACAAAGATACAGAGTTTAAATGAAGTCTAGTAGCAGAGCAAGAGTCCTCTATAAAGGAATTTACAGACCCAAAAACCTAGATTGATAAAAGAGGTTTATTGTGGGGTTTGGAAGTAAAGTTTAGTTAGTAAAGTTGAGGGTAGAGATAAAAGGGCACCAGAACAACAGGTTCAGTGGGCAGAAATCCTTGACATGACTGGTGTAAGGATGCCATGTTTGGGATCTCTGCAAAGTGTGGACTCCAGTTTAGTCCTTTTAATAGGGGGGCTTTGGACCATCTGAAGGGGCCTATGGGTAGAATCCCAGGTTGGCTTCCTGCTTGAGCTTCAGCTAGGGTTAGAATTTGAATAGAATTTAATGGGTTTTTAGATAGGAGGCAACTATTTGTGCTTGGGGTGGGGCAGAGTCCCTGAGGCAGAGTCTAAGGAGATTTTAAGAGTTTTGGGATTTCCTCATCAATATCACATAAATAGTACCTGAGAAAGAAAAACAACAAACAAGCAAACAACAACAATAACACAACAAAGGTGAAAATACCATGTGTGATCCACATTCAGTCCCCATAGTCCTTGCTCTGGATACAGATGTTTCTTTCCATTACAAGGCTATTAGAATTGCCTCATTGTTGAAAAGATCCAAGTCCATCACAGTTCATCATCACATAATCTTGTTGCTGTATATACTGATCTCTTGATTCTACTCACTTCACCCAGCATCAATTCATGTAAGTCTCTCTAAGCCTTTCTGGAATAATTTTGCTAATCATTTGTTGTCTTATAGTACGACAACATTTCACAACATTTATATACCATAACTTATTCAGACATTCACAGTTGACACAACAAAAAGGGCTGCCACAAACATTTTTGCACATGTGAGTCTTTTCCCTTTTATATGATCTCTTTGAGATACAGACCCAGCAGCACACTACTTAATCAAAAGATATGCACACTTTGATAGCCCTTTGGACATAGTTGAAAATTGCTCTTCAGAATGGTTAGATCAGTTTACAACTCCACCAATAATGTGTTAATGTCCCAGTTTTCCCACATGCCCTCTATTATTTATGATTATCTTTTCTATTCCGAGAGGTGTGAAGTGGTAGCTTTTTTTTTGCCTTAAAGAACTCATTTAATATTTTCTTCAATTTTTTCTAAGATACACTCACTTATTTTCTCTTCTGTTAACCTGGGCAATTTGTATTTTTGAAGTATTTATCCATTTCATTTAGATTGTCACTTTTATCTCCTAACAATTTCATTAATTTTATCTTCATTGGTTTTTTATTTGCTGTTTTCATGTTTTATGCTGGTAATTGTATTTTTCCTTTCTTTTTTTAAAATCAAATTAACCAATGATTTGTCTATTTAATTGTTTTCTCAATAAAACCTGCTCCTAGTTTTATTTATTGGTTCAATTTTTTTCTTTCAGTTTTATTAACTTTTATTATTTTCAAGATTTCCATTGTAGTATTTAACTGCAGGGTTTTAATTTGTTCTTTATCTTATGTATGCACAATGTGTTGATTTGCTCTTTTCTCTCTTTTATTGATGTAAGCATTTAGAGATATTGATGAGAGAAATAAAAGGGGGAACCCTGTTTGCTGGCGCAAAATCCCATGAGGTGCAGTGTCCCCTGTAAATGAATTTACAGGCCCGAAAACCTAGATTGATAAAAAAAAGGTTTATTGTAGGAATTTGGAAGTAAAGTTCAGTTAGGAAGATGCCAAAGCCAGAGGTGGCCGCTGGGTGGGCAGGAACCCTTACACGGCCCGAAGGATACCATGTATTGGGGGGTGAAGGGCTCCTGGAAAGAAAGAGCTCCAGCTTGGCTCTTTTATATCTAAAAGGTTTTGTGGGCGGTACCCCAAGTTCTGGCAGGCTTTTCAGTTAGCTCAGATCTGATGGGGGCTGGGCCCAGATATTCAGCCATGGGGGTTGGGAAATCAGAAAGGAATGTTAAAGGGACCTCAACCTCTATCAATTTTCAGAACTCTTTAGTTACATCCCACAAATTCTAATATATTGTCTCATTATTTTTATTGTCTTTAGTGAAATTATTGTTTCTGTGATTTGTTTTTGACCCACTCATTCTTTAGAATTAGACTTTTTATTTTCAACTAATTTTTAACCAACACATCAAATGAACACTACTGAATATTTTTTATTGAATTAATAACCCCAAAGAGTGAATTTAATATTTCTGCTTTTATGCATTTCTTTGTGAAGTTTTTATATCCTCATGCATGGTCTTTTGGGGGAATGTGCCATGTACCATTAAGGCAAAAGTATACTTCTTGCTATTCCTATTTAATATTCTTCAGAAGTCAACCATTTCTAACTTTTCTAAATTTATATTTATCTCTTTAACTTTTCTCTTATTTATTTTATGGTTAGTTTTTAGGTCCAAGAAGGGTAAGATCCCTACTAATATAGTTTTATTGTTTATTCCCTTCTATAATTCATTTAATTTTTTTTCCTCCAAGAATTTTTTTTTCCCTTTTTTGCTGAGGTAATTGAGATGAAGTAATTTACCTAGGGTCACATAGCTAGGAAGTATTAAGTGTCTCAGGTCAGATTTGAATTCAGGTCCTACTAACTTCAGTGCTGATGCTCTATAGTGGATACTATACCACCTAGCTGCTCACAATCCTCCAAGAATTTCAATGCTGTCTTTTGGTACATGTATCTTTAGTATTTATATTAATTTATTATCTATGCTTTCTTTTAATAAAATATAGTTTCCCTTATTTCTTTTAAATAAATCTATTTTGCTTTTGTTTTCTATGAGATAATGATGGCTAACCTTGGCCTTTTTTCACTTTAGTGGAAACCTCTTTATTTTAACAGTATGTTTCTTTCAATTTCAAATGTGTCTCTTATAAATAACATTGTTAGATCTATTTTCTAATCCATTCTCCTATAATCTTCCATTTTATGGTTGAGTTTAACTCATTCATATTCATGATTATGATCTCTCTATATTTCCCTCCATTTTATTCTATTCTATTTGTTTTTTTCTCTTTTTTTTACCCTGTCCTCTTCTCAAAAGTCTGTTTTGCTTCTGACCACTACTTCCCTTATCCTACCATTCCTCTTATAAGATAAATTTCTATATCTTTTTCTTGTGTGTGAGTGTGTGTGTGTGTACTTTCCTCTTTGAACCAATTCAGATGAGAATGAGGTTCCACTTTCCATTTCTCTCACCATTCTTTGAGTGCTTTATTTACATTTTCACTATCTTTTTCCTACCCTTTCTCTCTTTTACCTGTCATTTTGTAGTTTAGGCCTACCAAAGAAATTTAATGGTTTTGATTGTTTCAAACCTATTCCTTCATGATCATTTTTCTTCTACTTTAGACCTTGTCTCCTTTGCTATTATTATTATTATTAATTATTTCTTGTTGTTGTTCTTTTAACCCCATTGGCATTCTTCTCTTTCTTTTTTTTTTTTTTCTAGGATAATTTATTTCACTACTTGTGGCTTCCTTGATTTCTTTACCTTTTTATGTTTTTGCTATTTAGAGTATTTGCAAGGCATGTACTTTCCTGTGTCTAGTTTTGTTTTGTAGGGATTAATTAAAAACCTTTCTTTTATTGACCATTCATTCTATTTCATTGATGATAAGCTTATATTTGTAGAGTTTTTCATTTGAGTTCCATTTTGAACTCCTTTGTTCTTTGGAACACATTATTTCTATACTTTCTAGTAAATATAAAATAGTCTTGTATCATTCAACTTTTTTTCTCTTTATATTTGAAGTTATTTCTTTTGACATCTTGAAGAATTTCTTATTTATTTTAGGAAATTTTAAATTTAACCAATATGTATCTTGGGACTTGTAGCATAGGTTTTTTTTGGGGGAGGAGTTGTTTTGTTTTCCTGGATGGAGGTGCTCTATATATTCATTTTGTTTTCTGTGCTTAAAAGTTCTGGGCAATTTTCTTCTTCTTCTTTTTTTTTTTTTTTTGCATTGTGATGTTCTGGTTCTTGATTTAGCATGGTCTTCTGAAAGATCCATTTATTTGATATAATATAAAGAATTATACTTTATATATATATGTGTGTATATATATGTGTGTGTGTATATATGTATATATATACATATATATATACATATATACACACACACATATATATACACATATATATCATATATATGATATATATATCATAAGTTCTTCAGACATTCATAGTTTCCAGTTGACACTATATTATGTGGTGTTTTAAAAATATTGGTTTTTGCTTCTTCTTTTTCCAGATTATCCTAAACTTTTGTGTATTTATATTCCCAATCAATTGTTCTACTTTTGGTTTCTTTGGGAAGACCTGCTACAATGGATTTAAGGTTTTTTTTCCTTTTCTTTTCTTTTTTTTTTTTTTTTTTAATTTTGTAATTTCTGCTGTACAGGTGGGGAAATTTTCTGTTTTCATGATTCTTGTTTCTTTCTTCAATCATTCTTCAATCTTCTTACTTCAGTTCCATGATCTCTTGGAAGAGCCTCATCAGGTGTTGATTCATTTTCCTTTGATCTGAAATATTTATTCAGAGATATCTGGACTTGATCCACTATCCTAAAGATGATCCCTTCTGTTACCTGTCTTCCCTATCTGCTTGTGCTCAAGGTTTTAAATTGACTTCTCTGGAGGTCTTTGCTAATTTTATTTTTCCACTATATTCCCCTATCACTAACTTTCTGATTCTTCTTTGATGGAAAATCCCCTGAAGAATGGATCTCAAAATGATCTCAATTTCTCACATTAGGGAACCTGACCTAAATGACTTCTGGAGGGACTGAGCTGGTTCCAATTGGATGTTAGTTTCTTTTCTTTCAGGTCTCATAGGGCTCCACATTCAGGCTAGTATTCTGTTTCTATTCTTTATATATTTTGGTTCTCTGGCTGAGCACAGCTACAGGGCAGCAAATGTGCTACCACCACACGCAGAACAATGTCTTGTGTCTTTGGCCCATGGAAAAAAGTTGTAATTCTTTTACTTTTTGCATGTGATTCTTATTTTGGAGAGTTTTGAGATAGTGTGAAAATCAAAGAAAATGTCTAATCATCTATCATGTTGGTCATATGACTCACCTTCAAAATGTCATTTTATCCTCCTTTAGAAAGAGACTTTTTCCTTGTGTTCCCTATATTAATTCCTGATTTTATTGCAGTATGTCTCATAAAGAATATCTTTGATATTTCTGCTTTTTACATTTATTTTCATATTTTTGCCCTAGCACATGATCAATTTTTATAAAAGCACCACTGATGCTAAGATATATGGGCATTTTTCAATATTTACATTCAGAAGATTACATACATCTTGCAGATCTATTTTTCTAGTATCTGTTCAACTCCACATTTTCCTTTTTGTTTATCTTCTTGAAAGATTTATCAGGATCTCAAAAAGGAACTTTATAGTATTTCAAAATTGTTTTCTCGTTGTATCTTTATGCAATTGGTCTTAATCTTTTTATGAATTTAGAAACTGTGTCTTTTAATGCATATAAATCTAATGATATTGTTTTATTGTGATGCCTTTGAGCATAATGTAGGATAACAGAGGACATAGTCTAGGGTAAATTTTCTATTTATCCTCCTTGACAGTTTAAATTTTTATTGTTGTCTATCATAAAATAGTGATTGTGATTCCTGTCCTTTTGCAATAGCCTGATAACTAATAAATATTATTCTCGTCTCTCATATTCATTCTTTATGTGTCTTTATGGGTTTTTGTTCCTATGCTGAAAATTATTGCTATATGGGTTGTTCTATTTATTCCTCTATTCCCCTTTAAGGAGGAATTCAAGATACTCACTTTTTAAAGTTATTATTGTTAATTTGTATTTTCCTCTATTTAATTCTTTATGCTAACTTCCTTCCCTCCCACTCCATCCCCAGCCCCAAATTTCTCTAATTTGTCACTTGGTCAATGTGATTAGCTTTGCTTGCATTACTTTGATTACTGTCTGTACTCCTATAGATTCTCCTCTTCTTTCTCCAGTTTCTCTATATTATCCCAAGGTCCTTAAATTTATTTGTGCAGGTGAATTGATCATTCATAGAACTAATCAATAAAAAGTAGCTATACTGGGTGGTGTTAAACAGCTGAAAAAATTGCAAGTATGCCAGTTGATCCCCTTAAGACATGTGAATAAATCTCTTGAGTAAATCAGAAAGGAAGCAATATAGAATAATAAAAAATCTGCCATGGCTCCAGATTACTTCTAACAGGCAGTTTGGGGAATCTATATAGGAGACTTCAGGTGAAATTCCATTTCTAACAAGTTTAGGAGAAGATTGTTTAGAGTTGGAGAAGAGAAGGCCATTAGTAGACAGTGAGACTGGCTCCTGGACAAAAGCACAGGCAGAAGCAACTATTAGAAGAAAGAAGAAGGAAAAAAAACCCAAAACATCCAGGAGCTAGCTGCAAATTTGCTAAATCAGGCCAGGCCCTAAGGCCTGATTAAATCAGAAGGGATATTGCTGAAATCCTTCTGCACCATAAACTTCAAAGCAGTTATTCTCTGTCTTTTTTCTATTCTTGAGGCTCCTTGGTAGATACTTGAAATCTTTCATTCTGGGAAACTGCTTACTTTTCTGTTTTAAAACATTTATGTTGTATTCACTATAGATGTCTTAGCTACTTATGAACTTACTGAAAATGAAATTGAGAAGAGGCAATTGAGGGGAAAAGATCTTCTGAAAAGAGTGTTACATTTAATGCAGAGTTGTTTTTCTAATATTCTGTGTCTTAATGTAGAACTTTTGTTATAATTTCTCAAAGCAGAAAAAGGAATGTTATAAGAAGGTTGTGAGAGGGAGAGAGGGAGGAAGGAAAATAAAGGAAGGAGCATAGAAAGAAGGAGGATAGGAGGAAGGAAGAAGAGAGGGAAGGAGGGAAAAAGGAAATTAAGAAAGGAAGGAAAGAAGGGAGAGAAAGGAGGAAAGAAGGAGGAAGAAAGAAAGGGAGAAAGGAAAGAAAGGAGGGAGGAAAGAAGAAAGGGAGGTATGTAAGGACAGAGGGAGATAGGAAGGAAAAGAGGGAGGAAGGGAAGGAGAGAGGAAGAGAAGAAAAGAAGGAGGGAGGAAAGGAGAGAGAGAAGCAGGAAGGAAGAAAAGAGATAGGGAAGGAGGAAGGAAGGAAGAAAGAAAGGAAGAAATGAATGAAGAAAGAGAGGGATGGAGGGAGGGAAGGAAGAAAGGAACTCTTTTATTTAATCTAATTGGCCATAATTGACTTAAGCTATCCACACAGTATAGTTCTGAGGTAAATACAAAATATCTATTCAACAGTCTCACAAAGTTGTCTTTATTTTCTTTGGGAAGTATGATTGCAATGAATTAAATGATTAACATTTCTTGAATTTGTTCTTCTAGTATTTTTAATCTTGTGTAATTTCTATGATGAAGGAAATAAATAGCTATCACATACATAGGCATATTGTATGAATAACTTTTCTACAAGAATTAGTTATTCATATAATGAGGATTGGTACATGTGTCGAGTGCTTCTGAAATTATTCAACACAAATGGAGATTCTAATGAGCCTCTTATTAGATGAATGGTCATGTGTAATGAAAGTGCCGCAGGAAACCATTGGAACATGTGTAAACATTTTGTGACTAGTTTTCATTTACTAACCATATGATGAATGACAATTTCTTTGGCTTCATAGCCAGATATAAAGATGTTTTGTTTTTTTGTTTTTTAAGATACTAGACTTCAGAGTCTTGAACATTTTTTCCTTCAGCTACTCACTCTTAGTTTGATTCCTTCATGGCTGGCCAACAATGTTGAAAACGAAGGAAAACTTAGGCCTTCTCCCTCGTGGGGTCAATATGTGATGTTAAGGAAGGGAAAAAGATCAGTAATAGTGGCAGAAATTCTGTTTCCTGAATTACTAGATTTATTTTTCCTCCATGTCCTTATGCAGTTTGCATAACTTAATAATATATGTTACCTTTGGCCCGCTGTCTCTCTGACTACCCTGAATGTTAGCTGTCCTAGGAAGCTCATAAAGCCTTTCTGTTAAGCTTTGTTTTACTAGGAAATGCAATCCTTGTTAAAGAGAATCATCTGAATTAGCTAGTTTCTTTGAATGAAGCCCATTACAAGACGTAGATTGTTCGTACTCTTCAATGTGAGTGTATATTAATTTACCCACAAAAAAGAGTAAGACATGCTACCTGCTCTCCATTCCAGGATTTTTCACTAAAAATTTGCATTTTTCTCTACATTCTCCAAGGTATTTATCCATAATGAAGGGAATACTTCCTTCTCCCTTTTTAAAGGGTTCAGTTCAGGAAGGAAGGTATTATTGACTTTCTCTTAGCAATTGCCTCCATTCTTTAATTAATTAATTTATTTGTAGTAACGTGAGTCCTTAATCTATGAAACGTTCTTTTAATTCTTTTGCTATCTCTTCTCACAACTTTTTTTTTAATCCCCTTATAAGCATTAATATCTTAGTTACTTTTGGTACTTGATAATTTCTCTTCCTTTTTGGACCCTATTCCCAGTTCATTCTCTATGTTAATAATTTGGTGAATGTAATGTTTCTTTCTCTTCCTTTAAAATGTTAGGAGTGGGGAGTCAAAGTTCATCACTACTGAAAAGAGAATAAAAACCATCCCAGGTATAGTTTTTAATAAAAATTTCTGCTCTCAATCACTCAGAAAAGAGGGTGTATGGGGCTATGATAAAAAGGTATGAATGAGTTCATTACCCTAAGTTCTGCTGTTACCTTACATTCTGTAGTCCTATCTTATGTAAAAATATTTCTCATCTTTTTTTTTCTCCTATTGCAATTTTCATTACTAAATGTCTGATATATTCTTGATTTAAGGTTGTAGAATTTGTGAGAAAAACTTGGGATTTTCCTATTTTGCCTTTTTTTTTGTTATTTGTCTTAATTTCATGGAGTACCCCCTTTGAAAAATTAATAAGCTCATTAATGTTATGGGAATGCTTTTCAACTACTTTAATACTGCATTTAAAATGAATTATAATTATTTTGACACAAAAATTTCCTCCTTTAATTCTCTCCCAGAAAGTCATCATTTATAATGAAAATTTTTGAAAGAAAGAAGAAAAAAATCCGGGGGGAAAAATGTTGAAAATCTCTCATATTATATACAACATTTTATACATGTGATCCCCAACCTGGGTCCAGAACTTGGGGAAAGTATATTGTAATATCTCTTCTTTGGGCCAATTTTAATGAAGATAATTTTATTTTGCAATGTTCAGTTTCAATTATGTCATTGATAGTGGTTGTTATTGCTTTAATTTACATTCCTATGATTATTGACATATTGCTTACCTGATTCTGCTTACTTCACATTGTATGAGTTTATATATCTTCTCTTGTTTTTCTATATTCATCTTGTCTTAGAACACAATACTATTACATATATGTACTATAATTTGTTTAGGCATTCCTTAATCTAAATTGACTGTATTACCAATTCTTTGCTACCACAAAAAAGTGTTGCTGTAAATATTTTGGGGAAGACCATGATCTGTATCTTGTCACTCATTCTGATAGCTCCCGAGGAGAAAGTGAGGGTAATGACTTTGCACAGTCCTCCCTAACTTAAATCCAATTTAATTGTATGTCATAACATTACCTCCCTTATATCATGGTCCTCTTTGAGAATGAAGGATAAAGAATTATAAACTTCTTGGGCTATATTTCTAGTTATAGAATCTCTGAGTCAAAGACCATAGACATTTTAGTCACTCTCTTTGCACAATTCCAAATTCCTTTCCAGAATGGTTGGACCAATTCACAGCTCATCAGCATTGTATTAATAACTTTCCATGATCTTTTCAATATTAACTATTTCCGTTTTATCATGTGCTGAATTTCTAGGTACAAGATAAAAACTTCTAAGTTGTTTTATTTCTTTTATTAGTGAATTGGAACTTTTAAAAACATATTTGCCAATACCTTACAATTCTGCTACGGATAATTTGTATCTTTTGAACTCTTATCTATTTGAACTGATAGTAAAGTGAGCGGAGGAGCCAACGGCAGTGGACACTGTAAGACCACGCTACCAACAGCAGATCCACAGGCCTTAATGATAGCTGGTCTTACATATTTATGTTAATTGGATATGTATGTAAGGTATATTTGATATAAAAAACTCTCAGTATTCTCTGCTATGATTTATTATTGTTATTATTATTCTCTTTATGCTAGCTATAATCATTTTCTTCTCACAAAATTATGTTAATTCTTGAGGTTTTTTTTTCCTAATGTAATTATCTCTTTACTTAAATAACAATTCTTCTTCAACTATAGCTGTGAAAGTTATAAGATCTGCTTCTCTTCTAATTTTTATAGTATTATTTAAAATATTCAAGTCATGTATCCATTTTGAATTTATTGTACTAAATGATGAAAGCTAATTTCTTCAATACTATTATCTAGTTTTCCCAATAATTCTTGAAAATAAAAGAGTTCTTTCCTAGATAACAGGTTTTCAATTTTGTTAAACATTAGGCTTTTGAATTGAATTATTTCTTATGATTCTTTCTCTAATATGTTCCTTTAATCTATTTTTTTTATTTTTACCCAATACTACTTTTGATGATTATGGATTTATAATATAATTTGAAGTCTGAAGTGTTATTCCCCCTCCTTTACTACCTTTCTTCCCATTATTTCCTTTGATATTCTAATTTTTTTTTCCTCCAAATGAATTTTATTTTTATCTTTTTTTTTTTTTTTCTTTTTTCTGAGGCTGGGGTTAAGTGACTTGTCCAGGGTCACACAGCTAGGAAGGGTTAAGTATCTGAGACCAGATTTGAACTCAGGTCCTCCTGAATTCAGCCCATTTTATTTTTATCTTGTCTTGGTATAGTACTAAATTTGTGAATTAATTTCAGTGGAGCCGTAATTTTTATTATGTTCCATGAGCAAATCACGAGTACAGTATATCCTATAAATTATTTGTTATTCTTTATATTTCTAAAGAGCTTTTCTTGTTATTGTATCTTCACAGGAATTGCATGTACCAAAGTACATGCAAATTGATTCTCATTTACATTTTGGAATAGCAACACTTTTGAATGGAACTTTCATTTCTATTATTGCCTCCTTAATTTTGTTTTACTACATGTAATTTTTAAAAATTTTGTGGGTTTATTGTATAGCCTGAAACTTTATTAGAACTATTTCATAGAATCTATGTTCTGATTCCCTAGGATTTTCTAAGTAAGCATATCATTATCAAATAGAGCTAATTTTGTTTCTTTTTTACCTCTCTTTATATCTTTCTTTTTGTAATGCCGGAGAAACTGAGGCAAGATAGAGATTAGAGAGTTGTTAATATTTTATTAATTGGAGAGTTTAATTGACTGGACAAGACTCTTGTCTCAACGTATCCAGTGATGAATGGGGGAATGACAAACCCTTTTATAGCTTTCAAACAAAGAAAAGAAGAGCGGGAAAAGTTCTTACAGAACCGGTTTGGTTTTGTCAGGATGGGGAAAGCAATAAACGCCAGAGTCAGGAAACAGAAGTAAGGATCTCAATTGAAGTATCCGGGATGATCTTATCTTTTAAAGAGGGACAGTGTTAAAAATTCTTTGAAGGCAGAGGGAGCTAGGAGCTAGGATGTCTGATCTGTTCCTTATCTCCCACTGACAATTTATAACCTTAGAGCAAATGGTCCTCAGTCTTAATGAACCAGGGGGGGTTTACAATTTAAGTGGACTGAGGCAGAACAGTTAAGGAAACTGAGATAGAAGAATTCAGGGAAACTCGGACAATAGGGGAAACTAGTGCAGGGAAACTGAGGTAGAACAGCTCAAGGAGACTGTGGCATAACATTTTCTCATATTACTATGACTAGCAAAATATATTTGTGTCAAATATAGTAGGGGAATGGAACATCTTTGTTTTATAACTATATTTGTTGGGAAACTTCTATTTCCCCCAATTTAATATAATGCTAGCTTTTGGTTTTTAGAAAGATATTTTGATCATATTAAAAAAGATCTTTTTTTCAATAAAGATCAGCTTTAGTTCAGTTTTAAGCTTTTGTAAGGTTTTTTAGCATGATGGAGTGCTATATTTTGCCAAAAGCTTTTTTTTAAACTATTGATAGAACCATATAACATAAGATGTCTTTATTTTAAATATGATTACCTTAATACTTTAATAATAATTATTTTAATAATTCAGTCAATTAACTAAGACATGGTACTTATATACTAGGTACTAAGTGTCAAGGTAGTTTATAGTCTATGCATGTTGAATCTTTCTTAGCTCATAGATATAAATTCAAATTTGTCCATTAAAAATAAATGAATTGTTGTAAAGATAGCATCTTCCATATCAGCATAGCATTTGACCATTTTTTTCAGTCTATCTTTATGGTGATAATGGAGAAAGCTGCATTTGATAATAGAATGTTGTTGTAGCTGTTTAGTTGTATCAATTGCGTCCATTTCTTTGTGATTCCATTTTGGGATTTTCTTGGGAAAGCTTTGAGTGGTTTACCATTTCCTTCTCTAGCTGATTTTACAGAGGAAGAACTGAAGCAAACTAGCTTATTGCTCAAGCTCACACATCTAGTAAATTTCTGAGGCCAGATTTTAACTCAGGAAAATGAGTCTTCCTGATCTGCGGCCCAGCATTCTACCTTTTATGCTACCTAGTTTTCCTGTGATAGTATAGTTAGGGAGATTTAAAACTAATTGAATGACCAAACTCAAAGAGTACTTGAGTACTCATTAATATGTCTTTATTAATGTAAAGGGATCCTTATAGTAAAAAAAACCTTGGGTATATCTTTTTAGCCCTATTCACCATTTTTTATTAACAACTTGAATGAAAGGAGAAGTGGCATGCTTATCAAATTATCAGATGACTTGAAGCTTGGAGAAATAGCTAAAATGTTGGCTGAGAATCCAGAACTCAAATTATCTTGACCGGCTGAAACAATAGCTGAACAGGAAAAAAAATGACACGTAATAATAAATATAAATAATGGAAGTTCTTGAAATAATCTTCACTTGTTCAAGATGGGAGAAAAGTAGTTAGTTAACTGTTTTTGGGGAAATATGATGGTTCCAGCATACCAAAAAGCCAATAAAAGTCACATGGAAGTCAAAAAAATTAATGCCATCCTTGGCCACATTATAAGAGACATGGTGTCCAGTTCTACTATATGCAGTCCTAATTAAGATATGTAGCACTGTGTTCAACTCTAGATACATTTTAAGAAAGACAGAGAAAAGCTATCACATGTTCAGAAGAGGACAAACAGAATTATGAGAGAATTGGAGAACATGCCATATTGAAGATTGTTTAAAAGTATAGGGAATAATTGGAATTGAGAAGAGAAGATTTAGAAAGAACATTACAAAATTGCCTTCAAATATTTGAAATGGGTTTTGTTTGTTTGTTTGTTTTTGCTGAGACAATTGGGGTTAAATAACTTGCCCAGGGTCACACAGCTAGGAAATATTAAGTGTATGAGACCAGATTTGAACTCAGGTCCTCCTGACTTCAGGGCTGATGCTCTATCCACTGAACCACCTAGCCATCCCTGAAATGGTCTTTTGTGGAAAGTGTATTAAATCTCTTCTGCTTGGCCTAAGAGAACCAAAACCAATAAATAGTAGTTGCAGGGAGACATATTTAGTCTTGATGTAAAGAAAAAGTTATTAATAATTAGGACTATGCAAAATAGAATGGTTGCCTAAAGAGATACTCTGTTCTTTCTCATCAGACATCTTCAAGAAACTGATCACTTTTATGATATACATGTAGAAGGCATTTTTGGCCAACTAAGGATTGGATTTAAATGATCGTTGATTCATCATCCTTCTCTTATGTTCTAAGATTCTGCAAATCTATGACTATGGAAAATTTTAGCCCTTGTTAAAGAAGGCTTAAAGAGAAAGAAGAAAGTGTGGATGAGATTCTGTGGAGAATATAAGGAAGAAGAGGCATCATGGATATAGCATTGGATTTGGATTTAGGAAGATTTGGGTTCAAATCCTATTTTAGACACATCAACTGTAATAGTGGGCAATCTACTTAACTGGGCTAAAGTATACCTCAATGTGCCTCAGTTTTCTCATCTGAGAAAGGGTTGGTTGGATTAAATAACTGCTAAGCTCCCCATTAGCTCTAGTTCTATGATACTTTGAACCAGGGAATAATAGAATGATTGCTATGCAGTAAAAAAGATTTGCCATTTTGCTGTTTTTTATTTTAATTAGTCATGTCCCTCTTTTTATGATTAACTTTAATGTTTTCTTTGCAAGAATACTGGAGTTGTTTGTCATTTTCTTCTCTAGCTCATTTTACAGAAGAAGAAACTGAAACAAACAGGTTGAGATTTGCCCAGGGTCACACAGCTAATATATGTCTGAGGCAGGATTTGAACTCACAAAGCCTGGCACTCTATCCACTGCACCACCTAGAGGCCATATATATTATCTTTTACATATATTTTGTATCTATTCTGTGTGTGGGGGGGTATATATATACAAATATATATATATATATGTATATATATAGATAGATAGATAGATATCTATATATAGATATATAGATATATAATGTATTTATGGATGTCGATAGGTAGATAGATAGATAATTTCTCTTAGCAGAATTAATCTTGAGACTAGAAATTGTTTTATTTTATTGTATTTTTGTTTCCATTTTCTAGGTAGGACCTAACACAGAAAAGACACTTAATCTATTATTGTTACCCCAATTGACTAAGAAAGCTTTAAAATCAAAAAGCATTTATTAAGTATCTACTATATGTCAGACACTGTGATAAGTGCTGGGGAGCATTTCAAAAATGCCAAAGACAGTCCCTGATATTAAGGAGCTTAACAATGTCAAATGCAGCAGATGGATCAACGTTTAGGACTGAGAAAAAAATTTAATTTAATAACTACTTATTGACTTGAGAAAATGAACAGAATCCTCACTATAAGCCTCTATTGTCTGGCTCTAACCTACTTTAACATAAATATTTTTTTTATTATGGACAATCATAAACAAATAAATATTTTAATATATGAATTAAGGGATGGCTCATGGTTGGAAGCTTTTAGTTTAGCAGAGACTCTCTACTCCCTTTTGAAGGCCCCCTACCCCAAGCTCAGCAGGATCTCTTCTTCTCTCCTCCTTAAATTCTCTTTAGTCATCAGCTTAGAGGAAGGGTTTTTCTAAATGAATCCTGGTAAAAGCAAAGGGACTTCTGGCACACCCCAGGCCTGGGGGAAGCAACTCTTGTCTCCTGAATTTCCATATTCATTGTGACATCTGCTTAATAATATGCTTCCATGATTATATCTTTGGGTTCTCAGGTTCTTTCTGCGTATGCAGAACTGGCCAGTTTCTTACTTGGCCAATTTTGCTTTTTCCCTAAGCATTCACAAACAGCACAATGAATATATTCTAGCTAAAAACTATAAAGCCATAAAAGCAAGCATATTTTAAAGGAAATTTCTAGTGAGATATACTAGCTTAGCAAGGAAAAAAACTGGAGGGGGAAGAGGGGAAGAGGGGAAGAGAGAGGAAATTTCATCAATGATGCCATTCTTCAGAGGGTTCTGGTGGCTCCCCTCACTCAACTACAATCCCTTTTCTATTATCTACCTGTATATGAAGGACAGAATGACTGAAGGCTATCTCTTCCTCTTGTTTTTGAGCCTAGCTTCCTGTCACCTGTGAAATCTGTGTTGGGAAAAAGAGAGCAATTACAGCTCCCTTTGCCCTACACACACACACCTGATTTCCCCCCCAGGAGACATCTGCTTTTCCCCAATCTCTAAAAGAGGGAAAGGGCTGAGATTATATACTTCCATGGTTTTCTAAGCAAACAAAGATCATTGAACTCCATTACACAAAGAAGAAAGATGCTTGTATGATAAAACAACATATAGGGATGGGAGAAGAATATTTAACAAGGTAGTAGCAAAACTATTCTATTTGTATCCCCTTCTGCCCTTTCTTTGTCTTTGGAGTATTTTAAAATACACTCTTTTCCCCCCTATATCTATCATATCCTAGAAACTCTAAAATACAAACTCAAAACTCCCTGCTACACCATTTAGTATTCTTTCAAATAAGCTCCATCACTTTTAGAAAAAACGGTATTCAGTTAATAATTATTTAAGTACTTACTGTGTGCTAGACACTATACTAAGTAATGAGGTATAGATTTGGGGTACCCAAATGAAATTGAGGTCTAATGGCAGGTTTGGGGTACAGGGAGTCAAATGGTGCTCCCCTGCAACCCCTTTGTATTCAGCGCAAGGATAAGGAATTAAATGAGGTCTAGTGGTGGTGCAAGAGTCCCCTGTAAAGGAATTTACAGGCCCAAAAAAACCTAGATTGATAAAAGAGGTTTATTATGGGGATTGGAAGTAAGGTTAAAGTCTAGTTAGTAAAAGGTGAAGGTAAAGAGAAGAGAGCCCCGGAAACAGTATTCCATTGGGCAGAGAGTCCTTGGTGCAGGCATGGTTTTGACTCTCTGCAAAGGGAGGACTCCAGCTTGGCTCTTTTATAATGAGAGATTTAGCTAAAGGGGCCTGTGGGTGGAGTCCCAAGTTGGCTCAGATCTGGTGGAGGCTCAGGCAAGCCTTGATCTCCTATTGGAATTCAAAGGGGTGCTTTTGACGAGGATTTGTGATTCATTTAGAGATAAAAACCACAGTTGCTGAGGTGAATTTCAAGGCTGAAGTGATTTTCCAAGATGAAGAGATTTCTGAGGCATGATAGAGGAGCCCAGAAAGTACAGTCTGACAGGAAATGAAAAGGGGAATATAAAAAGCATATTGCAAAATGGTGGAATGAGATTTGAGCTGCCTTGAAGAAGTGTGGTGAAGCCAGAAAGTAAAGATGAGGAAAGGAACAACATATCCCCCCCCCCTTTTTTTTTTTTTTTTTTGGCTTGGAAACCTCACTCTCTTCACACCCACCTCCTAGTTTCCTTCAAGTCACAGATAAAATACCAACAAAAAGTCTTTCCTTATCCTCCTCACTCCTAAGATTTTCCCTCAATCAACAACTTCACATTTATCTTTTATATCTTGCTCCATGTCACCTGCCTTCCCCATTAGACAGTGAGTTCTTTAAGAGCAGGAACTGCCTTTTAAGTTCCTTTGTACAATTGGTGCTTAGCACAGTGTCTGACACATAATGGGCAATAGATAAATTGGAGTGTCATATTAGTTGCATTTTCTGCATCAGTTCATCCAAATTTTTCCAGTTTCTTTGAATCCAGCATATTATCATTTGTTCTAGCCTACTTTTCAAAACTCATCTGTCTCAAGATTAGAAGGGAAGCAATAAACTGGGAAAACATTTTGACAGTCAAAGGTTCTGATAAAAGCCTCATTACCAAAATATATAGAGAAATGACTCTTATTTATAAGAAATCACGTCATTCCCCAATTGATAAATGGTCAAAGAATATGAACAGACAATTCTCAGATGAAAACATTGAAACTATTTCTAGCCATATGAAAAGATGCTCCAAATCATCATTAATCAGAGAAATGCAAACTAAGACAACTCTGAGATACCACTACACACCTGTCATATTGGCTAGAATGACAGAAAAAGATAATGGTGAATGTTGGAGGGGATGTGGGAAAATTGGGACACTGACAGATTGTTGGTGGAATTGTGAATACACCCAGACATTCTGGAGAGCAATTTGGAATTGTGCTCAAAAAGTTATCAAACAGTGCATACTCTTTGACCCAGCAGTGTTACTACTGGGCTTATATCCCAAAGAGATCTTAAAGAAGGGAAAGGGACCTGTATGTGCAAGAATGTTTGTGGCAGACCTCTTTGTAGTGGCTAGAAACTGGAAAATGAATGGATGCCCATCAATTGGAGAATGGCTGAATAAATTGTGGTATATGAGTGTTATGGAATATTATTGTTCTGTAAGAAATGACCAGCAGGAGGATGATTTTAGAGAGGCTTGGAGAGACTTACATGAATTGATGCTGAGTGAAATGAGCAGGACCAGGAGATCATTGTATACTTCAAAAACAATACTATATAATGATCAATTTTGATGGGCTTGGCCCTCTTCAACAATGAGATGAACCAAATCAATTTCAATAGAGCAATCATGAACTGAACCAGCTATACCCAGCAAAAGAATTCTGGGAAATGAGTGTGAACCACTACATAGAATTCCCAAACCCTCTATTTTTGTCTGTCTGCATTTTTTATTTCCTTCACAGGTTAATTGTACACTATTTCAAAGTCCGATTCTTCTTATGCAGCAAAATAACTATATGGGCATGTCTACATATATTGTATTTAACATGTATTGGTCTACCTGCCATCTGGGGAAGGAGATGGGAGGAAGGAGGGGAAAAATTGGAACAAAAGGTTTGGCAATTGTCAATGCTGAAAACTTACCCATACATCTTGTAAATAAAAACTATAATAATAAAAAAAGACTCATGTTTCTCGGAGTGAGAGTAAGTTTATATGAACTATGGCTGATCCTAGGGGATGACCCCCTAAAAACTTTAGCTTCTCTTTTGTCTCTTTGTCCCATCCTTCTATACACACACTTGGAGTTAATTAAGGAAAATATATTAAGTATAGTGCACATCTAGTTTTCTCAAGTCCCCCACACATGTTTATTGCACAATATTCCATATGCAATAGCATTTATGTCGTTTCTCAGAGATTAAGCACATGCAGGAGTCTATGAACAAATACAGAAACAAAAAGTGCTCAAATGGCTTATTAGGCCTGATTTTTTTTTCATTTTGTAGGATGTATCTTCCCCACAGATTGATAGGAATCCTTTCAACTATAAAAGAAATACAAATTTCTGTCTTATCTTCAAATTCCCATCTTAAGGGGGTAATACTAATTACATAATTCCATAGTGTCAATTCTGTGGCACTCAGCTTTCCTTATACTCCAACTCTCACAGCCATATATTGCTAATGGAAAAGCCATAGCTTTGACTATATGAACCTGTGTCAGCAAGGTCATGTCTGTTTTTTAGGAGCTCTCCCAAAAAGGAATCTGAACTGGGAGCTATTGTCAGGGCAATTTTCCATTATTTCAGAAAATCCTCCTTTTAGATTCTTCCTGGGATGTAAGCAAATTCCTTGTCATTGGACTTGCCCTGACTAAGTGAATGAGGCAACTAGGTGGCAGAGGAGTAGAGTATTTACCCTCGGACTTAGGAACACATACTTTGGAATTCTGACTCAGACATTTATTAGATGTGTACTCTAAGGCAAGTCATTTAACCTCATTCTCAGTTCCCTACTCTAGAATTGGAATAATGATAACATCTACCTCAAAGAACTGAAGTGAAGATCAAATGAAATGACAGATTAAAAACTCCTAACAGAAAGGACACATTCTGGGAGCCAAGATGGTAGAGTGAGCAGTAAATTGCAATAATGCTCCCATATTCACCTTCAAACAACCATAACAAATTTTTGATAGCAAAAGCAGCAAAAAAGATAGGGCAAAACAAAGAAATTTGGAAGATTGACAGACTTAGGTAAAAGAGGAATGTGGTCCAGGACAAAAGTGTCCCAGGAAGTCAGCAGCAAGCCCCACTTTAGCAAACCAGCAGTAGTTTTCTAAACACCAGTATGGCAGAGCAAGCAAATGCCAGCACCAGAACTCCCCACATATCTCAGCATAGCAAGGAATGCCAGGAGGCTTCAGTCCTAGGAACCATCACAGGCTTCAGCATAGATCCAGGCAAACAGGCAACTTCTCATCTCTGGGAAAACAAGTAGCTGCCAATGGTTAGACCATATGTTTCAATGTATTCCCTGGGAAATGCAGAAATATCCTATACATCAGACAGCAACACTAGGACTCCAACTCAGCACCAGGAAGGCTGCCAGACTCCTATAGCCTCCATCAGTTCCAGCCACCCTCCCCATTGCACCCCCTCAGTGCAGGACTAGCAATAAGGGTTCCTGTGTGCCTCAGGACAACATTAGTACATCACCAGGTAGACAGCTAGGATCTATAGCCCCTGGCACACGAAGACTTCAGTGCCCTTGAAGTAGGCATCACATTTAAAAGAAAGGAAAAAAGAAAAGAAAAAAAGATGAGCAAAAAACAGTAAAAAAATAATCTTAAAGTTACAGAGAAGTGACAGAGAAGATCAAGACCCAAACTCAGAAGAGGACCACAATATCAAAACACCCATGGGAAAAACCCCAAAGAAAAACAGGAAGTTGTCTCAAGCCCAGAAAGAACTCATGGAAGAACACAAAAAGCAGCTTAACAATCGTATAAGAATGGTAGAACTAAAAATGGGAAAACAAATAAATGATGCAAAAGAATTATGAAAAAAAGAGTCAACAGCTTGGAAAAAGAAACAACTGCTTAAAAAGTAAAATTATTCAAATGGAAAAAGAGTCATAAAAATATATTGAAGAAAACTCCTTAAAAAGTACAATTGGTCAGATAGAAGAGAAAATACATAAGCCAATTTAAGAAAACAACTCCTTAAAAGTTAAAATTTTGCAAAGGGAAGCTAATGATTTTATGAGTCATCAAGAATCAAACAAATTCAAAAGTATGAAAAAATAGATATAAAATACCTCATGGAAAAAACCAATTTATCTATAAAATAAGTCAAGAAAAGACAATATCAGAATTATTAGAGTACCTGAAAGACATAATCAAAAGGAAAATCTGAACAGTAGCTTTCAGAAACTTATCTTTTTAAATTTATTTTTATTTTTAAAGCTTTTTATTTTCAAAACATATGCATAGATAAATTTTCACCACTGACTCTTGCATAGCTTTGTGTTTCAGATTTTCCCCTACTTCCCTCTACCCCCTCCCCTAGATGGCAAGCAATACAATATATGTTATACATGTTTAAAAATATGCTAAATCCAATATGTGTAAACATATTTATACAATTCTCTTGCTGCACAAGAAAAATCATATCAAAAAAGAAAGTAAATGAGTAAGAAAACAAAATGCAAGTAAACAACAAAAAGAGTGAGAATGCTATGTTGTGATCCACACTCAGTTCCCACAGTCCTCTCTCTGGGTGTAGATAGCTGTCTTCATTACAAAATCATTGGAATTGGCATCTGTCATCTCATTGTTGGAAATAGTCAGGTTCATCATAATTGATTGTTGTATAATATTGATGTTGCCATATACAATGATCTCTTGGTTCTGTTCATTTCACTTAGCATCAGTTCATTCAAGTCTCTCCAGGCCTTTCTAAAATAATCCTCCTGTTCATTTCTTATAGAACAATAATATTCCATAACATTTACATACCACAACTTAATCAGCCACTCTCCAGCTCAAGTTTCTTGTTTCTTGACACTATGAAAAGGGCTGCCACAAACATTTTTGCACATGTGGCTTCCTTTCCTTCTTTCAGGAAATTATTAGGGAAAATTGCCCTGATATTCTGAAAGCAGAGGGCAAAATAGGCATTGAAAGAACCCACTGATCACTTCAGGAAAGAGATCACAAAATAAAAACTCCAAGGAGCATTATAGTTAAATTTCAAAATTATCAGGTCAAGGGGAAAAAATACTGCAGGTGACCAGAAAGAAACAATGGGGAGCGCCAATCAAGATCCCATAGGACTTAGCAACTACAACATTAAAAGACTGGAAGTTATAGAATGTGATATTCTAGTAGGCAAAGGACCTAAAACTTTATATGAATCACTTACCTGGCAAAATTAAGCATAATATTTCAAGGCAGGGATGGTCATTCAATGAAATAGAAGGGTTTCATTATTTCATAAGAAAATACAAGGCAAGACATAAGTCAAGGCATGAGGGAAGGGAATGGATGAGGAAAGAGGTAGGAAGAGATGAGGGAGTCTTTGAAGAAGCTAAGTGCTTATCTCTACAGAATCCACATGGCCTCAAAATGGGCCCAATCTTTCACTCTGAGGATTGAAGTCAGTGGGATGGAAATCAATCCTAGCTACCTTCACACACAGTCTTCCCAGAGTTTATTTCTTTGTGTATATCTCACAAGGCTAGTCTATATCTGGATCTCACCCTCTTTTTTTCCTTTCCCTCTCCTTTTTGGTACCACCATGTTTTCCCTTTCCTTTCTATGTTTTTTTTTCCCCTTCATGTTCTTCTTGATCTCTTTGTGGTTTTCTCTCTGCTTTGAATCTCTTTTTCCTCCTTTTGACTTTCCTTTTCTCTCTTTTTCCCTTATCTCTTTTTTTTTGCCTGTCTTACCTTTTCTCTCCCAATCCTGCTTTTCTCCCACTATGCCTATCTTGACTTTTCAGCTCATTCCCCTATCTTCTTCATCCTTCTTTGTCCTCTCATATATTTCACTCACTGACAGCGCTCACCTTCCCTCCTTCCCATCTCTTCTCACTTATCAGAGTTCCCCTCAAGGCTCTGGTATTGCTACTTCTACTGGTTGGGAATAGAAAGGGATTAAATGATATGGGTAAAGTTTAGAATTGCAGCTAAAGATAGTTTGCTCCCAGAGCCGAGTATTTCTGATAGCAGCCCCCAGACTCTGCTATCTATAGAGAGGGTCAAACCACTCATTACTGAATCCTGGGGTCACTGGAAAGAAACCTAAAGGATCAAAAAGATAGAAAAAGGTACCAGGAGGACCTCAAACTACACACATGAGTTCTAAGTACTAACTTAGGGCCATAAGACATTCCCTTCTTGTGCTCTTTGAGTAAGTCTTCACAACAGGAAGGAGGTCTTTCAGACACCAGGCTAAAGGCTACATCCACTGTACTACTTGGCTACCTCTAGGGCCTGAAGAGTATGTTAGATATATAAATGGAGAGATAGTATAGCATTAAAGTCAATAAGATTTACCAACTGATGGGATATAGAATGCAAGTAAGAACAATGAGGGTTGGAAGATAATAGCTAATATTTATATGGCATTTACTATTTACCAGGCACTGTGCTAAGTGCTTTTTAATTATTATCTCATTTGATCTTCAGAATCATCCTGGAAAATAGGTACTATTATTATTTTAATTTTACAGGTAAGGAAATTGGTTCAAAAATAAATCAAATGCCCATGGTCATATAGCAGCAAATGTGCAAGGTGGACTTGAACTCAGGTCTTCCTGAATGTAGACCTAATACGGTATACATTGCACAAGACAGCTGTTTGGATGATTGGAAAGATAACTGTGCCCTGAAAAGAAAAAGTTAAGTTTGGAAGGAAAGATAATGCACCCTAGTTTAAACTGTCTACAAGAAATTCTAGTTTTAAATAAATGTTAAACAGAGTAATTGGGGTTCTCTATCATATGAGTACAGGTTCTTATCTGGAAGAGCCAAATGCATAGAGATTATAATCAAACCCATGTGACCTGATAAGATTGCTGAGGAGAGCCCAGGTAGGGGGTAAGAGATCTCAGGACAGAGCCTTACCCACTTTCAGAGGGTAATATATAAATAATGATTTATTTCTATTACATGTAATTTTGGCTTTTTGTAGAATTTTAAATAATTTCAATAATATAAGAATAAGATCAATTTTCTCATATAAAAATGATTAAAGAAAAGGGAAAGAAGCAAGAAAAAAAAATAGTATATATCAACAACCACATGAAAACCATAGGAGAAAAGCAAATTAAAACAACTGTGATGTTAACATTCACATCCATCAGACTGACAAAGATGAAAAATAAAGATAATGAAACTGGTAGAAAGGCTGTGGCTATGAATTGATCAAACTACTCTGTAAAGCAATTTGAAATTATACCTCAAATTAAAACCCAAAATTGTTCAACTGTGCATAAACTTTGACTCACTGAAACTACTCATCAGCATGTACCACATAGGGGTCAAGGCCAAAGGAAAAGGTCCCAAGGTATAAAAATATTTATAGCATCTAAACTTGCTGCTTTATAATGCTAGAGCTCTCAGATCTAATCAGAGTTCTTGAGGACTACACCATCACCAGAAATGGTAAAAAGATGCAGTGGTCCTCAAACTTTTTTAAATAGGGGGCCAGTTCACTGTCCCTCAGACTGTTAGAGGGCCGGACTACAGTAAAAACAAAAACTCACACTCTGTCTCTGCCCCTCAGCCCATAACCCCTTGGGCTGTAGTTTGAGAACCCCTGAAAGTCTTTAAAATTAAAGTGTCATTGTTGGGAAGGAACTTAGCCCAATGACTACCTGAACAAGAGTGCACTTCAAAATACATACAGCAGATAGTAAACCAAACTTTGCTTGAGAAACCAAGAATCATGGTCAGCAACTCATTCTATCTTAGGATAGCTCTAAGTGACTTAGAATAGATAGATAGCAAGTCAGAGCAGAAAGGTCTGGTGACTACCTGGTAAGTGGTTAAATTGATAGTTGTTCAAGAAAGGAATGATTAATAAGTATTTAACAACTGGAGTACTTAGTTTGCACTGAAGCAAGTCAGCAAACAATTACAGACAGAGAGAACAACTACACATAATTAATAATAATAATAATCCCAAGATTTTTTGTGAGGATAAAAGGAGATAATGTTTGTAAAGCACTTTGCAAACTTTAAAGTACAATATAAGCATTATTATATTATTATGCTATGGATCTAATATGATTTACAGGGACTTTGTTTTTTTTTTTTTTTTTTTAATTGGGAGAGCATGTAGCAGAGATTGAAACTTTTCTTTCCCTAGTGTAAAGTTATGACAGGAATATTTGCCTTTGCACTTCTTCCACTTAATCCCATCAATTCCACATCTCTGAATAGTACAATCAGTACCTAAAGGGAAGATTGTTATTTATTGGATTTGGGACGGATATGAGGCATGTGAAGGGACAATTGGGGATAGAACCCTCAATCAAGCCAGCCTATTAAGCCTCAAAATTCATTCCAAATGCTGATACTAGCTTTGTCCTGGGGAGATGATGATGTGTTTTAAAGATGCAAAGGGTGAAGCATTCCAGAGCATTAGTGTTCTTCCCTAAGTCTAGAGAGCAGGAAATTATATAACCAAGGGAAGATCTAGAGTAGGGTCCTTAATTGTTACTGTCCTAGAGCTAAAAACAAGGAGGCCAAATATCCTTAACTAATATTAGTTTTTTCAAGATTCCTCATCGCTATAAGACTGGCCTTCACTTGAAAAGAAATATTTGTATGACAGGAAGAAAACCTGAAAGAAAAGGCAATGATGAGTAGTAACTGATGCCATCTGCTGGATAGCTACAGAAAAAGCAAAGTCTTTGACTCCAGAACTGCAAAGGAAAATAATGATCTGGCTCTTTGCTGAGACCTTCAAAGAACATCAAGCAGGGGGAAAGTGGTGCTGAGCAGATATTTAGAATAGCAGTAGTTAAACATTTTTGGCTTTAGGACCTCTTTACACACTTAAAAACATCAAAGACTTTAAAGAGCTTTTGTTTATGTGGATTGTATCTATTAATATTTACCATATTAGAAATTAAAACTGATCATTTAAAATTTATTTATTTATTAATTTAAAAATAAGAATAGCAATCCACTGTGTATTAACATAAATAGCATATTTTTATCAAAATAACAATTTTCTCAAAAATAGTAAGAAAAATGTTTTTACATATTTTTATAAATGTCTTTAAAGTCTGGCTTAATAGAAGACAGCTGTATTCCAAGATCTCTTGTTATTTATATTGAAAGCTGCCAGGTTTGGGGAGATATTGATTCAGATTTGCTTATACCTGAGATACTTATTTCTGGATTCTTATTCTTTGAAGAGGGACCTCTGGCTTTTGACCATGAGTTGTTTTGACCATGTTCTGGGATTCAAACCCAAAATTTTCTAAAGATGAAAAGCAGACTTTTTTCTTTTTGGGGTTTATTTCAGATAATTGATGAATTCTTTCTATCTTTACTTTATCTTCTAGTTCTAATAAATATAAACAATTTTCAATTATAATTTCTCAAAATAAAGGTCTGGGCTTTTTTTCTTAATTATGTTTTTCAGGAAATCATATGTTTTTTTCAAATTACCTCTCCCTAACCAGATCAATTGTTTTTTATATGAGATATTTTACCTTTTCTTCTATTTTATCGATCTTTTGGGCTGGTTCTAATGTTTCTTATCATGGAGTCATTGATTTCTGTTTGTCTATTTTAGTTTCAGAGATACCATTTCTTAGATAAAGTTTACTATTTCCTCCTTATTCTTCCATTTCTTTTCTGAAGAGCCTTTATTTCATCTTTTGTAATCTACTGTTTCATTTAGACTAGGCATTCATGTGTCTTTGTAGAAAATCTTTTTTGTTTCATTGGATTTGTCGCAAAATTTCTCTTTTGAGAATCTCTAGATTTGCAATTATTTTGTATACTCTTCAGTGTCATCCTTGATTTCCTCCCCTCCTCAGCTTCAGTTCCTTAGTCTGGGGTTTTATGCCAGAACCAGGTTCTGCCTCCTACTTTGCAGTGGTTTGGTCAGCCATCTTTGGTGTTGTTTACAGCTACCCGACTCTTGTACTACCTTCCAGCTCCATTATTCATCCTTTCTAATTCTTTGGCGTCCAGAGCACTAAATCTTCAGGATCCTCTGTGACTTCTTAGGATAGAGTACTGGGACCATCTTGAACTGCCTTGGTCTGAGTTTTGCCATGTTTCTCCCATTTTTGCTACTCCCCACATCCTGTTCATTCTGAGCTTCCTGAGCACCCAAGCACTTTCTCACATCCCTTCCTTTCTCAGTGAAACTTCTGGCCTTTTTTCCAGAAAAAAGATCCCTACAGCCTTGGTCCATCTCAGGGCTTGCTAAAAGGTAGCCCACTTGTTTGATTACATTGTTGCTAGCTTTTTGGCAAGTCCCTCTCCTATTGCCAGGAGGCTTCTGGATGGCTTTTTTTGCAATGTCGTGAGGGTATTACGTGAGTAGCATTATAAACTACTGTAGTTTCTCATTGGATTTCTTGATCATTAATTGGTTTACTGTGAATTTCAAGTTTTTGCCAGAGTGAATATATAGGAGCTATATAATAAATCAACTGTCTCAGTCAGAAGTCAATGTTATAATTTTGTCATGATACCTTTTTTTCAGTTTCTTTGACCATAAATGAACCTTTCTTTTCAAAGAAGGAAGGAAGGAAAAAAGAAAGGAAAGAAGGCAGGAAGGATGGAGGAAGGGAGAAATAGAGGAAGGAAAAAGGGAATGAATAAAGGAAGGATGAGGAGTGTAGAAGAAAAGGAAGAAGAAGAAAAAAAGGAAAGAGGGGAAAAGGAGAAAAGGAGAGGTAGAGGAAGGGAAGGAGAAAGAGGATAACTGAGTCTTTAAAAATTTAGCATCTTCTCACTCATAGTATTGTTTCTGCCCTCATTAACTTGTAGTTGACTGGACATGTAGAACTCTACAAGACCAGGAATGAAGAAAAAGATTGGTACTTTTCCATACCAAATTATCTCCCGGTGCACCTAACCTTTCAGAAGGGGAAAGTGAGTCATTTTGTCAACATACTTTGCTAGCTTCCTCTCCTATACAACCATCACAAATCAACATAACAAGAAACATCCTTGTTAGCTCAAGTCATTTAGATTAAGAAATTGGCCTTTAAGGCATTCCCAGAAAAGGACCTTCTTGCAGCTTTAAAGGATTAAAGAAGGCCCTTTTTAAGGAGCAGGAAAACTACCTACAATCCAAAAACACTAGCAAAAGGCTTATCCAGTGTCAAGGCTCTCACTCAACCATAAAAACTGATGCTGTTGAAAAGGTTGGGTTAAGGGAGAAATGCACTGGGAATTTCTTTCTTTGGATACTTTTAGATGAAGGGTACATTATAGTAGTTCTCTTCTGTTCAGATAATATTATTTATAATAAGAAGCTATTTTAGAGTTCACTTCATCCAACACTTGTATTTTATAGAATACAAAACTAAAGTTTAGAATCAAGAAATGATTTGCCAGTTCATGCAAGTAATAAGTTGTAGTGCTGGGCTTCAAATTCAAGATTTTCTAAAGATGAAGAATTCAAAAAAATATGAAAAGACTTGGTTGACACTCAAACATTTGCACAACCTGGCTCTCCCTATCTTTCTAATCTTTTAATACATCACTGCATTTCACATATTCCTTGTCAAACTATATTAATTTATATGCTGTTCTTACTTATTTGCCATAATATTCTATCTCCTGCTTTTGTATTTTTTAAAAACTGGCTGATATCATGATTGAATGATCTCCCTCCTAAAATCCCTGGATTTCTTTAAGTTACAACTCAATAGCCACCTCCTGCAAAAGACCTTTGCCAATACCATCCCCTCCCAGCTGCTAAAGTTTTTCCCCAAAAGCTATGTCATCCACTCTGTTTTATATGTTCTGATACATTTACTGTCTTCCTATTAAAATATGAGCTCCTTGAGGACACAGACTGTTTGTTTTTCGTTATGTCCCTTTTGCTTAACATGGTATTTGACAAACATGAGATCTTTAAAAAATAAATGATTGAGGAAAAATATTTACTAAGCACTTATTATGTGCAAAACCCCATGCTAAGCTCAAGAGTTCTCTTAAACCACATTATTTCATCATTAAAATCAGACTTTTTCCACTGTGTGGTCCTCACTCTAGCACTAGCTCCTAGATTAGAATTTTATAGTAAGGCCAAACTCTGGCCCACCCCCACAAATCCAGTGTTAGATGGAATGGGATGATCTTATTCCTCTTTGCAGTCTAGATGCCCTGTTGATCCACATATATTGTCCTGATATGGTTCTTTTTTTAATAAAGCTTTTATTTTCAAAACAAATGCATGGATAATTTGACAACATTGACCCTGGCATAGCCTTGTGTTCCAAATTTTCTCCTCCTTTCCCCTACCGCCTCCTCTGGATGGCAAGCAATTTAATATATGTTAAACATGTTAAAATATATTAAATCCATTATGTATAAACATATTTATACAATTCTCTTGCTGCACAAGAGAAACTTGATACAGTTCTTCATCCACTGGTTGTATCCTGATATGCTGCCTCCCACACTCTTATACAATCCTGGCACAGGACAATGAGCTTGTCTTGGAGACAGAATTATCCACTGGACAAACTTATGAGTTTTGCCTCTATGTCCTAGTGGCCCAATATGAAGTCTGGCGTTGGCCACATAACTCGTTCTATCTTTGTGCACTCAAAAGAAGTCCAGTCCACTAGGTCCAGAATTAGAAACCTCACTGGTTTTCTCTGAGGCATTTTTACCTATCTCTCCTTCTACATCATGTAGACTACACCATTTCTATGTCAGAAAACACACTAGTTTCAGGCCTTCTGGACAATCCTTAAGCACGAATTACCTACAAATTGCCTTGTTATTCCTCTACCTATCAGAAATGGTTTGTCTAGTTGTTTGTTTTTCTCCTGCATCTGCTCTAACATGATAATGGAGATAAAGCTGGTTTCTAGACTCTTGGAAAGTTCTGACAACACATGCATGAAGTGCCTGGGTCCAAGCTAGCCTCCATCTCCTTGCATAGTAATCTAAAAGAATCTGCCTTTCTGGAATTCTAACAAGCCAGGGACAAGATCCTATATCTTCAGGTTCATGTACCAAAGTTTATGTTGGTTTAAGACCTCCACTTGAATATACCCAACTTCAATATCTACAATTTTTTAGTTATCTTCTTATATAGTCCTAGAGTTTATAGAAATATTTACAAAAGGAAAAACCATTTCCTTTTGGTTTTACTAATTATTATTTCATTTGATATTCTTTTAAGTCATTGCAGTCAAGTTCCTTTGAGGAATTAACTCTGCTACAAATTTTCATATTTTTTTATATCATATCATTTTCAGATTCTTATTTTTTCACACAATTTTTTTTCATTTCATTTCATATCATACTTTCCCAGAAAACCATCAATGACTTCTTAACATCTAAATCCAGTCCCTATCCTTTTTGACATGTTGGTGACATTTGATCAGTAGAAAATACTTTTATTACGGATATTCTCTCCTTTTTTTCTGATGTTAATATGTCATGTTTACTTATTGTTCTAGCTGGATTTTTCTTAGTCCCGTGACAGTTTTAACTATCTCAGAAGAAGAGGCATTATGATTCCTTTCGTATTCCTAGGTGCAACTGATATATAAGGATTTCAGCAAAGTGATAGAGCAAATCCCTGTGTTTTTCACTTGCTGCAGACTGAAATTATAAGGGCAGATCTCATGTTGGGACACTTCTTTCATTAAAATGAAAGAAATATTTGAAAGAAGCGCAACTTGAAATCTTTTTTTGCTTTCATATTGAATTAATAGTTCCCTTTGAATTATAGTGACATATAACCTCACATTTTGGCTGCTAAAAATCCAATAGTTTTTCTCTTTTCTTTTCTTTTCTTTTTTTGCAAATTTTGTAAGAAGCTTTGGCATATTTCCCTCCACCACCACTACTCCCCTACCATTCTAAGGTGGTAGTAGCTTCTTCCAAGTTTATTCTCAGATATTTCTCCTTGAAATAACAACCATTTCCTAAAATCACTGAATATCATCTTTTGGCTAGTTATGAAAAATTACCAATTATAGGTATGATTCTAGAAGTAAAAGTTTGTGAGAAAGGAAGTAAAATAGAGAAAATAAATTTAGATGGAAAATAAGAATGATAGGGATAAGATGATTCAGGAGTATTGCACTAATGAAATAGATTACAGGTTAAATCTAGGGAGGAGATTTTTGGCAAAATATGATGAATTTGAGGAATTTTAATTTTTTAAAAAATAAAACC
The DNA here is from genome assembly GCF_048593235.1 of Sminthopsis crassicaudata. Classification (NCBI taxonomy): domain Eukaryota; kingdom Metazoa; phylum Chordata; class Mammalia; order Dasyuromorphia; family Dasyuridae; genus Sminthopsis; species Sminthopsis crassicaudata. The sequence goes on from NC_133621.1 coordinate 221,999,545, forward strand.
TACTATATATCTTTCAATGAAATTGAAGTCTTATCTGTATCCAGCTTATAATTTTTTTTTTTTTGGCTGAGGCACAATTGGGGTTAAATGACTTGCCCAAGGTCACACAGCTAGGAAGTGTTAAGTGTCTGGGACCATATTTGAACCCAGGTCTTCCTGATATCAGGGCTGGTGTTCTATCCACTGCGCCACCTACCTGCCCCAAGCTTATAATTTTTCAAAATTAAAATGATATTTCTGACATCTGACACCATCTAACTAATCAGTCTCATTACTCATATATTTAATCTAATATGCAAATATATTCAGACAAAAATTGTAGTGATAGATGTCAGTGCTCATTACATTATTGATATTTTTTATATTTGATATTTTACCTATTAACAATGCTATTTTTGAGTTATGTTGTCTCAGAACAAAATATTTACCAAATATGATATGAATTTAGAATGAGACAGACAGGAATAAAATTAAATTTTAAAAGTTTAAATAAATTGTTGTTAAAATTGTAAGTTGTCAAGTCATATCTGAGTAGTTAAGGAATCCCCCCCCGAAAAAAAGTGTTATTTTCAAAGGTTAAGTTGCTAAATTTTCACATATCATTATTTTAGATAAAAATTACACTGAGTTGAGTGTTTTCATGGTAGTTTAACTTAGACTGCATATTAATTTCTCAATGCATTGTTTGGTTCTCTCCCATTCTCACTTATCAACCAATAAATCAAACAAATTATTTAAGGATATACTAAAAGCTAGTTTATAAGTTTCTAGAGGGAGGATTAAAGCTATCTTGATTAGCTAACCATCTTCAAAAGACTTGTTAACAAGTTTGGAATCTTTTATAAAAATTACCATTCCTGATGGTGGGAATAAAATTCTGCATTGTCAGTTTCTTATTTTAGACTCTAGACTCACCTGATTTTTTGGTTTTGTTCCAGCATTTTTAAAAATAAGGCCAACTAAATCTCCAGTACTTCCTATATAATTTTTTAAATTTTATACTTAACAAATTACATGTAAAATGATTTCAACATACACTTTTTAAAGTTTTTGAGTCCCTAATTATCTTCTTTTCTCCTTTCCCTCTCTCCTAATCTTGAGAAGGCAAGTAATTTGGTATAGATTATTGCATAAAATTTCTAATGCTCACTATTCCAATAAAAATTTTATTTGAGACTCATTTTTATATATTTCTAAATGGTATGCTGTAAGTCACTAGTACAGCTAGGAATTAAGGGGAAAAGAGGTGCAAGCTCATAATCTCCAAATTTCTAACTGCTAGCAGCACAATCTTCTACCAAAATGATAAAAGACCCAGATAATGGTCCAAACCCTACTTTCAGATTGAAAGAAGTACAAGATAAAGGAAAATTAGGGTGGATTAAGCAATAGAATCTGAGAAGGAAAAAGAGAAGGTATTTGGCAAGATGACTAAGAAAAGGTAAGAAAAAGTAAGAGAGTAGAGCAAATTGATAGACTAGACAGTGGGTGAAGCAACTTAAAGAAAAATATAGCTTTAAGGCTGAAGGAAAAGTATCTGATACTGTAAAATTGTTGATAACAAGGAAAGGAAATTGGTTGAGATTGTCAAGATATCATACATGACATGACAAATGACATGAACTATACCTGTTATAAAAGTTCTGACCTAGTGCTTAGTGGTGATCAATAGATGTTTTGTTTTGTTTTGTTTTAATGCTAACAAGCTATATGGGGAATAAGAGAACATGATCAGTGGCTTCCATTACACATGTTGTGGGTTTGTTCATTATTTATTCTGTCACAATCACGTGGTAAAAAATATCTGTGATCAGATCTCCTTTCTGAGGAAGAAAAGCCAGGATTTGTAGGGAAAATAATGTCACATTTCAAGTTGGAGACTAAATTTTTCTTAAATAAAAGAAGAAATGTGCCATCAATGGAAAGTATACTATAGATCACCTGTAAAAAGATGGAAGAGGAGTTTTGAGAAAAAGATAAAAGACTTAGACCAAGTGTATTAGCTAATTGGAATAAGATATTACTAGATATTACAAATATTCTCTCTTTCTCTCTCTCTCTCTCTCTCTCTCTCTCTCTCTCTCTCTCTCTCTCTCTCTCTCTCTCTCTCTCCCTCTCCTCCATCTCTCCTAATTAACTATTTTAGTAATAATTTTATTTTTTCAAGAAGGGGAAAATATTCTGGATCAGATTCTTGCCTACAAGAAGAAAAATTTTGCTATGATGGAAACAATAGGAAACCATGGGGAAGATGAAATAAAGATTCTCTCAGACAAAGAGATGAAATTTGGTCACAGCTTGATATGCATGAATAGACTAAAATGCTACAGAGGAAGTTAACCCACAAAAGCATAGAAGTTGCTCAAGAAGTGAATTTCTTGAGACAAAGGAAAATCATTACAATCAGGAAGAAAAATCTAATTTTCCTGAAGAAACTAGCCAACTTAGATTTTTAACATAAGTAATACAGAAGATGGAAGAAAAGTCAAGTAATAAATGATAAACATAGACATGCAACAGATCTATCAAAATAGTGTCAGGTCTGCTTATAAAGAGCCAAGGCTGGAAAGGGAAATTACATATTACAAAAAATGTGGCTTTGCCAAGTTATACTGAGAGAAAAGGAAAGGCTAAGAAAGGGATGGGATACTTACTCAGCTCTGAAAACAGGAGCAAGAGAAACTTAAAGCTTGGAACAGTACCCCCTCCAACGCAGGAACAGAATCTAACTTTTATACATATAAGTTAAGAACAATTCAAATAACAAAAGAAGAACATGATCATAGAAAGTTATTATGGTTACAGGGAAAATCAAGACATAACCCAGAAGATAAAAAACAAGTCAAAACAGTTACATGTAAATCTTTACAGATAAATGTGAATTGATCAAAGACCCAGAAAGAATTCCTAAAAGAGTTCAAAAATAATTTTAAAAAATCAAATAATAGAGGTAAGAAAAAAACAGGGGAAAGAAATGAGTGATGCAAGAAAACCATGAAAATAGTGTCAGCAATTTGGTAAAGGAGACACACACACAGGTAATGAAAAACAAAAACCCAGCATCTTAAAAAATAGAATTGGCCAATTGAAAAGGAAACACAAAATCTCACTGAAGAAAATAATTCTTTAAAAATTAGAACTGGGTGTCAAAGAAAATGTTATAATTATAAAAATTAATAAAAAAATATATATTTGGGTAAAAAAAAATTAGAACTGGGGGAGTAGAAGCTAATTATTCTGTGAGATATCAAGAAGTAATAAAACGAAGTCAAAAGAAAAAAAAAAAGAAGAAAATGTAGGCTATCTCATTGGGAAAACAATGACCAGGACATAGATCTGAGCAGAAATAATTTGAGAATGATTGGACTATCTGAAAGAAATGAATTTTTAAAAAAAAATAGACAATCTTATTTCAACTGCCCTGGGATCCAGAACTAGAGAACAAAATTGAAATTGAGAGAAATCACCAATGGCCGCTTAAAAGAAAGAACTGAAAATGATTGCTATAAAGAAGCCATTAACATTAACATTTGGATTAGAAAGATCTTCTTGTAGAAGGTAAGATTTTAGCTAGGATTTGAAGAAAGAAAGGGAAATCAAGAGTTAAAATGAGGAGGAAGAAAATCCCAAGTATGAGGGACAACCAAAGAAAATTCCTGGAGTGTGGAGATTGAGCATCTTAGGAACAGCAAAAAGTTCAGAATTATTGCAACATAGGTTACATAGAGGGGAATGAAGACTGAAAAGATAAGAAGGAGCCTGGTTATAAAAGGTTTTAGAAGACAAGCAGAAGATTTTTATATATAATTCTGGAAGTAATAATAATAACAAACATCATCATTATAGTGATTTAAGGTTGACAAAAGCTATGCATATATTACAGCATAGGGAGCCACTGAGGGAATAAGAGAATTTATTAACTAGGGGTCAATACAATGAGTATGCTGGAGCCTACTGGGAGAGGGTCTTGAAAGCCAATCATTAAGTTTCAGTGTGAACATTTATACCTAGGAAATTGGAAAACACCACAAATCAGGTGTTGATTTTTATTTTGTTGGTTTCTAGACTTAAAGTGATAGAAAAACTTTTAATAATATATATTAAAATTAAAAGTGTATTAAGCATTTTTTTGGGAAAGCTCCTTTTTAAACATCTGCTCCAAGTGAGTAGTACATCAGAGACTTATGAGAGTAGATTTAAAGGCCAAGCAGAAAAAGGAAACAGTCCAGTGGGAAGAGTATCAAATTTAAAGTCAGGAATAACCTCCTTTCAGATCCTAGGTCTGATACTGTAACCTCACTGAATCTCAGTAGGCTTCATATTCTCCAACATCCCAGTGTTGTTGAGGAGCAAATGAAGTAATGTGTGAAAAATGCTTTATACATCTGGGGGATGCTATTCAAATGCCAGATGATATTTTCATTCGTCAGATTATAGGAAATGTCTCAAGAGGCGAATTAGACAAGATCATAGTGACATCACTCATCATCAGTCAGTATCCTAGATGATGGGGGCACCTGCAGAGATTTATCAAAGGTTTAAGCTTGAATCAATGGAAATGATTACATGAACCTATAACCTCAGACAAGAACTACAAAAGTGGCAGGAAGAAGGATGGGTTGGATTGTTTAAAACGCAAGATTCTACTTTTACTAAATCAGGGGGTAGTTTTTTGGTGACCACCAAATGGAAGGTTACACTGAGGGAAAAAATACAATTCGAACTTTCAAGAGTCCATCTTTGGTCCCCTCCCATAGTAGAACCTCACCCACTGCATACAAAACACCCCAAACCCCAAAAGAAACAAAGAGCAGAATAGCACAATAATAAAGGAGGGCAGGTTATTCAGCCAGGAATAGAAAATTGTGAGACAAGAAAGAAGTACTCCCTTTTAAATGTTGTGGACTCAAACTAAAACCTGATGATCTTATCCTAGTTATGGCTTTGGCTTAGATGTTTGACTTTGGGCCAGTTTCATTTCTAATCTTGGCCTAATTTCTCCATCTGTAAAATTCAGGGTTCAGACTAGGTGACTGAGAAGCACTTTTCTAATTCCAAATCTTCCAGTCTGTTTCTTTTCCCAGTTTATTTTGCTTGGACTTTATGTACAATAGGGTGGAGTAGATGAATTAAGAAAGGGATATTCCTGAAGAAGAAAAGAAGCTGACACTGGTATTGTGGATATAGGTGACTATTCCCCACCCCCTGCTATTCCAGAGTGATTGCAGCAAAGAGAAATATAGGATCTACTTTGTGTCAAAAAAAAAAAAAAAAAAAAAAAAAAAAGGATTCCATCATTCACCCACTCAGAAGATGGACAAGAACGTGGACAAGAAAGTATTTCCTGAGCCTCAAACTCTCCTATTAGAAAAATAATTCCTCTCTTCCCCATTGTACATAGAGAGCAATTCAAAGCCCAGACTATGCTAGTTTTCACTTGTAATGCTTCAAAAAAGCCTTCAATTAACTGCCTTTTCCTTTGTAGCTCCAAACAAGTGTTGATTAAGATGGATGAAACTATTGTTTCATGTCCTAAGTTAGGAGAGCCCCCAAGACTTCCTGCTATAAGTATACTGGGACAAGTAGTCCAGGAATTAAAGATCTTAGAAATAGGGACTATTGAGCTTTAGTAGTCTCTACCAGGACACTAATAATCCCTCTGCCCTGCAAACTTCAGAAGCAAAAACATCTAAAATGCATTTAAATTAAATTAAACTAAATTAAAACTGCCCTTAAGTGGGGATGAAAGTTCATGATAGAATACAGTATGATAGTTGGATCCATCTCTTTGCTTTGGGACAAGATTATCACATCCTCACTGATGGCATCCTCACTTGTGTCTCTCCATTTATGACCAATAGGAAGAGAAGCTAGAATGGGCCTTAGTAATCATCTAAATCAAGTTATACATGGACAGAATTTCCTCTACAAAGTTCCTGACAAGTGGTCAGTCCATCACTGCTTTAAGACTTTAAATAATAGAAAGATAACTATATGTTAAAGTCTCCCAGTTCTAGTTGTGTGGATTAAGGTATGGTGAAAAACTTACAGATTAAGCACATATTGATCAGAGACTGCTAGCTAATGTAAAATCAGGCCAATAGGCCCCAGTCACATGAAGGCCTAGGCTGCATTCCTTTGCCCAAATAGGGATTAACCTATACGTGGCCAAAGAAGTTATAAATCACATTGCCAGCTGCATTCCACTGACCAAATATGACCAATCACAACCTATGGAGGGTGGGATTTTGAAGGTTCTTTGTCTGAAATGTATAAAAGTGGTGAGCATCTTCAAGGGAGTGGCTCTCTCCTGCTGTGAATCTGGCTCACAGACCAGGATGGGGTCTGCTTCTCAAGATTCTAATAAATATTTCTGCTTTTCTATGAGTGATCTCTGAGTAGTCATTTTTGGATAGGATTTTCTAGCCCTCACAGTTTGGGGGCTCATCTGGGATGAGTCTTTGGGGGAGATGGCTGCACATCCCGAACGGGGATAGGTGCGCCCACGGATAGTTTTTTTCCTGTGTTCTCTGGCTCTGAGTGTGTAGCCTCCCTCCCTCTCTGACAAAAGACCCGAGGCAGAGATACTCAGTGAAAATCAGAATTGAAAATAAAAAGGAGAAATAGAGTCTTGACGAGTCGGCAGTGGTCTAAGCAAACACGTGTTTCTCCAGGTGAGCTTAGAAATCTGGGGGTCTATTGGCTGGGTCAAGGGAGACCCAAGGGATTAGCCCTCCTAAAATTGCTTTGTTCAGACTGCTTCTCTGACCCCAAGGGAAGGATTTCTTAAAATGATTCTCTCTGGAGTGACCACGCAGCAAGACAATTGGTCTTCGCTGACAATTTGGTTTGAAACCAAGTTGGAAAAATGGGATATAAGCAGTCAAAAGAATTTGTCAGGATGGTAGCTAGGTATAAAAAGAAATGTAAAAGGTGAAAATAAGAGCTCTACTTGTGTCTGTGTATGTATGTTTGTGCTGTATATTGTTTTTGTCCCGTGTTAAAAGTTAGCAAGTTGGTAAGAGATAAGAGTTCAGCCTCTGTGTTGCAGGCTTAGAGAAATAGCAGGCTGAATTGCTGGGAGTTGGGATTCAGTCAGAGTAGTAATTCTTTCAGAGTGGCTCAGAATGCATTGATCTTAAATCATGCAATATTTAGGCATTCTCTGGGAAGGCAGAGAGATGCACTAAATGGGCTTGGAAGTTTAGAGAAACTCCGTTTGGATTCTGGGAGGGAAGAATGTTCAAGGTGAAACATTCTCTCCAGGAGCAGGGGTCCTGGGAAAAGCCCCTAGTCTGTTTTGCTGATTTAAAAGCCCTCTTAAATTGTAAGAACAATGTTAAGAAGTTTGGAAATTGGTTATTTGAAAATTTGCTTGTGATTTTAAATCTTTTTAACCTGATGTACTAATTTGTAAGTAAATGAAACTTGGCTATTTTAAACTGGTGGGAGAGTTTTTCCCTTAAAGCAGTTTTTAGAGCCTGCTAGAGGAAAGAGCAATAAAGCCTTATATGATGGAAAGCTGGCAGAAGAGGTTGTAAAAGCTGCTTGAGAGAGAGCTGCTAATACTGTCAGAAGAACACTCAGACAAAAAAGAAAGAAAACTTTTAAAAGCAGCTGTATTAGTTTGATTCAGTATGTTACCTTCTGAAACATATGCGGTAATTTGTTAACATTGTTATGTTTTATGGAGTTATCTAGGTATTGTAAATCTTAAAAGTTCTGAAGGGAACTGGAGAGGAGAATGCAGATTTATGAAGGATTGGTTTATAGGAGTAAATTGGAAACTTGAATGATATCAAGAAGGAATCAGTTGGAAAAAAGAAAGGAAATTAAGTGATTGCCTAAATCTTGAGAAGAATTTCTTTGTAGGAAATTGAGTGGGGGGAAGGGCAGCAGTGGAAAGTTGCCTTCTTTTTTTCTGGTTCCTGTCAAACTGGTAAAGTTGAGTGTGTGTGTGTGGAGGGGGGGGCAGGATACTCTCACATGATATTAATTGCCTGAATATTTGTTTCTTTGAAACATAATGGTTTTTTTGTTTAAAGAATATGATCAGAAATGTGATGTTTTAAAGAACTTTTCAGATTCTTTTATGTGAAAATAGGAAGTTTTAATTAATTGTATAGATGCCAATTACTTAAAGGGACTCCAAGTATAAGAGTTTTTGCCTTTGTCCTTTTGAAAATGTGTTTGTTATGGCAATATGTGGTTTGGGATTTTTCTGTGTATTGGGTATTTTAAAGGCAAAATAATTGGTATAATGTTCAACTTATGAAACATCTACTTGGGTATGTAAGAATTGTGTGAACATTCTGGGATAGATTTCTTACTGTTAAAAGTCTTACAATATGTAGATGATCCTCTTGTGGCAGGGAGGAAAAAGAGTGACCTTGCCCAAGTTACTATCAGTCTGTTAAGTAATGTAGGGGCACAGGGATTAAGAGTTTCCCAAGACAAATGGCAATTTGTGAAATGTGAGGAAAAATATTTAGGCCGTTTTATAAGCTTAGGGAAAAAGAAACTAGACCCTGAATAGGTGGAGAGGATTCTTCAAATTACTAAGCCTAGAACAAAAAAGAGTCTCCAGAGATCTCTAGGATTGGTGGGGTATTGTAGAACCTGGATTGATGAATATGCATTATTAACTATATATAAATATAGTAAACAATGTGGCTTTAGGAGTAGTATCACAATTAAGGTGAGGGCAGCCACAGCACTTTTGGTAGGAGAAAAGACAGAAATTAACCTTTGGGGGTAGTTTAATAGTGAGTGTCCTGCACCAGGTTCGATCAATTCTGAATCAAAGGGTCCGGGAGGTGGCTAACTGATTCAAGGATTTTAAAATATGAAGCAATATTATTGGAAAGAGATGATGTGGTACTCTTACCAGACCATAACTTTAATCCAGCCATGTTCTTATCTGCTTCCTCTGGGGAACATGTGTCCCTTGAACATGATTGTCCAAATGTGATTGATTACCACACTAAGATTAGGGAAGATTTGTAGGAGGTCCCTTTGTCGAAAGGCACTGAATAGTTCATAGATGGTTCCTCACAAATAGTTAATGGGAAAAGGAAAAATGATTATGCTATTGTTAATGGCGAAGATTTGATTCTGGTTCAAACTGGATTCTTGCCAAAAGAGTGATCAGCTCAAAAGTTGTGAATTATACATAGTAAATCAAGCCCTAAAATTGCTTGAAGGACTGATTCAAAACATGCTTGGGGAATTGTTCAAATATTTGGGAAATATGGGAAGAAAGGGAAATGGTAAATAGCAAAGGAAAGGGATTGGCACACAGGGCATTGGTCACTGAAATTTTAACTAATCTTATGTTGCCTAAGAATATTGCAGTGATTCATGTGCAGGGGCAATAAAGAGGAGATTCATTTGGGATAAGGAGAAACTGCTTTGCAGATGAGGAGGTGAAATGGCCTGGAGAAAAGGAATCTGTAAGTACAGAGGAGATGATGGTGCTAATTCTGGCATTTCTGCCTCCAATGCTTCCACCTTCCTTTATCCCAGAAGGGAAGCAGGAAACCCAAAGCCTTAGTGCTCAGGAGGATAAAGAGGGCACTGGCTCCTCCCTGACGGCAGAGAGGTACTGACCACAGCAGGTATGAGACATGTACTCCAACATTTACATCAGGGCAGTCATTGGGGTGTCCAAGGCCTGTGTGATATAGTGCTAAGTTTGTGGCACTGGCTTGTACACAATAGCAGACAGTTGGTCAGCGGGTGTCCTGTTTGTCAGAGGATGAATAGGGCAGCCCAATGACAAGTCCAAAAAGGAGGAAGGCCCCCTGGTATCAGGCCTTTCCAAAAGCATACAGGTGGACTTTCCCAAGCTGCCATCAATGGGGTGTCTCAAATATCTGCTGGTCGTAGTGGACCATCTGACCTCATGGGTGGAGGCCTTTTCCCTTACCTGGGCAACTGCCTCAGCAGTTGTAAAAGTACTCCTTGAGCATATCATTCTGGGGTATGGGATGGTGGAGCAGGTAGATTCAGACCAAGGCACCAGTTTCATGGCTAAGATCCTCCAATCTGTGGCCCAATCATGGGACTTATATACCCCATGGCATCTGCCCTCATCAAGTAAAGTGGAAAGGATGGATAAGGAAATTAAACAGCAACTGACTAAATTGGAGTTAGAGACACAATTGCCCTGGACCAAGTGCCTTCCCCTTGCCTTATTAAAAATTAGAACAAAACCCCGAAGGAATGTGGGATTATCACCTTATGAATTATTGTATGTTATTGTATGGTCACCCTTATCTAAAAGGGATTCAAAATTACTCCTTGGATCCAATGTTTGAGACCAAGGATTTGTTTTTAGGAAAATATGTCATGTCTTTATTGCAGCATCTAAAAACTTTACACCTAAAAAGGCTTATTGCTCAGACTCCTCCCTTAGGATTCACAGTGCATAAGTTCTAGCTTGGAGATGGGGTCCTGGTTCGGACATGGAAGGAGGACAAGCTGACCCTGAGATGGAAAGGACTGTTCCAGATCCTGTTGACTTCAGATACAGCAATACACACCAAAAAGAAAGGTTGGACACATCACACTCAAGTCAAAGGTCCCGTGGATGTGCCAAAGAAGTGGGCAGTAGAGACTGATCCAGGAATATTGAAAGTGTGGCTGAGCAAAGACCGATGAATTGTGCATGTAAAATCTTTTTGACTTATCTCATTTGGGGAACTATCTGGAACTTTTCTTCTTTGTACTAGATATTACAATTTGTTGAACTGTATTGTTAGGAATTAGGGGTATTATATACTAGTAAGGAGAATGGGGTGTGAACCAAACCCAAAGGGTTGGAGAATGTGCCTTGTATATGCATGTATGATTTTATGTGAGTACACCCTTTGTGCTGGTACCTCGAGAGCAATGGGGTATGAAAATACCTTTCAAACCCTGATCCAAACAATAGTCACTAGCTTTAAATTGACTGGCTGTTGGATATGTGGGGGAACTAATCAACTTACACAGTGGTCCTGGGTTTATGTTCCCCTGTCTCTGGCCTGAAGCTTGAGCAACAGGTCAGTAATACACAATGGAACAGGTCTCTAGTTAGCAGAAGAAAAGCATCACTGGACCCTGAGCAGTACAGTTTTAGGGAGATATTGCCTACGTCAGACTGGTACAGGGCCAAGGATGGGAGAAAGTAAGTGTACATGGACATTTACTTGCAGGTCAGAGAAGGGAGCTATCATAGACTACAGTAGGTATGTGAATAGATGGAATCAAACCAGTATAATTTGTTATGATGGATCAGTGATTCACTGTTTCCAAAATTCTAATAGGAGTGAGGGGTGTGCGAGGAAAACGCCAGCTGCCTGTCTGATCCCTGATTGAGAGGAACCCCAGATATGGACATGTATAACCTCGAATAGCATAGCAACAGGTTCAATTTACACTTCAATGGAATGGAAGTGGGAGAATAGAGAAGGCACTGTTAGGAAAATGTTTAATAGTTTCTGGAGCGTCAGGATCTATCTGGGGAAAATGATTGCATCTGCCAATGGGTAGTTGGAGATGTAATTCTAATAGGGGAGGGGGAGACCCTTAGGTCCCTGGGATGTGAGGTATTTTCCACTTTCAAGTGGACCCTTCATATTTTAATATGAAAATAATCCTGCCCTGAAGGGGCATTATTGATCTGTGGTCAGACAGCTTATACTCATTTACCCAAAAATAGGACTGGGGTTTGTTATATAGGTATAATTAGACCTAAATTTTTCTTTCCCTCATCAAGCATTGACAGGTAACTGGGGGTACAGTTATACAAAGATTTGGAAAGGGAAACACGAAGTGTAGACTGCTCCCTAACCTGCATTGATTCTTCTTTGACCCAAACAAATGATGCCAATGGGTGGGGAAATGCCTGGCCTCCAGAGAGAATTATAAAAGAATATAGACTGGCAACATGGGCCCACGATGATAGTTGGGGGTATCAAACACTGATATATGTGTTAAATCGGTTGATTAGGCTACAGGCAGTCCTTGAGGTAATAATTAACCAAACTGCTCAGGCCCTTAATCTATTACTTGATCAGGCCACCTAAATAAGGGAAGCTGTTTTATAACATAGATTAATTTTAGATTATTTGCTAGCAGAGGAAGGAGGGGTCTGTGGGAAATTAAATTTGTTCACTTGTTGCATGCAAATTGATGACAAAGGACAAGTGGTAAAAGAAATTACAAAAGGCATTTGCAGAATAGTTCATGTGCCTGTACAGGTGTGTAAATCCCCTTGTTCTAATAGCTGGTGGTCTTGGTGTGATGGTAGCTGGTGGAAACAACTTTTATGGTATAGATTAATTGCTATCAGTGGTATTATATTGTTACCATTACGCTTACCCTGTATGATTACACTAATAACCAAAATACTCTAACGATTCCTTTCAAAAATTATTGCATACAGAGGATGCTGTTAAAATGATGATTCTCCAGAAAAGAGGCTGAAGGGGATAATTCTGATAGTGAACTTGATAAACAATGTTTAAGTTTGTTAACTGATTCTGAGCAATGTGTAAGTTCTTCATAGAGTATGTGATAAAAATCACTTACATATTAGAAGTGGGGAGTTGTGTGGAGTAAGGTATGGTGAAGAACTTACTGATTAAGCACATATTGATCAGAGACTGCTAGCTAACGTAAAATCAGGCCTATAGGCCTCAGTCACGTGAAGGCCTAGGCTGCATTCCTTTGCCCAAATAGGGATTAACCTATATGTGGCCAAAGAAGTTATAAATCACATTGCCAGCTGCATTCCAATGACCAAATATGACCAATCACAACCTATGGAGGGTGGGATTTTGAAAATTCTTTGTCTGAAATGTATAAAAGTGGTGAGCATCTTCAAAGGAGTGGCTCTCTCCTGCTGTGAATCTGGCTCACAGACCAGGATGGGGTCCACGTCTCAAGATTCTAATAAATAATTCTGTTTTTCTATGAGTGATCTCTGAGTAGTCATTTTTGGATAGGATTTTCTATCCCTCACATAATTAAGACAATTTTCTTTCAATTATCTTTCCTTAAATCTGTAAATTTCATCCTTTCCTCCTTATTCTACTTTCTGAAGCCAAGGCAAACAAGATTAATCCCTCTTCCACATGAAAGCCCTTCAAATGTTTGGAAAGATAGTTATTATTCTCTCTACTGGATAAACATCCTCATCTTCATTAACCATTTCTTATATTACATGATTTTAAGACTCCTTATCCTCCTTATGTAACTATTTCAATTCACCAGTTCCCTCCCTTATCTTTATGGGAGTAATTGAACACAATATTCCAGGTAGATCTGACTATTTTTGAGTACAAAATCTTTCCTTTCTTCATTCTGACCCTTTTAGTCCTAGAGAATATGCACTTTTTGGTCAATCCTGGATACTGACTCCTAAATAGTTTGTAAAGCCTTTATATTCTCAGGTTTTAGTTTATTATCTAGCCAGAGACTAAGATCAATAGGACAAGCAAAGAATTCAGAAAGATAAAGGCACCATGGTCTCTAGTTAAGTTTTAAGAGTTTCTAGTCAAGTTTAAGTTGTACTCCCATTACTGAGAGAGAGAGATTCTGGGATGTGTCCAAAGAATAGAGCTGGTCCCCTAACAATGTGAATGACGACCATCAGCTAGGCTTTGAGAAGTACTGAGGGCTGAACAAAGCAAGATGACAAAAATGTCTCTACATAAAGAACAACTAGCAACCACTACTATTTGAGACATGAAATTTGCTTTAGAACTTTGAAGAGAATAGCTAGTCCAGCCCTAGGGCAAATGGATGCAATGGATAGAGCTCACAGCCAGGAAGATCTGAGTTCAATTCAATCTCAGACACTTACTAGCTCTGTGATCCTGGGGAAATCCTTTAAATCAATTTGCTTCAGTTTCCTTGTCTGTAAAATAAGCTGGAGAAGAAAATGGCAAACCACTGCAGTATCTTTACCAAGAAAATCTCACTTGGGGTCATGAAGAATTGGAATCGACCAAATAACAACAACAACAACAAAAAAGTCCAACTTTCTCATTTTATAGGTGATAAAAGTCAAAGTCACACAGGTAATATGAGCCAAAGCCAAGATTTGAATCCAGTTGCTCTGATTCTAAAGTCAAAAGCCTTCCCAAGTTAGCTCTAGAAATGCAGTTGCCCATTGGTGGTAAGGTTATTCTTGAGGGTCTCTTATGTAAGTTCTATCTGTTCAATTGACCTAGAAATAAACTTAGTATGCTTTGAGCCTTGTTACCTGTCAATGTTTAAAGGGGAATGGTGACTATATCCTGGAAATCATATGTAAACTTAGAATAAAAAGGTCACACAATACAAACAAATTAGAGGAACAAGGAAGAAATTTCCTTTTGGATCAATGGATAAGGGAAAAGTTCATGACAAAACAAGGGATAAAAAGGATTACAGAAAAATATGGAAAATTTTTATTATATAAAAGTTATTTAACTAGAAAAATCTATACAGTTAAAATTGGAAGGGAAACAATTAAGGAAAACTTTGTGGCATGATTCTCTGTTTAAGTCTCATTTACAAGATATATAAGAATTTGATTCAAATTTATAAGAATAAGAGTTGGAAAAAGATCAAAGGATATGAGGGGGCAGCTTTCTGGGTTTGTTATCATTATTGATTATTTTGTCCTCTTATCCTAACCTATTCCATTGATCAAGTGCAATGTTTCTTAGCCAATAACAAATGGTTTTGATGACCACTGCTTTATAATATAGTTTTAGATATGGCATAGATAGGGCACCTTCATCAGCATTTTTTTTATTAATTCCCTTGAAATTCTTGGTCTTTTGTTCTTCCAGATGAATTTTGTTACTATTTTTTCTAGATATGTAAAATAATTTCTTGAGAGTTTGATTGGTATGGCACTAAATAAGTAGATTAATTTAAGTGGTATTGTCATTTTTATTATATTCTCTTGGCCTACCCATGAACCCTTGATATTTTTCCAACTGATTATTCGTGTGGAAAGTGTTTTGTAGTTGTGTTCATATAGTTCCTGACTTTCCCTTGATGGACAAATTCACAAATATTTTATATTATTGACAGTTATTTTGAATGGAATTTCTTTTTGTATCTCTTGCTGCTGGTCTTTGTTGACAATATATAAAAATGCTGATGATTTCTGTGGCTTTATTTTGTATCCTGCAACTTTGCTAAAGTTGTGAATTGTTTCCAGTAGTTTTTTTAGTTTTAGTAGGGTTTAGTTTTAGTAGGGTTCTTTAAGTATACCATCATATCATCTGCAAAGAATGATAATTTGGTTTCCTTATTACCCATTCTAACTCCTTTAATCTCTTTTTCTTCTCTTATTGCCAAAGCTAATATTTCTAATACAATATTGACTAATAATGGTGATAGTGGGCAGCCTTGTTTCACTCCTGATCTTACTGAAAAGGATTCTAGTTTGTCCCATTACATATGATGCTTGCTGATGGTTTTAAATAGATGCTATTGATCATTTTAAGAAAAAGTCCATTTGTTCCTATACTCTCTAGTGTTTTTAATAGGAATGGGTTTTGGATTTTATCAAATGCTTTTTCTGCATCCATTGAGATAATCATATGATTTTTGTTAATTTGGTTATTGAGACAGGTAATTATGCTAATAGTTTTCCTAATATTGAATCAGCTCTGCATTCACAGTTTAAATCCTACTTGGTCATAGTATATTATCCTGGGAATGACTTTCTGTAATCTTGTTGCTAATATTTTATTTAAGATTTTTGCATCAATGTTAATTGGGGAAATTGGTCTGTAATTTCCTTTCTCTGTTTTAACTCAATCTGGTTTGGCTATTAGCACTATATCTGTGTCATAAAAGGAATTTGGTAGGAGTCCTTCATTCCCTATTTTTTCAAATAGTTTATATAGTATTGGAATTCATTGTTCCTTGAATGTTTGTGAGAGTTCACATGTAAATCCAACTAGCCCTGGAGATTTTTTCTTAGGGAGTTGGTTAGTAGCTTGTTCTATTTCTTTTTCTAAAATGGGATTGTTTAAATAATTTATTTCCTTTTTCTGTTAGCCTGGGCAATCTATATATTCCTCCATTTCATTTAGATTATCAAATTTATTGGCATATAGTTGGGCAAAATAACTCCTAATTATTGCTCTAATTCCTTTCTCATTGGTGGAAAGTTCTCTTTTTTCATTTTTGAGTAACAATTTGATTTTCTTCTTTCCTTTTTCTAATCATATTAACTAAAGATTTATCTATTTTGATTTTTTTTTATAAAACCAACTCTTAGTTTTATTTATTAATTTTTATTAGTTAGTTTTCTTATTTTGAATTTTATTAATCTCCCCTTTTGTTTTCAAAATTTTAAATTTGGTATTTAATTGAGGTTTTTTAATTAGTTCTTTTTCTAGCTTTTTTAGTCATAAACCCAATTCATTGATCTTCTCTTTCTCTATTTTATGCAAATAAGCATTTAGATATACAAAATTTCCCCTCATAACCATGTTGGCTGTATCTCACAAATTTTGGTATGTTGCCTCATTATTCTCATTCTCTTGGATGAAATTAATTGTGTCTATGGTTGCTGTTTTATCCATTCACTTTTTAGGATTAGATTTTTAATTTCCAATTAACTTTTGGTCTAGTTTCTCCTGGCCTTATATTGCATGTGATTTTTATTGCATCATGATATGGAAAAAAAATGCATTTACTATTTCTGCCTTTTTGCATTTGATTTTGAGATTTTTATGCCCTCATACATGTTCAATTTTTTGTATAAGTTCCATGAACTGCTGAGAAAAAAAATAAAATCCTTTCTGTCTCCATTCAATTTTATCCAAAGATCTATCATACCTAATTTTTCTAAACTTTTTGTTTACCTGCTTAACTTCTTTCCTATTTATTTTGTGGCTCGATTTATCTAGTTCTGAGAGAACAAGGTTGAGATCACCCACTAGTATAGTGTTGCTGTCTATTTCTTCTTAAATCTCTCTTAACTTCTTCTCTAGGAATTTGGATGCTATATCACTTGGTATATATATGTTTACTATTGATATTGCTTCATTATCTATGGTACCCTTTAGTAAAATATAGTTTCCTTTCTTAGCACTTTTAATTAGATCTATCTTTACTTTTTACTTGATCTGAGATCAGGATTGCTACCACTGCTTTTTTTTTTTTTTACCTTCACCTGAAGCATAATAGATTCTGGTCCATCCCTTTACTTTCTTTCTTTCTATTTTAAAAATCAATCAATCAATCAATTAGTTAATTAGTTGAGCAGATGTTTATTTACTTATTTACTTATTTTGATAACTAACCATATGCATGGGTAATTTTTCCAACATTGACCCTTGCAAAACCTTTTGTTCCAAATTTTGCCCTCCTTCCCTCCATCCTCCTTCCCCTAGCTGGCAGGTAGTCTAATACATGTTGAATATGTTGAAATACATGTTAAATCCAATATATGTATATATATTTATAAAGTTATCTTACTGCACAAGAAAAATTAGATCAAAAAGGAAGGATAAGAAAAACTGGGAAAGAAAACAAAGTGCAAGCAAATAACAGAGAGAGTAAGAATGCTGCGTTGTGTTCCACATTCTGTTCCCATGGTTCTCTGGGTATAGATAGCTGTCTTCATCACTGAACAAGTGGAACTGATTTAAATCCTCTCATTGTTGAAGAGAGCCACATCCATCAGAATTGATCATCATATAGTCTTATTATTGCTGTGTATAATGATCTCCTGGTTCTGCTCATTTCACTTAGCATCAGTTCATGTAGGGTACTAGAGGTCTCTCTGAAATAATTCTGCTGGGTGTTTCTTACAGAACAATAATATTCCATAGCATTCATACACCATAATTTATTAAGCCATTCTCCAATTGATTGGCATCCACTCAGTTTTCAGTTTCTTGCCTCTACAAACAGGGCTGTAAAACATACATTTTTGCACATTTTCCCTCCTTTAAGATCTCTTTGGAATATAATTCCAGTAGAAATACTGCTGGACCAAAGGATATGCACAGTTTGATAACTTTTTGAGCTTAGTTCCAAATCGTTCTCCAGAATGGTTGGATTCGTTCACAATTCCACCAACAATATATCAGTGTTCCAGTTTTCCCACATCCCCTCCAACATTGGTCATTATTGCTTCCTTCATCTTAGCCAATCTGATAGGTGTGTAGTGGTATCTCAGAGTTGTCTTAATTTGCATTTCTCTGATGAATAGTGATTTGGAGCACCTTTTCATGTGATTACAAATAGTTTCAATTTCTTCATCTGAAAATTGTCTGTTCATATCCTTTGACCAATTATCAATTGGTGAATAGCTTGATTCTTATAAATTAAAGTCAATTCTCTCTATATTTTGGAAATGAGGCCTTTATCAAAACCTTTAACTGTTAAAAAAATGTTTTCCCAGTTTATTGCTTCCCTTCTAATCTTGTCTGCATTAGTTTTATTTGCACAAAAACTTTTTAACTTAATATAAGCAAAATTATCTATTTTTTGATCAATAATCTCTAATTCTTCTTTGGTCACAAATTCCTTCCTCCTCCACAAAGCTGAGAGGTAAACTACCCTGTATTCCTCTAATTTGTTTATAATGTCATTCTTTATGTCTAAATCATGAAGCCATTTCGACCTGATCTTGGTATATGGTGTTAGGTGTGGGTCTAGGCCTACTTTCTGCCACATTAGTTTCCAATTTTCTCAGCAGTTTTTGTCAAATAGTGAATTCTTATCCCCAAAGCTGGGGCCTTTAGTTTTGTAAAATACTAGATTGCTATAGTCAATGACTATTTTGTTCTTGGAACTTAACCTATTCCACTGATTATCTTCTATATTTCTTAGCTAGTAACAAATGGTTTTGATGACCACTGCTTTATAAAATATAGTTTTATATCTGATACAGCTAAGCCACCTTCATTTGCTTTTTTCTTCATTAATTCCCTTGAAATTCTTGACCTTTTGTTCTTCCAGATGAATTTTGTTATTATTTTTTTAGGTCAGTAAAAAAGTTTCTTGGGAGTTTGATTAGTACAGCACTAAATAAATAGATTAGTTTAGGGATTATTGACATCTTTATTATATTCAATTGATATATCCAGGCTATTATTTCTAATAGCTTTTTAGTAGAATATCTAGGATTCTCTAAGTATACCATCATATCATATGCAAAGAGTGATAATTTGGTTTCCTTATTACCTCCTCTATTTCCTTTAATCTCTTTTTCTTCTCATTGCCAAAGCTAACACTTCTAATACAATATTGAATAGTAATGGTGATAGTGAGCAATCTTGTTTCACCTCTGATCTTATAGGGAATGGTTCCAGTTTATCCCCATTACAATGATTTTAAATAGATGGTATTGATCATTTTAAGAAAAAGTCCAGTGTTTTTAATAGGAATGGGTGTTAGATTTTATCAAATGCTTTTTCTGCATCTATTGAGATAATCATATGAATTTTGTTAATTTGGTTACTGATATAGTCAATTATGCTAATAGTTTTCCTAATATTGAACCAGCCCTGAATTCCTGGTATAAATCCTACTTGGTCGTGGTATATTATTCTGGGGATGATTTTCTGTAATCTTGTTGCTAATATTTTATTTAAGATTTTTGCATCAAAATTCATTAGGGAAATTGGTCTATAATTTTCTTTCTCTGTTTTCATCTTACCTGGTTTAGATATCAGTACCATGTCTGTGTCATAAAAGGAATTTGGTAGGAGTCCTTCATTTTTAAAAAAATAGTTTATATAGTATTGGAATTATTTGTTCTTTTAATGTTTGGTAGAATGCACATGTAAATCCATCTTGTCCTGGGGAATTTTTTTAAGGGAGTTGATTAATACTTGTTCTATTTTTTTTTTCTAAAATGAGGCTATTGAAGTAATTTATTTCCTGTTCTGTTAATTTGGGCAATCTATATTTTTTTAGGTATTCCTCCATTTCACTTAGGTTGTCAAATTTATTAGCATAAAGTTACAGTCCTTTACTTTCACTCTGTTTGTATCACTATAGTTTAAATGTGTTTCTTGCAAACAATTTATTGTAGGATTCTGGTTTTTAATCTAGTCTGCTATCTGCTTCTGTTTTATGGGAGAGTTCATCCAATTCACATTCACAGTTAAAATAACTAATTTTGTATCTCCTTCCATCTTATTTACATTAAGCTATGCTTTTCTCTTTGCTTTTCCCCTTCCCTCCTCCCCAGTATTTTGTTTTTGATGACTAGCTCCTTCAACCAGCCCCATTAGAGCCCTTCTCCCTTTTAAATTACCTTTCCCCTAATACTTTTTTTCCCTTCTATTAATCTTTCCCTTTCTTTTCCCATTTCCCTATAAGGTGAGACAAGTTTCTCTGTAAAACCAAATATGTCTGATATTCTCTCTTTTATCCAAATCCGATGAGAGTAAGATTCACATAATGCTCATCTGCCTTCCTTCTTTCCCTCAACAACTACTTCCACCACTTCTTGTCAGGGAACCAGGCAAATGTTGACACTATAATCCAAATTACATTAGTATGAGTAAAACATTTGTAGGAAGTAAATAAAAATCATAAATGTAACAGCTAGATGAGATTAAGAGAACATCCAGTCCAACATTATGGTTTTCAAGATGAAGAGATTAAGACCAATAGGGGAAAGAGATTTATTAAACTCATATGTCTTGTTAGAGACAATATCAGAGAGAGAAGAAGGGCTCTGGACTCTCAATAATCATGACATTTCCCACTAACATCATTCTACTTCACTTTCTCATATTAAGAAGAAACAAAGATGTAGTCAAAAGGATTTTATGAAGCCAACTTGGGCTCTTTCCCCATCCTCCCCACACCTCCAACTTTATCAGAATTGTTGTAAGGAAATCAGTCAACAATAAGCAAGTTGCCTTAGAAATATAATTATTTGGGGGCAGCTAGGTGGCACAGTGGATAGAGCACCAGCCTTGAATTCAGCAGGACCCGAGTTCAAATCTGGTCTCAGACACTTAACATTTCCTAGCTGTGTGACCAAGTCACTTAACCCCAGCCTCAAAAAAAAAAAAAGAAATATAATTATTTGATAATAGGTAAATAATAGATAATAGATAATCTTTTGTATGTGATTAATACCACACTCTTTTGTCTGAGATGGTCTTCATTAAAATGTCTGGTCCTAAAATCTATGACTGGAAAATTTTATGAGATTGGGAACTAGTGACCCTCTCAACCCTCCAACCCATAGGATGGAGCATGATTAAGAAATAACAAAGCTCCCTGGTGCCTACAAATCAGAGATCAAGGGAACATTTGGATCTATTATAGTCTGAATGAGATTGTGGAGGGAGCAGTCAACATTGAATTCCTTGACTCCCAAACCCAATCCTGATTTCGAAGAACTTCTAATTCCTATTCTTAATCTGAAACAAATAGAGGAGGTCCCTTTGGGAGAGGTTAGAAAATTTAAACTCACAAAGCAATTTTCTGAACACTAACAATTTTCATGCCAGCTTTCCTCCTACTACAGCATACCAAATAGACAAAAGTCTTCTTTTATCTTCTATCTGGTTAAATTAACTACCTAATTAACATCCATGCTACCTAAATTAACCTCCATAAGCCAAGTGTAGATGAGTTGTAAACAAAGAGAATGGCCCAAATGATATAAGGGGGGAACAATAGTGCTGGCCAAGAAATGGAAAGTCAAACACTTGTCCCTATCCTCCCTTTGTTGATTTAACATGTGATATTTGAAAGGAGGTGGGGTAGGTGAGGGAGTCAAGGGAGGAGGGAATTCACCTTTTCATCTCAACTCCCATTGGCTACTAATGTCTTTAAAAAGATCCAGGCAAGCATGTGGCCTCATAAACACCTCTTGCTCCATCTCAGAAGTCTCTCCACGTCTTCTCTGCAAAGATGAAATTCTTCATTGTTCTCTTCCTGGTAGGTCTGGCTGGCACCCTTATCCATGGAGGTGAGTATAACCCTCTTCCCAAACCTTCAGCAAAAATCTGGGACCCCTAAAGAAGTCTGTGATTCAGCCTTCCCTAATTATATCTCCTGTAAGAGGCAGCAACTTTGTCAAAAGTCTTATGAGCACTCTCCATGTTTCTGCTTCTAAAACTAGTTTTGGGACATAAAAGGAAAAAAGATGAAGGGATCCTAAAGTCACCTGATCTAGTGCAAAAGGTCCTTTCTTAATAATAATAATCATAATCTTAGATTATTAGTTTTGTAATAGTAGTACTATAGTCTATGCACAAATCATCACACAATAACTTGGGATTGTTGTCTTTTTCACTTTGATTTTTGTAATCATTGTGTATATTATTTTCTGTATAGCTCTTAACCTTATTAAAGTTGAATGGTCCATGAGATCCACAGGCTGACAAACAATTGCCATGGCCAAGAGAAAGATTGGATAGAGACTAGAATCAAGGCCTGGCTAACCTATTTTATTAGCTGTGAAATTTGAAATATCATTTGGACATCAAACATCTTTTAGGCATCAATTTTCTTCATAAGACAATAGGGCTAACCCAGAGCTGTTTAGTTTCAGAGTTATTAGAAGTATTGAATGATATAATTAACATAAAGCTCTTTGTCACAGGATAAAGTACCATAGAAAAGTCTATGTCAAGCTAAGCTTTCCTTATTACCACTATCTCTATCTGGTCCCAAGTCCTTGATTCAGCCTAGATCCCCAAAAAGAGGTCTTACCTAAAATCTACTCAACTCTCTTTCCTCTCTAATCCACAAACCATATAGGTACCACAATGATTTTCCCAAAGTGCATATCTGAGTATGTCATCCTTCACCCCCATCCCTATCCCTCCCTCAATAAATTTCAATGATTCCCTATGACTTCTAGGAATATATATATATATATATATATATATATATATATATATATATATATATATATATATATATATATATATATATATACACATATATATGTATATATATGTGTATATATATATATACATATATATGTATATATATGTATATATATATATATATATATTTCTCTTTGTCAGTTAAAGCTTTCCACAAAATTCCTAAACTTACCTTTTCAACTCTGTTATGAATTATTTACTGTATTGTTTAAGCAAACTGGCTTCTTGACATTTCTCATAAATAATAATCAATCTCCTATCCCTATGTCTTGCCTCAATTGTTGCCCTTTCCTGCAATGCCTGGTCTTCATCTCTTAGTATCCCTTGTTTCCTTCAAGATTCAATTCAGACATCACTTCCTTTCTTTGTTTCACCCTCTCCAGCTCTAGCATCCATCCCTCCTTCCCTTGAACATATTTTACAGATATACGGTATATGCTAAATCATGTGCATATACCATAGAATGGAAACTCTTGAAGCACAATTATTTCATTTTGGTTTTGTATCTTCTGTGTCCAGGATAAAATAAGTATTTAGTAATTTTTGTTAATTATTATTTATTTATATTTATATAATTATTTAATTAATAATAATCAATATTGATTGATTAATGAACTGAACCCTTTTACTCTATGGACAGCTCCTAGTACAGAGGCAGGGACTGTGAAGTGGGATTTGTTCTGTGACTTCGACCCATAATTAGCATTTTGCAAGAAGAATTATGTTGTTTAGTCATTTTTCAGTCATTTCTAATACTTAGTGACCCCATTTTGGCAAAGACACTGGAGTGGTTTGCCATTTTCTTCTCCAGCTCATTTTACAGATGAGGAAACTGAGACAGAGTTAGGTGACTTGTCCAGAGTCATACAACTAGTAAGGGTCTGTGGCCAGATTTCAACTCAGAAGAAGAATTTTCCTGGCACTCTATACACTGTATTGCCTCTCAGCTGCCCTAAGTCTTTTAGTTGGTGTTCAAAGCCCTTCGTAATTTGTCTCCTTTACACCTTTCCAGTCTCTTTGTATCTTACATATCTATGGTGTACTCTGTGGTAAAGAGACACTGGTTTTTCATGCTCCCCTTTCCCCTCCAGATATTCCGTCTTCTGTTCAGTTTCAGTACTCCTTCTCTTGGCTTCCCTGACTTCCTTTCAAATTCAAATCCCAGTTTCTACAGGAAGCCTTTTCCAGCCCTCCTTCATTTTTTTCCTTTCCCTCTGTTAATTCAAACTTATCCCATACCTCACTTGTTTTATAACATTGATGTCCTTGAGAATAGAGACTATTTTTTGCTTTCCTTTGTATACCCTTTTCTTAGCATAGTTCCTGGTATATAGTAGGTGCTTCAGAAATTATTATTAACTGACTAACTGCAGGTTAGATATCAGGCAAAACTTCTTGACAAATAAATATGTGGTGAGCAGTAGGATTCTTCTGAAACTTTTCCTTCTGTTAGCTCTTCAGTCCAGAATAGAGCTGATCAGTTCTCTCCTTTGTGATTTTGTTTTCTTTCTTTGCAGAAGAGACTCCCTCTGACTCCGGTACTGAAGACACTAACCCCAGTAGTGGTAAGTCCCTTCCTTCACTTGAACCTGAGTCCTTGGGAGAGGGTGCCAACAAATAATACAAGGAACACAAAAGATTGACTCTGCATTCCTGTGGCTCTCCATATGTGGGAGAGAACACATAGCCAGGACCCAGAATCAGAAATCAGGACAGACCTATGAGCATCTAGACTGGGCTCTGTCCATCAGAACTGAAGTTAGGTTAAGATATAAGTGAGGACAAATAGACTGAGAAATATGATTTTGGAAAAAAGCTCCAGGAAGAAGGAAGAATACCTTTTAAAGAAGAAAGGATGACAAGATGGGGTGGAAATTTCATAGTATGTCTGAAGGTTAGATTTGGATAAAGATAAGATGCCAGATAAAGAGGAAGAGAGATGAGTTTTGTTTAAACATAAGGAATTGGAACGAACACAAGATTTAAAAAAAAAGTTAGGATACCTGCAATAATATTTCTTCCCTTCTCAAATATTTTCAGTGGCCCACCATTATCTGCCCCAATAAGATCTAAACTCAATAGTCTATCACTGAATACCTTTCTCATTTACTTCCTAATATAATTTTTCAGGTTTTTTTTCCTACGTCATACCCATGACCTCCAGTTAAGCAAGATTAGACTATTTTCCATTTTCCAAGCTTCTTCTGCACTTACTCACCTAAATTAATACTTCCTTCTACCTGATGGAAAGCACCTACAAATTCAGCCTACAAATCCTACCAGTATTTAAGGGCCAATCAAAATGGTACCCACTCTCTGAAGCTCTCCCCGATCTTCCTTCAGCAGTGAGCCTCCTTCCTCTGTACTTCCACTATGCTTTCTTTGTATCCTTCTTGAGAGACAGTAGTGTACAGTAGAAAGGCCCAGACATGGATAGTCAACCAGTTCAATGCTGGTTAAATCACAACTTCTCTAAAGCTTTAACTTTTTCAGTTGCAAAATAGGAACAATAACGTTTGTACTACCTCCTTCAGAAGATTATCCTGGATTAAAAGCTATAGAAATGTAAAGAATTATGGTCAATATTTAATTTATCTCATCTTCATTTCTTAGAGAATGATCATGTTTATCTCCTTTGTTAATAC
Organism: Sminthopsis crassicaudata; assembly: GCF_048593235.1. Taxonomy (NCBI): domain Eukaryota; kingdom Metazoa; phylum Chordata; class Mammalia; order Dasyuromorphia; family Dasyuridae; genus Sminthopsis; species Sminthopsis crassicaudata. The sequence goes on from NC_133621.1 coordinate 222,025,067, forward strand.
TAATCTCCTTGAGGTCAAAGATGTGTCATATTATTCTTTGTACTTTGCCTTCCATAGAGTAGATTCTCAATAAGTGTCTGTTGAAATACCATATAAATGAGTGAAGAAATGAATAAATACCATTTGGCCTATGGTAAAATCAAGAGGGAGCAAAATGGTGGCTTAGAATTGGGAAGACCATGATTCAAATATGGTCAATGGAATTTATTGACTGGATCCTGAAAAAAATCTTTTAATCTTTATGTTCTTCTGGTCCTGCTCTAGGATTTGTGTACAAATCAAACTGAATTAAGGATTGGATCTGACTTGATATAGGGAGTTCTCATACCAGAAATTAACCAAACTAATGAAAATGTAGGTTTTTTCCATAGTACAGTAATATTAGGGCAGAAAAAGGAGAGATGGCAGATCCTCCTTGTGATACTTCCTGACATACCATACCTGCCTGTCTTGAAAACAGATATACTCTCCATAAATCTGGCCATGTTTTTGATTCAAATTGATCCCTCTTCCTACAGAGAAAATGCCCAAATGACAAAATTCTACATAGACATCCCTGCCACTGGGGATTCCTTGGCTCCAATTACTGCCCAGATTTCTCCCAAATCCTGTGAAAATTGGGAAATATTTGAGTTTCCCAAAGTCAATTATTCAGGAGTTTATTTTCAACTGAAAGTGTCAACTCTACTCCTTTTGAAAAAACAACAGCCAGCCCAGATATCTCTGAAGAAACCACCTCAGAGCCAACTACAGATCCTGCGACAACTTCAGACTCTACACAGACAACTTTAGCAGCTAAAAAATCATCACTTAAATTGACCACTACTCAAAGTAAGTATCTGACTATCTGACTACCCATGTCCCTGAATCAGACTGAATCAGTCTTGGGGAGGAATTTCTCAAGATTGGTAACACACAAAAAAATTAGTTTTCATGTGCTGTCTCTGGAGCTACATGTGGCTATTTCTAATATTGCTTGGCTCACAATAGCAAAAATCATTATGTGAATTGTCTCATTTAAGCCTCACAACAACCTCTGTAATATGGAATCTACTATCCCTAGTTGATAGAAAAGTAAACTGATTCTCAAAAAGTCTGACATCTGCCCTTATCACACAACTTGCACATGTCTGAGGAAAGGCTAGAACCTGAGATAATGGCCTCCAAAGTCACTTCTAGCACAAAATCTATGATCCTATGGCTATATCTATTATGTCTCCCAAACTATTTTGTATTTTTCTCTTTATGTCAATTCTGTATGTATTGCATGTGTATGACACTTCTCTCCAACTCTCTCTAGCCTTTTCTTCCTGAACTGGAACTGGTTCACTTGCCCCAAGCTATACTCACTTAGCAGGTTAAACTAGTTCTCCAGAAGAAGCCATATCCACCACATTGCTACAATTCACTCTTTCATAATATCTTCAGAGAACAGGTATATCATATGTTCTATGATGGATGGCACTTCTCTCCTAGGTTTCTCTACTCTCTGACTCAAGGAAGGGGATTCTCTCCTTCTCTTAGGCTACTAAAAAGTATAAACTTTTAGCAAACTGAACATTTAGACTGTGACCTGCAGAGTAACTTAGATCTGCCTTGTTTGGGTGGGCACTAAAGTTACACAATGCTCTTTCACTGAAAAACAGTTTTCTGCAAAAGTATTCTGATCTCTTTATGAGTTTTAAAGGATTTCTTCCTCTCAACTCAGAGATGAAAATAAAGAGCAACATACGTGAACCTATTAGTGTTTTCTCCTTTGCTAAAAGCCATGGATTATAATACATGGGAGCAAAGCAGTTTTTCTGTAGTTAGCACTTTAACAGCATAGGATGCTGTTTTTCTGCCATCAACTGCAAATATCAAACCTTTTTTTCCAGTCACATCAGTTCCCACAGGAACTAGAGAGTCTATCTGTTTCTAATTATTTGGTCTCAGCTTCTCAGTTCCATAGGCTTATGTGTTTTGGTTTCTAATGTCTGATAAATTCAAATTCTGTAAGCAGCTTTTCTTCTTGCTTATCTCTGTTTTCTTTTCAACTTGTTTCTAAGTTCAGGAATCAGGAATACTTCATTTGTAGTGACCCATCTCCCTCTGATGTTGAGAAACTCCAAATCCACATTTCCCCTATATTTAACCAAAAATAGTTAATATACAATAGTCCCACTGAGTTCAATGGTACTGCTACTGGGGAGGCTGAAGCTGGTGCATTAAGCTGATACACAAGATCAGGAGTTCTGAGATGCATCAGACCTAAAGCTGGTTAGCTGCCTTACAGTAAGTCTGACACCAACATGATGATGCTCTCAGAGCAGGGCCCACTACTGATTAAGAAGAGTCAAACCAACCTTAAAAGAGTATGTTAAAGCTTCCATCCTGATCAGTGGTGAGATCCAGCCCATGAGTGGCTGGTTCACTTCTAGCCTGAACTCAGGAGACTGAACCTCTAAAAACAAGCAAACACCATAATTCCTAATCAGTTCTTTGGTTTAATTTAGAATTTTCTATCATTAAACTTCCAAGTCCTAAAAATATTGACACATATATAATATTTATATTTTTTGTGCATGTATGTGTATGTATATGTGTGATATGTATGCATAAATGTGTGTATATGTATCACACACACACACACACACACACACACACACACACATATATATATATATATGTTGGTGAATAATGAATTACAATATTCTTTCCCATCATTCAGTCAGTCCACACCTAATATGTATCTCTCATGGGCACTCTGTCATTCTGTTTCTCTCAGAACTTTATGTGTCTCTCCTTTTATCTGAGGGATGAATTTTTTTTCCTTTGGCCTTCTCAGAAAGCTATTTTCATCTGCATTTCAGACAACTTTTTCTGCCTCTTTCAGCAAATAAATGACTCTAGTAGAGAGCAAAGTCATACATGTATATACCCATACATGAATCTGTCTCCTCTCCTTTAAGCTCTTTGAAAGTAGTTTCATTCTTTATATTTGTATCCCCAGCACATAGCAGTCTCTTGAACATAGTAAGTGCTTAATAAATGAAAGTAGAGGTAGAACCATATGAATACATATTTATAATATGTATAATACTACTGTATTTATTATAAAGAATTGCTTGAAATGGAAATTTGTTGATTTGTATTTTGAATCTTTTCTTATGCTCTGATGTGTAATGGATTTTTTTCTATTTTGTACTTACATTTTAAATAATTTTTTTTAAAAAGGAAAAGACAAATAATTAAATGAAGTAGAAAAGTAACATGGCACATTGATAAGATTTCTGGATTTAGAGTTGGGAGAGATCTGGATTTAAATTACTCCTTCTAACTCTATGAGTTATGTGACCATGAGCTCATAACTTAACATCCCAAAATCCCAGTTTTTCACATCTGTAAAACCTTTTTTGGAGACCAAATATTATTAATGATAGTTGCAATTATTATCACTTCTATCTCCAACTCAGCCACAGGAATATTTCTTAGAGAGTTCTAGTGAGGTTGGTGGGATATTTTTATTGATAGATGAGCAGCTCTACTAATACAGTTTCTCTCAATCAGAAAAAAACCACAAGATCACTGGAATTCCAAAAGTTAAGGATGTTTCCATTCACATAAAAGAGAAAATTGAGGAGGCTGAAGGTGAGTACATTCATAAGTACCCAGTATGTATCTCTACATGTTTCTACTCTACTGCTTCCACTTCTCACCTAATATGACCAGTCCCTCACCAAATCCATATATAAATATGAATATACACACATATGTATATATAATATATGCATATGTATGATATACATACATGATATATAGCCTTACTTTTATTTTATCATTTTCATTTTTCAAGTAATTATTATTCTGTCTTTTCATTACTCCCATTGGGCAAATTTTTTTAATCCCTTAATTCATAAATGGTCCATCAAAACTAATTCCCACATTTACCATGTCCAAAATGTGTGCCTCTTTAAATTCAACACCCATCTGTTACAAGGTAAATGGTACATTAGGTCATTCTTTTGAACTTGTAACTTATCATAGAACTTAGCAGAGTTCTGAAATCTTTGAAAGTTGTTTTTCTCTATACTGTTGCTATCACTGTATAAACCATTCTGGTAATTTTTCTTATTTTACTCTGCAATAGTTTATAAAAGTCTCTCAAGTTACCCCTAAAAGTATGCATTTCATCACTTCTTATGGAATAATAATATTTTATTACCTTCATGTTCCATAATTTTTTAGCCATTATTCAATAGGAAAAATAGTGAAACAAATTTTTGTCTACCCTGAATAAAACTTCTACAAGTACTTTTATTCATGTAGATTTATTTCTTCCTTCTTTGATTTCTTTAGAGTACAAATCTCACAAGAAGTATGACTAGGTCAAAGGTTATGCACACTTGGCTAACTTTCTAAGCATTGTCTCAAACTGTTTTCCAGAATGGATAGATACACAATTTACAGCTCAATCAAGAGTGCATTAATATTCCTACTTTGCCATATCCTCTTCAATATTTGTCATCTTTGTCAGTTTGAATGGTGTGAGATAAAACATCAAAGTTGCTTTAATTTTCACTACTGCAATGATTAGTGCTATGGAGAATTTTTTATGATTGCTGGTTGAATTTCTTTTAAAACCATATCTCCCTATTTTTAAAGGGATTTAGTGTGGGGTGGGCTGTAAAGGAATACCTCATATTCCCCCATTCCAGCATTTTATTACCTATAGCACTGGAAAATTATTATGGTCCCTTTTAATTCTATATTGAGTCTAAGCCTGTCTTTTCTTTACCCTAACCCTCAAGACAGGAGGATAGGTTCCTGCCCCTTTATCTGGGCTCATGGCAACAGCTTGGGAGTAAGAAAGTATGGCTCTGGTTTGGCCCACATAATTCTAACCATCTGCTTGTCAATAAAATTCTGCTTCCTATTTCTCTCACCTTCTTTCCAGAGAAAATCAAGAATAAGATAGATGAAATTAATGACATAAGGAAGATATATAAAAAATTTATATAACCTATCAAATGGATTGAATGACCTGAAGAAATTGGCCAGAAGGCAACCATCAAAGGAATTACAAATATTGTACACATGGCCTAGGGATATTAAACTGAAGCATCAAACACTTTGTGTGTGTGTGTGTGTGTGTTTGCATGCATGCGTGTACATAATGGGGACTTTCAGGAAAGAGAGATAGAAGGAGGTGAAGGAGAAAGAGGCTTGATCTGGAATCTATGTAGGGTGGGAAAGGATTTGGATTGATTCAGATACTTTGCTGCTTTACAGTTACAAGAATGCAAATACACAATCCATGGAGACATAGACATAGATACACATAAAGAAAGACAAGTCAATTCACCATTTCTGTAAGCAAACCAATAGGACCAGATTGAGTAGGGTTTTTCATCATTTTTCCAAGTGCTTCCCAAGGAAGGAATGACCCACATCTCCCTGAAAATAAACTATAAAGGACAAAGAACAACTTTAAAAACATCTTGGTCAAAGAGAAACTACAGAGGGAACATGGAAAATCAAAGTCTTTCCAGACCAATAATCATAGCATCTCCAGGTTGGAAAAGATCTCAGAGGTTAGCCAGTTTAACCAGAATTATAACCAGTCAAATGTTTAGTTAGTGTCTAGCTCATATATAAGTTAGCCATCTCTTGATTGATTAACCATTATTATTCATCCAGGTTCTACTTCAAGGCCTCCTGTGGTGGGGAACTCACCATTCATTCATGCATTCATTCAAAAAACATTTATTTACAACCTAATCTACACAGAGATCTAGTCTAGATTGGATACACAAAGTTTCAGTGAGTTATAGACATCCTCTCTTGGAATTTACAATCTAATTAGAGAGTAATAAAAGTGATATTATAGAACATAAGCTAGAGAATTGGTGTTATCCTATAAAGTGAATCCATAGTCAAAACAACTACAACTTTTAGTGATAGAGATAATGAAAATGAAAATGTTTTAAAACCAAGTAGGAAGAAAGAGAGAAGGGAAAAGTATAGAGGATGGAAAGAAACAAGCATTTATTAAGTATCTACTAATGAATACAATTCTATATATTTTACAATTGTATCTCATTTGATCCTCACAACAACCCATGGAGAACTATTATTATTCCTCATTTAACAGTTGAAGAAGCTGAGGCAGAAGTTAAACGATTTGGTTGGAGTTACATAGTTAGTAAATGTACCAAGCCCAGGCCTGTATCTGGAGAAGATATATGTATCTGTCAAGGTGGCAGAGAGTAGACAAGTCTTTGCCTGAGCTCTTCCTGGCTTCTCTCAGAATTAACATAAGATTTAGCCTCTAAATGGGTTTTAGAATGACAAAGCCCACAAAATTTGGAGTGTAATAAATTTCCAGCAGAAGATATTTTAAGGACTTCAGGAAAGGTCTGTCTCAATTGGGCATGGAGAGGGGTGGCAGCCCAGCAGAGGTGAAGTGCAGGGATACCTAGGACAGGAGATTCTATCTATAGGCCAGAGTTTTAGTGGGAGGCTCTTAGCCAAAAAAACTGTAGTTTTGACTACTCTGTCCTGCTTAAGAAGCCAGTGAATCAGCAGAATAGCTATGAGACCTCCATACAACTATAGAAGGCAAATAGTGAGCCCCTGAATCCCAGCATAATAGTCAGATCTTGTCCACATCCATCTGACAAGGGAAGGAAACTAGCAGCATTATCCCCAAGGCAGCATAAAATTCCTATTGGCCTGTAAAGGAAGCTTGGGACCATCTTCCCTTTGCCCTAGGAGCAGACCTTAACCTTTAAAAATGAGGGGGAAAAAAGCAAAAAGAGCTCTGACCATAGATAGCTAGTTTAGAGACAGGGAAGAACAAAATCCAAACCCTGAGGACATTAAAGGCAAAATGTCTCTAGAGGAAGTTTCAAGGGATGATATGAACTGGTCTCCAACTAAAAAGATTCTTGGAAGAATTTTAAAAGGATCTTAAAAGAGAGTCAGAAGTAAAATGGGGAAAAAATTGAGAGCTTTGGGAGAATTTGGAAAAGGAAACATAGAAATTGTCTGAAAAAAACAACTCCTTAAAAACACAGTTGGTGCAGAGGTGGAGCCAAGATGGTGGAGAAGATACACGCAAATTTGTAAGCTCCCTTCTTCCCTCAATACCAACTAGTTAAATCAGGCTCAAAAATAATGCTAGACTGATAAAAAAACACAAGGATTAGAAGCACAACTTACCAGCTAAAGAGAATCTGGAATTTCAACAGAAAAGGTTGGTTCCAAGGGGAGGAAAAAAATATCAGCATGGACAGGGTTGGACTAGGTGCTAGCACACTGTGACAAACAGGCTAGGGAAAACTCTGGGATCAGAGAAGCCACAGAGATAGAGGAATCTGTCACAGGCTGATAGCTCTACTCTGCTTATATAAAGCAAGATCCTAGATCCACCCCAATCTGGAAGAGACCTAGCACCAATCTCGGCACAGCTGTGCAGCCGCCTTCTGCTGTCCAGGGCTTTTCTTTGGGGCAGTTAAGAACCTGAATGGGTGGGACACAGCCCAAGGCAGCCTCTAATCCACATAGTGTGGGGCGCAGCTGTAGCGTGCTGTTGTCTCCAGAAGCTGCCGATCGCTCTCTGGGAGGAGATCTGCTGTGTCAACTCAAATCTCTTGGACAGATTCTTCTTCCTGAAGAGAACCGTTGTCTCTAGATAATTGCCGTTAACTGTCGTCCAGAGAAGTGACTTCCCTTCCTGCAGAGAGCCATGTCAAGCCTGGTCTAAAGCATAGACTGACTTTTTTTCTCCAGAGCTGCCCTCTTTATCCTCCCAGAGAATGGGCGTGGGATAATGCAAGGGCTTCTGGGAAGAACCACTTCAACCAATGAACTTGCTCCTCCCAAGCACACAAGCTCTTCCCCAGGAATTCATAAGTCAAACTCTCAGGAAAGGCCGGAACTAGAAAATTGTCAAGTACCAATTTAGCACTTAGTAAGAACCTAATATCTTATTATCTCATTAGCACTTAGTAAGAACCTAACATCTCCCCCTTTCTTTTGATTTAGAACATAGGGTGGTCATGACCTTGAAACATAAATCCATCAATATGGGAAGCATTATACATAATTACATAGATTACATAAATACATAGTAACATAGTAACATAGTAACATAACACAAGCTAGAAATATGTAACAAATAACATGATCAAATAATCATAAATTGAGAATTTATAAATGTCCATAAATCCATTGTCCATTAGTCTCATCTTATGTTAGGAAATCCAATGATTCCTGCTGGTTTTTAAATTTCTTTAACAGTCTTCTTATTAGCAATGCTCTTTCAGTGTCAGATGTTTCTTAGATTTTTCTCCTTTGTTTTAAGGTCTTTCTCTTTTTCTGTCTCTCTCCGATGGACAAGGAGAATACTACTCGTTGTCACCCATCTGATTCCTTCTGCATCTGAAGAAATACAAGCAAACCCTCTCCCCCCGGGAATAACCTATCTGGTCCCTTCCATTCACCAATTTCCAGGTCTCTCCACATCACCTGGTGATTATCTAAGGACAGTGGAGCTGCTCGCACTGGATACTGCCCTTCTGGTGGGTTATAAAAACCTGTCTGCCGGAGCCAGTGCATCTTTGTCAAAAATTAGAAAATTAATGGTATAGAGAACTAAATTCAGAAGTTCCCTAGGGCTACCTGTGGCTCCCCCATTCTTTTGTTTTGGAAGGAGTGTCTTAATGTCTCTGTTTCTTCTCTCTACTATTTCCTGACCTTGTGGATTAAAAAGTATTCCAGTAATGTATTGTTAGGATTACTAGGTGAGAACTCAGGTTGTCTGGACAGTGACAAGGTGAGAATTCAGGTTGTCTGGACAATTACAAGGTGAGAACTCAGGTTGACTTGATAGAAGGAGCAAGCTCATTGGCTGAAGTGGTTCTTCCCAAAAGCCCTTGAATTATCCCACGCCCATTCTCTGGGAGGATAAAAGAGAGGACAGCCAGAGATAGAAGAAGACTCTGCATTGCATCAGGCTTGACGGGGCTCTCTGCAGGAAGGGAAGTCACTTCTCTGGACAAGAGTTAACAGCAATTGCCTGGAGACAACGGTTCGTTACAGGAAGAAGAATCTGTCGGAGAGATTTGAGTAGAAGACACAGCAGATCTCTTCCCAGAGAGTGATCCGGCAGCTTCTGGAGACAACAGCTCGCTACAATATATAATATCTTATACTGCACACAGAAGTGCGCAAAATGTTTAGAACTGTATGCAGGTCCATTATCTGTTTTTATTTCTTGTGGCACACCCATAATTGCAAATGCTTGGATAAGGAATTCAATGACCACTTGGACTGTCTCTTTTGGCTGTTGGCACTGCAAAAGTGAATACTGAAAAGGTATCTACTACCACGTGGATGAAAGACAGACGACCAAAGATTTATAGTGGGTCACATCCATTTGACAGATTTCATTTGGTCTCAAACCACGAGGATTCTTTCCTGGAGGGAGTGTAGGAGCGTGGAAAGGAATGCAAGCTGTACAGCTTTTTACTATGCTCCTAGCTTCTCTCTTGTGATTTCAAATTGTAAACGTAAAGCTCGAGCAGTCTGATGATATTTAGAATGAGATTCTTGTGCTTCCTGAAATAAAGGACTACTGGCTAACATGGTTAGAAGGCTATCTGCCTTTGAATTGCCATCAAAAATAGGACCTGGAAGTCCACTATGAGAGTGGACATGCAAGATATAAATCTTGGCTGGATGTTTTCTCACTTGCTCTTGAAGTTCCTTAAAGAGCTGATAAATATTAGAGGCTGCAAATTTTATTTGGGCTGTGACAATTCTTTGTACTACACCTACTGAATAGGCTGAATCAGTAATTATATTTATGTCTCCTGGGTAATAAGTAAGAGCTAGCATGATAGCAAATAATTCATCCTGTTGAGTGGACTGAAAAGGAGTCCTGACTACTCTCTTTATGGTTAAATCATGAGAGTATACAGCACAAACATTTTCTTTGGAGGCATCTGTAAAGATTGTTGGTCCTTGAAGAGGAACATTAGAAACCTGTTCTTCAAAAATCCATCGCCAATTATGTAGTAGCTGGGTTATCTTTAATGGAGATCCATGTGCAAAATTTGGAGCGGTGGCCAATAAAATTTGCCATTCTGGGATGGTCTCACAGAATACATTAATTTGTGCGTTAGTATAGAATGTATATATTTTTTTCAGGATTTCTTCCAGATAATTGTGTTACTCTCTTAATAGCCTTTAATAAAATCCTAGCCACAAGCACTGGATAAGGAGTAAAGCTTTGTTCTGGTTGTGCTGGGAGGTTCACCCACTCAATCACACTGTCTCCTTGTTGAAGGACTGCTGTGGGTGCCTCTTTTGTAGCAAAAACTGATATTTCCAAGGGTTTTTGAGTGACTCTTTCAACCACATTGGATAAAGCCAGTTCAACTTCTCTCAAAGCCTCTTGTGCTTCTTTTGTAAGATGGCGTGGTGAATTTAAAGCACTGTCCCCCCTTAAAATGTCATATAGAGGTTGCAGTTGATTGGTAGTTAAGCCTAACATTGGACACATCCATTGGATATCTTCTATTAATTTTTGGAAGTTATTTAAGTTATTCAACTTCTCTGTTCTTAAAGAAAGCTTTTGTACTGTGAGTGTCTTAGGATATACTTCATATCCTAAATATTGAAAAGGAGCATGTCTTCGAATTTTTTCTGTAGCTATATGCAGTTTGTAGTAATTTAGTGTTTCCATGGTCTTTTGTAGACATGCTTCAAACATTTGTTCCGCAGGTGCACATCTCAAAATATCATCCATGTAATGTAACAATATTACTTTTGGAAATGCTTTTCTTATTGGAGCAAGAGCAGCAGCAACATACATTTGGCACATAGTAGGGCTGTTTTTCATTCTCTGTGGCAAAACTGTCCATTCATATCTTTTATAAGGTTCAGCCAAATTAACACTAGGCACTGAAAAAGCAAAACTTTTCATATCCTCCTTATCTAGAGGGATAGAATAAAAACAATCCTTAATGTCTATAACCCAAAGAGGCCATTCTCTTGGCAACTGAGTAGGAGATGGAAGTTCAGGCTGAAGAGTTCCCATAGTTTCCATCTGTTCAGTTAACATCCTCCATTTCCCAGATTTTTTTCACCATAAATACTTGGGAATTCCAAGGATTTAGAGAAGGCTGCAAGTGCCCTTGGTCAAATTGTTCATTTACTGTCTAATAAGGCCTGAATTTTAACACTTCTTAAGGGCCACTGTTCTACCCACACTGGTGAATCAGTCTTCCACTGAATAGGAACCGGTGAAAGTGCAGGTAGGCCTTCAACAGCAGCCCTGCCTTAAAAGCTGAAGTACTTATTTGTAATCCTATCTGCTGTAAAATATCTCTTCCCCACAGATTGATGGGGATTTTTTCAACCACAAAAGGAGTAAAAGCTCCTGTTTCTCCTTCAAATACCCATCTCAAAGGCCTAGCACTAACTTCTGCTGCTATTGATCCTCCTACCCCAGACATGTAGGTGTCTGCCTTAATCTTTGGCCAGTGACTGGGCCAATTGGCACTTCTAATAACTGTACAATCTGCAACTGTGTCTACCAATCCTTCAAATGGTATTCCATTTATATAAATAGTAAGCATAGGTCGGTCAGCTGTCACAGGTGCTGTCCAATATATTCCTGGATTTTGTTCACTGGAGTCAGAATCTAGGCGACTATCACCAGGTTGCTTATTAGGGGTACGTAACAATAAGCCTGATGCTACTACTTCTCCTGGTTGATAAATAACACATTGTCTACCTATGTTAGTGACTGGGATATTAGCAACATGTTCTCCAGTTTCCCACATCAGTGTATGGATGGACACTGTTTTGTAGGCACTCTCAGAACGTGAAATGGTCAAGCTTACTGTGCCTGGAGGCAAAGGATCCATAGGCTCAACAGGAACAGATTTCACTTCTCCAGGGAGTATCTCAGTAGTCTCTACTGCACACAACTCTGTTTTTTCTAATTTCAATCCCTTTCTTCCATCTGATTGCCTTTTGGCTGATTGATCATGTCTTAAAATTCTCTAGATGTAACCTCGGCTGCCATCATGCCCCACTTGGGGGGTTGAAGCTGGGCCCCGCCTCTCATTTCCCTGGGTCAATCTACATTCGGAGGCCCAGTGGAGACCCTTGTGACATTTTGGACATGGAGTTTTAGGTCTTCTTTCACCCTGTCTTCTCACTCTATCTCCATATCTACACTGAGCTCTTAGATGTCCAATTTTTCCACATTGAAAACATCGCCGAGTTTCTCTAGAAGTCCCTTGCCAGGGGGGACCTTGTCTTTCCACGTTCATCATTGTCTGGGTGTAAAAAGCATTTGTTCCCACTGTAGCAGAGCATCTTATGATCTCCTCTAAAGGAGCATCTTTGTCTAATCCCCATATAATTCTTTTGCAAATCTCATTGTCATTTTCCTTAGCCAGATGTCTGGTCATTATTTCTGTAGCTGCATTTCCTCCAATAGTTCTTTTGACAGCAGTTTGCTAATGTCCCACCAAATCTGCAAAAGGTTCATTGGGACCTTGCTCTATTTTAGTGAAAGCCTCTCCGTGATCTTTCTGTCCAGAGAGGACACCCCAAGCTTTTATTGCAGCCTTAGCAATTTGCTCATATATTGTCATGGTATAATTAATCTGTTCTGAATTCTCTCCATACTGACCTTCACCAGCTAAGTGCTCAAAAGTGAATTTTGTGTTAACTCCTATTTCCAAATTGCATCTGACTTGGATTTTACATAATTCATGAAACTCCACAAGCCATAACAAATTTTCTCCAGGTTCTAGGCATGTCCTTGCAATGGATTTCCAATCATTCAGGGTTAGGACTTCAAAGACAAACCATCTAGTAACATTTTAACATAAGCTGATGTAGCCCCATAAAGGGTACAACCTTGTTTCAAATATTTAATTTTATTCAAATCTAAAGGTTCATATTTTCTCCTTTTATGACCTACAGAGTCAATATCTTCAATCACAGGATATGCATGTATAAAATCACTTATATCCTGTCCTTCTCTCTTAGCTTTAACCAATGTTTTTTTTTTTCTAATCTTGTCATAGGCTTTGGCTGCTTCACAGGCAATTCTGTTTGTGTTTCTGCCTCTTCCCCTCCTCCTTCTTGCTCCACCCCTGAAGGGTTAATTGAGGGAGGAGATGGGATATGCTCCTGTTGCTCAGAATTGTACTTAACTTCATTGTTATCTGACTCATCTTTTTCACCTAGTTTAGTTGACACTTCCCCATTTTGCTCCTTCTTCTCTTCCTTTAGAATAGCATTTTTAAAAGCCATTTGGATTAAATTGTAGGTATGAAGTGTATCTTTGGAAATTGAGTTTAGTCTGGAACCAAAGGGCAAAATGTCCTAAGGGCAATTGTAGTGTTCACCTAATTGTTTTCCTACTAATTCCCATTAGTCTGGATCCAATTCTTTTTCCAGAGAAAAACAATGACATATGACCTTCACAGTTTTTAAAAGTTCAGTAATCTCCTCCAAAATTATAATCAATCCTTGTCTTTTCATAACCTTAACAATGCTCTCCAAACATTTTCCTTGAACAGAAGGCGTTTGCCCCATTTCACTATAAGAGATTGCTGATTTAGCCCTTAACAAGTTAAGTTCCTTATTTATCTATTAGCACGCTCACTTAATCTTTAACAAAGTTTCCTTGTTACTCATGGTTCTGGGTCAGAGAGACTGAGATCTGGATTGGAGGCTTTTCCAATGGAATCAGGATTGTGTCTGTCCATGTTCAGGTGCCAAATTGCTATGGTCCAGTCTAGCTCCTCTGAAGGACTCAGAATAAGTCCTTAAATGTGAAGGTCTGGGCTAGCTTCTCTGAAGGGCTCAGATTAAGTCCTTGTCAGGATAAGGAAAAGTCCTTGCCCCACTTTGTGGATGCCAATATGTAACGTGCTGTTGTCTCCAGAAGTTGCCGATCGCTCTCTGGGAGGAGATCTGCTGTGTCAACTCAAATCTCTCAGACAGATTCTTCTTCCTATAGAGAACCGTTGTCTCCAGATAGTTGCCGTTAACTGTCGTCCAGAGAAGTGACTTCCCTTCCTGCAGAGAGCCATGTCAAGCCTGGTCTAAAGCAGAGACTGACTTTTTTTTTCTCCAGAGCTGCCCTCTTTATCCTCCCAGAGAATGGGTGTGGGATAATGCAAGGGCTTCTGGGAAGAACCACTTCAACCAATGAACTTGCTCCTCCCAAGCACACAAGCTCTTCCCCAGGAATTCACAAGTCAAACTCCCAGGAAAGGCCAGAACTAGAAAATTGTCAAATACCAATTTAGCACTTAGTAAGAACCCAATATCTTATTATCTCATTAGCACTTAGTAAGAACCTAACACTCAGCCTGAGGCAGTGGAATTCTAGCAGCAATGGAACTCCCAGAGCAACAGAACCTCTTGAAGCAGGGACCGTAGTTTCTGGGCAGACTCTTCCAGTTTGAGCATAGGGGCTTTTTGCTTCAGCTGCTAATATCCATGGCCCCATGGGAGGCTTTGGTGGGGTTGGTGACGCTTTCACTGTTCAGCCTTAAACCTCAGGGCAGTTGCTAGGCCACACAGCAGGGTTCCTCACTGGGCACTAGCTGCAGCCCAGCCGTGCTAACCACCTCTGAGGCATTTCCGGCAAGGGGGGAGGGAAACTCTCTCCCAGAGCTCTCTCTTAGCCCAGGCACAGGATTGCTGCATCCATCTGGTATGGGAGGAAGTTAATAAATAAATGTTTTGCCCCAAGGGCAGACCCCCCACAAAGTGTTAACAATGAGCATGAAGCTGAAGAGAATGATTGACACCTTCCATACAGAGAAAGAGTGGGTATCCAACCCCGAGGAGGCTAACAGCAGAGAGTCTCCAGATAACACCCTAAAGGGGAATGAGACCTGCCCCCATCACATAACTCTCTTGTAGGAGAGACTATTAAAAAGTTGAGAGTTTGAAGAAAAATGGGGAAAGGAAAGAGAAGCTATGATAGAGAATAACAATGTCCTGAAATTTGAGTTGGAAAAAATAAAGAATTCACAGGAGGTGCAGGGAAACAAAATTTGTGAATTAGAAAAGGTTTAAAAATCACAGAAAAGTAGGATTTCTGAATTGGAAAAGATAAAAAATTCCCAAGTAAGTAGGATTTGTGAATTGAAAAAATAAAATAACTCACTAAAAAAAAAAAAAAAAAAAAAAAAAAAAATTAGTGAAATGGAAAAAAATTCCACAGAGCAAAATAATTCATTTAAAAACTCAATTTGGCAAATTCAAAAAGAACTAAAAAATGTGAATGAAGAAAATAACTCATTAAAAATCAGGACTGAACGAATAGAAATGAATGATTCATTGAGAAACCAAGAAACAGTCAAACAAAACAAAACAAAACAAAAAAAAAAAAAAAAAAAAAAAGAAAGCTGGAGAATAACGTCAAATACTGGACCTGGAAAGGAGATCTAGGAGAGATAATCTAAGCATCAATGGACTTCCCTAGAATTATGATGAAAAAAAGAGCCTAGATTCTATTTTACAGGAAATCATCAAAGAGAACTATCCAGAGATAATAGAAACAGAAGGGAAAATAGGCTTTGAAAGAATTCATCGAACACCTTCTGAAAAAGACCCTAAAAAAAGAACTCCACAGAACATTGTGGCTAAGCTGCAGAACTATCAAACTAAGGAAAAAGTACTGCAAGCAGCTAGGAAAAACAATTCAAATGTCAAGGTGCCACAATAAGGGTGACACAAGATCTGGCTGCCTCCCCATTAAAAGATTGACGGGCCTGGAACCTGATATTCCGAAAAGGCAAAATAACAAGGATTGCAACCAAGAATAAATACCCAGTTAAGTTTAGTATTTTCTTCCATAGAAGAAGATGGTCATTTAATGAAACAGAGGAATTCCATTTGTTTCTAAGAAAAAAACCAGACTTAAACAAAAAATTTGATCTACATCCACAAGACTGAAGAGAAGCAAGAAAAGGTAAAAAGAACTCTTGAGAACTGTATCTCTGTTGTGGATAAACAGAAAGTCCACATGGATGATTTGATTTTACTGATATAACATTTAAAAAGGGAAGTAATAAAGGGAAGGGGATAGTATAAGAAAAAGGGAAAGGAGAGATAAAAAGAGGGAATCTACATCCCAGGAAGAGGCATAGAAAATCTACCACATCTGAGGGAATTTAGAGAGAGGGAGAAACACTGTGTGAATCTTACTCTCCTAACAGTAGGCTCAAAGAGTAAATAATTGATATATTTGTTTTTCAGAGAATTTTCTCTCACCTTATTAAAAGGGGGAGAGGAAAAGGGAAAAGGAAAAAGGGGAATAAGGGAAGGGTACAAGAAAGGGGAAGGGACTTAAAAGGAGGGGGAGGGATACTAAAAAGAGAGGGCTGCGCATCACATGTGGGGTTCATAAATTAAATACTGGGGAAGGGGTTCATGGGGGACAAGGGGATAAAAAAGCATAATCAGGGGATAATATGAGGGCAGGAAATACAGAATTAGTAATTTTAACTGTAAAGGTGAATGGGATGAACTCTCCCATTAAACGGAGGCAGATAGCAGATTGGATCAAAAGTCAGAACCCTACAATATGTTGTTTACAGGAAACACACTTAAAGCTGGGAAATATATACAGAGTAAAAGTAAAAGGTTGGAGCAGAATCTATTATGATTCAAGTAAAGCCAAAAAAGCAGGGGTAGCCATCTTATTTCAGATCAAGCAAAAGCATAAATTGATCTAATTAAAAGAGATAAGGAAGGAAACTATATCCTGCTAAAAGGTAGCATAGACAATGAAGCCATATCAATACTAAACATATATGCACCAAGTGGTATAGCATCTAACTTCCTAAAGGAAAAGTTAAGAGAGTTGCAAGAAGAAATAGACAGGAAAACTATAATAGTGTGAGATCTCAATCTCAATCTTGCATTCTCAGAATTAGATAAATCAAACCACGAAACAAATAAGAAAGAAATTAAAAAGGTAAATACCTAGAAAAACTAGGTATGATAGACCTTTGCAGAAAACTGAATGGTGATAGAAAGGAGTATACTTTCTTCTCGGCAGTTCATGGAACCTATATAAAAATTGACCATATATTGGGACATAAAGATCTCAAAATTAAATGCAGGAAGGCAGAAATATTAAATGCCTTCTTCTCAGATCACAATGCAATAAAGACTACATTCAATAAGAAGTTAGGGGTAAATAGACCAAAAAGTAATTGGAAGTTAAATAACCTCATTTTAAAGAATAACTGGGTGAAACAGCAAATTAAAGAAACAATTAATAATTTCGCCCAAGATAATGACAATGATGAGACATCATACCAAAATTTGTGGGATGCAGCTAAAGTGGTAATAAGGGGAAATTTTATATCTTTAGAGGCTTACTTAAATAAAATAGAGAAAGAGAAGATCAATAAATTGGGCCTGCAACTTAAAAAGCTAGAAAAAGACCAAATTAAAAACCCCCAACCAAAAAACTAAACTTGAAATTCTAAAATTAAAAGGAGAAATCAATAATATTGAAAGTAAAAAAAAAAAAACTATTGAATTAATAAATAAAATCAAGAATTGGTTTTATGAAAAAGCCAATAAAATAGATAAACCTTTGGTAAATCTGATCAGAAAAAGGAAAGAGGAAAACCAAATTGTTAGTCTTAAAAATGAAAAGGAGGATCTTTCCACTAATGAAGAGGAAGCTAGAGAAATAATAAGGAGTTACTTTGCCCAACTTTATGCCAATAAGTTTGATAACTTAAGTGAAATGGATAAATACCTCAAAAAATATAGGCTTCCTAAATTAACAAAGGAGGAGGTAAACTGCTTAAATAGTCCCATTTCAGAAAAAGAAATAGGACAAGCTATTAATCAACTCCCCAGGAAAAAATAACCATGACCAGATGGATTTACATGTGAATTCTATCAAAAATTTAGAACAATTAGCCCCAATGTTATATAAACTATTTGAAAAAATAGGGATGAAGGAGTCCTACTAAACTCCTTTTATGACACAGACATGGTACTGATACCTAAACTAGGTAGATTGAAAACTGAGAAAGAAAACTATACACCAATCTCCTTAATTAATATTGATGCTAAAATCTTAAATAAGATATTAGCCAAAAGGCTTCAGAAAATCATCCCCAGGATAATACACTATGATCAAGTAGGATTTATACCAGGAATGAAGGGCTGGTTTAATATTAGGAAAACTATTAGTATAATTGACCATATTAATAATCAAATCAATAAAAACATATGATCATCTCAATAGATACAGAAAAATCATTTGATAAAATGCAACATGCATTCCTACTAAAAACGCTTGAGAGTATAGGAATAAATGGACTATTCCTTAAAATAGTCAGGAGAATATATTTAAGACAGTCAGTAAGCATAATATGTAATGGAGATAAACTGGAACCTTTCCCAGTAAGATCAGGAGTGAAACAAGCTTGCCCACTATCACCATTACTATTCAATATTGTACTAGAAATGCTAGCCTCGACAATAAGAGTCGAGAAAGAGATTAAAGGAATAAGAATAGGTAATGAGGAAATCAAACTATCACTCTTTGCAGATGATATGATGGTATACTTAGAGAATCCCAGAGATTCTAATAAAAATTTATTAGAAATAATTCACAACTTTAGCAAAGTTGCTGGATACAAAATAAATCCACATAAATCCTCAGCACTTTTATACATCACCAACAAAATGCAACTGCAAGAGATACAAAGAGAAATTCCATTCAAAACAAATATCAAGAGTATAAGATATTTGGGAATCCATTTTCCAAAGAAAAGTCAGGAATTATATGAGCAAAATTACAAAACACTTGCCACAAAAATAAAGTCAGATTTAAATAATTGGAAAGAAATTCAGCACTCGTGGATAGGCCGAGCGAACATAATAAAGATGACAATACTCCGCAAATTAATCTATTTATTTGGTGCTATGCCAATCAGACTCCCAAGAAACTATTTTAATGACCTAGAAAAAAATAGCAACAAAATTTATATGGAAGAACAAAAGGTCGAGAATTTCAAGGGAAGTAATGAAAAAAAAAATCAAATGAAGTTGGCCTAGCTGTACCTGATCTAGAACTGTATTATAAAACAGCAGTCACCAAAACCATTTGGTATTGGCTAAGAAATAGACTAGTTGATCTGTGGAATAGGTTAGGTTCACAGGATAAGAAAATGAATAAAAATAGCAATCTAGTGTTTGACAAACCCAAAGATGCCAACTTTTAGGATAAGAATTCATTATTTGACAAAAACTGCTGGGGAAACTGGAAATTAGTATGGCAGAAATTAGGCATGGACCCACACTTAACACCACATACTAAGATAAGATCAAAATGTGTCTATGAATTAGGCATAAAGAACAAGATCATAAATAAAAATTAGAGGAACATAGGATAGTTTACCTCTCAGACTTGCGGAGGAGGAAGGAATTTGTGTCCAAAGGAGAACTAGAGATCATTATTGATCACAAAATAGAAAATTTTGATTACATCAAATTAAAAAGCCTTTGTACAAACAAAACTAATGCAAACAAGATTAGAAGGGAAGTAACAAATTGGGAAAATAATTTTACAGTTAAAGGTTCTGATAAAGGCCTCATTTCCAAAATATATGGAGAACTGACCCTAATTTATAAGAAATCAAACAATTTCCCAATTGATAAATGGTCAAAGTATATGAACAGACAATTTTCAGATGACGAAATTGAAACTATATCCACTCATATGAAAAAGTGTTCCAAATCACTACTGATCAGAGAAATGCAAATTAGGACAACTCTGAGATACCACTACATACCTGTGAGATTGGCTAAGATGACAGGAACAAATAATGATGAATGTTGGAGGGGATGTGGGAAAACTGGGACACTAATGCATTGTTGGTGGAGTTGTGAAAGAATCCGGTCATTCTGGAGAG
Source organism: Sminthopsis crassicaudata (assembly GCF_048593235.1). Classification (NCBI taxonomy): domain Eukaryota; kingdom Metazoa; phylum Chordata; class Mammalia; order Dasyuromorphia; family Dasyuridae; genus Sminthopsis; species Sminthopsis crassicaudata. Next base: position 222,045,046 of record NC_133621.1, read on the forward strand.
CAATTTGGAACTATGCCCAAAAAGTTAATCAAACTGTGCATCCCCTTTGATCCAGCAGTGCTACTACTTGGCTTATATCCCAAAGAACAAAAATATATAAACTACCTCATTGGAAAAACAACTGACCTGGAAATATATAAAACAGAGACAATCTAAGAATTATTGGACTATTTGAAAACATTAGTGAAAAAAAAGAGCCTAGAAAACATCTTTCAGCAAATAATCAAGGAAAACTGTCCTAATGTCCTAGAAGCAGAAGGTAAAAGAGCCAGTTAATGAGAAAGGAAAAAAAAAACAAGCAAACAACAAAAAAGGTAAAAATACTATGTTGTGAGCTATATTTAGTCCCCATAGTCCTTTTTCTGAATGAAGATGGCTCACACCATCACAAGTCTCTGAGAATTGGCCTGAATTACCCCATTGCTGAAAAAAGCCAAGTCCATCAAAGTTGATCACTATATAATTTTGCTGCTGCATACAGTGTTCTTTTAGTTCTACTCCAATTAGTACCAGTTCATGCAAATTTTTTCAGACCTTTCTAAAATCATCCTGCTAATAATTTCTTATAGAACAATAATATTCCATTACATTTCTATACCATACTTATTCAGTCATTCCCCAACTGATGGGCATCCACTCAGTTTCCAGTTCTATGCTATTACAAAAAGAACTGTTAGAAATATTTTTGCACATCTGGATTTTTTTCTTTTTTTCTGATCTTTCTGGGATCACATCCAATAGAGACATTGGCATCAAAGGGTATGTATGCACAGTTTGATAGCCCTTTGAACACAGTTACAAATTGTTCTTCAGAATGATCAGATCAGTTCACAACTCCACCAATAATATATTATGTTCCATTTTCCTACATCCTTTACAAATTTTGCCATTATCTTTTCCTGTCATCTTAATCAATCTGAAAAGTGTGTAGTGGTACCTTAGAGCTGTCTTAATTTGCATTTTTCTAATCAATAGTGATTTAGATAATTTTCTTTCATATGATTAGAAATGGCTTTAATTTCTCTAATCAATAATGATTTATAGCATTTTTTCATATGACCATAGATGACTTCAATTTCTTCATCTGAAAATGGTCTGTTCATATCCTTTGGCCATTTATCAATTGGGGAAAGACTTGTATTCTTTTAAATTTGACATAGTTTTTAAAATAATTTCAGAAATAAGGCCTTTATCAGAAACATTGGCTGTAAAAGTTTTTTCTTCAACTTTGTGCTTTCCTTTTAATCTTAGTAATGTTGGTTTTGATTGTGCAAAACCTTTTTAATTTAATATAATCAAAGTTGTTCATTTTGTATTTCATAATATTCTCTAAATCTTTTTTGTGATAAATGCCTTCCTTTTCCAAAGATCTGATAAGTAAACTGTCCATTGATTTTCTAGTTTGCTTACAGTATCACCCTTTCTGCCCAAATCATGTACCTATTTTTACTTTATTTTGGTATAGGGTGTGAGTTTTTGACATTATTTTTCAATTTTCCCACCAATTTTTGTGAAATAGTGAATTCTTATCCCAGAAGCTAGAATTTGAGGATTTATCAAATACTGGGTTACTATAGCCATTGATTACTGTGTCATGTGTATCTAACCTATTCCATTGATCCACTATATTTCTTAGTGTCAGATGGTTTTGATGACCACAGCTTTATAATAGAGTTTTAGGTCTGATACAGCAAATCTTTTGTATATTTTTTTTTCATTAATTCCTTTGATATTGGCTTTTCCAGATGAATTTTGTTAATATTTTTATAGCTCTATAAAATAATTTTTGGAAGTTTGATTGGTGTGGCATTAGGCAAGTAGACCAATGTAAGTAGAATTGTTATTTTTATTATATTAGCTCAGCCTATCCATGAGAAATTGATATTTTTGCAATTGTTTATATCTGACTTTATTTTGTGGGAAGTATATTATAATTATATTCATATAGTTCCTGGGTTTGTCTTGGCAGGTAAAAACCCCAACATTTTATTTTGTCTACAATTATTTTAAATGAAATTTCTTTCTCTCTTGCTACTGGACTTTGTAAGAGATAGCAGTGCTGATGTTTTATATACTGCAACTTTACTAAAGGTATTGTTTCAAGTAGGTTTTGGGATGATTTTCTAGGATTCTCTAAGTATACCATTATATCATCTGCAAAGAGTGATAGTTTTATCTCCTCCTTGCTTATTCTAATTTCTTTAATTTATTTTTATTTTCTTAATACTAAAGCCAACATTTTTAGTACAATCTTAAATAATAGTGATGATAATGAGTATCCTTGTTTCACCCCTGATCTTATTGTGAATGCTTCTAGCTTTTCCCCATTACAAATAATGCTTGCTATTTTTTTTTTGTTTTTCTTCCCAGATTATTTTTACCTTCCGAATACAATTCTTCCTTTGCAACAACAACAACAAAATTTGGTTCTGCACATATATATTTTACTTAAGATATACTATAAGATATTTAATATGTATGGGAATGCCTGCCATCTAGGGACGGGGTAGAGGGAAGGAGGGGAAAAATTCAGAACAGAAGGGAGTACAAAGGATAATGTTGTAAAAAAAAAAAATTACCTATGCATATGTACTGTCAAAAAAAAGTTATAATTATAAAATTAATTTAAAAATTTTTTTAAAAGTGCCATGTAAACACAAACACACACACACACACACACACACACACACAAAAGGAATTATCTCTTCTTTATGATTCTTACAGAATTATGGATTTCCTTTGGAATTGATCACTTCACAGTTGAGTAGCATGTTTTTTGTCTTTTTTGGTTTGTTTGTTTCCTCTATGTTTTCTCCGAACTCTGAAATACAAATGCTTGTAATTTCATATTTTGCAATGATAAAGTAGATTCTCTTTTTGTAAAATATTTTTAAACTATTATCTCAGACTCACAAAATTGTTTTGATGGATTTAAGGAGATGAATAATCCTATTTTCTAGTGAGTTCTGATTGAGGCAGCAAAATGCTTGAGTAGATTGCTCACATGGCTGGAGTCAGGAAAACTTTAGTTCCACATTTACCTCAGGTCCTCACTAGCTGTGTGATGTCAGTCAGTTCAGTTGACTTCTCAGTTTCAGTTTTCTTATCTATAAAATGGAAGTAATAATAATAGCACTTGCTTTATAGAGGGTTTTTGTTTGTTTGTTTGTTTTAGGATCAGATGAGATCATATATTTAAAACTGAAATCATATATTTAAACCTGAAAGACATATGTAATATAATCATCATTTTGAAGATTATTATTGGATTCAAACAAAAATTTTGTTTATACCTAATCAAAGCAACAGAAATAAAGATGATCTCAACTCTGTTGGGATTTATACTTTGATTATGTAGTAAATTTCATAAAAGAAATAAATACTTATATCAGTGATGATGCTTGCTGGAATAGATATAACTTGCTGAGTTAACTGATTCATTTATTCAACATCTGTTTATGAAATGCCTTAATATGTATCAGAATTTTTTTCCATTTGCAATCATAAGGATGAGTTTGAAATGACTATTTGGGATTAAATCTTCAATGTGTTCTACATAGTAGAATAGCATATATTAGATTACCTTAGTGGGAAAGATATAAGGTAAAATTATACATTTATATTGCTAAGTATCAATTTGTTTTGTCCTCCTGTTGTTTGTATTTTAAGAGTGAATTTTTTGAAATATAAATATATTGTGAAGGTGATTCATAAAAAAATAATAATGCTTGCTGATGATTTTAGATAGATATCATTTTAAGAAAAACTCCGGTATTCCTATGCCCTTTAATAGGGCATAGCTTTTTTTTAATAGGAATGGGTGCTATATTTTGACAAAGGCTTTTTCTACATTTATTAAGATTATATGATTTCTGTTAGTTTTGTTATTAATATGGTCAGTTGTAGCAATAGTTTTCCTGATATTGAACCAGCCTTGTATTCCTGATATAAAATCCACTTAGTCATACTATATTATCCTGCTGATACATTACTATAATCTCTTTGATATTATTTTATTTAAAATTTTTACATCAATATTCATTGGGAAGATTATTCTGTAATTTTCTTTCTCTGTTTTGGCTCTTCTTGATTTAGATACCAGTATCATATTTGTGTCATAGAAGGAATTTGTCAGGACTCCTTTACTTATTTTTCCAAATAGTATAGGAATTCATTGTTTTTTAAATGTTTGATAGAATTTTCTTGTGAGCTTTTATAGTGTTTTTTTCATTGGGATGAGGATAAGGGAAAAAATCTGGAACTCAAAAGTTTTAAAAACAAATGTAAAAAATTGTTTTTAATGTAACTAGGTAAAATATTAAATAAATAAATCTTAAAAGACAAAAATGAAAAAGAAAAGCTGGACAAAATCTGAAGTGGTAATGGGAAAACTAGTACATTAATCTCTTGTTGATGAAGCTCTGAACTTATCAGATTATTCTGAAAAGTAATTTGGAATCATGACCAAAGCTATTAAACTGTGATCCAGTGATTCCTTTGACCTAGTGATACTAATATACCTCATGCCCCTGAAAATATCAAATGAAGAGGAAAAGGGCTTATACTTATAAGTACTTGTTTGTAGTAGCAAAAAATTGGAAACTGAGGATACCCATCAATTAAGAAATGTCTAAATAAATTACAGTATAAAATATGATGGAATGTTAGTATGTTATTTTTAAAAAATTACAAAAAAGATAGTCTCTGAGAAACCTCATAAATTGGTTATATGAATTGATTCAAAATGAAGTGAACAGAATCAGGCAAACAATTTATACAACAAAATATTTCAAATACAAACACATTTGAAAGACTTAGGAAACACGAATCAGGAAAATGATCAAGCACAAGTTGTGAACTGATCCAACCATTCTGGAGAGCAATATAGAGCAATATTCAAAGGGCTATTAAATTTTACATACCCTTTGATCCAGCAGTGTCTCTACTGGACCTGTACCCCAAAGAGATCATAAAAATGGAAAAGGACCCATTTGTGCAAAATGTTTGTATCAGTCCTTTTTGTTATGGCAAGGAACTAGAAATTGAGTAAATACCCATCACTTAGGGAATGGCTGAATAAGTTTGGTATATGAATAGTATGGAATTTTATTGTCCTATAAGAAATAATCAGTTGGATGATTTCAGAGAGGCCTAGAGAGACTCATATGAACTGATGCTAAGTGAAGTAAGTAGAACCAGGAGAACATTGTACACAGTAATAGCAAGATTATACAATCATCAATTATGATGGTTGTGGCTCTTTTCAACAGTGAGGTGCTTCAGGCCAATTCCAACAGTCTTCTGATGAAGATAGTGGTCTGCTCCTAGAGAGAGGGCTGTGGGTACTGATTGTGGATCACGTCACAGTATTTTTTGCTTTTTTGTTGTTCTTTGCTTGCATTTTGTTTTCTTTCTCATTTTTTCCTTTTTGATCTGATTTTTCTTGTGCAGCATGATAATTGTGGGAATATAAATAGATTTGTACATGTTTAGCATATATTGGATTATTTATCATCTAAGGGGGGTAGGGGAAAGAGAGGGGGGAAATTTGGAAGACAAGGTTTTGCAAGGGTGAATATTGAAAATTATCTATGCATATGTTTTGAAAATAAAAAGCTTTTAAAAATGATCAATCACAATTCCAAAGATTTCATGATGAAGCATGAAACTCATTTCTAGAAAGGAATATGATAAATTCCAACTACACCTTGAGGCATTTTTAAATATACCTAACAAGTGAATTTGGTTTAACTTTCTCAATGTTAGGGAGAAGTGGGAGTTAGAGAAAATAGAGCTGCAAATAAAATTTTTTTTTAAAAATTGTGAATTTTCTAATTCCTATGTTGATTTCTATGTTATTAAAACATATGTGATCATTAAAGAATTATATATCAATCTATGAATGCATTGGAAAGTGAGCTGAAGGAAACTTTTCAAGAGTGGGGGGCTCAGGTAGATGTAAACATCAGATTTCATAGTTTAATAATTTGATCAATATTACATTTCACCCTTAACTTATATCAGAATCCCACCAGGAAGGGAGATCTTAATTAAAAATATTTATATTCACTACTATATTTGCTTGTAGGTCATGAAAGAGCTAAAACATTTTCAGCCTGAGCATCCTTTACTAACCAGCAGGGATACTAGTCTACTCCTTAGAAAATAGTTATCATTCATTTATACACATGAGGGTAATTGAAAAATCCTATGCTGCTGACTGTACTAGAACACTATTGGATGGAAAATTGAGTTATTTGCATTTAATTTATTAAACTTCCTTTTTAGATAGTTAACACAAAAGGAAACCCAAATAGAAGCATTTAGGTAAAGTTCATGGAAACAGAAGCAGATGCCCTTTCTCTACCATGAAGAATTAACATTTTCTTGACTTTAAAAAAAAATCTATCCTTCAAAATGTGAAGGGAAAGTGAAAGAATCTGATTTTTACCAACAAGAAGAAAATGATACCCTAAGTAGATATGAAGGGAATTTTTTCAAGTATATTAGAGAAAGTTAAAAACCTCTCTGTGTGTCTGTCTCTCTTTTTCTCTGTGTATGTGTATGTTTGAGAAATTTTCAGTCTTCATAAATAGAATAATCCCATGGGTTATTGGTTATCTCTGGATTCTACAGGATATGTCAGATTAGGAGGCTCTCAAGAATATCTATTCTAAGGACATTAAGAAAATCATTGACTATAAGAAGAAAAAGGGTGATTTATCTTAAAAGTCCATTGTTGAAAAACAAAGAATTTATTAAATTACTTTGGTTTTTAAAAGACAAACTAAAAAGGAAAACACGGGATCTCTATCAGGGATGAAAGGGTGGCATGGTCTTATATGGATGATATGAGAAGCACTAAACCTTAGAATGAGCTAGAATGTCAAAGGAAACTAAAAAACACAAAAAAAGAATGTTTCCCTAATCAAACACATTTCTTCTAGAATAACCCCATTTTTTGACAGTTATTAAATGGGAAGATCCTCCTTAATTCTAGTTTCTTTACTCTGAGATGATCTCTAATTTATCATATATGCTATATTTATGTATATGTATATATATGTATGCATACATATATATATACATATATATAATGTATACATGTATATGTTATTTGTACATACACATATATATATTATTTGTACATAGTTGTTTGCATGTTATTATCTACATTATGTTATAAGCTCTTTGAGAACAGAAACTGAGTTTTTCGCCTTTCTTTATATTCTCTGAACTTAGCATAATATTTGGACATATAATAGATACTTAATAAATACTTAAATTAATTAGTAAAAATCTTGTAGATTTCAGCAGAGATGTGACAAAGTCTCTCACATGCCTTCCATGTATAAGATAGAAAGATGTGGACTACATAATGGCTAGTTTAGGTAGATGCTGAATTAGTTGAATAGCAGCATACACCAAAATCAATACACAGTCATACATTAGATTATCTCAAAGAATTTCTATGTGAAGTACTTCAGAAATCTGTCCTTTGTCCCATGCTGTTTAACAATATTAACAAGGAATTAAACAAAAGTTTGCCAAAATTTTAGATAACACAAAGCTAAAAGAAATGATAAATATATTGGTTAATAGATTCAAACTGTAAAAGAGTATAGATCAGTTAGAACTAAATGATTATAACATGGGATTGATATAATGATAAACTCTTATATTTAGGTTCAAGTTATTAACCTTATAAGTGTGAGGAGACCATGGACTTTGTCCTGGAGAGCTGCAAGAAATTTCCAAGTTTTGATCCCCCCACTCTCCAATGTTTCTATTGACTTCTTTATAATTATTGAAGTTCTAAGACAATTTGCATTTCCAAATCCTAATTTTAAGGGGCATAATACAATCTGAACATACAATTACAAAGACACATTAATATTTATCTTTAATATTAGCAAGCCTCAGTAGAAAGTAACAGATACAGGATGTACAAAAATCAATCAGAGTTAAAGGAGTCTTGACCCATCATATTTATTATAGGTCAGTTTTATGATTTTCAAGATCAGGATTGACAGAATAATTTTTTTTTATCTCAGATGTTCTCAACATCATCTCCACTTCTCAATTTTGCTGTTGTTTCAACCATGTTCCACTTCCTCATGTCAAGACAAATTCCTCTGGCCATGGTAGCAAGACATGAAAATGCCTTTTGGTGGTTTTTCCCCCCATTTTCTGTAACCACACTACATTTAGAGAAAAATTCTAAAAAAAGAAGGGGAATAGGGCTTTATTCTTCTAGTTCATAATTCTCCCCACAAGAAATGGTCTCCTGAACCTGTTTGTTCATTCTTTTCCATTGTGCAGGGAGTTGAACCCTTAAGCTGAGTCGGGAATCTCAAGTCAGAATCCAGGACCAAGGTTGCATCAGCTCAGCATCAATGCCCTGAAAAAATAAGCAATAATATTTAAAGGTAACTATCAAGATCTCAATCACAAAAGTCATTTGACATCATTATTGCCTTTGGAAGTAACTTTAGTAAGGTCAGTGCTAGGAAGAAATTGAAAAAAGTTTTGATCTTCACCTCATCCCACCTCAGACTAGATGATGTGGGAGGGATTACCAGTTCGCAGACAAAGAACTCAATTTCATCTAAAAAGTATTAACCTAGTCTAGTTCAATGAAGCTTCTCCCCACCCAGATCAGACTCATGATGTTGAAAGTTCCCTATTCAGCTAGCCCACTCCATAGGGATTTGATCAGAGCTGCTGTTTAAACTCTTCCCCTTTAATCTGTTTTGTTTTGGTTTGGGATATTTTATTTTCCATTTTAAAAACACTAATAAAATAACTTTAGTAATTTATTTTTGCTTCTATGTTATAGCTTACCTTGCTTCATTGTTCCCATGATACAAACTTAGATTCTTCAAGGTAAATAGCTGCTTAACACATAACTGATTAAGAAATAAGAAAGAAATCACAATTTACATCTAGGACAACCTGAAAAAAATGACCCATCCTAACTCCCTGTTTCAGGGAGTTCAGATATTATCTCTGTTTTACAATGGAAGCTCAATGTGACTTGACCAAGAAGTCTGTCCTGTAGAGGCCAGGCCTCCCACAACTTTGTTTAGTGCTCTTTCCATTTTATCACACTTCTTAAAAACTAGCCACCTCTCAAGTAGCCCTCCTTCTCACTTCTACCCTGTATTTGCTTTAGGAAGGGGGAGTATGGGGTGGGAAAACCACAGAAAATACTAATCATTATTCCCTCTATTGTACAAAAGAAGTGAGAATCAACAGAGGATATTGATAGCCAAGAGAGCAAGACAGTCATAAAATGTGACTGTTAAAGTAGGAAGGATATTTCATCTATCATTTTCTTAAGTCAAGACAAATCAATATTTGATTATAGCATTTTCTGATTTCCAAGATGTAAATACTCATACTAAAAATTTAACAATTGAGGCAGAACCAAGATGGTAAAGTAAAGGCAAGGACTTGCTTGAGCTGTCCCCCAAACTCCTCCAAATATCTTTAAATAATGACTCTAAACAAATTATAGAGCAACAGGACTCACAAAAAGACAAGAGTGAAACAATTTTCCAGTCCGGGACAACTTGGAAAGAGGGCAGGAAGGTCTATCACATGAGGGAAAGAATGGAGCACAGTCTGACACAGGCTGTGCCAGCACACCACCCAGCAAATCAGGAGCTAGCCTTGGGAACCACCGAATCAGCGGCTGCAGGAGTGACTTCTAAAGCTCTTAGCTCATAGTAAGGTGTCAAATAACTGGTAAGAAGGAAATTACATGGTCTTTTTGTCAGCACTGAGGCAGCACTCTGTTGCTTTTTCCATAGTCAGATCAGCATTGCTATTCTGGGTGGCAGTCCCAAAGTGAGAAGGAGCACTATGACATCAGAGCTTGGAACTACAGTGGAGTAATGATCACCCTCACAGTTCCAGAGCAGAAAAGAGTGCTTGGGGTCACTCACAGATAAGAGCACAGGACAAGAGAGTAATAAATATTTCTCCTTAAATTATATCACCTTGGAAGACCTGAAAACATATATGTCCCTAAAATGACCTCTAAAAACAGCTGTTCAAAACCATTGAATCTTGGGATGGTGCATTCCTTACCCTGAAGCAGAGTCTTATTTTAACAAAGAGTTAAAAGTCAAGTAATAGGCTGGGAAAATAAGCAAACCACAGGAAAAGATTCTGACCATAGTTTGGTAAAAAAAAAAGAAGACAAAATATCCTTAAATACTATAAAAAGAATAGATAGGTCAAATGATGAAGGAAGTGCAAAAAGCCAATGAGCAAAAAAATGCCTTAAAAAGAATAATTACAATTAGTATTGGGCAAATGGAAAAGGAAGTATAAAAACTTACTAAAGAAAATAATTCCTTAAAAATTAGAATTGAGCAAATGGAAAGTTATTGACTACATAAATCGAAAAATGATAAAAGACAGCATAAAATATCTCATTGGAAAAACACGCCCCTTTTACAATGATTCCTAGACCATTGGGGTTGTGGGGTCCACACTTTGAAGAATTTATGTGACCTTGTAAAATCACTTATTCTCTCCAGCCTCCATTTCCTCATTTGCAAAATGGTTATAATAGCATTTGCATTAATAACTTCAAGAGTTGATATAAGGATCAAATGAGATAATGTATGTAAAAGTCCTTTGAAATTGTAAAGCACTATAGAAATGTAACCTATTAAACTAAGTATTCCTGGAAGTAAGAGCTCTGTCTGGTCCCAGGTTTAATTAAGTACCCTCCTAGATTCCCTGACATGTCTGCATTTTTTTTTTCTAAAGCCCACAGAATTCTACCTAACCCAGGAGTTTTCTCATTCCTCTTTCACTCTCAACTTCTATTTCCAACAAAGACCAGACTTTTAAATCCTTTAGTCAGTGGGAGCCTGTCACATCTTCTGACTTAGAAACAGGGACCCAGTCTATAACTAACATAAATTGACCTGCACCTTGTTCACACACACTGGTAAACAAAAAACTTGTCAAACTTTATACTGAATTCAAAGTACTTTTGCAAGGATGCAGGAGTCAGAGAAGAATTACTCAGGAATAATTTAATTCTAAAGAGATTTAGGGTGTACAAATGCACATATTTAATTTAGACATCAGAAAATATGTGTATGGCAGACAGGCATGTGTGACAAATAAAAAAGAATTGATATTTGGGAAGCTTATTCATCTTCCCTACAACTTATTATCAAAAATTGTTTAAATGGTTCCTTTTCTCTTATTGGTGGCCAAGTCCAAAAAAATGAAAAAAAGGAAAAAAAAACCCACAAAACATTTATTTGAAGCTAAATCAATTAGGATTAAATTTTCAGACTGTCACAGTCATTTATTTCAAATGGAAAAAGCTGCTGAGGAGAGGCAAGAAAACCTCTAGTTTAGGGCATGTTCTTCTCCCACATAGTTAGTGGGAAAGAGGATAATGTTTGGACTTTCAGCTCATCCCCATGGATAGACTTAACTGCTAACAGATATATATTAAGTCCTAAGAGTTTTTAGTAGTCCAAAGGTAAGGGCTTTAATCTTCGCTAATACCCAGGCACAAGCTGGTGCACACAAACACATACACACCACACACACACAAACACACACACACACACACACACACACACACACACACACTTTCCTCTTAACCAATGGCAGATTCTTAAAAGTTTTTCCTATCCCAAGATCATATGTGGTTTATTAGGTGAGAGGCCAACTTTATAACAGTTCTTTAGCCCAAACAATGCTAAAACATTCTGATCCCTAGATGAGAGGATTTTTTCATGGAAGAACTAATAGTTTTTTGTTAGGATTACAAGGTGATAACTCAGGTGCCAATTGGCCCAGTCACTGGCCAAAGATTAAGGCAGACACCCACATGTCTGGTGTAGGAGAATCAATAGCAGCAGAAGTTAGTGCTATGCCTTTGAGATGGACATCTGAAAATGAAACAGGAGTTTTTACTCCTTTTATGGTTGAAAAAATCCCCATCAATCAGTGGGGAAGAGACATTTTACAGCAGATAGGATTACAAATAAGTACTTCAGCTTTTTAGGCAGGGCTGCTGTTGAAGGCCTACTTGCACTCTCACAGGTTCCTATTCAATGGAAGACTGATTCACCAGTGTGGGTAGAACAGTGGCCCTTAAGAAGTGATAAAATTCAGGCTTTATTAGACATAGTGCAAGAACAACTTGATTAAGAGCACTTGTGGACTTCTCTAAGTCCTTGGAATTCCCCAGTATTTGTGGTGAAAAAGAAATCTGGAAAATGGAGGATGTTAACTGATCTAAGAAGAGTAAATGAACAGATGGAAACTATGGGAACTCTTCAGCCTGGACTTCCATCTCCTACTCAGTTGCCAAGAGAATGGCCTCTTTGGGTTATAGACATTAAGGATTGTTTTTATTCTATCCCTCTAGATAAAGAGGATATGAAAAAATTTGCTTTTTCAGTGCCTCGTGTTAATTTGGCTGAGCCTTTTAAAAGATATGAATGGACAGTTTTGCCACAGGGAATGAAAAACAGCCCTACTATGTGCCAAATGTATGTTGCTGCTGCTCTTGCTCCAATAAGAAAAGCATTTCCAAAAGTAATATTGTTACATTACATGGATGATATTTTGGGATGTGCACCTGAAGAACAAATGTTAGAAGCATGTCTACAAAAGACCATGGAAACACTAAAGTACTACAAACTGCATATAGCTACAGAAAAAATTCAAAGACATGCTCCTTTTCAATATTTAGGATATGAAGTATATCCTAAGACACTCACAGTACAAAAGCTTTCTTTAAGAACAGAGAAGTTGAATAACTTAAATAACTTCCAAAAATTAATAGAGATATCCAATGGATGTGTCCAATGTTAGGCTTAACTACCAATCAACTGCAACCTCTATATGACATTTTAAGGGGGACAGTGCTTTAAATTCACCACACCAGCTTACAAAAGAAGCACAAGAGGCTTTGAGAAAAGTTGAACTGGCTTTATCCACTGTGGTTGAAAGAGTCACTCAAAAACCCTTGGAAATATCAGTTTTTGCTACAAAAGAGGCACTCACAGCAGTCCTTCATCAAGGAGACAGTGTGATTGAGTGGGTGAACCTCCCAGCACAACCAGAACAAAGCCTTACTCCTTACCCAGTGCTTGTGGCTAGAATTTTATTAAAGGCCATTAAGAGAGTAGTACAATTATCTGGGATAAGTCCTGATAAATATATACATTCTATAATAACACACAAATTAATGTATTCTGTGAGACCATCCCAGAATGGCAAATTTTATTGGCCACCGCTCCAAATTTTGCACATGGATCTCCATTAAAAATAACCAGGCTACTACATAATTGGCGATGGATTTTTGAAGAAAAGGTTTCTAAGGTTCCTCTTCAAGGACAAACAATCTTTACAGATGCCTCCAAAGAAAATATTTGTACTGTATACTCTCATGATTTAACCATAAAGAGAATAATCAGAACTCCTTTCCAGTCCACTCAGCAGAATGAATTGTATGCAATCATTCTAGCTCTTACTATTATCCAAGAGATATAAATATAATATCTGATTCAGTCTATTCAGTAGGTGTGGTACAAAGAATTGCCATGGCCTAAATAAAATTTACAGCCTCTAATATTTATCTGCTCTTTAAGGAACTTCAAGAGCAAGTGAGAAAGCATCCAGGAAAGATTTATATCTTACATGTCCACTCACATAGTGGACTTCCAGGTCCTATTTTTGATAGAAATTCAAAGGTAGATAGCCTTTTAACTATGTTAGCCAGTATGCCTTTATTCAGGAAGCACAAGAATCTCATTCTAAATATCATCAGGCTGCCCAAGCTTTACATTTACAATTTGGAATAACAAGAGAGGAAGCTAGGAGCATAGTAAAAAACTGTACAGCAAATGTCCATTGACTGACTGATTAATTGTTTCTATTCCTGATTTTGTTTTATATAACTATTTGATAATAATCTCTTTGTAATGTGTATCAGCATATTAAGTATGTGCAGGAGAATGTCAATGAATAACTGGAAATACAGGAAATTCAGGAGTGTACAGGTATCTGAAACAGTCTAAAATAGTCATGATGAAATCTTGCCTTAAATTCTTACATGTTGTAATCATGAAAGACATATGGTTTGGATTTTATTAATATCTCTTTTTAAATTCCTAAAAAGCAGAGATTTGATGAACTTTGAACTCACTTCACTCTAAGGTTAAATAAATTACTGACAAATCAGATTCAGGTGGAGTTTAGAAAGTCTTGGGGCATTTCCAGCTATTAGACCAAGAAAGGGAGAGTGGGAGATTGGACTAAAACAAAATTTCTAAAATTGTGGGTTGCAACCCCATATGGTGTTTGTGGGGATTGTGAAAATATCATAATCAATTTTTATCAAATATCAAATATCAATTTTAAAAAATGTTGAAAATTCTCTATATACTGCATACACTATCACATATTCTGACAAAATTAATTATTTATGTAAACAAGCACATCCATCTCATTAATATGTAAATTTGCTTTCATCTTTAATAAATGTTAAAATTATATATATATATATATATATATATATATATATATATATATATATATATATATATATACACAAAGGGATTGTTTTACAATAAATTTCTTTATAACTTATTATCAGTGAATGTTTGATTTGTATACCTCTTTTTTATACCTATAAATCTGGGGTCATATAAAAATTTCTGAAGGGGAAAAGTAGTCATGAGTGGAAAAAAAAAAATTAAAGCCCTGGATTAAATGAAGGTCATGTTTCCTGAGAATCTTAGGAGGAGGAGAAAGATGTGATCTGGAAAGAATCCCTGCCCACGTGCTTTAAGTGGGAGAAAAAGTCCTTAGACAAATTTTCCAGTCCTTGCTGTTATATTCTAAAACCCATAATCTTTCTCTCTGTGTGTCTCACATACACATTCATAAATAATTCAAAGCCCTCACAATCTGGCTCTGCCTATATTTACAAAATGATTATCTATTACTTCCCTTTAGGTACTCTACAAACTAGTCAAGTTAGGCTTCCTGCATTTCTAAATTCCACACATTGCCTCCATGACTTACCTTACCTTCCCAACCTGGCATTCTTGCTATGCCTCAAATTGAATATTCCAACATCTTTATACCTTTACTTACATAATATGCCTTCTATGTCTGAAATGTACTTCTTCCTCACATTTCTTAGAAACCTTAATGTCCTGATCCAACCATTCTGAAGAGCAATTTGAAACTATATAAAACTTTGTATACCTTTTGATCCAGCAGTGCAACTACTGGGTCAATATCCCAAAGAGATCATAAAGGAGGGAAAAGGACCCATATGTGCTAAAATATTTGTAGCAGCTCTTTTTGTAGTGTCAAGGAACTGGAAATTGAGTGGATACCCATCAGTTGAGGAATGGCTGAATAAATTATGGTATATGAATGTAATAGAATATTATTGCTCTATGAGAAATGGTGAGCCAAGCTGATTTCAGAAAAGCCTGAAATGACATACATGAACAAATGGAATGAAAATTCATCCTGAATGAAATGATCAGAACCTAAAGAATTCTGTACACAATAACAGCAAAATTATGTGATGATCAATTGTGATGGAGTTGGCTCTTCTCAACAATGGAATGATTCAAAACAATTCCAAAAGGCTTGGGATGGAAAATACAAAAAGAGAATTATGGACTTTGAATGTGAATCAAAGCATAGTATTTTCACTTTTTTTGTTTATTTGCTTTTTCTTTATTATAGATTTTCCCCTTTGGGTCTGATTTTTCTTGTACAATATGACAACTATGGAAATATGTTTTAAAAGTTTGCACATACTTAATCTATATCAAATTTCTTGCTGTCTTGGGACAGAAAGAGGGAAGGAGAAAAATTCAGAATGCAAAGTCTTACAAAATAATCTTTAAATGTATTTGGAAAAATAAAATACTATTGAGGGGGAAAGAAGAAACCTTAATTTCCTTCAAAGCTCTATTCAGAAACTACATTATCTGTGGCTAATGCTTCCCAGATGCAAGTGTCTCCCCTGAACGACATCCCTCCAAATCAGAGTTTTTCATTTGTAGCATTGTATCCTCAAAGCCCAACACATTTATTAGGTGCCTAATAAATACTTTTTGACTAATTAATTATGTACCCCTCTCCATTATCCATTCAACTTTTGCTTTTCTATTTCAGTGAGTTATTTTGCCACTATTTAAACATCTGCACATACAATCAATGAACACTTCATTTGATTGAATAATTATACTTTTTTTCTTTTATTGTCCATGTAGGGCAACTTCTATCTTTAAGTAGAGATAAATTATTCTAAAGAAAAGGATCCTAGATATTTTCCCTTCTAGTCAAGTATTTTGTTTCTTAAATAAAATTCTTGGGTAATTTTTTTTAAAAGGAAAGTATATGATTGTGTTAATGGTGGCAGAAGCCAGAAAGAGCAATGGAGCCAATGAAATCAGTCACCACCCATTTATTACTTACTTACTATATGCCAGACACTGTGGTCAGGGCTGAGAAATGCAAAGAATGGCAAAAACAAGGAATTTACACTCTAAGGAATGGGAAGAAACAAGACCCCAGGTTTGCATAAGATACAGACTTGATAGGATCTGAAAAAATGGAAGGTAGGAAGGTAATCTTGGAGCTAAGGGAAGCAACTAGAATATGGGGTAGGGGAGGAAAAAGGTTCTTTTTAGCTGAATCTAAAAGAATGTCAAGGAAATTAATGAAAGGAGTGAGGGAAGGAGGTAGGAAATGGAGGGCGAGGAAAACATTCCAGGCATGGAAGACAGTGCAAATGCACAAAGTCAAGAGATGAAGTGTTCTGTACAAAGAACAGCAATAGGTCAGTATGGTGCGTTCAGGATTGTAGAGTGAGGGGGGATATAAGAAATCTGGCAAGATAAGAAGGAGCAAAGTTTTGAAGAACTTAAAATGCCTAAAAGAAGCCTTTCTATTACTTTCTATTACTCTTAGGGATAATAAGCAAGCCACTGCATTTTCTAAAATATTTCATGGAGGCAGGAAAAAAGTACACCAAGAACATCCCCAGTTTGATGGGGATGGAGAATGTTGGAAGTGAAATCTGGAAAAAGAGCCCAGAGTCAGAATCTGAAGTTTTTTAAATGACAAATGCACATCACATCCTATACAGAGGTGAAAAGAACACCTAAACACTCCCTTTTATGGAAGACCAGAAAGAGGTGCTGCCATGGCAATGTTTTTTTTTTCCTTTCTAAATCCCTCCCTTCCCTCTGTGTGTGTGTGTGTGTGTGTGTGTGTGTGTGTGTGTGTGTGTGTGTGTATCTTTCATAGTTTCTCTCATCTTTTATGGAAGGCCAGAAAGAAGTCTTGCTTTGACCTCTCTCAGTTACCTGGTCTGATATTTCCCTGTCAGGAATCAATGGGATTGCCATTTATCATTTTTGTGCTATTGCCTAAGGCTCTAACTGAACACTGTCTCAGTGAAACTGAAGGATCCTCTATAGTGTAATATTTTAATCATAAGACCGAATATTCACCTCCTGCTTCACTTGCCTTCCCTTTTCCAGCATGGCTTGTGCTTCAGCCTTACCTCTTTCAGACAATTCTCTAGATCAGTCATCATGAGTTTTCTGTGAGAAACCACTAAAAGCTGTGAAGCCCCAAATGAGATCTATTTCTACTTATGAAGCTCCCCACAACAAAACAAAAAACATTTAAAATAAAAAAACTAGTTAGCTAGAAACTGTCTACATCTCCATATTACTCTCTCTCCACTTCTCCCTCAGTCTCTTAATCTTTCTGTCTCTCTGTTTCTGTCTCTTTGTCTGTGTCTCCCTCTCTCTTTCTCTCCCTCTCTCTCTTCCCCCTTTTTTCTCTCCCCCCACATACACACACATCACACACACACACACACACATATATATATACACACACATGCATGTACATATATGTATACGAATATCTATCTTTCCTAGTCTCTCTCCATCTTTTTTCTTTGTCTATATTTAATTTTCTTCTCCCCATATACCCTAGACATAGGGCCCCTTCTCTTAGTATTTTCTCAGGCTATTTCAAACTTCTTTCCTCTAATCCAACCTTCCTGCCCAGAATCCTTTGGGAAGGATCTGAGTTCTGTGGAGTTAATTGATTGTCTGTGTTCACAGATTGAAAAACCACTTTGCTCCTGAAGAGAGAATAAAATTTATACTTCAGAAACCACTACAGAAGCATTTGTCCTGTATATGACCTAAGAGACAACTATTGTTAAAAACATCTTTCTCAGTCCTAATCATGAGCTCAGGGTTGGTGGTAGAAAAACAAGCTAGGCACCTGTAAGCTAGATATCCTCTATAGCCAGTGGACATAATACTGATTTTTATGATTCTTTTTAGACTCCACTGGGCCTGGGGCTCAAATAGAGTGCTCTCTAGTGGACAGTTCAGGTGCATTCTCTCCTTTAATAATAATATGATATCATACTGCCTTTCTTGGTCAGTCTGTCAATAATTATTTGTTAAGCTCCTGCAGCCTGTCAGACACTGTGTTAATCATTGGAGATATAAAGAAAGACAAAATCAGTTCCTGTCCCCCAAGAAGCATACACTAAAATAATTAAGTCAAAATGTAGATAACTGATTATAAAAGATAAATGTTGTTTGCCCTTCTCAACAAGGAACAATGGCATCATGACAGTGATATACACAGTAGATGAAGAAAATTTGCAAATTTACATTAGCAGCAGATGTCCCCTGACCTCTAACCACCAGGTTAGGCAAACTCTGCTAACACATACTCACATACATGATCTCTAGGGGTAGACATCTGGCTACTTTGGATACTACTTGATTTTTGCTGCGTTTTGCCTCAGGGATCGATTGTTAGGGGGTGGTGGGAGAGAGAAGAAGAGATCTGATCTAAGCTGTAACAGCTGGGTCTTTGTTAAATCTTTATCATCTCCAGGACTCAAAATAAATTCTTGTTGGGCTTTTAAAGGCTTTCCTAAACTGGCCCCTTTTTAATCTTTCCAGGCTTTTTACTCCTCAATCCTTGCCATTCACCCTGTGATCCAGTCTAACTGGTCACACTGTAGGTTCTCCACACAACACTCCATCTCTTTCTTGGTGTTATGGAGCCAAAGAAAATTGTCTCCCACTCCATTTTGTTCATGCAAAAATGTGTGTGCTCTCCCATTAGTACCTGAAATGCAAGTAACCCAAAATGGGATGCATCATGGTTTCTTATTGTGCATTTCCTGTTCTGTCTACTGTCTACATTCTGTTTTGCAAAAACCTCTAACTCTGAAACAGAGTAAAAGGATTATTGCACCAGATCAGCCTCAAATCCCAGCAAGAGGGACCTGAGGCAATCAACTTTCACCCCATTCCACTCCTCTCTGGCCCTATAGAAACACTACTACTTGTTCTCTGAATGATATGGCTCAATTCCAGCGAGAGTCACTTTTGCTGATGAATGCAATAAACCTTCCTTTGGTTTCCATGTTTTAGGTTCAGTCACCTGGTGTTTTCAGTTGTCTCCCCACAGTGCTTTTGCCCTAACTGCTCCTGCTACTTGCCTGCAGTACTCTGCCTTCAGGCTCTTTCTAAACTCATCTCAAATCCCACTTTCTATATGAAGTCTTTTCAAGTCCTACTTGCTAATGTATCTTCCAAATGTCTCTTTCCTCTCCACTATCTTTGGTTGGTGAACATTCTCCTTCCTACCTTTCGTAATGCAACAAGGTGGCACAGAGGGCTGGACCTACAGTACATAAGACATGAATTGTGTGTGATTCTGAGCTAATCACTTATCCTCTGTCAATCTCAGTTTCCTCATCTGCAAAATGAGAATAGTGGTATAAATCTCAAAGGCTAGGACAAACTAGATGGTAGGGGATACAGAGACGGGCATGGAGTCAGAAAGACTCTTCAAGAGTTCAAATCTGGCTTCAGACACTAACTAGGCAAATACTAAACTCCATTTATGTCAGTTTCCTCATCTATAAAATAGAGAAAGAAATGGCAAAACCATTCTAGTATCTCTGCCAAGAAAACTCCAAATGAGTTCACAAAGATTTAGACAACAATAATAACCTCACAGCACAAAAATGATAAATGGCAATCCCATTGATTCCTGACAGGGAAATATCAGACCAGGTAACTGAGAGAGGTCAAAGCAAGACTTCTTTCTGGCCTTCCATAAAAGATGAGAGAACCTATGAAAGATACACACACACACACACACACACACACACACACACACAGGGAAGGGAAGGATTTAGAAAGGAAAAAAATACGTATTATTAACTAGCTAATTTTACTCACTTCTACCTAGGATGATTATGCCTCACTGGGATCACATCCATAGATTTCATCTCCTCCCCCCTCTTTCCCTAAGTAGCAGTCTTTCAACATTCACCTGTCCTCTGTCTTTCCCCCTCTGACTTGCCCCCCCCCAGGATAAACATTCCTCTCTATGGCACTGGGTTTTTATATTGTCACCTTGCAGGACAAGGGCATAGAGAGAAAATCTCTTTAAAATGATTTCCCCCAAAACAGAGTCTGTTTCCCAACAGATCTGGATTCTATGCATTGTAAGAAAGAAATTGAGGGATGATTCCAGGGAGCATATAGAAAAGTAAGGATTTGATTTTCCCAGAGTGAATCTTTAAATACTCCCAGAAAATACCAACATCCCTCTCACATTCTACATATCCTAATATCCCCTATCATTCCTATCAAATCCATTTCCTCAATATTGCTCAATATTCTCCTAATCCCTATTTTCAGTCCAAGTAATAAATATGAGCTTGTAATTGAAGGCCAGTGGTAACTCTGCTTCTCCTCATTCTAGATTTCATCCCCCAGAGGACTAGAAAAAGCTCAATGGCCCTTCTTCGCTTAAAATGTGATGGATGTAAGCACTTTCTGAGGTCTAGTCTCTGAGGTAAGGATGACGGGTCCCTTAGTCTCCGATATGTCTGACCTTTAGCTTTTCTTCTGCAATTCTCAACATCTCCCTATGGCTTTGGGTTTCAGAAATCAAAGGACATCTGAATCCTTTGTCCTGAAGGGGAATCCTTTGTCCTGAGCAAAAACAGAGTTTTTTATCCAAGCCATTTCATTTATCACTTTCTGCCTATATTGTTAAAGGGGTTAGTAATTGATCTCCCTGTGTTCAGTCTATTTCCTTTCCAAAACCATTCTTCACATAGCTACCAAATTATTATTCCTAAAACATATATCTGTTTGTGTAACTCCATTGCCCACAAGATAAAATGCAGACTCCTTTGTTTGTCATTAAAGAGCTTCACAATCTATAATTTTTCTTTCCAGATTTCTCTCTCACACATTCTGCCTTCCAGACAAATTCACCTACTTATTGTTCTTGATTATACTGAGAGTGTACACTCAATTTCCTGCCTCCAAGCTTTTGTACAAGTTTTCATCCATGTCCATTGAACAACTTTACCCTGATGCTACTGCTACATAATACTACATCATGACATTGGGTAGTATAAGCAGTTTAGATCCATTCCTACATTGATTTCCTTTAGGTGAATGTGGTCTAAAGACATGTATAAAAGGAGATGGATGAAGAAATGTTGGGGAAGTACAATCACTTAGACTTCACAATTAATTAGATGTAAGGAAGAGATAAGTTAGTCAAGGATGACTTTTAGGTTGTAAATTTGGGTGATTAGAAGAATAACAGTGCCATTAACAGAAATAGTGAAGTTCAGAAGAGAATTAGGCTTCAGAGAAAGATAACAAAATTTTTCTTGGTCATACTGAGCTTGCAATATCCATGAAACATAGAAATAGAGATGTTCAAAGGCAATTGGAGATATGGAACTGGAGCTCAGTAGAATAATAAGGCTTAATACGTAGATATGGGAGTCATCTTCATAGAGGTGATATATGAATTCATAGAAACTGATGAGGTCACTAAAAGAACAAACAGAGAGAAAGAAAACAACTCAGAGCAGAGCCCAGTGCCTCACCCACAAATATAAGATGGATACATGAATGATGCTACAATAGAGGATCACTCAGGCAATAAGAAGATGAAAACCCAGGAAGAAGGTATTTATATACCTTCTAAAAACACCCCATTCACATTGAATATTATAATTACTATTTGTGAAGAAAAAAGGAAAACAAAGAGAAAAAGAAAGAAAGAAAAATAAGAAGGAAAAACTTATAGGGAGACCAAAAAGATGAGAATTAAGAAAGTCCCATTGGATTTCTCAATTTAAAAAGTCATTGGTGAACTTGGGAAAAGACCTTTCTGTCACAACGGGACAAAAGCCAGATTTCAAGAGTTGATAAATGAATGGGAGGTTGTTATGAACCACAATTCTGAACTTGAAACAAAGGATTCTTACAAGATACTAAGTCAGTGGAATTGATAGAGATGATAATTATCTAATTTAGCATGGTTCAGTATGATTGATTTAATCCTACAAGGATATGTTATGGGTCAGAACTTGAAATAAGATACTAAGCAGAATTGAGGATACAATGGTTAAATCTAGTTTAGCATTGATTTAATCCTATAACAAATAATGGTTTCCTAGTGATATATTGATTGGTTTGTACTCAATGTGGAGCATATGAGCTAGAAGCCTCAGCCAGGGACATTCAGAGACATTCGAAGAGAAGGCAAAGGACTGGCAGCAGGAGTCTAAGCTCTTAGAACTAAGGGGAGAAATTCAATTCAATCTTAGATCTTCCTGGTGGCTGGCTTGGACTCCTGCACTTCCCCAACTAAGACCAAGGCCAGACTGAAAGGCTCTCCAGAAAGCTGCCCAGCCCCAAGAAGGAGATAATAAAGGATCTGGACTATAAGAAAGCTAACCAGGCCCCAGGAAAGGATACAAGACTTTGAAAGAGATAATAAAGGATTTCGACTTTAACCCCTGGCTACAGGTGGTGATTACTAAACTGAAAGGAAGGCTGCCTCCAGTGACCCCCAAAAAACCTCAACAGAGAACATTACATTTTAGAGAGAACATTACAGGAGGTGAGAATTTAGAAGCAAGAAAAATAGATAGCTTGATATGGGGCTAAAAGGCAAGAAGAGTCATAAATTACTTTCAATTCTGGGTAACTAGGAGGAAGGAAGGAATGTCACTGCTTTTACTAAAGGAAGGAATCAACTATGTGTGTGGATATAGACTTCTAAATTGTAGTATAATCAGCAAATATTCAAAATCAAAGCTTGATTTATTGTTTTATAGATTGTCTAAACTTAAGAAGGGCAGTGAGGTGGCACAGTGCATAGAAGGTAGGGCTTAGGAAAGGAAAATTAATCTTCCTAAATTCAAATACAGCCTCAGATACTCACTAGCTGTGTGAGCCTTTGTCAGTCACTTAATCCTGTTTGCTTCAATTTCTGGACACAGAAAGATACTCCAGTATCTCTGTCAAGAAAACCTCAAATGGGGTCAAAAAGAATCAGACATCACTTTAAAATTACTGAATAACAAAAATACTTAAGAAAGTATAAATAATGCAAATTCAACTTTAAAATGTTTCATATTTTGCTTCCAAAGAAATGGTTATTAAACAATTATCAGCATACTCTTAAAAAAAATAGGCACATTGACATACTGTGAAATTGTGATTGGATACAACCATTCTGGTAAATAATTTGAAATTATACCCAAAAAGTTACTAAATAGTACATGCTTTTTGATTCAGCTATATGCTAGGCCTATATCCAAAAGAGATCAAAGAAAGAAAAGGCCCCATGTTTACAAAAATATTTATAACTTTAGTAGCAAAGAACTGAAAATTAAGGGAATACTCAGAGATTGTGGAATGACTGAATAAGTTGTGATATATGACTGTGATGTAGTACTAATGTGCTGAAAAAAATAGGAAAGAGATAATTTGAAAAAGACTAGGAAAGATTTATGTGAGCTCATTCAAAGGGGAGAAAGCAAAAATAAGAGAAAATTTCTACTCTAAAAGTGTTATTAAAAACAATTTTGAAGACATTTATAAACTGGTGAAGAATGAAATGAACAGAATTAGAACAATTTCTATGACAACTTATAAGACTAAACAACTTTCAAAAAGTAAGGACTGTGATCAAAACAAACTCCTTATTTTGTTATTGAGTCCTTTATTAAAGAGCTACCTTTTTAGATTCCTCACCATTATTTACATGATAGTTCAACCAAATTGCCTTTCTCATTCTTCATACATGAAATTCTATCCACCATTTTCATGTAAGCCACAGACAACATATGTAGGTCAGCTTACCTGGCTGTTGGCAGAATTCTTTATTATTTAAACTGACTCCACGTCAGAGATAAATTCTCTGAGGGCAAGGATTACATTATTTCTTGTATTCCTTTGTATTCCTTAGTCATTTGTAAATGCATGATACATGGTAGGTTCTCCATGCATTTATCGATTGGAAATCCTCCACACTTGTACCACTACCCCATGCATGATGGATTTCAAGAAACTGGACCATGAATCAAAGTGTTCAGGGACACTGGCTATTACTATCCCCTTCCTCCTGGATAAGTTTTCAATGGGTAAATTTCACCACACTTCCCCAGGATCTTGGCAGAGGCTCCCTTGGCTCTAAGATCACTTGGAAATGGAAATATGTTTGCCTAACAGCTTCAAAGCTAAAGTTCTTTCTCACTGAAAGATCAGTTTAACTTTTATGATAATTTATGATTTACAAATTCCTGGAGCTAGGATTTCTAAGCTAAATAATTTCTAATTAGGGAAGTAGATTGACTGATAGGAGCTGTCATAGTCTAATCTATAAATTCTTCTTAGTTTTTAAGTCTTTTTGAAATTCAAAAGATGTAAACAGACTACATCAGTGCTGGTAAAGCTCCCTCCACACACCCCTTCCTTTACTAGAATCTTCCTCAGTTGGAATCTTTTTTGCTATACTTTATATCAAGTGGGCCTTGATAGACAATCCTTAGTGTTTCACTTCCTATGACTGTAAAGATAGAAAACCAATCAAACACACCCAAGTGAGATTGTGTTCTTTATTATAAACTCCTGCTTCCACATTGTTTGGAGAACCATAGACCTACAGCAGGAAGGAAATTCAGATGCTAGCTGTAAATTTAATTCAATTTAAAAATGAAAAAACTGAGTTAAATTACTTTCCCAGGTTCACATAGATATTAAGTAGTAAAATCAAGATTCTCTGATTCCAACTCCAGTCTCCTTTCCATTGCACCACACTTCCTCTTAGCTTACTCTTTATTGTTCAAGGGTTTAGGCTATCTTGGTATGGCTATAATTTGGCATATTGCCTTTTTGGGGGAGGTTGAAAGATATAATATTGGCTTATGGACTCAGTTGTAACTAGGATGAGGTGAATGGGGCTTTGTTTCAGAGCACTGAATTTAAGAAGTGCCAAACTTAGAAATAGTGACAGCCTTTAAAATTCTTTAACAATCTAGAAGTGCATTTAACACAGTGAACAGAAAAAATTAGAAGTTGGAAGTTGCCATAAATTAGATTGGGATGAATCCTTATTCATAAAACTATAAATCCTCCTTCTCCATTAACTGCACTAATAAACACAGTAAAGATGATCCAGGAACCCTCTCTATTTAACTAGAAGAAATATCTAAAAGGTTGGTGTTGTGATGTGCTAAGTTTGAAGGTCTGCCTCTTGCAGGATCTGCATTGACTTCCTTCTGCTGCTGCCATGGCCTGAAGACCAGAACACATGAGGCTCTGGTGATCCCTAGTTCTATACCTTTTCCATCCTTCCTATTTTAATGGTCTTAGCTAATGCCCCAGTTTTGGGGGCATTTCTGTTGTTGGCTTGGTTTGCCTCTCCAAAGTCTCATGCATGTCAGTTTAAGGTCTATAACTGTCTGCTATGTGACTTCTCATATATCCTATCAAAACTGATCGTTTTCAATATTGAATGGTCAGCCTAATTCTTTTGTAATATAATATGATAATAATAATATAAATCCCCAACAGACTGGAATACTTTTAATCCCCAAAGTGAAGCAGACAGAATTCAGACAGTCAAGTACTTTTCTTTCAATACACATGCCCTACAAGTCCAATATCTCTTGGACCTTGACCAAAGGACTGAGGGGCAAAGGAGCAGAGACTCAGGCCTGATCCGTCTATCTAAAGAAAAGCACAAAAAGATATCAAGAGAAGCAAAGTTATCCCAGGTTACTAAAGTTATTGTCCAAGGGCATTGGACTCTTTTGTTGTTTGAAGACAACACAAAAAAAAAAAAAAAACCCTTAAGTTCCTGGAAGTTCTCTTACCACCACTAGTCTATGCCAAGGCTGACCTAGACTCAACTCTAAGACATACAAAAATCCCCTAGGCTATAATTCATTCTTGGCCACTGAGAGTGTTTTATAAACACAGACCTTAATTAAAGCTAACAGACAGCTAGCCTCTCTCCCCAATTTGACACTCAGCATGCTGAGTCACAAACTTTGTCAACTGGAGCCAACAGCAGCTCATCACAGCAACCCCTCCATAAAAACAAAGTTCACCCACTTCATGTATCAGGCTCCCATTGGAATATTGGGGTGAGCCAGGTGAAAATTGTCTTACACAGACTCTGTGCTCAATATATTTGAGTGGGTTATTTAGTTAAAAAAAAAAAAGTAGAATAAGATCATAAATCTTAAGTCTGGAAATTATCTCAAGAGATGGGGTTGGAAAGGTGGAGCTAGATGGCACAATGGGTAGAACAGTAACCCTGAAATCATGAGAAAAAACATATATATGCTATTATCATCAATATTTTAGAAGTATTAACACTCCTATTTTACAGTTGAGGTAAACAGAAATTAAGTGACTTGCCCAGTCATACAAGTAATGCCTGAGGATGGATTTGAACTCAAATCTTCCCATCTCTAGGACCAGTACTTTATCCACTGTGCTACCAGCTATCTTGTTGTCAATGGAATGCTCGCTTGCTATAACTTCCAACTATGGGTCCTAATTTTTCTCTCTGGAGATAAAAGAACAAGCCTTACCTATCACCTGACAGGACATAGAGTATTTGGATCTCATTCCTCTAGCATTCATTTCTCTTCTTCAACTTTCAAGGGCATTTAAGTTTCCTAATCATATCAACTATTTGGAGCCAGTATGCTAATGGAATGGATTGAATTGCTTACCACAGATCTATCATTTTTGTTGAAGATTTATAGGAATGGTGGTTGTTATAAGATTCCACTGCCAAGAAGAAAGAGGCAGCCATGCTTGTGCAAGAAGGAGAGAGACAGATTGACTTTGTAAAATCCTTTTGAAGGTGTCTAGTGTGAAACAATTTTTCCCTGTTGGCAAATGAAAAAAATGGGAGAAACTGGATTTTGCGCAGATCACCTAAAATAGAGACATCCCTGTGGGAAATGGCAAGGATCTATCTTTAGAAAAAAGGCATTGCATTGCTATGGGAATGGGAGTAGTCTCTTTCCTTTGTGCTGTATCTTTAAAACTACCACATTGGCAGAATCTCTTTCTCTTTTCAGCTGCATCTGTAGATAAAGATCTTGCTCACCCAGAACATAAGCACCATGCATTAAGTTAAGTGGAGGAAAAGCGGACCTCCCCTTTCCTTCCTTTGGGCTTTGTGGCCTTGAAAATAGTTTGGAGTTTGGGTCTGTTTCAGTTCTATGTCCTAAGACCTGAGAACTCAATTCATGATTTTAAAAGAGAACTGAGAAGAAAATAAACATTTATATAGCACCTAAAAACTTCTTAGCTCTGTGATCTTGGACAAGTTTTTTTTTTTTTTTTTTTTTAAATCTATGTTTGCCACCCAAGAAGAAAATGACAAACCACACCATTTTCTTTGCTCTGAAAACTCCACATTCATGAAGAGTCAAAGAATTAGTAGTGACTGAAACTGAATAATAGCAATATGCGCCAAATACTATGCTAAGTACTTTGTAAAGAATATCTTATTTGATTCTTGGAGCCAGAATTGCAAGTATAAGCATTGCTTCCAGTCCAGTGGGATCAGAAGTCTAGGCTTTGGACTGGGCCTTGGTGAGACTACATTATAAAGGAAGTGAACCCAATTTCCTTGCCTTACTCAGAGTAAAAAAGGGATAATTTTCAATCAGATGTTGGGGGTGAGGAAAGGTTGTTTATATGCTATACTTTTGAAATAAATATTCCTTTGTAAAAATTAATCTGACCACTAAATGCTTAAACTGGTTTGGGGTGCCCATGGATTCCAAATTAGGGGACTATAATCAGTAGGGAATTAAGGGGCTAGACACTTCCTAAACGTTCTAAGAACCCTAGGAGAGGGGTTCAATGATAGGGGCCAATGTAGTCACTACATTGTCACATAGTCACTACACTACACTCTTGTGTAGACAAGGAACTGATTGGAGTGTAATGAGGGTTTCCTAAAAAGGAAGACATTTGGATCCATATTTGGGAAGTAGAGAAAGAAAAACCATAGCGGGCAGATCACTTAAGAGAGAAGTGAAGTTGCAAAGAAATATAATCTGAAGACTTTATACAGCAACAGAATAGGCAAGACTACTTAAGTTTGTATCTGAAAAGGTCTTCCTGCTTTCAAAGGATGTGGGGCCATTTAAATTTGTATAAGAAAGTAGTTCTCCAGAGAATGTAAGTCCATTTAAGTTTGTATAACATTTTGTTGGTAATTTTGTATAACTTTACTGGGCTGTCTGGTTTCACTCTCATCATCTCCCCCTTCAAACAATAAGCACAAATTCTTTTGGAAAAGGGTGGGTGGTCTCAATCTTCTGTAGCTGCTTCTTGCTGGAAACGGCCATAGAGCTCACCCTAAAAGGGGGGGGGGGGAGGAAAGCAAGATCTGAAAGCGGCAGCCTCAGTGTCCAATGGATATGGAGTTTGTACATCAGTTGTTTCAGGATCCTCTGGTTGTAAGAGAAGCTGGAAGTTTGCAGCTCGGAGCCTACAGGAAACAAATCTTACAAGCAATATGAAAATGCAGGGACCAAATATGAGCAAAAGGATAATAATCAGAAGAGGAGGTAATATAGGGGCCAGTAGGGACCATATCCAGGAACTCCACCCACAGGAGCACTGGGTGGGGAGTGAGAAACTGCTCCTGGATGTCTTGCATCCAGGCAGCTCTCTGTAAGATTCTCTCAGTGCACAGTTCAACTTTCCTAGAGTTGTTAATGTATGTACAGCAAGAGGTGTTGACTAGAGCACAGACACCTCCATTTGAGGCAAGAAGATAAATCTAAAACCATGGATAAAAATGATCTAAAACCATATTAGCCAATGAGTCATGAGATTCCTGGATCTCCCTCAGGGAACGAGCCGTATTTCCCAATAGCTTCTACGAGGTGATCCTGAAATAAAGCAGCTGGTTGGGTGATTTCTCTAAATTTATGGTAATTCACTTTCTTTTTAATCCCTTTCAATGAGGCAAGTTAGGAGATGATCCCTCTTCTCCTCTATCCCCACTCCCCTCCTTATAGTTCCACCTGGGTTCTTTGAGGGGCATGGCAATGGCCCCCTGACTGGTACTACCCAGTCATGTCACCAGCAAACCTCTGGGTCAGGTCCCAGATCCTCCTTTTCTCCTCTTGGTACAACAAGAAGAGATATCCCCAGGACAGATCGTGCTGGAGAGTAATAGCTTTAAATCCCTCAAAAAAACTTGGTGGAATTCTCAGAGTATCTGCCTAGTTTTTCCTTGATATGGGAAAGATCCCACAAGGAGAAGGGCATTTGTATTCTAAGCGTTTCCCCCCCAGGGTTGGCCATTTTCCTCAAGGGGCAAAGCTTAGAGGAGATAGGTCAGAGGCTGGAGTCACAGCTGTAGCAGAATCAGGCTGGGGGAGGTGTAGAAGAGTGGAGGCTTGGAGGCAGGGCACCCTGAGAAGGAGGTGGGAAGGAGCAGGAAGAACAGAAGGGAATGTTGCTTCTCATCCAAAAAGGACTAAGCAGTGGAGTAGTCTCAGAGTCTGGCTCTGGGTGGGAGGGGAGTTGGCTAGCGTGGGATTAGTGATCCCCCTGCTGATAAGGGGGAGGCTCTGGAGGTGAGTTAAGAGTGTCCTGCTGAGGGCCACAAGGGGGGGCAGATGCTTCTTTCACCTTTTAGGCAGAATTTGTCCCTCTTTTTAAAGAGACAGCCCAATGGTGAATCTTTAGGGATGGAGGAGAAGAGCTGACCCATCTTTGCCACCACACAAACCTGAAAACTTTCCAATTCTATAGCATAACTTTCTGCAGATGTCTCTGGAAGGTTCAACAAACACACTCTTCAGTAACAAGGCTATTTGTCAATATATAGAAATTCGTTTGCACTTGGAGTCCCTGAATGAAAACTGTAATGCTGGAGAAACTGAGGCAAGATAGAGATTAGAGAGTTTTTAATATTTTATTAATTGGAGAGTTTAATTGACTGGACAGGACTCTCGTCTCAAAGTATCCAGTAATGAATGGGGGAATGATAAACACTTTTATAGCTTTTCAGACAAAGGAAAGGAAGAAGAGCA
The DNA here is from genome assembly GCF_048593235.1 of Sminthopsis crassicaudata. Taxonomy (NCBI): domain Eukaryota; kingdom Metazoa; phylum Chordata; class Mammalia; order Dasyuromorphia; family Dasyuridae; genus Sminthopsis; species Sminthopsis crassicaudata. The sequence goes on from NC_133621.1 coordinate 222,075,542, forward strand.
GGAAAAGTTAGAAGCCTTGGTTCTGTCAGGATGGGGGGGGGGAAGCTGTAAACTTTTACTAAAAGTCAGAGTCAGAAAGTTTGAATAACAGAAGTAAAGATGTCAGTGAAGTATCTGAGATAGTCTTATCTTTTGGAATATTTTAGAGGGGCAGTGTCATAAATTCTTGGGGGCAGGAGCTAGGAGCCAGAAAGTGTGATCTGCTCCTCTCCCATTGACAATTTATAACCTCAGAGCAAATGGTCCTCAGTCTTAACCAGGGGGGTTTTACAACTTAGGGACTGAGGCAGAACAGTTAAGGAAACTGAGATAGAACAATTCAGGGAAACTCAGTCAGGACAATGAGGGAAACTAGTGCAGGGAAACTGAGGTAGAACAGCTCAAGGAGATTGTGGCATAACATTCCACACTCTCTCTCCTAAATGTTCAAATCTTTGAACACCTTCCTCTTGATACCCAGGAGGTCTTAGCACCATAATTTTGACCGACTCCACTTGGGAGCGGATGAGGCGGACCAGAGTAGAAAAGATGCAAGGACCTATGGCAAGGGCAAGAAGAAGGAGAATCAAGGGTCCTGCAATAGATGTAACAAGTGTTGTTAACCAGGAGGAAGAATTAAACAGTGACTGGTACCAGTTCTTTCCCTGTCCCTGCTCCAGTCGTCTAATCTCAAGATTCTTATGAACCAGGGCTAGACTTTCTCTGATCACCTCAGAGTTATTAGCATAAAAACAGCATTCCTCATTTAGGGCAACACACAGGCCTCCCTGTTGCAGAAATAGTAGGTTAAGTCCCCTGCGGTTCTGGAGTACCATCTCAGCCAGGGAGTCAATGTGGCTTTCCAGTTTCGAGATGGATGACTCGATCTGAGTCAGGTCTGTGGTCATTTGTGCACTTAGCTCAGCATACCCAGAACTGCCCTTCAGGAGTGCTGCAGTGCTGAGGGCAGTGGTGCCTGCCAGCCTGAGCCCTTCTATGAGGGGAAGGAACGGCAGAGCCCGTTTCTGTCTGATTGTCTCCATGGGGGAAGAATGGGACCGGAAGTGGTTCCATCCGTCCCCTCCTGGAAGGACAGACAGGCTGGGGAATACCGGTATCAGGACACAGAACGAGTCTGGCCTTCTGAAGAGAGTGGCAGAATAAGCACACCTGGTCAGGCCATCCCTGCAGGCAAACCATGAACCTTCAGGGGCTTGATACCAAACTGCAACATCTGATGAGGAAGCTGAAATATTAATCAAGGAACTGGGGTTACAGAACTGGAGGAGAGGGTCAGAAAGACTCATGGAAGCAGTCACCAGGCAGGTTCCTATACCTTGGAGACTCCCAAGAGTGATTTTAGGCTGCTCCCAGGTACAGTTAGACTGAGAAGTGGTTCCAGGGACTGAGTCTGTCAGGGCAATCCCAACAAAATAAGGGGGTTCAGAGTTAAAGCAGAGCCAGCAATCATGGCCAGCTGGGATTTGTGGAGTTCAAATAGGAGTGCACTATGGGCAACAAATCAAGCATAGTGAAAACCAAAGGATTCAGGGTGTCTGTCAACTGGGATGAATGGGTCAGGAATAATAGGAGAACTTTGGGTCAGGGTAGGGGTCTGTGGAGCTAGGAATGGTGGTAGCAGAATAGGATCAGCCAGGACTGGTGTCCTAGGTGGGACTAGTAAAGCAGTCGGAGGTCCCACTGACTTAGATGGGGGTGGATCTTAGTGAACTAGGAGGTAGTGGCTGAATTTGAAAGTGCTACCTACTCGGGAACAAAGGGTGAGAGTTCGGGACTGTTCCCACTTCTGGTGGGATGGTTGCTGGATCATTAGGATAATGAAGGGGGGGTTCCAGTGTGGTCTGGGTCTGCTGGTCAAAGGTTTGGATGGTCACCCTAAAGGAGTTATCTCCTGGGATTGAGCACCATCTAACACCAGGGCAAAGTCGGAGCGGGGGATCTATAGGAGCCCTGAAGTAGAAGCAGGGAGCCAGGGAGGAATCTACTGTCATCGAGGGTTCTGAGCCTGAGTAGTAGGTGGCAGAAAAGGAGGGACCTCCTGCGAGGTCTCTAAAGGTCATTGTCCATACGGGCTTTGGGGCGTGTGGATTTCCCAGAGATTTGGAACACAAAGGAAGGAGGAAGAGAATTAAGAAAAAAAAACAAAAACAAAAAAAACAAAAAACAAAAAAAACCCATAATAGCACTTCCAGACTGTAGAAACGGCAAAAGGGGAAAGGAGCCCTTGGGGGGGGGGGGGCATACAGACAATTTAGAGCATTCACAAAATAACAGAACAAATACAAAGATTAATCTCCCCAGAGTTTCCCAGCCAGTGTCTTTGGGGGAAATCAAGGACGGGAGGAACGGATCAGTCTCAGTTTCAGGGGGTCTTCACCAATCTCTGTTTTCCACTCTGTGGTGACCGCCCGCTTCACTCGGCTGTAGTGAATCCAGGCGGGGATTGATTCAACCTTTATAGCAGTGGGCATGGTGAGAATCACAGTATAAGGTCCTTTCCACCTGGGTTCCAGGCCAGAGTTAGAAAATTTCTTTATCAGGGCTACATCATCAGGCTGGAACGGATGTGCTGATTCAGAGAGGGGAACTGAAAGGGCTTCTCCTATGAGGTGTGAGATGTCCTTCTGGGTTTTCTGCAGGGCCTGTAGAAACTTGATAAGAGAGGAGTTAGAAATTTCAGCTATTATGTGTTCCCTGACCACGGGTAAAATCAAAGGTGGCCTCCCAAACAGAATTTCAAACGGAGTTAAACCCAGTCTGTTGGGAGTGCATCTACTCCTCAGTAGAGCAAATGGCAGGAGCGAGACCTTCTAAGACAAGCTTTGTAAGGTACTCCTTAAGTGTTCTATTCATTCTCTCTACTTGCCCAGAGCTCTGAGGTCAGTAAGCACTGTGGAGCTTCCAATCGATGCCCAGGGCCTTGCTTATGCCTTGTGATATTTTGGCAACAAAGGCAGGCCCGTTATCAGACCCTATGGCTACTGGAAGACCAAAGCGGGGCATTAACTCATTTAGTATCTTTTTGACCATTGTGAGAGCTGTTTCATTTCGAGTGGGGAAGGCTTCTGTCCAACGTGAAAAAGTATCCACAAAAACTAACAGGTATTTGTACCCAGCTGTTGATGGCTGTACCTCAGTATAATCTACCTCCCATCTTTCCCCAGGAACATGTCCCTTAAGCCTGATTCCCACACAGGCTTCCTTAATTCTTTGCATATTTACTCTAGCACAAGTGTTACATCTATGAATGTAACTTCTGATCAATTGGCTAACATCCTTTATATAATATCTGCTCAATAACTGATGCATTTTCTTTTCACCCAAATGAGTGAAATCATGCAAATCCTTCACCAGCATTCTACTTAATGCTTGTGGAATAAAAATCTTGTCCTCTATGTACCACCAAGCTCCCTCCCTCTGACCTCCCCTCTGAGAGGCAAAAATATTCTCTGATGGGGAGTAGGCAGGTAATGGAGGAAGGGGAGTGATTGCCAAAGGCAAAGAAGAGATAGGGGAGGAGATGGCGGCTTGGTGAGCTGCTGCACCTGCAGCCCGATTCCCCACAAGGGGCAGCTGAGAAAGAAGAGGGGAGTGAGCAGGGCAGAGCGACGCAGCAGGGGAAGCCACTAAGATAGGTTCAAATTGGAGAGGCAGGGTAATAAGATGTTTCGGACTAGGAGGGTTTAAGGCCTAATCTTCAGCAAAGGAGATAGTTGCCTGAAGTTTTTGAAGCAAGTCCCTACCAAGCAACGGGTAGGGGAAGTCTGGCATAACCAGGAATGAGTGGGTTATTGTGCCACGTCCTAGATGGACTGTGCTCTCAATAGTCCAGGGATAGAAACAATTTTACCAGTAGCCCCTTGTATAAAGGTAGATTTTGGAGATGCTGGACCCAAAGGTTTTGTTAAAGCGGAGTATGTAGCTCCAGTATCCACCAGGAACTCAAGAGGCTGACCCTCAATTTGTAAGCATACCCTAGGTTTTCAGGGGTCTAGAGAGAGAGAAAGAGAACCAGGGCCACCTCAGTCTGTCCCTTCTAGATCAAGGACATCCCTGGGACGTTTTCAGTTTGGGCATTCTCTCTTCCAGTGCCCTGTTTTCTTACAATAGGCACACTGGTCTGAGCCTAATGACTGCCGCCCACGGGGCTGGGAAATACTCTCAGGGAAATTGTTTGCTTCTCTCATGGCTGCCACTACTGCCTTGGCACACTCTTTACCTGATGTCTTAGCTGGTGTGTCTCGAGTATTAAAGACTTTCAGAGCTATCTCGACTAGTTGAAATATATTCATGCCCTCAAATCCTTCCTGCTTCTGTAATTTTCTGCGCATGTCTGGAGCAGATTGACTAACAAATGCAATATTCACAGATCTATAGTTCTTGGGAGCTTCTGGGTCAATTGTGCTATAAGTTTGGTAAGATTCATACAACCTTTCTAAAAATGATCCCGGGGATTCTTCTGCACCCTGAGTAACTTCAGAAATCTTGGTCATGTTAATAGGCTTTCTGGCTGCAGCTTTAAGATCCTAGAGAGAGCCCAGTACAACCCTGCTGGGAGTTGGGGTCCCAGGAAGGTTTTTCTTTTCTTTTTTTTTTTTTTTTTTTTTTATACAGAATTTAACAGCTTCCACTTTCTTTTTTTTTTTAATTTTTTATTATATATATATATATATATATTTTTTTATAATATTATCCCTTGTATTCATTTTTCCAAATTATCCCCCCCTCCCTCTATTCCCTCCCCTCGATGACAGGCAATCCCATACATTTTACATGTGTTACAATATAGTCTAGGTACAATACATGTGTGTAAATATCATTTTCTTGTTGCATAATAAGCATTAGATTCCGAAGGTACATGCAACCTGGGCAGACAAATATTAGTGCTAACAATTTACATTCACTTCCCAGTGTTTCTTCTCTGGGTATAGCTACCTCTGTCCATCATTGATCAACTGGAAGTGAGTTGGATCTTCTTTATGTTGAAGATTTCCACTTCCATCAGAATACATCCTCATACAGTATTGTTGTTGAAGTGTACAGTGATCTTCTGGTTCTGCTCATTTCACTCAGCATCAGTTGATTTAAGTCTCTCCAGGCCTCTCTGTATTCCTCCTGCTGGTCATTTCTTACAGAGCAATAATATTCCATAACCTTCATATACCACAATTTACCCAACCATTCTCCAACTGATGGACATCCATTCATCTTCCAGTTTCTAGCTACAACAAAAAGAGCTGCCACAAACATTTTGGCACATACAGGTCCCTTTCCGCTCTTTAGTATTTCTTTGGGATATAATCCCAGTAGTAGCGCTGCTGGGTCAAAGGGTATGCACAGTTTGATAACTTTTTGGGCATAGTTCCAGATTGCTCTCCAGAATGGCTGGATTCTTTCACAACTCCACCAGCAATGTATTAGTGTCCCAGTTTCCCCACATCCCCTCCAACATTCATCATTATTTGTTCCTGTCATCTTAGCCAATCTGACAGGTGTGTAGTGGTATCTCAGAGTTGTCTTAATTTGCATTTCTCTGATCAGTAGTGATTTGGAACACTCTTTCATGTGAGTGGATATAGTTTCAATTTCTTCCTCTGAGAATTGTCTGTTCATATCCTTTGACCATTTATCAATTGGAGAATGGTTCGGTTTCTTATAAATTAGGGTCAGTTCTCTATATATTTTGGAAATGAGACTTTTGTCAGAACCTTTGTTTTTAAAAATATTTTCCCAATTTGTTACTTTCCTTCTAATCTTATTTGCATTAGTATTATTTGTACAGAAACTTCTTAGTTTGATGTAATCAAAATCTTCTATTTTGTGATCAATAATGATCTCTAGTTCTCCTCTGGTCATAAATTCCTTCCTCCTCCACAAGTCTGAGAGGTAGATTATCCTCTGTTCCTCTAATCTATTTATTATCTCCCTCTTTATGCCTAAATCATGGACCCATTTTGATCTTATCTTGGTATATGGTGTTAAGTGTGGATCCATATCTAATTTCTGCCATACTAATTTCCAGTTTTCCCAACAGTTTTTTCCGAATAATGAATTTTTATCCCTAATGTTGGTATCTTTGGGTTTGTCAAAGATTAGGTTGCTATAGATGTACCCTTTTTTGTCCTTTGTATCTAATCTGTTCCACTGATTGACTGGTCTATTTCTTAGCCAATACCAAATGGTTTTGGTGACTGCTGCTATATAATATAGCTTTAGATCAGGTACACTTAGACCACCTTCCTCTGAGGTTTTTTTCATTAGTTCCCTTGCAATTCTCGACCTTTTATTATTCCATATGAATTTTGTTGTTATTTTTTCTAGGTCATTGAAATAGTTTCTTGGGAGTCTGATTGGTATAGCACTAAATAAATAGATTAGTTTGGGGAGTATTGTCATCTTTATTATATTCGCTCGGCCTATCCAAGAGCACTGAATGTCTTTCCAATTATTTAAATCTGATTTTATTTTTGTGGCAAGTGTTTTGTAATTTTTCTCATATAATTCCTGACTTTTCTTTGGTAGATGGATTCCCAAATACTTTATACTCTCAACATTTGTTTGGAATGGAATTTCTCTTTGTATCTCTTGCTGTTGCATTTTGTTAGTGATATATAAAAATGCTGAGGATTTATGTGGATTTATTTTGTATCCTGCCACTTTGCTGAAATTTTGAATTGTTTCTAGTAGCTTTTTAGCAGAGTCTTTGGGGTTCTCTAAGTATACCATCATGTCATCTGCAAAAAGTGATAGTTTAATTTCCTCATTTCCTACTCTAATTCCTTGAATCTCTTTCTCGGCTCTTATTGCCGAGGCTAGCGTTTCTAGTACTATATTGAATAGTAATGGTGATAGTGGGCAACCTTGTTTCACTCCTGATCTTACTGGGAAAGGTTGCAGTTTATTTCTATTGCATATTATGCTTACTGAAGGTCTTAAATATATGCTCCTGATTATTCTAAGGAATAGTCCATTTATTCCTATACTCTCAAGAGTTTTTAGTAGGAATGGATGTTGGATTTTGTCAAATGCTTTTTCTGCATCTATTGAGATGATCATATGGTTCTTATTAATTTGATTATTAATATGGTCAATTATATTAATAGTTTTCCTAATATTGAACCAGCCCTGCATTCCTGGAATAAATCCTACTTGATCATAGTGTATTATCCTGGAGATGATTTTCTGAAGTCTTTTTGCTAATATCTTATTTAAGATTTTAGCATCAATATTCATTAAGGAGATTGGTCTATAATTTTCTTTCTCAGTTTTCGATCTACCTGGTTTAGGTATCAGTACCATGTCTGTGTCATAAAAGGAGTTTGGTAGGACTCCTCCAGGAAGGTTTTTCAGAGGGAAAACTGGCTTCAATCTAAGCAAGATGCTCTTCTACAGATCCTCCTCCAGGTCCCAATTCAGCTTTCCTGGAATCCCTTTTAATTTTGTCCCTTTGGTGGTAAGGAGCTGTTGACAATCATCCCATGTGGGTTGATGGGTATGAAATACAGACTCTAGAAGATTAATCAAGGGTTAAGGTTTCTCAGAGAAAGGCAGATTTTGAGCTTTCCAATTATAAATATCACTTGTAGAAAATGGGACATAGACTAAGAACAGAATGCCTTCTGCCCCCCTCATCTCCCTCAGAAGCATAACAGGTTTGGGGAGAACTGGAATTGGCTGGACAGATCCCGAAGCCTTGTATTCAACTCGACCTCTAGTACAGGAAGGCGAGAGAGACAGAGGCTTCAGAGAGCCAGGAGGAGAAATGGGGGAAGGAGTAGGCAAAGGGGCAGGAGTCAGCACTTCTGTACTGGCCATAGAAAAGCCCCAGTGTGCTGTCAGGAGAAGAAACAGAGGTGGGGGAAGAAACGGAGGCAGGGGAAGATGGCGGCAGAGAAAGAGAAGGGGATAAAGGCCCAGGTGGTGAAAGGCCGGGTTCAGGATTTCCAGGCAAAGGGGTATACAGACCTGAACTCAAATAAGGTGGGGGACGGGGATTATCTAAGGGGTCTTCTGGAGAATCCTGTAGAACTTTTTTCTCCATTTTTGTTTAAGCTGCTGGCAGTTTGCAACTTTCCTTGTCTGTCCTCAGGGACTGTGTGGCCAAAACTCAAATAACCATTTGTCATGGCCACAGCCCTTAGCCAGGAAGGGGGGTAAGAGACAACTTGCAGCCAAACATCAATATAGGGGTATTGAACCGCATAGCCAGGTTCGCTTGTGACTACTCGGTGCACCGCCCAAGCTATTTCCCTATCAAAGGAGCCTTCAGGGGGCCATCCTACCCCAAAAGAAGGCCATTCCTTCTGGCAAAACCGTTTCAGTTTAGCCTTTTTTCTGTGATATTCCATAATCATGATGTTTAAATGTCTCAGAAAATGACAAAGAAGACATTCAAGTGGAGTTATTGTTTTTGAAGCAGAGTTTCCCATGATAAGAGTTACCAGATATAAGGCTATACCACCAGAGGAAAAACTACTATCTTTAAACACTGCTGTTTCTGACAAAATAGTCTAACCTTTCTGTCCCTTATATCCAATGACCAAATTTCTCAATCACAGTTCTTAAAACTTACTACTTAAAAGATTAACAGTTCCTAAAACTTAAAAGAGCTCTTACATTAGCAAATCAGACAAATCACATAGAACATAGAACAAATATCACACGGAACACAGAACAAAACTTACAGAGAGAGACTGCAGTCACAACATTAACAACATAGAAGACAGAAAACAACCCAGAGGATATCTTCCAGTGTCCCGGAATGATAGTCTACTCAGAATTTCAATGCCCATCGGCATATTATTATTCTGAGCTTACAGATGTTATAGACAGAACAGGCAGACCAGACCAGGTGTCTAAAATGACACAAAAACTTACTCTCCCAGGAGCCAAATCAATAAATGGATCTGAAGGCGTGTCCACGGCTGAAGAGCTGCTTCTTTTCCCAGAGACTCTGGAGAAATCCAGAGGGCTGATTTTTCTAGGAATAGACTCAGATCCTGAGCCACCCCCTTGATGACCAAGAGGTCTGAAACTCTAATCTCTAATACTGTCCTCAATCTCTATTATCTCACTGGGGCCTCCAAAATGTAATGCTGGAGAAACTGAGGCAAGATAGAGATTAGAGAGTTTTTTAATATTTTATTAATTGGAGAGTTTAATTGACTGGACAGGACTCTCATCTCAAAGTATCCAGTAATGAATGGGGGAATAATAAACACTTTTATAGCTTTTCAGACAAAGGAAAGGAAGAAGAGCGGGAAAAGTTAGAAGCCTTGGTTCTGTCAGGATGGGGGGGGGAAGCTGTAAATTTTTACTAAAAGTCAGAGTCAGAAAGTTTGAATAACAGAAGTAAAGATGTCAGTGAAGTATCTGAGATAGTCTTATCTTTTGAAATATTTTAGAGGGGCAGTGTCATAAATTCTTGGGGGCAGAAGGAGCTAAGAGCCCCAAAGTCTGATCTGCACCTCCTCTCCCATTGACAACCTTAGAGCAAATGGTCCTCAGTCTTAATGAACCGGGGGGGGGGGGTTACGACTTAAGGGACTGAAGCAGAACAGTTAAGGAAACTGAGATAGAACAATTCAGGGAAACTCAGTCAGGACAATAAGAGAAACAGGGAAACTGAAGTAGAATAGCTCAAGGAGACTGTGGCATAACAAAACGATTCTCAGAACTTCTTTAGCTCCCCAACAATTCCGGCCATAATTCCTGGGAATATTGAACTGCCTCCCTCTATAGAAAGGTGATGTTTAGGGCTTACTTCCGTTAAAAAACCTTGAGGGCCATCAAAATGATGAGGGGTGGCATTGGGCAGGGATGGGTCTGCGGTCCTTCTCTCTCCAAAGTTCCATGCGTGGTCCATAGCAAAAAAAATTTCACCTACTCAAAGCTGTGATAAGAAAGGCTTTATTGGTTAGAAATAAACGCCAAGATGTTTTGGCAGGCAAATCACGCAAGAGAGAAGTGAAGTTGCAAAGAAACATAATCTGAAGACTTACTTTATACATCAACAGAATAGGCAAAACTACTTAAGTTTGTGTCTGAAAAGGTCTTCCTGCTTTCAGAGGATGTGGAGCCATTTAAGTTTGTATAAGAAAGAAGTCCTTCTCCAGAGAATGTAAATCCATTTAAGTTTCTCTAACGTTTTGTTGGTGATTTTACATAACTTTACTGGGATGTCTGGTTTCACTCTCATCAAGATCAGCTTCCATCTTTGGTTTGAGGACTAGGAAGCTATATTGATTCCTACCACTGTCTCTGCATTTCTGCAACTCTATCTCATCATTACTTTTCTTTCTCTCCATCTCTCTCTGTCTCTCTATCTTCTGGTCTCTAGGTGTCTTTCTATATATATATCTTTCTCTTCCTTTTTTCCTTTCACTTTTCCTATGTATCTTCCTCTCATCTTTTCCTCAGTGTTTCTCCTCTCTTTTTATAGTTCATCTTCTCAAAGTCTATCTTCTGTGTCTTTCTTGCTGTTTTTCTGCATCTGTATTTCTTCTTCCTTTTCTCTTATCTCTGAAATTATAGAGGAATGAAATTATATGAGAAATACTGAAAATGCAATGTGGACAAATTCCAAAACTTCTTGAAGGAACTAGAGCTACATTGATTTGACTTCTGTAAAAGCTTTTCATTTTTATGTAACCAAAATTCTTCATTGAGTTAAGTTTTCTTCTTAACTCAGTTCTTCTTGAGTTAAGAATTCTTTTATTAGCCATAGTTATGAAAAATAGAAGCTTCTCTTCTAATTTATGTGACCTTTTAGATTTAGGTCATGTGTCTATTTAAAGATTTTGGTGGCATATAGTATATATTGGCAATCAAACATTAGATTTTTCCTGACTTCAGTTTTTTCACTTGTTTGTCCCCACTGGGCATGTTCAATTGCTTCCAGGTTTCATTTACCCAGACTATTCCATTCATCAATATTTCTATTTTTTAACTAGTTTTGATATAATAGTTTTGATGATCATTGTTTAAATCATTGTTTGAGATCTGATACTAAGCCCCCTTTTGTTCCTGACTGAAAAAATTACTTTCTTTGAGATTCCTCATCTTTAGTTCTCCCAGATGAATTCTGTTATTATCTTTTCTTATTTATAGTTCTATGAAGTAACAATCTCGTAGTTTAATTGGTAGAGTACTAAATTTGTAAATTAAATTGGGTAATACTATTTCTTTTACTATATTGGCACAATCCAACCCTAAATAATAAATATTGCTCCAATTATCTCTTGATTTCTATAAAGTATATTTTATGCTTGTATTCCTATATCTAGCATATCTCTTGGTAGTTTTAGCTTCCAGATATTCTACACATTTTGTGGTTTTTGAATAGAATTTCATTTTCTCTCTCTTCTTGCTGGGTTTGGTAATATATGGAAAAGATAATTAACAATTTTATGAGCTTATTTCATAGCTTCTTTATTGAAATTATCAATTTTTTCAATTAATTTTAAGTCCTTAGAGCTTTCTAAGCAGATCATCATATCATCTATGCTTAATGATCAATTTCTTTTCTTTTTGTCTCTCCTTATTCTTTCCATTTCTTTTTCTTTCCTTAATGCTATAACTAACAAATCCAGAATTGTGTTAATTAACAGTGCTGACAATGAACACCCTTGAACTATCCCCAATTTTGTTGCAAAGTACTGCCTCTACTTGTTCTCCATTATAAATAATATTACCTTTGGATTTTAGATAGACTTTTTATCATATTAAGTAAAGGTCTGTTTATTGTGAGCTGGAATGCCCTCTTTGCAGGAGCCCTCCCAGCCAACATATAGTATCCTTCCAGCCATGTAAGGGTTCTTGCCTGCCCAGTGGCCACCTCTGGCCCTGGTGACTATTTTTCAGGAAAAAAGTTCTCTTTTCATCTCACTCTGTCTCTAGAAGCCACTTCTAGAGCCAAGGCATTTCTAATCCCTTTATCTCGCCAGAAAAGCCTGCCCACAGGCTGCAACTCCAATACACAGGAGAGTGTCTCTCCACCCCTCCCCCCACCCCATGGCCATTCATTCTGAGGACCCCATCCCTCTTGGGGGTCCCAGGCCAGCAGTCTCCTTGATCTCTTCTGGGGGAGACATCTGTGTTTGAGCCCTTCTCACACTCCACCGTAGTGGTCAGGTTGTAGCCACAAGGAGATTAATGGATCGGGTGAACTTGGAGATTTGTCTACCCAACTGTGTGAGCCACCAGAGAAGCACTGGGTAAGATAATATCTCTCCCTTCTCCCATCCTCTCTTTTCCAACCTCTCCCATGTGGCTTAACCTGCCATTTAAAATGCTCCCATCCTGTCCCCTTCTTTGGGTACAGTGGGGAGATTTGGGGATTCTTTTCAAGATCTCTAGAAACGTCTTTCCCATAGCTTCTACCTGGTTCTTAAAGGAGTCAAGGCTTCCAGGGCTCTCAGAGAACTAGTTTGTCCCATACCTTTTAAAATGGGACTGATTTGGTCATCCTGAATTAGACCATGCTCTCTAGGCTGGATATAGGATTTTAAAACTGCCCATTTTTTTTTCTAAGCCTCAGGGCATACTTACCTGCTCTCTAAAGCCTAGACAGAATTTAAACTAGCTGCTCAAGCCTTTTTCTCCGTCTCAGCTCTCTCCTATTCTTCTGGATTGGCATCCTATGTCCCCTATGCCCCCTATGTCAATAATTAAGGGCTTTTCTGAAGTGCAGCTTTGGCCACGCTGTCATTTCAGAAAGGACATCTTTGTAATTTTGGCTGGGGAACAAATTCTGAATCCAGGCAAATTAATTGTTAAGAGAGTGAAAATAGTGTCTTTTGATTTCTCCTTTTTTTCCCCCATCCTGACTGCAGGCAGGCAGGGATGAATTAAAGTGAATTAAAGTGATTGAAACTATTTAAATGCTCCTTAACTACTTTTAATTTGGTGCCTCACTAGAATCTTTCTCTGTTCTGGTGTGTGACAGTTCTTTTTTACTGCCTCAGTTTCCTTAAACTATCTCTCTTGCCTCAATTCCTCTGGCTTCAGTCCAGGAAGTCCAGGGATATAGAATAGGAATAGACTTTCCCTCAAGCTGCCTTTTAGAGAACGGCTAAATTAACACCTGAATTCTATGTAGAGTTCCAATCTCTCTCTACTCAACCAACCCCCAACTTGCTTCTGGAGTTGCTTATCTCCAATTAGGGTCTGACCTTTCTAAATGCCCCAAATGCCCCCACACTATAATCACTAGAAGATGGGTGGGGGTAGGGTTTTTGTCCTCAACTCAGCCACTATTCTCTGCATTAAGTACCTGCAGCCTGAGGCTAGCTGCCTTCCCCTCCCTCTGCCTCTTCTAACAGAATAAGGAGGGGTCATGTGGGATTTCTCTTCCAAAGAGAAGGTTTTGAGATGGGTCGGCTCATTAAAACTGGGGGACTTGCATAAAACTGTTTGACTATTGTTCTATATGAGAAAAAGTTTAACTATTGCTGTGTAAACCTGTTTATTGCTGCATAAAACTGTTTGACTATTGCTATTTCAGGAAATTTACTAGTCTGTTATGTATAATCTGATACTTTCTGTAAGCAGGGGAGGAAGGAAACTGAGATTTCAACTGGTCAGGAAATTGAGAAAAACTGATGTCTTATTTCAGTTCAGGCCAAATTGAAAACTATTTTACTCTTTGCTTTAAATTTTGCTAGACTATCAGTCTTTGGGATTATTCTTTAGAAACAACCAAAAATCAGACACCTGTCCAAGGACTGGTAGCCTCTCTGATGTGTTTCTCCATCCCTGTTGCCCCAATTCCTTATTAGTTCAGCATTTTGGCATCAGAAATCTAATGGTTTGGGGTGGCCTGTCTTGGTCTAATTGCATAATTTACTCAAATCTGTCCTCCAGAGAGAGAGAGAGAGAGAGAGAGAGAGAGAGAGAGAGAGAGAGATGAAGCTCTCAAACTCCATTTTTTGTCTTTCTCTCAGAGCCCCTGACTTGGGGTGTCTTCTCAGGGCAGCAGGACCACCTTGAGCACTGCTACACAGCAGAGGCTGAGTTAAATGCACAAATGACCACAGACCTAAAGACTGTCCATCTCTGGCTGAGATGCCCCCCAATTGCAGAGATTCAAACAGGGAGGTGTGTGTCTCTCTGAATAAGGAGTGCTGTTCTATGCTAATAATTCTGGAGTTATCTGGGAGAAACTGGTCCTTGCCACAAGTCCTTGCATTTTCTAGTTTTAGTCTGGTTTGTTTTATTGTCCTGACTCAGTTTCCCTAGTTATCCTGACTCAGTCCTGTCTCAGTTTCCCTGCCTCTTAGTTCTGCAAAACCTCTCCCTGCTTCTTTATCAGAATACTTGATAAGATTTTATATTTCAGAATAGCAGAATGCCTCTCCCATCCCAAGCTATGGGAATCTCTTATCAAGATGCTGTCTCCACTGATTATGTCATCTCTCTAGAGACCTACTCCAATATTGCTCCTCTTGCCTCTATTTCAGTCTTCCAGTTCATGAGGTAACAAACCCCCCCCCCACTCTATCAGTGAGGTGGGACAGCTCAATTTCCCGGGGCTTGATTGATGCTATCTGGAGCCAAGCATTGCTCATTGAGACGTCATGGCACAGCTCTGGCGAAATAAAAGTTTTTGTCGTATCTCTCTCTCTCTCTCTCTCTCTCTCTCTCTCTCTCTCTCTCTCTCTCTCTTTCTCTCTCTCTCTCTCTTTCTCTCTCTTTAAGGATGCCTAAAGGGAATGAAAGCTATAGAGTTGGGGTCCATTTTCCACTGAACAGATTATCTAACCTTATAATAATTTGTATGAATATCATCTACTTGGATATGAACCTATGGGGACAAATTCCTTACTGTTATCAATATGAAGTTATGATAAATATTTGTTTAGAATTTATGTTCTTGCATTTTTTTCCTCATGTAACTGATTTTAAGATCAGAGCAATAGTCAATAGAAATTGTTAGTGCAATTCAATTATGTCATACCTTGCTGTTTCTAGCCTGATTATATGTAATTATTGTATCCTAAATGCTTGGGCAAATAAGCATTTAGCCTGGTCATCTGTCTGCTACTGGACAACTAATAGAGATCTGTAAGACCAAAACTGATTTCTAACACCTGTTGGTTTCCTTTTATCTCATTAACCTGAGATTCTCAGTTCTCTTCTCAGGGCAACTCCTGCCTCCAGAGAGAAGCAGAGATGCCCTTTTAATGCAAATCTCTTCCCGACTTAAGCCTTAGAAGACCCTAGTCTCTGCCCTGAATTCGAGCAGGAGGAACTGCCTTCTCACCACCACACAACACCACAAGGGTTGAACTGGCCCCCCAGTGTCCTGCTCCCTGGTAGGAATTTGAGGTCTGGCCCTGTTTCCCTTTTATCTCAGGACAGCCTGAACACTTCAGGGGCTGGTAAGCTGGGTAGGCTATGCTGATGCTTTTCACCCCTCCTCCATAAAGAGTGGGGAAACTAGGAAGGAAAAGATTCAGGATCTTTGCTTATTGAATAACTAACTCTTTTCAAGAAAAACAGCACAGTTTTTCCAACATTTCCAAGAGTTAAACCTCATTATTATCTTGATCTGCAGCTCTGACAGCTGGGGATACATACCCATCCCTAGACCCTGCCTTACAAAAGAGCAGTGGTTCATTAAATCTACTAGATATCAAGGCCTCTTGCCTTCCCTGACTTCTGAGTCCACACCCTTAATCCCAATCCCAGGAGAAATTAGCTTTCCTGGAAATTAAGGGTGAAAGAGCTAGGCTACAAATAATCTTTTTCTCTCAGCATTTTCTCTTATTTCTCTTTGATAATTAGGTGGGCCATCAGACAAGCAGCCCACAAAAGGGACCTGATGCATTTCTTGCTAAAGGCCCCATTCTCCTGAATGTCACCATCTCCACCGTGGATGACACCCCACTTTTAATCTGTTCCCGAGATCTGTTTTCTCTAGGGTTCACACTTTGGATTCTCAGCTGGCCTTTCAGCCTGGAGAACATTGACTGGGGACAACTGACCGGGACACCTCCTCGATGCCCTGCTGCCATCCCCCACACCTCACCTCCTGGCATGGAACCCCAAATCTCTACGACCCTTGTCAGCTCAAAGCAGTTAGAGGAGATCTATGCCCCTTTTCCCACATGCATCTGGAGGCAATGGTTTGATGGGTCAACAAGATGAGGGGACCCCGTTACTCTGAAGATCTTTGGAGAAAATCTTCAACCTTGCCTTAAATGAAGGACACTGTCCCATATTTTCTTTTTTTCTTAAATGAATTTAAGTCTCAACTGTTTAAGGGGGGAACTGATGGGGGTTGAAGTCCTTTTAAGATTCCTTTCTAATTGCCCAACCCATGGCTGACCTTGATTCACAAATCCTGGTCAAAGGCACCCTTTGAATATCCGGGCCCAGCCCCCACCATCAGCTCAGATTCCTCCAGCTCTTACCTGATCTGAGCTAACTGAAAAGCCCACCAAGAATTTAGGGGTACCACCCATCATCTTCTAGGTATAAAAGAAATTAGCTGGAACGCCCTCTTTGCAGGAGCCTTCCCAGCCAACACATGGTATCCTTCCGGCCATATAAGGGTTCCTGCCCACCCAGTGGCCACCTCTGGCCCTGCTGTCTTTCTAACTTAACTTTACTTCCAAATTCCTACGATAAACCTTTTTATTTATCAATCTAGGTTTTCAGGCCTGTAAATTCATTTTACAGGGGGCACTGTGCCTCATAGGATTATTTTACTATCTATGCTCCGAGAAATGGGGTTCCCCCTTTCCTTTCCCTCATTAATATAATCTGCAAAATCAAATATTATTTACATTGGAGAGAGAATATGTTAGGGACTGCAAATTTTTTTTCTTTTCAAGGCAATTGCTTCCTTTCTCCTCCTTATCTACATTATTCTAAATGGCACTAGAAGCAGAATTAAATAATTTGAATGAAGTCAACCATTTTATCTGAGAAGCACTTTGGTGTTCCAAAGTGGGATTTGAAGTTGGAGGATAACACAGAAGCTCTGCCTGGATGAGAAGCTGATAGAGGAGGTGGACACACTATCAGGTTTTGGGTAGATATATGATGCCATACTATAAAGCAAATCTTAAACCTATCCAATATTGAAGAGGGAAAAGCTTTAGGGAGTTGCAAGAGACAAAGTGTTCCTGACCACAGACAGTCTCATTAGTCTCAAGTTCAAAAGAACTATGTTAGTACAAGAAATCAAAAGTAGAGATCCTTGTTGAGTATTGTGAAACACAGGGATGCTCAGTATATCAGGCTAAGGCCATGGAGCTCACAGATATCCCTCCTGGAGAAGTCAGTGAAAGAGGGTTTCACGTGATAATTTTAATTACTGAGGCCACACAAGGAAGACCAATGAGAGGCAGCAATGGGGAGCAATGACTGGCATCAGCTGTTAGAGAACTACAGACAAAGGGATGAGACCCTTAAAAATTTAGTCTAAAAAGGCAAAGGTCTTCCACTCCATTTAGCATCATTTCCAGTGCTCCTGATCTGTATTTTGCCACAACAATCTGATGGTTCCAAAGGAGAAAGTGAGACTGGTGATTTTGCACAGTCTTCCCTCAAGTCAATCCAATTCACCTGCATGCTATGGCATCACATCTCTGACGTCAAGGTCCTCTTCAAAAATGAAGAACAAGCAACAATCATGATATATCTAATCTATTTTCATGTCTTATGGTTTCTACTGTTCTTGATGCAATTCCCCAGTTGTTCTTTGGGCAACTACACCATAGTTTATACCATGCTACTTTTCATCAGAGCATTTTGCTCCTTTTCTTCCTGATAGGGTCATAGGATCATAGGATCTTGGTGCTAGAACAAGAAGGAACCCCAAAAGTCATCTAGTTCAGCACTTTCATTTTATAAGTGAGGAAACTGAAACCTCATAGGGTAAAATGATTGGACAAAGTCATGCAAGTTATGAAAATCAAGAGTAAAGACGTGAACTGCAGTCCTCTGACTCGAGCCAAATGTCTTCAGAACCATTACAATTTGTGATGATTAACTCTGATCAAATGAGCTCTTCTTAGCAAAACAATGATACAAAATAATTCCAAAGATTCATCATGGAAATGTTATCCATATTGGAAGAAAACTGATGGAGTGTGAGTGCAGGTCAAAGCATACTATTTTTATGGGGTTTTGGGGGGGGTGGGGTCATTTTTTTTTCTTTTTAATCTGTTTCTTCTTTCACAACCTGACTCATATTGAAATGTCTTTTGCATGACTACACATGTATAACCTATATCATATTATTTACCCTTTTGGGGAGAGAGGGAAGGAGAATATTTTAGAATTCAAAATTTTTCAAAAAATGAATGATAAAAACTATAAAAAATTAGAATCAAATAAACTACTATTAATTTTTTTTTTAAGAACTACTGTTCTTGTCCCTATGGTAGAAAACAAAGAGAACCCAAGTAAATGTAATATGACTGACAAGCTTTCACTCCCCTGAATTCTTGGCAAAAAGTCATGGAATGATTGCACAAGTTGGAGTCAAGAGAACTTGGCTCCAGACATGGTTCTTTCTCTTGACTAGCCATATGATACCAAACATTTGTGAGATCATCATGAGCAAAAGATCTGATATGTAAAAGGAAGGGGTGACTCCCATCATTTCAAGGTTGCTTGAAACTCTAAGATCATGTGCTTCTTGAATGTCCTCCTGAGCTTGTTTAAAGCTCACCCAAGAAAATCAGGCTTATGACTTTGCAATAACAATACCTTCTGACCAAATCTGTTGTCTGAAGCTAAAAACCCCTAAAAACCTCTGGAAGCCTTAAGAGTTTTGGGGCTTGGAGGAAGAAACAAAAATAAGTACAATCTCCTGATTTCATCAAGAAGGAATCTGAGGTTGAGAAAAAATAATTTATTTGTTCAACTCATACAGTTAATAATAGAAAAAAATTAATTCAAACCAAGGTTCTGTGGTACAAAATCTGAGAAACTTTACCCCCCATCACAAATTCTTTCTCCTTCCACCTCCCCAGTAGCCTTGATGTCATTAAGTACACTTCCATATCCTCTTGAGATGTCTGGTAGAAATATCATTCATCCTTCTGAAAAGTACAGAGAATAACCCTTAAGCCAGATCAAGCACATGGAGGCATCTTCTCTTCTTAAAATCTCCATAAAAGAGATGCTTTCTCAACTCTTCACTAATTATTCTGTGTCACCCTCCCTTATACATTCCTACACATATCCTTCTTTGGGGAAAGTTGAGTACAAACCTCAGTGAATGAGTCAGTAAATCCTATAGAACCAGCAGTGTCACTTTTTAAATTAAGGTTAATAACTCATACCTATACAGAAAATTGTTTTACAATGAAAAATACTGCAAAATATTCACAACCACATAAAAAATCTGCAAATGATTAATAATAATAAAAATTGGAACAACCCTCACATCCTGAAAGTTGGCAAAGATGACAATATTCAATGCTGATGGAATTGTAATAATAATAATAATAATAATAATAATAATAATAAGTAATAGGCATACTCATACATTATTGGTGAAGCTATTAAATCATATAATTGGAAAGCAATTTGTAATTATTCAAATAAAGTGATTAAGTTTTCTATATCCTTTTGATCCAGAGACATTTCTCAGTATATACCATAAGAAAGTTAGTGATAAGGAGGAAAAAAATAACAAAACAATATACACTAACATATTTACTGAAGCATTTTTTTGTGATAGCAAAGAATTGGAAACAAAGGAGATGCCTATTGATTAAACAAATTGTGGCACATGAATACAATGGAGTATTATTATGTTATAAGAGTTGATATGTATATTGAATAGGGAGAAGCATAGAAAGATTTATATCAACTGATGCAACATGAACTAAACAGAGACTAAAAAAACAAACATGCACAATAACTACAACAATGTAAATGTAAAGGGATGAAACTCTGAATAGGTACACTTGAATCAGACAACCGAGCACTTAAGGCCAATTACCTATTGGACAATACTCTATTAGCATATGCTTAGAAAATGGCCCTTCTCACTATTCTGTGTTGGCTTGATCTTTTGGTATATACAGATAATTGTAGGAGGGATTAGCGGGTGAAGTAAAACAAGCCAGAGTCACTTTGGTGGTAGACAAAGAGAAGGGAGATTGTGGAGACCTTGTGTCCATTCCCTTCACTTCTCCCACTAAAGACCAAGAAGGAAGACCAAGGACTTTTGCTTATCCTGACTCCGGCTGATTCTAAGGCATCTAGGGTGTTAACCTGGACTTCACATGTAAATATAAAGAATAATCAAACAACAAAAAATTTAAAACTGAAAATAACAAACATGTCTCTAATGAAAATATAAAGTAAACAAAAACTACAAATCACCTTTCATTAAAGAAGGAGGTTTACTAGGATTATACATTGTACACATTTTCAATTTATTCAATGTATATTTCAGTTATGCTCATTTTTTCCTCATTAAAAAAGTATTATATAAGATGGCTCTCTAGGAAGAGAAAGAGAATTATACTGGAGATAAATATGATAACAAACATACCAGAAGACATCAATTAAAATTATATTTTAAAATTTGAATTTAAAAAGAAAGTTTTATAAAAGTATATTACTTAGGAGAAATCTATGATGTAGGCAATACAAATATTATTATCTAAATTTCATGAATAAGGAAACAAAAACCCTAGTGATCCCCCATTGTAATCCTTTGAAACTTAAAAATTCAGAGTTAAGAGTGGGGGAAAGAGTGGGTGTGGTAGAGAGATCTGTCACATATGACTGTCTAGGCATTATTTGTAGTGGGGAGAAACTACAAACATTCCCAATAAGATCAGGAGTGAAACAAGGATGCCCCTTATCACCACTATTATTCAATTTTATACTAGAAAGCTGGATCTAACAATATGAAAAGGAAAAGAAATAGAAGGAATTAGAGTAGGCAATGAGGAAATACACAATCACTCTTTGCAGATGATATGATGGTATACTTAAAGAATCCTAGAGAATCAATTAAAAATCTACTTTAGTAAAGTTCCAGGATATGAGCAAAACCCAGGAGCAAGAAAGAGGTATTCCACTTAAAATAACTGTAGACAAAATATTTAGGGGTCTGCCAAGAGAAACCCAAGAATCATATGAACACAATCATAAAGTATTTTCCATACAATTAAAATCAGACCTAAACAACTGGAAAAAATCAATTGCTCATGGGAAGGCTGAGTTAATATAATAAAAATGACAATTCTACCTAAATTAGTCTACTTATTTTAGTCTACTTATTCAATACCATACTGATCAAACTGCCAGAAAATATGTATAAAGCAATAGGAAATAATAACAAAATTCATCTGGAAGAACAAAAGAGCAAGAATATCAAGGCAATTAATGGAAAAAAATGCAAAGGACAATTTAGCAGTGCCAGACCTAAAACTCTTATAAAGCAGCAATAATCAAAAACATATGATACTGGCTAAAAAATAGAGAGGTAGATCAGTGGAATAGATTAGATAACACATTACACAATAATCAATGATTATAGTAATCTGTTTGATAGATCCAAAGATTCCAGCTTCTGGGGTGAGAATTCCCTATTTGACAAAAATTTCTGGGAAAACTGAAAAATGATATGTCAGAAACTTGGTATAAAGCTATATTTCATACCCCATATCAAAATAAGGTCAAAATGGACACATGATTTAGTCATAAAGGGAGATACTATAAGCAAATTAGGAGATAGCAAGGAATAGTTTACCTATTGGTAATTTGGAGAAGGGAGGAATTTAAGGGAAGCAGAAAGCTTGGGGAGGGGTGGAATTTACAACTATTCCCAAATTAATAAATGGTCAAATAATATGAACAGACAATTTTCAGATGAACAAATTAAAACCATTTATAATCACATGAAAAAATGCTCTAAATCACTGTTGATTAGAGAAATACAAATGAAAACAACTATCGCATTACTGGATGGCTAAGATTGTACAGTAGAAATGCATGTTCTGAAAGCTGCAGTGGTATTTTGTGATACACAATCTACACAAGAAATTCATAAACAAGGTTCCCTTAAATTTCCCATCTGACTCACTAGAATGCAATATGCTGAAGTGAGAAAAATGGGAGACATTACTGTGAGAGCATGGATTTGGCCTACAAGGCATACTAAATGATGCAGTGGGTGCCTTGATGTTTCATACTATCATCTTAACATGAGAAGATCTGGAAAAATTCAAAGCTCCTTATCCAAATCAGCAGTGGTTTTGATAACATTGACAACAAGTCTGCAAAGGATTTAGGAATTGTTGTATACAATGTCTCATCAACAGAAGAGACTAAGGATTCTACCATGTGTCACATTCAGAACCTATATAGATGACTACTAGGCTCCACTAGACATTGTGAGAAGGCACAAGGGTCCAAAGTGTGGTTCACATTCAAGAGGTAGCTTCTGGAGCTTCTGGTATTCAAGGGGAGACAATGGGCATTTTTGGATTAGGTCATGCTGAAGAGGCAGTTCAACTAAAATTTCTCTATTTCTTCATGTTGGATTTTAAAGGTCAAATGCAAAAATGCTGATGATGTGTGTGGGTTTATTTCATATATTGCAAATTTGCTGAAGTTGTAAATCATACAGATTTTATTTTTACTTGACTTTCTAGGATTCTTTAAGTTAGTCATCACATAAGCTATAATAAGCGATAATTCTCTTTCCTCCTTATCTATGTTTATTCCTTTAATTTCATTTTTCTTGTCTTATTGCTATTGTTAGCATTTCTGCTACAATATTGTAATTTGTAATTAATAAAAGTGAGGATGGAAAATTTGCCTCATCCCTGACTTGATGTAAAGCTTCCAGACTTTTTGTTGTTCAATCACATCCATTTGGTTTTATTTTGTTTTGTTTTGTTTTTGGCAAATATACTGGAGTAATTTGTCATTTCCTTCTCCAGCTCATTTTATAGAAGAAGAAGAAGATGAGAGAAATGGGATCAAGTGATTTGCCCAGGATTATATAGCTAAAAAGTATCTGAGGCTGGATTTGAATTTATATCTTCTTGACTCTAGGACCAGCATTCTATTCACTGCCCCACCTAGATATCTGTTGGTATAAATTACCTAGAACAAATAACCAATGAGAGACTTCAAAGAAAGACCAGAGTGAAAGATGCCATGCAGGAAAAGCATAAAGTGAAAACTGGTTGATCATGTGATCAGGCATGAAAGGTGCCCTCATAATCTTAGAAAATAAACATAATCTGTCCATTTGGTGGATTTCAAAGGGAAACTAATGGAAGACATGGATAAGACATTAGTAATGATCTGCACTGTTGGAAGGAACTTCTGATTTAATGACATCACAGATCTGCTTGAGTATTGTGTGTTACATGTTGTGAAATATTAGCCTAAGCCTAATTGATGCCAACTTGCTTTCCAATTTACTCTGCAGTTCTGATCAAATAAGAAGCCCTTATTCAGGCATTTATATTCTTAGTTTTGGGGGATTTTTTTTTGGCAAAGGTACTAGAATGATTTGCCATTTCCTTCTCCAGATCATTTTATAGAAAAGAGAGCCCTACTCTTCTTTTTATTGCATCTGATTCATATTAAATCTTTGATTGATATTTTTTTTCTATTTTTAACTGGTATTAAATAGTTTTTATAAGCTATATACTATTTCATAGTATAGTTTGAGGACTGGTTAACACTATATATTCTTCACTTTATTCCTCATGTTTATTTCCCCAGTATTTTCTTCAATATGTAGATCTTTTGGTTCTCCAAATGAATTTCAGCCTTATTTACATATGTAAAGTATTCTCTTAATAATTTGATTATTATAGCATCAAATATATATATATATATATATTATATATAAATAGTATTTCCATTTTGATTAAAATTACATGACTGAAACATGACAGTAAATAGCTCTTCATTTGCATTCTTTTCTATGTGTTAAGAGTAATTTGTGTTTTATTTAAATTAATTTTAACATATATCTTGGCAGGTTAACACCCAGGTATTTAAGCTTTGTACTTCTTTTTAATGGAATTACTCTTCTTGTCTATTCTTTTTGGATTTTAGTAGCACTGCATAAGAATGCTAATCATTTTTGTAGATTGATTTTCTACCTTGTTACTTTGCTAAAGCATTGTGTTCATTTTCAAGGGCCCCTGTAATTGGGCCAAAACAGAGTCAATTCCTTTCAATCTTCTGAAACATCCTTTTGGTTTTTTATAGCAAAGTTTCTGGTTCTCGCAGCCTTCTCTGAACTTATGAGCTTTTCCACCTGATATGAACTCTCCTGAGGTAGACTTCTGGGGTTTGCTTCAGAGAAATAAAATATGACTGCATTTCTTTCCCCTTCTCCCCAGGAAGGAATTGGTGTAAAATCATTTCTAACCTTTACTTGTCTCAAAATCAGGTATGCCTTTTATTTGCAGTTCTCTCTGGCTATAATTTCAAAATTATCTTCAGGACATAAACTGTTTCTTTTTTTCTTTTTATTGTCTACTGTCTTCATCCCTCTCTTAGCTATATTCCAGAGGGCCTGGTAAACAACAGCCCTCCCTAGCTAAACAAAGGACTTTAGACATGAACTCCTTTGACTAATTCAACTAGACATGTAGTTAATCAGTTAATAAAAAGCTTACTTCAGCCATCTCTTGCCAGGAACAACACTCAGACAGACCTGACGAATGCCACCACCTATTTCCTTTCTTTTCAATTTTCTTTCGTCCTGAATGTCTCCTCTGTAGGCTGATGGCTAAGATTAACAAAAGATTCTTGGCAAGATGAAGATTGAGGCTGACCAGTGATCAGAGAGGAAAGGAGAGTTTTTGGTGTTAAAATGCAAATATGAATTCTAAAGAATTTATAATATGTAAGCATGACATCAGGGACTTCTGGAAGAAAATCAATGATTATCGCATAATATCAATCAAACAATAATCAAGACATTCAGCAAGGCTTGCTATAGGCTGGGCACTGTGCTAGGCATCAGAAATATAAATATAATGTAAGTTCCCTTTCACAAAGAGCTCATATTAAATGGGAGATAAAAGTATATACACATAGAAGCATTTGTTGAACAAATATAATGGAAATAAATAAAGTAAGGTAGTTGGGGAAGGCCATTACCAGTTCTAGGTATCAAGAAAAGCATCACCTACCACCTGCCAAAAGGTTGGACTTAGAAGAAGGCATAAACAATCTAACCAAAAAAACCCCTCAAAATACCTCATTCCAGCACTGATGCTCAGTCTGAATTCATTCCTCATTGGGGAGCATACTCCCAAACCATCATGATCTTCCCACCCCTGTGATTTAAAATGCCAAGTTGCCATTGTTCAAAAGTCTTTATGAATCCTTTACTTACTGCTTCTTATTTTATATTCTCCTCAATGCAAATCCCTTAAGCTCCCACTCTAAAAATCACTAATCTCTTCCACTGTGCTCTCTAGATTACTTGTTTTATAGGTAAAAAACTGACTTTCATCATGAACTTTTTTTTTTTTTTTCCTTTTTCACTCCCTTCACTTTCTGACCTTCACTGAGACTGGCTTCCTCTTAAGAATATCTTATCACCAGCTTCCATTTCTAGTGATATTCATTCATAGCACTTGATTCCCTAGTCATGGTAGAGTAGAAGGAATACTTTTTGATCCCCATTGCCCCTTCCAGACTCTACTTCTACTACCATTATTCAGCAACCTCTCCTCTTTGGATGTTTATTCAATCCAAATATATTCCTTAATTAAGGTTTGGAAAGTTGTTCATTACCAATGCTAAAAATATTCTGTTTCCTGTTTCAATAAGTCTAGTGTGATTCGTGGCCTTTCTATGCATATTACTATCATCATGCAACATAAATATTGATACTCATTCAACTACCCCAACTCAACAATTTCTCAATCTATTCAATTCTCATGACCTATTCCTCTACTCCAATTCAGCTACACACAGTAATGGTCATATTATTGATCTAACCTTATCATTAACCATCTTCTATACTTGAAATGCTACCCCCACCCTCATGTGGTCTCCTGATTTTTTTGAATTCTTTCAAGAGGATTCAAACCTTACCTTTTGCACAACTTTTCTACCCTTTCTCCCTCCCTCTAATGTTTCTCTGCTATTATTGTGTATTTACATTTTGTATATTTTGCATATACATAGATAGTTATTTTCATGTTCCAGTATAAGATGATTGAGCAAGGACTGGGTTTTTCTTCCATTGTCTCTCTAGCACTTAATACAGTGTGCAGTGCATAGTGACCAATAAGTGCTTGTTGACTGTTGCCTGAATGACTGGATCCAACAGATGAAAACCTATAACCCCTAAAACCACAGCATATCTAAAGTAATCTGTGTGTTCTCAACATCTCTGATGTACTGGAGCCTACAGCTATAGAATATACCTTCCCTCCACTTCTCCTCAGGTCCCCCAGTTACAACTAACATTTAGTTATATACTTTGTGAATTACCTGTAGCAAATGATGAAAGAGGTCTCTGTGTATCCCACAGTACCTTGGGACATTTAACTTCTTTTAGCTTTATTCTGAATTAAAATGTCAATAGAGACTGCTAAGGGTCAGAGCTAGAAGGGACAAATCTGGCCCAAAGCCCTTGTTTTAAAGAGGAAGACATGGAAATCTAGAGAAACAAAGTCTAGAGTAAGTTATTAGTCACACAGCTCCTTATGGATTCCCATTATAACCTGTTTCTCTTGCTATAGCAAAGAATGAACAAGGTCTTAGGATACAATCCAGAAAATTGCCTGAACTTCTTCCACAAAGATCCAGCACTTGGTAAAATCTGGTTAAAGTATTAAAAATGTGAGTAATTGTGAAATCTTATATATCAGTAATAATTAGCATTTCCAGAGCATTTTAAAAATTGCAAAGCACCTTACAAATAGGAACTCATTTTAAAGATTGTAAAGTACCTTACAAAAAGGAACTCATTTAGTCCTCTCAACAACCAGGGAGGGAGATATTATTGTTAGGCTCATTTTAGAGATTAGGACACTGATGCTTATAGAATTTAGCTAATAAGTATCTGAAGGCAGATTTGAACTGAATTCTTCCTGATTTCCAGGTATATCGTGCTCCTATATGTAGATGTCCTCTTTGGCTCAGGTAATCTTTATAAAAATATCTGTTCTAATGGCTATGGATGAAATTTATAAGGGGCTGGTGGATAATAGGCATGGAGTACAATTGTGCTATAGGATAAAAGAGAGGAAATTCCCAAAATAGGAGTAATACTCAGATGAGCATCCTGGATTCAAACCTGATCCCTACTTCCATGGAAGACTTTTCATTTTATTTTATTTTTAATATTTGGAATAAAACAATTATTTCCATAATATAGTGTATTTCAATGATATTGATGATTGTGCATGAAACTGTATATCTATTACATACCACTTGCTATAAAAATAGAAAAAATATATCATATATTTTTTTCTTTTTTTTTTTTTGTCTTCTTTCTCTTCCCTATCTATGGTTACAAATTAGACACAAATAGATATAGATATTTCAGAATCTTTTCTTCAGAATGCTTTTCTTAATCTGGCATAAGTTTGATAACATCATATATAGAGTGAGGATGCTAGACAACTTGAACTTCCAAAACTAATTTTCTGGGTGGTAATCAGGATGTTTCTAGATGTCCAGGGAAAGGTCCTACTGCTATAATAATAATTAATGAGTAGGAGGACTCATTCATTTAGTGTCCTTCCATCTAGTTGCTCAGGGATGCCCTTTACCAGGGGTAATTTTGTACAAAATCATAATTGGACAGTTGATGGAAAAGATGGCAATTGCCAACATTGCTGACCATGACCTCCCTGCCAAAACAATTAGGCATCTACCTCCAACCAACTTTTGTTGACTTAGCAAGTGGCTTCAGGCATAAATAATGAGAGAATATTGGTTAGCTTACTTTTAGAGAAAGGAAATACTTCTCTCAACTTTCATTGGTTTTTCGCATCTTTATAAGTAACTTGGGGAGAGGTAGCTTCATCATGGCTTTTCCCTGTTGCTCAGGAAACCTTGCCATATTTCCTCAGCACAATGAAGTTCCCAGTTCTTCTCCTCATGACTATTCTGGTTGGAGTTCTAATGGGAGCTGGTAAGTATGGTCCTTTGCCCAATCCCTCCTTCAGCAAAGGTCTAATGCCTCAAAAAGGCCGTGAGATCTATTTTTTCTCGCCACTTAGAAAATAGGACAGTTACCCTTCATGGGGTCATGTTAGCCTTCTCTAAAACCAGTCACTGATCCATAGAAAGTAAAATCCAAATTCTGTGCAACCATTTTTTCATTGTCTGACACTTTGTGGCCCCATTTGGAATTTTCTTGACATAGATACTAAAGTGGTTTATTTTCTTTTCTAGCTTATTTTACAGATGAGGAAACTGAAACAAACAGGGTTAATTGACTTATTCAGGGTCACACAGCTAATAAGTAACTAAAGCCACATTTGAACTCTAGAAGATAAATTTTCCTGACTAAATCTGGCATGTTATCCACTGTCCCACCTAATTGCCTAAAGAGGTATATGGGATTTTCATAAAGGAGCTCTACTTCTATTCTATTTCTACTTCTAAAAGGAAAAGAATCATTTTAGAGAAACACTTTAGAATAAATTTTAAAAGATATGCATTACATTTCATAGGGAAACATTTCTTTTTAACTAGATACATATAATTTATTGAAATCTAATTATGATGGATGACATTATATACTGAAATATATATTTCAACTGATGATAGAGAGGTTTTATGCCAATCTTCTATCTGCTGGGTTACCTACTTGGTTAGTTTATGTATGAACACGATACTACTATAAAAAATAATTATTATTATTCCTTGTCTCCCAAAAGCCTTGATGTGGCATTGCAAAATCTACTTCCATAAGTATATTAGAATGAGTTTTTGAGATAAAGTAGTTTTGAAAGAGATGCCTAATCAAGCTTTAGAAGAAAGAAATATTGGAAAAGAAAGATGTCAAAAGAAGGGAGGTAGGTGGGTAGATATGCCAAATGAAAAGAGAACCACCCACTTTACAGGAGCTCTCTACTTGGCAGGGTGGGAGGAGACTATGACAGCTTTGGGCCTGGCTGAGCTCTCCTAGATCCAGTTGGCTATTAGGGAAGCCAGAAAGACCAGGTCAAATCATTTAACCTCTAAATGTTCCTTCAGCAACTTTGTAAGATTATGTGAAATAATGTGTTGCCACTTCCTCCAAAAGAAATGTGCTAATTTACATTGAGAAAGAGAAAGAGACAGAGACAGGAAAAAAAAAAAAGGATAAAAAAAAAGAAAGGGGAAAGATATATTATGAGAAAAAAGAGCAAGAAAAAGAGGAGAGAGAGAGAGAGAGAGACAGAAAGAGATGGGGGACAAGGAGAGAGATAAAAAAGAGAGAGAAATAGAGACAGAGAGACAAAGAAAAATTCCTCAGCAGAGAGCTCCCTACATGAAGACATCTAGAATAAGGAAATGAAATAGATAATAAGCAAGAAATAAAATATTCTCCTACCATACCTGCATGTCGTCTCCTTTACTCTCTTACATCTACCTAATGCCTTTCAAGACAACATGATTGAACATATGGTATCATATATTCTGGTGCTCAGGTTCTGATGCATCCTCAGTGCTAGCAGTAGAAATTTAGATTCTTCAATGAACAGCAATGAGGAACATTTGTAGATCTCCTGATACTGCCATGAAAAGGTATTACCTAAAAGGGAATTATACATTAAATGTGAAATTTAAACGTGAAAATTGGATGTGAAAATTCTCTTTACCAATGTCAGTTAGCCCTTTCTCTGAAAGAGAAGCTCTTAAAAAGCTTTATCTCAGGGGATAAAGCAGCTGGGGACAGGGAGACCTGAGTTCAAATGTTATCTCAGACATTTATCAGCTGTGTAATCCTGATCAAGTCAATTAATCCTACATGCCTCATTTTCCTCATCTATAAAATGAGTTGGAGAAGGAAATGGCAAGCCAGTCCAGTATTTTAGACAAGAAAATTCCAAATAGGGGCAGCTAGGTGGCGCAGTGGATAGAGCACCAGCCTTGAATTCAAGAGGACCCGAGTTCAAATTTGTCTCAGACACTTAACACTTCCTAGCTGTGTGACCCTGGGCAAGTCACTTAACCCCAGCCTCAGGGGGAAGAAAGAAAGAAAGAAAGAAAGAAAGAAAGAAAGAAAGAAAGAAAGAAAGAAAGAAAGAAAGAAAGAAAGAAAGAAAGAAAGAAAGAAAGAAAGAAAGAAAGAAAGAAAGAAAGAAAGAAAGAAAGAAAGAAAGAAAGAAAGAAAGAAAGAAAGTTCAAAATAAGGTCACAAAGTCAGGCAAGCTGAGATACTAGACAACAAGTTAAGCGCTTTGCCCAGTTTCACAAGTCAGAGGCAGATTTAAAACCCAAGTCTTTTTGCCTCTATCCAATACTCCAATGTGCCTTTCATATATTTATATCTTGGAAACAAAAAAGCACTTTTTTTGGTTTGATTTGGTTATTTGGAGGGATAGAAATCAGAAACAGGAGAATGCAGTTTTCAACAGAGCCATGTCCAATCAGGTACATCTGAGATCAACTGCAAAAATTCTTCACCTTTTTGTGTCCTGATCCCTTTGGAAATCTGGAGAAGCCTATAGGCTCCTTCTTTGAATATGGGTTTTAAATATATAAAACAAAATGACCAAAGATTACAAAGGAAGCAGATAATTAGTAAAATAAATAAATGAAGATATTAAAATTTTCCCATTCAAATTCATGGGTCCCTGAAATTCATCCTTGGGGTTCTATGGGCCCCAGATTAAGAACCCCTAAATTAAGAGAAAAAACTAACATTTAAGTGAAAGGATTGCAATTAATCATCTGAAAGAATTTCCTGGCAAAAAAAAATGCATGTGAAAGACAGAATCCTATGGGTTCTCTAGCCATCTACAACCCTGAGTTGGAAACTTATGCTTCCTAAATTTGGAATTGGATCTCATAATAGAGTTGACTTAAAAGAAAATAACTTCTTGGTGAATTTGCTTTTGTTTCTCTAGGACTAGTGGTACTGCACTATCAACCTTAGACGGTTGTTGTGGGGAAATAGACATGAGAACTATTGTTAATTATGCTTTTTATTTCACTTAATTATATTCAAGTCTTTTCACTTCTTTTTAGAATATAATCTTGAGGATAGAAATATGCCTGGGGTGTTTTTTATATGTTTTTTTAATTAATGGTTTATTTATACTTATTTATACTTTATACATTTATTTATACTTTATACTTTTATTTATTTATACTTTAGTATACCAGTATATTTAGTATATAAAGTATTTTTTCTCTCCCAATAGAAATAAAACAGCAGATTTTCCACAAATGTTTATTTTTGTGAGAGAACTGCCTGTGAGTAGTTTTTGTGTGTGTGTGTGTGTGTGTGTGTGTGTGTGTGTATGTGTGTATGGGTAGCCTAGGTAACATATGACACATTTCAGTAATGCAATGCAGCATCATGTCATTCATCAATCATCAGGTACTTATTAAATATCTCCTATGTGCCAGGCATTGTGCCATGCTGTAATTAACAAATAAAATGAAACAAGTCCTACAAACTCAACAAGAGCTTATATGCAATGTCGCTGATCCCCACCAGGTGAAGCTAAACTCAAGCCACCAAGCTACTGAGCTCATTACAATCTACCTTGCATGCCTGCCTAAAAGCCCCAACTTTCTTTCTTTCTTTTTTTTTTTAATTTTTATTTTATTTTATAATTATAACTTTTTTTGACAGTACATATGCATGGGTAATTTTTTACAACATTATCCCTTGCACTTATTTCTATTCAGATTTTTTCCCTTCCTCCCCCAACCCCCTCCCCCAGATGGCAAGCAGTCTTATATATGTTAAATATATTACAGTATATTCTAGATACAATATATGTGTGTAGAACCGAATTTTTTGTTGCACAGGAAGAATTGGATTCAGAAGGTAAAAATAACAGTTTACATTCATTTCCCTGTGTTCCTTTTCTGGATGTAGCTGGTTCTGTCCATCATTAATCAATTGGAATTGGATTAGCTCTTCTCTATGTTGAAGAAATCCACTTCCATCAGCATACATCCTCGTACAGTATCATTGTTGCAGTGTATAATGATCTTCTGGTTCTGCTCGTTTCACTCAGCATCAGTTGATGTAAGTCTCTCCAAGCCTCTCTGTATTCCTCCTGTTGGTCATTTCTTACAGAACAATAATATTCCATAACATTCATATACCATAGTTTACCCAACCATTCTCCAATTGATGGACATCCATTCATCTTCCAGCTTCTAGCCACTATGAAAAGGGCTGCCACAAACATTTTGGCACATACAGGACCCTTTCCCTTCTTTAGTAGTTCCTTGGGGTATAAGCCCAGTAGTAGTATGGCTGGGTCAAAGGGTATGCACATTTTGATAACTTTTTGGGCATAATTCCAGATTGCTCTCCAGAATGGTTGGATTCTTTCACAACTCCACCAACAATGCATCAGTGTCCCAGTTTTCCCACAGCCCCTCCAACATTCATCCTTATTTGTTCCTGTCATCTTAGCCAATCTGACAGGTGTGTAATGATACCTCAGAGTTGTCTTAATTTGCATTTCTCTGATCAATAGTGATTTGGAACACTCTTTCATATGAGTGGAAATAGTTTTAATTTCATCATCTGAAAATTGTCTGTTCATATCCTTTGACCATTTATCAATTGGAGAATAAGCCCCAACTTTCTGCCTGGCCAGACTGCCAGGGCTCTAGAGATGATGTGAAATATTGATTATAATGTGTTCCATTTTTTTAATCTATGGCTCCATCCCTATCCTTCAATGAGAAGTTCTATCTGTGTCCAGGACCCGTTATCATAAGACTCAGACCTCTCAAGTCTGTTGTGCTCACCTATAAGATAGGCAGAGACAATTAATATGACTAAAATGGATCTCTGTGCCCAGCCCCCCACGTGGTAGACTGGGAGTCTCTTAGGGTTAAAGAAAGAAGTAGTAGTAATTTTAGCTGCTTCTCCCCTTCCTACAGTTTCTTATTCCAAAAAATACATTGTCTGACACAACAGTGGCTCCCTGTTCTCTTTTATGGTTTCATTACTTTCAAAACTTATTTAGGAGGTGATTTGGGGGGAGAAGGAAAGAGCATTTGGCAGCTCAACAACAATTCCTTGGACATTCTCTCAATCCTCAAAGTATCATCACCTCAAGTCTTAAAGAATATAAGAATTTAGAAGAGAAAAGGTAGAGATTGCAATATTTACAATCAAATATGATTTGATTAGATTAATTAATGGACACTAGAGGGCTTTCTAGAGCAAGAAGAGGCTGTCCCACATATAGGCAGACTTCCTTCACTTTGTTGGCCCTTGCCGATATTGCAGGGTTTGACTGGTTGTTGTTTTTTTTAAATGAAAGTTTATGGCAACTCTGCATCAAAGTAAGGATATTGTCATCATTTTTTCCAACACTAACTGCTCATATCTTGTCTCTGTCACATTTTGGAAATTATCACATAATTTTTTCACCATTATTATATCTGTTATGGTGATCTGTGATCCATGATCTTTGATGTTACTACATAATTCCTTTGGAGAGCCACAAACTATATCCTGAGGGTAAACTTCATCAATAAATATGTGCTTTCTGACAGCTGTCTCCCTTTCTTTGGTTCTCCCTATACCCTGAAACACAACAATAATGAAATTAGTTGAATTAATAACCCAACAATGGCCTCTTGAGTGTTCGAGTGAAAGGAAATAATCTATATAGCAAAGTTTATTGCTATCTTATTTTTTTTAATTGCTATAACCATCCCAACTTTAACAACCATTATCCTAATCATTACCTCTATGGTCAGCAGCCATCAACATGGAGGCAAGACCCTCCACCATCAACAAAAGATTACAACTCGCTTAAGATTCAGATATTGCAGATATTGGCTAGCTTTTTTTTTTTTTTTTTTTTTTTAGCAATAAAGTATTTTTAAAGAGACAGCTAGGTGGCACAATGGAGACTTGGAGTCAGGAAAACTCATCTTCCTGAGTTCAAATCTGACTTCAGACACTTAATAGCCATGTAATCCTTGGGCAAATCATATAAGTTTGTTTCCCTCTCGCTTTCCTCATCTGTAAAATGGGCTAAAGAAGGAAATGGCAAACCAGTATCTTTGCTAAGAAAATCCCAAATGGGATTACAAAGAGTCAGATATAACTGAAAAATGACAGTACAATAAAGTTTTTAACTAAGATATCTACATTTTTTGACAATAATATTGCATACTTAATGGATTTTAAAAATTGATTCTGCAGCTGGACAGGATACTACTACACTGGACTCAGAGAGAACTGCCCCAGATAACACTGATGCAAAGACCACTGTCTCAGAGATAGCTACTAAAGAGACAGCTTCCCCACAGACCACTACAGCCTTACCAAATACAACTTCAGCTGCCCAAAGGTCAACAGAATCTAAGGGTGAATATCTAGCTCTGTCCCAAACCATTGCCTCTTGTTCATTTACCTCAGCCTATATACATTCACAGTTACCCATGGCTTCTGGGGAGGAAGGAGGAAAACAATACAATCAGTTACTTCTGATACTTCATTTATGTCTAGAGTGTGTATTGAGGGGAGTGAGGCAGCAGGTTCACTCCACTTGGAGTCAGCAAATCTGTTTTCCAATTCCATACTTATTAATGGAGTGATGTTGGATTCATCATTTAATTTCTATGAGTTCAGTTTCCTCACATTACAAAAATAAATTGGAGGACTGTACACTGATCATTATCATAAAAAACATTGCACAACATAAAGGCATTGTGCTTCAAAAGGCATCTGTATACCCAGAGAGAAGACTGTAGGGACTGAGTGTGGATCATAACAAAGCATTTTCACTCTTTTTGTTATTGTTTGCTTGCATTTTGTTTCCTTTCTCATTTTTTTCCTTTTTGATCTGATATTTTTGTACAGCATGATAATTGTAAAAACATATATATATATATATATATATATATATATATATATATATATATATATATATATATATATATATATATATATATATATAAGAATTTTACATGTTTAACATATATTGGATTACCAGTTATCTAGGGAAGGGGGTAGGACGAAAGAAGGGAAAAATTGGAACAAAAGGTTTTGCAAAGGTGAATGTTGAAAATTTCCTATGCATGTATTTTGAAAATAAAAGGCTTTAATAAAAAATTGATGAGAAAAAAAGAGGTTATGCTTCAGTAGGTCCTCATAGAGGTGGGTCACTTGGGAAATTTTAAGACAGAACCAACTAATGTCAATTTAGGAGTAGAAAAATTAGGAAAGAAAATTCATGGTGAGTATATTCAAAGGTAGGCCCCAGAATGACCTTTTTCCCAGGCCTGGGAAATCCTCATCTCTATTCCCTAAAATGAATGGTCCATTATCCAAACCTAAGCAAAAGGCTTGAAACTATTTTGGAGTATGAGAATAGTTAAGCTCTTTCTTTTTGGGACAATGAATAACATTGAGCTTTCAGACATCCCCAAGGTCAGTCTGTCAACAAGCATTTATTAAATAGGCACTGGAGATACAATGTACAGCAAAAACAATCAACAAAGGCAAAGTCCTTGCCCTTAAAGAACCTATATTCCAATGGTGGAAACACAATATAAATATCTAGATAAATGGAAGACATAGAGAAAGAATATATAATCTGGAAAGGGTGAGGAACTGACAATACCAGGTAAGGCTTCCTGTAGAGTTGGAGTTTGAAGTAAATCCAGAAGGAACACAGGAAACAGAGCACAGCATTGTAGGCAAGGAAGGTGGATAGCACAGAGGCAAAGAGATGGAATACGGAATAACTTGTATGAGCAACTGCAAGTAGAACAGGTCCCTTCTGGGTATAAAATTATTCTTTGAATCTCTCCTTTCTGTAGTTTAATCTACTAAGCAGGAGGACATGGTTCTCAGCCTCTATGTCCACCCTGCATCATTCTGGCAACAGGTCTAAGTTGTGTCCCCAATCCTGGGCTCAGGATGGTACAAGAAGGGAGTTGAGCTCAGTGAAAGGGAAGGTCTATGGTGACTGGGGCAAACTATGATCTTTTTCTATTTTTCTCGTTTCTAGAAAAAGTGGAAGAAGCAAGAAGATTACTCAATGAGGGGTATCCCTTTCCTATATGAGAGGCAAGAAGATACAACACTATGAGAATCATTTCTTTAAAAGATTCCTTAAA
Organism: Sminthopsis crassicaudata; assembly: GCF_048593235.1. Taxonomy (NCBI): domain Eukaryota; kingdom Metazoa; phylum Chordata; class Mammalia; order Dasyuromorphia; family Dasyuridae; genus Sminthopsis; species Sminthopsis crassicaudata. The sequence continues at coordinate 222,111,797 of NC_133621.1, forward strand.
AGAAATCATCATTAAAAATAGAGTTGCCCAAATCTAAATCATTAAACCAAAAGATCAAAACTGCTTTGTGTTTTAACTGAAGGAACTGTTGGGAAGGGATAACCTTGGACAAAGGGTGAAGTGGCCATTTCTGATAACCAGAAGGGAAATTGCTGTGGAAATCTCTGTCCCCCGAAACAACCAAATGCTGTCTGCATCTTCAGTTATCTAGATCCTTCACATAAATGTATACATAAAATAGTTATAGGGACAACCAAAGGTGAAGAAAGTTATTTATATGCCTTGACATGGTTGCATGTAAACAAAAAGAAGGTAACCAACACTTCATTTAGTTCAATTTTTCCAAAGCCTTTGCAGATTCTTCCTAAATCTCAGATAGAAATATTGCTCCTGGGGTAACCATCCAAGAAAGTTTTTGTTGGACTCCCACTTCGAAAGAGAAAGAAGAAGAAGAAGAAGAAGAAGAAGAAGAAGAAGAAGAAGAAGAAGAAGAAGAAGAAGAAGAAGAAGAAGAAGAAGAAGAAGAAGAAGAAGAAGAAGAAGAAGAAGAAGAAGAAGAAGAAGAAGAAGAAGAAGAAGAAGAAGAAGAAGAAGAAGAAGAAGAAGAAGAAGAAAGAGAGAGAAAGAGAGAGAGAGAGAAAGAGAGAGAGAGAGAGAGAGAGAGAGAGAGAGAGAGAGAGAGAGAGAGAGAGAGAGAGAGAACGCAAAGTAATATAAGGGATGGTTTTGAGAAAGTCCTGAAATAGAAAGCAGGGGAATTAAAAGTATTTAGATGCAACAGACCACCCTCATCTTCATTGTCACATTTTAAAATATTTTATATTTTACCTCTCTTTATGTTTCATTTTACCTGTCTCCCAGATCCTCCAATACCCTTAAGAGGATTAAAGATATCTAGGTTCTCTGCAAATGGCTTCAAATATTTAGAATAGTGTTCCCCTTTTATATTGCCTAAAGGGTGGTAGAGATAAGATACCAACACAGAAAACTATAAAACACATGGCAGAGGGAGACTTTCTGAAAAGTCAGGCAGGTATAAATTTTTCAGAGGAATGCAAATACAGCAAATACCACCTCATATTCTGGAAAGAAGAGTTGCAGGCTTTTAATTTAGGTTAATTACTATAAAGCCTAGTCTCAAATTCCTTTTTTTTTTTTTTTTTTTTTTTTGGAGGGTCAGTTAGGGTTAAGTGACTTACCCAAGGTCACTCAGCTAGTAAGTGTTAAGTTATCTGAGGTCAGATTTTTCTATCCACTGCACCATCTAGTTTCCCCTTAGTGTCAGGCTCTAAATTCAAGACCCACCCCACCCCCAGGCTCCAGTTTCAGATATTCCTACTTTCCTGAAATTCCCTACCCAGACTGGCAGCAACATCTCACCTATGATCCTGGCTCCAAAGTCATTGTGGCTGGAAATTTCAGCTTCCGTGAAAATCACATCCAGCACCTAAAACTGAGAAGGACAAATAGAAAAGAACATAAACAAACAGCAGCTCCAGGCTCATTTCTCTGAGCTGAGGTAGAAGGGAAAAGAAGAAAGATTTCCCCTTTCACTGGTTTAGTGCATGGTCACTAAGTTATGTCTAAACAGTGCTTGTCATCCACAGGATGTAGCAGAGTGAGCAAGAGAGGGAGAATGTCCCACACCACAAGCAGCCAATTAAAGAAGCTACCTCATTACTAGTGGTAGGACATTTAAGTGCCCAGAGAAGCCTCCTCACATAGAAAATCACAGAATCTCAGAAATATGAAAACCTTCAGAGGCCTTCTGGTTCAGCTAAAGTTGAAAGAATTCCCTTTAAAACATCCTTGATGAATAGACATCTTAATTCCATTTGTAGACTTTTAAAGATAGGCAATTCAATTCTCTTTCATGTATACATTCAAGAAACTTTTATCCAGGGCCTACTTTGTGATAATCAATGATACACTTTAGATAAGACATGACTCATTGTCCTCCAGAAGTTTATAGTCTCATGAAGAAAAGGGTGATGGAGAGATGAGACACCAACACAAGTAACTAAAACACATAGTAGAGGGAGACTTTCTGAAAAGTCAGGCAGGTATAAAGAGAATCAAATGTATACAAGAGTAAAAGAACGAGAAAAGCAAAAATAACCTAAGAACAGACAATAGGTCTGCATATCAGTGAGAGAAAAGCATTTGGCCCTTACACGTCAGTTGCATCAGGCCATTTGCCATTCATTGACCACATCTTGTACTTTCCTACCTCATCATCATTCTGTTCCATCTATACTTACTCCATCTCTCTCCCTCACCTCCCATTCTTCTATACTCATCAATTCTTCACTTCTCTAAATCCTAGCTCTCCTTCCAGCCTTAATTTAATTATCAACTTCTCCATGAAGCCTTCCCTATTTCTTTCAACCAGAAGTGCTTCCTATTTCCTTTGTAACTTGAGAGATAGTAAAGAAATAGTTGTTAGAACATTGGGACTTGGAGGGAGAAACGTCCTCATTTTAAGCTTTGATTCTGCCACTTACAACTACATAAAATAGGGCTCTCTTTATTAACATCTTATGTCTTATCCCTATCAGCGATCTCTTTTATTTCTTGCACTACTCTCCTTATGATTATCTACAAGAGGTGCTTCCATTTTTTCTCCTCTCACCCTAACTCACTACAATTTGGCTTCTGATATTAGTATTCAACTAAAACTACTTTATCCAAAATCATTAATGAACACTTAATTTCCAAATCTAGTGATTTCTTCTCAATCCGCATCTTTCTTGACCTCTCATAACTAAATAGCATCCTGGAACTGGTTTATCTGAGGAGATACATAAGATAAAAGCTGTTTCCTCCTGGGGAAGGTAACACTTCAACCATTGGTTAGAACTAACAAGACAATTTAAAGCACCCTATACTTCTTGCACTTGATTGAGGGTGCAATAGCATCTTTTTCATCTGCCCCTGCAATTAGCTGTCCATGTAAGAACTAACAAAGGCCCATTCCATTTCTCCAATTTTGGGGGGTGGGGAGAGAAATGGGAATCAAGGAATAAAGATGTCAGCCCCACCATCTTTACCTGCTTCAAGCTGGCTAGGAATGAAAAGAAGTATGTAGGAAGCCACATTCTTCAGTTTGCTGGAAAGCTGCTGCTTCATTGAAGGAAATGGGGGAAGGGATTAACAATAAAGAAAGCAAAACAATCAAGAAGTGGAAGTGCAAGTGGGGCCAAAAGGACTAAATCCATGGACATCAATAATCATAGTGGCCCTTTAAAAATAAGTGGAGTCCTTCACTGGTTCACAGGAATGGAATGATTGACTGATATCTGAGCCAGGATCTTCTGAAGAAACAGGAACTGGATTAACTCTGGTCCAGTGTGTCCAAGTGGGCTGCCCTTCTAGTAGGACCACTGTTGAAACTGAAAGAATAACTTTAAAAGGACCTTTCCATTTGGGGAGAAATGGAAAATCTTTTACATATATGAGATCACTAAGTTATACAGATGATTAGGTGATTTGCCCAGATGAGGTGGAATTAATGTGCTCATGGAGAACAGTTCTCATTTGTTTGAGTTGGGCAGCATTCTGAGAGATCAGAATGGTGTTAAGATCAAGAAGGATGTCCGTTGTTAGAAAATATCTCCTATGGAAGAGCTCAAAATGGCTGAGTTTAACAACTATTTGGAAACCACTCTGCTGTGGAGAAGACAGATGGACAGGAGTCTAATCCAATCTTGTCTAGATTCTGGACTCAATTCAGTGAGGTCCATTTTAGGGTTTGGTTGAGATTGTTTTTCAACCTTTCCAGAGGATTGAGGGTGAAAAGCAGAGTGGAAATAGTATATGATGCCTAATACTTTAGTAATTTGGGAGGTAAAAGAGGAACCATTATCACTCTTCATGGATAAGGAAGGCTGAATCTAGGAATAATGTCTTGGAGGAGAACATAAACTATTTCTTCCACTTTTTCTGAAACCAAATTATAAAAGCATGAACTAAAACTAAGAGTTATCAAGAGCAGTCAACTGAAGGCATATGTGTGAAATCCAAGCCAATCCACACCAGGAAAAGATTGTTTGAGTTGGAGAAAGGGAAGAAGGCAAAAAGTACTCTTAGGGATATCTTAGCATAGATTGCATAGGACTAAAAAAATATAAGGATGGTTCAGATAGATTGGACCAGCAGAGAAGCATTCAAAAGCAAAAATAAATTAGCAAGAGAAGTCCAGAAGAAAGCATCTTTGAGGTCAATGATAGTGAACCAGGAAGGAGAACCTGACTCAGAAGGATATAAGGTTAAAAACCACTGGATGAATAGGAATTTATTCACTTCGCACAAGTCACGGATTATTTGCCAAGTGTCACTGCGTTTACAGACAGGAAGGACAGATAGGTATATTGCAAGGGGAATGACAAGGGACAAGAAGACCATGCTGAATAAATTGGTCTATGATAGGCTGCAGACCAATCCTAGCATGGTGCTTGAAGGGGGATTGTTACTGATGGGGGTATCGTGTAGGATCTTTTAAGTATATGAGAATGGAGGTTGAGAGCTTTTCCTGGTATGCTATCTTCACAAACCTCTAGACTTACAAGATCTTGGAAAGGGGAAGCAAGGGATTGGGTGAGGACAAGGAATGCAAATTGGGGAAATAACATGAAAATAGAACCAAGCTGAAACTTAAGGTCTCAGTCAAGCAGAGGACACAGCTATTCAGGGAAAACTAAATCTGATGGACAGAAGGAGGTTCTCATAAGCACAGGCCAAAAGTCCATGCATTTCCCAGTTTGGGGTTTCTGGTTCCAGAAGGGGCAAGGTCCAGGAGGCTGTCATGAATGTGAGGATTTATGAGGACATTCTTGGAACCAATTCCATTCTTCTTACATTTAAAGAAAGAGTTAGTGAGATGGGAGTCATGGTTCTGGTCACTGGCTTTCACTAAAGCACTGACCAAGACCTGAGCCTTCTGTCTTTCTCCTCTGCTTGTGTCCTATCCTTGGCCACAGCAAACAATCCCTGAAGGAACTTTTGGGATCCCTTTTCAAGTTTTTGAAGCTTCCAGTGAATATCCATAATGGAATTTAAAATGAAATACATGGCCATGATTGTAGTCTCCACTGGGAATTTGGGATCAAGTTTGGTGAATTTGAATCATAGTGTCCTAGAGTCTGTCCTTAAAAGTAACAGGGTTTTCCACTGAGCTATGCGGGATGCTAGTAAATTTGTCTAAAAAGCATGCATGCACATTCCCTTAAGAACTCCTTTAGCTAAGCAAATAAGTATATGATCTCTGAGGAATTTATTCCCAGGTTCATGTTTCACCTGGAATCCATTGTGGGGATAGCATCAGTTCCTGGGGGAAATTGTCAGAAAATCTAATTGCCATATCACCACCATACACCTGAGCACTTATAGAATTTTTGGAATTAGATCCTACTCAGGTTTTGAATTGCACAATATCATTTACCAAGAAGGAGACATCAACTGGTGTTTGGCCACCCAAGGGATCTAGGACCTCTCAAATCAGAAGGATGGAGACAGGAGCAAGAAAATGAGTTATCTCAGACATTGGAAGGGAAGAGAACAGGTGCTCTCTGAGAATAAGGGAAGGGTTGAGGAGCAGAATTGTTCCAGGTTTAGGAACCAAGAGTGCCAGAGATAAAGAGAGGAGAAGTGGAGCAAGCAGTCTGAGAGGTAAGGGAGGAGTAGAAGGAGGATGAAATACAAAAAGAGTCCTGAGTCCATCAGAGACCTTGGAGCAAGAGGAGGAAGAAGGAGAGTAAGGTCATCCAGAATATCAGAGGTGGATCCAGAGTTTGGGGAAGGGATTTTGTCAGTGGTATATTTAGTGTTGGCCAAGAGCATCTTGAAGTTCTTAAAACAAATCAGGTGATTGACAAAGAGCCAGGAAGGCCTAGATATAGGGAGACTTCTGCCTATTTTCCCCCTTGGCAAAATAATGCAGAAAACTGTCATAATTTAGAGACCCATATTCATTGTTCTTCAAAATTGTATTGGGACCCGGGAGGATTACAAAAGAAAATCAGGCTTTTCCTGCTCAGATCATGCCTTGTGAATTTGTTCCAATCCTGAAGAAGTTATCGCAGGAGAAAACTCAGGGAAAGGGGAATGGATACTCCCCATCCCAATTCTGATTTCACTATCAGGCTTTTGGCATCCCAGAAGCCTGGTAGGAGACAAAAGTTGCATTCCATCATAAGCAATCCTGAATACATAGGAAGGCAGACTGAACAAAATGCATGGTACACAGTTCAAGCCCCTCAACCAGCTCTTCCCAGTTTCTGTTAAGGTGAGATTCCCTCAGGAGCACAAGGGCGAGGGAGAGACTGAAAACAAGGTAGAAGGGCAGAGACTTAATGACAACCAAATTTGAAGCCATTCTTAGAGAAAGAAGCCTGGGAGAAAGGGGAAGAGAGACTAAGAGACCTGCCCTCAAACTCCTCCTCTAGGGTTTCAGCACCAGTAGAAATGCAGCAAAAAAACAGGTTCAATAGAAAAGATATATTTATGTACACATAATTGCCTTGAGAGTTGGTGGGAATAAAAGGGGGGGGGGGAAACAAGGTAAAAAAAAAAAACTGCAGAAAACAAAAGAACAACTTACAAGGAAGTAAAAATTGGCACTGTGTGGAGTAAGATATGGTGAAGAATTTACAGATTAAGCACATATTGATCAGAGACTGCTAGCTAACATAAATCAGACCTACATGTCCCAGTCACGTGAAGGCCTAGGCTGCATTCCATTGTCCAAATAGGGATTAGAAACATATACATGGCCGAAGAGGCTGTAAATCACCTTGTCGGCTGCATTCCACTTCAGAATTGTATGACCAATCACAACACATAGAGGGTGGGATTTTGGAGGTTCTTTGTCTGAAATGTATAAAAGTTGTGAACATTTTCAAGGGAGTGGCTCTCTCCAGATGTGAATTTGGCTCCAGACCAGGATGGGATCTGCTTCTTGAGATTCTAATATAATTCTGCTTTTCTATGAGTGATCTCTGAGTAGTCATTTTTGGATAGGATTTTCTATCCCTCACAGCACTATAAATATAACTTCTTCCACCTAAGAACTATCTAGACACAATTACAAAATAAAATAAAATCAGATCTAAACAATTGGAAAAATATAAATTTTCATGGCTAGGCCAAGCTAATATAATAAATTCAGTCTAAATTGGTCTACTTGTTCAGTGCCATACCAATCAAACTGCCAAAACATTATTTTATAGAACTAGAACAAAAAGTCAAGAATATCAAGGAAATTAATGAAAAAAAAAATAGAAAGGATGGTGGCTTAGCAATAGAAAACCTAAAACTATATTATAAAACAGCAGTCATCAAAACCAGTTGGTACTGGTTAAGAAATAGAATGGTGGGTCAGTAGAATAGATTTGATACACACAACATAGTGAGCAAGGCCTATAGCAATCTAATATTTTATAAACCCCCAAAGTCCAGCTTCTGGAATAAAAACTCACTATTTTGACAAAAATTTCTGGGAAAAATGGAAAATAATATGTCAGAAACTCAGCAAAAATCTACATTTCACACCCCATATCAAAATAAGATCAAAACGGAAACATGATTTGGGCATAAAGGATGATACCATAAACAAATTAGGAGAATGAGGGATAATTTACTAACCAGATCTTTGGAGAAGGGAGAAATTTATGCACCAAAGAAGAACTAGAGAACATTATCAAAGGCAAAATGGACTACTTTGATTATATTAAACTGAAAAGTTTTTTTTGTTTGTTTGTTTTGTTTTTGTTTTTGTTTTTGTTTTTCCCACAAACTAACAGAAACCAGATTAAAAGGGAAGTACAAAGCTGGGAAAATTTTTTTACAGGCAGTATTTCTGATAAGGTGTCATTTCTAAAATATACAAAGAACTGTGTCAAATTTACAAGAATACAAGTAATTCCTCAACTGACAAATGGCCAAAGGATATGAACAGACAATTTTTAGATGATGAAATTAAAGCCATGTATAGTCATATGAAAAAATGCTCTAAGACACTATTGATTAGAGAAATATACATTAAAACAACTCTGAGGTAGCACATCACACCTCTCAGCTTGGCTAGGATTATAGGAAATGATAATGATAAATGTTGGAGGGAATGTGAGAAAGCTGGGACACTAATGCATTGTTGGTGGAGTTGTGAAATGATTCCAACCATTTGGAGAGCAATCTGGAACTAAGCCCTTTGGGGCATACGCTTTGATCCACCACTGCTATTACTGGGTCTGTATCCAAGGAAATCATAAAGGAGGGGAAAGGACTAACATGTGCAAAAATGTTTACAGCAGTTCTTTTTGTGGTAGCAAAGAATTGGAAAAGGAATGAATGCGCATAAATTAGGGAATGGCTGAACAACTTGTGGTACATGAAGGTAATGGAATATTATTGTTCTATAAAAATTGATGAACAAACTGATTATAGAACAAACTGGAAAGATTTACACAAACATGTTGAGCAAAACAAGCAGAAACACGAATACATTATACACAATAACAGCAAGAATGTGTAATGATCAACTATGAAAGTTCTGGTTCTTCTCAGTAGTTCAGTGATCCAAAGCAATCCCAATAAACTTTGGACAGAAAATATCATCTACAACCAGAAAAAGAACTAAGGAAACAATGTAAATCAACACATGCTATGTTAACTTCTTTGTTCTTTTTTTTATCTTTCCCATTGTTTTCCCCTTTTGCTCTGATTTTTCTTTCCCAACATAATTAATAAAGCAATGAACATTATAAATAAATAAACAAAAAAAGAATATAAATTCTTATAGACATTTTAAAAATAATTTAGAAAAGGAAGAAGAAAATGAAATCAAACAGCATCAAGGAACTGGTTGGACAGAGGAGGTTGTTTATAAGGGATAGTTATAGGAAAGTGGTTGTCTTCTTCACCCCTGAATCCCAGTAGTAAATAAGGAAGCTGAGTAGCTTTGAAAGGAGAAAGAAGTACTCCTGGAGAAAGAGGAGACATTAGGGGAATAGAAGGCAGGAGCTGATAGTATAGGGGTGGGAGATGGACATCCCAGAGAATATCTGTAAAGTTCAATCTTAAATTAATGTGGTATAAAGGAAGATTTGAGTTCACAGATAAAGTACTAAGTGAGCTGGCAGTGGGGCTTCCTGACCCTACTGCCTATACATCCCTCATTCTTCCCTCTTGGTCCTGAAACTGCTTGAGTAACTTTCATATTGATCCCTAAAGTGTTCATTGTTTTATTGAAGCCCCAAAGGCTGTGAGAAAATACGTTGGTCAACATAAACAAACCTCCTGATACCTAGGGAGGCTAGTATGGAGCTTTATATGTACTGAGTCTGCCCTAATGGGATAGAGTGATTTTGACCCCACTTTATTAGCTAATTTGAAGAGCAATTTTTAGAAGCAGAGTTGGTTGTAATATTAAAAAAAAATGAATTGAGAAGGAGAATAGTGTACTTGAGTAAAGGTTTGGAAGTCAGAAGAAATGTGGGTTCCAATTCTACCTCCATCACTTATGAATTTTATGAAGATAAATGAAATACTTCATTCCTCTATACTTTATTTCTTCATCTGTAAAATGAGTATAACAATGTCTTCATTACTGCTATCACTGGGCTGTTGTAAGGATCAAATAAAATAATATATATTATAAGACTTAAAACACCATCAAAAAGCTAGATATTATTAGTAGGTGATCTACTTATCTATAAAACAACCTGAAAGAAAAGTTAAAACCCCCAAAATGCAATGCATAATAACTTCTTATGTGCAAATTTATAAGTTCAATAGCTTATAGACTCATGACCACTTCTAGGCCGAACAAGGACCCTAAGAGGAAAATCAAATAAACATGAAAGTAGGAAAACAGTGATGGGGTTCTATTGGCAGTCAGAGAGTTGTGGAAATCCCCTTTTGGTAAGAGGAGTAGATTCTTTGTGAAAGAATTCACAAATCTGAAGAATTTTAGGTGGCAAAAATGGAAGTTTATTGTTGGATGAGAAGTCAGCTTTGCTAAGAGACTTACTTCCTCAGTGGCAAAGTTCTATTAGGGAAATGGAGTCTAGCACTAAGAAGAGAATGCCTTCTCAGCGGGCAGGGTCCTGGTAACTTGACCAAAGAAGCAGAGCATGCTACTTTTGACCTTCTGCAAAGAAACGAGTAAACAAAAACCTATTGTATGAGCAGATGGGGAGGGGGAGGGAGGGACAGGAAAGAAGGGTAAGGGAGGCTGGGCAGTTTGAGCTGATCAGACCAGAATCTCCTAATTGAAATTACTTTGAAGGCTTTTTCAGCCTGAATTTGAATAGGCATACAGCTATCAATGGGGGTGATGTGCCTTAGAAATGGCCCAGCCTGAGAAGCTCTCTCACAGATTCCACAGAGCCTGGGAGAACAGGAATTAAAGGGGACAGAATTTCAGAGTGTTAATTTCAAAATGGAACACAGTTTCACACCCCCATCAATAGGAATATTGAGAAATTGAGTCCTAGAAAGGCTTTCCCCACTGTTTGAAGATAGATGGCATTTCTAAAGGATATGCATCTTTATGGCCCATATGGAGTCAATTGGATTCAAAATTCTTATGAGGAGGAAACCAGATCTGCAACCACTATTTTAGAATGTTAATAATCTACACAGGTTGCTTCAACTAGTAAAAAAATCTTTGCCTGGACAGGAGTATAAGTCTGAGTCAGTCACCATGTTCTTTTCTGCAGAATATCTGAAAAGACAAAGAACATTATGGTACCTAATCACATAAAAAGGAGCAGACAGTCCTGATCAATTCAATCATTCACAAGCCATTGGCTAACATGTACCAGTGCCTCCCCCAATTCTGAATTACAAAGAGTCAAAGTCATAAAATATTCACACTGGAATGGACCTAATAGTTGAAAAAAAATTATCTCTACAACTAGACTTTGCTTGAACATCACTAAAAAAGATTAAAATCACTCTCTACCAGAATAGCCCATTCCAATTAAGTGGCTCTGAAGTGGACACAAGACACAACAGAGGTGCCAGGATTATATGTCCATTGAGTAAGCTGATTTACCATGTCTCTAGGATAATAAACTAGCACATCACCGAAGTAGCACAAATATGTTTGTTGAAACAGTGTTGCATTCTAGGAAGGCTGATCAAAAAAAAATAAGGATTCTTAAAGGATACTACAGAAGTTTTGTGTGTGTGTGTGTGTGTGTGTGTATGTGTGTGTGTGCCAGTGAAGTGTATGAATCCCTTTTCATAATTATGTTTTTAAATACATTAAATAAAATACACAGAATTTCTAAAGAAACCAATCATATTGAAATATCATTATCAAAATGTGTTTTGAGTTGTTTTTATAAACAAGTGCACAGGCACCCCTCTTTGTAGTGGCCAGAAACTGGAAACTGAGTGGATGCCCATCAATTGGAGAATGGCTGAATAAATTGTGGTATATGAATATTATGGAATATTATTGTTCTGTAAGAAATGACCAACAGGATGATTTCAGAAAGTCCTGGAGAGACTTACATGAACTGATGCTGAGTGAAATGAGCAGGACCAGGAAATCGTTGTATACTTCAACAACAACACTATATGATGATCAATCCTGATGGATGTGGCCCTCTCCAACAATGAGATGAACCAAATCAATTCCAAGAGAGGAGTAATGAACTGAACCAGCTACACCCAGCGAAAGAACTCTGGAAGTTGACTATGAACCACTACATAGAATTTCTAATCCCTCTATTTTTGTCTGCCTACATTTTTTATTTCCTTCACAGGCTAAATGTACACTATTTCAAAGTCCAATTCTGGAAATAGAGAGCTAAGAATGGGAAGAAAGGAGGATTGTGGTAGGAAGGCTTGCCATATGGCAATCTAGGCCCTGGAACCCTAAAGTTCAACTTCTTCATAGAAAAAATGTATGAAAATAGCAAATGTTGTTTGATGTTGCTAATTTTCTAAAATTCAATTTATGTTAGTTAGTTCTATGTGGGATGAGATCCAGAACAAGGTCAGCCTTTCACAAAAATAAAAGCAAAAATGATTCCAGAATCTAGCCTCATCAATTCACACTATTTTTTCACTTACTTTTTTTTTAACTCTTCTTCTATCTCTTTCAATATTTTTTAATGTTTTTCATGTTGTTGTGAATATTTTCCAAGTCTTTTCATTGTAAAATTTGATTCTCTATATAGATGTGAGTTTTTGACCATTGTAATAAATGACATTACTAATTCATTCACTGAGGTCTATATTCAATTTTCCCAAAAGGAGGGAGCTGTGTAGAAATGTATAAGGGAAGATGAGACAGAATAGTTAGTGATGAGTTGAGATAGCATCTCTTTCCCTGGGAATTGTAAAAAGACAAGTTACTCCCAAAGAGGATGGATGATATTTCAGCCACTGTTATGATTTCTCTACTAGAAACATCAAGAAGATACAAAGGTGGACTTAAAAACATCCAGGCTACTGAGAAGTGGGGAGAATACATACTTAGGACTTGTGATGTAGGGGGAAAATCTCTCAGATTTTGTTTCAGGGAACCTTAGTTGGAATTCTAGTTTTGCTATTATTATCTGTATGACTTGGATAAATTGCTTGCTCTATCTTCAGATTCCTTCTTGATAAAACTAGGAGGTTGTGGGATGAGATCCTCATAGGAAAAGTCATAACATCATAAATTTGGATCCTAAAAAAGTTACAAGAGTCAGTACAACCTCCATTAAAAACTGATCTTCCTATTGCACAGGTCTGACCAATTCACCCTTTCCTTCATTCTATAAACTTCATTCTATTTCTCCCTAGGGTCAGATATCAGTTCCTCTGTTTGGTTTTTAAAGCTTTTAAAAATTTATTTCCTTTCTGCCTTTCTAATCTTCTTACATCTCACTTCCTTCCATGTATGTTTGCTCTAGCGATATTGACCTCCTTGCTAATTCTCAGACACTATACTCCATCTTCTGATTGGGCAATTCTACTGACTCTCCTCCATGCTGTAAAACTCTCCCTCCTTCTGTCTGCCCCTGAATTTCTTAGCTTACTTCAAGTCTCAAAGAAATTTCAACTCTGTAAGAAGCTTTTAACTACTTTTCTTCTTAATCTTTCCTTAGTTTTCCCTTGAAGATTACTAAAAATTTTCCCGAATGTGTGTATGTGTGTGTGTGAATGTGTGTGTGTGTGTGTATGTATATATACATATATATATGTATATATACATATATATATATATATGTATATATATATGTATATATATATATATATATATATATATATATATATATATATATATATATATATATATATATATATATATATATATAGTACATAGTGGTGTCCATATTTTCATCTCCAATAGACTGTGAGTTCCTTAAGTTCTTTATATACCCAGTGTTTAGCACAGTATCTGGCACATAGTAAATGCTTGATAAATGCTAGGTGACATAACTTGACTTAAGTCAGGTGGAACAGTATCTAAAATTCCATCATTAGTGATAAATTCACTAATAGTTATTTGTTGATCCAATCATTGAATTACTGAAAAAAAAAAATTGATCAGTTTTGGAAGGGGTACAAAGAAAGTCTTTAAAACTTCAAAGTGATGGAAGTTTCTTGATTTTGCTTTCCTCCTCAGCAGTAGGAAATGGGAATGTTAAAATTAAAAACATTCTCCAAATCATTAATATTAATAGAAACCAAAACAATCCTGAGATTTCACCTCACACTGTGAAAATTGGCAAAGATGGCAATATTCAGTGTTGGAGGGATTGAGGCACATTCATATATTATTGGTGGAACTATGAAATTGTATAACCATTTTGGAAAAGAAGTTGTAATTATGTAAATAAAGTCACTAAATTGTCTATATCCTTTGAATCAGAAACTATTTCTAAGCTTATACCATACTGACAAGGAGAAGAAGAAGAAAAGAAAAAAACATTATATATCAAACTATTTATAGAAGTGCTTTTTTGTGATAGCAAAGAACTGGAAACAAAATAGATGCCTATTGATTGAAGAAATTTTGGAATATGGATACAATGAAATATTACTCTGCTATAAAAAATGATATGTATCTATAATAGTGAGAAGCATAGAAAGATATACATGAACAGATGAAACAAACTACCAAAAAACCCAACATGCACAATAATTACAACAATGTAAATGAAAAGAAAAATCATATAACAAAAAAACTTGAAAGGTTATATAACAAAATTATAAATATTAAGCATGACTCTAATGAAAAGATACGAAAAGCAACAGTTCCAACTCACCTTTCATGAAGACAGGAGGTCTACTGATGTTATACAATGTATATGTTTTCAGACTGTTTCAATATACCTCTCAATTGCGCATATATTTTTTTCTTTTAAGAAAAATTATATAGGATGGCTTTCTAAAACGAGAAGGAGAAGTTACTGGAGAAAACTATGATAATGAATATAGCAGAAGGCATCAATTAATTATTTTTAAAATTGAAATTTAAATAGAAAAGGAAAAAGAATAGTTTTACAAAAGCATGTTCCTCTCAACAATTATATGAAGCATTTAATAGATATATTATTCAAATTCCCTAGGTAATGAAACTGAGCTCCTAGTGATGCCCAATTCTAACCCTTTGTAGACATCTGGAAATAGAGAGCTAAGAATGGGAAGAAAGGAGGATTGTGGTAGGAAGGCTTGCCATATGGCAATCTAGGCCCTGGAACCCTAAAGTTCAACTTCTTCATAGAAAAAATGTATGAAAATAGCAAATGTTGTTTGATGTTGCTAATTTTCTAAAATTCAATTTATGTTAGTTAGTTCTATGTGGGATGAGATCCAGAACAAGGTCAGCCTTTCACAAAAATAAAAGCAAAAATGATTCCAGAATCTAGCCTCATCAATTCACACTATTTTTTCACTTACTTTTTTTTTTTTAACTCTTCTTCTATCTCTTTCAATATTTTTTAATTTTAACATTCCCATTTCCTACTGCTGAGGAGGAAAGCAAAATCAAGAAACTTCCATCACTTTGAAGTTTTAAAGACTTTCTTTGTACCCCTTCCAAAACTGATCTAGTTTTTTTTTTTTTTTCAGTAATTCAATGATTGGATCAACAAATAACTATTAGTGAATTTATCACTAATGATGGAATTTTAGATACTGTTCCACCTGACTTAAGTCAAGTTATGTCACCTAGCATTTATCAAGCATTTACTATGTGCCAGATACTGTGCTAAACACTGGGTATATAAAGAACTTAAGGAACTCACAGTCTATTGGAGATGAAAATATGGACACCACTATGTACTATATATATATATATATATATATATATATACATATATATATGTATATATACATACACACACACACACACATTCACACACACACATATACACATTCGGGAAAATTTTTAGTAATCTTCAAGGGAAAACTAAGGAAAGATTAAGAAGAAAAGTAGTTAAAAGCTTCTTACAGAGTTGAAATTTCTTTGAGACTTGAAGTAAGCTAAGAAATTCAGGGGCAGACAGAAGGAGGGAGAGTTTTACAGCATGGAGGAGAGTCAGTAGAATTGCCCAATCAGAAGATGGAGTATAGTGTCTGAGAATTAGCAAGGAGGTCAATATCGCTAGAGCAAACATACATGGAAGGAAGTGAGATGTAAGAAGATTAGAAAGGCAGAAAGGAAATAAATTTTTAAAAGCTTTAAAAACCAAACAGAGGAACTGATATCTGACCCTAGGGAGAAATAGAATGAAGTTTATAGAATGAAGGAAAGGGTGAATTGGTCAGACCTGTGCAATAGGAAGATCAGTTTTTAATGGAGGTTGGACTGGAGTGGGGAGCAGGGAGGCCAACTGGCAGGTACCGAAATGTGAAGTAATGAGAAAATGGACTACAAGAGTAGCAGTGGCAGAAAAGTACCAAGAGATGTTAGGAAGATAGGAATGTAGAATTTGACAACAAATTTGATAGGATGAAGGAGGGGGCAAAGTGAAAGACAGTGAGGAGTCCAGGAGGACACCTAATTTGCAAGTCCGAATGACTAGATGATTGTACCCTTGGTAATAATAGTGAAATTAGCAAAAGAAGGGAGTTGAGGAGGTAGAATAGGGAGTGAAGATAAAGAGTTCAGATTTGGATGTTTTGCATTTAAGATATCTATGGGACAATCAGTTTGACCATTCCGTTGGATTATTGGTGATGAGAGATTGGAAGTTAGAAAAGAGGTTAGGGCTGTATCAGTAGACTTGAGAGTGATCTTCATAAAGATGATCATTGAATCCATGGAAGTTGATGAGATCACCAAGTGAAATAAGCAAAGGGAAAAGAGAAGAAAAGAGGGCCCAAACCAGAGCTTTGTAGAACCCTCAGAGATTATGAGTGTGACTTGAATGAAGATCCATCAAAGCAGACAAAGTAGAAGTGGCCAGATAGGGTGAGAGAGAACAATGTCATGAAAGCAGAGAAAGAAGAGCAATGAGGAGAAAAAAAGGATCAATAGTTACAGGGTCATAGAGAGGAATTTTGGAAGAGTGACAGAGCCACTCAACTCTGACTACTTGGAAGTCAGCATCCTTTGCCTAGGATAAAGTGGTTGTGAAATGATTTGAGGAACACATTCTAAATGAGGAGGTTATGGTAGAACTTCTAATCCCCAGTAGCTCAGATTACCATCAGTAAGACTCAGAACTAAAAGACAGAGAATAGCTCCCCATGTGAGTGGAGTGGAGCAGTGGAGACACCATTACAGACAATGAGAAACTCAGACCTCATCTCTACAGCACAATTTGTAACCATGTCATTTATCTAGAACTGATCTGACTTTACAGAGTAGGATCAGGAACCAGGTTCAGGAACCTTTGCTTTGGGGGAGTTTTCACCCTCCTATGCAGAATCACAGAAGGGCCAGGCTATGAACCCCAGAGATGAAAATAGTCATCTGATCTCCTACAGAGAAATACTGTACTTAGTGGTTTTATGTCATTGCTCCTCTCTCTCCCTCTCTCCCTCCCTATTTCTTTCTCTCTCCTTTCCTCTCTCTCTCTCTTCCTTTCTCCCCCATTTACACACACACACACACACATACACACACAGAAAAAGAGAAAGAGAGAGACAGAGTCAGAGAGACACAGAGAGAGAAGCAGAGACAGAAGGAGAGGGAAAGGGAAACAGAGACAGAGAAAAGAAGAAATCATCAGAGAGAGATGACAGACATAGAGAAAGAGACAGTAAGAGACAGACAGAAAGGGAAAGAGAAGGGAATAAGCAAGCTACAAAGAAACAGAGATAGAGTGAGAGAGAGAGAGAGAGAGAGAGAGAGAGAGAGAGAGAGAGAGAGAGAGAGAGAGAGAGAGAGAGAGAGAGAGATTCTGACAAAAAAATTGGGGAAACTAAGGCTCAGATGTCACAAAACAAATAAGCATAAAGGAGATAGAAACCCAGGGAAGAAGAACTGGGAACTCCAACGTATCCCTAGCTCCAGCTGAGAACTAATGTGGTCACTGACAAATGGAAACCTTGTGCCATCCTTCTTTCCTGTTAACAGACAGGATCATCCCTTAATAAAAAGATCATCCCTTAATAAAACTCATCTTGAGAATTATTTGTCCAGATGCTCATGGGAATAAACCAGAAAAACTCATCCACACTCCTTTATCGGATCAACAGCATGGCTAACTATCCTAGAATTTGGGTATGGTCTGTGACACAAGAATAGAACCAAAAAATAACTAGAACATATGAACAACCCTATTTTCACATCCCCTTCATTCCCTTGTAAAGCATTTCATCCCAACACTTGTGCCTCTTGCTCTCACAACTGTACTGGGGAATAGGGAAATGGGTGGGTTCTGATTTCCAGGATAAATTCAAGCTCAGAGAAAGAAAGTTATGTTCCAGAACTCAAGGCTAAGACCAATATCAAAACCTAGAGTTTCCAGGCATCTTGTGACTTTCATCATGGAACATTAGTTAGTGAAAAACAGGCTGACAGGAAGAAAAACACATTGTCAAAGATTTATTAACTGCCCTAGCCCCCATCCATTACTAACTGACTCCTAAGGTTGACAATTTGTTTAAAGTCTCTTTTCTTTTAAAGCCAGTACAGCTGGCTTTGAAAAATATTTCTTTTATTTAGGAGGACAGATTTGTAAGAAAAGATTTGGCAATCTTAAGCCTCAAGTATCTTCCCACATCTTGTTTCCAATCTCACATCCCACACCCTTTAAGTCCTCTTCCCCAGTTTGCTTCCCATTGCTCACTCATCTTTATTTTTTAATGCTTCATGGATGCCTTTTATTTTACATCATAATCATTTCTGCAAATACTAACCCCTCTAAATTAAACCATTCCTTGTAAAACCATTGAAACAAAGCACCCAATCCAGAAACAGCATTTGACAATACAACAAAAGTATGTCTAGATAATCCCCAGCTACTCTGCCCTAAAGGAGAGAGATATGCATAATTATTTGCTTTCAGGGATCATTATTGGCCACTCAATTGCCCAGACTTCGATTTCCCCTATTTTATTTATATTATCTCTTTTTTATTTATATTGATGTAGCCATTCTACTTACTTTGTCTCTACTTATTTCAGAGTGCATCCCTTAACACAAATCTCTCCCCAGATTTTCTATATTACTTATAGTCCTTTCTTTTCATACAATGATATTATTGTATTCATATATCACAGTTTTCGAGGAGATATTTTATTTTTTTAAATAACAACTATTTGTTTTTTCTCCTTGCCAATGTATTCCCAAATTTTAAAAAAAGTTTTAAAAATCTCTTTTTAATATACATTTAGTTAGTTAGGCATAACAAATTCTGGCACCACCTATGTCCAAAAATGCATGCCTCATTGTTTTATATGTCTATCATGTCTCTATAAGGTTTCCTCTGGAGTCATGATTGATCACTGAATTGTTCAGGGTTTTTAAATAGTGTTCACTTTTAAAATATTGACATTATGCCATAAATGCTTTTCCTTGTTCACTTCATTCTACGTCAAATCATAGATGTCTTTTCAAATTTCTTTAAAATTATTCTTTTCATCATTTTTTAGAGCAAAACAGTATTCCATCATATACATATGCCACAATTTATTCAGTCATAACTCCGAATGGTGGATACCTCCTTAATTTATAATTTTTTGCCACTAAATATTTGTGTAATAATTTTCTCATTCTTTTATCTCTTTGGGGGATCAAATCTAATCATGATATTATTCAATCAAAACTTAGTGACTTTGGGAGCATAGTTCCAAATCACTTTCCAAACTGGTTGGACCAATTCAAAACTCCACCAATGATAGAGTAATAAACTTGTTTTCCACAGCTCTTCCAGAAACTGTAATTTGCCTTTTTACTATCCTTGACAATCTGATAGCTGTAAGATGGAAAAAAAAATCAGAATTATTTTATTTCTTCTTCTCCCCCCCCCCCCCTGAAGCTGGGGTTAAGTGACTTGCCCAGGGTCACAAAGCTAGGAAGTGTTAAGGTTGGAGATCAAATTTGAACTCGGGTCCTCCTGAATTCAAGGCTGGTGCTCTATCCACTGCGTCACCTAGCTGCCCCAGAATTATTTTATTTCAAATATTCCCAATTATAAATGATTTTGGAACTTTGTTTCACATGGCTATTGATAGTTTGCATTTCTTCCACTGAAAACTGACAACATCTGAAAAAATTATCAATTATGGAAATGATTCTCATTATAAATTTGAATCAATTCTTAATATGTCTTCAAAGTATGATTTTAATTAGACATTTGCTATAAAAATTGTTTTCCCAATAAACCATTTCCATTACAATCTTAGCTACCTTGGTTTTATTTGGGAAAAAATTTTCCAGGTAATTTGATCAAAATAGTTCATCTTTTCTTTCATAACCTTCCTATCCCTTCTTTGATCATAAAAACTTACCCTTCCCTATGGATCTGAAAGGTAAATTCCTCCTTTTTCCTATAATTTATTTATATCTATTGCTTGTATTCATTTGGAGCTGATCTCAGATACCATTTTTTCAGCCTTTACTCCAGTTACAAACATCCACTTTATTTCCAGTTCTTTTATACCACAAAAAATGGTTTATATTAATCTGTTGGTATATATTAATCTTTTAATTACCTAATTAGCTAATGGGTAAGAACACTATAATCACTTTTCTTTCATAGTTCTAAATTTCAGAAGTCAAAATTTAAAAAACACATTACAAATATATATATATATATATATATATATATATATGTAAACAAGTAAAACAAATTTCTACATCAATTATGTCCAAAAAAAAAAATGAAAACAGAAAAGAAAGAAAGAAAGAGAAGAAAATACACTTTAATCTGCCATCTTAGATGGTTGATTCTCTTCTTGGAGGAGGACAGAATGCTTCACCATGAATCCTTGAAATTGTGCTTGGTCATTGTATTAATCAGAATTACCAAGTTTTTCAAAGTTGATTAGCTTTATTTTATTATTATTACTATATAAAC
Source organism: Sminthopsis crassicaudata (assembly GCF_048593235.1). Classification (NCBI taxonomy): domain Eukaryota; kingdom Metazoa; phylum Chordata; class Mammalia; order Dasyuromorphia; family Dasyuridae; genus Sminthopsis; species Sminthopsis crassicaudata. The sequence goes on from NC_133621.1 coordinate 222,132,274, forward strand.
TTTTCTCCTGGTTTTGTTTGCTTTATGTTGCATCAGTTCATAAAAGTCTTAGCAGTATACACACACACACACACACACACACACACACACACACACACACACACATTTACACTGTTTACTCCTTTCTTGATCATTTGGGGCAATGGGACATACTTTAATAGCCTTTGGGGCAGACTTTCCAGAATGGTTGGACTAATTCACAAGATTCACCAATAGTACATTAAGTTTAGTTATTTTTCTACATACCCTTTGCCATTTTCTTTTGTTGTTGTTATTTTATGTAATCTTATGGATGTGAACTGCTACCTCAGAATTGTTTCATTTTGTAGTTCTCTTATTTTAGAGCATTTTTCATATGGCTATTGATAGTTTAGATATCTTCCTCTGAAAACTTTTTATTTATGCTCTTTTGATATTAAACAGATGAGGAATAGCCCTTATTCTTGTAAATTTTATTTAGTTCTCTATGTATTTTAGAAATGAGACTTATATTAATGAAATTTATTGCAAATAATTTTTTCCAGTTGTCTGCTATTCATTTCATTTTTGTTGCTTTGGTTTTATTTGTGCAAAAATTTTAATTTTATGTAAGCAAAATTATGCTTTTTTTACCTCCTAGAAGACATTTCTATCTTTTGTTTGGTCATGAACTATTTCTCTCTCCATGGATCTGAAAAGTAATTCCTTCCATGATCCATTCATTTCCTTATAATAGCACCCTTTATGTCTAAATCATGTACCCATTTTGAAATATATAGTATAATTATATGTTAGTCTACTTTCCAATTTTTCCAACAGTTTTTGTCAAATAATGAATTGTGAACTTAGTATTTGGAATTTGGAGGTTTATCAAATACTAGGTGACTATGCTAAATTAATTCTATGTATTATATACCTAATCAGTTCCATTGATCAAGCTCACACACACCCAGTTCCAAATTGTTTAGACAATTACAACTTTTTTGTATAGTTCAAGACCAATTAGAACCCCTAACTTAACTTAAGCCATCATACAATCTGCAAAAAGTGATAGTTCTGTTTCCTCCTTTTCTTATCTCTATTGTTAGGATTTCTAGTATAATATCAAATTGTAATTGTAATAATGGACAATTTGCCTTATCCCTGATCTGATGAAAAACTTCCAGATTTTTTGTTATTCAATCATGTCCAACTTCTTGTGATACCATTTAGGATTTCCTTGCCAAATCTACTGACGTGATCTGTTATTTCCTTCTCCAGCTCATGTTACAGAAGAGAAAATAGAGGCAGACAAGCTTAAGTGACCTGCCCAAGGTTACACAGCTGATAAGTACCTGACTTCAGGACAGCATTCTAAACACTGCACCACCACCATGGCCGTGGGTATGTCACCTGGAAATGATAACCAATGAGAGGCTTCAAAGAAAAATCAGAATAAAAGATATCATCTAGGAAAAACATGAAGAAAAGATGGTTGATCATATGATCATATGATAGGTGCCCTCATAATCTTAGGAAAGTAATAAACATAAACTGTCCTTTGGTGGACTTCAAAAGGAAATAATTGGAGGACAAGGACAAAAGTCAGATAGGATAGGAAGACATTAGCTGTGATATGAACTTTTGGGAGGAACTTCTGATTTAAGGATATACATCTGAGTATGTGCATGTTGCAAGATACTATTTAGCCTAAGCCTAATTGGTGCCAACCTACTTTCCAATTTTCCCAACAGTTTTGATCAAATAGGAAGCCCTTACTCCAGTTTTAATGTTCTTAAATTTTTCAAAGGAGTTTTATTCTTTTTTATTGCATCTGCTTTATATTTATTGACTACTCAATTATTATTCTTTTCTATTTTTTAACTGGTATCAAATAGCTTTTATTATTATTGTTTTACAGTATGATTTAATGTCTTATAATACTACATATGCCCACTTCATTCTTCATGGTTTTTCTCCACTATTTTCTTCAGTATCTGTATCTTTTGTTTTAAATGAATTTTCTGTTTCATCTAGTTTTGTAAAGTATTCCCTTCATAATTTGTTATGGCTTTAAATTTATAGTATCTTCATTTTGATTAAAATTACATGACCCAACCATAACACTAATAGCTCTTCATTTATATGTGTTAAGAGTATTTTGTGATTTATTTGCATGAATTTTACATATATCTTGACAAGCTAACACCCACATATTTAAGCACTTTTTACTTCTTTTTAATGGGCTTTCTCTTCTTGGATTTTGGTAGTACTGCATAGGAGTGCTAATCATTTTTGTAGGTTGATTTTGTACCCTGCTACTTTATTGAAGAACTTTGCTCATTTTTAAGAGATACAGTTACTGGGTTGATATTTGTTTTTCTGAGCAAAGATGTTGCTTCTTGTCCAGAATGTTATAGTTCAGCCTGGTCTCTACTTATGAACTTTTCCACCTCACATGAACTCTCCTAAGACTTCAGAGAAGTTAAATGTGAGTTTTTATTTCATTCTGTTTCTCTCCAGGCAGGAATTGGCCTAAAGTCTTCTCTGACCTTTACTTGTCTCAAAATCAGGTACTTGCAACTCTCTCTCTGGCTATAACATTAGGCATTATCTTCAGGATACAAACTTCCTTTTTCTTGTCTACTATTCGAAGAGTCTCTAACAAGAGTAATTATTTCCCAGCTATGCTGGCTGCTTTCCTCTCAACTTGAGTTGTATTCTGGACTGTTCCATCTCCTTACTCTTGCCCCAGAGGCTACTCTCACTTTCCTTCCCTCATATTTCAGTAGCATATTTTATGCTATTTTTTCCTCTAGTAGAATGTCAACTCCTTGAAAGTAGAGACTATCTTCTTTTCTTATATTAGTATTCCCAGTATTTAGCACTGGGATACCATATTGGAAGTTCTTAAGAAACATTTTATCTTTAACTAGAAGCTCTTTCTCCAAAGAACACTTCAAGGAATCCACCTTAGTCACCACTTCCAAAAATGTCTCTTAACTACTATCATTTAACTTTCTATCCCCCTCCACAGATATGACTAAATGACCCTTTTGAAGTGATCCTGAATATCCACTTCTCTCTTTTGGGTACATTTCAGAAGAGTTTATAAATCACACTCCTTCTTATCTACCAGTGGGACTTTAGACATAAACTCCTTTAATCACTTCACCCAGACATTCAGTTAATTGACTAAGAAAGAACCTACTTCAGCCACCACTTGCCAGAAAAACACTCAGACAGTCCTGACAAATGCCATGATATATGTCTCCTTTTGCTTTGTTTTCCTCCATCCTCAATGTTTGTTCTGTGGGTTTACTGCTGAGACTGACAAAAGACTGTTGGTAGGATAAAAACTAGAATTGTCCAGTGATTATAGAGGGCAGGAGAATTTTCTGTATTAAAATGCAAATAAGAATTCTAAAGAATTTATAGTATGTAAGCATGACATCAGAGACTTCTGGAAGGAAATCAGGGATAATCTCAAAATATCAACCAATTAATAATCAACAGATAAAAGGATTTGTTGAATAAATATAAGTAAAATAAATGGAAAAAATACGAATTATCCATCTATAAGGTACTTAGAAGGAGGGGCACTACCAGATGTAAGTATCAGGAAAGGCATCACCCATCAATTGCCACCCATCACTTAGACCTGGAACAGGGGCATGAACAATCTAATCAAAAGCTCAACTCAAAATATCTCATTCCAGCACTGATGATCTGTCTGAACTCATTTCTCAATAGTGAGCATACTTCTATCGCACCATGATCTCTCCATCCCAATAATTGGGAATACCTAGTTCCCATTGTTCCAAACCCTTTCTGATCTTCCTTTAATTCCTCCTAATTTCATATTCTCCTCAATGTAAACCCCTCAATCTCCCACTCTAAAGACACCCATCCCTTCCACTGTCTTCTCTAGAAAGTTTGTTTCTAGATAACAAACTTGCTTTCTTCTTAAACTTTTTTCCCCTTTCATTCCCTTCAACTTTTGACTGTCACTGAAACTGGTTTCCTCTTAAGGATATCACATCAATGGCCTCCCTTTCTAGTGACATTTGTTTATAGCCCCTGATTCACTGGTAATGAAGAGTAGAAGGAATACTTCTTGCTCTCCATTGCCTCTTCCAGACGTGTCCTCTACCACTATCACTCAGGAACCTCTTTTCCTTAAAAGTTCATTCAATCAAAATAGTTTGCTGATTCAAGGTAATAAGAATTGTTCATTCTCGATCCTAAAGACATTCTGCTTCCTGTTTCAATAAATTTTGTATAAAGCTCATAGTCTTTCTATCCACATTCCTATCCTCATTCTAGGGGACTTCAGCATACATACTGATATGCTCTCAAGTACCCCAACTCAAAAATTTCTCAATCTATTCAGTTCTCACGACTTCATCCTCAACTTCATCTCAGATACAGAGACAGTAATATCATTAATCTAGCCTTATCAGTAGCCATCTTCTTTACCTGAAATGCTGATCCTCCTCATGTATGTCTCCTGATTTCTCTGAATTCTTTCCATTTATTTAATATTTGTAAAAGGATTTCTATCATTTGCTTTTTAAAACTTAGGAGTTCCAGATTCTCTCCTTTCCTCTCTCTCCACCTCTTCCCCACTGAGAAGAAACATGTAAAGGTGTGCAAAAGAATTCCATAAGTCGTGATGCAAAAGAAAACATTGATTTCCCTTCCCCTGCAAAAAATAACAACAACAATAATAATTTTAAAAGTATGTTTTATTTTGTATTGAGAAACAATCATTTTTTTCTCTAGATACAGACATTTTTCATAGTAAGTGCTTCAGATTAGTTTTGGATCATTGTATTGCTAAGAATAGCAGTTATTCATAATTGATCAGTCTACAACAATGCTATTACTTTGCACACAGATCTTTTCACTTTTACATGAGCTCATGGAAGAATTTTCAATTTTTTCTGAGAGCATTCTGATTATCATTTCCTTGGAATATTAGTATTTTGTCATAATCACATAACACAATTTATTCAGCTACTCTAATTTATGAGCATCCCCTCAATTTCTAATTCTTGGCTCTGAAAAAAAGAGTTGCTATAAATATTTTGATACATATTGGTTCTTTTTCTTTTAAAAAAATCTCTTTTGGGATACATGTCATTTTTATAGTCCTTTGAGCATAGTTTTAAATTTCTCTACCAACAGGTTGAATCAGTTGACAATTCTACCAACAATGTATTGATATCTCATTTTTCCTTCATTCCCCCCCCCAACATTATCATTTTCCTTTTCTGACCCATTAGTCATTCTAATAGGTATGAGGTAGTACCTCAGAATTGTTTTAACTTGCATTTCTTCGATCTTTTGATCATCTGTCAATTAGGGAATGGCTCTTATTTTTTTTTTTTTTTATAAATTTGACTCAGATCTCTCTATGTTTGAGAAATGAGTCCTTCATCAAAGAATTTTGTTTCAAAATTCTTTTCAAAATTACTATTGCTAACTACATTTTCTCCTGTTTATTCGGTTTTCTTTCTTTTCACTCTGTCCCTCCCCAAACGTTTTTTTTTTTTTTAATTTCTTACCACACTTTCTCCCAATATGCCTTTTCTTCTATCACCCTCCCTACTTCTCATATCACCTTCCCCTCCTACTTTGCTGCAGGGTAAGATAGATTTCTTTCTGTGTCTGTCTCTCTGTCTCTCTCTGTCTCTGTCTCTCTCTGTCTCTCTGCCTTTCTGTCTCTTTCACACACACACACACACACACACACACACATATATATATATATATATACAGAGAGAGAGAGAGAGAGAGAGAGAGAGAGAGAGAGAGAGAGAGAGAGAGATATGTGTGTGTGTCTATGTGTGTGTGATTTCCTCTTTGACCCAATTCTGATGATTGTAAGGTTCACTTATTCTTCCTTCGCTTCTCCACTGTAAAAGCTTTGCTTCATTTATAGCAGATAAACCTATGCCATTCCACCTTTCCCTTCCCCTTTCTACATTCCCTATATACTTTTCCCTATCTATATTCCTCTCTTAACCCTTAATTTTATTTTAGATATCAACCTATTATGTTCAATTCATATCTGTGTTCTCTATATATACTCCTAATTGTGATAATAATAGGAAAGTTATGTTACAAATATTATTCTCTGACATATGAATATAAAGATATTAACCTATATTAAGTCTTTTATATTTCCCTTGCCTGATTATTCCCCTTATTCTTCTTCTGTATGTGACCCAAATTTGAAAATCAAATTATCTATTCAGCTTTTGTCTTTTCATCACAAATACTTTAAAGTCCTGCAATTTCTTGAATGCTCACTTTTTCCTCTGAAGGATTATACTAGATTTTTCTGGTAGGTGATTCTTGGTTGTAATACTAGCTTTTGTACTCTGGAATGTCATAATCTAACCCCTCCAATCCTTTAATGTAGAAATTTCTAAACCTTGTGTTATCCTGACCGTGACTCCCACTGTAATTTAATTATTTCTTTTTCAATGCTTCCAATAGTTTCTCCTTGACCTTGGAGGCCCAGAATTTAGGTATAATATTTGGAGTTTTCACCTTGGGATCTCTTTAAAGAGGTGATTGGTGGATTTTTTCAATTTCTATTTTAGCCTCTGGTTCTAGAATATCAAGATAATTTTCCTTGATAATTTCTTGGTAGAAGATATCTAGTCTCTTTTTTTGATCATGCATTACAGATAGGTCAATCATTTTAAAATTATCTCCTCTGGAACTATTTTCCAGATGAATTGCTTTTCCAATAAAATATTTCACATTTTTATTTTTTTCCCCATTCTTTTGGATTTGTTTTTATTGTTTCTTGATTACTCGTAAAGTCATTTCTCATGAAGGAGCTCCCATATTCTCAGATCTAATTTTTTAAGAAATTATTTTCTTCAGTGAACTTTTGTATGCTTTCTTTTCCATTTGGCTAATTTTGTTTTTAAAGCATTCTTCTCAGTTTTTTGTACTTCTTTCTGCATCACTCTCATTTTGCTTGCCAATTTTTACTCTACCTCTCTTACTTGATTTTCAAAATCACTTTTTGGGGAAAAGTGGGGAAAAGGGAAAGTTCTTCTATGGCCTGAGTTCAATTCTTATTTTTCTTGGAGGCTTTGTATATTGGAGCTTTGACTTTAGTATCTTCTTCTATGCATTTTGCTCTCCCTTGTCACCATGGTCAGAATCTTTTTCTAGTGTTTGCTCATTTCCCCAACCTATTATTCAGCTTTTAACTCTTTGTTAATATCAGGCCCTATGTCCTGGGAAGAGGGTGTGATGTTTCAAGTTTGGGGGAGAGGGATTTGCAGTTATTTTCAGAGTTTTTTCTAGGAACCTGTAAGTTTTCAGTTCTTTCAAGTTAGTATGATCCAAAGAGAGATATGTTTATTAGTCCCCTGGCCTCTGCTCTGGCCTGTGAGTGACCATAAGCACTCATTTCTGTCCTAGAACTGTGAAGAGAATCCCCAATACACTCTGGCTTTAAATCTCACCCTGAGACTGTGAGCCAGGACTATGTCCCAAATCTGAATATGGGCAAAGCAACAGAATCCTGCTAGTAAAGAGATCTCCCTCTGAAAACTGTTTGACCCCCTTAGCATCTGTGGGCTGAGACATCCAGAAGTTGCCACTACTGTGGCTGTCAGTGCTGATTCACTGGTTCCCAAGGTCAGCTCCAGATTTGCTGATTTCCCAAGCTATTCTCACTCTTCTAACACAAACCTTTTTTTTCTGACTTTCCAACTCTTCTTTGCTATCTGTGAGCTGAGAGATCTAGAAACTGCCAGAACTGCCACTGACTCATAGAGCCCAAAGTCTGCTTCTGGATTGCTGAGGTTTGGGCCTGCACTTGGAATGGACTACTGTCCCATCCTGGTGTGAGAGACCTTTCCTGATAACCTTCTAAGTTGTCTTCAGCTAGAAAATGGTTTCACTGTTTTTTGGGGGGAGGTTATGACACATTACAATTTATTTAAAGTCATTACTTAAAGGTATTTAAAGGGGACTGAGGGAAAGCTCCAGCTAATCCCTGTCTTTACAATGTCATCTTGACTCTTCCTCCCTGAATTATTTTAAGATAATTCAAACCCTATCTTCCGTAGAACCTTTCCACCTTTCCTCCTTCCCCCCACCATTACTTTCCCTCTGCTATTACTTTCCATTTACACTGAGTATATTTTGCAGGTACATAGTCATTTGCAATGCTCCACCTTTAGAATGTGAGCTGCTTGAGCAAGCCCTAGTTTTGTCTTTCATTATATCCAGTACATACAGTACCCAGCACAAAGTGTCTAATAAGTGCTTGCTGATTATCGGTTGAATGACTGGATCTGACAGATGAAAACCTATAACCCCTAGGACCACAGCATATTATTATTATTATATCTTTTTATTTACAAGATATATGCATGGGTAATTTTTTAGCATTGACAGCTGCAAAACCTTTTGTTCCAATTTTTCCCCTTTCTTTCCTCCTCCCCCTCCCCCAGATGGCAGGTAGACCAATAAATGCTAAATATGTTAAAGTATATGTTTAGCACCTACATTTCTAAAGGAAGAGTTAAGAGAGCTGCAAAAAGAAATAGATACCAAAACTATAATAGTGGGGGATCTCAACCTTGCTCTCTCAGAACTAGACAAGTTGAACCACAAAATAAATAACAAATAAATTAAGGAGGTAAATAGAATACTAGAAAAGTTAGGTATGATAGATCTTTGGAAAAAATTGAATGAAGAAATGTTAGGATTACTAAGTGAGAACTGAGGTTGTCTGGATAGTGACAAGGTGAGAATTCAGGTTGGACAATTACAAGGTGAGAACTCAGGTTGACTTGATAGAAGGAGCAAGCCCATTGGCTGAAGTGGTTCTTCCCAGAAGCCCTTGCATTACCCCACGCCCATTCTCTGGGAGGATAAAAAGCAACAGTGGGCCTGGAAAGTGAGTCTGCCTAGAGAAGGATAAGAGCTGGAGGAGATTCAGAGCCAGGATTCAAGGAGAAGACTCTGCATTGCATCAGGCTTGACGGGGCTCTCTGCAGGAAGAGAAGTCACTTCTAAGGACAAGAGTTAACAGCAACTGCCTGGAGACAATGGTTCACTACAGGAAGAAGAATCTGTCTGAGAGATTTGAGTAGACACAGCAGATCTCTTCCCAGAGAGTGATCCAGCAGCTTCTGGAGACGACAGCTCACTACAATTTGGCACCCAACGTGGGGCAAGGACTTTTGCTTATCCTGACAAGAGGAGCTAGACCAGACCTTTGCAATTTGGCGCCCCAACAGGGACAGACACAGTCCTGATTCCAGTGAAAAAGCTTCCGATCTAGATCTCAGTCTCTCTGACCCAGAACCGTGAGTAACGAGGAAACTTTGTTAAAGATTAAGTGAGCGTGCTAATAGATAAATAAGGAACTTAACTTGTTAAGGGCTAAACCAGGAATCTCTTATAGCTGAAATGGGGCAGATGTTAGCTATATTCAATCCCTGGACCTCAGCCGACTCATCCCCAGCCCCAGAAGCAACCTCAGCTCCACCCCCATTCAGGAGTGGTACTATAGAGAGTATAATCAACATAATTGAGGAGCAGAGTTTACTTGTAACCTGGGTACAGATTGCTAAACTCTTGGCTGCATTAAGACGCACATCCCCTTGGTTCTTAGAGGAAGAAAAGATAGATGTAGATAAATGGAAGCTAGTGGGATATGAAATGAAAGAATTTCAAGCAAAAAATGGGCCTCGTTCAATTTCTGCAGAAGTATTTTATATCTACAACATAGTTCAATTAGCCTTAAACTATCAAGCAAGTTGTAGGAGAAGGAAAAGTTCTAAAAATGAACCGAGGAGGAAGTGTGAGGAAAAAAGGAAAGATCAAGATCTTTCCCTAGAGCAAGAGGATTTAAATGAGGAATTAGGGTATGATTCTCTTGAAGAAGCTTCAACCCTGCCTAGAGAACAGATTATTGACAGGCCCACATCAACCCCACCTTCAGAGATGGAGGAAGAAAGAGGGGAAGAGGCAGAAACACAAACAGAATTGCCTGTGAAGAAGCCTAAGCCTATGACAAGATTAGAAAAAGCATTGGTTAAAGCTAAGAGAGAAGGACAGGATATAAGTGATTTTATACATGCATATCCTGTGATTGAAAATACTGACTCTGTAGGTAAAAAAAGGAGAAGATATGCACCTTTAGATTTGAATAAAATTAAGGATTTGAAAAAAGGTTGTACCCTTTATGGGGCTACATCAGCTTATGTCAAAATGTTACTAGATGATTTGTCTTATGAAGTCCTAACCCCGAATGATTGGAAATCCATAGCAAGGACATGTCTGGAACCTGGAGAAAATTTATTATGGCTTGCGGAATTTCATGAATTATGTAAAATTCAAGTCAGATGCAATTTGGAAATAGGAGTTAACACACAATTCACTTTTGAGCACTTAGCTGGTGAAGGTCAGTATGGAGAGAATTCGGAACAGATTAATTATACCATGACAATATATGAACAAATTGCTAAGGCTGCAATAAAAGCTTGGGGTGTCCTTCCTGGACAGAAAGATCGTGGAGAGGCTTTCACTAAAATACAGCAAGGTCCCAATGAACCTTTTGCAGATTTTGTGGGACGTTTGCAAACTGCTGTCAAAAGAACTATTGGAGAAAATTCGGCTACAGAAATAATGACCAGACATCTGGCTAAGGAAAATGCCAACGAGATTTGCAAAAGAATTATATGGGGATTAGACAAAGATGCTCCTTTAGAGGAGATCATAAGACGCTGTGCTACAGTGGGAACAAATGCTTTTTACACCCGGACAATGATGAATGTGGAAAGACAGGGTCCCTCATGGCAAGGGCCTTCTAGAGAAACTCGGCGATGTTTTCAATGTGGAAAAATTGGGCATCTAAGAGCTCAGTGTAGATATGGAGATACAGTGAGAAGACAGGGTGAGAGAAGACCTAAAACTCCATGTCCAAAATGTAACAAGGGCCTCCACTGGGCCTCCGAATGTAGATTGACCCAGGGAAATGACAGGTGGGGCCCAGCTTCAGCCCCCCAAGTGGGGCATGATGGCAGCCGAGGTTACATCCAGAGAATTTTAAGACATGATCAATCAGCCAAAAGGCAATCAGATGGAAGAAAGGGATTGAAATTAGGAAAAATAGAGTTGTGTGCAGTAGAGACTACCGAGATACTCCCTGGAGAAGTGAAATCTGTTCCTGTTGAGCCTATGGATCCTTTGCCTCCAGGCACAGTAGGCTTGACCATTTCACCTTCTGAGAGTGCCTACAAAACAGTGTCCATCCATACACTGATGTGGGAGACTGGAGAATGTGTATCTAATATCCCAGTCACTAACACAGGCAGACAACGTGTGATTTATCAACCAGGAGAAGTAGTAGCATCAGGCTTATTGTTACGGACCCCTAGTCGCCTAGATTTTGACTCCAATGAACAAAATCCAGGAATATATTGGACAGCAGCTGTGACAGCTGACCGACCTATGCTTACTATTTATATAAACGGAATACCATTTGAAGGATTGGTAGACACGGGTGCAGATCGTACAGTTATTAGAGGTGCCAATTGGCCCGGTCACTGGCCAAAGATTAAAGCAGACACCTATATGTCTGGGGTGGGAGGATCAATAGCAGCAGAAGTTAGTGCTAGGCCTTTGAGATGGGTATTTGAAGGAGAAACAGGAGCTTTTACTCCTTTTGTGGTTGAAAAAATCCCCATCAATCTGTGGGGAAGAGACATTTTACAGCAGATAGGATTACAAATAAGCACTTCGGCTTTTTAGGCAGGGCTGCTGTTGAAGGCCTACCTGCACTTTCACCAGTTCCTATTCAGTGGAAGACTGATTCACCAGTGTGGGTAGAACAGTGGCCCTTAAGAAGTGATAAAATTCAGGCCTTATTAGACATAGTGCAAGAACAACTTGACCAAGGACACTTGCGGCCTTCTCTAAGTCCTTGGAATTCCCCAGTATTTGTGGTGAAAAAGAAATCTGGAAAATGGAGGATGATAACTGATCTAAGAAGAGTAAATGAACAGATGGAAACTATGGGAACTCTTCAGCCTGGACTTCCATCTCCTACTCAGTTGCCAAGAGAATGGCCTCTATGGGTTATAGACATTAAGGATTGTTTCTATTCTATTCCTCTAGATAAGGAGGATATGAAAAGATTTGCTTTTTCAGTGCCTAGTGTTAATTTGGCTGAGCCTTATAAAAGATATGAATGGACAGTTTTGCCACAGGGAATGAAAAACAGCCCTACTATGTGCCAAATGTATGTTGCAGCTGCTCTTGCTCCAGTAAGAAAAGCCTTTCCAAAAGTAATATTGTTACATTATATGGATGATATTTTGGGATGTGCACCTGAGGAACAAATGTTAGAGGCATGTCTACAAAGGACCATGGAAACATTAAAGTACTACAAACTGCATATAGCTACAGAAAAAATTCAAAGACATGCTCCTTTTCAATATTTAGGATATGAAGTATATCCTAAGACACTCACAGTACAAAAGCTTTCTTTAAGAACAGAGAAGTTGAACACCTTAAATGACTTTCAAAAATTAATAGGAGATATCCAATGGATGCGTCCAGTGTTAGGCTTAACTACCAATCAACTACAACCTCTCTATGACATTTTAAGGGGAGACAGTGCTTTAAATTCACCACGCCAGCTTACAAAAGAAGCACAAAAGGCTTTGAGAGAAGTTGAACTGGCTTTATCCAATGTGGTTGAAAGAGTCACTCAAAAACCCTTGGAAATATCAGTTTTTGCTACAAAAGAGGCACCCACAGCAGTCCTTCATCAAGGAGACAGAGTGATTGAGTGGGTGAACCTCCCAGCACAACCAGAACAAAGCCTTACACCTTACCCAGTGCTTGTGGCTAGGATTTTATTAAAGGCTATTAAGAGAGTAACACAATTATCTGGGATAAGTCCTGAAAAAATATACACATTCTATACTAACGCACAGATTAATGTATGCTGTGAGAACATCCCAGAATGGCAAATTTTATTGGCCACCGCTCCAAATTTTGCACATGGATCTCCATTAAAGATTACCCGGGTACTACATAATTGGCGATGGATTTTTGAAGAAAAGGTTTCTAAGGTTCCTCTTAAAGGACCAACAATCTTTACAGATGCCTCCAAAGAAAATATTTGTGCCATATACTCTCATGATTTAACCATAAAGAGAGTAATCAGGACTCCTTTTCAATCCACTCAACAGAATGAATTATTTGCTATCATGCTAGCTCTCACTTATTACCCAGGAGACGTAAATATAATTACTGATTCAGCCTATTCAGTAGGTGTAGTACAAAGAATTGCCACAGCCCAAATAAAATTTGCAGCCTCCAATATTTATCAGCTCTTTAAGGAACTTCAAGAGCAAGTGAGAAAACATCCAGGCAAGATTTATATCTTGCATGTCCACTCACATAGCGGACTTCCAGGTCCCATTTTTGATGGAAATTCAAAGGCAGATAGCCTTCTAACCATGTTAGCCAGTAGTCCTTTATTTCAGGAAGCACAAGAATCTCATTCTAAATATCATCAGGCTGCTCGAGCTTTACGTTTACAATTTGGAATCACAAGAGAGGAAGCTAGGAGCATAGTAAAAAGCTGTACAGCTTGTCTTCCTTTCCATGCTCCTACACTCCCTCCAGGGAAGAATCCTCGTGGTTTGAGACCCAATGAAATCTGGCAAATGGATGTGACCCATTATAAATCTTTTGGTCGTCTATCTTTTATTCATGTCGTGGTAGACACCTTTTCAGGATTCACATTTGCAATGCCAGCAGCAAAAGAGACAGCCCGAGTGGTCACTGAATTCCTTATACAAGCTTTTGCAATTATGGGTGTGCCACAAGCAATAAAAACAGACAATGGACCTGCATATACGTCCAAACATTTTACACACTTTTGTGCACAGTATAAGATTTTACATACCACGGGCATACCCTTTAATCCTCAAGGGCAGGCAATAGTAGAGAGAAGAAACAGAGATATTAAGACACTCCTCCAAAAACAAAAGAAAGGGGGAGCCACAGGTAGCCCTAGGGAACTTCTAAATTTAGTTCTCTATACCATTAATTTTCTAATTTTTGACAAAGATGCACTGGCTCCAGCAGACAGGTTTTATAACCCACCAGAAGGGCAGTGTCCAGTGAGAGCATCTCCACTGTCCTTAGATAATCGCCAGGTGATGTGGAGAGATCCAGAAAGTGGTGAATGGAAGGGACCAGATAGGTTAACTGCCTGGGGGAGAGGGTTTGCTTGTATTTCTTCAGCAGGAGAAGGAATCAGATGGGTGCCAACGAGTCATATTCGCCTTGTCCACCAGAGAGAGACAGAAAAAGAGAAAGACCTCAAAATAAAGGAGAAGATCTAAGAAACATCTGACACTGAAAGATCATGGATAATAAGAAGACTGTTTAAGAACTTTAAAAACCAGCAGGAATCATTGGACTTCCTCACACAAGATGAGACTAATGGACAATGGACTTATGGACATTTATAAATTTTCAATTTATGATTATTTGATTATGATTGTTATATACTTCTAGCATGTGTTATGTTACTATGTTACTATGTGCTTATGTAATTTATGTAATTATCTGTAATACTTCCCATATTGATGGATTTATGTTTCAAGGTCATGACTGTCCTATGTTCTAAATCAAAAGAAAGGGGGAGATGTTAGGATTACTAAGTGAGAACTGAGGTTGTCTGGATAGTTACAAGGTGAGAACTCAGGTTGACTTGATAGAAGGGGCAAGCTCATTGGCTGGGGTGGTTCTTCCCAGAAGCCCTTGCATTATCCCACGCCCATTCTCTGGGAGAATAAAAGAGAGGACTCTCAGAGAAAGAAGAAGACTCTCTGCATTACATCAGGCCTGACGGGGCTCTCTGCAGGAAGGGAAGTCACTTCTAAGGACAAGAGTTAACAACAACTGCCTGGAGACAACAATTCACTACAGGAAGAAGAATCTGTCTTAAAGATTTGAGTAGACACAGCAGATCTCTTCCCAGAGAGCGATCCGGCAGCTTCTAGAGACGACAGCTCACTACATATAATCCCAAATCCATTCCCATCATTGTGTGCTTTTTATTACTTTTTTAAAATAATTTTATTATTTTAGGCTGTGAGAATTATAATTTTTTGTATAATAGCTGCCTGATTTTTTGTATGACAGCTGCATTATTTTTGCTTCTGTATCACCTGATTGCTTTTGCTATATAAAAAGATTGTTCCCCAGTCACTCTGGACCAAATGATTTTTGCACAAGAGTTTGATTCGGTCACCTAGACTAAACTCTCCACAGAGAGAAGAAAGACGAAAACCAATCTCTATTTTGCCTCAGTTTGTCTGTCACTACACTACTTATCAGGGTTTTTTCCCTCTGGAAGACTTTAGAATACTTTTCTTAGTCTGATATGAATTAGAAATCATCCTATCCAGAGTCAGAAAATTGTACACCCAAAGCCGACTTTCTGGACAATAATCCAGATGTTTTTGCATGGGCAGGGAAAGATCCTACTATTATATTAATGCCAAAGAAGAAGGAGATTTCTCTCATCCAGTGTTCTTCCAGTTCATCCAGTATAGATGCTCAGGTAAGCTTTTCTCCAGAGGTATTTTTGAGAAAGTCATAACTGGACACCGGGTGAATAGATTTCCCTGACCAAAAAAAAAAGTAGGCAACTAACCCAAAGCAACCTTTGTTGACTTAGCAAATGACTTTAGGCAGATATAATGAGAAAGGATTGGTTAGCTTGCAGAGGAAGAGGGATACACACCTCTCTCAAATTGCATTGGTCTTTGGAATCTTTATAAATGACCTGGGAGACAGGTGACTTCTTCAATACTTCCCTCTCTATATTTTCTCAGAAAATTGAAGTTCCTAGTTCTTCTCCTCATGACTATTCTGGGTGAAGTTATAATGGGTGGTAAGTATGGCCCTTTCCCCAGTCCCTCCTTCAGCAAACTTCTAGATCCCCAAAAAGGGCCTAAGACCTATTATTCCTCATTCACACTTTCAGAATAGAAGAGTTATCCTTCAAAGTGTTATGTTAGCTATTACTAAAATCAATCAATGATCCATAGAAAGTAAGATTCAAATTTTGTTCAGTCATTTTTCAATTATGTCTAACAATTTGTGACCTCATTTGGAGTTTTCTTGGCATAGAACTGAAATAGTTTGCTATTTCTTTTTCCAGCTTTTTTTTTAAGATGAGGATACTGAGGCAAACAGGATTAAGTGATTTACTCAGGGTCACACAGCTATTAAGTATCTGAGGCCAGATTTGAACTTTGGAAGATAAATCATCCTGACTCCAAACCTGGCACTCTATCCATTGTCACCTAGTTGCCTAAAAAGCTAAATGGGACCTAGGTAGAAATCAGCAACCTTTAAAAGAATCTTTTTAAAGAAAAGCCTAAAAATATAACTTTTTTAGGAGCTACATTACATTTCATATGGAAATGTGTATTTTAAATTAGATGCATGTAATTTATTGAAATCTAATTATCATTGACTATAATATAATAGAATTACATTTCAACGGATGCCAAAGAGGTTTTACATTTACCTCCTCTCTGCTAGGTTATCCATTTTGTGAGTTCATATGTACTAATGTACAGTACTATTCTTTTAAAAATAAATAAATAAATAAAAGCATATTTTTTTCTTGTTTCCTGAAGCTCCTTAGTATGTCATTGCCATTTCTACCCCCATAAACATATTAGAACAAAAAGCTTAAGGTACTTGTTCTTTTGAAAGAGATGCCTAGCCAATCCTTGGAAGAAAAAAATATTAGGAAAGAAAGACATCAAGAGAAGAGAGATAGATGAGTAGAAATTATCAATGAGTGCAACAACGAATACCAAGAATTGAGAATGGACCCACCTATTTTTCAGGAGTTTTCTATTTGGCAGGGTGGGAAGGAAAAATATAACAACTCTGGATATGGCTGAGCTCTCCTGACTCTCAATGGTTAATTGGGAAGGCAGGAAGACCGGGCAAGTGACTTAACTTTTCAGTTCTCTAGAAAGAGTGCGTTTCCACTTCCTCAAAAAAAAATGTGCTGACCTATACTGATTGTGAAAGAAAGAGATAGGGCAGCTGGAGAAAGGGGAGGAAAAAAAAGAGAGAAAATAAGAGAAGGAGCAAGAGTAGGGGGTGAAATGGGGATGAAGAAAGAAAGAAAGAAAAAGCAAGAAAGAGAAAAGGAGAAAAATTGAAAAAGAAACAAAAAAGAGAGAAATAGACAGTGGGAGAAAGATACAGAGAAAAATTCCTCAGCAGGGAGCTCCCTGCAGGGAGTCACAAATCCACACGCAGGGGTCTTTCTTCCCTAGAATAAACATGAAGGAAATAGATAACAATCAAGAAATAAAATATTTCTACTACCATACCATCCCATGACTTCCAAGGCAACCTGACTAACCTTATGGTATCATATGTTCTGGTGCTCAGGTTCTGATACATCTTCAATGTTAGCAGGAGAAATCCAGATTCTGCAACAAATGGTAATGAAGACCATTTTTAAGTATCCTGATATTGCTAAGAAAAGGTATTGCCTGAAAAGAAACCCATTAGGTATGGAAATTCTCTCTACTAATGGCAGTTGTTAGCACCATGTTTGAAAGAGAAGCTCTTGAAGCCCTTAAGGGCACTGTTAACACAGCTGATAGAACAGTTGGCATCAGATCTCAATTCAAATCCCATCTCAGACACTTATCAGCTGTGTGATCTTGGTCAAGTCACTTAACCTTGTCTATCTCGGTTTCCTCATCTGTAAAATGAATTAG
The DNA here is from genome assembly GCF_048593235.1 of Sminthopsis crassicaudata. Classification (NCBI taxonomy): domain Eukaryota; kingdom Metazoa; phylum Chordata; class Mammalia; order Dasyuromorphia; family Dasyuridae; genus Sminthopsis; species Sminthopsis crassicaudata. Next base: position 222,150,069 of record NC_133621.1, read on the forward strand.
AGAAGAAAATGGTAAACCATTTCGGTATCTTTGATAAGAAAACTCCAAAAAAGGTCACAAAATTAGAAATTACTGGGCAACAATTTGCAAAAATTAAGTGATTTGCCCAGGATCACACAGCTAGCATCCATCAGAGTCAGGTCTTTCTGCCTCTATCCAATACTCCAAACTGCCCCTCAGGCATGCGTGCACATCTTGGAATCAAAGAAGCATTTTGGTTTGGTTTGGGTTTTTGGAGATGTAGAAGCCTCCTTTAGGCTCTAATGGTATTTGCAATATCAACCTCAGAAGGTTGTTTTGGGGAAAATTCTATAGACCCAAGTATTATTGTTGATTAACTCAATCCTATTATCATGCCTTTGATTTTATTTATTTACATAGAAGTCTTTTCCCCCTTTAGAATCTTGAAAACAGAAGGTTGGTAGCAATTCTGCATTGAGCAGAGGAAAAGTAATATTTTTTTTTTCTAACACTATGTGCTGCCATCATGTCTGTGTGTCAAGTTTTGGCAATGCTCACACTATTTTAAAATTTTTCATTATCTACTATGGTGATCTGTGATCAGTGATCTTTAATATTACTCTTGTAATTCCTTTGGGGAGGCATAAACTGTAAACTAAGATGGTGAACTTAATCGATAAATGTTGTATGTGTTCTAACTACTCCACCAAGGTACTGTTCCCCATCTCTCTCCATTTCCTTACTCCTCCCTGTTCTCTGAGACCCAATAATAATGAAATTAGGTTAATTAATAACCCTACAATGGCCTCTAAGTGTTCAAGTCAAAAGAAGAGTCAATCTATGTGGCAAATTACACAGTTATGTTATGTTTTAAATTGCCATAACCACCCCAACCTTCAGCAACCACTACCCTAAGCAGTCAACAACCATCAAAAGAGAGGTATGACCCTCCCCAGAAAAAGATCACAACTAGCTGAAGGTTCAGATATTGGTTAGCCTTTTTGTTGTGTTTTTTAAGCAATAAAGTATTTTTAATGGAGCACTAGGGGGAGCCATAGTGCATAGAATTCCAGGCTCCAAGTCAAAATCAAAGTCTTTATCTTTATCTTTACCAAGAAAATCCCAAATGGGGTGACAAAGAACCAGATATTACTGAAACACGATTGAACACAAAATTTTTAAATTAAGTTTTTACATTTTTTAGATTTAATACTATTTCATATTTAATAGACTACAGTATTACAAAAATATGTGACTCACTTTATTGCAATACTCACTGTATTGTTATGGTCTGGAAGATGGAGTATTACCTGTACTTTCCTTTCCTACAAAGAAGACAAGTTTTTTCCTACAAGGACAAGCTTTTGCTTTATCTAAGTAGTTCCTTCTCCTACCAGATAAGGCTCCAAAAACCCAGGTCCTAGAAAGAAGTTCTTTACTACCTTTTACAGCCTGGCTACTGTCCAGATAGATACCTTTCATTTTCCACTATGATGGAGGAAGAATGAGTACTTCAAAGTTTAAAAATTAACTCTGCAACTGGATGGGATTCTATTACACCAGACCCAGTGACAACTGCTCCATAGACCACTACAGTCTAGGCAAAGATAACTTTAGCTGCCCAAAGTTCAACAAAATATATATATTTTTAACTATGAGTATCTAGTTTTGTCCCAAGCCAATGACCCTGGTTCATTTGCCTCTGGGTACCAGCACAGTCACTGCCCTTAGGGTGCCTAACTATATGACAGTAATCTGGGAAGGACAAAGAAGTGGAAAGACCAGATAAGGACTTTTGCAGAGGCAGAATTTGAAGTAAGTCCAGAAAAAACAGAGGGAAGAAGTCAGAGCATTCTAGGCAAGGAGACCAGCCAGTGCAGAGGCAAAGAAATGGAAGATGAAACAAAATGTGTGAGGAACTTCAAGAAGAGCAGAACCCTTCCAGGTCTAAAATCATTCTTTGAATCTCTTTCCTTTCTTCAGTTTAATCTGCAAAGCAGGAGATGGAGTCCCTAAATTCCTATTAGATTTAACCTGAATCAATCTGGCAGCAGTTGTAAACTCTGCCACCTTGGGATCAAGATGGTACAGGAAAGGGGTTGGGCCCAGTGAAAGGGAAGGTCTACAGTGATGAGTGTGGGGTAGAGTGGCAGGAGACCTGGCTACCTCATGATCTTTTTCCATTTTCCTTGTTTCCAGATGAATTCAAATAAACATTAAGTGAATTCTCTGAGATTAACTATCTTGGCTGAGAGGCAGAAAGCTATGAATCTCTGGGAAGCATTCCTTAAAAAGATTCCTTAAAGGAAATCATTAAAAATAGATCTGCACAAATCTAAATCATTAAACCAGTGCATCACACTTGATGTGCGTCTTGGCAGAGGAATATGTTGGGAAGGAATCTGTCCAAAGACAGAGAGTGAAATGGGCATTCCTAGAAACCAGGAGGGAAATTTCTTTAGAAATCCCTGTTTTTCCCAAAAACAATCAAATGCTATCTGCACCCTTGGTTTCCCAGCTCTTTTACACCTATATAAATGCACATGCCTAACAAAGGCACAAAAAAATGTGGAGAAAGACATTTATGTGATTCCACATGGTTGAATATAATTTTTTAAAAATTAAACAACATTTCTAGTTTTGAAATTCTTCAAAAATCTTTGCAGGGTCCCCCAAATCTCAAAAAATTTACTCCTGAGCCATCTAATAAAGTTTTAGTCGGACTTCCACTGAAACACAGACAGAGAGACCCAGAAACAAAGAGAGACAGAGACACAGGTAGAAAAGGGAGAGAAAGAGAAAGAGAGAGAGGGAACATAGGGGATGATTTTGAGAAAGACTGAAACTGCAGGTAGAAACAGAGGAACTAAAGTCATTTAAATACAATACAGTTGATGAGGAGTAAACTGAGGTCTAACCCGAGATGGGTCAGTTCCTTTTCTCTCTCTCTCCTTCCTTCCCCAAAGTAACCAAGGGTGGGCAGGGTGGGCAGCAAATGAATTTGCTACTTAATGCTGTATGGAAACATAGTCTTTATTGATTAGAATGGAAACATCAGAGAGCTGTGGGGCAAAATGGCTACTTGTACAAGGCCAATTTTGCAAAGAATAGATTTTGAGGACTCAGTTTTATACAAGAGCATAATCATTCAGATGCAGTGATGTAAGGAGGTTCAGGAGAGTGATGTAAATAAGATAAGGATTCTCTTGTTATCTTTTGGGGACAGAAGAAGTCTCTTCCCGAAAAGGAATTTCCTGATGGCATTTGGTCTATCTGAGCAGATTAGAATGGGGGCTGTAAAACCCCAGCCAGCTCAGATAGCCCAAATTAGTTTGACCAGATCTTGTATCAAAGGTCCAAGTCCCAAAGGAAGTTGGAGATCAAACAAAGAATATCAAGGGGCTACTGCCCCCAACAACAGTGATCCTCACTGCCTAATAACCATCTATGTAACATTTTACCTTTCTCCCAGGATTCTCCAGTACCCTTAAGAGGGTTAGGACTATCTAGGCTCTCTGCAAATGGCTCCAATATTTGGGAATTTTGATGTTTCCTCCAATTGTATGGGTTCACCTGAATGTCAGTTCCATTTAACCACTAACAGACAAGTTAGATTTTTCAGAGGAATTATTTCTTCAGAATATATAATCACAAATATACAAACTTACTCCCCCAACACATGGAAAGCATAATCCTCCTCTTCCATCTCATATTCTATTATATTCTGGAAAAGAAAATGATAATAGGTTTTATGCTTTAGCTCAATTTCTAGAGAGGCTAGTCTCAAGTTCCAAAGACACTTCACCCTCTAGCTCTAGTCACAAATGCCATACCCTCTTTGAGATTCTGTACCCTGCTGGCAGTAACATCTCACTTGCAATCCTTCAGCTCCGATTTTACCATGGCTTGAAATTTGAGCTCCAGTAGGGATTACCTCCAGCATCTAAAACAGAGGACAAATGGAATAGAATAGAAACACAAATCTCCAGACCCATTTTCCTGTGTTGAGGTAAAAGAAAAGAAAGAAATCCTACCCTTTTCACCAGTTCAGTGTATGGTCACTAAGACATGGCTAAGGTGTGCCTGTCACGCTCAGGATATGGCAGGAATGAACAGGAGAGGGAGAATGCACCATACTACAAACACCCAATTTAAAAAGGTTACCTTGCCACCCGTGGTACAGGAAGCATCCATTTCAGGTGATCTGGGATGGCCAAATAAGCATCCTCACATAGAGAATCACAGAATCTCAGAACTGAGAGATCCTTCAGGGACCCTCGGATTTAGTCTATGTTTAAAAAGGCATTCCCTTTATAACATCATTGATAAATAGACATCTCAACTCTACTTTTAGACTTCAAAGGCTGGGCAATTCAATTTTCATTCTTGTATGCATTCAACAAACTTTTACCTAATGTAAACTTTTAACTTTTACTTTGTGACAATTAATGCACTGGGTGCATATACTATCTTCTTAAAAATTCAGTTGACCTCCTAAAGTTTAGAGTCTTTTTTCTTCTTTTTCTATTAATTTTATAATTATAATTTTGACAATATGTATGCATGGGTAATTTTTTTTTTTACAACCTTACCCCTTGTATTCATTTTTGCAAATTTTCCCCTCCCTCCCTTTATTCCCTTCCCTAGATGACAGGCAATCCCATACATATTAAATGTGTTACAGTATAACCTAGATACATTATATGTATGTAAAACCAAATTTCTTGTTGTACAGTAAGAATTGGATTCTGAAGGTATAAATAACCTGGATAGAAAAACAATAGTCAAACAGTTTATACTCAATTCCCAGTGTTCCTTCTCTGAGTGTGGCTGTTTCTATCCAACATTGATCAACTGGAACTAAATTAGATCTTCTTTATGTTGAAGATATCCACTTCAATCAGAATATATTTTCATACAAGTATCGTTGTTGAAGTGTATAGTGGTCTCCTGGTTCTGTTCATTTTACTCAGCATCGGTACATGTAAGCCTCCAAGCCTCTCTGTATTCATCCTGCTGGTCATTTCTTAAAGAGCAATAATATACCATAATATTCATATACCATAATTTACCCAACGATTCTCCAATTGATGGCCATAAATTCATTTTACAGTTTCTAGCCACTATAAAAAGAGCTGTCATATACAGGGCCCTTTCCCTTCTTTAGTATTTCTTTGGGATATAAGCCCAGTAGTAGCATTGCTGGATCAAAGGGTATGCACAGTTTGATAACTTTTTGGGCATAGTTCCAAATTGCTCTCCAGAATGGCTGGATTAAAAATAAAGTCAGATTTAAATAATTGGAAAGACATTAAGTGCTCTTGGATAGGCTGAGCAAATATAATAAAGATGACAATACTCCCTAAACTAATCTATTTATTTAGTACTATACCAATCAGACTCCCAAGAAAGTATTTTAATGACCTAGAAAAAATAACAACAACATTCATATGGAAGAACAAAAGGTCGAGAATTTCAAGGGAATTAATGAAAAAAAAAAATCAGATGAAGGTGGTCTAGCTGTACCTGATCTAAAGCTATATTATAAAGCAGCAGTCACTAAAACCATTTGGTATTGACTAAGAAATAGACTAGTTGATCAGTAGAACAGGTTAGGTTCACAGGACAAAATAGTGTACAACTATAGCAATCTAGTGTTTGACAAACCCAAAGATGCCAACTTTTGGGATAAGAATTCATTATTTGAAAAAAAAAAAACTGTTGGGAAAACTGGAACTTAGTATGGCAGAAATTAGATGTGGACCCACACTTAACACCATATACCAAGATAAGATAAAGATGGGTCAATGGTTTAAGCATAAAGAATGAGATCATAAATAGATTAGATTTAAGATTTTAGCAACAATATTCATTAAGGAGATTGGTCTATAGTTTTCTTTCTCAGTTTTCAATCTACCTGGTTTAGGAATCAGTACCATATCTGTGTCATAAGAGGAGTTTGGTAGGACTCCTTCATCCCCTATTTTTTCAAATAGTTTATATAACATTGGAGCTAATTGTTCTTTAAATGTTTGGTAGAATTCACATGTAAATCCATCTGGTCCTGGGGATTTTTTCTTGGTGAGTTGGTTAATAGCTTGTTCTATTTCTTTTTCTGAAATGGGACTATTTAAGCAATTTACTTCCTCCTCTGTTAATCTGGGAAGCCTATATTTTTGGGGATAGTCATCCATTTCACTTAAGTTATCAAATTTGTTGGCATAAAGTTAGGCAAAGTAACTCCTTATTATTTCTCTAATTTCCTCTTCGTTGGTGGAAAGATCCCCCTTTTCATTTTTAAGACTAACAATTTGATTTTCCTCTTTCCTTTTTCTGATCAGATTTACCAAAGGTTTATCTATTTTATTGGCTTTTTCATAAAACCAACTTTTAGTTTTATTTATTAATTCAACAGTTTTTTTTCTTACTTTCAATATTATTGATTTCTCCTTTTAATTCTAAATTTCAAGTTTGATTTTTGGTTGGGGGTTTTTAATTTGGCCTTTTTCTAGCTTTTTAAGTTGCAGGCCCAATTCATTGATCTTCTCTTTCTATATTTTATTCAAGTAAGCCTCTAAAGATATAAAATTTCCCCTTATTACTGCTTTAGCTGCATCCCACAAATTTTGGTATGATGTCCCATTGTTATAATTATTTTGGGTGAAATTATTAATTGTTTCTATAATTTGCTGCTTCACCCAATCATTCTTTAAGATGAGATTATTTAGTTTCCAATTACTTTTTGGTCTATTTACCCCTAACTTTTTTTGAATGTAGTTTTTGTTGCATCGTGATCTGAAAAGAAAGTATTTACTATTTCTGCCTCCCTGCATTTAATTTTAAGATCTTTATGTCCTAATATATGGTCACTTTTTGTATAGGTTGCATGAACTGCTGATAAGAAAGTATACTCCTTTCTGTCAGCATTTAGTTTTCTCCAAAGATCCATCATACCTAATTTTTCTAATGTTCTATTGACCTCCTTTATTTCTTTCTTTTTTGTTTTGTGGTTTGATTTATCTAGTTCTGAGAGTGCAAGGTTGAGATCTTCCACTATTATAGTTTTGCTGTCTATTTCTTCTTGCAACTCTATTAACTTCTCCTTTAGGAAGTTAGATGCTATACCACTTGGTGCATATATGTTTAGTATTGCTATGGCTTCATTGTCTATGCTACCCTTTAGCAGGATATAGTTTCCTTCCTTATCTCTTTTAATTAAATCAATTTCTGCTTTTGCTTGATCTGAGATAAAGATGGCCACTCCTGTTTTTTTTCCTTCACTTGAAGCATAATAGATTCTACTTCAGCCTTTTACCTTTACTTTGTAAGTATCTCCTTGCTTTAAATGTGTTTCCTGTAAGCAACATATTGTAGGGTTCTGACTTTTGATCCAGTCTGCTATCCGTCTCCATTTGATGGGAGCGTTCATCCCATTCACATTTACAGTTAAAATGACTAATTCTGTATTTCCTGCCATCATATTATCCCCAGATTATGCTTTTTCCCCCCTTATCCTCCCTGAATCCCTTCCCCAGTATTAAACTTATGGGCCCCACTTGTGTCATGCAACCCTCCCTTTTTAGTATCCCTACCCCCTCCTTTTAAATCCCTTCACCTTTTTTGTACCCTTCCGTTATTCCTCTTTTCCTTTTCCCATTTCCTCTCCCCCCCTTTTAATGAGGTGAGAGAGAATTCTCTGAAAAATAAATATGTCAATTATTAACTCTTTGAGCCTACTCTGTTAAGAGTAAGATTCACACAATATTCCTCCCCTTCTCTAAATTCCCTGAGATGTGGTAAATTTTCTTTGCCTCTTCCTGGGATGTATTTTCCCTCTTTTTATCTTACCCATTTTCTGATATTATCACCTTTCTCTTTCTACTTCCCCTTTTTTATGTTATATCAGTAAATTCAAATTATACATGTGGACTTTCTGTATATCCACAACAGAAATACAGTTCTCAATAGTTCCTTTTACCTTTTTCTGCTTCTCTTCAGTCTTGTGGATGTAGAGCAAATTTTTTGTTTAAGTCTGGTTTTTTTCTTAGAAACAAATGGAATTCTTCTGTTTCATTAAATGTCCATCTTCTCCCATAGAAGAAAATGCTCAACTTACCTGGGTAGTTTATTCTTGGCTGCATTCTTTTGCCTTTCAGAATTATCAGATCCTATAATGTGGATGCAGCCAGGTCTTGAGTGACCTTTATTGTGGCACCTCAATATTTGAATTGTTTTTTCCTGGCTGCTTGCAATATTTTTCCTTAGTCTGATAATTCTGCAGCTTAGCCACAATATTGCGTGGATTTTTTTTTTTTTTTTCTTTTTAGGGCCTTTTTCAGAAGGTGTTTGATGAATTCTTTCAGTGCCTATTTTCCCTTCTGTTTCTATTATCTCAGAACAGTTCTCTTTGATGATTTCCTGTAAAATAGAATTTAGGCTCTTTTTTTCATCATAATTTTCAGGAAGTCCAATAATCCTCAGATTATCTCTTCTAGATCTATTTTCCAGATCTATAGATTTTCCCAATAAATATTTGATGTTATTCTCCAGTTTTTCTTTTTTTTTTTTATTTTGTTTGACTGATTCTTCGTCTCTCAATGAATCATTCATTTCTATTTGTTCAGTCCTGATTTTTAATGAGTTATTTTCTTCATTCACATTTTTTAGTTCTTTTTGTATATGCCAAATTGAGTTTTTAAATGAATTATTTTGTTCTGTGGAATTGTTTTCCATTTCACTATTTTTTTTTTAGTGAGTTATTTTCTTTTTCCAATTCACAAATCCTACTTTCCTGAGGATTTTTTTTATCTTTTCCAATTCACAAATTTTGTTTCCCTGCATTTCCTGTGAATTCTTTATCTTTTCCAATTCAAATTTCAGGAGGTTGTTACTCTTTAGCATAGTTTTCCTTTGCCCATTTATCTTCTAACTCTCTTTTCAGGTCTTTAATAGTCTCTTCTAAGAGAGAGTTATGTGATGGGGGCCAGATAACATTCCCCTTCAGAGCATTATCTGGAGACTGTCTGCTATTAGCTTCCTCAGGGTTAGGAGATCCACTTTTTCTATACAGAAGCTGTCAATCATTCACTTCAATTTCTTACTAATTTTTAATAATAACCTGTGGGGTCTGCTTTCTGATTAAGGGGTTCCCAGCTTCCTCTACAGAATAGAGATATGGAAGGCAGCTGTCTTGTGAATGGGGTGGAAAAGGTATGAGAGTGCTCTGGGAGAGAGTGCCCTCCTCCTCCACTGGAAATGATTCAGAGCCAGGCTGCGGGTGTACCCAGTAAGGACCCCCACTTTGTAGTCTAGCAACTGCACTAGGGCTAGAGGCTGAATAGTGAAAGCGTCACAACCTCAGGCCAAACCATTCTTCTCCCCCTCCTGCCCCCCCTGGATATTAGCAGCTGAATGGCAAATAGCCCAGGCACACAGACTGGAAGTATCTCTGCCCTGGGAAGCTGGGAAGCATAGTCAATGTTGCAGGAGTTTCACTGCTATGGAAGTTCCACTGCCTCAGGCAGAGCCCCCCACTGTGGGATTAGAGGCTGCCCCGGGCTGTGTCTTCCCCTCTACCTTGCAGGTTCTTAATTGCCCCAAGAAAAAACCCTGACAGCAGAAGGCATGCCACAATTTGTGCTGTCTTGCTTCCGGTTTGGGGTCGCTATAGGCAGTTTCTGCCCGTTTTTTTTTTTTTTTTTTTTTTAAGTGGCTTGACTTCTCTGCTAGTCTGCTCATTTGCAAGCAGAATAGAGCTATCAGCCTATTCCAGAATCCTCTATCTCCATAGCTTTTCTCCATCTGTTCTGGTCCCTTTCCACCTCCCTTCATTACAGACCTTTTCTGATGAAGTTCCAAATTCTCTTCAGCTGGTAAGTTGTTCTGTTTCTAATCTTCATGATTTTTACCATTCCAGCATTATTTTTGAGGCTGAATTAAATAGTTGGTATTGAGGGTAAGGGAGAGCTTAGAAGTTTGCTTGTATCTTCTCTGCCATCTTGGCTCCGCCCCTTGAATTTTATAGTCTAATGAGGAAGGGAAAGTGGAGATAAGACACCAATACAGATAACTATAAAACACAGAGTAGAGGAAGATTTTCTGAATAGTCAGGCAGGTATAAAGAGAAGTAAATGTCTACAAGAGCAGAACAATGGGAAAAGTAAAGATAACCCAAGAACAGAAAATAGGTATGCATGTCAATGACAGAAAACCATTAGGCCCTCATATTTTACTTGCATTAGACAATTTGCTAGTCAATGACCACATTTTGTACTTAATTAATCCCCATTCCTCTCCTTCCACTCCTTTATACTCATCATTTCTTCACCTCTCTAAATCCTAGTCATCCTTCTAGCTCTAATTCAATTATCAACTCCTCCATGATTCCTGCCAACCATTCCTTTGTCAAAATATTGGGACTTGAAGAGGGTAAAATCCTGATTCTGTCACTTATAGAAATGGTCTTTATTTATCTCTATATCTCCCCCATTCTCAGAAACTTCTCATTTCATCCATCCATCCCTATCAGCTATCATCTCTTCCTTTTTGCTGTTAACTTTATTAAGAAATTTGTCTACAAGAGGTGCTTCCATTTCCTCTCTTCTCTCCCTAACTCATTACATGGCTTCTGACCATATCATTCAACTGAACTGCTTTATCCAAAATCATTAATGATCCCTTAATGTCCAAATCTAATGGCCTTTTCTCAATCCTGATCCATTCAGGCCTCTTTGTAATCTTTGACACTGACAATCACTGTTATTTCCTTAATAGTTTCAATTTGGGTTTCTGTTACACAATCACTTCTGGTTCTTATCTTAAGATATCCAATGGTTCCTTCTCAGGCTTCTTTGCTGGGTATTCATCCAGGGCATGGCCACTAATTATGGGTATCCCAGAGAGTTCTGTCCTGGGCTCACTCTAGACTATTTCATTCTGTAATATCATCAGCTCCCATAGATTCAATTATTATCTCTATCCTAGTTATTCTTAGATATACTTTCCAGCCCCAAACCTCTGCTCATCTTCAAATACCTATTAGATATCTCAAACTAGATGTACCTTAGACATCTTAAATTCAATATGTTCAAAACCCTATTTCTTTCCCCCAAATCCCCTCTTCCCTTCCTTGTTACTGTTCAGAGTACCACTATGCTCCCAGTCACCCATATTCACGAACATCTAGACATCATTCTTAACTCATCACTGTCTCCCAGCCACACCTAGATCTAATCCTTTGCCAAGTTCTGGGACTTCTACCTTCTTAACATCTCTGCTATTGCCTGCCCCTTTCTCTTCTCTGAATCTGCCACTTTCCTGGAATAGGTCTCCTATCAGGATTAATGCAGCATTGTGATGATTGTTCTGCCTGCCAAAAGTCTCTTCTCATACGAGTCTACCCTCCCTCTGAAGTGACTTTCCTAAATCACAGTGCCAATCATGTCACACACACCCTCCTTCAGGATTAAATAGAAAATCGTCTGTTTGACTTTTTAAACCTTTCAAGATTTGCTTCTCCCTGCCATTCCAAGTCTCTTTACACCTTACTTTATGTACCCCTCCCTCCTCCATACTTCTTAATCAAATGCTGTTCCTCAACAAGACTGCAATCCCAGGTAAAACTCTACCTTTAATAAGATTTTCCCAGTCCCTCTTAATTCAAAATTTTGTTACTTTCAGTTTGTACAAAATTGTGTGTATTGTCTAAATTGTTACACTGTGAGGTCCTTGAGATCAGGGGCAATCTTTTACCTTCTTTGTATCCCCAACAAATTAGCACAACATTTGACACATAGTAGGTGCTTAATAAATGTTTATTAATTAAGTGACTGTAAAAATAGGAGTAATAAGATACTATCTTCTTGGGGCATCAGGGGGAAAATATGATAGAAATGTGAGCTGTTACTATTATTGTGTCATTTTACATATCTCACCTATAAATTAAATAACCTTGTGCTCAAATACTATCTTCTCTGTTATTCTATTATCTTCTAGAATACAGGGACACTGCTGAGTAGTAAAACATAACCCAGTGTTTTGCACATAGGTAGATACTAAATAAATCAAATGAATTAATTGATGATGCAGGGTTTGGAAGAACAAAGAAGACAGGCTCTCTACCACATTAGCCAACTCTCCTGCAAACAAGATAGTTGCTTCCCAAAACAATTCAATCCAAACTTCACTTACTATATAAAAGACTTTCTGAAATAAGGTCCAATTCAGGAACCAGGCACAAACCCCTCTGCCCTGATTAATTTCCTAGAGTGCTCCATAGACCTCAATTTAATCACTCACTCTACTTTCATTCCCTACCAAAGATTAGGAAATTCAAGCTTCTCAGACTCTAAAAGAAGTAATTTTCTCAACTACCACCAGAAAATAAGACAGCAATTTAGCCAGTTAGTCGTGCCTTTTAATTATACTTAGTTCCAACTCAACAGCCAATCAAAAAGCTTTCTTTACTTTGCCATTCAATATGCAAACAACTGTCACAGAATACCTACAGGTACCATGAAGTGAATATTCAGTCCCCTCCATTGCACATCTTTATATAATTTCAAAACCAGCCTCACCAAATCCTCATGGAGATTCCTGCAGATGTTTCCAAGACTCAGTCTTCATTCAGTAGCTACTTTGTATTTTGGGGTTAGGTAGCAGGGATTATAAAGACAAATTAAGGGTTGATGGAAAGGGGAGGTAATTGCATGATGCCCTAATCAGGGTCAGCCACTGGGATGGGGGGATTCTTAAAATTACAAAACACCTTCTGGATTTAGGGAAGTGGATGAGAGTAGAGGATCCCCAGGGTCCTCTTGTTTGGTAGAATTCTGTATGAGCCAGTCTGAGCCGGTTCTGTGGTTACTGGAACAGCAGAGGGACTTCTGAGTTTAGCAAGCCAACACTGAAAAGGACCTTTGGCAGATTCAGATTCCCAGGTCAGTTCAGTCTCCTCTGCAGAATAAGGAGCTTAATCAAATTAAGGTGGTTAGTAAAGTCGTTAACTATACACTAATGAGACATCTTCTATGATCCCTTGAGATAATAGGGTTTAGAAGGGAAACAAATTATCATCTGTCCATATTTGAAGTTAAGTAGTTTAAAATCTTTGTTTAATCTCTTATGAATATTCCTTCAGGTTTATCTTTTTGTATCTATTAATTTCTATATTTGAACTTTAATGCTTCTACAAAACTCTGCTCTTTAAATAACAAATACTGAGAAATCAAAAAGGCCAATAAAAAAACCTTTTTTTGAGAAAAAAAAAATCTGGCATCAAATTCAATGTTCAACATCAATAGACTCCTATCTTTCCAAAAGAACTAGTATTAAATGGAAGGTACCTTATATCCTTTTTCAGAGTCAAGTTTGTTCTTTATATCTTCTTAAAAATTCAGTTTTCATTATTCTGTGTATCATGGTTGCTTTTCACATTGTCAGCAAGTTTTATATTTTTTGTAACTCTGCTTCACTCTTTATTAGTTAATGTCTCTCCTATTTATCAAATTAATTATTTCTTACATCGCAATAATAATTCATGATACTTAAGTGCCACAATTTAGCCATTCTCCCAGACAATGGCATTTATTTTCTTTCCATTTATAAATAAGTTTTAGTCACCACTATCAAGAAACCCCAAGCTGAGGCCACTATAAATGGGGGTTCCAAAGTAGTTTAAAATGATTAAGGAATACATTTTTCTTTATTTCATGGATTGTGAGCAAAAAAGTGTAATGTTTATAAATCTTGAATCAAAATTGTGGATGGGCTACAGGGCAATGGAGAGAAATATATGAAATGCAAGATATATCCAACTATGACCTATTCATAAAATGTAGAAGAAAAGATATGCCTGAGGAAATGCAGGAAGCTAGAAGGCATAGGAGACTTTGTTGGACTTGTAGACAAGAAAACTTAAGTTTGAATCCTGTCACAAATTCTTAAGTTCTCCGAGTCTCAGGTTTTTATTTTTTTCATTTGTATTTGGAAGTAATAAGAACCTCTGCCTCAGAGGGTTGTTATAAGGATCAAATAAAATAATATATTTAAAGCATTTTGCTAATATTAAATGACTATATAAATGATAATTATAATTATGATTAAATGTAAAATTGAAAAAGGAGGTCAGTAAGATATAATAGATGGACAACCCAAGCTCTCTACTGACATTCAGAAACAATTTTCTTAAAGACCCAGAGCTGGTGTTCTTCATCCATTATCCAGAGATCTCTTTTATATGGTGGATACATTTTGGGAATGTGTGGACTTGGATAGGAAAAATTTACATCTGACTCAGTATTTGTCTTTGTAATCATATGTATTTTATTTCACATATTTAAAAAGCAAGACTCTGAGAAAGGGTCCATGAACTTCACCAGACCATGACCAAATGGGTCCAGGATCCTCAAAAAAATTAAGTATCCCTGACCTAACCACTCACACTTAACAGATTGGCTAATATGACAGATAGGAAAAATGGTAAACATTGAAGGAAATGTGGAAAAATAGGGACACTAGCAAATTATTAGTAGAGTTGTGAATTGGTCCCATCACTCTGGTAAACAATTTAAAACTATGCTCAAAGAGTTATAAAACTATACATATTCTTTGCTATAGAATACCGCTACTAGGTCTGTAACATAAAGAGATTAAAGGGGGGAAAGTATGTTCTGAACTCTTGTATACAATTCTCAAATATGTAGTTCCAAATAGAAGTTGGTATCATCCCCAAACAGGGAAATCATCCCACTTAGAAAGGGAACTTTAAAATCAAAAGTAAGACATTGGCATAGGACCACTTAGCATGATCTGTTCACATCAAAAAAGATACTATGCTTCATAAGTAAAGCAGAAGTATAGTACCTCAAAAGAAATGAGAGATGAGCAAATTTAGAGATATCCCCACTTCAACTGTTTATTAGGACTATTTGTGCCTGTCCTGTGGTAGATCGTTCAGAACTCATACTGATCTAATCAGATAGTCAGATATATTGTACTTGATCCCACATAGTGATGTCATTCAGGTCCTGTTTCATAAAGAAGGGCAACAGCAGCTATTATATTTCTTAGCTATGAGTCATTCATATAGCCTACTTATGTATGTAGTATAACCTACAAGATAAGACATTGTTTTCTTTGGAGAAAGAATGTATCAAAGATTGCAAATGTTTCTCTTTCCTAACTCTTGCTTTCCTCACATCTACTCCCCTATTCCCTATCCATCTTACAATGAATGGCAAAAGAAGCAGCCTCAGGTAATTTGAATGAGCCCATCCACTTTAACCAAGAAAGATTTCTGTGGCCTCAGGAGAAACTTAAAGGTGAAGGACAACTCAGGAAGCTGTATTGAGGAGAGACTAAAGCAGGTGGCACACTATCAGGCAATTGGTAAAGAGATAAGATCCAATATTGAAGAAGGAGAAGCTTTGGGAGATACTAGAGACAGAGTCTTTCTGATCTAGGATTTCCTTAGCCTCAAGTTCATGGTAAGTAAAAAGGATAAATCAAGAGCAGAAATCCTTGCTCAAAATCATTCTGTGGGATATAGGGGGGCTCAGTATCTCAGATTAAGACAAAGGAACGCAAGTACATCCTTCCTAGAGAGATCAGTGAAAGAGGGTTTCACCTGAGCGTTCTTATTACTGAGACCATACAAGAAACTTGATTGAGAAGCAGTAATTAGGAGCAATAACTGTCACCAGCTACTAGAGAAGAACGGTATGCCTGATGGTAAAATAAGAACTTTAATCAGGAGTGATGATGATATACAGCTTCTAAGGGAAATATAACAGGAGCCCTGAGACCACCAGGCCATGACAATGTTGTAGTTCCACAGAATAATCTATCAGTCAATGATGACAGGGTTTCTGAGACAAAAGGTGAGACCCATACCAGATTACTTTTCAGTTTTCCCCTCTACACCATAAAATTTAATATTGAGGTGCATTAAAAAATTAGCATATCAGTGACATGAAACATCAAATCTCTCTTTTTCCTATAAATTTATCTTCTTGACATTGACTTTGCTAAATCCTTTTGGAACTTAGTATGCTTCAATTGGCATTACAATTACAATCAACTTTGGCCCTTAAATTGGAGATGAGTTCAAGGCTGAAAATTCTTTTGAGAATTTGTAACTCTGATGTGAAACCCCACTTTTTGGGGTCTCATTTTGAACCTCAACAGTGACAGTGGGAGAGTGATGACCCTGACATCTTTTGTGACCCCCACAAACTTAGGAAGAGTGAATCTGTGTAGCAGTGAAGTGTGCAATGTAAAGAGCTACCACTAGAACCAATGCTGATCCTTTTGAGACACATTGGGAGGAGCTATACTTTGAATGAATCAACAAATACTTCTTGAGCACCTACTATGTGCCAGATGATAAGCTATCATATGGAGAGCATTACAAGCAATATCATCTGCTAGGAACTCATGTCCAAAACATGACTCTAAGCACTTAAAGCTACATAAGTTTTTCAGAGAGAACTTCTCATGGGAAGGCATGTGGCAAAGTGAATGAAAGTTAGTTTTGGAGACATGAGTTCAAATCCAGCCTCAAAAATTTACTAGCTATGTGAGTCTGGTCAAGTTACTTGAGGTCTACCTCAGTTTCCTCAACTGTAAAATGAGGGTATTGATAGAACCCACCAAACAAGGTTGTTTGGAGGATCAAATGTGATAATATTTATATAAAGCACAGTGCTTATATTTATAAATAGGTTGGAAGTACTACCTTTTTTCTTTGATCTCTAGATAAATTGCAATAGATGAATTATAAACTTCCAAGCACATGACCACTTGTATCCTTATAAAAGAACTAGTAGGCCTGTCAAATTAAAAGAAATGTAGGACTAGAGGAGAATCTGGAATTCAGAGCCTACAAAAGCTTTAACCAGATGGCAGTAGAATAGATAACTCCATATGGTACTAATGTGGTCTTCGACTTTGGGTGTGGTTAGGAGAGGAACTGAGAAAAATTAATCCCTTAAGAAATAGGTTGTGATATTAGACATCAGTTAGTTCCTTGATCCCATTCCCTAAAGGTAATCCAGTCAAAAATCCAAGTTATGTCAAAACCCTTCGGCTAAATTTTCCCTATAAAACAACTTATAGCCCATGATTTTGCTGCTACCTTCCTTTGGTTGAGCCAGCCACAGCACTAAGCCTTGTCATGTCTTTCCCCTTCCCAATTCCCCATGCCACGTGGTATCATCCATAATTCCACTATGCTTCCCAACCCCACTTTTTCTTCTTACAGCTAACTAAGTCTTTTAGGGTGCTAAGTCCCTTTCAGCATTGGGCTGCCAACTAAGAGCATGCCCCTACCTCACAGGGTGCTCCCCTTCTACTGGGTAATTGAGAGTTCTACTGAGGAACTTGTCTTTCATATGCTCTCTCACTCTAGTTCATATTTACCATTACAAGTGTCTATTGTATCCCTTCATTTTGTCTGTAACCTATTCCCCTAAATAAAACTACCTTTTGCCAAAGAGAATGGCCATTGTGAATTCTTCACATGACCAAACTCCAAGTTTTGGTGCCTGCCATCATTTGGTGACAAACTCTATATCATAGATCACATCAGAATTAACCTGGACCAATTTTGGGTAGATAAAATTAAATGTAGGAATCATCATGAAAGGACTCAAAGGCGTATTGCTAACAGCACATTTAATTTTGTTAGAAGTAAAGTTTCCATGTTATCTGAGGATGAGCAAGAAGCCCAAGAAGTGAAAAGAACTGAAAAGTGTACCTTGCCCTTTTATAGCTGGTAACAATCTCTGACACAGTTTCTAAACCAAGTATGTAGATATCTGAGTCTCTCTGGAGGCTAAATAAAGTCTTTCCCCTTATATCACTGGTAGACCCAATCATACCCTAATTATTCTCTACCTGACAATTGATAGGGAATGTAGAACCTTGCCAAAGTAAAGGACAGTTTAGCATAATCCATAACCAAACAGTCTCCCTAGGATACTTTGAATTCAGGAAGATGACAGATGGCAACGTAAATCAACAGGGAAAGAACTATTTCTATTTGCCCAAGATATTTTCATGAAGAAATATTCCCTTAAGGCAGTCATAAAATATTAAGTCCTCCAACCTTTAGAGATTAAAGAGATGTTTATTCAAAAAAAAATTGGAGGGAAGGGAACTTCCCTTTGCCAAAGAATCTTTTTGATACAGGTTTTATTATAGGAATTAACTTACCCTTTAGTATCATGCCATTTAAAATTGGAGAGGATCTTAGAGGTCATCATGTCAGATCTCTTTATTTTGCAGAAAAGAAAATCAGGTTCACAAAGGATACTTGCTAAAGATTATACAAGTAGCAAATAGAAAGTGGTAATTTAAACCCAGGGTTCACAAATATAAAGAATTCAAAGACGTGGGAAAAAAAGTGAGGAAGAGAAGGGGAAAGAAGAATTTATAAAGCACCTATAATGTGCTACAAGCACTTATGATGTGCCAGACAAATTCCTAAGCCCTTTTACAAGTAATATCTTATTGATACAGATTTATATATATATATATATATATATGTATATATATATATATAATATTAAACTATGAAATAGCTAGCATGAAATAATGAAGACTAAAAAGAACAGAATGAAGAGAACATTGCATATAATAACAGTAATATTATTTTAGAAATAACTTTGAAAAAATAAGTTATTTTGACTATTAAAAATTTCCAAAATAACTATAAAGGATATCTGAACAAAGACAATAACCACATCCAGAAAAATAATTGAAAAACAGAAATATCTGAAGCATAAATATATATGTACATAAAAATATACATATATGTGTACATATACTGTGTCTAATAGCCATCTCTAGGGGAAGGGGAAGAAAGAAAAAAATTTACAAGATAATAGCAATATTATGTACAATACAAAATTGTACATAATAGATTTGCAGTTTCATGTGAAATTAAAATTTTATTATAACATGTTACTAAAATGATTGTTTTATTCCATGAATCAAAAAAAAAAAAAAAAAAGAAAAAAAAGAAAAGAAACAGTATATAGAGCGACCAGAGCTAGAAAACATCACAGGACAAAACTCACATAAAATACAATGCATGATTGTGGTATCTTTACATGCTTTATTATAAAACTTACAGCATGAACCTTTCTTTCTGAACTTCTGACACAGGGCTATCATTTATCTATTTCTCAGCCCAGGATTCCACCAGATGTCAAATATTCAATTTCCTGCTTCATAGTACTGCCCTAGTCAAGATTCACAAATTTGAATCTTTTCATCTCCAGTCCATCCATAGTTACCCTTCTTTCATAGGTGGTCATGATTTAAACAATCATCCTGAAATCAATGATACTCTCAAATACTATTCTTCTGTCATTCCTGACCTGTTATCCTTCCTAACACTTTTATACTAGCTTTTTCTTTCTCTAAGTAAACTTCTTTGATGAAGAATTCTCCCCCAAAAGTTCAGAGTGATAGTTCATACACTTTGGCTCCTCCTAAATGCTTGTTTAATCTGAGATTTCCCACAAATTTCTCTTCCCCGATTTCTTTTCATTTACTTTTCCTTCTTTGTATTATAGTTATTAGTGTTTATCTTCCCCTTCGTCAGATTGCAAAATTCTTGTGAGTAGCAATAGAGTACTATCTATCCTGCACATAATCCAAAGGTAAATGATGGTGGGCTACAGGGCTACTCTTGTCTTTCACTCAGCATCCTGTTTTTGCTCCTTAACCTGGCCTCATGCATTTTTGGCACCTGAAACTATCTCCTACTTAAATTTACTGCAAGACACATTTCACTAAAAGGTAAAACTGGGGAGGAGATAGTGGAGTGGGAAAGGAAGGAAAAAGCATTAGGTCATTGAGAAGCTATAGATGGGACATGGAATGAGATCTGGGAGAAGCTCAACTGGGATGTGGTGCCTCCTGGGATATGAGGAAAGAACTTCTTCATTTCATAGCTTCCTATACGGTAGTTATGTTGTTAACATAGTACTTAGATCCAGACAACCATTTCTTGTCTTTAATTTCATCCCCAGAGGATTTCTCCAGCTAGTCTCCAATTTCCAACAGAGGAAGTCTGCATTGTGAGACCCTTACAAATCTTCTCTGGTCCCTGCTTCATCTGTCTTCTCTACTAGAGACTTTGCTTCATATTTCACTGAAAAAATTAATAAAATAAGACATTCCTTTTATTCTTTCTTCCCTAAATCGCAGCATTCTGGCATCTTCCCCACTATCTTCTCCTTCAAAGGCCCATTAGAGGAAGAAAGGGCTGTCCTACTTTCCAAGATAAACTTTTTTAAATCCTTCTTTGATCCCATCCCCTCTCATCCTTTTCAGCTGATTGTCTCCACTCTCTTTCTTTTATTTTAATCTATCTCTATCTACTGACTCCTTCCCTGATGCCTCCAAACATGAACAAGTCTTCCCAACCCTAAAAAACAATTATTTGTTTCAACCACCCCAAATAGCCATTGCATCTCAGGTTGTGTGAGCCAATCAGGCTGATATTATCTTCAATCTCTCTCCTTCTTCTCAGACAGGTTGAGAAAGATACCTATGCTAGATGATGACTCAGTTGGTAAAGTACTGGATCTGGAATCAGAAAGAACTGAATTCCAGTTTATTCTCAGACACTTATTATGTGACCTTGTTCAAGTGACTTAAATTCTGCTTTTAAAAACACTTCAGTGTCTTTGCCAAGAAAACCCTCTAGAGAGTGTGACCTACAGGATCAGAAAGAGATAGACCTGAATGAACAACAATCTATCCTCAGTGGCTCCACATTCTAACTTCATACTTTCTTCTTAATTTTCTGCAATCTAGCTTCATCATTCATCTGAAACTGCCTGCTCCAAAGTTACCAGTGATTTCTTCATATCCTAATATTCTTTTCTGAAGGATCAAACTTTTTAATCTCTCTGAAACCTTTAACCCTATCAATAATTTTCTCTTTTTGGATGCACTCTCTTTTCAAAGCTTTTGTGACACTGCTTTCTCCTGGCTCTCCTTTTACCTACATGAAAAATTCTTCTCAGGCTCCTTTTCCAGTTCTGCATTTATATCATGCCTACAACTTGGAGTATCGCCCAAGGTTTGTCCTGTGGCCTTTTTTATTCTTCTCCTACACCATCTCACATAGTCATCTCACCAACTTCTATGGATTTAGTGATCAGTATTATGCAAAAGATTCCAAGATGTACATATGATGTGAATGCTAAACCTTCTTTTTTAATCATTTTGTCAGAAAATCCTCTTCCTATATCAAGGTAAGTGTTCTTAAAGCAGATTTATTAGCACATTTAAGACAGTCAAGAAGTAAACTCTATCAACAATAATTTTATACAAAAAGAGGTGAGTTTTCCCAGATTGTCTTGTTAGTATTTTTAATAGCCTTAACCTTCTCATTACACTTTTAGATCCTGCCTTTACTTCATCCTTCTCCCTCTGAGCTATTCAAGTAGCTCCCCCCCCCCCTGAAGCATGTTGCTTAATCATTATGATTTTGTCTTGCTTAATCATTATTAGTTAAGTTCATTATATATTTCACGTAATAAATGGCAAATATTTGTAACTTGTGACAAATGTCTCGCTTGGTTGTTTCATGTCACAAATGATTATGGTCTCTCAAATCTACCAGATATTTCTATTTCATATTTTCACTTTTAGTAGAGCAGAAAAATCCACATGTCATCTATCACAGGAGCCAAGAAAACACTGCATCAACCCAGGTTTTGGGGGGCCTTCTTTTTTTTTCCCTAAGGCTGGAGTTAATTTACTTGCCCTGGATCACACAGCTAAGAAGTGTTAAGTGTCTGAGATCAGATTTGAACTTGGGTCCTCCTGAATTTAGGGCTGGTACTCTCTCCACTGTGCCACCTAGCTGCCCCTGGGGCTTTCTTCTTAACTGCAGCAGGTTGTCTCCAAAAACTCAGACATTTCGGAAAACACTCATGGATCAACTTAGCTCTCTGGTGGCTATTGAACAGATCTTCTGAGGGGATGCACTGATCTAGGTAATATCCTTCTCTGAGAACATTACTTGTACCCCACTTTTCTTCTTGTATCCATAAAGATAGTGGGCATGCTGCTGAGAATGCAATGATTTTCTTTTATTTTGGGGGAACCCCGTGCTCCCCAAAATTACAAAGAGCAACTAAGGTAAGATTAGAAAAAGGTTCAACCCTGACTCTCTCAATTCAGGATTTCAAATGTGAATTTTTGGTCTTTCTCTCTGACATGTCTGTCTCTTTCTCTTTTTTTTTCCATTTTGTAAAATATCTGTCCTGTTTCTGCTTTCTGCTAGCCTCCATTTCCTGGGGAGGGGGGCAATTAGTTTTTGAGAGTTCTATTTACAAAAGAAAATATTCAGCCAGTACTGTATTTAAGCATTACCAAAAAAAAAAAAAGTTACAGGAAAACATCATAGCAGATTCTGGAGGTTTTGGAATAAATCATTTTAAGTAACCTTCATGAAACATCTGGGCTTGCTTTGGGTTCCCTCTGTATACAGCCTCTCTGTGGAATTATCTGGAGGACAGCCAATGTCTTTTGCATAACCTCTTTCTATTAAAGAGGTTTGCAGAATCAGTACTGGTCAAGTCAATGCCCTCTCTAGCATTTTCGAAGTATCTGCAGTTGAGATCCAAGCAGCAGTATTGGGTCCCTACTATCACAGCTCCCAGGGACCACTTGGTTTCTCACAGTAAGCAACAGCCAACCTGTCTTTGCTAAATTCAACTTCTCTCCTCTCTACATGGCTTAAAAAGGATAAGCTGTTTCAGCCTGTAAGAGTTATCTGAGTCCCTAAATACAAACAACTAGGACCCCACTCCTGTGCTTAAGTTTTTCTTTTTCCCCTTTCCCCTCCTTCCCTGACTGCAGCAAGACAGGTGGAAGGTACAGAAAAGAAAAGGCCACAATTTTGAGGAAATAGGAAAGCAGTTCACTGTTACCTTAAAACATTTAAAATCCAGAAAATCAGTTGAAAAAAACCAAATCAGATCATTTGAAAATGGAGACCCACACTTTTCAAATAAAACTGTCATGTCATATCATGGGTCCCAAATATAATTTCAAATTAGGAACTTAACTGCTTTTGGATTTGATTTGATTTGATTTTAAGTCAAAATCCAGTGAAGCAACATTCTCTATGGTAAATTATACAACCTAACAGGAAAAAAATACGATGATATGTTATTGTTTCCTTTAATCAGATGTAATTTATTTAAGGGTTTGTTTCTTTCCAAATTATATATGGTGAAATTTGTAACATTGTATGACATTTATTTCAAAATAAATGATTTGAAGTTCTGTGAATTTCACCCAAAATTATTTAACTTTTGAAGAGATCCTGGGTAGCTAGTTGAGCTTGACAGAGACATCCTGAAATCTAGAAGCCTGAATACAATGTATACAATCCAGAACATCCTCCAGCCTATTTTTACTGATGACAAACTAGAAGAGATATCCCAGAATTGTTGAGTATGTTGCCCACATCCAACATTTCTGACCAAATGAAAATTTTGCATGAACTCCTTTCTTTTTCACAACCCTATTTATGCTGGCCACTCCTTTTTGGACTGGTTTTTTTTATTTGAAATGCCCTGATTTTTGACAGGTAATTATTCACTTACTTGGAAAATAAACTCTGTAACCACTGAACAAACCAAGACCCATGTTATGGAAAGGTTTTTGAATACCTCTGTTAGCCTAGTGGTTAAAGAAATCCCACAAAACAGAAATCTTGGTCTTAGTCTTTGTTTGATATCCCACTACATTTTTTTTTAATAATAATATCCCTTGTATTCATTTTTCCAAATTATCCTCCCTCCCTCCAATCCCTCCCCCGATGACAGGCAATCCCATACATTTTACATGTGTTACAATAAAACCTAGATACAATATATGTGTGTAAACACCATTTTCTTGTTGCACATTAAGTATTGGATTCCGAAGGTATAAGTAACCTGGGTAGATAGACAGTAGTGCTAACAATTTACATTCACTTCCCAGTGTTCCTTCTCTGGGTGTAGTTATTTCTGTCCATCATTGATCAACTGGAAGTGAGTTGGATCTTCTTTATGTTGAAGATATCCAATTCCATCAGAATACATCTTCATACAGCATTGAAGTGTACAGCGATCTTCTGGTTCTGTTCATTTCACTCAGCATCAGTTGATGTAAGTCTCTCCAAGCCTCTCTGTATTCCTCCTGCTGGTCATTTTTTACAGAACAATAGTATTCCATAATCTTCATATACCATAATTTACCCAACCATTCTCCAATTGATGGGCATCCATTCAACTTCCAGTTTCTAGCTACAACAAAAAGAGCTGCCACAAACATTTTGGCACATACAGGTCCCTTTCCCTTCTTTAGTATTTCTTTGGGATATAAGCCCAGTAGTAGTAAGGCTGGGTCAAAGGATATGCACAGTTTGATAACTTTTTGGGCATAGTACCAAATTGCTCTCCAGAATGGCTAGATTCTTTCACAACTCCACCAACAATATATCAGTGTCCCACTTTTCCCACATCCCCTCCAACATTCATCATTATTTGTTCCTGTCATCTTAGCCAATCTGACAGGTGTGTAATGGTATCTCAGAGTTGTCTTAATTTGCATTTCTCTAATCAGTAGTGATTTGGAACACTCTTTGATATGAGTGGATATAGTTTCAATTTCATCATCTGAGAATTGTCTGTTCATATCCTTTGACCATTTATCAATTGGAGAATGGTTTGATTTCTTATAAATTAGGGTCAGTTCTCTATATATTTTGGAAATGAGGCCTTTATCAGAACCTTTAACTGTAAAAATATTTTCCCAATTTGCTACTTCCCTTCTAATCTTGTTTGCATTAGTATTGTTTGTACAGAAACTTTTTAGTTTGATGTAATCAAAATCTTCTATTTTGTGATCAATAATGATCTCTAGTTCTCCTCTGGTCATAAATCCCTTCCTCCTCCTCAGGTCTGAGAGGTAGACTATCCTCTGTTCCTCTAATCTATTTATTTTCTCATTCTTTATGCCTAAGTCATGGACCCATTTTGATCTTATCTTGGTATATGGTGTTAAGTGTGGATCCATATCTAATTTCTGCCATATTAATTTCCAGTTTTCCCAACAGTTTTTTCCAGATAATGAATTTTTATCACTAATGTTGGTATCTTTGGGTTTTTCAAAGATTAGATTGCTATAGATGTACCCTTTTTTGTCCTTTGTATCTAATCTGTTCCACTGATCTACCGGTCTATTTCTTAGCCAATACCAAATGGTTTTGGTGACTGCTGCTATATAATATAGCTTTAGATCAGGTACACTTAGACCACCTTCCTCTGATGACATCCCACTTCTAATTCTCATTTTAGATTTATGTGGGCCTTTTATTCTTAAGTAATCTTTTTGTTCTACGGATT
This sequence comes from Sminthopsis crassicaudata, assembly GCF_048593235.1. Lineage (NCBI taxonomy): Eukaryota > Metazoa > Chordata > Mammalia > Dasyuromorphia > Dasyuridae > Sminthopsis > Sminthopsis crassicaudata. The sequence goes on from NC_133621.1 coordinate 222,175,454, forward strand.
TTTTATTGCAGTCCTATCCCAGATGTTGGCCTCTGGAAATCAAGAACTTTGGAGCCTCCAACCAACTCCCTCTGCTTTTAAATTACTTCTGGGTTTCATTCTCAACTGAGTGCAATTCTCTCCCTGCAGATAACATAAACTTTATTGAAAAAAAAATTATGCCTAACCAGCTCTTTACATAGTTCACTCAGCAACTTAGCATTGCATTCTCTATCTTCAGGTAAGGTAGAGAAAATGGAGTTACCAAAGCACTTTCTTCCTCCCATATTTCGTGAACCATTTTTTCTGCCTTTTAACAACACATTCCAAGGATGAGGACTCTACTTTTAAGTGTTCTCTCTTTCTAGTTCTCTCTGTGCCACCTTGTAAACTCCTACAAGTGAGAACAGCTCTTTAGTCAGACTAATGGCTCTAAAATGAACCTTCCCTAAATAATTCTGAAAAACCTATCAAGACAATATCTCCAACTAAAGCTCCCATCAAGCAATAATTTTCTCTATCAAAGGCAAGCACCTTTCTGTGATGCTATCCCTAATCCCCTGCTTATTTGTTTTTCCCTGGTTCCTCTCCTCACTCCCTAGACATTGATTCCTATACTCTCCTGAGACTTTAAAAAGTTGTTCTCCTCAAAAGCACATTACTTAATAACTATTACTCTATCTTGTTTAGTCATATTTGGTTAAGTCCATAAGCTATTTCATGTAATAAATGGCAAAACTTATAACATATAATAAATGTCTAATTGAGGATGTCATGTTGCAAACCATTACTCTATTATGCTATTTTAAAAATATTGTTATAAAATATGCCTTCCCAAATCTACTTCATATTTCTACTTCAGATTATCACTTCACACATACAGCCCTAACATTTCTCCTGAGCTCCAGTCTTGTATCACTAATGCCCTCAACTCACAATGTCCAAAACAGAACTTTTTATGTTTCCCTCAAATCCTTTATCTTTCCCCATTTTATGGTTGCCCTCAGAGGTAACACTAGCTTCCCAGTCACCCAGGATCACAGCTTCAGTGTCATTCTAAATTACTCTCCTTCACATTTAGTCCAACTATATATATATATATATATATATATATATATATATATATATATATATATATATATATATATATATATATATATGTATGTATATATATATCCTAGGTCAAGACTTATTTGGTCATTATTTGAGACCTGATTGAATCAGAAATAATATATTAAATCGGAATTGTTCCTGTTTTGATCAGAAACCTTGAGTATCTTACCCTTCCAAAATGATTTGGTTTTTGACTAAGTAAAAGAGACCATTCTCTGCTTCATTTCTTACTTAGCTTTAATCACAGATGGGGCATTTGAAACTCAAACCAAACCCTGTTAAAGATCTTAACTTAAAAAGTCAAAGGGCCCTAAATGTATCCAGGGCCATCTCCAGTCCTCCTGATCTATATCTGCCTACTGAATCCAGAGGGCAAAGTGAGGGTTGGTATCTTTACAATGAATATTTTCACTTCAAACTAATTCACTTGCATGCCATGGCATCACCTTTCCAATGTTATGGTCTTCTTCAAGGATGAAGAACAAACAGCAACAATAACATATCTCATCTATTACAGTCTGTAATAATTGTGTGATAATTTCCTTTTTCTTTGATCTCTTTGTAATACAAGCTTGATTGTATTACTCAAAGTATAGTATTTTGAGGAGCATAGTTATAAGTCACATTCCAGAATGATTGAATCACTTCACAACTGCACAAAAGATGTGATAATGTGCTTATTTTCCTCCAACAACTGATATTTTCCCTTTTTACCATCCCTGACAAGCTGGTGCTGTGCAGTAGAAAACCAGAGCTATTTTCATTGAAATAATTTTGGAATATTTTTTCATGTGGATGTTGAGAGATTTGATTTATTCAATTGAAAACTGACTAAATGTCACTGGAAATATATCATTTGGAGAAATGGTTCTCATTCTTACAAATTTGAATCAATTTCTAATATGTCTAGACAATAATACTTTTATTAGATATTTGCAATAATAATGGTTTTCCCCAGTAACCTGTTTCCATAACAATCTTGGCAATCTTGAGTTTGTTTATTCCCACACTTTCCAATTTTATTTTATCAAAAATGGTCATTTGTAAAGGGCTAGAACTGAGCAGATGCACTTAACAGAAATAGCCGAGCATTTGAGGCTAATTACCAATTGGACAATTACTCTATTAACTTATGCTTGGAGGATGACCTTGCTCAACTATTGTGTGCTGGCTCAATCTGTGGGTGTGGAGAGTGAAGGATGAGAGATATCCAAGGGTGGAGTAGGACAAACAGGATCATTCTTTGGCAGTAGAGAGAGAGAAACAAGGTGTGGAGATTCCTATATCTAATCCCCTGACTGTGACCCCAAAAGACAAAAAATAAAGACTTTTTGCTTATCCTGACTCCAGCTGATTCTAAGATAACCAAAGTACTAATGGGGTCACTACATTTGGCATTCAATGTGTGGGCCAACCACCCTACTTTCACTGAAGTGACCAGGAAATTAAGTGAGTATTTTTGTAGACAATCAGGGAACTTACTTTGTTAAGGGCTAAACTAGTAACCTTTTTTAACTGAAATGGGGCAGATGTTAGGAAAAGATTCTCCCTCGTCCCAGTCCCACCCCCCCATCCCCACCCCCACCCCCACCCAAAAGGGCTCTATAGAAAGCATGCTTAAGTTAATTGAGGGGCAAGGTGTAATTATAACATGGGAAGAGATCTCTAGACTCTTGGGTACATTAGGAAGCACGCCCCCTTGGTTCTTAGAAGAAGAAGAAATAAGTGCAGATAATTGGAAACTTGTCGGAGAACAACTCTGCGAATACTACAATGATAGAGGTCCTCATTCAATTTCCACAGAAGCATTCTATATATACAACATAATTCACTTGCCTTAAAGAATCTTGGAAGTTATAGAAAAAGAAAAAGTTTTAGAAATGGCCAAATGAGGAAGTGTGAAGAAAAAAAGACAAAGAATAGCCTAATGACCATATTTCCAAAGGGCATGGGGACTTAAATGAGTTTCAAAGGTGTGGTAATTCTAGATCTCTAGAGGCAACTTCAACCCTGCTTAGGAAGCAGATTATTGACAGGCCCCCACCAACTCCACCTTCTGGGATGAAGGGAGGAGGAGTAGTGGGAGGGGTAGTGATATCATCAGCACCTCCCTACCCCAACAATCACCCCCTCCTATGACTATATTGCAAAAGGCAATACTTAAAGCCACAGAGGAAGGGAAGGATATAGGTGATCTTAAGCTCCAAATATATCCCGTGATTCAACAGTTTAACTTTTCAGGTCAAGTAAGTAGAAGATACACTCTTTTTGATATAGATGTGTTCTAAGTCCTGAAAAAGGCTTGCACTCTTTATGGGGTTACATCAGCTTATGTTAAGATGTTATTATAGAATTTGGCTTATGAAGTCTTAACCCCTAGTGACTGGAAACCTATAGCAAGGGTATGCTTAGAACCTGGAAAAAACTTTCTGTGGCTTTCTGAATATAGTGAGCTCTGTAGGATACAAGCCCAACAAAATAGTCAAAGTGGAGTTAATCCTCCAATCACCTGTCACCAACTAACAGGTTCTTATGCAGAAATTTAAGTACAGATTAATTACCCCTTAGCAGCATATGAGCAAATTGCTGCTGCTGCTATCAAAGCATGGGCTTCTCTCCCCAATAAAAATGACAAGGGTGAGACCTTCACAAAAATTGTACAAGGATCAAATGAACCCTTTGTTGATTTTGTGGGACATTTGCAAACAGCTATCATACGGACTAATGGTGAAAATACAGTAACAGAAATTTTGATAAGGCAACTTGCTAAAGAAAATGCTAATGAGGTTTGCAGAAAAATTATACTAGGATTACACAAGAATGCTCCTTTAGAGGAGATCATAAGATGCTGTGCCACAGTGGGCACAAATGCCTTTTATTGCCAGGCTATGATGCAGACTTCCCAAGATTCCCAAGATGGGAAGACAGGGTCCCTTTTGGCAAGGGACTTCCAAAGAGACCAGTCAATGCTTTCAATGTGGTAAAGTAGGGCATCTGAAAGCTCAATATTTGCATAGAGACAGAGTGAGAAAAGAGGGTGGGAGAACAAGACCCAGTACCCCATGTCCAAAATGCAACAGAGGGTTCCATTGGGCATCAGAATGTAGACTGATTCAGGGAAACAGGATGAGGGGCCCAGGCAAAAAATACTTGGGGCATAATGGCAGCCAATGCTACACTCAGAGAGTGCCTAGAAGTCCAATATCTAGACATGACCAATTAGCCAGGAAGCCATCTGATGGGAGAAAGGGATTACACAATCAATCAGCCATCTGATGGGAGAAAGGGGGTTATACAGTTGTGTGCAGCTGGGACTACAGAAGATACCCCCTGGGGAGGTGAAATCTGTTTCTCTCCAGCCTATGGATCCCTATGCCTCCAGGCACAGTAGGCTCCTGACAGTACTTATAAAACAGTGTCCATCCATACACTGATGTGGGAAACTGGGGGATGTGTAGATAATATCCCAGTCACTAACACAGGTAGACAATGTGTGACTTATCAACCAGGGGAAATAGTAACATCAGGTTTATTGATACAGACCCCTAATAAGCAATCTAGTGACAGTCACCCACGTTCTGACTCCAAGCAGAAAAAACCCAGGAATATACTGGACAGTAACTGTGACAGCTGACCAGCCTATGCTCGCCATCTATATAAATGACACGCCATTAGAGGGACTGGTGGACACAGGTGCAGATCGCACAGTCATTAGAGGTGCCAACTGGCCCAGTCACTGGCCAAAGACTAAGGTAGACACCTACATGTCTGGGGTAGGAGGATCAATAGCAGCTGAAGTTAGTGCTACCCCTTTAAAATGGATATTTGAAGGTGAAACAGGAGTTTTTACTCCTTTTAAAGTTGAAAAATGCCCATCAATCTGTGAGGAAGAGACATTTTACAACAATTAGGGTTAAAAATGAGTACTTTGTTTTTTAAGGAAGGGCTGCTTTGAAGGCCTGCCAACATTTTCACCTGTTTCTATCCAATGAAAAACTGATACACTAGTGTGGATAGAACAGTGGTCCTTAGGCAGTGATAAAATTCAGGCCTTATTAAATACAGTACAGGAATAACTTGACCAAGGACACTTACAACCTTCTCTAAGTCCTTGGAATTCCCCAGTATTCGTTGTAAAAAACAAATCTGGAAAATGGAGGATGTTGACTGATTTAAGAAAGGTAAATGAACAGATGGAAACTATGGGAACTCTTCATCCTGGACTTTCATCTCCTACTCAATTGCCTAGAGAATGGCCTCTGTGGATTATAGAAATTAAGGATTGTTTCTATTCTATCCCTTTTCAGTGCCAAGCATTAACTTAGCTGAGCCTTATAAAAGATATAAATGGACAGTTTTGCCACAGGGAATGAAAAACAGCCCTACTATGTGTCTAATGTATGTTGCTTCTTCTCTTACTCCAGTAAGAAAAGCATTTCCAAAAGTAATATTGTTACATTATATGGATGATATTTTGGGATGTGCACCTGAGGAACAAATGTTAGAAGCATGTCTACAAAAAACCATAGAAACACTAAGGAATTATAAATTGCACCTACCTCCAGAAAAAAAAAAATTCAAAGGCGTGCTCCTTTTCAATATTTAGGATATGAAGTATATTCTAAGGTGCTTACAGTACAAAAATTCTCCTTAAGAACAGAGAAGCTAAACACCTTAAATGACTTCCAGAAATTGATAGGAGATATCCAATGGATGTGTCCAGTGTTAGGCTTGACTGCCTATCAATTGTAACCATTATATGACATTTTAAGAGAAGACAGTGCTTTAAACTCACTATGCCAGCTTACAAAAGAAGCTCAAGAGGCTTTGAGAGAAGTTGGACTGGCTTTATCCAATGTGGTTGAAAGAGTCACTCAAAAACCCTTGGAAATATCAGTTTTTGCTATACAAGAGTCCACAGCAGTCCTTCATCAAGGAGACAGTGTTATAGAGTGGGTGAACCTCCTGGCACAACCAGACCAAAGCCTTATTCCTTACCCAGTGCTTGTGGCTAGAATTTTATTAAAGGCCATTAAGCAAGCCGTATTTATCTGAGATAAGACCTGACAAGATATATACTTTTTATACTAATGCACAAATTAATTTATGCTGTGAAACCATCCCAGAGTAGCAAATTTTATTAGCCATGGCTCCAAATTTTACACATGGGTCTCCAATAAAGATAACGAGACTATTACATAATTGCCGATGGATTCTTAAAAAAAGGTTTCTAAAGTTCCTCTTAAAGGATCAACTATCTTTACAGATGCATCCAAACATAATATTTGTGCTGTATGCTCTTGTAACTTAACTATAAAGAGAGTAGTCATAACTCCTTTTCAGTCCACTCAGCAGAATGAATTGTATGCAATCATTCTAGCTCTTACTTATTATCCAGGAGATGTAAATATAATATCTTATTCAACCTATTCAGTAGGTATCATACAAAGAATCGCCACAGCCCAAATAAAATTTGTAGCCTCTAATATATATCAGCTCTTTAAGGAACTTCAAGGGCAAGTGAGAAAGCATCCAGATAAGATTTATATTTTGCATGTCCACTCCCATAGTGGACTTCCAGGTCCTATTTTTGATGGTAATTCAAAGGCAGATAGCCTTCTAACTAAGTTGGCCAATATTCCTTTATTTCAAGAAGCCCAAGAATCTCATTTTAAATATCATTAGGTTGCCTGAGCTTTACATTTATGATTTGGAATAACAAAAGAAGAAGCTAGAAGCATAGTAAAAGCTTGACCAGCTTGCTTTCCTTTCCATGCTTCCAAACTCCCTCCCAGGCGAGAACCCTTATGGTTTGAGACCTAATGAAATTTGGCAAATTGATGTGACCAATTATAAATATTGTGGTCGTCTGTCTTTTATCCATGTTGTGGTAGACACCTTTTTAGGATTCACTTTTGCAATACTAGCAGCAAAAGAGACAACCCGAGTGGTCACTGAATTCCTTATGTAAGCATTTGCAATTATGAGTGTGCCACAAGCAATAAAACCAGACAATGGACCTGCATATACTTCTAAACATTTTGCATACTTTTGTGCACAGAATAAGATTTTACACAACACTGGCATACCCTTTCATCCTCAAGGACAGGCAATAGTAGAGAGGAGAAACAGAGACCTCAAGATGTTCCTCCAAAAACAAAAGAAAGGGGGAGCCACAGGTAACACTAGAGAATTTCTAAATCTAGCCCTTTATATTAAATTAACTTCTTGATTTTTGACAAAGATGCACTGGGTCCAGAAGACAGGTTTTATAACCCAATGGAAGGGCAGTGTCCAGTGCGAGCAGTGAAGAAACAAAATGGGAACAAATACAATATTTAAAATGAAGTAAAGTTAAATCAACAAACTTACCAGTATTTCAATGGGAACTATGGGCCTGCTTTTGGCTGGTTCCATATTTGTCACTGCTAGTTGTAACAAGTGATGCAAGTGTGCATCGGTTAGTCTTGATCTGGTTGAAGATTTCAAATGTTTCATTCTAGAAAAAGTCTATTCACAGACATAAGTGGTGCCAAAGATGGTTGCCATTTTCAGTGCATGGTTCCTGAGATGAGGATGTGTCTCAGAGGGGAGAGATGCATAGAAATTATGAAGGCTGCTTGACTTGAATGTGTCTTTCAAAGAGTCACAATCTGCAGTTCAGCCAGTTCCATTTGGTAAATTGTATCCACATTTCCAATGTCTATAGAAAATGGGTTACATAAAGCTGTATGTCCTGTTCATGGAGATGAAGCTCTTTAAATCTAAATTGGAACTCCTTTTGCAATTTTTCCAATGAGTCCACACATGTTTTGTTTGGGAATGCAATCAGCATTTTTTTCTAACAGATTTTGAGTTGTGGGGAGATGACAAAAGTTTTCCTCCTTCACTTATTTGATGAGGAGGCCTAATTTTACTTCAAATGCTTTAACATGTGATTGCATATCACAGATGAGCTTCCCCTTTCCTTCAACTTGCATATTGAAATTGTTGAGTAGCTCCGTTACATCTGTCAGAAAGGCAAGGTGCCATTTCCATTCTGCATCATTGAGCTCTGATACTTCTTTGATTTTTGAAAGCAGAAAAGTTGTAATCTGTGGAAGTAAGTCATAGAAATGTTTCAAAACTCTCCTTCGATTCAGCTAATGGACTTCTGTGCAATATAGAACATCTTCATACACAACATTTAGCTCAGACAGAAATTCCTGAAATTGTCTGTGATTTATTGCATTAGCTTTAATGAAGTTAACACAAGATACCACAATTTTCATAACAGACCCACTTCAGTGATTTGTTGGTGGATGAGGCAGTGTATGGCTATTGGATGAGAATGATTATGTTTGTCCATCTCTTGGTTAATGTGAGCAATTACTCCTTTCTTAGAGGTCACCATGCTAAGGCACCATCAGTTGTCACGCTGGCTAATTTAGCCCAGTCCAGCTCCAAACCATTCGTAGTTTGGCAAAATTTTTCATAGATATCCTCTCCTGTAGTTGTTCCTTTGATGCTTTGCAGTGCAGCAAACTCTTCTATGACTTCAAAATAGTCATTCATACCACGAATAAAAAGTATTAAGTTGTGCAGAATCACGAACATCATGATATGATTTTTTTGTGGAGTTTTGAAAATGCTGATGCAGATTGTCTCCCATTTCTTCAATCCTCCATGTAATTATAGGTCCTGAAAGACTCACTGTACTAAATTAATCGGCCTTCTCTGGACACATCTCTTTGGCAACAGAAAGAAGTCATTCTTTAAGAAATTCTCCCTCCACAAATGGTCTGCCAGTGCGTTCTATTAGCTTGGCAACTTGAAAACTTGCTCACAGTGATGAAATATTTAGCTGCTTCTCTTTCACAAAAATATTTTGCTGAGTTGTCAATGTATTTTTCAGTTTTAATATTTTATCTTTTCTCACTTCTCCAACCAATCATATTTATCTTTATGTTGAGTTTCATAGTGTTGACGCAAATTATATTCTTTGAACACAGATACTATATTCTGGCATATCAGACATACAGCTCTTTCCTTGTACTGCATGAAAAAGTAATCATAAAGCCACTGTTCTTTGAATATCCTACACTCCAAGTCAATTTTTCTTTTCCTTGACATCATTATTTCTAAGGGATTCCAAATTGCTATTAGTAAAATACCAACACACACACACACACACACACACACACACACACACACACACACACACACATATATATATATATACATACATATATATACATATATATACAGCGCTATAAAAACAATATACCAGCAGTAACTTTGCCCACACAGAGACGTACAGATTGCAATGTCCAACTTCCTCCAAGCTGCCTCTGTGCTGTGATGCCTCTGTTAAAGATTTTAGCTTATTTGGGGTCTGAATATTAGGAGGTAAAGGCTAACCACTCACCCTATATTCATGATAGAGTAATATTGTTAAAATATGTCATAAAAATTAAAAGTAGCTTTATGTAATTCTTTCTTTTAAAAATAAATAGAAAAGGAAAGCTTATAAAATAAAAAACATTAGCTTAAAAGGATCAAGTTCTCTAACTGCATCCAAACCCAACTCTAGTTCTCCTGCTCTAATTTCTGGCCACAAGATTCAGATGGTTCTGGAATAAAAAGTAAGGCAGATGACCTTGCACTAGCTTTCCATCACTTAAACCTAATTCACTTGTATGTTGCGGCATTATGCCCATGATGTCATGGTTCTCTTCAAGAATGAAAGACAAACAACAATATTAAAATTATCATGTAGTTTTCTTTTTTCTACTTCTTCCCCCAACTCTAGATGGATATGATTAGACATAGAGAGATGAAAAAAATAGATAGATATAAAATTATTCTATAAATACTTCTATTTATGAATTCTCTCTCAGGAAAACTTTAGAATTATTTTCTTGATCTGACATAGTTTGGAAATCATCTTACCTAGAGTCAGGGAGTTGGACAAATTGAACTTCTAAAGCCCACTTTCCAGGCAGAAACCAAGAGGTCCCTATATGAACTTGGGAGAGGGGTTCTATCACTATAATAATGCCAAATTAGTCTCCCTCGTCCACTACCCTTGGGTCTACCTGATCAAGTAGGCCCTCCTCCATGGGCTAATTTTGAACAAAGGCATAAGTAAACACATAATATAAAGGATGAGAATTGCTCTAACTGCTGCCCATGACCTCTGCCAAAAAATTAGGCATCTACTCCTAACAATGTTTGTTGATTTAGCAAATGGATGTAGGCAGAAATAAGGGATTAGGTAGTTTGCAGAAGAATGAAGGTAAATGCCTCTCTCAACTTCCATTGGCTTCTGACATCATTATAAGTACCTTGGAAGAGAGGTGCTTCATAAACACTTCTCCCTCCTCCACAAGAAACCTCTTCATACTTCTTCAGCAAAATGGAGTTCTCCATTTTTCTCCTCCTGACTGCTCTAGCTGGAATCCTGATGGGAGCTGGTGAGTATGGCCATTTCCCAGTCCCTCCTTCAGCAGAAGTCTAAAACTCCAAAGAGGGCCTGAGACCAATTTTTCCAGATTCCCACTTAACAGAATAAGATAATTACCCTTCCTGGAGTCATGTTAACCTTCTCTAAGACCAATCACACATCCATAGAAAGAGAGTTCCAAATATGGTTCAATTGTTTTTCACCTGTGTCTGTTCCTTTGTGACACCATGATGGGGCTTTCTTGATACAGATATTCTAATGGTTTGCCATTTTCTTTTATTTTATAGTTAAGGATACTAAGGCAAAAAGAGTTAAATGACTTACCAAAGGAGTCACACAGCTAATAAATACCTACCTGATGCTAGATATCAAGATATCTAAAAGATAAATCTTCCTGACTCCAAACTTGGCATTCTATACACTGTGCCACCTTTAAAAGAAAAAGTATAATTTTAGAGAAAAGCCTTAGAATGTACATTTTTTAAGAGTTGCATTATATTTCACTTTGAATATATATTTTAAATCATGGGCATATAATTTATTGATCTCTAATTATGAATTCACTCATATGTTATATGCTGAAATTTACATTTTTAAATGATAAAAGAGAAGTTTTATATTTACTTCTTCTCTGCTAGGTTGTCTATTTCATGTTTTTATGTATTTACACTACTATCAAAAGGCCAAAATTAATCATTCCTTGTCTCCTGAAGACTCTTGGTGAGTCATTCCTTTATTTACTCCAATAAATATGTCAGGGTAAAGATTTTATGAGTTAAGCTAGTTGTCCTTTTGAAGAAGATGCCCAACCAAACCTTGAAAGGAAATATTTGGTAAAAAGTGCATCAAGAGTTAAGGTAGATGGGTAGAGATGCTGAATAATAATAAGAACACAATAAGGGCCAAGAACTGAGAAGGGACTCACTTCTTAGGAGCTCTCTACTTACCAGAATGGATGAAAAAAGGCTTTAACAGCTCTAGGTCTGGCTGAGCTCTCCTTGCTCTAGGTGGCTAAAAGGGAAGCAAGGAACACCAGGGTAAGTAAAGCACTTACAAGTAAGTGACTCAAACAAGTCCCTTAACCTCTCAGTGTTCTCTGCAACTCTCTGAGACTATATCTTGTCAATGCCTCCAAAAAATTAACTGGCCTACATTGAGAAAGAGAAAGAACAAAGAAACTGACAGAGAAACAGAGGGAAAAGGAAGAGATAATAAAGAAGGAAGAGAAAGAGAATGAGAAAGAAATAAAAGGAGAAAGAAAGAAAGAAGGGAGGAAGGAAGAAGGGAGAAAAATAACGAGAGAGATAAAGAAAAAAAAGGAAAAAGAAAGAAAAAGAGAAAGAAAATGGGGTTTTCTTGATACAGATATTCAAATGCTTTGCCATTTGAGGGAGAAAGAGGAAGAAAGAAAAAGGAAAGTTTATTGCATCAGAATTCACAAATCTAGTGACAGGTTTCTCTCTCCCCTAAAATAAACGTCAATAATTCCTTGAAAATTCTACTAATCCTAAAATTATCATCACCCCACATTCTAAAGAAAATAAGAATTTGGAATGTAAAAGGTTACAATCTGTAAAAATCTTGATGTGAATTGACTGAATTAGTGAATAGAAACTAGAGGGCCTTCTGGAGCAGGGAGAGAACCTCACTACTCCACCACCCAGTCCCTCCCACATAAAGGCAAATTTCCATCACTTAATTACACTTCAAAAATATTGCAGGGTTTGATTGTTTTTGTTTTTTTTTCAAATTGAAGGTTTGTAGAATCAAACAAGACTATTAGCACCAATTTTTTCTAATACTATTTGTTCACCTCACATCTCCGTGCCACATTTTGGTAATTCTTACACAACTTCAATTTTTTTCATTATTATTGTTTCTATTATGGTGATCTGTGATCAGTGATCTTTGATGTAGCTATTATATTTGCTTTTGGAAGCCACAAACTGTACCCATATAAGATGGCAAACTTAATAAACGTTATTTGTGTTCTGACTACTCCACCATCTAGCTGTTCACCACCTCTCTCCCTCTTCTTGCTCCTCTAGGTTACACAACAATATGGAAATCACCTTATTTAGTAAGCCTACAATGAACTCTTTGTGTTAAAGTAAAAGGAAGTATCCATCTATGAGGCAAAATTTTTTGTTAACTTATTTTTTAAATTGCAACAGTCAGCCCAACTTTTAGCAACTACTGCTCTGATCAGTCAGCAGCCATCAACATGGAAGCAAGACCCTCCACAAGTAAAAAGATCACAATTTCCTGAAAGCCCAGATAATGGTTAGCAATTTTTAGCAATAAAGTATTTTAATGAGGCAGATAGGGGGTGCCATAGGCATAGAGTGCCAGGTTCAGAGTCAGGATGATTCATTTTCCAGAGTTCAGATCTGACTTCATATTATTTATATGATGCTAAGAAAGTCACTTAATCTTGTTTGCCTCAGTTTCCTCATCTATAAAATGGAGTAAAGAAGGAAATGGCAAACCACCGTACTATCTTTGCCATGAAAAACTAAATCGTGACAAAAAGTCAGATATACCTGAAATATCACTGAATGACAAACTTTTTATTTGAGGTTTTAAAGCTTTTAGACTTTTTAAGGGTACAAATATTCATTTTATACTATTTGACCAATGGGGTATCTGAATTTTAAAAAAGTTATTTAGATACAATCATTAATAGGCAAAAATTCTTCACAGGGTCTTCCTAATGCAAATGTAGCTTGACTATAGCTCCATTTATATAAGTAAATCTAACTTGAAAAGATTTTAGTTTCACTCTTCTAAAAAGTTACCAAAGGGGAAAAGAACTCCAAGATCATTGGACCTATTTCTTTTTTATTATTATTGCTTTATTTTTCTGGTTTTATATATATATATATGTATATGTATATATACATATGTGTGTGTGTAGTATATATAATCTGTTTTAATACACATTTCTTTATGAATTATGTTGGGAGAAAAAAAACAGAACAAAAGGGAAAAACCATGAGAAAGAAAAAAAAAGAACATAACATGGGTTGATTCACATTCAATCTCCACAGTTATCTTTCTGGATGGTGTTTTCTTTCTAAATTTTATTAGAATAGCCTTGAGTATATTTGTTAGACTTAATACTGTTGCACATTTAATAGACAAAACTATAGTATTATATAATTTTTATGTGCACTGGGAAGTCAAAAAATTTATATTATTCACTTTATTGTTATAGCCTAGAACTGCACCTGCAGTATGCCAAGGTATACCTGCACTGCCCTTTCCTACAAAGGAGATAAGTCTTTCTCTAGAAGGACAAACTGCTGCTCTGTCTAAAACTTCTCTTATTGAACAAGCCATGCAATAGGGAGTGATTTTTAATTACTCTTTAAAACCTAGGTACTACCCAGATATCTTTCACTCCCTAAGTGAGGGAGAATTTGAGTACCTCAATGTTTCAAATTGACTCTGCAGCTGGACAGGATTCTGATGCAGCCCCACAGGAGACTACTGCAGAGAATGATGCCTCACAGAAGAAGAAGAACAAGGCTTCAGAAACTACTGCTGAAGGGACCCATGACCCACAGACTACTACAGCCTCAAAAAAGTCAAAAAAATATAGGAGTGAGTATCTACCTCGCTCTCAAGTAGTGCCCCTTGTTCATTTATCTCTGGGTATGGGCATAAACATACTCAGGATCACAAATGATCTTTGGGTGGAGGGAGTGAAGCAGGACCTTTGGTTTCATAAGACATCTTTCTTATGTCAGACATTTTTTTTTTCTTGGAGTGGGGGAGGAAGCAGGTCCACTCCACTTGGAGTCAGGAAACCTGTTTTCTAATTCCACCATTGCTAGTTGATTGAGGTTGGAGAAATTATTTAATTTCTCTGAGCCTCAGTTTCCTCATCTTAAAAAGAAATAAATAGAGTGTGAGAGGGAGAGGAATCTATAGTGATGCTTTCCATTAAGGGCTTTGCTCCTCCTGGGGGGTGGGGCATTGGGTAGAAAACCTTGGGGACTTCTATAATCTATGGATGGCCTACTCTACTAACACAGCATCAACTGTTTCTGATACAGGGGTCTTTGGAAAAGTCATAAACACATTTGACATTGCTGAAGGTGAGTATATTCAACATAAGCCATAGACTGAATCTATACATGATCTCCTTCCTGGGCCTATAACCTTCATGTCCCACCCTTAAAATGAATAGGACATTCTCCAAACCTAAGCAAAAGATATGAAGCTGAGGGTAGATAAGCCTTTCTTTTTGGTACAGTGAATAACACTGAACTTTCTAACATGCCCAAGGTCAGACAAGAAACAAACACTCCTTAATCAGGTCAAATATGCCAGGCTTTGGGCTACGCACTTGAGATAGGATGAAAGACAAAAAAAAAGTCTCTGCCCTTAAGAAGCCTATATTAGGGGGAAATCCAATATAAATTCTAAACGAATACAAAATATAAAGAAAGACTATATGACAACAACCTGGAAAGGACAAAGAATTGGGAAGACCAGGTAATGAATCCTACAGAAGCAGGGCTTGAACTGAGTCCAGAAAGAAACTGGGAACAGGGCAGAGCATTCTGGGCAAGCAAAGTGGCCAGCACAAAGACAAAGGGATAGAAGATGGCATAACCTGTATGAGGAATTGCAAGTAGAGCAAGTCCCTTCCTGGCCTAAAATTATTCTTTGAATCTTTTTCCTTTTTGCAGTTTAATCTGCAAAGCAGTAGAACATGTCCCTCAGCCCCTCCTATGTCTACCTTATCTCATTCTGGCATAAGTTCTAAGCCCTGTCCCCATACTTGGGCTCAGGGTGATACAGAAAGGAGGCTGGGAAATGGGAAAGTCTGGGGTGATTTAGGGAGACCTGGCTACCTCAGGTTCACATTGGAGTCATGATCTCTTTCAATTTTCTTGTGTCCAGATATTTTAACGTCCATTCTTGGTTGAGAATCAGGAAGATACAAACTAGTGGGGATCATTCCTTCAAAAGTTTCATTAAAGGAAATCAAAAAATATATTTGCACAAGTCTAAATCATTAAACCAGAGCAGAGCACCAAACTTGCTGTGTGTCTTTACTGGAGGATCTTTTGGGAAGGGAGGACCGTGGGTAGAGGAAAAAGTGGGCATTCTTGGTCACTAGGCAGAAAATTTCTTGGAAATCCCTTTCCTTCTCCAATCTTGCCAAATGCTATCAGCACTCTCAGATAACCAGCTCCTTCACACCTAATGCATACGTAAAATAGAGAGAGGAACAACCAAAGTAGCTTGTATTAAGAATAAAGAAATGTGTCTATCAAATGAATTAATTATTTCTCACAAATACAAAATAGAGACAGAAAGCATATCTTGAAAGGACAAAGAACTGGGAGGACCACATTAGGCCTCCTGCAGAGGCAGGATTTGAAGTGAGTCCTGAAGGAACACAGGGAAAATGTCAGAGTACTCTAGGTATGGAGGGTGGTGTATGTTTAAGGAAATTTATGGTTTGGATTCCCACCTAGAATAAGACATACTTAAGAAGAAGAATATAGATGTTTTATTGATTAATAGAAAAGGCAACTGCATAGGCAATTTGCAACAACAGCAACAGTAACTAATAAGCCCTAATATTACTATAAATATTTAAATAATTATATTATATATATACATATATATTATATATGTTATAATATATACTACTATAATTATAGCAATAATTGTAAAAAGCAGTAGAAAACATGACCAATTCAGAGTGATGAACCAACTCCTGAGTTTCTTAGGATCCCAGATTCCAGCTCCATTCTCAGGGTCCCCAGTAAGAAAGTCACAAGCAGAAAATCTTCTTTCTCCATGGGTGAGATTCCAAAGCTAGTAAGGTATCATGATAATTTAAATCTCAGTTGCAAAAAGAAAAAAAAAGAAAGGCACTGCATCCAGAGAGTGTGTTATAGTTGCTCATTTGAGTCTGACCTAAGTCCAAGTGATGCACTGCTCTTTTACCATTCAGCATGTTTTGAAGGAACTTGGCTGAGTTTCTGCAAAACATTTGAGGGGAAAAGTCGGCAGGTTGGCCAACCTTCTACCTCACAGTCTTTTCTAGCTTACAGCCCACCTCCCCATTCCTCAGTCCTCAGGATTTAATCAATTGGTGTTCAAATATGTTTTTTTAGAGGGGCAGATGTTTTCTTATAGGCATGGGAGTCACCCAAAAGATATGACAGTTTACATGCTTGATCTGTTGAGAGACATGGAAAAACTTCTAATCCATAATAAGCATTTAGGTGACCAACACAGAAGCTGGAGAAAAAATACCAAGTATTAGGAACTGCAAGTACACCAGGGCCCTTCCAGGTCTAAAATTATTCTTCGAATCTCTTATGTTGCTGAAGTTAAATCTGCAAAACAGGAGAAAATGTCTGTCAGGCCCTGCTATGGCCACCTTGCATCATTCTGAAAGTAGCTGAAAGCCCTACCCCTAACACTAGGCACAGGGTGGTATAGGAGCACGGTTGGGCCCTGTGAAACAGAAAGTCTGGGGGAACCAGGGAACCCTGGCTACCTCAGCTGCACATTGCAGCCATGACCCCTTTCCATTCTCCCTCTTTCCAGACAAATTCAATCAAGCAGTTAGTGAATCATCTGGTTGAGAGGCAGGAAGATAAGAACCAGAGGTAAATTTTGTGGAAATCCCTGACCTTCTCCAAGCCATTCAAATGCTATGTGCACCATAAGTTATCGACCTCCTTCACACCCACACAAATGCACACATATAACAGACACAGACACAAATAAATTTGGAAAAAGACACCTATGTGCATGCACAAGGTGGCAGGTAAACAAAAATATAGAAACTAACATTTTTAATATAGTTCAATTCTTCTAAAGTCTATGCAGATACCACTCAAATCTCAAATAGAAAGTTTAGTCCTGGGAGAACCATCCAACAAGGTTTTCATTTGTCTCTCACTTTCATTTGTCTCACAGCAGAGAAAGAGAAAAAAGTGAGGGAGAAAGAAAAAAAAAAGAAAGAAAGGGAACATATGTGATGATTTTGAGAAAGTCCAAAACCCCTAGTGGAACATGGGGATTAAAAGTCATTTAGGTGTAACAAAAAAAAGTACCTTGATCCTCCCTTCCTAAAGACCAGATATGTTACATTTTACTTCCCTCCCAACTCTCCATTATTCTTATGAGGATTAGGGGTATCTAGCCTCTTTACAAATGGCTCCAACTATTTAGAATTTTGGTGTTCCCTAAGTATGTGGAATCCCTTAAAACCCATTCCTTTTAGCCACTAACAGACAAATGTGATTTCTCAAAGAAATTATCCCCTCAAAAGATATAATTACAAAAATACAGTCTTACATCCCAAATACATGGAAGCCATAATCCTCCCTTTCCACTCCATACCACCTCATATTCTAGAAAGGAAAACAGACTTATCCTTTAACTCCATACTTATAGAGCCTAGTCCCAAATTCTAAGGATAAGGCCCAGACCAGTCCCAGTCTCCAGGTTCAGATACTCCTACTTCTCTGAGATTCTTTTCCAGGCTGCCAGAATTCTGGCTCTAACCATGACTTGAACTTTGAGCACCAGTGGTATTCACCTCCAGGACTTAAAACTGAGAAGGATAAATGGAATAGAACATAAATAAACAGCTCCAGGCCCATTTCTCTGAGCTAAGGAAGAAGAGAATAAGACAAGGAAATCCTTTTCCTTTCACTGGTTCAATGTATGATCACTAAGTTATAGCTAAGGTGTGCCTGTCATCCTTAGGATGTAGAAGGAGAGGGAAAATGCACCACACTACAAGCAGCCAATTAAAGAAGGTTACCTTGCCACCAGTGGTACAGGAAGCATCCATTTCAGGTGATCTGGGATGGCCAGGCAAGCCTCCTCACATAGAGAATCACAGAATTTCAGAGACCTTCAGAAAGATTATGATTCAGCCTATGTTTAATGAAGAACTCCCATTATAACCTCATTGAGGAGTAAACATCTAATCTTCACTTGTAGAATTCCAAGGCAACTCAATGTTCATTTACACTCATTTCCAAGTGTTCCTTCTCTGGGTGTAGCTGATTCTGTCAATCTTTGATCAATTGGATCTGAATTAGATTGTCTCATGTTGAAGATATCCACTTCCATCAGAATACAGCTTCATACAGTATTGTTGTTAAAGTGTATAATGATCTCCTAGTTCTGCTCATTTCACTCAGCATCAGTTCATGTAAGTCTCTCCAAGTCTCTCTGTATTCATCCTGCTGGTGATTTCTTACAGAACAATAATATTCCATAACATTAATATACCATAATTTACCCAAGCATTCTCCAATTATTGGGCATCCATTCATTTTCCAGTTTCTAGCCACTACAAAAAGAGTTGCCACAAACATTTTGGCACATACAAGTCCTTTTCCCTTCTTTAGGGAACGGATATAAGCCCAGTAGTAGCACTGTTGTTATCAAAGGGTATGTACAATTTGATAATTTTTTGGGGCATAATTCCAAATTGCTCTCCAGAATGGTTGGATTCTTTCACAACTCCAACAATGAATCAGTGTCCCAGTTTTCCCCCATCCCTTCCAACATTCATCATTATTTTTTCCTGTCATCTTACCAATTTGACAATTGTGTAGTGGTATCTCAGAGTTGTCTGAATTTGCATTTCTCTGATCAATAGTGACTTAGAAAACTCTTTCATATGAGTGGAAATAGTTTCAATTTCATCATCTGAAAATTTTCTGTTCATATCCTTTGACTATTTATCAATTGGAGAATGGCTTGATTTCTTATAAATTAGAGTCAGTTCCTATATATTTTTGAGATGAGGCCTTTGTAAAAATATTTTCCCAGTTTGTTACTTCCCTTCTAATATTGTTTGCATTAGTTTTGTTTGTACAAAAATTATGTAATTTGATATAATCAAAATTTTCTATTTTGTGATCAATAATGATCTCTAGTTCTCCTTTGGTCACAAATTCCTTCCTCCTCCACAAGTCTGAAAGGTAAACTATCCTATGTTCCTCTAATTTATTTATGATCTCATTCTTTATGCCTAAATCATGGACCCATTTTGATCTTATCTTGGTTTGTGGTATTAAATGTGGGTCCATGCCTAATTTCTGCCATCCTAATTTCCAGTTTTCCCAGCAGTTTTTGTCAAATAGTGAATTCTTATCCCAAAAGTTGGGATATTTGGGTTTGTCAAGCATTAGATTAATATAATTATTCACTATTTTTCCTGTGAACCTAACCTATTCCACTGATCAACTAGTCTGTTTGTTAGCGAATACCAAATGTTTTTTGGTGGCTGCTGCTTTATAATATAGTTTTAGATATGGTACAGCTAGGCTACCTTCATTTGATTTTTTTTTTCAATAATTCCCTTGAGATTCTTTACCTTGTGTTCTTCCATATGAATTTTGTTGTTATTTTTTTAGGTCATTAAAATAGTTTCTTGGGACTCTGATTGGTATAGCACTAAATAAATAGATTAGTTTAGGGAGTATTGTTATCTTGATTATATTCACTCGGCCTATCCAAGAGCACTTAATATTTTTCCAATTATTTAAATCTGACTTTATTTTTATGGCAAGTGTTTTGAAATTTTGCTAATATAATTCCTGACTTTCCATTGGTAGATAGATTCCAAAATATTGGGGGCAGAGCCAAGATGGCGGAGAAGATACACACAAATTTGTAAGCTCCCTTCTTCCCTCAATACCAACTAGTGAAATCAGCCTCAAAAATAAAGCTGGACTGATAAAAACCACAAGGATTAGAAGCACAACTTACCAGCTGAAGAGAATCTGGAATTTAAACAGAAAAGGTTGGTTCTGAGGGGAAAAAAAAAGATCAGCACAGACAGGGTTAGGTGCTAGCACACTGTGTCAATTGGGCAGGGGAGAACTCTGGGATCAGAGAAGCCACTGGGATAAAGGAATCTGGCACAGGCTGATAGCTCTTCTTTGCTTATAAAACAGCAGATCAGAAGAGAAATCAAGCTACTTTAAAATATAAAGCCAGATCCTAAATCCACCCCAATCCAGAAGTGACCTAACAACAATCTCAGCACTGCTATGCAGCCACCTTCTGCTGCCCGGGGCTTCTCCTTGGGGTAGTTGAGAGTCTCAACAGGGGGACACAGCCTGGGGCGCCTCTAATCCACATAGTGTGGGGCTCAGCCTGAGGCAGTGGAATTCTAGCAGCAGTGGAACTCCCAGAGAAGTGGAACTCCCAGAGAAGTGGAAACTTTGAAGTAGGGACTGTGGTTTACAGGCAGACCCTTCTGGTTTGAGTGCAGGGGCTTTTCATGTCAGCTTCTAATATCCAAAGCCCCACGAGAGGCTTTGGCTATGGTTTGGACGCTTTCACTGTTCACCCTTAAACCTCAAGGCAGTCACTAAGCCACACAGCAGGGTCCTTCACTGGGCACTCCTCACAGCTGCAGTGATGCTAACCATCTCTGAGGCACTTCCAGGGAGGGGGGAGGGGAACTCTATCCCAGAGCTCTCTCTTAGCCCAGACACAGGATTCACTGCATCCATCCAGTCTGGGAGGAAGCTGAAAAATAAATTTCTTACCCCAAGGGCAGACCCCACACAGATTTTTAACAATGAGTAAGAAGCTGAAGAGAATGATTGACACCTTCTATACAGAGAAAGAATGGGTATCCAACCACAAGGAGGCTAACAGAAGAGAGTCTCCAGATAACACCATAAAGGGGAATGATATCTGTCCCACAACACATAACTCTCTCCTAGAAGAGACTATTAAAAAGTTAAGAGATTTTGAAGAAAAATGGGGAAAGGAAAGAGAAGCTATGATAGAGAATAACAACGTCCTAAAATTTGAGTTGGAAAAAATGAAGAATTCACAGGAGGTGCAGGCAAACAAAATTTGTGAATTAGAAAAGCTTAAAAAATCACAGGAAAGTAGGATTTGTGAATTGGAAAAAGAAAATACCTCATTAAAAAAAATTAGTGAAATGGAAAAAATTCAACAGAGCAAAATAATTCATTTAAAAACTCAATTGGGCATTTACAAAAAGAATGAATGAAGAAAATAACTCATTAAAATCAGGACTGAACAAATAGAAATGAATGCTTCATTGAGAAACCAAGAATCAGTCAAACAAAACAAAAAAAAAAATGAAAAGCTGGAGAATAACATCAAATACTTACTGGGAAAATCTATACACCTGGAAACTAGATCTAGGAGAGATAATCTGAGGATCATTGGATTTCCCAAAAACTATGATCAAAAAAAGAGCCTAGATTCTATTTTACAGGAAATCATCAAAGGAAATTGTCCAGAGATAATAGAAACAGAAGGGGAAATAGGTGTTGAAAGAATTCATCGAACACCTTCTAAAAAAGACCCTAAAAAAAGAACTCCACAGAACATTGTGGCTAAGCTGCAGAACTACCAGACTAAGGAAAAAATACTGCAAGCATCTAGGAAAAAACAATTCAAATATAAAGGTGCCACAACAAGGATCACACAAGATCTGGCTGCCTCCACATTAAAGGATCGAAGGGCCTGGAACCTAATATTCTGAAAGGCAAAAGAACAAGGATCGCAACCAAGAATAAACTACCCAGCTAAGTTTAGCATTTTCTTCCATGGAAGAAGATGGTCATTTAATCAAACAGAGGAATTCCATTTATTTCTAAGAAAAAAACTAGACTTAAACAAAAAATTTGATCTACATCCTCAAGACTGAAGAGAAGCAGAAAAAGGTAAAAAGAATTCTTGAGAACTGTATCTTTATTGTGGATATACAGAAAGTCCACATGGATAATTTCATTTGATTGATTATAATATTTAAAAAAAGGAACTAGTAAAGAAAAGGGGATAGTATTAGAAAAAGGGGGAAGGGAGATAAAAAGAGAGAAACTACATCCCAGGAAGAGGCATAGAAAATCTACCACATCTGAGGGAATTTAGAGAGGGGGAGAAACATTGTGTGAATCTTACTCTCATCAGAGTAGGCTCAAAGAGTAAATGACATATTTGTTTTTCAGAGAATTCTCTCTCACCTCGTTAAAAGGGGGGAGAGGAAAAGGGAAAAGGGGAATAAGGGAAGGGTACAAGAAAGGGGAAAGGACTTAAAAAGAGGGGGGAGGGATACTAAAAAGGGAGGGCTGCATGTCACAAGTGGGGTCTATAAATTAAAAACTGGGGAAAAGGTTCAGGGGGGTCAAGGGGAAAAAAGCATAATCAGGGGATAATATGATGGAAGGAAATACAGAATTAGTCATTTTAACTATAAATGTGAATGGGATGAACTCTCCCATTAAACAGAGGCAGATAGCAGACTGGATCAAAAGGCAGAACCCTACTGTTAGGATTACTAGGTGAGAACTCAGGACAAGGTGAGAATTCAGGTTGTCTGGATAATTACAAGGTGAGAACTCAGGTTGACTTGATAGAAGGAGCAAGCTCATTGGCTGAAGTGGTTCTTCCCAGAAGCCCTTGCATTATCCCACGCCCATTCTCTGGGAGGATAAAAGAGAGGACATCTAGAGATAGAAGAAGACTCTGCATTGCATCAGGCTTGACAGGGCTCTCTGCAGGAAGGGAAGTCACTTCTCTGGACAAGAGTTAACAGCAACTGCCTGGAGACAACGGTTCGTTACAGGAAGAAGAATCTGTCGGAGAGATTTGAGTAGAAGACACAGCAGATCTCTTCCCAGAGAGCGATCCAGCAGCTTCTGGAGACGACAGCTCGGTACACTTAATAAGCCAGTCAGGAGCTTCTGGGTCGCTCTCTGGGAAGAGATCTGCTGTGTCTACTCAAATCTCTCAGACAGATTCTTCTTCCTGTAGCGAACCGTTGTCTCCAGGTAGTTGCTGTTAACTCTTGTCCAGAGAAGTGACTTCCCTTCCTGCAGAGAGCCCCGTCAAGCCTGATGCAATGCAGAGTCTTCTTCTTGAATCCTGGCTCTGAATCTCCTCCAGCTCTTATCCTTCTCCAGGCCGATCTGCTCTCTGGGCCCAATGCTGTCTCTTTTATCCTCCCAGAGAATGGGCGTGGGATAATGCAAGGGCTTCTGGGAAGAACCACTTCAGCCAATGAGCTTGCTCCTTCTATCAAGTCAACCTGAGTTCTCACCTTGTAATTGTCCAACCTGAATTCTCACCTTGTCACTATCCAGACAACCTGAGTTCTCACCTAGTAATCCTAACATCCTACAATATGTTGTTTACAGGAAACACACTTAAAGAAAGAAATACATGCAGAGTAAAGGTAAAAGGTTGGAGCAGAATCTATTATGCTTCAGGTAAAGCCAAAAAAGCAGGGGTAGCTATCCTTATCTCAGATCAAGCAAAAGCAGAAACTGATCTAATTAAAAGAGATAAGGAAGGAAACTATATCCTGTTAAAAGGTAGCATAGACAATGAAGCCATAGCAATACTAAACATATATGCACCAAGTGGTATAGCATCTAACTTCCTAAAGGAAAAGTTAAGAGAGTTGCAAGAAGAAATAGACAGCAAAACTATAATAGTGGGAGATCTCAACCTTGCACTCTCAGAATTAAATAAATCAAACCACAAAACAAATAAGAAAGAAATTAAAGAGGTAAATAGAACATTAAAAAACTAGATTTGATAGGCCTTGGGAGAAAATTGAATGGTGATAGAAAGGAGTATAATTTCTTCTCAGCAGTTCATGGAACCCATACAAAAATTGACCATATATTAGGACATAAAGATCTCAAAATTAAATGCAGGAAGGCAGAAATAGTAAATGCCTTCTTCTCAGATAACAATGAAATAAAAACTACATTCAAAAAGAAGTTAGGGGTAAATAGACCAAAAAGTAATTGAAAGCTGAATAATCTCATCTTAAAGAATGACTGGGTGAAACAGCATATTACAGAAACAATTAAAAATTTCACCCAGCATAATGATGATGAGACATCATACCAGAATTTGTGGCATGCAGCTAAAGCAGTAATAAGGGGAAATTTTATATCTTTAGAAGCTTATTTAAATAAAATAGAGAAAGAGGAGATAAATGAATTGGGCCTGCAACTTAAAAAGCAAAAAAAAAAAAAAAAAAAAAAAAGCCAAATTAAAACCCCCCAACCAAAAACTAAACTTGAAATACTAAAATTAAAATGAGAAATCAATAATATTGAAAGTAAAAATATATTGAATTAATAAATAAAACCAAGAGTTGATTTTATGAAAAAGCCAATAAAATAGATAAACCTTTGGTAAATCTGATCAGAAAAAGGAAAGAGGAAAATCAAATTTTTAGTCTTAAAAATGAAAAGGGGGATCTTTCCACCAATGAAGAGGAAAGTAGAGAAATAATAAGGAGTTACTTTCCCCAACTTTATGTCATTAAATTTGATAACTTAAGTAAAATGGATGACTACCTCCAAAAATATAGGCTTCCCAGATTAACAGAGGAGGAAGTAAATTGCTTAAATAGTCCCAATTCAGAAAAAGAAATAGAACAAGCTATTAATCAACTTCCCAGGAAAAAATCCCCAGGACCAGATGGATTTACATGTGAATTCTACCAAACATTTAAAGAACAATTAGCCCCAATGTTATATAAACTATTTGAAAAAATAGGGGATGAAGGAGTCCTACCAAACTCCTCTTATGACACAGATATGGTACTGATTCCCAAACTAAGTAGATTGAAAACTGAGAAAGAAAATGATAGACCAATCTCCTTAATGAATATTGTTGCTAAAATCTTAAATAAGATATTAGCAAAAAGACAAAAGAAAATCATCTCCAGGATAATACACTATGATCAAGTAGGATTTATGCCAGGAATGCAGGGCTGGTTTAATATTAGGAAAACTATTAGTATAATTGACCACGTTAATAATCAAATTAATAAAAACCATATGATCATCTCAACAGATGCAGAAAAAGCATTTGATAAAATCCAACATCCATTCCTACTAAAAACACTTGGGAGTATAGGAATAAATGGACTATTCCTTAAAATAATCAGGAGCATATATTTAAGACCATCAATAAGCATAATATGGAATGGAAATAAGCTGGAACCTTTCCCAGTAAGATCAGGAGTGAAACAAGGTTGCCCACTATCACCATTACTATTCTATAATGAATTAGAAATGCTAGCCTCGGCAATAAGAGTGGAGAAAGAGATTAAAGGAATAAGAGTAGGTAATGAGGAAATCAAACTGTCACTCTTTGCAGATGATATGATGGTATACTTAGAGAATCCCAGAGATTCTAATAAAAAAAATATTAGAAATAATTCACAACTTTAGCAAAGTTGCTGGGTACAAAATAAATCCACATAAATCCTCACCATTTTTATACATCACCAACAAAATGCAACAGCAAGAGATACAAAGAGAAATTCCATTCAAAACAACTGTCAAGAGTCAACTGTCAACATGGGAATACATCTACCAAAGGAAAATCAGGAATTATATGAGCAAAATTACAAAACACTTGCCACAAAAAATAAAGTCAGATTTAAATAATTGGAAAGAAATTCAGTGCTTGTGGATAGGCCAAGCGAATATAATAAAGATGACAATACTCCCCAAACTAATCTATTTATTTAGTGCTGTACCAATCAGACTCCCAAGAAACTATTTTAATGACCTAGAAAAAATAACAATAAAATTCATATGGAAGAACAAAAGGTCGAGAATTTCAAGGGAATTAATGAAAAAAAAGCCAGATGAAGGTGTTCTAGGTGTATTTGATCTAAAGTTATATTATAAAGCAGCAGTCACTAAAACCATTTGATATTGGCTAAGAAATAGACCAGTTGATCATTGGAACAGATTAGGTACAAAGGACAAAAAAGGGTACAACTATAGCAATCTAGTGTTTGACAAACCCAAAGATACCAACATTTGGGATAAAAATTCACTATCTGAAAAAAATTGTTGGGAAAACTGGAAATTAGTATGGCAGAAATTGGATATGTACCCATACTTAACACCATATACCTAGATAAGATCAAAATGGGTCCATTATTTAAGCATAAAGAATGAGACCATAAATAAATTAGAGGAACAGAGGATTGTCTAACTCTCAGATCTATGGAGGAGGAAGGAATTTATGACCCGAGGAGAACTAGAGATCATTAATGATCACAAAATAGAAGTTTCTGATTACATCAAACTAAAAAGTTTCTATACAAACAAAACTAATGCAAACAAGATTAGAAGGGAAGTAACAAATTGGGAAAATATTTTTACATCTTAAAGGTTTTGATAAAGGTCTAATTTCCAAAATATATAAAGAACTGACCCTAATTTATAAGAAATCAAACCATTCTCCAATTGATAAATGGTCAAAGAATATGAACAGTCAATTCTCAAATGATGAAATTGAAACTATATCCACTCATATAAAAAGTATTCCAAATCACTACTGATCAGAGAAATGCAAATTAAGGCAAATCTGAGATACCACTACACACCTGTCAGATTGGCTAAGATGACAGGAACAAATAATGATGAATGTTGGAGGGGATGTGGGAAAACTGGGACACTAATGCATTGTTGGTGGAGTTTTGAAAGAATCCAGCCATTATGGAGAGCAATTTGGAATTATGCCCCAAAAGTTATCAAACTGTACATACCTTTTGATAACAGCAGTGCTACTCTTGGGCTTATATCCCAAAGAAATACTAAAGAGAGGAAAGATACCTGTATGTGCCAAAATGTTTGTGGCAGCTCTTTTCATAGTGGCTAGAAACTAGAAGATGAATGGATGTCTATCAATTGGAGAATAGTTGAGTAAATTATGTTATATGAATGCTATGGAATATTATTGCTCTATAAGAAATGACCAGCAGAATGAATACAGAGATGTTTGGAGAGACTTACATGAACTGATGCTGAGTGAAATGAGCAGAACCAGAAGACCACTATACACTTCAACAACAATACTTTATGAAGATATATTCTGATGGAAGTGGATATATTCAACATAAAGAAGATCCAACTCACTTCAGGTTGATCAATGATGGACAGAAAGAACTACACCCAGAGAAGGAACACTGGGAATTGAATGTAAACTGTTAGCGCTACTATCTTTCTACTCAGGTTACTTATACCTTCGGAATACAATTGTTAACATGCAACAAGAAAATTGGATTTACACACATATATTGCATCTAGGTTATACTGTAACACATATAATATGTATGGGATTGCCTGTCATCTAGCGGAAGGAATAGAGGGAGGGTGGGGAAATTTTGGAAAAATGAATACAAGGGATAATGTTATTAAAAAAAATTACACATGCATATGTACTGTCAACATTTTTTTATAATTATAAAAGTAATTTTTAAAAAAGATTCCAAAATATTTTATGCTATCGACAGTTATTTTGAATGGAATTTCTCTTTGTATCTCTTCCTGTTGGATTTTGGTAGTTGCTCTTGATTATTTTAAGGAATAGTCCATTAATTCCTATACTCTCAAGTGTTTTTAGTAGGAATGGATGTTGGATGTTATCAAATGCTTTTTCTGCATCTATTGAGATGATCATATGGTTTTTGTTAATTTGATTATTAATATGATCAATTATACTCATAGTTTTCCTAATATTAAACCAGCCCTGCATTCCTGGTATAAATCCTATTTGATCATAGTGTATTATCCTGGAGATGATTTTCTTTAGTCTTTTTGCTAATATCTTATTTAAGATTTTAGTATCAATATTCATTAAGGAGATTGGTCTATAGTTTTTTTCTCAGTTTTCAACCTACCTGGTTTAGGTATCAGTACCATATCTGTGTCATAAAAGGAATTTGGTAGGACTCCTTCATTCCCTATTTTTTCATATAGTTTATATAACATTGGGGCTAATTGTTCTTTAAATGTTCAGTAGTATTCACATGTAAATCCATCTGGTCCTGGGGATTTTTTCTTAGGGAATTGATTAAATGTACTCATCAACATGCAGTAGAGGGTAGTGAAGAATGCTTGAAGGAATTTAAAAAGAAACTAACTTGTCAAACACCCGAGATTTATCAAAATGTTTAAGGTTAAATAGTACAAAACTAGATACTGCCAGTAATGTAATGGGATGGAAGCTGGGGGTATAGATACCAATATATATATATATATATATATATATAAAATAGATTAATTAGACTACAAACAGTTCTAGAGATAACAACTAACCAGACTGCTCAGGCTCTTGATTTGCTAGCTGATCAAGCCACTCAAACACCAGAAACTGTTTTACAGCATCGACTAGTTTTAGATTATTTGCTAGCAGAGGAAGGAGGGGTCTGTGGAAAATTAAACTTGTCCACTTGTTGCATGCAAATTGATGATAATGGACAAGTGGTAAAAGAAATTACATTCGCAGAATAGTTCATGTGCCTGTACAGGTGTGGAAATCCCCTTTTTCTAATAGTTGGTGATCCTGGTTTGATGGTAGCTAGTGGAAACAACTTTTATGGTACGGACTAATTGCAATCAGTGGTATTATATTGTTACCATAATGTTTGCCTGTTATTATTATTACTAATAATAGTCCAACGATCCCATAGAAATTATTATATCCAGAGGATGCTATTAAAATGATGATTCTTCAGAAAAGAGGTTGGAGGGTGTTGGAAGTGAATAATTCTGATAGTGAACTTGATAAACAATGTGTAAGCTTGTTAACTGACTTGGGGCAATGTGTAAGTTCTTCATAGAACATATGATAAAAATCGCTTACATATTAGGAGTGGGGAGTTGTGTGGAGTAAGTTAAGGTGAAAAACTTACAAGAATGTTAAATTCCTTTTCTATATTCTGTCTTCTCTAGGTTTCTGTGACCTGCATAAGTATGTTGAGTATTAGCCAATATTTACTTAGATTTTAAATATATGTATTTAACCCAAGATGATGACATTTATTGCTGTTTCATTTATCAATGTTTAGACAACTAGTTGCTTGATGTATGGTTCCTCCCAGAACCAGGGAATCTGCTGTTTTGGACACAAATAACATCTAATTAAGGGGAAGAAGGAGGACCTATCCCTTAATGTTTCCCAACCCATGATGTAATCCTTTGTAATTAAAACCTATAAAAACTGTTTATCTTCTTCTAGGTCTTTAGCCCTTCTGCCATGAGCTTTCTTTTCTTTCCCTACTCACAGTAGAATCACTCATTCTCATGAGAATTTATTAAATAAATAACTTTTCTGCTTTTTACTTCGAGAGGTCTCTGAGTAGTCATTTTTGGATAGGATTTTCTATCCCTCACATTCCTTACTTCTTTTACATTCCTTTTATCCACATAATGTATTATATCCTTATCTCCAGATGTTCTTTAATTTTTGAATGCTGCACTCTTCTGAGATATCTTGGGATTTACTGCCTAGAATTCTTTCTTTCTAAAGGCTATGCCTTAAACACATATCACTCTTTCTCTCATTTTTTGGCCAATATAGAATTCCAGGCCAAGTCTCAAGTGAACATTACTTGAGTCTTGATTAACTCAGAAGGAATATAAATAGAAAGTATTTCCCTTTTGTACAAAAATATTGAGGATCTTCCCCTCCCAGATTTATTTTATTTATTCATTTTATCTTTGACTAGGTGAAAGAGGCTATTCTTTGCCTCAATTAAAGCCTAGCCTTAATTACTAAATGGATGTGGCCTTAGTCACACTGAGGCTTGTTGAAGATGTTAGTTTATATAGACCCTGTTTTCATATCAGTAATATTTTTTAAAAAGATGATATGATAAATTACAAGTAGCTTATATAATTCCTTCTTTTAAAAATAAAGAGAAAAGGAAAGTAAAGAAAAAGTTGGCTTTAAAAGGCTAACTTCCATACTGCATCCAGAGCCATCTCCAGTTCCCCTAATCTGTTTCTACCACTGGATCCAGATGGGTCTGGAGAAGAAAATCTTGCAAACCTTCCCTCACATAACTCTAATTCACTTGAATGTCATGACATTACCTCCCTTATGTGAAGTTAATATGTAGATTTCTTTTCTTCCTTCTTCTTACCCCATTCCTAGATTGGTACCATTAGACATAGACAGATGGATAAACAGAGAAATAAATATAAAATTACTCTATAAATACTTCTATTTATGAGTTCTTTCTCAGAAAAACTTTAGAATCATTTTCTTGGTCTGATATGAATTGGGTATCGTCTTACTTAGAGTCAGGGAGTTGGACAAATTGAACTTCTAAAGCCCACTTTCCAGAGAAAAACCAGGATGGCTTGAAAGAGGGTCCTACCACTCTAATATACCAAATGAGAAGGTCTCCCTCATCCACTGCAGTTGGGTCTAGCTGATCAGGTAGGTCCTCCCCTATGGGTTAATTTTGGACAAAGTCATAAGTAAACATCTCCTGTAAAGGATGACAATTTCTAGTACTGCTAACCATGAGCTTCCTCCCAAAATACTAGGAATCTACCCCTACTAACCCTTGTTGACTTAATAAATGTCTTGGGAAAGAAATAAAGGGAAAGAATTAGGTAATTTGAAGACAAAGGAAATTAAACCTTCTCTCAATTTCCATTGGCCTCTGGCATCTTTATAAGTGCCTTAGTAGTTTGGTGGTTTCATCAACACTTCCCTTCCTCCTGAAGAAACCTTTCCATATTTCTTCAGCAAAATGAAGTTCCCAGATTTTCTCATCATGACTGCTCTGGCTGGAGTTCTTCTGCTGGGAGCTGGTGAGTATGATCCTTTCCCCTGTCTCTCCTTCAACAGAGCTCCAGGGCTCCATAGAAGACCTGAGACCAATTATTCCAGATTCTCACTTAATTTAGAAGGTTAAGTATAAAATACTTAACCTTCCTGGGGTCATGTTAGTCTTTTCTAAGATCAATCACTGATCCACAGAAAGTTACAAATACAGTTTGGTTGTTTTTCACCTATGTCTGACCCTTTGTGAAAACACTTGGGGTTTTCATGCCACGGATAGTGAAATGGTTTGCCATTTCCTTTTCTATCTTATTTTAGAGTCCAGGAAACTGTGGCAAACAGAGCTAAATGACTTACCAAGAGTCACACAGCTAATAAGTACCAGAGGCTAAATATCTACATATCAACAAGATAAATCTTCTTGTCTCCCAATCTAGCATTCTATCCACTGTGCCACCTTGAAATGAAAAAGAATCATGTTAGATAAAATCCTTAGAATATAACTTTTTAAAGAGTTGCATTACATTTCATTTTGAAATATGTATTTTAAATTATGGGCATATAATTTATTTAACTCTAATTATGAGAGACAATATTATATACTGAAATATACATTTCATCTTATGCCAGGGAGGTCTTATATTTACCTCCTCTCTATTGGTTTGTCCATTTCATTATTTTATATATTAATACACATTACTATCAAAAGATCAAAAATAATCCTAAATGCTATTGGTGTGTCATTCCTTTATCTATTCCAATAAAGATATTAGAATAAAGATCTTTTTAAGACAAGCTAGTTGTCCTTTTGAAAGAGATGCTGAACCAAGCCTTGAAAGAAAATAGTAGAGGGAAAGGGCACCAAGAGGGAAAAGGTAAGTGGCTAAAGATGCTAAATAACCACAACAAGAGCCAAAAATTGAAAAGGGGTTCACTCATGTGCTGGGAGCTCCCTATTTGCCAGGGTAGGAAGGAAAACACTATGAAAGCTCTAGCTTTGGCTGAGCTCCCCTGGCTCTAGGTGGCTGAAAGGGAATCCAGGAAGTCCAAGGCAAGTAAGCTCAAGCAAGTCATGTAACCTCTCAGTGTTTTCTGAGACTATACCTTTTAATACCAAAAATCAACTTACCTACATTGAGAAAGAAGACAGAGACTGACAAAGAAACAGAGGTGAAAGAGAGAGAATGAATGAGAGAGAAAGAAAAGGAGAAAAAGAGAAAGCAAGAAAGAGCAAGAAAGACAAAGGGAAGAAAGAGAAAAAAATAAGAGGAAAAAAAGAGAAGCAGGACATAGAGGAAACAAGAAGAAGAAAGAGAAAGATTCCTCTACAAGGAGTTTCCTGCATCAGAATTCACAGATTCACAGACAGGGTTCTCTCTCCTCTAGAATAAACAAAAATGAATGCACAAGAAGCAAGAAGCAAAATATTTCTACTACCATACCTGCATGTGGTCTCCTTTACTTTCTTACCATCTGTTGGCTTCCAAGATAACCTTATTAACCATAAGGTATCACTTGTTCTGGTGCTCAGATTGTGATGCATCCTCAAAGCTAGTAGGAGAAATTCAGATTCTGCAATCAATGGCAATGAGAATGATTTCAGATTTCCTAATACTTCCATGAAAGATATTGCCTGAAAGCAAATTCCCTGGTTGTGAAAATTGCTTCTACCAATAATGGCTGTCAGTGCTTTCTCTGAGACTCAATATTCAAGAGCTGCCCCAAAGTCCTCAATGGCACTAATGGTGTAGGGGATAGAGTACCTGGAATCAGGAAGAACTGCATTCAAATCCCATCTCAAACACATCAACTGTGTGACACTAAACAAGTCACTTAACCCTGCTTACTTCCTGAGTTTCCTCATCTATGAAATTAGTTGGAAAAGGAAATGGCAAACTAGTCCAGTATTTTTGCCAAGAAAACTCCAAAGTGGAGGTCACAAAGTCTGGTAAAACTAAAAAGACAAATAAGGACAAATCATCCAAAAGTTAATGGGCTTGACCAGGATTACATATATAGGAAATGTTACAGGCAGGTTTTGAACCTACATTTTCCTAACTCTATTCAACAATCTAAGCTGCCTCTCAAACTTATATATATATATATATATATATATATATATATATATATATATATATATATATATATATATATATATAGCAATCAAAGCATCTTTTCTTTTTTGAGGGGTAGAAGTCAAAAATAAAAGAATTCGGCTTTCAACATGGCCATTTTAAGCAGATATATCGCTTATAAATTTTTTATTTTTAATACACATTGCTTTATTAATCATTTTGCAAGAGAAAAATCAGAACAAAACAGAAAAACCATAGGAGAGAAAAACAACTAAAAAAAGAAGTGAACATAATATGTGTCGATTTATATTCATTCTCTATACTTTTTTTCTGGGTGCAGATGGTATTTTCACTCCAAAGTCTATTGGGATTGCTTTGACTAACCAAGTGCATCTTGGTTCAGCTACAAGAGTTCTTCAACTTTTTATGCTTTGATAGTCTGTAGAAACCTAGAAGCCCCTTTTCTGAATGTGGTTTTTATATAGATATATATGTGAGAAAATATACAAAACAACAAATGAATCCAAGAATTAGTAAAAATAAGATAAAAACAAATAAATACAATAAAGATATAAAATTGCCTCATTCCAATTAATTAGTCCCATGAAATGTGCCCATGCTGGGGGGGATGAGCCCCAGATAAAAAACTCATAATTTAGAGAAAACATTTCTCAATATATAAGAGAAAAGATCGCAATCAAATATTGGAAATAAGTTATTGACAGAAAGATGCATGGGAAAGAGAGCATCTTTTGGGCTCTCTCTTTTTACAGAACCCTGGGTCTGAGATTTTTTCCCTCCTAAATTTGGAACTGCAACATATTAGGGCAGCTGGTAAGGGAAGGAGGGGAAAGCCTTTTTTATGAATTTACTTTTATTTCTCTAAGACTAATTATACTCGCATTATCAACCTCCAAAGATGGTTGCATGGAAAATTCTATAGACATGAAAGCTATTGTGAATTATCTCAATTTAATCAATTCTCTTTTATTTCACTTATTTATGTTCAAGAATTTTCCCCTCATTAGAATATAATTTTAACGAGAGAAATGTGTCCGATTGTTTCAATAATTAAATTTTTTAATCTATCCCAACAGAAATATAAAAGTAGATTTTCCCACGAATACTTGTTCCATGAGAGAAGTGCCTATGACTTTTTGTGCATATCCTAGGGAGCACATGACGCACTTCAGTAATTCAAATTTGGCATCATGCCATTCATCTATCTTCAGACATTTATTAACCACCTACTATATTCCAGTCATTGTTCCAATGTGGAATTTACAAATAACAAAAATGAAACAACTCCTACAAATTCAACAAGAGCTTACTACAAGAGTGCAATGTCACGGATGTCCACCACTCAAGCCATGAAGAAACAAGGCTCACCACATTACCTGGCTTGCACGTGTAAGAGTTCCAATATTCTGCCTGCCCAGGCTACCAGGGCTCTAAATTAAGCACTGGGGATGATATGAAACATTGATTAAAAATTGTTGTGTGTTTCTTAATCTATGGCTCCATCCTTATCCTTCAATGAGAATTTATGTTTGTGTCCAAAGCCCTAATAAAGGACTCAGACTCCTGAAGTCCACTGTGCTCACCTCCATGGAGCAGAGACAATCAGTGTGACTGAAATGGCTCTTTCTGCCCAGAACCCTAAGTGACAGCATGAGAGTTTCTCAATAATAAAAGAATTCAATTGAGAAGTGGTGATTCCAGCTCTCCACATCTAGATCACCTTTCCTGCTCCTCCAAGCAGTTTTTTATTGCAGAAAACACATAATCTGAGACTACATTACCTCCTCTTCTTTTATGGATTTTTGGTGATTACATTCAAAATTTGATTGGGAAGCTAAGGGGAGGGTTAATCCAAGGGGAACTTTTGGTAGTCATCAATAATTCCTTCAAAGTTCTCCCAATTCTAAAATTACCATCACCCTAGGTCCTAAGGAAAAATAAGAATTTGTAATACAAAATGTTACAATCTATAAAATCATGGTGTGGATTGACTGAATTAATGAATGGATACTAGAGGGCCTTTTGGAGCAAGGAGAGAAACTCCCTACTCCACCACCAGCCCTCCCACATAAGGGCAGACCTCCATCACTTAACTGCACTTTGCTGATATTGCAGGTTTGCTTGTTTTTGCAAAATGAAGATTTGTGGCATCAAACAAGACTATTGGCACTACTTTTTCGGATACCATGTTTTCACCTCATATTTCTGTGTCACATTTTGGTAATTCTTATACTAATTTAATTTGTTTTCATTACTATTATATCTGTTACAGTGATCTGTGATCAGTGATCTTTAATATGGCTAGTATATTTGTTTTTGGGAGCCACAAACTGTACCCATATAAAATGGCAAACTTCATAAATGTTGCCTGTGTTCTGAGTGCTCCAC
Source organism: Sminthopsis crassicaudata (assembly GCF_048593235.1). Taxonomy (NCBI): domain Eukaryota; kingdom Metazoa; phylum Chordata; class Mammalia; order Dasyuromorphia; family Dasyuridae; genus Sminthopsis; species Sminthopsis crassicaudata. The sequence goes on from NC_133621.1 coordinate 222,211,094, forward strand.
CATTCGTTTCCCATCTCTCCCTCTCCTTCCTCTTCCATTTTCCAGGTGACGAACAATACTGAAATTTGCTCAATTACTAACCCTATAATGAACTCTAAATATTAAAGTAATGGGAAGTATCCCTCTTTGTGGCAAATTTCATTTTTATCTTATTTTTTTTGAAGACCACAGTTAGCCCTATCTTCAACAACCACTATTCTGATAGCTCAGCAGCCATCAACATGGAAGCAAGACCCTCCATGACCATTACGACTTGCTGAAAGTTGAAATAATAGTTAGAAATTTTCAGTAATAAAGTATTTTAATGAGGCTGATAAAAGGTGCCATATTGAATAGAGTTCTGGGTGAGTCAGGAAGATTTACTTTCTGGAGTCTAAATCTGACCTCATACACTAACTACATGCATGATCCTGGATAAGTCACTTATTCTCTAGGTTGCCTTAGTTTCCTCATCGATAAAATAAGGTAAAGAAAAAATGGCAAACCAATACAGTATCTTTGCCACGAAAAATACCAAATAGTATCACAAAGAGTCAAATATGACAGAAACATGACTGAATAACAACATCTTTAAATTAAGGTTTCAAATGTTTTAGAAATTTTAAGACCACACGTATTTATTTTATACAATTTGACCAGTAGGGCTTCTTAGTAAAAAATGCTTTAGATATGGTCATTAATAGGCAAAAATTCTGCCCAGAGTCTGTAGCTTCACCAAAGTTTACTCATATAAGTAAATATAACTTTAAAAGGTTTTAATTTCACTCTCTTAAATAACTATTAAGTGAAAAACCTACTTTAGAACAGTACCTTTTCCTTTTTTTATTATAATTAATTGTTTTATCTTTCTGGTTTTATATATATATATGTATATATATATATATATATATGTATATATATATATATATTTTTAAAGAATCATGTTGGTAAAGAAAAATCAGAATGAAAGGGAAAAACTGAGAGAAAAAAAAAACAGAAAATAAATGAACATAGCTTGAGTTGATTTACATTCAATCTCCATAGCTCTCTTTTCTGAATACAGATCCAAATTCTATTGGGATTGCCTTGGGTACGTTTTTTAGACTTAATACTACTGCATATTTAATAGGCAAAAGTATGTATACAATTTGTATATGCATTGGGAAGTCAAAAAATGTATGTGATCACTTTATGGCAATACTCACTTTATTGTTATGATCTAGAACTACACCTGTGGTATGCCTGAGATGTATCTGCATTGCCCTTTCCTACAAAACAGATAAGTCTTTCTCTGGAATTACTTGCTCTGACCAAGAAGTTCCTTCTCTTACTGAGCAAAACTTCCAAAATTCACAACCTAGGGAGTTATTTTTATCACACCTTAAAACCTGGGGACTGCCCAGATACCTTTGAATCCCTACCTTATGGGAGGGAGAAATTGAGTACCTCAAAATTTAAAAATGAATTCTGCAGCTGAACAGGATTCTGATACACCAGCCCCAGAAATGGGCCCATAGGACACTGCAACAGAGAACAAAGCCCCACTGATCACTCCAGCCTCAGTAAAGATAACTTCAGCTGCCCAAATGTCAACAGAATCTAATGGTGAGCATTTTCTCCTCTCCCAAGCAGTGCCCCTTGTTCATTTGCCTCCAGGTATGATCATAAGTGTATTCAGAGTCACAGAATGTCTTTGAGTGGAGGGAGGGAAACAGTACATTTGGTTTAATCTGGTACAAAATATCTTTGGCATTTTGGTGGGGGGAGGGAGAGAGGCAGCAGGTTCACTCCACTTGGAGTCAGGAAACCTATTTACTAATTCCACATTTGCTAGTTGAGTGATGTTGGAGAAATCATTTAATTTCTCTGAGTCTCAGTTTCCTCATCTTAAAAAGAAATAAATAGCATCTGAGTTGGGAGGGAAATCTAGAGTGATCCTTTCCATTAAAAGCTTTGCTCCTACTGAAGGTGGGGCTATGAGGAGAAAGTTTGGGAGATTTCTATCATCTATGTATGGCCTGTTCTACCAACACAGCAACAACTATTTCTGATGCAGGAATCATTGAAGATGTCATAAAGGGATTTAATGAGATTATGGGGGAGTATGTGCACCAGAATGAATCCCTACATGATCTCCTTCCTGGGCCTGAAACCTTCATGTCCAACCCCTAAAATGAAAAGGCCATTCTCCAAACCTAAGCAAAAGGTATGAAACTATTTGGGAAGCTGAGGGTAGCTAAGTCCATTTTGTTGAGAACAGTTTATAACACTGAGCTCTCTCATACCTCCCTAAGGTCAGACAGCATATTTCTTAAGCAAGTCTTATATGTCAGACACTGGACCAAGCACTGGAGATAAGATGAAAAACAAAAATCTACAGAACTACCCTCTTAAGAAGACTATTTTAGGGAGAAACAAGATATAAATATCTAGATAAATGCAAGATATATAGAAAGCCTATATGGCAATAATCTAGAAAGGACAAAGCAGGGAAGGCTTCTGCAGAGGCGGGATTTGAACTGAGTACAGAAAGAAGGTTTGGAAGAGGGCAGCATTCTAGGCAAGGAGAGTGGCCAGCAGAGAGATAAAGGGATGGAGGATGGAATAACCTGTGGGAGGAAATGCAAGCAGATCAGGTTCTTCTGGACCTAAAATTATTCTCTCAATCTATTTCCTTTTTGAATTTTAATCTACCAAGCAGGAGGACATGTCCCTCAGCCCCTGCTATATCCACGCTGCATTATTCTGGCAGCAGCTGTAAGCTCTGCACCTAACTGTAGGCTCAGGGTGGTACAGGAGAAAAATTGGGCCCAGTGAAACAGAAAGTCTGGGGTGACTAAGGGGCCCTGACTACCTCGGCTTCACATTGTAGCCATGACCTCTTTCCATTTTTCTTGTTTATAGAAATATTGAATGAAAGAATCAGAGCAATTTTGGGCAAAGATATGAACCTGTAGGAAGCATTCCTTAAAAGGATTCCTTTAAGTAAATCATTTAAAATAGATTTGCACAATTCTAAATCATTAAACTGGAGCATCAAACCTGCTTTTTCTCTTGTATCTTGACTGAAGAATCATAGAGAAAGAATAAAGTGGGTATTACCAGTAACCAGGAGGGAAATTTTTGTAAAATCCTGTTTTTCTCCCATCCATTTAAATGCTGTCAGCACCCTCAGTTACTCAGCTCCTTCACACCCACAGAATTATACACATATAATAGACATAGGCACAAATTTGGAAAAAGACAACTATGTGCCTCCACAAGGTGACGTAAAAAAAAGAAGGTAACTAACTTTCCCAAAGTCTTTGCAGATACCGCACCATCTTCCCTAGATGGCAAGCAAGTCAATATATGTTATACATGCTAAAATATATGTTAAATCCTATATATGTAAACATTTATACAATGATCTTGCCACATAAGAAGAAATCTTATATATGTAAACATATTTATGCAATTACCTTGCATAAAATAAAAAAGGAAAGAAGATGAGTAAGAAAACAAAATGCAAGCAAACAACAACAGAGTGACAATGTTATGTTGTGATCCATATTCAGTTCCCACAGTCCTCTCTCTGAGTGTAGATGGCTCTATTCATCACAAGATCATTGGAACTTTCCTCAGTCATCTCATTGTTGAAAAGAGTCCTGTCCATCAGAATTGATCATGGTATAGTCTTATTGTTGTCATGTCTAATGATCTCCTGGTTCTGCTCATTTCACTCAGCATCAGTTCATGTGAGTCTCTCCTGGTCTCTCTGAAATCATCCTGCTGATCATTTCTTATAGAACAATAATATTCTATAATATTCATATACCATAACTAATTCAGCCATTCTCCAACTGATGGGTATCCACTGAATTTCCAGTTACTTGCCATTACAAAAAGGGCTGCCACAAACATTTTTGCACATGTGGGTCCTTAAGCACTTAGTAGGTGCTTAATAATTGTTTACTGATTAACTAATTGTAAAAATCGGAGTGATAAGACTGATAGCATGATTATGGGAAAAGTTGTAGAAATGTGAGCTATTACTATTATTATGTCACTTAACACGCAATATCAATTATTTCAATTACTTGTTCAAATTCTTTCTCCTGTATAATACTATTCTCTTCTTGAAGACACCACTGAGTGATGATATATAAACCAGTCTTTTACACATATTAGGTATCAAATCAATTGAATTAATGAATGAATGAATGGGATCTATAACAAAGAAATCAGGTTCTCTACCACTTTAGCCATCTCTCCTGCAAACAGGATAGTTGCTTCCCTTCAAGGATTCAACCTAAAAGCTCCCTCTTTTCTATTGAAAAGGTCTCACCCAGGAACCAGGCACAAACCCTTCTGCCTTAAATAATTTCCTAGCTTGTTTCATGATTCTCAACTAATCACCCAGGCTACTTTTACTCCCTACCAAAGATCAGGAGATTAAAGCTTTTCAGACTATAATAGAAGTCATTTTCTCAACTGACACCAAAAAAATACAAAAAACATTTGGCCAGTTTAGTGCCTTTTAATTCACACTTAGTTCTGTTTCAGCGGACAACCAAAAGGCTTTCTTTTACCATTCAATATTCAAATAGTCATAGAATTCCTGCACATCTTATGAAGTGAATACTTGGTCCTCTCTATTGAATACCATTACATAAATCAAATCCCCATGGTGTTCTCCTGCACATACTCCCAGGGTCCATCCCTCATTCAGTAGCTACTTTGTTGTTTTTTTGGGGGGAAGGGGAGGATTTAGCTTCTTTTTTATGTTTTTATTCACTTATTTAAAATTTAAATGAGAAATAAAAAAAAGTAGAAAAAAAAAGACAGAAATAAGAAAAAATTGTTATGTTCCCAGCAGAACTTTGGGATAGATTCAAAATATGTAACAATAAATTTCCATTTCAAGAAAGCATATATAATAATATAAGACATTATAATCATAATTGCCCATCTTTGTTTTCTTCTAAGTTTTCTTTCATTCTCTGTTGTGCACTTTTACTTTATTCTTTTTTCCCCTTTCCATCCCCTACACCTCAAGAAGCTGCAGTTAAACACAGATATATATATATATATGTATATATATGTGTGTGTGTGTGTGTGTGTGTGTGTGTGTGTATGTGTGTGTGTGTGTATACATATATATGGGTATATAAATATAATATATATATTCACACATACATATTATATATATATATACATGAATACACACATGTTCACATAGCCTTATGTATACATGTAAATCTAAAATAATATTAATATAGCTGACATAATGGAGATTTATCTTTTTATTGAATTTTTTTAAAGTTTGACTATTTTCTTCTAATAAATTCTATTGGTCATTGTTATTATATTTCTATATATCTCTTATTTCCTATCCCTGATAATTCTTCTATTTTTTATTTCTATCTGTTGATTTGCCATATTATTACTTAATGGTCCTTGAAGCCTTCCATCTTATCTTCCCTCCCACCCTTTCCCCCCTTTTTATCCCATTTTATTAATCTACAAAATTCCTATTAATCTATTAATCTAATCCCACTCCCATTAATCTAAAAATCCTTTTTCTACCCCACTTTATCCTATTCCCTCCTCCCTTATTTACAGATTTTTGGAGGGTGCTATACCTTCTTGGTAAAGACTCTCATCCGGATTAAGGCCATTCAGAAAGGCTGTAAATCCTGAGGTACCTAACCAATAGGGAAATAAAAGAAGGAAATGTGAATGTGAATCATGAATAGGAAATAAAAAGCTTAAAAAAATAAATTTAAAGAAAAATTTTTAAATTGTCTTAGCTGGGTGCCCATTATTTTGGAAGCCCACTCTTGCAAGAACTTTAATAAAGTTCCTTCCTGATTCTCCAGTGATTTCATGAAGTACTTGATAAGTTAATTGTTTCTTACACTTTATAGTTTGTTTTATTATTTCTTGGTCCCTTATACTGTTATTGGTTCTTCCATGTCCATTTCCAATTTTCAAAGAGTTAATTTTTCTCTTTAAGACTCTGGATCTTTTTTCCTAGTAGATTGACTTACTTTTAAGAGTCTTTTTGTTTTTTATTTTTTTAGTTTTTTCTTAATCCCTCTCATTTGAATTTTAGTCTTTTTTAATTCTATAAATTCTTTTAGGGCAAGTATTGATTTAACATCCCTCTTTGGGATAGGAAAGGCTCTTTTTTACATTGTTGTCCTCCTCTGAAGATGTACCTGGTTATACATATAGATTTAAACTAGGACTTTAATAGTGTGACTTTCTTTAGTCCTGGGGTAGGATGATGCCTCTAGCTTTAGACTTTTCTTCAGTTATCTTCTCTAATCTGGAACCTAAAAAAAGAACTCCAGTCTCTTGAAGTATAAAAGAATCAAATATGAATGAAAAACAACTGAACAAAAGATATAATATTGAAATTTGTCAATAACTCTATAGTTGTTTTTCTTTACTTATGCATATTATTATCAAAATTTCTCATCCTTCACATTTTTTGTATCTATTAATTCCCATATTTGAACTTTAATGCTTCTACAAAACTCTGCTCTTTAAATAAAAAATGCTGAGAAATCAAAAAGGCCAATAAAAAACTTTTTTTGAGAAAAAAAATATCTGGTATCAAATTCAATGTTCAATATCAATAGACTCCTATCTTTCCAAAAGAACTAGGATTAAATTGAAGGTACCTTATATCCTTTTTTTTTAGGGTCAAGTTTGTTCTTTATACCTTCTTAAAAATTCAGGTTTCATTATTCTGTGCATCATGGTTGCTTTTCACATCGTCACCAAGGTGTATACTTTTTGTAACTCTGCTTCAGTCTCTATTAGTTAATGTCTTTCCGATTTATCAAGTTAATTATTTCTTACATTACAATAATAATTCATGATATTTAAGTGCCACAATTTAGCCATCCTCTCAGGAAATGGCATTTATTTTATTTCCATTTATAAATGTTTTAGTCACCACTATCAAGAAACCCCAAGATGGGGCTGCTATAAATGGGGGCTCCAAAGTAGTTTAAAATGTTTAAAGGAATACATTTTTCTTTATTTCATGGGCTGTGAGCAAGAAAATAGCATGTTTATAAATCTTGAAATACCATAAGCTCTAAAGAATCAAAACTGTGGTTGGGCTAAAGGGCAATGGAGAGAAATATATGAAATGCAAGATATATCCAACTATGATCTATTAATAAAATGTAGAAGAAAAGATATGCCTGAGGAAATGCAGGAAGCTAGAAGGCATAGTAGACTTTGTTGGACTTGAAGGTGTGAGGGATAGAAAATCCTATCCAAAAATGACTACTCAGAGATCACTCATAGAAAAGCAGAATTATTTATTAGAATCTCGAGAAGCAGACCCCATCCTGGTCTGTGAGCCAGATTCACAGCAGGAGAGAGCCACTCCCTTGAAGATGCTCACGACTTTTAAACATTTCAGACAAAGAACCTTCAAAATCCCACCCTCTATATGTTGTGATTGGTCATATTTGGTCAGTGGAATGCAGCTGGCAATGTGATTTATAGCTATTTGGGCAAAGAAATGCAGCCTAGGCCTTCACGTGACTGGGGCCTATAGGCCTGATTTTACATTAGCTAGCAGTCTCTGATCAATATGTGCTTAATCTGTAAGTTCTTCACCATACCTTACTCCACACAAAGGCAAGAAAACCTAAGTTTGAAATATTCTCACACATTCTTAAGTTCTCTCAGTCTCAGGTTTTTATTTTTTTTTATTTGTATAATGGAAGTAATAAGAGCATCTGTCTCAAAGGGTTGTTATGAGGATCAAATAAGATAACATATGTTAAAGCAGTTTGCTAATATTAAATGGCTATATAAATGATAATTATAATTATGATTAAATGTAAAATTGAAAAAGGAGGTCAGTAAGACATAATAGATGCACAACCCAAGCTCTCTACTGACATTCAGGAACAATTTTCTTTAAGACCCAGAGCAGAGGTTCTTAATCCAATATCCAGAGATTTCTTTTGTATTGTGGATACATTTTGGGAATCTGTGAACTTGTTTAGGAAAAATTTACATCTGTTTCAGTATTTGTCTTTGTAATCATATGTATTTTTATTTTAAAAACATGACTGAGAAAAAGTCCATGAACTTCACCAGACCATGCCAAATGGGTCCAGGACCCTCAAAAAAATTAAGTACCCCTAACCTAACCACTCATACCTAACAGATTAGCTAATATGACAGATAGGAAAAATGGTAAATATTGAAGGAAATGTGGAAAAATAGGGACTAGCAAACTGTTAGTAGAGTTGTAAATTGGTTCCACCATTCTGGTAAACAATATAAAACTATGCTCAAAGAGTTATAAAACTACATACTCTTTGCTCCAGAATACCACTACTAGGTCTATATCATAAAGTGATTAAAGGGGGGGGAAAGGGTTTATGTTCCGAACTCTTGTATACAATTCTCAAATATGTAGTTCCAAAAAGAAGTTGGTATCATCCCCAAACAGGGAAATGATCCCACTTAGAAAGGGAACTTTAGAATCAAAAGTGAGACAATGGAGACACTCGCATAGGACCACCCAGCATGATGTGTTCAAAATTTGTTCACATCAAAAGAAAAGTTACCTTCATAAGCAAAGCAGAATTGCAGTACCTCAAAAGAAATGAGAGATGAGCACATTTAGAGATATTCCCACTTCAAATGTTTATTAGGACTATTTATGCCTGACCTGTGCTAGATCTTTCAGAACTCATACTGCTCTAATCAGCTAGTCAGATATATTGTACTTGATCTCAATATAGTGATGTCATTCTGGTCCTGTTTCATAATGAAGGGGAACAGCAGCTATTATATTTCTTACCCATGAGTCCTTCATGTGTTATAACTAATCTGAAGCACATGTGTGTATGTAGTATAACCTACAAGATCAGACATTGTTTTCTTTGGAGAAAGAATGTATCAGAGATTGCAAATGTTTCTCTTTCCCAACTCTTGCTTTCCTCACATCTACTCCCCTATCCCCTATCCATCTTACAATGAATGGCAAAAGAAGCAGCCTCAGGTAATTTGAATGAGCCCTTCCACTTTAACCAAGAAAGACTTCTGTGGCCTCAGGAGAAACTTAAAGGTGAAGGACAACTCAGGAAGCTGTATTGAGGAGAGACTGAAGCAGGTGGCACACTATCAGGCAATTGGTAAAGAGATAAGATCAGACTCTAAAGCAAACCTTGAATCCAATATTGAAGAGGGAGAAGCTTTGGGAGATGCTAGAGACAGAGTCTTTCTGATCTAGGATTTCCTTAGCCTCAAGTTCATGAGTAGTGTGATAAGTATAAAGGATACATCAAGAGCAGAAATCTTTGCTCAGAATCATTCTGTGGGATATAGGGGTGCTCAGTATCTCAGATTAAGAAAAGGGAACTCACATATATCCATCCTCGGGTGATCAGTGAAAGAGGGTTTCACCTGAGAGTCCTTACTACTGAGACCATACAAGAAACTTCATTGAGAAGCAGTAATTGGGAGCAATGACTGACACCAGCTACTAGAGAACTGCAGACAAAGAGATGCTATGCCTGATGGTAGAAGAACTTTAATTAGGAGTGAAGATAATATACAGCTTCTAAGGGAATATAACAGGATCCCTGAGACCACCAGGCCATGGCAATGTTGTAGTTCCACAGAATAATCTATCAGTCAATGATGACAGGGTTTCTGAGACAAAAGGTGAGACCCATACCAGATTACTTTTCAGTTTTCCCCTCTATACCATAAAATTCAATATTGAGGTGCATTAAAATTAGCATATCAGTGACATAAAACATCAGATCTCTCTGTCTTTTTCCTATAAATTTATCTTCTTGATATTGATTCTTTGCTAAATGCTTTTGGAACTTAGTCTGTTTCAATTGGCATTACAATTACAATCAACTTTGGCCCTTAACTTGGAGATGAGTTCAAGGCTGAAAATTCTTTTGAGGATTTGTAACTCTGATCTGAATCCCCACTTTTTGGGGTCTCCTTTTGAACCTCAACAGTGACAATGGGAGAGTGATGACCCTGACATCTGTTGTGACCCCCACAAACTTAGGAAGAGTGAATCTGTGTAGCAGTGAAGTGTGCAATGTAAAGAGCTACCACACAGAACCAATGCTGATCCTTTTGAGACACATAGGAAGGAGCTATACTTTGAATGAATCAACAAATACTTCTTGAGCACCTACTATGTGCCAGATGATAAGCTACCATCTGGAGAGCATAACAGGCAATATCATCTGCTAGGAGTCATGTCCAAGACATGACTCTAAGCAGTTAAAGCTACATAAGCTTTTCAGAGAGAACTACTCATGGGAAGGCATATGGCAAAGTGAATGAAAGTTAGCCTTGGAGACATGAGTTCAAATCCAGCCTCAAAAATTTACTAGCTATGTGAGTCTGGTCAAATTACTTAAGGTCTGCCTCAGTTTCCTCAACTGTAAAATAAGGGTATTGATGGAACCTACCAAACAAGGTTGTTTGGAGATTCAAATGTGGTAATATTTACATAAAGCAGAGTGCTTATATTTATAAACAGGTTGGAAGTACTACTTTTTTCGTTGATCCCTAGATAAATTGCAATAGATGAATTACAAACTTCCAAGCGCATGACCACTTGTATCCTCATAAAAGAACTAGTAGGACTGTCAAATGAACATAAATGTAGGACTAGAGAAGAGTCTGGAATTTAGAGCCTACAAAAGCTCTAACCAGATGCCAGTAGAATACATAACTCCATATGGTACTAATGTGGTCTTTGACTTTGGTTGTGTGGTTAGGAGAGGAACTGAGAAAAATTAATCCCTTAGGAAGCAGGTTGTGATATTGGACATCAGTTTGTTCCTTAATCCCACTCTCTTAAGGTAATCCAGTCAAAAATCCAAGTTATGTCAAAACCCTGAAGCTAAATTTTCCCTTTAAAACAATTTAAAGCCCATGATTTTGCTGCTACCTTCCTTTGGTTCAGCCAGCCACAGCACTAAGCCTTGTCATGTCTTTCCCCTTCCAAATTCCCCATGCCACGTGGGGTCACCCATAATTCCACTATGCTTCCCAACCCCACTTTTTCTTCTTACAGCTAACTAAGTCTTTTAGGGTGCTAAGTCCCTTTCAGCATTGGGCTGCCAACTAAGAGCATGCCCCTACCTCACAGGGTGCTCCCCTTCTACTGGGTAATTGAGAGTTCCATTGAGGGGACAGCTAAGTGGTGCAGTGGATAGAGCACCAGCTTTGAATTCAGGAAGACCCCAGTTCAAATCTGGTCTCAGACACTTAACACTTCCTAGCTGTGTGACCCTAGGCAAGTCATTTAACCTCAGCCTCAGAAAAAAAAAAAAAAAAAAAAAAAAAGGAACTTGTCTTTCATATGCTCTCTCACTCTATTTCATATTTACCATTCTAGGTGTCTATTGTATCCCTTCATTTTGTCTGTAACCTATTCCCCTAAAAAAAAATCTATCTTTTGCCAAAGAGAATGGCCATTGTGAATTCTTCACATGACAAAACTCTAATTTTTGGTGCTTGCCATCATTTGGTGACAAACTCTATATCATAGATCACATCAGAATTAATTTGGACAAGAATTGGATAGAGGAAAGTAAGTGTAGTAATCATTATGAAAGGACTCATAAGGTGTATTGTTAACAACACATTGAATTTTGTTAGAAGTAAAGTTTCCATATTGGACATGAGGAGGAGCAAGAAGCCCAACAATTGAAAAGAATTGAAAAGTGTACCTTGCCCTTTTATAGCTGGTAACAATCTCTGATACAGTTTCTAAACCAAGTATGTACATATCTGAGTGTCTGGAGGCTAAAGAAAGTCTTTCCCCTTATATCACTGGTAGACCCACTCATATTCTTATTAATCTCTAGCTGGCAATTGATAGGGAATGTAGAACTTTGCCAAAGTAAAGGACAGCTTAGCATAATCCATAACCAAACTGTCTCCTGGGATACTTTGAATTCAGGAAGATGACAGATGATATTACTCTGTCAATTACAACTTACCACCACCCCCTCCTCATCACCACCCCAAACAATGTAAATCAACAGGGAAAGAACTATTTCTATTTGCCCAAGATATTTTCATGAAGAAATAGCAGTCATAAAATATTAAGTCCTCCAACCTTTAGAGATTAAAGAGATGTTTATTCAAATAAAAAATTGGAGGGAAAGGAACTTCCCTTTGCCAAAGAATCTTTTTGATACAGGTTTTATTATAGGAATTAACTTACCCTTTAGTATCATGCCATTTAAAACTGGAGAGGATCTTAGAGGTCATCATGTCAGATCCCTTTATTTTTCAGAAAAGAAAATCAGGTTCACAAAGGATACTTGCTAAAGATTATACAAATAGCAAATAGAAAGTGGTAATTTAAACCCAGGGTTCAAAAATATAAAGAATTCAAAGACATGTGGAAATAAAAATGAGGAAGAGAAGGGAAAAGAAGAATTTATAAAGCACCTATAATGTGCTACAAGCACTTATGATGTGCTAGGCACAGTGCTAAGCACTTTTATAAGTAATATCTTATTTGAAGGCTTTTACAATGTGATACAGAGTAAAGAAAACAAATAACAAAAGATTAAACTGTGAAATGGCTTGCATGAAATAATGAAGACCAAAAAGAACAAAATGAAGAGAACATTGCATATAATAACAGTAATAGTGTTTTAGAAATAACTTTGAAAAAATAAGTTATTTTGACTATTATAAATTTCCAAAATAACTATAAGGGATATTTGAACAAAGACAATTACCACATCCAGAAAAATAATTGAAAAACAGAAGTATCTAAAGCATAAATATATATGTATATAAAAATATACATATATGTGTACATATACGGTGTCTAATAATAGCCATCTCTAGGGGAAGGGGAAGAAAGACAAAAATTTACAAGATAATAGCAATATTATGTACAATACAAAATTGTACATAATAGATTTGTAGTTTAATGTGAAATTAACATTTTATCATTCCATGTTACTAAAATGCTTGTTTTATTCCATGAATTAAAAAAGAAAAGAAAAAAAAAAAAAAGAAACAGCATATAGAGCAACCAGAGCTAGACACCATCAGAGGACAAAACTCACATAACATACAATGCATGATTATGGTATCTTTACATGCTTTATTATAAAACTTACAGCATGAACCTTTCTTTCTGAACTTCTGACACAGGGGTATCATTTATCTATTTCTCAGCCCAGGATTCTACCAGATATCAAATACTCAGTTTCCTGCTCCATAGTACTGCTCTAGTCAAGATTCACAAATGTGAATCCATAATTGTTCCCTTCTCATCTCCAGTCCATCTCTACATAATTATCCATCTTTCACAGGTGGTCATGATTAACCAGTCATCCTGAAATACCCTCACCCTTCTTCTGTCATTCCTGACCTGTTATCCTTCCTAACACTTTTATACTAGCTTTTTCTTTCTCTAAGTAAACTTCTTTGATGAAGAATTCTCCCCCAAAAGTTCAGAGTGATAGTTCATACACTTTGGCTCCTCCTAAATGCTTGTTTAATCTGAGATTTCCCACAAATTTCTCTTCCCTGATTTCTTTTCATTTACTTTTCCTTCTTTGTATCATAGTTATTAGTGTTTATCTTCCCTTCGTCAGATTGCAAACTTCTTGTGAGTAGCAATAGAGTACTATCTATCCTGCACATAATCCAAAGGTAAATGACAGTGAGCTACAAGGAATACTCTTGTCTTTGACTCAACATCCTGTTTCTGTCCCTTAACCTGGCCTCATGCATTTTTGGCACCTGAAACCATCTCCTACTTAAATTTACTACAAGGCACATTTGACTAAGAGGTAAAATTGGGGAGAAGATAGTGGAGTGGGAAAGGAAGGAAAAAGCATCTGAGGTTGTTCAGAAGCTATAGATGGGGCATGGAATGAGATCTGGGAGAAGCTCAACTGGGATGTGGTATCTCCTGGGATATGAGGAAGGAACTTCATCATTTCATAGATTCCTATATGGTAGTTATGTTCTTAACATAGTACGTAGACCCAAACAACCATTTCTTGTCTTTAATGTCATCCCCAAAGGATTTCTCCAGCTAGACTCCAATTTCCAACACAGGAAGTCTGCATTGTGAGACCCTTACAAACCTTCTCTGGTCCCTGCTTCATTTATCTTCTCTACTAGAGACTTTGCTTCATATTTCACTGAAAAAATTAATAAAATAAGACATTCGTTTTATTCTTTCTTCCCTAAATCACAGCATTCTGGCATCTTCCCCACTATCTTCTCCTTCAAAATCCCATTAGAGGAAGAAAGGGCTGTCCTACTTTCCAAGATAAACTTCTTTAAATCCTTCTTTGATCCCATCCCTTCTGATCCTTTTCAGCTGATTGTCTCCACTCTCTTTTATTTTAATCTATCTCTATCTATTGACTCCTTCTCTGATGCCTCCAAACATGAACAAGTCTTCCCAACCCTAAAAAACAATTATTTGTTTCAACCACCCCAAATAGCCATTGCATCCCAGGTTGTGTGAGCCAATCATGCTGATATTATCCTCAATCTCTCTCCTTCTTCTCAGACAGGTTGAGAAAGATACCTATGCTAGATGATGACTCAGTTGGTAAAGTACTGGATCTGGAATCAGAAAGAACTGAATTCCAGTTTATTCTCAGACACTTATTATGTGACCTTGTTCAAGTGACTTAAATTGTACTTTTAAAAACACTTCAGTGTCTTTGCCAAGAAAACCCTCTAGAGAGTGTGACCTACAGGATCAGAAAGAGACAGACCTGAATGAACAACAATCTATCCTCAGTGGCTCCACATTCTAACTTCATACTTTCTTCTTAATTTTCTGCAATCTGGCTTCATCATTCATCTGAAACTGCCTGCTCCAAAGTTACCAGTGATTTCTTCATTGTGAATCCTAATATTCTTTTCTGAAGGATCAAACTTTTTAACCTCTCTGAAACCTTTAACCCTATCAATAATTTTCTCTTTTTGGATGCACTCTCTTCTCAAAGCTTTTGTGACACTGCTTTCTCCTGGCTCTCCTTTTACCTACATGAAAAATTCTTCTCAGGCTCCTTTTCCAGTTCTGCATTTATATCATGCCTACAACTTGGAGTATCGCCCAAGGTTTCTCCTGTGCCCTTTTTTCATCTTCTCCTACACCATCTCACATAGTCATCTCACCAACTTCTATGCATTTAGTGATCAGTATTATGCAAAAGATTCCAAGATGTCTATGATATGAATGCTAAACCTTCTTTTTTAATCATTTTGTCAGAAAATCCTGTTCCTATGTCAAGATCAGTGTTCCTATAGCAGATTAATTAGCATATTTAAGACAGTCAAGAATTGAACTCTATCAACAATAATTTTATACAAAAAGAGGTGAGTTTTCCCAGACTGTCTTGTTAGCATTTTAATAGCCTTAATCTTCTCATTATACTTTTAGATCCTGCCTTCCTGCTTTTACTTCTTCCTCCTCCCTCTGAGCTATTCAAGTAGTTCCCACTGCCAGAAGCATGTTGCTTAATCATTATGATTTTGTCTTGCTTAGTCATTATTAGTTAAGTTCATGGCCTATTTCACATAGTAAATGGCAAATCTGTGTAACTTGTGAAAATGTCTGGCTTGGTTGTTTCATGTCACAAACGATTATGGTTTCTCAAATCTACCACAGATTTCTATTTCATATTTTCACTTTTATTAGAGCAGAAAAATCCACATGTCATCTATCACAGGAGCCAAGAAAACACTGGGTCAACCAGGTTTTGGGGGGTCCTTCTTCTTAACTACAGCAGGTTGTCTCCAAAAACTCAGACATTTCTGAAAACACTCATGGATCAATTAAGCACTCTAGTGGCTATTGAACAGACCTTTTGAGGGGATGCCTTCCCCTTCTCTGAGAACATTACATGGACCCCACTTTTTTTTTTTGTATCCATAAGGATAGTAGGCATGCTGCTGAGAATGCAATGATTTTTTTTATTTTAGCGGCACCTTGTGCTCCCCAAAGTTACAAAGAACAATTAATGTAAGATCAGGAAAATTCTCAATCCTGAGTCTCTTAATTCAGGATTTAAAATGTGAATTTTTGGTCTCTCTGACATGTCTCTCTCTCTTTTTTTTTTTTTTTTTTTTTCAGTTTGTAAAATATCTGTCCTGTTTCTGCTTTGTGCTAGCCTCCAGTTTTTGAGAGTTCTATTTACAAAAGAAAAGATCTGGCCAGTACTGTATTTAAGCATTATCAAAAAAAAAAAAAAAAAAAAAAAAAAAAAAGTTACAGGAAAACAGCATAGCAGATTCTGGAGGTTTTGGAATAAATCATTTTAAGCAACCTTCATGAAACATCTGGGCTTGCTTTGGGTTCCCTCTGTATACAGCCTCTCTGTGGAATTCTCTGGAGGACAGCCAATGTCTTTTGCATAACCTCTCTCTATTAAAGAGGTTTGCAGAATCAGTACTGGTCAAGTCAATGCCCTCTCTATCATTTTCGAAGTATCTGCAGTTGAGATCCAAACAGCAGTATTGGGTCCCTACTATGTCAGCCCCCAGGGACCATTTGGTTTCTCACAGTAAGCAACAGCCAGCCTGTCTTTGCTAAGTTCAATTTCTCTCCTCTCTATATGGCTTAAAAAGGATACAAGCAGCTCCTGTTTCAGCATGTAAGAGTTATCTGGGTCCCTAAATACAACAACTAGGACCCCACTCCTGTATTTAAGTTTTTTTCCCCTCTCTCCTCCTTCCCTGACTGCAGCAAGACAGGTAGAAAGTACAGAAAAGAAAAGCCCACAATTTTGAGGAATTAGGAAAGCAGTTGACTGCTACCTTAAAAAAAAATTTAAATCCAGAAAATCAGTTGAAAAAAACTAAGTCAGATAATTTGAAAATGGAGACCTGCACTTTTCAAATAAAACTGTTATGTCATGTCATGGGTCCCATGTAATTTCAAATTAGGAACTTGATGCTTTTGGATTTGATTTGAAGTCAAAATCCAGTCTTGAAGCACCATTCTCTATGGTAAAGACTAACTAACAGAATTAAAAAAAAAATAAACGATATGTTTTTATTTCCTTTAATTAGATGTAATTTATTTAAGGTTATGTTTCTTTCCAAATTACATATAGTGAAATTTGTAATGGCATATGTTTCAAAATAAATTATTTGAAGTTTTGTGAAGTTTCACCCAAAATTATTTAACTTTTGAAGAGATCCTGGGTAGCTACTTGAGCTTGACAGAGGCAGCCTGAAATCTAGAAGCCTGAATACAATGTATACAATCCAGAACATCCTCAAGACTATCTTTACTGATGACAAACTAGAAGAGATATCCCAGAATTGTTGAATATGTGGCCCACATCCAACATCTCTGACCAAATGCAATTTTTGCAAGAACTCCTTTCTTTTTCACAACCCTATTTATGCTGGCCACTCCTTTTTGGACAGGCCTTTTTATCTGAAATGCCCTGATTTTTGACAGGTAATTATTCCCTTGCTTGGAAAATAAACTCTGTAGCCACTGAACAAACCAGGACCCATGTTATGGAAAGGTTTGTGAATACCTCTGTTAGCCTAGTGGTCAAAGAAATCCCACAAAACAGAAATCTTGGTCTTTCTCTTTGTTTGACAGCCCACTTCTAATTCTCATTTTAGATTTAGGTGTGTCTTTTCTTTTTAAATAATCCTTTTGTTCTATGGATTTTTGATTGCAGTCCTACCCCAGGTGTTGGCCTCTGGAAACCAAGATCTTTGGAGCCTCCAACCAACTCCCTCTCCTTTTAAATAACTTCTGGTTTTCATTATCAACCGAGTACAAGTCTCTCCCTGCAGATAACATAGTCTTTATTAAAAAAAAAAACAACCCCCCAAAAAAACATTATTCCCAAGCATTGCATTCTCTATCTTCAGGGAAGGCAGAGAAAATTGAGTTATTTCTTTCCAAGGCATTTTCTTCCTCCCATATTTCTTGAAATATTTTCTCTGCCTTTTTACAACACATGGCAAGGATGAGGACTTTACTTTTAAGTGCTCTCTCTTTCTAGTTCTCTCTGCTCTACCTTGATCCTACAAGTGAGAACAGCTCTTTAGTCAGACTAATGGCTCTAAAATGAGCCTTCCATAAATAATTCTGAAAACCCTATCAAGAGAAATATCTCCAACTAAAGCTCCCATCAACCAATAATTTTCTCTATCAAAGGCCAAGTACCTTCCTGTGATACTATCCCTAATCCCCTGTTTGTTAGATTTGTTTTTTCTAAGTTTTGGCCAATTCACCTTCAAATAGTGATCAGCACTAGATACTCTTATCAACCAGGCTTCCTTCAGAACTCTGATCCTGAATTTCAGAACCCACTGAATGCTGTTTCAATGAGGTCCTGGCCCCTCAAGCTCAATGTCCTTCCAAATTTGGAGTCGGTTCTACACCCATTTCCAGCAGGAAGTACGTTTAGTAGATGAGACCATCAGCCCATATCCCAAAGGACTTTGGGGTCAATTTGTTTGGGAGGAAACTGATAAATGGAATGAATAGATCTCAGAAAAATGCTATCCATTGTTTGAGTTGCCCCCCCCCCCCCCATAAGAAGCAAACTGACTCTGGGCTGATCTTGCCTTATTGTGCCCTCTTTACCAATTTTGTACTCATGTGGTGTCACGTGTCACCAAACTTTGGCCTGAGTCTCCATAGATTGGTGAATTTCATTTCTACCTTCTAGCTTATTTAGAAAATATCTCTGTATTTGGAATCTAAAATTTTCAGTATTAGTCTCTAAGACTCTAAGACAGACTCTTTTTAAAAGATTTCTTTGACAATTGAAAAAGCTGAATATAATGAGTAGCCAAAACTCTTAATCAACAAATCCAGTATTCACTGTTTCAGTGATGTGAAAGTGATAGGGTTAGGATCCCCTTTGATTCCCATTCAGGAAACCAAATGATGCAGTTAGTGGCAGTTCAGAGAGTTGTGGGAATCCACTTCTGATCAGTACAGGTTCTTCATGAAAGAATTCATGAACCTAAAGAGTTTAAGTGGCAAAAATGGAAGTTTATTGTTGGCACTGCAGGAGTCAGTTTTTGCTAGGAAGACTGACTTCCAAGTACCAAAGGCCTGGCACAGAGATAAATGTCCTAACAGAGAAATCCTGTCAGAGAGATAAAGAGGGGTTAACACTGAGAAGAGAATGTCCCACTTACTGGAAGTGATCCTGAGCCAATTTTTAGCTTAATAAAGGTCAATAGAAATATCAAGTTTAGATCTTCAACTAAATGAGACCACTTAACTGCCCCCAATGGTGGGTCTCTGTCAGTGGAGAGTTTCTCCAGAGTTCAAGGAGTTTCTCTTCCCCCCAAAGTCAGGACAGTTTCAGGGTTCCCCCATCAAAGGGAAACCCTTAATGAGCCCATGCAGAGTCCAATGTCTCTAATCCATCCTGTCTCCAATCTCTGAGACTATTTTAATTAGCATAATATTAGAAAACCAAACTCTTCCCTGGTTCCTCTCCTCACTCTCTAGATATTGCTTCCACTCTACTGAGACTTTAAAAAGTTGTTCTCCTCAAAAGCATATTACTTAATAACTGTTACTTTATCTTGTTTAGTCATATTTGGTTAAGTCCATAAGCTATTTCATGTAATAAATGGCAAAAGTTATAACCTGTAAAAAATGTCTGATTGAAGATGTCATGTTGCAAATGATTACTCTATTATGCTATTTTAAAAATATTCTTATAAAAATATGCCTTCCCAAATCTACTTCATATTTCTATTTCAGATTATCACTTCACAAATACAGCCCTAGCATTTCTCCTGAGCTCCAGTCTTGCATCACCAACTCCCTCAAAAACACCATATCCAAAACAGAACTCTATCTTTCCCTCAATCTACTACCTTTCCCCATTTTATGGTTGCCCTCATAGGTAACACTAGCTTCCCAGTCACCCAGGATCACGTGTCATTCTAAATTACTCTCCTTCACATTTAGTCCAACTATATATATATATCCTAGGTCAAGACTTACTTGGTCATTATTTGAGACCTGATTGAATCAGAATTAATATATTAAATCGGAATTGTTTCTGTTTTGATCAGAAACCTTGAGTATCTTACCCTTCCAAAATGATTTGGCTTTTGACCAAGTAAAAGAGACCATTCTCTGCTTCATTTCTTACTTAGCTTTAATCATAGATGGGGCATTTAAAGGTCAAACCAAACCCTGTTAAAGACCTTAACTTAAAAAGTCAAAGACCCCAAATGTATCCAGGGCCATCTTCAGTCCTCCTGATCTATATCTGCCTCCTGAATCCAGAGGACAAAGTGAGGCTTGGTATCTTTACAATGACTATTTTCACTTCAAACTAATTCACTTACATGCCATGGCATCACCTTTCTAATGTCATGGTCCTCTTCAAGAAAGAAGAACAAACAGCAACAATAACATATCTCATCTATTACAAAATCTGATTATTTTTACTATCACCTGGCTGAAAGCAAATCCCCTTGGGAAATGTGATCATTGGGAAAGTAAACCCAAGTGATCCTTGAGCAACTGCACCATTGTTCAAATTACACATGTTCAAACCATGCTACTTTTCTTCAGAGTATTTTGGAACTTCTGTCCTCCCAGATAGAGTTGGAGGATCCTAGGATCTCAGAGCTAGAACAAGAAGAAACTTCAAAAGTCATCTAGTCTAACTCCCTCATTTTGTGTGAGGAAATGGAAACCCCATAAGGTAAAGCAATCTAGACAAAGTCACACAGGTTATGAAAATCAGAGTAGGAATCTGAACTGAAGAACTCTGACTCACAAGACATTCCTTTACAGAAACAAAGCATTGTGTACAATAACAGTAACAATGTGTGATGATCAACTATGATTGCCTTAGCTCTTTTCAGTAATCCAAAAATCTGAAACAATTTCAAAAGTTTCATGATAAAAAATGCTATCCATATCCTGAGAAAATACTGTTGGAATCTTAATGCAAATAGAAGCACACTATTTTCATTTTGTGGATGTGCATGAAGAATTTCATGTGTTTTTTTTCCTTTTATTATCTTCTTTTACAACATGATTAATGTGTAAATGTGTTTTTCATGACTATGTGTGTAACATATCAAATTGCTCACCTTCTTAGGGAAGACATCGGAGGGAGAGAAAGTAGAAAAATTTGGAATTCAAAAATCTTTACAAAATTTATCATTGAGGATTGTCTGTATCATGTAAAATGTATGGGATTGCCTGTCATCTAGGGGAGAGAGTAAAAAGAGGGAAGGGAAAATTTGGAAAAATGAATACAAGGGATAATTTTATAAAAAATTACTCATGCATTTATACTGTCAAAATTGTAATTATAAAATTAAAAAAAAAAGAATATTGTGTGTATGTATTATTGGAATAAATAGAAATGATATTAAAAAAATTTTAAGTCCCAGTGTTCTTGTCACTGTGGGAGAGAATAAGGAATAATGACTTAACATGACTGATGATCTTTCATTCTCCTGAATTCTTGGTAGAGATCCATTTTCAGTGATGTGAAATGATCACACAACTCAAGAGTCTTCTGATATGGCAAAACCAAAAAAGCAGGAGTAGCCATCCTCATCTCAGATCAAGCAAAAACAAAAATTGATCTAATTAAAAGAGATAAGGAAGGGCATTATATCCTGCTAAAGGGAAGCTCAATAGTGAAGCAGTATCAATATTAAACATATATGCACCAAGTGGTGCAGCATCTAAATTCTTAAAAGAGAAATTAAGAGAGCTGCAAGAGGAAATAGATAGCAAAACTATAATAGTGGGAGACCTCAACCTTGCACTCTCAGAATTAGATAAATCAAACCACAAAATAAATAAGAAAGAAGTCAAAGAGGTAAAGCTAAATGGATACAGAAAGGAATATACTTTCTTCTCAGCAGTTCATGGAACCTATACAAAAATTGATCATATACTAGGGCATAAAAACCTCAAAATCAAATGCAGTAAGGCAGAAATAGTAAATGCATCCTTTTCAGACCATAATGCAATCAAAATTACATTTAATAAAAAGCCAAGGGAAAATAGACCAAAAAATAATTGGAAACTAAATAATCTTATACTAAAGAATGATTGGGTAAAACAGCAAATCATAGACATAATTAATAACTTCACCCAAGAAAATGACAATAATGAGACATCATACCAAAATGTGTGGGATACAGCCAAAGCAGTAATAAGGGGAAGTTTTATATCTCTACAGGCCTACTTGCATAAAATAGAGAAAGAGAGGGCCAATGAATTGGGCTTACAACTAAAATTGCTAGAAAAGGAACAAATTAAAAAACCCCAGACAAACACAAAACTTGAAATTCAAAAAATAAAAGGTGAGATTAATAAAATTGAAAGTAAAAAAACTATTGAATTAATTAATAAAACTAAGAGTTGGTTTTATGAAAAAACCAACAAAATAGACAAACACTTAGTAAACCTGATTAAAAAAAGGAAAGAGAAAAAGCAAATTGTTAGTCTTGAAAATGAAAAGGGTGAAGTCACCACTAATGAAGAGGAAATTAAAACAATAGTTAGGAGCTACTTTGCTCAACTTTATGCCGATAAATTCGATAACTTAAATGAAATGGAAGAATACCTTCAAAAATATAGCTTGCCCAGATTAACAGAGGAAGAACTAAGTAGTCTAAATAGTCCCATCTCAGAAAAAGAAATAGACCAAGCTATTAACCAACTTCCTAAGAAAAAGTCCCCAGGACCAGATGGATTTTCTACCAAACATTTAAAGAACAACTAACTCTAATGGTATGTAAACTACTTGAAAAAATAGGGATTGAAGGGGTCCTACCAAATTCCTTCTATGACACAGACATGGTACTGATACCTAAACCAGGTAGATCGAAAACTGAGAAAGAAAACTATAGACCAATTTCCTTAATGAATATTGATGCTAAAAATCTTAAATAAGATATTAGCAAATAGACTCCAGAAAATCATCCCCAGGATAATACACTATGACCAAGTGGGATTTAGACCAGGAATGCAGGGTTGGTTTAATATTAGGAAAACTACTAGTATAATTGACCATATTAATAATCAAATTAATAAAAACCATATGATCATCTCAATAGATGCAGAAAAAGCATTTGATAAAATCCAACATCCATTCCTACTAAAAACGCTTGAAAGTATAGGAATAAATGGACTATTCCTTAAAATAATAAGGAGCATATATTTAAAACCTTCAGTAAACATCATATGTAATGGTGATAAACTAGAACCTTTCCCTGTAAGATCAGGAGTGAAACAAGGTTGCCCACTATCACCATTACTACTCAATATAGTACTAGAAACTCTAGCCTCGGCAATAAGAGCCGAGAAAGAGATTCAAGGAATTAGAGTAGGAAATGAGGAAATCAAATGATCACTTTTCACAGATGACATGATGGTATACTTAGAGAACCCCAAAGATTCTGCTAAAAAGCTATTAGAAATAATTCAGAATTTTAGCAAAGTTGCAGGATACAAAATAAATCCACATAAATCCTCAGCATTTTTATACATTACCAACACAATCCAACAGCAAGAGATACAAAGAAAAATTCCATTCAAAATAACAGTAGATAGTATAAAATATTTGGGAATATATCTACCAAAGGAGAGTCAGGAATTATATGAGCAAAATTACAAAACACTTGCCACAAAAATAAAGTCAGATTTAAATATTTGGAAAGACATTCAGTGCTCTTGGATAGGCCGAGCGAATATAATCAAGATGACAATACTCCCCAAACTAATCTATTTATTTAGTGCTATACCAATCAGACTCCCAAGAAACTATTTTAATGACCTAGAAAAAATAACAACAAAATTCATATGGAAGAATAAAAGGTCGAGAATTGCAAGGGAACTAATGAAAAAAAAGTCAGAGGAAGGTGGTCTAAGTGTACCTGATTTAAAGCTATATTATAAAGCAACAGTCACCAAAATCATTTGGTATTGGCTAAGAAATAGACTAGTTGATCAGTGGCATAGGTTAGGTTCACAGGGCAAGATAGTGAAAAAAAATAGCAATCTAATCTTTGACAAACCCAAAGATCCCAAATTTTGGGATAAGAATTCATTATTTGACAAAAACTGCTGGGAAAACTGGAAATTAGTATGGCAGAAACTAGGCATGGACCCACATTTAACACCACATACTAAGATTAGATCAAAATGGGTCCAAGATTTAGGCATAAAGAACGAAATCATAAATAAATTGGAGGAACATGGGATGGTTTACCTCTCAGACTTGTGGAGGAGGAAGGAGTTTGTGTCCAAGGGAGAACTAGAGACCATTATTGATCACAAAATAGAAAATTTTGATTACACCAAATTAAAAAGTTTCTGCACAAACAAAACTAATGCCAAACAAGATTCGAAGGGAAGTAACAAATTGGGAAAACATTTTTACAGTTAAAGGTTCTGATAAAGGCCTCATCTCCAAAATATACAGAGAATTGACTTTAATTTATAAGAAATCAAGCCATTCTCCAATTGATAAATGGTCAAAGGATATGAACAGACAATTTTCAGATGATGAAATTAAAACTATTTCCACTCATATGAAAGAGTGTTCCAAATCACTATTGATCAGAGAAATGCAAATTAAGACAACTCTGAGATACCACTACACATCTGTCAGATTGGCTAAGATGACAGGAACAAATAATGATGAATGTTGGAGGGGCTGTGGGAAAACTGGGACACTGATGCATTGTTGGTGGAGTTGTGAAAGAATCCAACCATTCTGGAGAGTAATCTGGAATTACGCCCAAAAAGTTATCAAAATGTGCATACCCTTTGACCCAGCCATAGTACTACTGGGCTTATATCCCAAGGAAATACTAAAGAAGGGAAAGGGACCTGTATGTGCCAAAATGTTTGTGGCAGCCCTTTTCATAGTGGCTAGAAGCTGGAAGATGAATGGATGTCCATCAATTGGAGAATGGTTGGGTAAATTATGGTATATGAATGTTATGGAATATTATTGTTCTATAAGAAATGACCAACAGGAGGAATACAGAGAGGCTTGGAGAGACTTACATCAACTGATGCTAAGTGAAACGAGCAGAACCAGAAGATCATTATACACTTCAGTAATGATACTGTACAAGGATGTATTCTGATGGAAGTGGATATCTTCAACATAGAGAAGAGCTAATCCAATTCCAATTGATTAATGATGGACAGAATCAGCTACATCCAGAAAAGGAACACTGGGAAATGAGTGTAAACTGTTATTTTTACCTTCTGAATCCAATTCTTCCTGTGCAACAAGAAATTCAGTTCTACACACATATATTGTATCTAGAATATATTGTAATATACTTAACATGTATAAGACTGCCTGCCATCTGGGAGAGGAAGGGAAAAAATCTGAATAGAAGTAAGTGCAAGGGATAATGTTGTAAAAATTACCCATGCATATGTACTGTCAAAAAAAAGTTAGAATTATAAAATAAAAATTAAACAAAAAAGAGTCTTCTGATATGCTTACAGACATGGATTTTTCTTTTGACTACCTATATGATTGTGAACATTTGTGACATTATCATGAGCAAAAGATGGTTTCCCTTTTCAGGCCCTGACATGTAAAAGGAAAGTGGGGGATTCCACCATATTTAAAGTTGCTTGAGCTAAAGACATGTGATTCTGTGAATATCTTCCCAAGCCTGTTTAAAACTCATCCAAGAAAATAAGCTTCATGATCTTACATCACACCACCTTTCTCACCAAAATTATTGTCCCTTTTTATTGTGTCCAAAACTTAAATCCATCTTCAGAGGACACACTCTTAAGAGTGTGTTCAGAAGAGACAGTCATAACATCACTGTTTTAGGTTCTGAAAAAGTCACAAGAATCACTACAATCTATGAGTTTTATCAAGAAGGAATCTAAATATGAGAAAGACCATGTAACTTGTTCAAGTCATATATCTAATAATAGCAAAACCATAATTCACACCCAAAGCCCCCCGGTACAAAGTCTGAGAGACTTCTCCCACATCACAAGTCCTGGGTATCTATCCTTCCCCTCAATCCCCAATAGCCTGGGTGTCCTCAAAGCCACCTCTGTATCCTCTTGATATTTCTGATAGAGAAAGCAGAATTGTAGAGGGTTTGGAGGAAAGAATCTATTCCAGGTCTTGAATCTTACGGTAACTTGGGTCACCAAACTCCCTTTTTAATTGAATAACAGAGATATACTTGCTAATATAATAATAAGATACCTGGTCAATGAGGATAAATGGAAATTCTATTATTCAATGGATCAAAGGCCTGCCTTTGAACTTAGGACAGGAAAAACAGCCCACAATGAAGACTAAAGGCATTTGGGAGAAAGGTACTTGCGGACATTAGTATGATACTTTTACTCTGATGTGTATCTCAACTATTTACATCTCTGTCTAAGTAATCAAGATCCAGGCTTAATTGTTTATATCTCAGTAGATCATGCTTGTTAGAAAAAGCTATACGAACATCAAAGAGTGTATTTTGTTTTTGTCTCAACTCATAACTAACTCTTTTGTGTCACCTTCCATTACACATTCCCACACAGCTCCTACCTTTAGGGAAAGTTGAGTACAAACCTCAGTGAATGAGTTAGTGTGATGCCAGAGAAACTGAGGCAAGATAAAGATTAAAGAGTTTTTAATATCGTATTTGAGAGGGAGAAATTATCTGGGGCCAAAACAGGATCCATGTTGACCACAGCAGACTGAATGGGACTTCATTCTCAAAGCATTCAGCAAGGAGTGAAAAATTTCAGGAATTTTAATAGGCTCCAGCCATCAGGAGAGACAAAGGTGAGGGGAGAGGAGAGAGGGTGTTAAAAGTACTGGTGAGAAAGAATTTTCACGAATTGATCATAAAGTCAGTTCTGACAGGTTAGGGTTGAGGACCATAAATTCTGATAACTTAGGAGGACGTAGGAGCCAGGATGTCTGAGGTAAAAGATATGCTTACCGGGGGCAGCTAGGTGGCGCAGTGGATAGAGCACTAACCCTGAATTCGGGAGGACCCAACTTCAAATCTGGCCTCGGACACTTAATGCTTCCTAGCTGTGTGACCCTGGGCAAGTCACTTAACCCCAGCCTATTTAAAAAAAAAAAAAAAAGAAAAAAGATATGCTTACCTATCTCTAAATCACCTACCTACAATTTATGGCTCTATGGAATGTTATGGTCAGGGCTAGTTATGTCTGTCCTAATTTATAACAGTTCTAATGGTCAGGAAGAGGAGTTGCAACTAGGGGGATGGAGGTAGAACAATTTAGGGAAACTGAGGCAGGACAATTAAAAGAAACTGTGCCATAACTTTAGTATGTGTTATAAAATCAACAGTATCAATTATTTCTACAATCTATGACACATATAAAGAGAATAAAATGATTGAGTTGTCTGTATCCTTTGAGCCAGAGACTTCATTTCTCAGTCTATGACATAAGGAAGTTATTGATAAGAAGAAAGAAAAAAAAATCTAATATAAACCAAACTATTAACAGAAGTACATTTTATGATAGCAAACATTTGAAAAGAAAATAGATGCCTATTTATTAATTTTAAAAACTGTGGTCATGAATGCTATGGAGTGTTATTGTACTGTCAGAAATGATATGTGTCTTCAATAGGGAGAAAAAAAGAAAAATCTATATGAACAGATGCAACAGTGCCAAAAAAGCAAACATACACAACAACTAAAACACTGCAAATGAAAGAACAGCCAAATGCTTTAAAAAAATTAAAATTTGAAGTAATGAAGCTAAAAATATCAAGCATGACTCTAATGAAAAGTTATGATAAGTAACAATTCTAAATCACCTTTTTTGGTGATAGGAGGTCCACTGATATTATACATTGTACATATTTTCAAACTTTATCAATATATCTACCAGTTTTGGTAATATTTTTCTTATTAAAATTTATTATATAGGATGACCCTCTAGGAAGGGAAGGACAATTATATGGAGATAAATATAATCATGAAGATAGTATCAAATTAAATTATTTTTGAATTAAAATTATAAAAGAGAAAAGGAAAAGGAATAAAAGTTTTACAAAAGTATATTCCTTACAACAACTCTATGAGGTAGGTAATAAACATAATATTTTCTAAATTGCATACATAAAGAAACTGAGCCCCTTGTTGTCTCTCATTCTAACCTTTTTTAGATATCTGGAAATTCGGAGTTGAAGATTGGAAGCAAGGGGGTGTAGAGTAGGCATGTCAAGTGACTGGTTAAATCCTTGGAGCCCTGAAAGCCAACTTCCTCATATGGAAAAAAAAAGTTGTGAAAATAGCAATGTTGTTTATATTATTTACTTTCTAACATTCAACTTCTTTCCAGTACTGTGTGGGATGAGATCCATAACAAGCACAGTTTTTTATAAGATGAAAACAAGAATTGTTCCAAGACTTAGCTTCATCATATTATACTATTTGATGCTTCCTTTCTCCCCTCTTTTAATATTCCCATCCTAATTGATGAGGAGTAAACCAAGATCAAGAAATCTCCATGATCATGAAGTTTCAGAGATTCACTTTATACCTCTTCCAAAACACATCTAGCTTTTTTTCTTCCAAAATGAGTTCAGTGAATGGGGCAATGATTAACAAATAGAGAATTCATCACTAATTCTACACTTTTAGATGCTGCTCCACCTAGCTCAAGTCAAATACATCACTTAGTATTTATTAAGTATCTATTATGTGCCAAGAATTATGCTAAACTTGAGGATACAGAGATAGTGGAGGAGGTGGAACAGGCCCTGATCATAAGGGTCTCACAGTCTAATGGAGAATGTAACATGGTCACTACTATGATGTACAAAGTGGGAATATTGAGGAAAAATTATAATAACTTCAGAAAGGGAATATAAAGGAAAAGAAAGATTGTGAAAAACTTCTTGCAGAAAACTGGAAATTCTCTGAGACTTGTAGAAAGGCAAGAAGTTAAGCAATTCCTGGAGGACACTCCAGAAATGGAAGAAAGCCAGTGGAAATGCCCAGAGATAGGAGTTAGAGGATAGTATCTGAGAATAGAAAGGAGGTCAGTATCACTGGACCACACAAAACATGGAAGGAATGAAGTTATAAAAAGACTGAAAAGGTAGGAAGAAGCCAAATTAAGAGCTTTAAAAACAAAACAGAGGGTTGATATTTGATCTTGGGGAGAAGAAGGGTAATTGAAGTTTATAATGGAAGAGGGAGATGAATTGGTCAGACATGTGCAATAGGAAAATCAGTTTTGAGTGAAGGATGGATTGAAATGGGGAGAGATGAAGCAGAGAAGCCAATTAGCAGGTACTGCAATTTGAAGTAATTAAAGTATGGACCAGGAGGGTGGCAGTGGCAGAAGAGAGAAGTATAAAGAGATGTTATCAATATAGAAAAGATAGAATCTGATAAGAAATAAAAAATGTGAAGAAGAAGGAATGAGAGACAGTGAACTAATTTACAAGTCTGAATGATTAGGAGGAGTATGGTACTATTGGTAGTAACAGAAAAATTAGCAAAAGATGACAGAATAGGTCATGAACATAATAATTTCACTTTTGGACATTTTGGGTTGGAGATATTTGTGGAAAAACCAGTTTGAAAATTTTACTGGGCAGTTGGTCCTAATAAGGTGAAGGTTAGGAGAGAGATTAAAGCTACGTCAATGAATCTGAGAGTCATCTGAATAAAGTTGATCACTGATTCCAGGAGAATTGATGAGGGCATTCAATGAAATAGTACATTAGGAAAAGACAAGAGAATAAGACCCAAGCCAGAGCTTGGAAGGAACCAGTGGAGATAGTAGGGTTGATATGGATGAAGACAGAGCAAAGCAGACAGAGAAATGTCAGAGAGGTTAAAGAAGATCCAGGAGAGTAATGTCATGAAAACAAAGAAAGGAGAGTATGGAGAAGAAAGGGATTAACAGTGTCAGAGTCACATTTTGGAGGAGTGACAGAGCCTCTCAACTCTGACTACTTGGAAGCCAGCCTCCTCTGCCTAGGGGTAAAAATGGTTATGAAATGACTTGAGGAACACATTCTAAATGAAGAGGTTAAAATGGAGCTTCTAATCCCCAATAGCTCAGATTACAGGCAGTAAGACTCAGCACCAAGAGACAGAGAATAGCTCCCCATTCCAAATGTTGAGGACTGGGGAAAGTGATTAAGAACTCAGCAGTAGAGATCCCAGAACAGACGATGGGAAACTCAGACCTCATCTCTACTGCACAATTTGTCACTATGCCATGTACCTAGATCTGATCTGGCTTTACAGAGTAAAAAGAGGACCAGGATTCAGGGAACTTGACATTAGGAGCTTTTCACCCTCCTATTAGGAGTGACAGCAAGGTCTTACTGGTAACCCTAGAGATGGAAATAGTCATCTGGCCTCCTAGAGTGAACTACTCTGCTTAGGAATTTAATGTCATTGCTCTCTGCACACACACACACACACACACAGACACACACACACACAGACACACACAAACACACAATTCTCTTCTGTTTATTTCCTTTCAGTCACAAAAGTTACCAACTCATTCCAATTAACACATATTCTGACCAACATATGGGGAAACTAAGGCTCATTTGTCACAAAGCAAATGAGCATAAAGGGGATAGAAAGCCAAGAAAGAACTGGATATTGTAAAGTATCCCTATCCTCTGTCCTAATAATCCCCTGCCTCTCTGTCCCAGAAAAGACAAGAATGTATAATTACCTGTTTTCTGGAATCATTATTGGCCACTAAGTTATTTAAATTGTTGTGGTCATTCTATATACTGTTCTTTCATCTGGACTTACTCCATAGTGCATTACTTAATACAAATTTCTCTTTAAGGTTTTTTGAATTAATTATTATTTTTCTTATACACAGATATGCTGTTATATTCAAATATCATGAGTTGGGAGAGGGTATTTTATTTTTTAAATTAACAAGTATGCTTTTTCTCTCCTTGCCAATCTACCACCAATTGTTAAAAAAAAAAAAAAAAAAAATATATATATATATATATATATATATATATATATATATATATATATATATATATATATATGGAAATAAAATCTGTTTGTAATACATATTTAATTAGTTAGTTAGGCAAAAGAAATTTTGAAAACAGTTAAGTCCTTATTCCTCTTTATATATCTATTGTGTCCCTATAAAGAAGTGGACGGATGCTTTATCATAAATTCTTTGGAATCATGGTCAATTATTGCATTAAAAGGTCTTCAGTTTTTCAAAAGTGTTCAACTTCCTAATGCTGATGTTGTGATATAAATTGTTTTTCTGTTTCATCTCACTACACTGCATCAATCCAGAGATGTCTTCCCAGATTTCTCTAAAACCATTACCTTCATCACTTTTAGAGCAAGATAATATGCCATTGTATGCAGATCCCACAATTTATTCCTTTATTCTCCCTATTGATGGATAACTTCTTAACTTCTAGTTGTGTTACTAAAAATTGTGTGATAATTTCCTCTTTCTTTGATCTCTTTGGGGTACAAGCTTGATTGTATTACTCAAAGTATAGTATTTTGGGGAGCATAGTTATAAATCACCTTCCCGAATGGTTGAACCACTTTACAACTGCATAAAAGATGTGGTAATGTGCTTATTTTCCTCCAACAACTGACATGTTTCTTTTTTACCATCCCTGAGAAGCTGGTGGCTGTGGGGTAGAAAATCAGAGTTATTTTCATTGAAATAATTTTTGGGGGGCAGCTACGTGGCACAGTGGATAGAGCACCAGCCTTGAATTCAGGAGGACCCTAGTTCAAATCTGGTCTCAGACACTTAACACTTCCTAGCTGTGTGACCCTGCGCAAGTCACTTAACCCCAGCCTCAGGGAAAAAAAAAAAAGAAAGAAAGAAAGAAATAATTTTGGAATATTTTTTTTATGTGGATGGTAAGAGTTTTGATTTATTCAATTGAAAACTGAGTAAGTGACATTGAAAATATATCATTTGGGGAAATGGTTCTCATTCTTACAAATTTGAATCAATTTCTAAGATGTCTAGAAAATAAGACTTTTATTAGACATTTGTAATAAGTCATTTTCCCCACTGTTTCTATAACAATCTTGGCAACCTTGAGTTTGTTTATTCACACACTTTCCAATTTTGTTTGATGAAAAATGGTAATTTCAAAAAAAATTATGGTCCCTATCATTTGTATTATCCTATAATCTTACCCTACTCAGATCTGAAAGATGATATGATCCTTTTTCCTTTAATTTTTTTATAATATAATATTTTGCATCTAAATCATGTATTCATTTGAGGCTAATTTCAGAGACAAGTTTTTAAGCCATTACTCAAATAATAGACTTTGTTTCCAGTACCTTTGCCACCACAAAATGGCTTTCATTTATATTTTGGTATATATTCATCTTGGAATCAATTAATCAACTGATGTGAATATGATCACTTTTCTTTTATAATTCTAAACTGTTGTCTGGAATGGTAGTGTGTGAGACAGTAGAAGCCACAGATACAATCAGAGAATTTTCAAGTAAAAAAGGCAAAAAGAAAATTGTTACAATCTCAGGAGAAAGGGCAACTCCTAATGGGCAAGATGTCAGTAGAGGAGTGCAAAGCACAAACTGCAAAACACAAGATTATAAAGAAGCCTAAT
This sequence comes from Sminthopsis crassicaudata, assembly GCF_048593235.1. Taxonomy (NCBI): domain Eukaryota; kingdom Metazoa; phylum Chordata; class Mammalia; order Dasyuromorphia; family Dasyuridae; genus Sminthopsis; species Sminthopsis crassicaudata. The sequence goes on from NC_133621.1 coordinate 222,243,730, forward strand.
GCAGAAGCTTCCATCCCCCAACCCCTGACTTTTTCTGCCATTGTCTGGGGACTCCAGGTTTACACTCTATACATGGAACTCAATACAAGGAACAAAAGGATACTAGTAAATAACAAACTCTCTATGCATCAAGTAATGAAATGCTAAGCAAGAGGAGGGGAAATGTTCATCCAAGACAATGGATCATCTGCAGTTTTTTTAGTTATAGCCCAGCTTGTTATTGAAAAGTCTCAAGTCACAATTTGGGCAAAGGTCAAGGCCACATTCCTATGAGAGGTCTTCACTCTGTTTAACCCATTCATTAAGGACAAAACATATCTCCATCAACAATGTATTTATGTGTTTTTTCACATAACCCTTTAAATATTACATTGCCCATTGCTTAATTTAAAGTTTAAAACTCCCTCCTTTCTCCCTTCCTCACTTTTTCATTTTTTATCCTGCAGCATTACAAATGATAATTTTATATCAAATTCATATTTAATATAAATTAATTTATAATTTTAAATGTATAAATAATAATTTATATTATTATGTAATGTTTTGTTTTCTATCAATTATAATCCTTCTCTGGGAGGACATTTCTTTTCTGTGAATATTTTTCTGTGGGAGCAGGTTTCTTGGAGGCTTCTGGAGACTCCAGGCAGAGGGAAAGTTGATCTGGGAATGAATCAGACTCTGCCTCCAAGAGTGTGAGATTGTGGGTTTCCCAGAAGTCAATCCTAGTTGTGAATCTCTATAAGCAGGCTTTTCCTTTAGTTCTTGTGAATCTGCTCTTCTCCAAGTGTTCCCCACAGTAGAATCTCAAAACTTTCCCTTCCTGAATCCTGGCTCCTTAAATCCTCCCAGAGAATGGGTTGGTGGGTAATCCATGGGGTTGTGGGAACTCCTTACAGACCAATGAGCAAGCTCCTTTTAAAGGTGCTAATTCCTTCAGAGATGTAAACTCCTTTTAAAGGTGTGTACTCTGAACTAGAGAATTATTAAGTACGAACTTACACCTAGTAAGGATTCTAATATATAGAATTATAATTATATAATATATATCATAATATACATTATTATATATAATACATATATAAATAAATATATTTTTATTTTAAAAAATAGGATAAATAATATCCATTAAAATGCATATATATATATACAAAATCCTACAAAACAAATTTCCACATTAGCTATGTCTAAAAAGGGGGGGAGTGAAAAAAAGATAGAGAAGAAAATATGTTTCAATCTACTCTCGAGATGATTAGTTCTCTTACTGAAGGATGATAGAAGAATGTTTGGTCATTGGATCAATCAGATTTACTATGTCTTTCAACACTGATTTTCTTTATTTTTATCATTACAGTATAAAATGTTGTCCTAATTTTTTTCACTTCACTTTGTACCAGAACATAAAAGTCTTACCAGGCTTTTCTGAAATCATCCCCTTCATTTCTTATAGCACAACAGAATTTGATCACACTGTTATACCATAATTGGTCAAGTCACTACTCAATTGATAGGTATAGTATCATTTTACAAATCTTTGTCACTATAAGAAAAAGCTGATTTATAAACACATCTTTGCATGCTTTTATGTACATTTCGCTTACGGGTCATTTTGTTCCTTCATCTTTTGAGGAATACTGGTATCACTGGGACGAAGGAATATAATTTAAAAGTATTTTGGATAAAGATCCATATTTCTTTCCAGAAGGATTGTACTAGCTCATAAGCTCCACCAACACTACATTAGTGTCCTATTATTCTACATTCCCTTCAACCTTTGCTATTTTCCTTTTTTATTTTTTGGTCATTTTAGGCAATATTATGGGTGTGAACTGCTACCCCTGAACTATTTCAATGTCCATTTTTCTTATTTAGAGAATTTGTCATATGGTTATTGAAAGTTTGGATTTCTACCTCTGAAAAATGCCTGTTTTTACCCTTTCACTATTAATCTATTAGGGAATATTCTTGTGCATCTTATTGAGTTCTCTATATAGTTTAGAAACAAGTCTTTTATTACAGAAAGCAGTTGCAAAAAATATTTTCCCAGTTCTCTGATATTCTTTTGATTTTTGCTGCATTGATTTTATTTGTGCAAAAATATTTTAATTTTAGGCAATCAAAATTAGGCATTTTACCTCCTGTGAACCTATCTCTTGTTTGATCGTGAACTGTTTCCCTATGTGTGAATCTGACAATTAATCCCTTTCATGTTCCATTAAGTTCCTTAAGATAGCAACCTTTATATCTAAATCATGTACTCATTTTGAACCTATTTAACTATAGAGTGAGGTGTTGATCTATGCTACTCTGCTTTCCCTTTTTTGTCTAGTAGCAAGTTCTAATAGGGGTAGTTGGGATTTGGAGATTTATCTAACACAAGGTAACTGTGCTCAATTAATTATGTATATTGTATAACTAATTTATTTCACTGATGCACTTCTTAAACATTATTAAATTGTTGTGACAATTACAACTCTATAATATAATTTCAGATCTAATGCTGTTAGACTCCATTATTTGCCTTGTTTTTTCATTGCTTCCCATGATATTATTGACCTTTTGCTCCTCCAGATGAATCTTGTTATTTATTTCTAGCTTTAAAATGTAACTCTCAAATAGTTTGATTGGCATGACACTCTTTGAGTAAATTAATTTAGATTAAGTTCTTTTTATTATATTATAGCATAGCCTGTTCATCAACAATTAATATTTCTTCAATTATTTACATCTATCTTAATTTGTGTGAAAAATGCTTTGTAATTCTAGTCATATGAGTAGATATAGTTCTTGTGTGTGTGTGTCTAGACTGGTAGACTCCCAAGTATTTAAAACTGTCTGTAGTTATTTCCCGGTCTCTTCCTGTTTGATTTTAAAGGTAATGTTCAAAAATGCTGAGGATTTGGGTGAATTTGTTTATAGATTTCATATTTACTGATTTCTTCTTCAGATTAGTTTTTAGCTGACTTTCTAGGATTCTCTAAGTTATCATGTCATCTGCCAAAAGTAATAGTTGTGTTTTCCTGTTTTGTATGCTTATTGCTTCAATTTCTTTTTTTGTCATATCTATACAAATATTATTTCTAGTAGAATATTGAATTGTAATGGTTAAAACAGAAAATTTTGCCTCAACCCTGACCTGATGGAAAGGCTTCCAGATTTTTTGTTCTTCAGTCATGTCCAACTCTTTGTGGTTCTATTTGGGGTTTTCTTGGCAAATATACTAGAGTGATTATTATTGCTTACTCCAGTTCATTTTAAAAGAGAAAAGTAGCAGGAACAAAATTAGGTGACTTGCCCAGAATTACATAGCTAATAAGTGTCTAAGACTGATTTCAGCGTTTCTTCCATATTTCCCTCTACCTTTCCTGTTCCCTTTGTTCATATGTATCATACCCTAGTCTTCAGAGGCTTTTAAATTTATTTTTTGAAGGTGAGATATCTTGAGGTTTTACTGCCTAGATTTCTTTCTTGCTTAAGGACCATGCCTTAAATGCATATCCCTCTGACTCATTGATTGGCCAATAATGGTCAAGCCCCCTGTGAACATTGCTTGGATCCTGATTGTTTCAGGGTGAATATAAAGAGAAAGCATTTCTGTTTGGGGCAGAAACACTGAGGATCTTCTGCTCCCAGGTTTATTCTATTTATTTATTTTTATTTTTGACTAGGTGAAAGAGTCCATACTTTGCATCAATTGCAATCTAGCTTTAATCAGTCAAAATGAGACCTGTTAAAAAGACGTTAGCTTATTTGGAATCTGAATATTAGATGGTAAAGCCTAACCACTCACCCTATATTCATGTTAGAGTAATAATGTTAAAAATATGCCATAAAAATTAAAAGTAGCTTCATGTAATTACTTCTTTTAAAAATAAATAGAAAATGAAAGCTTATAAAATAAAAGACATTAGCTTAAAAGGATGAAGTTCCCTAACTGCATCCAAAGCCAACTCCAGTCATTTCTGGCCATAAGATTCAGATGGTTCTGGAAGGAAAAGTGAGGCAGATGACCTTGCACAGCTTTCCATAACTTAAACCTAATTCACTTAAATGTCCTGGCATTATACCCCTTATGTCATGGTTCTCTTCAAAAATGAAAAGCAACAACAATATTAAAATTATCATGTTGTTTTCCTTTTTCTACTTCTTTCCCCATCTTTAGATGGATATCATTAGATATAGACAGATGGAAAAATAGAGAGATAGATATAAAATTATTATATAAATTTTTCTATTTATGAGTTCTCTCTCAGGAAAACTTCAGAAATATTTTCTTGATCTGACATGAATTGGAAATCATCTTACCTAGAATCAGGGAGTTGGACAAATTGAACTTCTAAAGCCCACTTTCTAGTCAGAAACCAAGAGGTCCCTATATGATCTTGGGAGAGGGTTCTATTACTATAATAATGCCAAATGAGTAGAAAGTCTCCCTCATACACTGCCCTTGGGTCTACCTGATCAAGTGGACCCTCCCCCATGGGCTAATTTTGGACAAAGGCATAAGTAAACACATGGTTTAAAGGATGAGAATTACTCTAACTGCTGTCCATGACCTCTGCCAAAAAATTAGGCATCTACCCCTAACAATGTTTGTTGATTTAGCAAATTGCAGTAGGCAGAACTAAGGGAAAGGAATTAGGTAGTTTGCAGAAGAAGGAGGGTAAATTCCTCTCTCAACTTCCATTGGCTTCTGACATCTTTATAAGTACCTTGGTAGATAGGTGCTTCATTAACACTTCTCCCTTCTCCACAAGAAACCTCTCCATATTCTTCAGCAAAATGAAGTTCTCCATTTTCCTCCTCCTGACTGCTCTAGCTGGAATCCTGATGGGAGCTCGTGAGTATGGCCATTTCCCAGTCCTTCCTTCAGCAGAAGTCTAAAACTCCAAAGAGGGCCTGAGACCAATTCTTCCAGATTCCCACTTCACAGAATAAGATAGTTACCCTTCCTGGAGTCACCTTCTTTAAGACCAATCACTCATCTATAGAAAGAGAGTTCCAAATATGGTTCAATTGTTTTTCATTTGTGTCTGATCCGTTGTCACACCAAAACGATTGGCCATTTCCTTTTCTGATTTATTTTATAGTTGAGAATACTAAGGCAAAAAGTTAAATGACTTAGCAAAGGAGTCACATAGCTAATAAGTACCTACCTGATGCTAGATATCCAGATATCTAAAAGCTAAATCTTCCTAACTCCAAACCTGGCATTCTATACACTGTGCCCCCTTTAAAATAAAAAAGTATAATTTTAGAGAAAAGCCTTAGAATGTACATTTTTAGGAGTTGCATTACATTTAATTATGAAATATATATTTTAAGTCATGGGCATATAATTTATTGATCTCTAATTATGAGTGACTATATTATATGCTGAAATATACATTTTTAACTGATACCAGAGAAGTTTTATATTTACTTCTTCTCTGCTAGGTTGTCCATTTCATGATTTTATGGATTAACATTACTATGAAAAGGCCAAAATTAATCATTCCTTGTCTCCTGAAGACTCTTGGTGAGTCATTCCTTTATTTACTCCAATAAATATGTCAGAATAAAGATTTTATGAGTTAAGCTAGTTGTCCTTTTGAAGAAGATGCCCAACCAAACCTTGAAAGGAAATATTTGGTAAAAAGTACATCAAGAGTTAAGGCAGATGAGTAGAGATGCTGAATGATAATAAAAATACAATAAGGGCCAAGAACTGAGAAGGGTCTCACTTCCTAGGAGCTCTCTACTTACCAGGATGGAGGAAAAAAGACTTTAACAGCTCTAGGTCTGGCTGAGCTCTCCTGCTCTAGGTGGCTAAAAGGGAAGCAAGAAACACCAGGTTAATTAAGTCACTTGCAAGTAAATGACTAAAACAAGTCACTTAACCTCACAGTGTTCTCAACAACTCTCTGAGACTATATCTTGTCAATTCCTCCAAAAAATTTACTGGCCTACATTGAGAAAGAGAAAGAACAGAGAAACTGACAGAGAAACAGAGGGAAAAGAGAGAGGTAATAAAGAAAAAAGAGAATGAGAAAAAAATAAAAGGAGAAAGAAAGAACGAAGGGAGGAAAGTGGAAGGGAGAAAAATAATGAGAAAGAGAGAAAGAAAAAGAGGAGGAAGAAAGAAAAAGAGAAAAAAAGAAAAATAGAGAAGACAGACTGAGGGAGAAAGGAAGAAAGAAAAACAACAATTCATCTACAAGAAGTTTCTTGCATCAGAATTCACAAATCTAGAGACAGGTTTCTCTTTCCCCTAAAATAAACATCAATAACTCCTTGAAAATTCTACTAATCCTAAAATAATTATCACCCCACATTTAAAGAAAATGAGAATTTGGAACAAAACAATGTTACAATCTGTAAAAATATTAGTATGAATTGACTGAATTAGTGAATGGAAACTACAGGGCCTTTTAGAGCAGGGAGAGAACTTCACTACTCATCACCCAGCCCCTGCCACATAAAGGCAGACTTCCATCACTTAACTGCACTTCAAAGATATTGCAGGGTTTGATGGTTTTTGCAAATTGAAGGTTTATAGAATCAAACAAGACTATTAGCAACATTTTTTTTTCTAATACTATGTGTTCACCTAATATCTCTGTGCCACATTTTGGTAATTCTTACACAACTTCAAATTTTTTTTTCATTATTTTTGTTTCTATCATGGTGATCTCAAAAATATGATCCAAAATATGGTGATCCAAAAATAATTGGAAACTAAATAATCTCATATTATCCCCCCAAAAAAGATGCTGTCTCAACTCATAACTAACTCTTTTGTGTCACTTTCCATTACACATTGCTACACAGCTCCTACCTTTAGGGAAAGTTAAGTACAAACCTCAATGAATGAGTTAGTGTGATGCCAGAAAACCTGAGGCAAGATAAAGATTAAAGATTTTTTCATATTTTATTTGAGAGGAAGAGATTGCCTGGGGCCAAAACAGGATCCATGTTGACCCCAGCACACAGAATGGGACTCAAGTCTTAAAGCATTCAGCAATGAGTGAAGAATTCCAGGGATTTTTATAGGCTCCAGCAATCAGGAGAGACAAATGCAGGGGAATGAGGGGAGGAGGAGGGAGGTTAAGAGAATTGGTAAGCAAGAATTTTCAGGAAGGGATCATAAATTCAGTTCTGACAGGTTGGGGGTGAGGACCATAAATTCTGGTAACTTAGGAGGACCTAGGAGCCAGGATGTCTGAAGTAAAAGATATGCTTACCTATCTCTAAATCACCTACCTACAATTTATGGCTCCATGGAATGTTAATGGTCAGGGCTAGTTATCTCTGTCCCAATTTATAACAGTTCTAATGGTCAGGAAGAGGAGTTGCAACCAGGGGGATGGAGGTAGAACAATTTAGGGAAAGTGAGGCAGAGCAATTTAGGGAAACTGAGGCAGGACAATTAAAGGAAACTGTGCCATAACATTAGTAAGTATTATAGACTCAATAGTATCAATTCTTTCTAAGATCTATGATACATATAGAGAGAATAAAATGATTGAGTTGTCTATATCCTTTCAGCCAGAGTCTTCATTTCTCAGTCTATGCCATAAGGAAGTTATTTATAAGGAGAAAGAAAAAAAATCCAATATTAACCAAACTATTAATAGAAGTAAATTTTTATGATAGCAAAGATTTGAAAAGAAAATAGATGTCTATTTATTAATTTAAAAAACTGTTCCCATGAATGCTATGGAGTGGTATTGTACTGTCAGAAATTATGTGTATCTTGAATAGGGAAAAAAAAAGAAAAATCTATACAAACAGATGCAACAGTGCCAAAAAAACGAAAAACAAACATACACAATACCTTAAACACTGCAGATGAAAGAACAGCCAATTGCTTTAAAAAAAATCAAAATTTGAAGTAATGAAGCTAAAAATATCAAGGATGATTCTAATGAAAAGTTATGATAAGTAACAACTCCAAATCATCTTTCATGGGGATAGGAGGTCCACTGATATTATACATTGTACTTATTTTCAGACTTTATCAATATATCTACCACTTTTGCAACTTTTTTTCTTATCAAAATTTATTATACAAGAAAGCCCTCTAAGAAGGGAAGGAGAATTATATGGAGATAAATATAATCATGAAGGTAGTATCAATTTAAATTATTTTTTAAATTATAAAAGAGAAAAGGAAAAGGAATAAAAGATTTAGAAAAGTATATTCCTTACAACAACTCTATGAGGTAGGTGATAAATATAATATTTTCTAAATTGCATAGATAAAGAAACTAAGCCCCTAGTTATCTCTCATTCTAACCTTTGTTAGATATCTGGAAATTCTGAGTTGAGGATTGGAAGTAAGGGGGGTGTAGAGTAAACATGTCAAGTGATGGGTTAAAGCCCTGGAGCCCTGAAAGCCAACTTCCTCATTGGAAAAAAAAGGTGTGTAAATAGCAACGTTATTCATATTATTTATTTACTAACGTTCAACTTCTTTGGTCAGGACTCTGTGGGCTGAGATCCATAATAAGCACAGTTTTTCATAAGATGAAAACAAGAATGGTTCCAAGACTTAGCCTAATCAGATTACACCATTTTGTGCTTCCTTTCTCCCCTCTTTTAACATTCCCATCCCAACTGATGAGGAGCAAACCAAGATCAAGAAATCTTCATGATCATGAAGTTTCAGAGATTCACTTTATATCTCTTCCAAAGCACATTCAGTTGTTTTTTTTTTTTTTTTTTCCAAAATGAGCTCAGTGAATGGGGCAATGATGAACAAGTAGAGAATTCATCACTAATTGTACAACTTTAGATGCTGTTCCACCTAGCTCAAGTCAAATTCTTCACTTAGCATTTATTAAGTATCTATTATGTGCCAAGCCTTGTGCTAAACTTGAGGATACAGAGATAGTGGAGGAGGTGGAACAGGCCCTGATCATAAGGGGCTCATAGTCTAATGGAGAACATAACATGGTCACTACTATGTACAAAGTAGGAATATTGAGGAAAAAATAATAATTTCAGAAAAAAAATATTAAGGAAAAGAAAGATTGTGAAAAACTTCTTGCAGAAAACTGGAAATTCTCTGAGACTTGTAGAAAGGCAAGAAGTTAAGCAATTCCTGGAAGACACTCCAGAAATGGAAGAAAGCCAGTGGAAATGCCCAGAGATAGGAGTTAGAGGATAGATAGTTAGAGGATAGAAAGGAGGTCAGTATCACTGGAACACACAAAACATGAAAGGAATGAAGTAATAAAAAGATTGAAAAGGTAGAAAGAAGTCAAATTAAGAAGAGATTTAAAAAAAACAAAGGAGTTGATATTTGATCTTGGGGAGAAGAAGCGTAATTGAAGTTTATAATGAACAGGGAGATGAATTGGTCAGACATGTGCAATAGGAAAATTAGTTTTGAGTGAAGGATGGATTGAAATGGGGAGAGATGAAGCAGAGAAGCCAATTAGCAGGTACTGCAATTTGAAGTAATTAAAGTATGGACCAGGAGGGTGGCAGTGGCAGAAGAGAGAAGTATAAAGAGATGTTATCAATATAGAAAAGATAGAATTTGATAAAAAATAAGAAATGTGAAGAAGAAGGAATGAGAAACAGTGAGCTAATTTCCAAGCCTGAATGATTAGGAGGAGTATGGTTCCATTGGTAGTAACAGAAAACTTAGCAAAAGAAGACAGAATAGGTCATGAACATAATAATTTCACTTTTGGACATTTTGGTTTATGGAACAACCAGTTTGAAAATTTTATTGGGCAGTTGGTCATAATAAACTGAAGATTAGGAGAGAGATTAAGCCTACATCAGTGGATCTGAGAATCATCTGAATAAAGTTGTTCACTGATTCCAGAGGAGTTGATGAGGGCATTCAATGAAATAGTACATTAGGAAAAGACAAGAGAATAAGACCCAAGCCAGAGCTTGGAAGGAACCAGTGGAGATAGTAGGGTTGATATGGATGAAGACAGAGCAAAGCAGACAGAGAAATGTCAGAGAGGTTAAAGAAGATCCAGGAGAGTAATGTCATGAAAACAAAGAAAGGAGAGTATGGAGAAGAAAGGGATTAACAGTGTCAGAGTCACAAAGAAGAATTTTGGAGGAGTGACAGAGCCTCTCAACTCTGACTACTTGGAAGCCAGCCTCCTTTGCCCAGGGGTAAAAATGGTTACGAAATGACTTGAGGAACACATTCTAAATGAAGAGGTTAAAGTAGAGCTTCTAATACCCAGTAGTTCAGATTACAGGCAGTAAGACTCAGCACCAAAAGACAGAGAATAGCTCCCCATTCTAAATGATGAGAACTGGGGAAAGTGATTGAGGACTTGGCAGTGGAGACGCCAGAACAGATCATGGGAAACTCAGATCTCATCTTTACTGGACAATTTGTCACTATGCCATGTACCTAGATGTGACTTGGCTTTACAGAGTAAAAAGAGGACCAGGGTTCAGGGAACTTGACATTAGGGGCTTTTCACCCTCCTATTAGGAGTGACAGCTAACCCTAACTCCAGAAATAGAAATAGTCATCTGGCCTCCTAGCATGAATTACTCTTCTTAGGGATTTAATGTCATTGCTCTCTGCACACACACACACACAGACACACACACACACATACATACACATACACACACAATGTTCTCTTCTGTTCATTTCCTTTCAGTCACAAAAGTTAGCAGCTCATTCCAATTAATACATATTCTGACCAATTTGTGAGGAAACTAAGGCTCAGGTTTCACAAAGAAAATGAGCATAAAGGAGGTAGAAAGCCAGGAAAGAACTGGGTACTGTTAAGTATCCCTATTCTCTGTCCTAATAATCCCCTGCCTCTTTGTCCCAGAAAAGACAAGAATGTATAATTACCTGTTTTCTGGAATCATTATTGACCACTCAGTTATGTAAATTGTTGTAGTAATTCTGTATACTGCTCTTTCATCTGGACTTATTCCATAGTGCATCACTTAATACAAATTTCTCTTTAAGGTTGTCTGAATTAATTATTATTTTTCTTATACACTGATATGCTGTTGTATTCAAATATCATGATTTGAGAGAGCGTGTTTAATTTTTTAAGTTAACAAGTATGCTTTTTCTCTCCTTACCAGTCTACCACCAATTGTTTAAAAATATATATAAGGAAATAAAATATGTTTGTAATACATATTTAATTAGTTATTTTGTTAGGCAAAACAAATTTTGAAAACAGTTAAGTCCTTATTCCTCTTTATATATCTATTGTGTCCCTATAAAGAAGTGGACGGATGCTTTATCATAAATTCTTTGGAATCATGGTCAATTATTGCATTAAAAGGTCTTCAGTTTTTCAAAAGTGTTCAATTTCATAATTGTCCCATCCACCGGGACTCAGTTATTCGGGGAGTCGAGCGGGACCCAGCCTGAAAGAGAAACGGGCGAGAAAGAAGAGCAAGACCAAGCAGATTCTTGTCAAGGTCTCAGTTTATTGCTCTTGGGGTACAGCCTATATAGCAAAAAGCATGAGAAAGAGAAGTAGGCTTGGGCCTGGGAAAGGAGCAGGATTGATGGCGAAGTGGGGTTGGGCCTGGGAAAGGAACATGGGGATGGCTGGTTCAATGAACAGGAACAGTATACAATGTTGGAATATTCTATAGTCGGCCAATTCTCGAAACTATTTGTCTGATAGTAATGCCCACCTGTGGTCGGCCGATTCTCAGAACAATTTGTCTGAGGGTAAGGCCCACTTAGGGGGGAAAGACACCTGGGCCAAAGCCCTTGGCTCCCAACATCTCCCCATTTTGTCTTTAGAAGCAAAAGATTGTATAACACAAGGGCTGGTGAAAGGCCTGTGTTCTACTAGGCCAAGCTTATCAGTATAGAAGCAACATTCCTCTTTTAATGCAGCACAAAGGCCACCCTGTTGCAAAAAGAGGAGTTCTAAGCCTCTCTTATTCTGCAGGACCACTTCAGCCAGGGAGGCGACAGAGTCTTTAAGGTATTTGAGGCCTGACTGCAGTTCCTGAAGATCTTTGTCAATAGCTGCACTGAGCTGAGCATACTGCATGTTGGAATTAACTAAGAAGGCAATTCCTGTTCCTGCACCCACTGACCCCAGGCCTATAAGGATGGCCAGAGTGAGAGCCGTCAAAGGTTGTCTTTTCTCCCGGACCCGTGGGTGGTCCCTTGTTCCCAAAATCTTAGGAAGTCGTCTGGGTAATGAATTGTCAGGCGAGGGAAGAGAGAGACTACCACACAATAGTCTTTGTTATGAATGAAGGAGGTTGTAACCACAAAGGTGGTCAGACCCGAGGAGCAAGCGAGGTATGAGTTGTTAGGGGCAGCCACGTACGTGGGAGATGTAGTAATAGTGACAATCTGGTTACATACCCCTTCTAGTTGTAAGGGAGGCAGCATATTGGGTCACAAAAGACACAGCCCCAGGCCAGAGATTTTACTAAGGGTGAGACCCTGCTTATTCTCAATTCCCCAGTTGTTAGTGAATGTGAGATTTCCAAAATGGGCAATGCATTCATAGAAAGGGGGGGGGGGAGTAACAAACCCAGCAATCTTCCACAGGAGTAGTATTAAGCTTGCAAATGGCTTGAACAGAGGCATTAACCAGGGAAAGAATGAGCGTGGCAGAGGAGGGGGGTCCCTTAGGGAGGGTTGGACGAAAGGCTCCACTGTGAAAGGGTGTGGGAGGAAAGGGTTGGTGACTTCATGTTGTTTTCTGAAAGAAAGCACAGTTAGAAATCTTCTCAGGGGCATCCCTGGGTGGGTTGTGAAGTTTTATCAGACGCTCTGGGAGCCACCTGGCATTTTGTGCCTGTGAATCATAAATGCAGGCATGTCCTTTGCCCCAGATAAGGACTGGGTCGGGACCCTGCCATCTGTTGGACAAAGGGTCTCTCCACATAGCCTGTGCATAAGTATTGGCTGTAGATGAATGCCAGTGGCGGTCAGCGGCAGATTTGCCCTCAATATCCTAAGTAAGAAAATTCAACACAAACATTGCATGATTTAAAAAGGTTTTAAAATTACCTTCTTTAGGATATAACATTTCTTCCCCTGATTGTAATTTTAAGATCATATTTTTTAAAGTTTGATGAGCTCTTTCAACAATTCCTTGACCTTGGGGGTTATAAGGTATGCCAGTAATGTGTTTAATTTCCATTTGAGCACAGAACTGTTTAAAGGTGGAGTTAGTGTAACCTGGACCATTGTCAGTTTTGAGAATTTTGGGTTTTGGGGTAACAGCCAAAGAGGCAAGAACGTGACAGATCACATGTTGGAGGCTTCCCGTTTGTAGACATGCAAAAATGAAGCCACTAAAGGTGTCTATGGAGACATGAATATATTTTAATTTGCCAAAGGATGGGTAGTGGGTGACATCTATCTGCCATAATTCGCCAGGGACTAACCCACGGGGGTTCACTCCCAAGTGAGGTTCAGGCAAGAGAGTTAAGCAGCCCTTGCATTGCCAGACAATGTGCCATGCCTATTCATGAGTGATGGAATATCGCAGTCTGAGAGTATGTGCATTAAGATGATGTAAGGCATGGGCCTGCTGCACAGCAGTAAGTGGAGTGACTGAGAGGGCAGCAGCCACAAGTTGAGTGGCCTGATCCACCCTGTCATTTCCCTCTGCCAATGGCCCAGGGAGGCCAGAATGGGCATGAACATGACCAACAAAAAAAGGTTCAGTATGGGCAAGGATTAAGCGCTAAAGTTCAGCAAACAGGGGGGAAGCATTGGTTGAAGGGCGAATATAAGGTACTGTCTCCAGAAGGGTGACAGAGTGTGCCACATAGGCACTGTCAGTATATAGATTGAAAGGGTCTTCTAATAATTCAAAAACTCTAATGATAGCAGCGAGCTCAACCAGCTGTGCGGAGGTAAAGTTTGTTTTGAAACGGGAAACTTGACCATGATGTATTACTCAGAGGACTATGTCAATGTGGCCTATGATGCAAGGGACAACATGGATATAACATTAGGATGAAATTTAATTACTTAGCAATAACAAAAATTAAACATTAAAAATATAACAGTCCAATATAAAGTTCCTTATATGTCTATTTCCCTCAATAGCAGACATTTTACTTATTTGATTTTAGAAATTAATTGCACATTAAGAGTTTTTAAAGATACATTTGGAACTCCGCAAAAATTAAACATGTTCTCAGGAATTCAAGTGGCCTGGCTTATTCAAATGACCATCAACAAAGAATCTGTATACTGAAAGGCACAAATTTCTACACTTTATCCAGTTGCTATGCAAATGTCCATTAGATCTGATGATTAATGTTAAAGGTATTTCCCCATTTTTTCAAGTTAAAAGGTGCTGTTACCATCTGTGCAAATCTAAACTTAAACTTTTTTGAAACCTCTCATCTCTGTAATATTAATACTGAACTATTTCTTCTACTTCAAATAAACAATTTTAAAACTCAAAGTGGGAATTCCTTGTACTCTTCAAAGGAAAGACAAATTCTACGGAACCTAATGAAATGGTCTGTTTAATTACAATGTTTAAAACCATGACTAAAATTCAAGTACAATAAAAGGTAAGCAAGCTACATTCTTACAGCAATTTGCTACAAAATAAAATCTAAAAGTTTGATTTAAAAGGAACACTTGAAGTAGCAATATGTAAGAGCACAATTTGGTAAGTCATTTTGTTTGACTGGCTTTCAAAAAACTTCACAGGTAATTAAAAAAAAAATTCCCTCATTTGCCAAGCATGCCATAATTAATATGTAAGACACAGGTGCAAATACAAATGGTTATTAACCTGCTTCAAAATAACTGAAAAGTTACTCTGAAAGCAATGGTTATATCACAAAATGTAGTATAGTGACAAGCCAGTTTATAATGCTGCTAATATGAACAAAACAGATATCTGTCTACCATAGAGGACCCCAAGACACAAAAGAGAATAAGTATATTGTAACATGGGTTCTAGTAGTAAAACAGCTAAGAAGCTAAAAGGTTTCATTTGTTCAATTTGTATGCAGCATTGCTAAACTTTTTCAGGTAGATAATTGATTTTTGGTTTTTTTTTGGGGGGTAAACAAACCTATTTGGCAGCTTTACTACCTGACAATTCAAAAAAACATTAGGGTTAACTAGTCTGGTTCCCCCACCCCACCCCAGCATATAAATGACCTCCAAAAAAATTGCATGTACTTTTAGCATAGTGGTAATTAAAAACAAACTTTTTTTCTAAAAAGGACTTAGATTATATCCTAAATTAAGTCAAATTATAATAAAAATCATACTCAATATCTTTACATCAAAACAGCTCTTAATTATTATTAATGTGACTGGAAACCAACTTTATAATGAGGTTTACAACATATAAGCAAAGACAAGAGGGGCAGTAATTTGATTAGGCTCTCTGGTAAATAGACAATTTTAGAGATCTAAGCGGTGTTAAAAACAAAAAACAAAACAAAACAAAAAAAAACAAACATATAATGGCTCATCATAGTTTTCTTCCTTGCAATATACTTTAAGGTTTTCACATAAGCTACTGCTGCAAACATATTGAGAGGCAAGTAAATGTCAATGGTTCCCTGAAAAGAAATGGACCAATCATCATTATCATCATCCTGAACAAGCCATTGTATTTGGGAAGTAGTGTAGGGGGAAACTATATGGTCAGGGTCTCTACCAAAGAGCTTCAAGGCAGCCCCTCTGCCGAGGCGTAGGAGGGTAGCAACCAGGTGAGGATATGTGGGTAGAATTTTGGAGGGGGATGCCGGTAAATGGACCCAAAATATAGGCTTTTGTTGCCAAAGCAAACCTGTGGGGGCAAAGGGAGTAGGAAATATAAGGAGCCAGAAGGGCTGATCAGGGGCATAATATCCTATGTGCTGTTTGCGGATGGCGAGTTCTACTGTAATCAGGGATTTTCAGGCCTCAGTGGTGAGTGAGCACGGGGAGGAGGGATCGGGATCTCCTCTCAAGATGTCAAAGAGAGGTTTTAATTCCCCTATTGTGAGTTTTAAGTAAGGTTTGAGCCAATTGATAGCACCAAGAAGTTTCTGAAAATCATTAAGAGTGTGCAAGCGGTCTGTCTGCAATTGGAGTTTTTGGGAAAGGACTTTGTTGGAAAATAGCTCAAAACCTAAGAACAGCTGCGGGGGTTGAATTTGAATCTTTTCGGGAGAGATTAAGAGACCCTGGGTCTGAAGGGCAGAGATAAGGAGCTGGCAAATCTGAGAGAGGTGTGGCTCATTGGGTCCTGCTAAGAGAATGTCATCCATGTAGTGGATGATATACACATCAGCCTGAATGGATTGATAGTCTGAGCCAAGTACTTTTGACAGAGGATTGGGCTATTAGCCATACCCTGAGGGAGGACCCTTCATTGGAAACGCGGGGAGGGGCCCACACAATTAATTATGGGAAGGCTAAATGCAAAGCATTTGCAATCATCAGGGTGAAGAGGGAAGGAGAAAAAAAACTATCTTTTAGGTCAATGACAATTTTAAAAAATCCCCTAGGGTGGGCCACGGGGTTGTAGCAGAGATTGTAGGGAAGGGGTTAGCAACATCTCCACCTTCATTAATGATTAGCCAAGTGTAACTGAAAACCTGATAAGTCCCAGAGGAAGTCTAGGCAGAGTTCCAGCAGAAGTAAAAAGGCCAATTTCAGGTTTTTTGATTTGCAAAGAGGGCCCTTCTTGTAAGGCAACGAAGGGGGAGTGGCCACTGGGCTTGAAGCCGGGAGGAGGATGGTCTCTTTAAGCGAATTTTGGAGGGAAGAAAGTTCAGTGGCATTAACTTAAGTCGAGAGCTGCTTTTTAGCCTCAATAAGGGTGGGAGGGGGTAGGACTGGGGTGGAGAGAGTGGGCGCGCAGGTCTGGACTGTGTAAGGAGGGGGATGTTGCAAAAAGCCTGCTGTGGGGGCCAGTCAGGGTTGTTGCAACGGACGGACGTTGCAAGGACCCCACTGTGAAAGGAGGCCTGGAAGGGTTCTTATTGGCCAGGGGAATAGAGGCCACAGAGGCCGCCCAAGATAAAGGACAGAGGCAATATTCTGCAACTGACAAGAGCTGTTATTTGTCAGGGTCATTAGATGCTGATTCTACAATATCACGAATCAAGCCCCAGTAAGAGAAGGCAGTTGCGGGAACAGCATTCGGCCCTTCCTTCTGTAATTTATCATTTAGGTCTCTGCCTATTTTCTGCCACTTCTGGGGATGAATCTCTGGTCCTTTCTGGTCCAAAACCAAGGACAAGTTTCATCTATAAAAAGAAACTACCTAACTCTTTTTTCTTTACTCTAACTCCTCTTTCTCTGAGGGATGCTTTAAGATCCTTTATAAAAACCTGCTCTTTAGATAACTTATAACAAATCTTTTTTCTTTACTCTAACTCCTCTTTCCCTGAGAGATGCTTTAAGGTCCTTTATAAAAATCTGCACTTTAAATAACTTAGTACCCATTTCTTATAAGACAGACGATTCAAAACTTACCAAGGACTGGAAATCTCATGAGCGGTGAAAGTGGTTCTTCCAATAGGGGTCCTGAAGACTTCTCTGGGAGGGGGTCCGTCCAGCAAGGGTCTGTACCTCGACCCCCGCATTGGGCGCCACCTGTCCTGTCCACCAGGACTCAGTTATTCTGGGAGTCGAGGGGGACCCAGCCAGAAAGAGAAACAGGCAAGAAAGAAGAGCGAGACCAAGCAGATTCTTGTCAAGGTCTCAGGTTATTGCTCTTGGGGTACAGCCTATATAGCAAAAAGCATGAGAAAGAGAAGTAGGATTGGGCCTGGGAAAGGAGCAGGATTGATGGAGAAGTGGGGTTGGGCCTAGGAAAGGAACATGGGGATGGCTGGTTCAATGAACAGGAACAGTATACAATGTTGGAATATTCTATAGTCGGCCGATTCTCAAAACTATTTGTCTGAGGGTAATGCCCACTTGTGGTCGGCCGATTCTCAGAACAATTAGTCTGAGGGTAAGGCCCACTTAGCGGGGAGAGACACCTGGGCCGAAGCCCTTGGCTCCCGACACATAATGTTGATGTTGTGATATAAATTGTTTTTTCTGTTTCTTCTCACTACACTGCATCAATCCAGACATATCTTCCCATATTTCTCTAAAACCATTCCTTTCATCATTTTAGAGCAAGATAATATGCCACTGTATGCAGACCCCACAATTTATTCATTTATTCTCCCTATTAATGGATAACTCCTTAGCTTCTAGTTGTTTGTCACTAAATAATTCTGTGGTAATTTCCTCTTTCGTTGATCTCTTTAGGGAACAAGCTTGATTGTATAATTCAAAGTATAGTATTTTGGGGAGCATAGTTACAAATCACATTTCAGAATGGTTGAACCACTTCACAACTACACAAAAGAAGCGGTAATGTGCTTATTTTCCTCCAACAACTGACATTTTTCTTTTTTAAAATTCCTGACAATCTGGTGGCTGTGGGGTAGAAAATCAGAGTTATTTTCATTGAAATAATTTTGGAATATTTTTTCATGTGGATGTTAAGAGTTTTGATTTATTCAATTGAAAACTGACTAAGTGTCATTGAAAATATATCATTTGGGGAAATGGTTCTCATTCTTACAAATTTGAATCAATTTCTTATGTCTAGAAAATAAGACTTTTATTAGACATTTGCAATAATAGTTGTTTTCCCCACTGTTTCTATAACAATCTTGGCAACCTTGAGTTTGTTTATTCACACACATTCCAATTTTGTTTGATGAAAAATGGTCATTTTTTTAAAAAAATTATTTTCCTTATCCTTTGTATGATCATATAATCTTACCCTACTCAGATCTGAAAGATGATATACTCCTTTTTCCTTTAATTTTTTTTATAACATAATATTTTGTATCTAAATCATGTATTCTTTTGAGGCTAATTTCAGAGACAAGTTTTTAAGCCATTACTCAAATAATAGACACTCACTTTGTTTCCAATACTTTTGCCATCACAAAATGGCTTTCATTTATATTTTGGTATATATTCATCTTGGAATCAATTAATCAACTGATATGAATATGATCACTTTTCTTTTATAATTCTAAACTGTTGTCTGGAATGGTAGTGTGTGAGACAGTAGAAGCCACAGATACAATCAAAGAATTTTCAAGTAAAAAAGGCAAAAAGAAAGTTGTTACAATCTCAGGAGAAAGGGCAACTCCTAATGGGCAAGGTGTCAGGAGAGGAGTGCAAAGCACAAACTGCAAAACACAAGATTATAAAGAAGCCTAATGCAGAAGCTTCCATCCACCAACCCCTGACTTTTTCTCCCATTATCTGGGTTATCCAGGTTTACACCCATGGAAGTCAATCCAAGGAACAAAAGGATACTAGTAAATAAACTCTCTAAGCATCAAGTAATGAAATGCTAATCAAGAGGAGGGGAAATGTTCATCCAAGACAATGGATCATCTGCAGTTTTTTAGCTATAGCTCAACTTGTTATTGAAAAGTCTCAAGTCACAATTTGGGCAAGGGTCAAGGCCACATTCCTATGAGAGGTCTTCACTCAGTTTAACCCATTCAGTAATGACAAATCATATCTCCATCAACAATGTATTTATGTGTTTTTTCACATAACATTTTAAATATTACATTGCCCATTGCTTAATTTAAAGTTTAAAACTACCTCCTTTCTCCCTTCCCCCACTTTTTCATTTTTTATCCTGCAGCATTATAAATGATAATCTTATATTAGGTTCATATTTAATAAAAATTAATTTATAAATTACTTTTAATTATAAATAAATTAAATTTATAAATAATGATTTATATTATTATGTATTATATAATATATATTATAATATACATTATTATATATAATACATATATAAATAAATATATTTTTATTTTTAAAAAGAGAATAAATAATACCTATGAAAATGCATTTTATATATATATAATTCTGCAATAGAAATTTTCACATTAACTATGTCCAAAAAGGGGGGGGGGAGAAAAACAAAGAGATAGAGAAGAAAATATGTTTCAATCTATCCTTGAGATGATTAGTTCTCTTAATGAAGGAGGATAGAAGAGTGTTTGATCATTGGATCAATCAGATTTACTATGTCTTTCAACACTGATTTTATTTTTCATTATTATGGTATAAAATGTTGTCCTAATTGTGTTCAATTCACTTTGTACCAGAACATAAAAGTCTTACCATGCTTTTCTGAAATCTTCCCCTTCATTTCTTATAGCACAACAGAATTTGATCACACTGTTACACCATAACTGGTCCAGTCACTCCTCAATTGATAGGCACAGCTTCATTTTACAAATCTTTGTCACTATAAGAAAAAGCTGATTTATAAACATATCTTTGCATACTTTGATATACATTTCATTCATGTGTCATTTTGTTCCTTCATATTTTGAGGAATACTGGTATCACTGGGACTGAAATGGACAAAAAACTGGCCCCCTCAGCCCTGGGTAAAGGGGCCTCAGGCTTATAGGAAAATGTTGCTTAAACTAAATTAAGAAACTATTAAGTTCACACTGGGCCCCAAACCCCCGGTTCATGAGACCCTAGACTTTCCGAGAAGTAGGTGTCTACATTGCAAAAAGGTTCCGTTGTGTACTCACTCTCCTCCAGACACTTCCCCATTGTAAACAAGAAACTGTGTCAGCGATTCCCAAAATTTGTAACCACAAGGCTGTACCAGGATGTGGTAAATGGGCATAAAAGTGTACCTCACTAAAGGTTCAGGGCTGAAATCTACTAGCCTGTCTAGTGGGGTCAGTCATTGAGCAGCTAATAAATGATGCTTTAAGTTTATTAATCTGGTCAGAGCTGGCTATCTCTTGTCTCTCCATTTCAGGACAAAGGAATATAATTTAATAGTATTTTGTGTAGAGATCCAAATTTCTTTCCAGAAGGATTGTACTAGCTCATAAGCTCCACCAACACTACATTAGTGTTCCTATTATTCTATATTCCCTTTAACCTTTGCTATTTTCCTTTTTTATTTTTTGGTCATTTTAGGCAATATTATGGGTGTGACCTGCTACCTCTGAATTATTTCAATGTACATTTTTGTTATTTAGATGAAAGTTTTGATTTCTACCTCTGAAAACTTTTTAACCTTTGACCCTTAATCTCTTAGGAAATGGCTCCTATTCTTGTACAGCTTATTGAGTTCTCTATATAGTATAGAAACAACTCTCTTATTAGAGGAAGCAGTTGCAAAAAACATTTTTCCAGTTGCCTGATATTCTTTTCATTTAAGCTGCATTGAGTTTATTTTTGCAAAAAATGTTTTAATTTTAGGCAATCAAAATTATGCATTTTACCTCCTATGAACCTGTCTATCTCTTGTTTGATCATGAACTGTGTTACCCTGTGTGTGAATCTGACAATTAATTCCTTTCATGTTCCATTAATTGTATGACCTTGGGAGAGGGTTCTATCACAATAATAATGACAAATGAGTAGGAAGTCTCCCTCATCCACTGCCCTCGGGTCTACCTGATCAAGTAGGCCCTCCCCCATGGGCTAATTTTGGACAAAGGCATAAGTAAACACATGGTGTAAAGCATGACAATTGCTCTAAATGCTGCCCATGACCTCTGCCAAAAAATTAGCCATCTACCCCTAACAAAGTTTATTGAGTTAGCAAATGGCTGTAGGCAGAAATAAGAGAAAGGGCTTAGGTAGTTTGCAGAAGAAGGAGGGTAATTGCCTCTCTCAACTTCCATTGGCTCCTGACATCTTTATAAGTACCTTGGTAGATAGGTGCTTCACTAACACTTCACCCTTCTCCACAAGAAACCTCTCCATATTCTTCAGCAAAATGAAGTTCTCCATTTTTCTCCTCCTGACTGCTCTAGCTGGAATCCTGATGGGAGCTGGTGAGTATGGCCATTTCCCAGTCCTTCCTTCATCAAAAGTTTAAAACTCCAAAGAGGTCCTGAGACCAAATTTTTCAGATAAGAAACCTTTCCTGGAGTCATGTTCCATGGAGTCTTCTCTAAGACCAATCACTCATCCATAGAAAGAGAGTTCCAAACATGGTTCAATTGTTTTTCACCTGTGTCTGATCCTTTGTGATACCATGATGGGGCTTTCTTGCTACACATATTCAAATGGTTTGTCATTTCCTTTTATGTCTTCTTTTATACTTGAGGATACTAAGGCAAAAAGAGTTAAATGAGTTACCAAAGAAGTCACATAGCTAATAAGTACCTACCTGATGCTAGATATCTAGATATCCAGATATCTAAAAGATAAATCTTCCTGATTCCAAGCCTTTCATTCTATACACTGTGCCACCTTTAAAAGAAAAAGTATCATTTTAGAGAAAAGCCTTAGAATGTACATTTTTTAAGAGTTGCATTACATTTAAATATGAAATATATATATTAAATCATGGGCATATAATTTACTTATCTCTAATTATGAGTGATGCTATTATATGCTGAAATATACATTTTTAACAGATAACAAGAGAAGTTTTATATTTATTTCTTCTCAAATAGGTTGTCCATTTCATGATTTTATGTATTAACACTACTATCAAAAGGCCAAAATTAATCATTCCTTGTCTCCTGAAGACTCTTGGTGAGTCATTCCATTATTTACTCCAATAAATATGTCAGAATAAAGATTTTATGAGTTAAGCTAGTTGTCCTTTTGAAGAAGATGCCCAACCAAACTTTGAAATGAAATATTTGGTAAAAAGTGTATCAAGAGTTAAGATAGGTGAGTAAAGATGCTGAATAATAATAAGAACACAATAAGGGCCAAGAACTGAGAAGGGACTCACTTCCTAGGAACTCTCTACTTACCAGGATGAAAATTTTTTTCTAATACTATGTGTTCACCTCATATCTCTGTGCCACATTTTGGCAATTCTTACACAACTTCAATTTTTTTCATTATTATTGTTTCTATTATAATAATCTGTGATCAGTGATCTTTGATGTAGCTATTATATTTGCTTTTGGGAGTCACAAATTGTACCCATATAAGATGGCAAACTTAATTAATGTTGTTTTTGTTTTCACTACTCCACCATCCAGCTGTTCACCACCTCTCTCCCTCTTCTTGCTCCTCTATATTCTAGGTTACACAACACTATTGAAATCAGCTTATTTAGTAAGCCTACAATGAACTCTTTGTGTTAAAGTAAAAGGAAGTATCCATCTTTGAGGCAAAATTTCTTGTTAACTTATTTTTTTAAATTGAATAGTCACAGCCCAACTTTCAGCAACTACTGCTCTGATCAGTCAGCTGTCATAAATATGGAAGCAAGACCCTCCACAAATAAAAAGATCAAATTTTGTGAATGTTCAGATAATGATTAACAATTTTTAGCAATAAAGTATTTTAATGGGGCAGATAGGAGGTGCCATAGGCTTAGAGTGCCAGGCTCAGAGTCAGGAAGATTCATTTTCCAGATTTCAAATCTGACCTCATATTATTTGTATGATCCTGAGAAAGTCACTTAAACGTGTTTGCCTCAGTTTTCTTATCTATAAAATGAAGTAAAGAAGGAAATGGCAAATCATCGCACTTTCTTTGCCATGAAAACACCAAATTGTGACAAAAAATCAGATATGACTGAAACGTCACTGAATGACAAAATTTTTAATTAAAGTTTTAAATTTTTTAGAGTTCTTAAGTGTACAAATATTTATTTTATACTATTTGACCAAGGGAAAAAGTATGAGAGAGAAATAAAAGAACATCACATGTGTTGATTCACATTCAATCTCCATAGTTATCTTTCTAGATACTGATGGTGTTTTCTATCTAAATTTTTTTAGATTAGCCTTGAGTATATTTTTTAGACTTAATACTCTTGCACATTTAATAAAGAAAATTGTAGTATTATATAACTTTTATGTGCACTGGTAAGACAAAAAAGCTATATGATTCACTTTATTGTTATGGTCTAGAACTGCACCTGCAGTATGCCAAGGTATACCTGCCCTGCCCTGCCTTGCCTACAAAGGAGATAATACTTTCTCTGGAATAACAAACTGCTGCTCTGTCCAAGAAGTTCCCTCTCTTACTGAACAAGATCCCCAAAATCCATGCAGAAGGGAGTGATTTTTAATTACTCTTTACAACCTAGCTACTACCCAGATATCTTTGATTCCCTAAAGGAGGGAGAATGTGAGTACATCAATGTTTAAAATTGACTCTGCAGCTGGACAGGACTCTGAAGCAGCCCCACAGGAGACTACAGCAGGGAGCGATGCCCCACAGGAGACTACAGCAGGGAGCGATGCCCCACAGGAGACCACTGCAGGGAGCGATGCCCCACAGGAGACCACTGCAGAGAGCGATGCCCCACAGGAGACTACTGCAGGGAGCGATGCCCCACAGGAGACCACTGCAGGGAGCGATGCCCCACAGGAGACTACTGCAGCCTCAACAACATCCACAAAATCTGAGAGTGAGTATCTACCTCTGTCCCAAGTAGTGCCCCTTGTTCATTTGTCTCTGAGTATGGGCATAAACATACTTAGAATCACAAATGATCTTTGGGTAGAGGGAGGGAAGCAGGATTTTTGATTTCATAAAACATCCTTCTTATGTCTTGGGCATTTGGGGGGGCAGGGAAAGGTAGCAGGTTCACTTCAGTTGGAGTCAGGAAACCCGTTTTCTAATTCCACACTTGCTAGTTGATTGAGGTTGGAGAAATTATTTAATTTCTCTGAGCCTCAGTGTCTTCATAGTAAAAAGAAATAAATAGGGTGTGAGAGGGAATCTATAGTGATGCTTCCCATTAAGAGCTTTGCTCCTCCTGGGTGTGGGGCACTGGGGAGAAAACCTTGGGAACTTCTATCCTTTATATATGAACTATTCTACTAACACAGCACCAACTATTTCTGATGCAGGTATATGGGAAAAATTAGTAGATGCTGCAGGTGAGTATATTCAACATAGCCCACAAAATGAATCCCTACATGATCTCCTTCCTGGGCCTGTAACCTTCCTGTCCAACCCCTAAAATGAATAGGCCATTCTCCATACCTAAGCAAAAGATGTGAAACTATTTGGGAAGCTGAGGGTAGGTAAGCCTTTCTTTTTGGTACAGTGCATAACACTGACCTTTCTAACACGCCCAAGTTTAGACAGGAAACAAACACTCATTAATCAGGTCAAATATGTCAGGCTCTGGGCTAAGCACTGGAGATGTGATGAAAGACAAAAAAAAGTCTCTGCCTTTAAGAAATCTATATTAAGCGGAAATGTAATATAAATTCTAACAACATACAAAATATAAAGTAAAACTCTGTGACATCAATCTGGAGAGAACAAAGAATTGAGAAGCTCAGGTAATGACTTCTACAGAGGCAGGGCTTGAACTGAGTCCAGAAAGAATACTGGGAACAGGGCAGAGCATTCTGGGCAAGCAAAGTCGCCAGCACAAAGGCAAAGGGATGAAAGATGGAATAACCTCTATGAGGAACTGCAAGCAGAGCAAGTCCCTTCTTGCACTAAATTTATTCTTTGAATCTTTTTCCTTTCTGCAGTTTAATCTGCAAAGCCGGAGAACATGTCCCTCAGCCCCTCTTAAGTCTACCTTGTCTCATTCTGACATAAATTCTAAGCTCTTTCTCCAAACTTGGGCTCAAGGTGATACAGAAAGGAGGTTGGGAAATGGGAAAGTCTGGGGTGATTCAGGGGGACCTGGCTACCTCAGGTTCATATTGGAGTCATGATCTCTTTCAATTTTCTTTTGTCCAGATGAAATAAAGGAAAAATTCTCCCTTCTTGGTTGAGAATCAGGAAGATACAAACCTGTGGGGATCATTGCTTCAAAAGTTTCGTTAAAGGAAATCAAAAAATAGATTTGCACAAGTCTAAATCATTAAACCAGAGCAGAGCACCAAACCTGCTGTATATCTTTACTGGAGGATCTGTTGGGAAGGGAGAAACCGGGTAGAGGGTAAATTGGGCATTCCTGGTAACTAGGAAGAAAATTTCTTGGAAATCCCTCTCCTTCTCCAACCCTGACCAAATACTATCAGCACCCTCAGTTAGCCAGCTCCTTCACATGCAATGCATGCAAAAGATAGAGAGAAGCACAACCAAAAAGCTTATACAAAGAATAAAGAAATGTATCTATCAAATGAATTACTTCTCAAAATTACAAGATAGAGAAAGAAAGTATATGTGGAAAGGACAAAGCACAGGGAGGACCACATTAGGCCTCGTGCAGAGGCTGGATTTGAAGTGAGTCCAGAAGGAACAGAAGGAAAAGGTCAGAATATTCTAGGTATGGAGTGTGGTATGTGATTAAGGAAATTTATGGCTTGCATTCCCATCTAGAATAAGACATACTTAAGAAGAAGAATATAGATATTTTATTGATTAATAGAATAGGCAACTGCATAAGCAATTTGCAGCAACATTAACTAAAAGCCCTAATACTACTATAATTATAGCAATAATTTTATATATATATATAATATTATATATATCATAATATATACTACTATAATTATAGCAATAAATGTAAAAAGCAGTAGAAAACATGACCAATTCAGAAAGATGAACCAACTCCTGAATCTCTTAGGATCCCAGATTACAGCTTCATTCTCAGGGTCCCAAGTAAGAAAGTCAAAAGCAGAAAATCTTCTTTCTCCATGGGTGAGATACAAAAGCTAGCAAGGTATCTTGATCATTTAAATCTCAGTTGGAAAAAAGAAGGCACTGCATCCAGAGACTGTGTTATGGTTCCTCACTTTAGTCTGCCCTAGGTCCAAGTGATGCAGGACTCTTTAATAGTCAACTTGGCTGAGTTTCTGCAAAACATTTGAGGGGAAAAATAGTCAGATTTGCCAATGTCTCACCTAGAATTCTGACTCCAACTATGACTTGAACTTTGAGCACGAGTGGTATTCACCTCCAGGACTTAAAACTGAGAAGGATAAATGGAATAGAACATAAACAAACAGCTCCAGGCCCATTTCTCTGAGCTAAGGAAGAAGAGAATAAGACAAGGAAGTCCTTTCCCTTTCACTGGTTCAATGTATGATCACTAAGTTACAGCTAAGGTGTGCCTGTCATCCTTAGGATGTAGAAGGAGAGGGAAAATGCACCACACTACAAGCAAACAATTAAAGAAGGTTACCTTGCCACCTGGGGTACAGGAAGCATCAATTTCAGGTGATGTGGGATGGCCAGATAAGCCCCCTCACATAGAGAATCACAGAATTTCAGAGACCTTCAGAAAGATTCTGATTCAGCCTATGTTTAAAGAAGAACTCTCATTATAACCTAATTGAGGAGTAAACATCTAAACTTCACTTGTAGAATTCCAAGGATGGACAACTCAATTTTCATTCTCCTATGCATCCAACAAACTTTTACGGAGTCCCTACCTTTGACAAGCAATGCACTAGGAGTATATGCACTCTAGATAAGACATGGGTCATTGCTTTCAGAAATTTATAGTCTAATAAAGAAACGGGGGATGGAGAAAAGATACCACCACAGATAACTACATAACACCTAGAGGGAGTCTTTCTTAAAATTCAGCTAGGAATAAGAAACAGTAAATGTATACAGTAGTAAAAGAATGGGAAAAGCAAAGATAACCCAAGAACAGGAAATAGATGAACCTATCAATGACAGGAAAGCATTATGCCCTTACAGTTCAGCTTCCTTGGACCATTGGCCACTCAGTGATCACATTTTGACCTTTTCCATTCTTTTATTTTGTTGCATCTGGACTTAACTCATTCTCATCCTTCAACTCCTATTTCTCTATACTCATCAATTCTTCATCTCTCAAGATTCTAGCCATCCTTCCAGCCTCAATTATATTATTAACTGCTACAGAAGCCCTCCCCATTCTTTGTAACCAGAATTGTGTGCATTCTGTCTTCCCTGAAACATAATGAGCTCCTTGAAAACAAAGTTTTCTTTTACCTTCTTTGATCTCTAGCAAATTAGCACAGTACCCACACATAGTAGGTGCTTAATAAATGTTTGCTGGTTTACTAATGCTGTAAAAATAAGAGTGATAAGATACTACCTTCCTGGTAGGTTCATCATGGGGAAAGGGCTGCAGACATGTCAGCTATTATTATTATTATTCTGTCATTTAACACATAATAATTATTATTTGAACAACTCATGTTCAAATCCTCTCTCCTCTGTTGTACTATCCTTATCATGAAGACAGGGACACCACTGAGTGGTGATATATGTAACCCAGTATTTTGCACATATTAGGTATTAAAGCAATCAAATGAATGGATGAATGGTTGGGGTCTAGAAGAACAAAGAAATCAGGTTCTTTACCACATATTAGCCATCTCTCCTGCAAACAGGTCAGTTGCTTCCCTAAGAGGATTCAACCCAAAATGTTCCCTCTTTGCTTTAGAAAAAATTCTCCAAAACAAGATCCCACCCAGAAACCAGGCACAAAGCCCTCTGTCATGAATAATCTCCCAGGCTGATTTCATAACCCTCAACTAATCACTGAGTCTACTTTCACTCCCCACAAAGATCTGGAGTTTCAAAGCTTTCAGAGCTTCAGCTTTCAGATTATAACAGAAATCAGTTTCTCAGCTGTCAACAGAAAATTGTGCAATTTGGCCAATCGGTGCCTTTTGATCCACTCTTAGTTCTTGCTCTAACCAAAAGGCTTTCCTTTGCCACTCAATAATCCAAACACTCATAGAATCCCTGTACAGGTTGTAAAATGAATACTTGGTCCTCTCCATTGAACACTATGGCATAATTTCAACAGCAGCTCTCACCAGATGCCAGAGTGATTCAGCCCAGGATTCAGCCTCATTCAGTAACTATTTTGGTTTTTGAGAAGTTATGTGTAACAGCCCCAACTAACCTCTGATGGAGGCTGGAGGTTCACTGTGTTCTGCCTTGTACATATTGACACATTTTTCAACATATCTATTAGTTTTTCTAATTGTTTCCTCCTAAAAATAATGTTATATAAGAAGGCTTTTTGGAATGCAAGGAAAATTATAATGAGGATAACTATGATGATGAATATAGCAGAAGAAATCAATTTAAATTTTTAAAAATCAAAATTTAAAAAGAGAAAAAGAAAAGGAATACAACTTTGACAAAACTATATTCCTCACAACAACTCTCAGGTAATTAATACTTATATTTTCCAAATTCCATTGTCCCCCATTCTAATTTTTGGTATAAATTTGAAAATTCAAACTTGAGGATTGGAAGCAAGGTAATTATAGTAAAAAGGCACATTAAATTGACATGTAAGCCCTATTAGCTCTGAAAACCAACTTCCTCATAGGGAAAAATGTGTGGAAATAGCAATGTTGTTTATGTTAGTGATTTTTTAGATGTATAACTTTTATTGGCCATGACTATGTGGAATTAGATACAGAACAAGGTCAGCTGTTCATACAGATAAAAGCAAGATAAAAGAAAATGATTCCAGGACCTAGCCTCATCAGATCACACATTTTTTTACTTCCTTTCTCCCTTCGTCATCTATTTCTTTCTATCTTTTAACATTCCCAGTTCTATTGGTGTAGAGAAAAAGAAGATCAAGAAGCCTCTATGAATCTGACGTTTTAGAAACTTCACATTGTACCCTTTGAAAAATGGGATGGGGCAATGACTTATCATTAGTGAGTTTATCACCAATGGTAGAGTTTAGATGCTGTTCCACCTGGCTCAAGGCAAGACACATCACCTTAGCATATTAAGCATTTACTGTGTTCCAGGCACTGTGCTAAACACTAGGGAACAGACATAGTGTGGAGGAAAAACAGTCCTTGATCATAAGGAGCTCATAGTCTAATGGAGAATATGACACTAATATGATAAACTAGAAACAATCAGGAAAAATTATGGAACCATCCCTCAGATGGGAACATAAAGAAAAAGGAAGGTTTTACAACCTTTCAGAAAATTGGAAATTCTCTAAGACTTGGAGAAAGTCAAGAAATTCAGGGTCAGAAATGAGGAGGGAAAGCACTCCAGACATGGAGGAGGCATAGAGTCAGGAGATAGAGTGTGGTGTCTGAATTAGCAAGGTCAGTATAACTAATCACACAATACATGGAAAGAAGGAAGTTGTAAGAAGACTGGAAAGGTAGGAAGAAACCAAATTAAGAAGAGCTTTTTAAAAAAGCAGAAAAATTTATAACTGATCTTGGGGAGAAGAAGGAGCCGCTGCAGTTTATGGAGTGAAATAGGGAAAAACTGGTCAGATCTGTGCTTCAGGAAAATCAGTTTTGAATGGACGATACACTGGTTAAACAAATTAACAGGCTACTAAAATAATCAAGCTATAAAGTAATAAGAATATGGAGTAGAAAGGTGCCAGTGACAGAATACAGAAGTAAAAAGAGATGTTATTAGAGTAGAAAGGGCAGAATTGGCAAATAATATATGGGGTGGGAGACAGAGCAGTGAAGAATGACCTCTAATTTGCCAACCCCAAATGACTGAGAGGATTACCAAATGACTTAGTAATAATAGGGAAGGTAGCAAAAGGAGAAAATTGAGGGAGTCAAATAGGGAGTGAAGATAATAATTTCAATTTAGGACATTTGGGATTGAAAATATCTATGGGACAACCAGTTTGAGAATTCTATTGGACAGTTGGTACTGATAGACTGGAGGTCAAGAGAAAAGTTAAGGCTGCATCAATGGACTTGATCTTCATGTGTGCAAAGATGTCCATTGAATCCATAGGAGCAGATGAGACCACCAAATGAAATAGTATAGAGGAAAAAGAGAAGAGAAGAAAGCCCAAGACCAAAGCCTGGGAGAACCCTCCAGAGAGGGTGGGAGTAATATGGATGAATATTCAGCAAAGCAGATCATGGAGTGGCCAGAGAGATTGAAGGAAATCCAAGAGAGTAATGTCATGAAAACAGAAAAAGGAGAACACTGAAGAGAACACAGGGATCAATAGTGTTCTGGCCACAGAGAGGAATTTTGGAGGAGTGACAGAGCTTCTCAACTTTGACTACATGAAGCTGGACTCCTCTGCTTATGGTTAAAGGAGTTATGAAATGACCTGAGGAACACATTCTAAGAGAGTAAGTTGAGGTAGAGCTTCTAATCCCCAGTTGCTCAGATTACAAGCATTAAGATTCAGCACTAGAAAACAGAGGATTGCTCCCCATTCCCATTGTTAAGAACTGGGAAAAGTGATTAAGGATTCAGCAATGGAGGCCCCAGCACAGACCATGAGAAACTCAGACCTAATCTCTACTGCACAATTTGTAAGCATGTCATACTTCGAAGTCTGACCCGGGTTTACAGTTTAGGAACAGGAACAAGGTTAAGAGACTTTGGCATTGGGGACCTTTTCACCCTCTTATTGGGGGTGACAGAAAAGTCAGGCTGATACCCCCAGAAATGGACATAGTCATTTGGTCTCCTGGAGTGAATTGCTCTGCTTAGAGATTCAATGGTGTTGCTCTCTGAATGCACATACACACACACATGCACACACACACACACACACACACACACAAACACACACACACACACACACAGTTCTCTTCACTTAATTTGTTTCAGTCACAAAGCTTACCAGGTCATTCCAATTAGCATAGATTCTGACCAAAAGCAAGGCTCAAGTATTACAATGCAAAGAAATGCAAAGGGGATAGGAATCCAGAGAAGAAGAATCAGGGACTCATAAATATCCCTAGCTCCAGCTGGGGGCTGATGTGGTCACCAACAGATGGAAACTTTGTGCCTCCTTCTTTCCTGTTAACACACAGGGCTACTGATGGTCCCTTAATAAAACTCATCCTGAGAGTTTTTCATCCTGATGCTGATGGGAATATACCAGGGAAACTCATCCAAACTCCTTTATCTGATCAGCACCATGGCTAAGTCTCTAGCGTGTGGGGTACAGTATCTAGAACCAAAAAATTAACCAGAAAATATGACAACTGGTCTGCTCTGAGCAACCATGTTTATGAAGGCAAGCCCATTCCCTTTTAGAGTATTCAACCCCATCACTTGTTCCTCCTGCTCTTACAACTGTCTTTGGGAATAGGAAAATGGGGGAAGTTATTATTTCTAGGATTAATCAAAGCCCAGGAGGGCACTTAATATTCCAGAACACAAAGTCATGGTGAGAACCAACATCAGAACCCAGAGACCCAAGGCATTTTGTGATTTACACCACAGAATGTTGGCTAGTTGAAAACCAGGCAGACAGGAAGAAAATCACGTTGGCAAAGCTAGATCAACAGCCATGTCCCCCAGTTATTACTGATGCTAACATCCAGGGTTAAATGTTTAAAGCTTATATTTTTCTGAGTATATGTGGCTTTGAAAAATACTTATTTTACTTAGAAATACAGATTTGTTTGACAAGGTTTGGCAATCTTATTCTTCAAGTATCATCCCATATCTTGCTTCCATTCCCACATCCCACACCTCTTTACTCTTCTTCACCTACTTGCCTCCCATTACTCTCACATCTTTTTTTTTTTTTTTTTTTTTTTAATACTTAGGGATGAAGATGGCAGAGAGGTGGGACAGAGCTGCTTGAGCTCCACGTTTTCTCTTAGAATTTACTTCATGACAAGCCTTGGAATTAATGCTTGACAAGAAAAAAAACCCACATATAATTACCAATAGAAGACATCCTTGAAATTCACCAGAAAAGTCTGTGTTTGCTCAGGGGAGGGAACAAACAGACTGGGCACAGGCTGAGGGCAAGCAGAGAGATTGAGGCAGGCAGCTCACACTGCTCACACTGGAGCAGGGAGTGGTGCAAACTCTGCTGTTCTGTCCATTACCC
Organism: Sminthopsis crassicaudata; assembly: GCF_048593235.1. NCBI lineage: Eukaryota > Metazoa > Chordata > Mammalia > Dasyuromorphia > Dasyuridae > Sminthopsis > Sminthopsis crassicaudata. The sequence goes on from NC_133621.1 coordinate 222,276,426, forward strand.
CAGTGTGGATATTCTGTTTTGGCAGCAAGCCAGGATCAGCAGAGAAGGTGTAAACAGAGGAGGTAAAGAATAAAACCCTGGAAAGCTGGTGTCTCTGGGGACCCAGCCACCCCACCCCCACTCAGAGTGACACAAAGCATTCTTAGAGCCTTAGAGCACAGATGCAGCCCAGCCAAGGCCGTCCTGTGACTGCCTTCACTGCAGTCTCCCATAGTCTATAGAGAAAGCCCGGATACACCATCCAGCCCCATTCTGCCTTCCCCTCCCCCAGAAACAGACGAAGTGTTTCTCTTGTCAGTTCATTTTCTTTGATTTTGCTCTGATAAAGTGAACAAAAAATTTAAAAGGGCTCTAACCACTGACAGCTTCTATATGGATAGAGACCAGACTTCAAACCCTGAGGAGACTAAAAACAGACTGTCTCCAGAGGAATCCCCTAAGGGGGATATGTTCTGCTCCTCAATACATAAGACTCTCATACAGGAAAACAAAAAGGCTCTCAGAAGAGAGATAGAAGAGAAATGGGAAAAGGAAAGGGAAGCTTGGCAAGAGAGTCTGGAGAAGTCATCCCACGCATTTAATGACAGAGTAGATAAAGAAATCAAATCATTGAGAAACAAAATTAATGAGTTGGAAAAAGAAAACAGCTCTCTAAAAAAAAGATGATGAAATGGAAAAAAATTCCATAGAAGAAAAAAACTTACTTAAAAACTCAATTAGACAATTACAAAAAGATATAAAAAAGTGAGTGTAGAAAATACATCATTGAAAATCAGAATTGAACAAATAAGATTTGAATGACTCAAGGAGAAACCAAGAAGTAGTTAATAAGTAAAAGCAAAAAAATGAAAACAGATCCAGGAGAGACAATTTAAGAATAATTGGGCTCCCTGAAAAATATGAGGAAAAAAACAGCCTAGACACTATTTTCCAGGAAATTATCAAAGAGAACTGCACAGACATTTTAGAAACAGAAGGTAAAATAGACTTTGAAAAAATTCATCGATCACCTATTGAAAGGGACCATAAAATCAAAATGCTAAGAAACATAGTAGCCAAGTTCAAGAACCATCAGATAAAGGAAAAATATTGGAAGCTGCTAGAAAAAAGCAATTCAGATATGGAGTCGCCACAATAAGGATAACCCAGGATCTAGCAGAGTCCACATTAAAGGAGTGAAGGTCCTGGAATATGATATTCTGAAAGCCTAAGGAACTTGGTATGAAGCCAAGAATAACTTACCCAGCAAAAATGAACATCGTTTTCCAGGGCAGAAAATGGACATTTAACAAAAAAATTAATTCCCTTTATTCTTGATGAAAAAACCAGATCTACGCAAAAAGTTTGATCTTCAAATACAGAACTCAAGAGATTTCTAAAAAGGTAAAAATTCTTGAGAACTATATTTCTGTCATAATGACATGTAAAGAACATATGTATAATTTTTCCTAGAAACTAGAGATGGAAAGTAAATTATATCATAAAAAATGAGTAAAGTTGTGGTACTACATATTATGAAGAGGCACAGGTAACCTATTATATCTGAGAGAAAAAAAGGAGGGGGATGAACATAGTGTGTATCAATAGATATATACGATTTATGATGAAACTCCTTCCACTTTATTAAAAAGTGGGAGGGAAAAAGTGAAAAGGGAAGGAGTAAGCTAAGGGGAAGTTGAATACAGAAATTGTGAGGAAAAGGAATAAAATAGGGGGAGGAACCCTAATATGGGGGAGGGATACTAAAAAGGGAGGGCTTTGCAAAGCAAGTGGGGCCCATAAGTTTAATACTGGGGAAGGGTTTCAGAGGGGGCAAAGGAAAAAAAAAAACATAATCTGGGGATAATATGATGGCAGGAAATACAGAATTAGTACTTTTAACTGTAAATGTGAATGGATGAACTCTCCCATTAAGTGGAGGCAGATAGCAGACTGGATCAAAAGTCAGAACCCTACAATATGTTGTTTACAGTAAACACACCTGAAACAGGGTGATACATACAGAATAAAGGTAAAAGGTTGGAGCAAAATCTACTATGCTTCAGATGAAGCTAACAAAGCAGGGCTAGCCATCCTCATCTCAGATCAAGCAAAAGCAAAAATTGATCTAATTAAAAGAGATAAGGAAGGGCATTATATCTTGCTAAAGGGTAGTGTAGATAATCAATATTAAATGTACACAATAAGTGGTACAGCATCTAACTCCTTAAAGGAGAAATTAAGAGAACTGCAAGAAGAAATAGACAGCAAAACCATAATAGTGGGAGATCTCAACCTTGCACTCTCAGAATTAGATAAATCAAACCACAAAATAAATAAGAAAAAAGTCAAAGAGGTGAATAGAATACTAGAAAAGTTTGATATGAGAGATCTTTGGAGAAAGCTAAATGGAAACAGAAAGGAGTATAATTTTTTTCTCAGCAGTTCATGGAACCTACACAAAAACTGATCATACATTAAGACATAAAAACCTCAAAATCAAATGCAGTAAGGCAGAAATAGTAAATACATACTTTTCAGACCACATTGCAATGAAAAGTATATTCAATGAAAAACCAGGGGAAAATAGACCAAAAATAATTGGAAACAAAATAATCTCATACTATCCCCCCCAAAAAAGATGCTGTCTCAACTCACAACTAACTCTTTTGTGTCACCTTCCATTACACATTGCTACACAGCTCCTACCTTTAGGGAAAGTTAAGTACAAACCTCAATGAATGAGTTAGTGTGATGCCAGAAAAACTGAGGCAAGATAAAGATTAAAGATTTTTTCATATTTTATTTGAGAGGAAGAGATTGTCTGAGGCTAAAATAGGATCCATGTTGACCCCAGCACACAGAATGGGACTGAAGTCTTAAAGCATTCAGTAATGAGTGAAGAATTCCAGGGATTTTTATAGGCTCCAGCAATCAGGAGAGACAAATGCAGGGGAATGAGGGGAGGAGGAGAGAGGTTAAGAGAATTAGTAAGCAAGAATTTTCAGGAAGGGATCATAAATTCAGTTCTGACAGGTTGGGGGTGAGGACCATAAATTCTGGTAACTTAGGAGGACCTAGGAGCCAGGATGTCTGAAGTAAAAGATATGCTTACCTATCTCTAAATCACCTACCTACAATTTATGGCTCTATGGAATGGTAATGGTCAGGGTTAGTTGTCTCTGTCCCAATTTATAACAGTTCTAATGGTCAGGAAGAGGAGTTGCAACCAGGGGGATGGAGGTAGAACAATTTAGGGAAAGTGAGGCAGAGCAATTTAGGGAAACTGAGGCAGGACAATTAAAGGAAACTGTGCCATAATATTAGTAAGTATTATATACTCAACAGTATCAATTATTTCTAAGATCTATGATACATATAGGGGGAATAAAATGATTGAGTTGTCTATATCCTTTGAGCCAGAGACTTCATTTCTCAGTCTATGCCATAAGGAAGTTAATAAGGAGAAAGAAAAAAAAAAATCCAAAATAAACCAAACTATTAAAAGAAGTACAATTTTATGATAGCAAAGATTTGAAAAGAAAATAGATGCCTATTTATTAATTTAAAAAACTCTGCCCATGAATGCTATGGAGTGTTATTGTACTGTCAGAAATGATATATGTCTTGAATAAGGAGAAACAAAGAAAAATCTATACAAACAGATACAACAGTGCCAAAAAAAGTAAACATAAACAAAATCAAACCTTAAATACTGCAAATGAAAGAACAGCCAAGTGCTTTAAAAAAATCAAAATTTGAAGTTATGAAGCTAAAAATATCAAGCATGACTCTAATGAAAAGTTATGATAAGTAACAACTCCAAATCATCTTTCATGGGGATAGGACGTCCACTGGTATTATAAATTGTACCTATTTTCAGACTTTATTAATGTATCTACGACTTCTGCAACTTTTATTTTCTAATCAAAATTTATTATACAAGAAAGCCATCTAAGAAGGGAAGGAGAATTATATGGACATAAATATAATCATGAAGATAGTATCAATTTAAATTATTTTTAAATTATAAAAGAGAAAAGGAAAAGGAATAAAAGATTTAGAAAATTATATTCCTTATAACAACTCTATGAGGTAGGTAATAAATATAATATTTTCTAAATTGCATAGATAAAGAAACTGAGCCCCTAATTATCTCTCATTCTAACCTTTCTTAGATATCTGAAATTCTGAGTTGAGGATTGGAAGTAAGGGGAGGTGTAGATAAAGCATGTCAAGTGATGGTTAAAGCCCTGGAGCCCTGAAAGCCAACTTGCTCATTGGAAAAAAAGGTGTGTAAATAGCAACGTTTTTATATTATTTATTTACTAACGTTCAACTTCTTTGGTCAGGACTGTGTGGGCTGAGATCCATAACAAGCACAGTTTTTCATAAGATGAAAACAAGAATAGTTCCAAGACTTACCCTAATCAGATTACACCATTTTGTGCTTCCTTTCTCCCCTCTTTTAACATTCCCATCCCAATTGATGAGGACAAACCAAGATCAAGAAATCTCCAGGATCATGAAGTTTCAGAGATTCACTTTATACCTCTTCCAAAGCACATTTAGTTGTTTTTTTTTTCCAAAATGAGCTCAGTGAATGGGGCAATGATTAACAAGTAGAGAATTCATCACTAATTGTACAACTTTAGATGCTGTTCCACCTAGCTCAAGTCAAATACATCACTTAGCATTTATTAAGTATCTATTATGTGCCAAGCCTTGTGCTAAACTTGAGGATACAGAGATACTGGAGGAGGTGGAACAGGCCCTGATCATAAGGGGCTCACAGTCTAATGGAGAACATAACATGGTCACTACTATGTACAAAGTAGGAATATTGAAGAAAAATAATAATAATTTCAGAAAAAAATATAAAGAAAAAGAAAGATTGTGAAAAACTTCTTGCAGAAAACTGAAAATTCTCTGAGACTTGTAGAAAGGCAAGAAGTTAAGCAATTCCTGGAGGACACTCCAGAAATGGAAGAAAGCCAGTGGAAATGCCCAGAGATAGGAGTTAGAGGATAGATAGTTAGAGGATAGAAAGGAGGTCAGTATCACTGGACCACACGAAAAAATGAAAGGAATGAAGTTATAAAAAGACTGAAAAGGTAGGAAGAAGTCAAATTAAGTAGAGATTTAAAAACAAAACAAAGGAGTTGATATTTGATCTTGGGGAGAAAAAGGGTAATTGAAGTTTATAATGAACAGGGAATTGAATTGGTCAGACATGTGCAATAGGAAAACCAGTTTTGAGTGAAGGATGGATTGAAATGGGGAGAGATGAAGCAGAGAAGCCACTTAGCAGGTACTGCAATTTGAAGTAATTAAAGTATGGACCAGGAGGGTGGCAGTGGCAGAAGAGAGAAGTATAAAGAGATGTTATCAATATAGAAAAGATAGAATCTGATAAGAAATAAGAAATGAGAAGAAGAAGGAATGAGAGACAGTGAGCTAATTTCCAAGCCTGAATGATTAGGAGGAATATGGTACTATTGGTAGTAACAGAAAAATTAGCAAAAGAAGACAGAATAGGGCATGAACATAATAATTTCACTTTTGGACATTTTGGTTTATGGAACAACCAGTTTGAAAATTTTATTGGGCAGTTGGTCCTAATAAACTGAAGGTTAGGAGAGAGATTAAGCCTACATCAGTGGATCTGAGAATCATCTGAATAAAGTTATTCACTGATTCCAGGGGAGTTGATGAGGGCATTCAATGAAATAGTACATTTGGAAAAGACAAGAGAATAAGACCCAAGCCAGAGCTTAGAAGGAACCAGTGGAGATAGTAGGGTTGATATGGATGAAGATAGAGCAAAGCAGACAGAGAAATGTCAGAGAGGTTAAAGAAGATCCAGGAGAGTAATGTCATGAAAACAAAGAAAGGAGAGCATGGAGAGGAAAGGGATTAACAGTGTCAGAGTCACATTTTGGAGGAGTGACAGAGCCTCTGAACTCTGACTAGTTGGAAGCCAAACTCCACTGCCTAGGGGTAAAAGTGGTTATGAAATGACTTGAGGAACACATTCTAAATGAAGAGGTTAAAGTGGAGCTTCTAATCCCCAATAGCTCAGATTATAGGCAGTAAGACTCAGCACCAAGAGACAGAGAATAGCTCCCCATTCCAAATGTTGAGGACTGGGGAAAGTGATTGAGGACTAGGCAGTGGAGATCCCAGAACAGACCATGGGAAACTCAGACCTCATCTCTACTGGAAAATTTGTTACTGTGCCATGTATCTAGATGTGACCTGGCTTTACAGAGTAAAAAGAGGACCAGGGTTCAGGGAACTTGACATTAGGGGCTTTTCACCTTCCTATAAGGAGTGACAGCAAGTTCTTACTGGTAACCCCAGAGATGGAAATAGTCATCTGGGCTCCTAGGGTGAATTACGCTACTTAGGGATTTAATGTCCTTGCTTTCTGCACACACACACACACACACACACACACACACACACGCACACACACACATACACAAACACACTATTCTCTTCTGTTCATTTCCTTTCAGTCACAAAAGTTTCCCAACTCATTCCAATTAATATATATTGTGACTAATTTGTGAGGAAACTAAGGCTCAGGTTTCAGAAAGTAAATGAGCATAAAGGAGGTAGAAAGGCAGGAAAGAACTAGGTACTGTTAAGTATCCCTATTCTCTGTCTTAATAATCCCCTGCCTCTCTGTCCCAGAAAAGACAAGAATGTATAATTACCTATTTTCTGGAAACATTATTGGCCACTCAGTTGTGTAAATTGTTGTAATTATTCTGTATACTGTTCTTTCATCTGGACTTATTCCATAGTGCATCACTTAATACAAATTTCTCTTTAAGGTTTTCTGAATTAATTATTATTTTTCTTATACATTAATATGCTGTTGTATTCAAATATCATGATTTGAGAGAGGGTGTTTAATTTTTTTAAATTAACAAGTATGCTTTTTCTCTCCTTGCCAGTCTACCACCAATTGTTTAAAAAAATATAAGGAAATAAAATGTGTTTGTAATACATATTTAATTAGTTATTTTGTTGGGCAAAAAAATTTTGAAAACAGTTAAGTCCTTATTCCCCTTTATATATCTGTTGTGTCCCTATAAAGAAGTGGACGGATGCTTTATCATAAATTCTTTGGAATCATGGTCAATTATTGCATTAAAAGGTCTTCGGTTTTTCAAAAGTGTTCAACTTCATAATGCTGATGTTGTGATATAAATTGTTTTTCTGTTTCTTCTCACTACACTGCATCAATCCAGAGATATTTTCTCAGATTTCTCTAAAACCATTCCTTTCATCATTTTTAGAGCAAGATAGTATGCCACTGAATGCAGATCCCACAATTTCTTCATTTATTCTCCTTATTGATAGATAACTCCTTAACTTCTAGTTGTTCATCACTAAATAATTCTGTGAAAATTTCCTCTTTTTTGATCTCTTTGGGGTACAAGCTTGATTGTATTACTCAAAGAATAGTATTTTGGGGAGCATAGTTACAAGTAACATTCCAGAATGGTTGAACCACTTCTCAACTACACAAAAGAAGCGGTAATGTGCTTATTTTCCTCCAACAAATGACATTTTTCTTTTTTAACATTCCTGACAATCTGGTGGCTGTGGGGTAGAAAATCAGAGTTATTTTCATTGAAATAATTTTGGAATATTTTTTCATGTGGCTGTTAAGAGTTTTGATTTATTCAATTGAAAACTGACTAAGTGTCATTGAAAATATGTCATTTGGGGAAATGGTTCTCATTCTTACAAATTTGAATCAATTTCTAATATGTCTAGAAAATAAGACTTATTAGACATTTGCAATAATAGTCGTTTTCCCCACTGTTTCTATAACAATCTTGGCAACCTTGAGTTTGTTTATTCACACACTTTCCAATTTTGTTTGATGAAAAATGGTCATTTTTAAAAAAAAAAATATTTTCCTTATCGTTTGTATGATCATTTAAGCTTACCCTACTCAGATCTGAAAGATGATATGCTCCTTTTTCCTTTAATTTTTTTATAATATAATATTTTGTATCTAAACCATGTATTCATTTGAGGCTAATTTCAGAGACAAGTTTTTAAGCCATTACTCAAATAATAGACACTCACTTTGTTTCCAGTACTTTTGCCACCACAAAATGGCTTTCATTTATATTTTGGTATTTATTCATCTTGGAATCAATTAATCAACTGATGTGAATATGATCACTTTTCTTTTATAATTCTAAACTGTTGTCTGGAATGGTAGTGTGTGAGACAGTAGAAGCCACAGATACAATCAGAGAATTTTCAAGTAAAAAAGGCAAAAAGAAAATTGTTACAATCTCAGGAGAAAGGGCAACTCCTAATGGGAAAGGTGTCAGGAGAGGAGTGCAAAGCACAAACTGCAAAACACAAGATTATAAAGAAGCCTGATGCAGAAGCTTCCATGCCCCCCAACCCGTGACTTTTTCTCCCATTGTCTGGGGACTGCAAGTTTACACTCTATACAGGGAACTCAATCCAAGGAACAAAAGGATACTAGTAAATAAACTCTCTAAGCACCAAGTAATGAAATGCCAATCAAGAGGAGGGGAAATGTTGATCCAAGACAATGGAACATCTGCAGTTTTTTAGCTATAGCTCAACTTGTTATTGAAAAGTCTCAAGTCAAAATTTGGGCAAAGGTCAAGACCACACACATTCCTATGAGAGGTCTTCACTCAGTTTAACCCATTCAGTAATGAGAAATCTTATCTCCATCAACAGTGTATTTATGTGTTTTTTCACATAATCCTTTAAATATTACATTGCCCATTGCTTAATTTAAAGCTTAAAACTCCCTCCTTTCTCCCTTCCCCCACTTTTTCATTTTTTATCCTGCAGCATTATAAATGATAATCTTATATTAAATTCATATTTAATAAAATATTTTATAAATTATTTTTAATAATAAATAAATACATTTATATATATAATAATTTATATTATTATGTATTATGTAATATATATATTATATACATTATAATATATAATATATATATAAATGAATATAGTTTTATTTTTAAAAATAGAATAAATAATACCTATGAAAATGCATTATATATATATATATATATATATATATATATATATATATATATATATATATATATATATATATATATATATATATATATATATATATGTATAAAATCCTGCAATACAAATTTCCACATTAGCTATGTACAAAAAGGGGGGGGGAAACAAAGAGATAGAGAAGAAAATATGTTTCAATCTATCCTCCAGATGATTAGTTCTCTTACTGAAAGAGGATAGAAGAGTGTTTGGTCATTGGATCAATCAGATTTACTATGTCTTTCAACACTGATTTTATTTTTTATCATTATGGTATAAAATGTTGTCCTAATTTTGTTCACTTCACTTTTTACCAGAACATAAAATCTTACCAGGCTTTTCTGAAATTTTCCCTTTCATTTCTTATAGCACAACAGAATTTGATCACACTGTTATACCATAACTGGTCCAGTCACTCCTCAATTGATAGGCACAGCTTCATTTTACAAATCTTTGTCACTATAAGAAAAAGATGATTTATAAACACATCTTTGCATACTTTTATGTACATTTCATTCATGTGTCATTTTGTTCCTTCATATTTTGAGGAATACTGGTATCACTGGGCCTGAAATGGACAAAAGACTGGTCCCCTCAGCCCTGGGTCAAGGGGCCTCAGGCTTATAGGAAAATGTTGCTTAAACTAAATTAAGGAAGTATTATGTTTAGACTGGGCCCCATCCCCTGGTTTATGAGATCCTAGACTTTCCGAGAAGTAAGTGTCTACATAGCAAAAAGGTTCCATTGTGTGCGCACTCTCCTCCAGACACTTCCCCATTGTAAACAAGAAACTGTGTCTGAGATTCCCAAAATTTGTAACCACAGGGCTGTACCCGGATGTGGTAAATGGGCATAAAAGTGTACCTCACTAAAGGTTCAGGGCTGAAATCTACTAGCCTGTCTAGTGGGGTCAGTCATTGAGCAGCTAATAAATGATGCTTTAAGTTTATTAATCTGGTCAGAGCTGGCTATCTCTTGTCTCTCCATTTCAGGACAAAGGAATATAATTTAATAGTATTTTGTATAGAGATCCAAATTTCTTTCCAGAAGGATTGTACTAGCTCTTAAGCTCCACCAACCCTACATTAGTGTTCCTATTATTCTACATTCCCTTTAACCTTTGCTTTTTTCCTTTTTTATTTTTTGGTCATTTTAGGCAATATTATGGGTGTGAACTGCTACCTCTGAATTATTTCAATGTGCATTTTTCTTATTTAGATGAAAGCTTGGATTTCTCCCTCTGAAAACTTGTTAACCTTTGACCCTTAATCTCTTAGGAAATGGCTCCTATTCTTGTATATCTTATTAGTTCTCTATATAGTATGGAAACAACTCTCTTATTAGAGGAAGCAGTTGCAAAAAATACTTTTCCAGTTGCCTGATATTCTTTTCATTTCAGCTGCATTGAGTTTATTTTTGCAAAGATGTTTTAATTTTAGGCAATCAAAATTATGCATTTTACCTCCTATGAACCTGTCTATCTCTTGTTTGATCATGAACTGTTCCCATATGTGTGAATCTGACAAGTAATGTTCCATTAATTAATGTTCCATTAATTTCCTTCTGTATGACCTTGGGAGAGGGTTCTATCATTATAATAATGCCAAATGAGTAGGAAGTCTCCCTCATCCACTGCCTTTGGGTCTACCTGATCAAGTAGGCCCTTCCTCATAGGCTAATTTTGGACAAAGGCATAAGTAAACACAAGGTGTAAAGAATGACAATTGCTCTAAATGCTGCCCATGACCTCTGCCAAAAAATTAGCCATCTACCCCTAACAATGTTTATTGAGTTAGCAAATGGCTGTAGGCAGAAATAAGAGAAAGGGATTAGGTAGTTTGCAGAAGAAGGAGGGTAATTGCCTCTCTCAACTTCCATTGGCTCTTGACATCTTTAAAAGTACCTTGGTAGATAGGTGCTTCACTAACACTTCTCCCTTCTCCACAAGAAACCTCTCCATATTCTTCAGCAAAATGAAGTTCTCCATTTTTCTCCTCCTGACTGCTCTAGCTGGAATCCTGATGGGAGCTGGTGAGTATGGCCATTTCCCAGTCCCTCCTTTATCAAAAATTTAAAACTCCAAAGAGGGACTGAGACTAATTTTTCCAGATAAGATAATTACCCTTCCTGGAGTCATGTTCCATGGAGTCTTCTCTAAGACCAATCACTCATCCATAGAAAGAGAGTTCCAAATATGGTTCAGTTGTTTTTCACCTGTGTCTGATCCTTTGTGACACCATGATGGGGCTTTCTTGCTACACATATTCAAATGGTTTGTCATTTCCTTTTATGTCTTCTTTTATATTTGAGGATACAAAGCCAAAAAGAGTTAAATGACTTACCAAAGGAGTCACATAGCTAAAAAGTACCTACCTGATGCTAGATATCTAGATATCCAGATATCTAAAAGATAAACATTCCTGATTCCAAGCCTTTCATTCTATACACTGTGCCACCTTTAAAAGAAAAAGTATCATTTTAGAGAAAAGCCTTAGAATGTGCATTTTTAAGACTTGCATTACATTTAAATATGCAATATATATATATATATATATAATCATGGGCATAATTTACTTATCTCTAATTATGAGTGATGCTATTATATGCTGAAATATACATTTTTAACTGATACCAGAGAAGTTTTATATTTATTTCTTCTCAAATAGGTTGTCCATTTCATGATTTTATGTATTAACACTACTATCAAAAGGCCAAAATTAATCATTCCTTGTCTTTTGAAGACTCTTGGTGAGTCATTCCTTTATTTACTCCAATAAATATGTCAGAACAAAGATTTTATGAGTTAAGCTAGTTGTCCTTTTGAAGAAGATGCCCAACCAAACCTTGAAAGGAAATATTTGGTAAAATGTGTAGCAAGAGTTAAGATAGGTGAGTAAAGATGCTGAGTAATATAATAAGAACACAATAAGGGCCAAGAACTGAAAAGGGACTCACTTCCTAGGAACTCTCTACTTACCAGGATGAAAATTTTTCTAATACTATGTGTTCACCTCATATTTCTGTGCCACATTTTGGCAATTCTTACACAACTTCAATTTTTTTCATTATTATTGTTCCTATTATGCTAATCTGTGATCAGTGATCTTTGATGTAGCTATTATATTTGATTTTGGGAGCCACAAACTGTACCCATATAAGAAATGTTGTTTGTGTTCTGACTACTCCACAATCCAGCTGCTCAAGACCTCTCTCCCTCTTCTTGTTCCTCTATATTCTAGGTTACACAACACTACTGAAATCAGCTTCATTAGTAAGCCTACAATGAACTCTTTGTGTTAAAGTAAAAGGAAGTATCCATCTTTGAGGCAAAATTCTTTGTTAACTTATTTTTTTTAATTGAAAATCACAGCCCAACTTTTAGCAACTACTGCTCTGATCAGTCAGCTGTCATAAACATGGAAGCAAGACCCTCCACAAATAAAAAGATCACAATTGCTTGAATGTTCAGATAATGGTTAACAATTTTTAGCAATAAAGTATTTTAATGAGGCAGATAGGAGGTGCCATAGGCATAGAGTGTCAGGTTCAGTCAGGAAGATTCATTTTCCAGATTTCAAATCTGACCTCATATTAATTGTATGATCCTGAGAAAGTCACTTAATCTTGTTTGCCTCAGTTTCCTCATCTATAAAATGGAGTAAAGAAGGAAATGGTAAACCACTGCAGTATCTTTGCCATGAAAACATCAAATTGTGACAAAAAGTCAAATATGACTGAAATGTCACTGAATGACAAAATTTTTAATTAAAGTTTTAAATTTTTTAGACTTTTTAAGGGTATGTATATTCATTTTATACGATATAACAAATGGGGTATCTGAACTTTTAAAAAATGATTTAGATACAGTCATTAATAGGCAAAAATTCTGCTCAGGGTATTCCTAATGCAAATATAGCTTGACTATAGCTCCATTTATATAGATAAACCTGACTTGAAAAGATTTCAGTTTCATTCTTCTAAAAAGTTACCAAAGGGGCAAACAACTCCAAGAACATTGGACCTATTTCTTTTTTATTATTATTGTTTTATTTTTCTGGTTATACATATATATGTAGTATATATAAACTGTTTTGATACAAATTTCTTTATGAAGCATGTTGTGAGAGAAAAATCAGAACAAAAGGGAAAAAGCATGAGAGGGAAATAAAAGAACATAACATGTGTTGATTCACATTCAATCTCCATAGTTATCTTTCTAGATACTGATGGTGTTTTCTATCTAAATTGTATTAGGATAGCCTTGAGTATATTTTTTAGACTTAATACTCTTGCACATTTAATAGAGAAAACTACGTATTATATAATTTTTATATGCACTGGGAAGGCAAAAAACCTATATGATAATTTTATTTTTATGGTCTGGAACTGCACCTGCAGTATGCCCAGGTATACCTGCCCTGCCCTCCCTTGCCTACAAAGGAGATAAGCCTTTCTCTGGAATAACAAACTGCTGCTCTGTCCAAGGAGTTCCCTCTCTTACTGAACAAGACCCCCAAAATCCATGCAGTAGGGAGTGATTTTTAATTACTCTTTACAACCTAGCTACTACCCAGATATCTTTCATTCCCTAAAGGAGGGAGAATCTGAGTACCTCAATGTTTAAAATTGACTCTGCAGCTGGACAGGATTCTGAAGCAGCCCCACAGGAGACCACTGCAGGGAGCGATGCCCCACAGGAAACTACTGCAGGGAGCGATGCCCCACAGGAGACTACTGCAGGGAGCGATGCCCCACAGGAGACCACTGCAGGGAGCGATGCCCCACAGGAGACTACTGCAGGGAGCGATGCCCCACAGGAGACCACTGCAGGGAGCGATGCCCCACAGGAGACTACTGCAGGGAGCGATGCCCTACAGACCACTACTGCAGCCTCAACAACGCCAACAAAATCTCAGAGTGAGTATCTACCTCTGTCCCAAGCAGTGCCCCTTGTTAATTTGTCTCTGAGTATGAGCATAAACATACTCAGAATCACAAATGATCTTTGGGTGGAGAAAGGGAAGCAGGATTTTTGATTTCATAAAACATCCTTCTTATGTCTTGGGCATTTGGGGGGGCAGGGAAAGGCAGCAGGTTCACTCCAGTTGGAGTCAGGAAACCCGTTTTCTTATTCCACACTTTCTAGTTGAGTGAGGTTGGAGAAATCATTTAATTTTTTTCTGAGGCTCAGTTTCTTCATAGTAAAAAGAAATAAATAGGGTGTGAGAGGAAGAGGAATCTATAGTGATGCTTCCCATTAAGAGCTTTGCTCCTCCTGGGGGTGGGGCACTGGGGAGAAAATCTTGGGAACTTCCATCCTCTATGGATGGCCTACTCTACTAACACAAACCAACTGTTTCTGATGCAGGTGTCTGGGAAAAATTAGTAGATGCTGCAGGTGAGTATATTCAACATAGCCCACAAAATGAATCCCTACATGATCTCCTTCCTAGGCCTGTAACTTTCCTGTCCAACCCTAAAATGAATAGGACATTCTCCATACCTAAGCAAAAGATGTGAAACTATTTGGGAAGCTGAGGGTAGGTAAGCCTTTCTTTTTGGTACAGTGCATAACACTGAACTTTCTAACATGCCCAAGTTCAGACAGGAAACAAACACTCTTTAATCAGGTCAAATATGTCAGGCAGGCTCTGGGCTAAGCACTGGAGATGTGATGAAAGACAAAAAAAAAGTCTCTGCCCTTAAGAAGTCTATATTAGTGGGAAATGAATTATAAATTCTAGATAAATACAAAATATAAAGAAAGACTATATGACAACAATCTGGAAAGGACAAAGAATTGGGAAGAGCAGGTAATGAATCCTACAGAGGCAGGGCTTGAACTGAGCCCTGGGACCAGGGCAAAGAATTCCGGGCAAGGAAAATGTCCAGCAAAAGACACAGGCATGGGAGATGGAATAACGTATATGAGGAACTGCAAGCAGAGCAAGTCCCTTCTTGCACTAAATTTATTCTTTGAATCTTTTTCCTTTTTGCAGTTTAATCTGCAAAGCAGGAGAACGTGTCCCTCAGCCCCTCTTATGTCTACCTTGTCTCATTCTAACATAAATTCTAAGCTCTTTCACCAAACTTGGGCTCAAGGTGATACAGAAAGGAGGTTGGGAAATGGGAAAGTCTGGGGTGATTCAGGGGGACCTGGCTACCTCAGGTTCATATTGGAGTCATGATCTCTTTCAATTTTCTTTTGTCCAGATGAAATAAAGAAAAAATTCTCCCTTCTTGGTTGAGAATCAGGAAGATACAAACCTGTGGGGATCATTCCTTGAAAAGTTTCATTAAAGGAAATCAAAAAATAGATTTGCACAAGTCTAAATCATTAAACCAGAGCAGAGCACCAAACTTGGAGTGTCTTTACTGGAGGATCTGTTGGGAAGGGAGGACCTTGGGTAGAGGGTAAATTGGGCATTCTTGGTAACTAGGCAAAAAATTTCTTGGAAATCCCTCTCCTCCAACCCCAACCAAATACTATCAGCACCTTCAGTTAGCCAGCTTCTTCACATCAAATGCATACATAAGATAGAGAGAAGCACAACCAAATAGCTTATACAAAGAAGAAAGAAATGTGTCTTACAAATGAATTACTTCTCAAAATTAAAAGATAGAGAAAGAAAGTATATCCGTAAAGGAAAAAGCACAGAGAAGGCCAAATTAGGCCTCCTGCAGAGGCAGGATTTGAAGTGAGTCCAGAAGGAACATAGGGGAAAGGTCAGAGTACCGTAGGTATGGAGGATGGTGTATGGTTAAGGAAATTTATGGCTTGGATTCCCACCTAGAATAAGACTTACTTAAGAAGAAGAATATAGATGATTTATTGATTAATTGGCAAGGCAAATGCATAGGCAATTTGCAGCAACATTAATTAATAAGCCCTAATACTACTATAATTATAGCAATAATTATATATATTTATAATATTATATATGTTATAATATATACCTCTATAATTATAGCAATAAATGTAAAAAGCAATAGAAAATATGCCTAATTCAGAGTGATGAAACAACTCCTGAGTTTCTTAGGATCCCAGAATCCAGCTCCATTCTCAGGGTCCCGAGTAAGAAAGTCACAAGCAGAAAATGTTCTTTCTCCATTGGTGAGATTCAAAAGCTAGCAAGGTATCTTGATCATTTAAATCTCAGTTGGAAAAAAGAAGGCACTGCATCCAGAGAGTTTGTTATGGTTCCTCATTTTAGTCTGACCTAGGTCCAAGTGTTGCAGGACTCCTTTAATAGTCAACATATTTTGAAGGAACTTGGCTGAGTTTCTTCAAAACATTTGAGGGGGAAAATAGTCAGATTGGCCAATGTCTCACCTAGAATTCTGACTCCAACTATGACTTGAACTTTGAGCACAAGTGGTATTCACCTCCAGGACTTAAAACTGAGAAGGATAAATGGAATAGAACATAAACAAACAGCTCCAGGCCCATTTCTCTGAGCTAAGGAAGAAGAGAATAAGACAAGGAAGTCTTTTCCCTTTCACTGGTTCAATGTATGATCACTAAGATACAACTAAGGTAGGCCTGTCATCTTTAGGATGTAGAAGGAGAGGAAAAATGCACCATACTGCTTGTAGCCAATTAAAGAAGGTTACCTTGCCACCAGTGGTACAGGAAGCATCCATTTCAGGTGATCTGGGATGGCCAGGCAAGCCCCCTCACATAGAGAATCACAGAATTTCAGAGACCTTCAGAAAGATTCTGATTCAGCCTATGTTTAAAGAACTCCCATTATAACCTCATTGAGGAGTAAACATCTAATCTTCACTTGTAGAATTCCAAGGATGGGCAACTCAATGTTCATTCTGCTATGCATTCAACAAACTTTTACGGAGTCCCTACCTTTGACTAGCAATGCACTAGGTGTATATGCACTCTAGATAAGACATAGGTCATTGCTTTCAGAAATTTATAGTCTAATAATGAAAGGGGAAGATGTAGAAAAGACACCACCACAGATAACTACATAACACATAGAGGGAGTCTTTCTCAAACCTCAGCTAGGAATATGAGGAAGTAAATATATACAGTAGTAAAAGAATGGGAAAAGCAAAGGTAACCCAAGAACAGGAAACAGATGTACCTATCCATGAGAGGAAAGCATTAGGCCCTTACAGTTCAGCTTCCTTGAACTATTGGCCACTCAGTGATCACATTTTGACCTTTTCCATTCTTTCATTTTGTTGCATCTGGACTTAACTCATTCTCATCCTTCAACTCCTATTTCTCCATACTCATCAATTCTTCATCTCTCAATAGCCTAGCCATCCTTCCAGCCTCAATTCAATCAATAACTCCTACAGAAGCCCTCCCCATTCTTTGTAACCAGAATTGTGTGCATTCTGTCTTCCCTGAAACATAATGAGCTCCTTGAAATCAAAGTTGTCCTTTACCTTCTTTGATCTCCACCAAATTAGCACAGTACCCACACATAGTAGGTGCTTAATAAATGTTTGCTGGTTAAGTAATGCTGTAAAAATAAGAGTTATAAGACACTACCTTCCTGGTAGGTTCATCATGGGGAAAGGGCTTCAGAAATGTCAGCTATTACTATTATTATGTCATTTAACACATAATAATTATAATTGACGACAGGGACACCATTGAGTGGTAATATATGTAACCCAGTATTTTGCACATATTAGGTATTAAAGCAATCAAATAAATGGATGAATGGTTTGGGTCTGGAAGAACAAAGAGATCAGATTCTCTACCACATATTAGCCATCTCTCCTGCAAACAGGACAGTTACTTCCCTAAGAGGATTCAACCCAAAATGGTCCCTCTTTACTTTAGAAAAAATTCTCCAACACAAGATCCCACCCAGAAACCAGGCACAAATCCCTCTGTCCTGAATAATCTCCCAGCTGATTTCATAACAGTCAACTAATCACTGAGTCTACTTTCACTCCCAACAAAGATCTGGAGTTTCAAAGCTTTCAGAGCTTCAGCTTTCAGATTATAACAGAAATCATTTTCTCAGCTGTCAACAGAAAATTGTGCAATTTGGCCAATCAGTGCCTTTTGATCCACACTTAGTTCTAGCTCTAACCAAAAGGCTTTCCTTTGCCACTCAATAATTCAAACACTCAAAGAATCCCTGTACAGGTTGTAAAATGAATACTTGGTCCTTTCCATTGAACACCATGACATAATTTCAACAGCAGCTCTCACCAGACGCCAGAGTGATTCAGCCCAGGATTCAGCCTCATTCAGTAACTACTTTGTTTTTTCAGAAGTTATATGTAAACAGCCACAACTAACCTCTGATGGAGGGTGGAGGTTCACTGGTGTTCTACACCTTGTACATACTGACACATTTTTCAATATATCTATTATTTTTTCTAATTGTTTCCTCCTCAAAATAATGTTATATAAGATGGTTTTCTGGGAAGGGAAGGAAAATTATAATGAGGATAATTATGATGATGAATATAGCAGAAGAAGTCAATTTAAATTTTTAAAAATCAAAATTTAAAAAGAGAAAAAGAAAAGGAATACAACTTTGACAAAACTATATTCCTCACAACAACTCTCAGGTAATTAATACTTATATTTTCCAAATTCCATTGTCCCCCATTCTAATTGTTTGTATAAATTTGAAAATTCAAACTTGAAGATTGGAAGGAAGGTAAATATAGTAAAAAGGCACATTAAATTGACATGTAAGCCCTAGTAGCTCTGAAAACCAACTTCCTCATAGGGAAAATATTTGTGGAAATAGCAAAGTTGTTTATGTTAGTGATTTTTTCGATATATAACTTGTATTGGCCATGACTATGAGGAATTAGATACAGAACAAGGTCAGGTGTTCATACAGATAAAAGCAAGATAAAAGAAATGATTCCAGGACCTAGCCTCATCAGATCACACATTTTTTTACTTCCTTTCTCCCTTCATCATCCATTTCTTTCTATTCTTTTAACATTCCCAGTTCTATTGATGTAGAGAAAAAGAAGATCAAGAAGCCTCTCTGAATCTGACGTTTTAGAAACTTCACATTGTACCCTTTGAAAAATTGGATGGGGCAATGATTTATCATTAGTGAGTTCATCACTAATGGTAGAGTTTGGATGCTGTTCCACCTGGCTCAAGTCAAGACACATCACCTTAGCATATTAAGCATTTACTGTGTTCCAGGCACTGTGCTAAACACTAGGAACACAGACATAGTATGGAGGAAAAACAGTCCTTGATCATAAGGAGCTCATAGTCTAATGGAGAATATGATACTAGTATGATAAACTAGAAACAATCAGGAAAAATTATGGACCAATCCCTCAGAAGGGAGATATAAAGAAAAAGGAAGATTGTAAAAATTTCTTTCAGAAAATTGGAAATTCTCTGAGACTTGGAGAAAGTCAAGAAATTCAGGGTCAGAAATGAGGAGGGAAAGCACTCTAGACATGGAGGAAGCATAGAGTCAGTAGACAGAGTGTGGTGTCTGAATTAGCAAGGTCAGTGTCACTGGATCTTACAACACATGGAAAGAAGGAAGTTTTAAGAAGACTGGAAAGGTAGTAAGAAACCAAATTAAGAAGAGCTTTTTAAAAAAGCAGAAAAATTTATAACAGATCTTGGGGAAAAGAAGGAGCTGCTGGAGTTTATGCAGTGAAATAGGGGTAAACAGATCAGATCTGTGCTTCAGGAAAATCAGTTTTGAATGGATGATGCACTGGTTAAACAAATTAACAGGCTACTAAAATAATCAAGCTATAAAGTAATAAGAATATGGAGTAGAAGGGTGCCAGTGACAGAATACAGAAGTAAAAAAGAGATGTTATGAAAGTAGAAAGGGCAGAATTTGGTAAATAAGATATGGCGTGGGAGACAATGAGCAGTGAAGAATGACCTCTAATTTGCAAACCCCAAATGACTGAGAGGATTACCAAATGACTTAGTAATAATAGGGAAGTTAGCAATAGGAGATAATTGAGGTAGTCAAATAGGGTGTGAAGATAATAATTTCAATTTAGGACATTTGGGATTGAAAATATCTATGGGACAACCAGTTTGAGAATTCTGTTGGATAGTTGGTACTGATAGACTGGAGGTCAAGAGAAAAGTTAAGGCTGCATCAATGGACCTGATCTTCATGTTTGCAAAGATGACCATTGAATCCATAGGAGCAGATGAGACCACCAAATGAAATAGTATAGAGGAAAAAGAGAAGAGAAGAAAACACAAGACCAAAGGGTTCTCCAGAGAGGGTGGGAGTAATATGAATGAATATTCAGCAAAACAGACCATGGAATGGCCAGAGAGATTGAAGGAAATCCAAGAGAGTAATGTCATGTAAACAGAAAAAGGAGAACACTGAAGAGAACACAGGGATCAATAGTGTTCTGGCCACAGAGAGGAATTTTCGAGGAATGACAGAGCTTCTCAACTTTGACTACATGAAGCTGGACTCCTCTGCTTATGGTTAAAGGAGTTATGAAATGACCTGAGGAACACATTCTAAGGGAGGAAGTTGAGGTAGAGCTTCTAATCCCCAGTTGCTCAGATTACATGCATTAAGATTCAGCACTAGAAAACAGAGGATAGCTCCCCATTCCCATTGTTAAAAACTGGGAAAAGTGATTGAGGATTCAGCAATGGAGGCCCCACCACAGACCATGATAAACTCAGATCGAATCTCTACTGCACAATTTGTAACCTTGTCATACGTCGAAGTCTGACCCGTCTTTACAGATTAGGAACAGGGACCAGGTTAAGAGACTTTGGCATTGGGGGCCTTTTCACCTTCTTATTGGGGGTGACAGAAAAGTCAGGCTGATGCCCCCAGAAATGGACATAGTCATTTGGTCTCCTAGAGTGAATTGCTCTGCTTAGAGATTCAATGGTGTTGCTCTCTGAATGTACACACACACACACACATACACACACACACACACATATAGTTCTCTTTACTTAATTTGTTTCAGTCACAAAGGTTACCAGGCAATTCCAATTAGCACAGATTTTGACCAAAAGCAGGGCTCAAGTACCACAATGCAAATAAATGTAAAGGGTATAGGAACCCAGGGAAGAAGAATCAGGACTCAAGTATTCCTAGCTCCAGTTGGGGGGTTAATGTAGTCACCAACAGATGGAAACCTTGTGCCTCCTTCTTTCCTGTTAACACACAGGGCATCTGATGGTCCCTCAATAAAACTCATCCTGAGAGTTTTTCATCCTGATGCTGATGGGAATATACCAGGGAAACTCATCCAAACTCCTTTATCTGATCAGCACCATGGCTAACTCGCTAGTGTTTGGGGTACAGTGTGTGACACAAGAATAGAACCAAAAAATTAACCAGAAAATATGACAACTGGTCTGCTCTGAGCAACCAAGTTTATGAAGGCAAGCCCATTCCCTTTTAGAGTATTCAACCCCATCACTTGTTCCTCCTGCTCTTACAACTGTCTTTGGGAATAGGAAAACGGGGAAAGTTATTATTTCTAGGATTAATCAAAGCCCAGGAGGGCACTTAATATTCCAGAACACAAAGTCATGGTGAGAACCAACATCAGAACCCAGAGACCCAAGGCATTTTGTGATTTACACCACAGAATTTTGGCTAGTTGAAAACCAGGCAGACAGGAAGAAAATCATGTTGGCAAAGCTAGATCAACAGCCATGCCCCCAGTTATTACTGATGCTGACATCCAGGGTTAATTTTTTAAAGCTTCTGTTTTTCTGAGTATATTTGGCTTTGAAAAATACTTATTTTCCTTAGAAATACAGATTTGTTTGACAAGGTTTGGCAATCTTATGCTTCAAGTAACATCCCATATCTTCCTTCCACTCCCATATCCCACACCCCTTTACTCTTCTTCACCTACTTGCCTCCCATTACTCTCACATCTTTTTTTTTTTAATACATAGGGATGAAGATGGCAACGAGGAGGGACAGAGCTGCTTGAGCTCCACGTTTTCTCTTAGAATTTACTTCATGATAAGCCTTGGAATTAATGCTTGACAAGAAAAAAACCCACATATAATTACCAATAGAAGACGTCCTTGAAATTGACCAGAAAAGTCTGTGTTTGCTCAGGGGAGGGGACGAACAGACTGGGCGCAGGCTGAGGGCAAGCAGAGAGATTGAGGCAGGCAGCTCACACTGCTCAGACTGGAGTAGGGAGGAGTGCAATCTGTGCTGTTATGTCCTTTACCCCAGTGTGGATATTCTGTCTTGGCAGCAAGCCAGGATCAGCAGAGAAGGTGTAAACAGAGGAAGTAAAGAATAAAACCCTGGAAAGCTGGCGTCTCTGGGGACCCAGCCACCCCACCCCCACTCAGAGTGACACAAAGCATTCTTAGAGCCTTAGAGCACAGATGCAGCCCAGCCATGGCTGTCCTGCTAGTGCCTTGCTGCTGTCTCCCATAGTCTGTAGAGAAAGCTCGGTAACACCATAAAGCCCCATTCCATCCTCCCATCCCTCAGAAACTGATCAAATGTTTCTCTTGTCAGTTCGTTTTCTTTGATTCTGCTCTGACAAAGTGAACAAAATTTTTTAAAGGGCTCTAACCACTGACAGCTTCTATATGGAGATGGAGCAGACTTCAAACCCTGAAGAGACTAAAAACAGACTGTCTCCAGAGGCATCCCCTAAGGGGGATATGATCTGCACCTCAATACATAAGACTCTCATAGAGGAAATGAAAAAGGTTCTCACAAGAGAGATAGAAGAGAAATGGTAAAAGGAAAGGGAAGCTTGGCAAGAGAGTCTGGAGAAGTCATCCCACGCATTTAATGACAGAGTAGATAAAGAAATCAAATCACTGAGAAACAAAATTAATGAGTTGGAAAAAGAAAACAGCTCTCTACAAAATAAAGTTGATGAAATGGAAAAAAAATTCCATAAAAGAAAAAAACTCACTTAAAAACTCAATTGGACAATTACAAAAAGATATAAAAACCGTGAGTGAAAAAATACATCATTGAAAATCAGATTCAAACAAATAAGAATCAAATGACTCAAGGAGAAACCAAGAAGTAGTTAATAAGTAAAAGCAGAAAAATGAAACAATGGAAAAAAATGTAAAGTACCTTATTGGGAAGATAGCAGACATGGAAAATAGATTCAGAAGAGACAATTTAAGAATAATTGAACTCCCTAAAAAATATGAGGAAAAAAAGAGTCTAGACACCATTTTCCAGGAATTTATCAGAGAACTATCCAGACATTTAAAAACAGAGGGTAGACATTGAAAAAATTCATTGATCACCTATTGAAAGGGACCCTAAAATCAAAATGCTAAGAAACATAGTAGCCAAGTTCAAGAACCATGAGACGAAAGAAAAAATATTGGAAGCTGCTAGAAAAAAGCAATTCAGATATGGAGTCGCCACAATAAGGATAACCCAGGATCTAGCAGCGTCCACATTAAAGGAGTGAAGGGCCTGGAATATGATATTCTGAAAGCCTAAGGAACTTGGTATGAAGCCAAGAATAACTTATGCAGCAAAAATAAGCATCGTTTTCCAGGGAAGAAAATGGACATTTAACGAAATAAATGAATTCCATTTATTCTTGATGAAATAACCAGATCTACACAAAAAGTTTGATCTTCAAATACAGAACTCAAGAGATTTCTAAAAAGATAAAAAGAAATCTTGAGAACTATATTTCTGCTATAATGATATGTAAAGAACACATGTATAATTTGTCCTAGAAACTAGAGATCGAAAGGAAATCACATCAAAAAACTGTAAAGTGGTGGTACTACATTTCATGAAGAGGCAAAGGTAATCTATTTCATCTGAGAGAAAAAAAGGAGGGGGATGAACATAGTGTGTATCAATAGAAATATTTGATTTATGATGAAACTCCTTCCACTTCATTAAAAAGTGGGAGGGAAAAAGTGAAAAGGGAAGGAGTAAGCTAAGGAGAAGGAAATACAGAAATTGTGAGGAAACGGGGTAAAATAGGAGGAGGAACCCTAATGTGGGAGAGGGATACTAAAAAGGGAGGGCTTTGAAAAGCAAGAGGGGCCCATAAGTTTAATACTGGGGAAGGGGTTAAGTGGGGGCAAAGAAAAAAAAAAGCATAATCTGGGGATAATATGATGGCAGGAAATACAGAATTAGTACTTTTAACTGTAAATGTGAATGGGATGAATTCTCCCATTAAGGGGAGGCAGATAGCAAACTGGATCAAAAGTCAGAACCGTATAATATGTTGTTTACAGAAAACACACCTGAAACAGGGTGATACATACAGAATAAAGGTAAAAGGTTGGAGCAAAATCTACTATGCTTCAGGTGAAGCCAAAAAAGTACAGGTAGCCATCCTCATCTCAGATCAAGAAAAAGTAAAAATTGATCTAATTAAAAGAGATAAGGAAGGTCATTATATCATGCTAAAGGGTAGTGTAGATAATGAATATTAAATATATGCAACAAGTGGTACAGCATCTAAATTTTTAAAAGAGAAATGAAGAGAGCTGCTAGAAGAAATAGACAGCAAAACTATAATAGTGGGAGATCTCAAACTTGCACTCTCAGAATTAGATAAATCAAACCACAAAATAAATAAGAAAGAACTCAAAGAGGTAAATAGAATACTAGAAAAGTTTGATATGAGAGATCTTTGGAGAAAGATAAATGGAGAGAGAAAGGAGTATACTTTTTTTCTCAGCAGTTCATGGAACATATACAAAAATTGACCATACATTAAGACATAAAATCCTCAAAATCAAATGCAGTAAGGCAGAAATCATAAGTACATCCTTTTCAGAAAACATTGCAATGAACATTATATTCAATGAAAAGGTAGGGGAAAATAGACCAAAAATAATTGGAAACAAAATAATCTCATACTATCCCCCCTCCCAAAATGATGCTGTCTCAACTCACAACTAACTCTTTTGTGTCACCTTCCATTACACATTGCTACACAGCTCCTACCTTTAGGGAAAGTTAAGTACAAACCTCAATGAATGAGTTAGTGTGATGCCAGAAAAACTGAGGCAAGATAAAGATTAAAGAGTTTTTTCATATTTCATTTGAGAGGAAGAGATTGTCTGGGGCCAAAACAGATCCATGTTGACTACAGTACACAGAATGGGACTCAAATCTTAAAGCATTCAGCAATAAGTGAAGGATTCCAGGGATTTTTATAGGCTCCAGCTATCAGGAGAGACAAATGCAGGGGAATAAGGGGAGGAGGAGGGAGGTTAAGAGAATTGGTAAGCAAGAATTTTCAGGAAGGGATCATAAATTCAGTTCTGACAGGTTGGGGGTGAGGACTATAAATTCTGATAACTTAGGAGGACCTAGGAGCCAGGCTGTCTGAAGTAAAAGATATGCTTACCTATCTCTAAATCACCTACCTACAATTTATGGCTCCATGGAATGTTAATGGTCAGGGCTAGTTATCTCTGTCCCAATTGATAACCGTTCTAATGGTCAGCAAGGGGAGTTGCAACCAGGGGGATGGAGGTAGAACAATTTAGGGAAACTGATTCAGAGCAATTTAGGGAAACTGAGGCAGGACAATTAAAGGAAACTATGCCATAACATTAGTAAGTATTATAGACTCAACAGTATCAATTCTTTCTAAGATCTATGATACATATAGAGAGAATAAAATGATTGAGTTATCTATATCCTTTGAGCTAGAGACTTCATTTCTAAGTCTTTGTCATAAGGTAGTTATTTATGAGGAGAAAAAAAAATCCAATATAAACCAAATTATTAAAAGAAGTACAATTTTATTATAGCAAAGATTTGAAAAGAAAATAGATGCCTATTTATTAATTTAAAAAACTGTGCCCGGGGGGGCAGAGCCAAGATGGCAGAGAAGAAAGACACGACTCTGTAAAGGTCCTCACTCCCTCACAACCAATTAGATAAATCAGCCTCAGAATAAGAAAGGGGAAGGAACGATAAAAAGAGGGAAACTACATCCCAGGAAGAGGCATAGAAAATACACCATATCTGAGGGAACTTAGTGAGGGGGAGAATCATTGTGTGAATCTTACTCTCATCAGGAGAGGCTCAAAGAGTAAATAATTAACATATTTGTTTTTCAGAGAATTTTCTCTAACCTCATTAAAAGGGGGGAGAGGAAAAGGGAAAAGGAAAAGGAGAATAAGTGAAGGGACTTGGAGGGATGGGGGAGGGATACTAAAAAAAAAAAAAAGGGAGGTTTGCGCGTCACAAGGGGGGTCTGTAAATTAAATATCGGGGAGGGGTATCAGGGGGGTCAAGGGAAAAAGCATAATCTGGGGATAATATGATGGCAGGAAATACAGGATTAGTAATTTTAACTGTAAATGTAAATGGGATGAACAATCCCATCAAACGGAGACGGATAGCAGATTGGATCAAAAAGCAGAACCCTACAATATGTTGTCTACAGGAAACACACTTAAAGCAGGGAGATACATACAGAGTAAAGGTAAAAGGTTGGAACAGAGCCTATTATGCTTCAGGTAAAGCCAAAAAAGTAGGGGTAGCTATCCTTATCTCAGATCAAGCAAAAGCAGAAGTAGATCTCTTTAAAAAAGATAAGGAAGGAAGCTATATCCTGCTGAAAGGTAGCATAAATAATGAAGCCATATCAATATTAAACATATATGCACCAAGTGGTATAGCATCTAACTTTCTAAAGGAAAAGTTAAGAGAATTGCAAGAAGAAATAGACAGTAAAACTATAATAGTGGGAGATCTCAACCTTGCACTCTCAGATTTAGACAAATCAAACCACAAAACAAATAAGAAAGAAATTTAAAAAGTAAATAGAACATTAGAAAAACTAGGTATGATAGACCTTTGGAGAAAACTGAATGGCAATAGAAAGGAATATACTTTCTTCTCAGCAGTTCATGGATCCTATACAAAAATAGACCATATATTAGGACATAAAGATCTCAAAATTAAATGTAGGAAGGCAGAAATAATAAATGCCTTCTTCTCAGATCACAATGCAATAAAAGCTACATTCAGTAAGAAGTCAGGGGTAAACAGACCAAAAAGTAATTGGAAACTGAATAATCTCATCTTAAAAAATGACTGGGTGAAAGAGCAAATTATAGAAACAATTAACAATTTCATCCAAGATAAGGACAATGATGAGACATCATACCAAAATCTTTGGGATGCAGCTAAAGCAGTAATAAGGGGAAATTTTATATCTTTAGAGGCTTATTTGAAGAAAATAGAGAAAGAGAAGATTAACGAATTGGGCTTACAACTTAAAAGGCTAGAAAAAGACCAAATTATAAACCCCCAACCAAAAATTAAACTTGAAATACAAAAATTAAAAGGAGAAATCAATAATATTGAAAGTAAAAAAACTAATGAATTAATAAATAAAACCAAGAGTTGGTTTTATGAAAAAGCCAATAAAATAGATAAACCTTT
This sequence comes from Sminthopsis crassicaudata, assembly GCF_048593235.1. Classification (NCBI taxonomy): domain Eukaryota; kingdom Metazoa; phylum Chordata; class Mammalia; order Dasyuromorphia; family Dasyuridae; genus Sminthopsis; species Sminthopsis crassicaudata. Next base: position 222,303,881 of record NC_133621.1, read on the forward strand.
GATAAATTTGATCAAAAAAAAGAAAGAGGAAAATCAAATTGATAGTCTTACAAATGAAAAGGGGGATTTTTCCACCAATGAAGAGGAAATTAGAGAAATAATAAGGAGTTACTTTGCCCAACTTTATGCCAATAAATTTGATAACTTAAGTGAAATGGATGACTTCCTCCAAAAATATAGGCTCCCTAGATTAACAGAGGAGGAGATAAATTGCTTAAATAGTCCCATTTCAGAAAAAGAAATAGAACAAGCTATTAATCAACTCCCCAGGAAAAAATCCCCAAGGCCAGATGGATTCACATGTGAATTCTACCAAACATTTAAAGAACAATTAGCCCCAATGTTATATAAATTATTTGAAAAAATAGGGGATGAAGGAGTCCTACCAAACTCCTTTTATGACACAGACATGGTACTGATACCTAAACCAGGTAGATCGAAAACTGAGAAAGAAAATTATAGACCAATCTCCTTAATGAATATTGATGCTAAAATCTTAAATAAGATATTAGCAAAAAGACTTCAGAAAATCATCTCCATGATAATACACTATGATCAAGTAGGATTTATTCCAGGAATGCAGGGCTGGTTTAATATTAGGAAAACTATTAATATAATTGACCATATTAATAATCAAATTAATAAGAACCATATGATCATCTCAATAGATGCAGAAAAAGCATTTGACAAAATCCAACATCCATTCCTACTAAAAACTCTTGAGCGTATAGGAATAAATGGACTATTCCTTAGAATAATCAGGAGCATATATTTAAGACCTTCCGTAAGCATAATATGCAATAGAAATAAACTGCAACCTTTCCCAGTAAGATCAGGAGTGAAACAAGGTTGCCCACTATCACCACTACTATTCAATATAGTACTAGAAATGCTAGCCTCGGCAATAAGAGCCGAGAAAGAAATTCAAGGAATTAGAGTAGGAAATGAGGAAATTAAACTATCACTTTTTGCAGATGACATGATGGTATACTTAGAGAACCCCAAAGACTCTGCTAAAAAGCTACTAGAAATAATTCAAAATTTCAGCAAAGTGGCAGGATACCAAATAAATCCACATAAATCCTCGGCATTTTTATATATCACTAACAAAATGCAACAGCAAGAGATACAAAGAGAAATTCCATTCCAAACAAATGTTGAGAGTATAAAGTATTTGGGAATCCATCTACCAAAGAAAAGTCAGGAATTATATGAGAAAAATTACAAAACACTTGCCACAAAAATAAAATCAGATATAAATAATTGGAAAGACATTCAGTGCTCTTGGATAGGCCGAGCGAATATAATAAAGATGACAATACTCCCCAAACTAATCTATTTATTTAGTGCTATACCAATCAGACTCCCAAGAAACTATTTCAATGACCTAGAAAAAATAACAACAAAATTCATATGGAAGAATAAAAGGTTGAGAATGCAAGGGAACTAATGAAAAAAAACTCAGAGGAAGGTGGTCTAAGTGTACCTGATCTAAAGCTATATTATATAGCAGCAGTCACCAAAACCATTTGGTATTGGCTAAGAAATAGACCGGTAGATCAGTGGAACAGATTAGATACAAAGGACAAAAAAGGATACATATATAGCAATTTAATCTTTGACAAACCCAAAGATACCAACATTAGGGATAAAAATTCATTATTCGAAAAAAACTGTTGGGAAAACTGGAAATTAGTATGGCAGAAATTAGATATGGATCCACACTTAACACCATATACCAAGATAAGATCAAAATGGGTCCATGATTTAGGCATAAAGAGGGAGATAATAAATAGATTAGAGGAACAGAGGGTAATCTACCTCTCAGACTTGTGGAGGACGAAGGAATTTATGACCAGAGGAGAACTAGAGATCATTATTGATCACAAAATAAAAGATTTTGATTACATCAAACTAAAAAGTTTCTGTACAAATAATACTAATGCAAACAAGATTAGAAGGGAAGTAACAAATTGGGAAAATATTTTTAAAAACAAAGGTTCTGACAAAGGTCTCATTTCCAAAATATATAGAGAACTGACCCTAATTTATAAGAAACTGAACCATTCTCCAATTGATAAATGGTCAAAGGATATGAACAGACAATTCTCAGAGGAAGAAATTGAAACTATATCCACTCACATGAAAGAGTGTTCCAAATCACTATTGATCAGAGAAATGCAAATTAAGACAACTCTGAGATGCCACTACACACCTGTCAGATTGGCTAAGATGACAGGAACAAATAATGATGAATGTTGGAGGGGATGTGGGGAAACTGGGACACTAATACATTGCTGGTGGAGTTGCGAAAGAATCCAGCCATTCTGGAGAGCAATCTGGAATTATGCCCAAAAAGTTATCAAACTGTGCATACCCTTTGAACCAGCAGCACTACTACTGGGCTTATATCCCAAAGAAATACTAAAGAGCGGAAAGGGACCTGTATGTGCCAAAATGTTTGTGGCAGCTCTTTTTGTTGTAGCTAGAAACTGGAAGATGAATGGATGTCCATCAGTTGGAGAATGGTTGGGTAAATTATGGTATATGAAGGTTATGGAATATTATTGCTCTGTAAGAAATGACCAGCAGGAGGAATACAGAGAGGCCTGGAGAGAATTAAATCAACTGATGCTGAGTGAAATGAGCAGAACAAGAAGATCACTGTACACTTCAACAACAATACTGTATGAGGATGTATTCTGATGGAAGCGGAAATCTTCAACATAAAGAAAAACCAACTCACTTCCAGTTGATCAATGATGGACAGAGGTAGCTACACCCAGAGAAGAAACACTGGGAAGTGAATGTAAATTGTTAGCACTAATATCTGTCTGCCCAGATTATATGTACCTTCGGAATCTAAAGTTTATTGTGCAACAGGAAAATGATATTCACACACATGTATTGTATCTAGACTATATTGTAACACATGTAAAATGTATGGGATTGCCTGTCATCGGGGGGAGGGAATAGAAGGAGAGGGGGATAATTTGGAAAAATGAATTCAAGGGATAATATTATAATATATATATATATATATATATATATATATATAAAATAAAAAATTATTAATAAAAATAAATAAATAAAATAAAAAACTGTGCCCATGAATGCTATGGAGTGGTATTATACTGTCAGAAATTATGTGTGTCTTGAATAGGGAGAAAAAAAGAAAAATCTATACGAACTGATGTAACAGTGCCAAAAAATAGCAAACATACACAATACCTTAAACACTGCAAATGAAAGAACAGCCAATTGCTTTAAAAAAATCAAAATTTGAAGTAATGAAGCTAAAAATATCAAGCATGATTCTAATGAAAAGTTATGATTAGTAATAACTCTAAATCATCTTTCATGGGGATAGGAGGTCCACTGGCATTATAAATTGTACTTATTTTCAGACTTTATCAATATCTCTACCACTTTTGCAACTTTTTTTCTTATCAAAATTTATTATACAAGAAAGCCCTCTAAGAAGGGAAGGAGAATTATATGGAGATAAATATAATCATGAAGATAGTTTCAATTTAAATTATTTTTTTAAATTATGAAAGAGAAAAGGAAAAGGAATAAAAGTTTTAGAAAAGTATATTACTTACAACAACTCTATGAGGTAGGTGATAAATATAATATTTTCTAAATTGCATTGACAAAGAAACTGAGCCCCTGATTATCTGTCATGCTAACCTTTGTTAGATATCTGGAAATTCTGAGTTGAGGATTGGGAGTAAGGGGGGTGTAGAGTATGCATGTCAAGTAATGGGTTAAAGCCATGGAACCCTAAAAGCCAACTTCCTCATAGGAAAAAAAGGTGTGTAAATCGCAATGCTGTTTATATTATTTATTTTCTAATGTTCAACTTCTTTGGTCAGGACTGTGTGGGCTGAGATCCATCACAAGCACAGTTTTTCATAAAATGAAAACAAGAATGGTTCCCATCAGATTACACCATTTTGCACTTCCTTTCTCCCCTCTTCTAACATTCCCATCCCAATTGATGAGGAGCAAGCCAAGATCAAGAAATCTCCATGATCATGAAGTTTCAGAGATTCACTTTATACCTCTTCTAAAGCACATTCAGTTGTTTTTTTTTTTTTTTTTCCAAAATGAGCTCAGTGAATGGGGCAATGATTAACAATTAGAGAATTCATCACTAATTGTACAACTTTAGATGCTGTTCCACCTAGCTCAAGTCAAATACATCACTTAGCATTTATTAAGTATCTTTTATGTGCCACGCATTGTGCTAAACTTGAGGATACAGAGATACTGGAGGAGGTGGAACAGGCCCTGAACACAAGGGGCTCACAGTTTAATGGAGAACATAACATGGTCACTACTATGTACAAAGTAGGAATATTGAGTAAAAATAATAATTTCAGAAAAAATATAAAGGAAAAGAAAGATTGTGAAAAACTTTTTGCAGAAAACTGGAAATTGTCTGAGACTTGTAGAAAGTCAAGAAGTTAAGCAATTCCTGGAGGACACTCCAGAAATGGAAGAAAGCCAGTGGAAATGCCCAGAGATAGGAGTTAGAGGATAATATCTGAGAATAGAAAGGAGGTCAGTATCACTGGACCACACAAAACATGAAAGGAAAGAAGTTATAAAAAGACTGAAAAGGTAGGAAGAAGTCAAATTAAGAAGAGATTTAAAAACAAAACAAAGGAGTTGATATTTGATCGTGGGGAGAAGAAGCGTAATTGAAGTTTATAATGAACAGGGAGATGAATTGGTCAGACATGTGCAATAGGAAAATCAGTTTTGAGTGAAGGATGGATTGAAATGGGGAGAGATGAAGCAGAGAAGCCAATTAGCAGGTACTGCAATTTGAAGTAATTAAAGTATGGACCAGGAGGGTGGCAGTGGCAGAAGAGAGAAGTATAAAGAGATGTTATCAATATAGAAAAGATAGAATTTGATAAGAAATAAGAAATGTGAAGAAGGAAGGAGAGACAGTGAGCTAATTTTCAAGCCTGAATGATTAGGAGGAGTATGGTACTATTTGTAGTAACAGAAAAATTAGCAAAAGAAGACAGAATAGGGCATGAACATAATAATTTCACTTTTGGACATTTTGGTTTATGAAAAAACCAGTTTGAAAATTTTATTGGGCAGTTGGTCCTAATAAACTGAAGGTTAGGAGAGAGATTAAGGCTACATCAGTGGATGTGAGAGTCATCTGAATAAAGTTGTTCACTGATTCCAGGGGAGTTGATGAGGACATTCAATGAAATAATACATTAGGAAAAGACAACAGAATAAGACCCAAGCCAGAGCTTGGAAGGTGCCGCTGGAGATAGTTGGGTTGATTTGCATGAAGATAGAGCAAAGCAGACAGCAAAATGTCAGAGAGGTTAAAGAAGATCCAGGAGAGTAATGTCATGAAAACAAAGAAAGGAGAGCATGGAGAAGAAAGGGATTAACAGTGTCAGAGTCACATTTTGGAGGAGTGACAGAGCCTCTCAACTCTGACTAGTTGGAAGCCAGACTCCACTGCCTAAGGGTAAAAGTGGTTATGAAATGACTTGAGGAACACATTCTAAATGAAGAGGTTAAAATGGAGCTTCTAATCCCCAATAGCTCAGATTACAGGCAGTTAGACTCAGCACCAAAAGACAGAGAATAGCTCCCCATTCCAAATGTTGAGGACTGGGGAAAGTGATTGAGCACTAGGCAGTGGAGATCCCAGAACAGATGATGGGAAACTCAGACTACATCTCCACTGGACAATTTGTCACTGTGCCATGTACCTAGATGTGACCTGGCTTTACAGAGTAAAAAGAGGACCAGGGTTCAGGGAACTTGACATTAGGGGCTTTTTACTCTCCTATTAGGAGTGACAGCTAACCCTAACCCCAGAGATGGAAATAGTCATCTGGCTTCCTAGGGTGAATTTCTCTGCTTAGGGATTTCATGTCTTTGGTCTTTGCACACACACACACACATACACACACACACATACACACACAAACACACACAAAAACACACACACACACACACTTCTGTTCTGTTCATTTCCTTTCAGTCACAATAGTTAGCAGCTTATTCCAATTAATACATATTGTGACCAATTTGTGAGGAAACTAAGGCTCAGGTGTCAGAAAGAAAATGAGCATAAAGGAGGTAGAAAGCCAGGAAAGAACTGGGTACTGTTAAGTATCCCAATCCTCTGTCCTAATATTCCCCTGCCTCTCTGTCCCAGAAAAGACAGGCATGTATAATTACCTGTTTTCCTGAATCATTATTGACCACTCAGTTATGTAAATTGTTGTAGTCATTCTGTATATTCTTCTTTCATCTGGACTTATTCCATAGTGCATCACTTAATACAAATTTCTCTTTAAGGTTTCTGAATTATTATTTTTCATATACACTGATATGCTGATGTATTCAAATATCATAATTTGAGAGAGGGTATTTATTTTTTTTTAATTATCAAGTATGCTTTTTCTCTCCTTGCCAGTCTACCAACAATTGTTTAAAAATATATATAAGGAAATAAAATGTGTTTGTAATAAATATTTAATTAGTTAATTATTTTGTTAGGCAAAATAAATTTTGAAAACAGTTAAGTCCTTATTCCTCTTTATGTATCTATTGTGTCCCTATAAAGAAGTGGACAGATGCTTTATCATAAATTCTTTGGAATCATGGTCAATTATTGCATGAAAAGGTCTTCGCTTTTTCAAAAGTGTTCAACTTCATAATGTTGATGTTGTGATATACATTGTTTTTCTGTTTCTTCTCACTACACTGCATCAATCCAGAGATGTCTTCCCAGATTTCTCTAAAGCCATTCCTTTCATCATTTTTAGAGCAAGATAGTATGCAACTGAATGCAGATCCCACAATTTATTAATTTATTCACCCTACTGATGGATAACTTGTTAACTTCTAGTTGTTCGTCACTAAATAATTCTGTGAAAATTTCCTCTTTTATGATCTCTTTGGGGTACAAGCTTGATTGTATTACTCAAAGTATAATATTTGGGGAAGCATAGTTACAAGTCACATTCCAGAATAGTGGAACCACTTCACAAGTACACAAAAGAAGCCGTAATATGCTTATTGAACTCCAACAACTGACATTTTTCTTTTTTAACATTCCTGACAATCTGGTGGCTGTGGGGTAGAAAATCAGAGTTATTTTCATTGAAATAATTTTGGAAGATTTTTTCATGTGGATGTTAAGAGTTTTGATTTATTCAATTGAAAACTGACTAAATGTGATTGAAAATATGTCATTTGGAGAAATGGTTCTCATTCTTACAACTTTGAATCAATTTCTAATATGTCTAGAAAATAAGACTTTTATTAGACATTTGCAATAATAGTCATTTTCCCCACTGTTTATATAACAATCTTGGCAACCTTGAGTTTGTTTATTCACACACTTTCCAATTTTATTTGATGAAAAATGGTCATTTTTTTAAAAAAATATTTTCCCTATCCTTTGTATGATCATATAATCTTACCCTATTGAGATCTGAAAAATGATATGCTCCTTTTTCCTTTAATTTTTTTATAATATAATATTTTGTATCTAAACCATGTATTCATTTGAGGCTAATTTCAGAGACAAGTTTTTAAGCCATTACTCAAATAATAGACACTCACTTTGTTTCCAGTACTTTTGCCACCACAAAATGGCTTTCATTTATATTTTGGTATATATTTATCTTGGAATTAATTAATCAACTGATGTGAATATGATCACTTTTCTTTTATAATTCTAAACTGTTGTCTGGAAAGGTAGTGTGTGAGACAGTAGAAGCCACAGATACAATCAGAGAATTTTCAAGTAAAAAAGGCAAAAAGAAAATTGTTACAATCTCAGGAGATTGGGCAACTCCTAATGGGCAAGGTGTCAGGAGAGGAGTGCAAAGCACAAACTGCAAAACACAAGATTATAAAGAAGCCTAATGCAGAAGCTTCCATGCCCCAGCCCCTGACTTTTTCTCCCATTGTCTGGGGACTCCAGGTTTACACTCTATACATGGAACTCAATCCAAGGAACAAAAGGATACTAGTAAATAAACTCTCTAAGCATCAAGTAATGAAATGCTAATCCAAGACAAGGGAACATCTGCAGTTTTTTAGCTATAGCTCAGCTTGTTATTGAAAAGGCTCAAGTCGCAATTTGGGCAAAGTTGAAGTCCAAATTCCTATGAGAGGTCTTCACTCAGTTTAACCCATTCAACAATGACAAATCATATCTCCATCAACAATGTAATTATGTGTTTTTTCACACAATCCTTTAAATATTACATTGCCCATAGCTTAATTTAAAGTTGAAAACTCCCTCCCTTCTCCCTTTCCCACTTTTTCATTTTTTATCTTGCAGCATTATAAATGATAATTTTATATTAAATTCGTATTTAATATAAATTAAATTATAAATTATTTTAAATTATAAATAAATTAAATTTATAATAATTTATGTTATTATGTATTATATAATATATATTTTATATACATTATTATATATAATACATATAAAATAAATATATTTTTATTTTAAAAAATAGAATAAATAATACCTATGAAAATAAATTAAATATATATAGATATAGATATAGATATATTACATATATCTATATCTATATCTATATATATATAATCATGCAATGCAAATTTCCACATTAGCTACATCCAAAAAGGCTGGGGGGAGTGAAACAAACAGATAAAGAAGAAAATATGTTTCAATCTATCCTCGAGATGACTAGTTCTCTTACTGAAGGAGGATAGAAGAGTGTTTGGTCATTGGATCAATTAGATTTACTATGTCTTTCAACACTGATTTTATTTTTTATCATTATGGTATAAAATGTTGTCCTAATTTTGTTCACTTCACTTTGTACCAGAACATAAAAGTCTTACCAGGCTTTTTCTGAAATCTTCCCTTTCATTTCTTATAGCACAACAGAATTTGATCACACTGTTATACCATAACTGGTCCAGTCACTCCTCAATTGATAGGCACAGCTTCATTTTACAAATCTTTGTCACTATAAGAAAAAGCTGATTTATAAACACATCTTTGCATACTTTGATGTACCTTTCATTCATGTGTCATTTTGTTCCTTCATATTTTGAGGAATACTGGTATCACTGGGCCTGAAATGGACAAAAGACTGCCCCCTCAGCCCTGGGTCAAAGGGCCTCAGGCTTATAGGAAAATGTTGCTTAAACTAAATTAAGGAAGTGTTATGTTCAGACTGGGCCCCATCCCCCGGTTCATGAGACCCTAGACTTTCCGAGAAGTAGTTGTCTACAGCGCAAAAAGGTTCCCTTGTGTACTCACTCTCCTCCAGACACTGCCCCATTGTAAAGGAGAAACTGTCAGTGATTCCCAAAATTTGTAACTGCAAGGCTGTACCAGGATGTGGTAAATGGGCATAAAAGTGTACCTCACTAAAGGTTCGGGGCTGAAATTTCCTAGCCTGTCTAGTGGGCTCAGTCATTGAGCAGCTAATAAATGATGCTTTAAATTTAATAATCTGGTCAGAGCTGGCCATCTCTTGTCTCTCCATTTCAGGACAAAGGAATATAATTTAATAGTATTTTGTATAGAGATCCAAATTTCTTTCCAGAAGGATTGTACTAGCTCATAAGTTCCACCAACACTACATTAGTGTTCCTATTATTCTACATTCCCTTTAACCTTTGCTATTTTCCTTTTTTATTTTTTGGTCATTTTAGGCAATATTATAGGTGTGAACTGCTAACTCTGAATTATTTCAATGTGCATTTTTCTTATTTAGACAATTTTTCATATGGTTACTGAAAGCTTGGATTTCTACCTCTGAAAACTGCTTTTAACCTTTGACCCTTAATGTCTTAGGAAATGGCTCCTATTCTTGTACATCTTATTGAGTTCTCTATATAGCATAGAAACAACTCTCTTATTAGAGGAAGCAGTTGCAAAAAATATTTTTCCAGTTGCCTAATATTCTTTTCATTTCAGCTGCATTGAGTTTATTTCTGCAAAAATGTTTTAATTTTAGGCAATCAAAATTATGCATGAACCTGTCTATCTCTTGTTTGATGATGAACTGCTCCTATATGTGTGAATCTGACAAGTAATTCCTTTCATGTCCCATTAGTTTCCTTCTGTATGACCTTGGGAGAGGGTTCTATCACAATAATAATGACAAATGAGTAGGAAGTCTCCCTCATCCACTGCCTTTGGGTCTACCTGATCAAGTAGGCCCTCCCCCATGGGCTAATTTTGGACAAAGGCATGAGTAAACACATGGTGTAAAGAATGACAATTGCTCTAACTGCTGCCCATGACCTCTGCCAAAAAATTAGGCATCTAACCCTAACAATGTTTGTTGATTTAGCAAATGGCTGTAGGCAGAAATAAGAGAAAGGGATTAGATAGTTTGCAGAAGAAGGAGGGTAAATGCCTCTCTCAACTTCCATTGGCTTCTGACATCTTTATAAGTACCTTGGTAGATAGGTGCTTCACTAACACTTCTCCCTTCTGCACAAGAAACCTCTCCATATTCTTCAGCAAAATGAAGATCTCCATTTTTCTCCTCCTGACTGCTCTAGCTGGAATCCTGATGGGAGCTGGTGAGTATGGCCATTTCCCATTCCCTCCTTCAGCAGAAGTCTAAGTCTCCAAAGAGGGCCTGAGACCAATTTTTTCAGATTCCCACTTCACAGAATAAGATAGTTACCCTTCCTGGAGTCATGTTAACCTTCTCTAAGACCAATCACTCATCCATAGGAAGAGAGTTCCAAACATGGTTCAATTGATTTTCACCTGTGTCTGATCCTTTGTGACACCATGATGGGGTTTTCTTGCTACACATATTCAAATGGTTTGTCATGTCCTTTTATGTCTTCTTTTATACTTGAAGATACTAAGAAAAAAAAGAGTTAAATGACTTCTCAAAGGAGTCACATAGCTAATAAGTACCTACCTGATGCAAGATATCTAGATATCCAGATATCTGAAAGATAAATCTTCCTGACTCCAAACCTTTCATTCTATACACTGTGCCACCTTTAAAAGAAAAAGTATCACTTTAGAGAAAAGCCTTGGAATGTACAGTTTTAAGAGTTGCATTACATTTAATTATGAAATATATATATTAAATCATGGGCATATAATTTACTTATCTCTAATTATGAGTGATGCCATTCTATGCTGAAATATACATTTTTAACAGATACCAGAGAAGTTTTGTATTTACTTCTTCTCTGCTGGGTTGTCCATTTCATGATTTTATGTATTAACACTACTATCAAAAGGCCAAAATTAATCATTCCTTGTCTCCTGAAGACTCTTCGTGAGTCATTCCTTTATTTACTCCAATAAATATATCAGAATAAAGATTTTATGAGTTAAGCTAGTGGTCCTTTTGAACAAGATGCCCAACCAAACCTTGAAAAGAAATATTTGTTAAAAAGTGTATCAAGAGTTAAGATAGGTGAGTAAAGATGCTGAATAATACTAAGAACACAATAAGGGCCAAGAACTGAGAACGGACTCACTTCCTAGGAGCTCTCTACTTACCAGGATGAAATTTTTTCTAATACTATGTGTTCACCATATCTCTGTGCCACATTTTGGCAATTCTTACACAACTTCAATTTTTTTCATTATTATTGTTCCTATTATGCTAATCTGTGATCAGTGATCTTTGATGTAGCTATTATATATGCTTTTGGGAGCCACAAACTGTACCCATATAAGATGGCAAACTTAATTAATGTTGTTTGTGTTCTGACTACTCCACAATCCAGCTGCTCAAGACCTCTCTCCCTGTTCTCGCTCCTCTATATTCTAGGTTACACAACACTACTGAAATCAGCTTCATTAGTAAGCCTACAATGAACTCTTTGTGTTAAAGTAAAAGGAAGTATCCATGTATAAAGCAAAATTTTTTGTTAACTTATTTTTTTAAATTGAAAAGTCACAGCCCAACTTTCAGCAACTATTGCTCTGATCAGTCAGCTGTCATAAACATGGAAGCAAGACCCTCCACAAATAAAAAGATCAAAATTTCTTGAATGTTCAGATAATGGTTAACAATTTTTAGCTTTTTTAATGAGGCAGACAGGAGGTGCCATAGGCATAGAGTGCCAGGTTCAGAGTCAGGAAGACTCATTTTCCAGAGTTCAAATCTGACCTCATATGATTTGTATGATCCTGAAAAAGTCACTTAATCTTGTTTGCCTCAGTTTCCTCATCTATAGAAAGGGGTAAAGAAGGAAATGGCAAACCACCGCACTATCTTTGCCATGAAAATACCAAATTGTGACAAAAAGTCAGATATGACTGAAACGTCACTGAATGACAAAATTTTTAATTAAAGTTTTAAATTTGTTAGACTTTTTAGGGGACATACATTCATTTTATACTATTTAACAAATGGGGTATCTGAACTTTAAAAAAATTATTTAGATACAGTCATTAATAGGCAAAAATTTTGCCAAGGGTCTCCCTAATATAAATATAGCTTGACCATAGTTCCATTTATATAGGTAAACCAACTTGAAAAGATTTCAGTTTCATTCTTCTAAAAAGTTACCAAAGGGGAAAAAAATGCTAAGAACTTTGGACCTATTTCTTTTTTATTATTATTGTTTTATTTTTTCTGGTTAAACATATATATGTAGTATATATAAACTGTTTTGATACACATTTCTTTATGAATCATGTTGGAAGAGAAGAAGCAGAACAAAAGAGAAAAAGCATGAGAGAGAAATAAAAGAACATAACATATGTTGATTCACATTCAATTTCCATAGTTATCTTTCTAGAGACTGATGGTGTTTTCTATCAAAATTTTATTAGGACAGCCTTGAGTATATTTTTTAGACTTAATATTCTTGCACATTTAATAGAGAAAACTATAGTATTATATAATTTTTTATGTGAACTGAGAAGGCAAAAAACCTATATGATTCACTTTATTGTTATGGTATGGAACTGCACCTGCAGTATGCCAAGGTATACCTGCCCTGCCCTGCCTTGCCTACAAAGGAGATAATACTTTCTCTGGAATAACAAACTGCTGCTCTGTCCAAGAAGTTCCCTCTCTTACTGAGCAAGACCACCAAAATCCATGCAGTAGGGAGTGATTTTTAATTACCTTTTACAGCCTAGCTACTACCCAGATATCTTTCATTCCCTAAGGGAGGGAGTATCTGAGTACCTCAATGTTTAAAATTGACTCTGCAGCTGGACAGGATTCTGAAGCAGCCCCACAGGAGACTACAGCAGGGAGTGATGCCCCACAGGAGACTACAGCAGGGAGCGATACCGCACAGGAGAACACTGCAGGGAGCGATGCCCCACAGGAGACCACTGCAGGGAGCGATGCCCCACAGGAGAACACTGCAGGGAGCGATGCCCCACAGGAGACCACTGCAGGAAGTGATGCCCCACAGGAGACCGCTGCAGGGAGCGATGCCCCACAGGAGACCACTGCAGGGAGCGATGCCCCACAGGAGACCTCAGCAGGGAGCGATGCCCCACAGGAGACCACTGCAGGGAGCGATGCCCCACAGGAGACCACTGCAGGGAGCGATGCCCCACAGGAGACTACTGCAGCCTCAACAACGTCCACAAAATCTCCGAGTGAGTATCTACCTCTGTCCCAACCAGAGCCCCTTGTTCATTTGTCTCTGATTATGCACATAAACATACTCAGAATCACAAATGATCTTTGGGTGGAGGGAGGGAAGCAGGATATTTGGTTTTATAAATCATCCTTCTTATGTCTTGAGTATTTAGAGGGGCAGGGAAAGGCAGCAGGTTTACTCCACTTGGAGTCAGGAAACCCATTTTCTAATTCCACACTTGCTAGTTGAGTGAGATTGGAGAAATTATTTAATTTCTCTGAGTCTCAGTTTCTTCATAGTAAAAAGAAATAAATAGGGTGTGAGAGGGAGAGGAATCTATAGTGATGCTTCCCATTAAGAGCTTTGCTCCTCCTGGGGGTGGGGCACTGGGGAGAAAAACTTGGGAACTTCCATCATCTATGGACGGCTTACTCTACTAACACAAACCAACTGTTTCTGATGCAGATGTCTGGAAAAACTTATTAGACAAAATTGATCATATGGAAGGTGAGTATATTCAACATAGGCCACAAAATGAATCCCTACATGATCTCCTTCCTGGGCCTGTAACCTTCCTGTCCAACCCCTAAAATGAATAGGCCATTCTCCAAACCTAAGCAAAAGATGTGAAACTAATTTGGAAGCTGAGGGGAGCTAAGCCTTTCTTTTTGGTACAGTGCATACCACTGATCATTCTAACATGCCCGAGGTCAGAAAGGAAACAAACACTCCTTAATCAGGTCAAATATGTCCGGCTCTGGGCTAAGCACTGGAGATGTGATGAAAGACAAAATAAAAAGTATCTGTCTTTAAGAAGTCTATATTAGTGAGAAATGCAACACAAATTATAGATAAATACAAAATATAAAGAAAGACTATATGACAACAATCTGGAAAGGACAAAGAATTTGGAAAATCAGGTAATGAATCCTAAAGAGGCAGGGCTTGAACTGAGTCCAGAAAGAATACTGGGAACAGGACAGAGCATTCTGGGTAAGCAAAGTGGCCAGCACAAAGACAAAGGGATGAAAGATGGAATCACCTGTATGAGGAACTGCAAGCAGAGCAAGTCCCTTCCTGGCCTAAATTTATTCTTTGAATCTTTTTCCTTTTTGCAGTTTAATCTTCAAAGCAGGAGAACGTGTCCCTCAGCCCCTCTTAAGTCTACCTTGTCTCATTCTGACATAAATTCAAAGCTCTGTCCTCAAACTTGGGCTCAGGGTGATACAGAAAGGAGGTTGGGAAATGGGAAAGTCTGGGGTAATTCAGGGGGGCCTGGCTACATCAGGTTTATATTGGAGTCATGATCTCTTTCAATTTTCTTTTGTCCAGGTAAAATAAAGGAAACATTCTCCTTTCTTGGTTGAGAATCAGGAAGATACAAACCTGTGGGAATCATTCCTTCAAAAGTTCCATTAAAGGAAATCAAAAAATAGATTTTGCACAAGTCTAAATTATTAAAGCAGAGCAGAGCACCAAACTTGCTGTGTGTCTTTACTGGAGGATCTGTTGGGAAGGGAGAAACCGGGTAGAGGGTAAATTGGGCATTCTTGGTAACTAGGCAGAAAATTTCTTGGAAATCCCTCTCCTTCACTAAACCCGACCAAATACTATCAGCACCCTCAGTTAGCCAGCTCCTTCACATGCAATGCATGCATAAGATAGAGAGAAGCACAACCAATAGCTTATACAATGAATAAAGAAATGTGTCTATCCAATGAATTATTTCTCAAAATTACAAAATAGAGAAAGAAAGTATATCTGTAATGGACAAAGCACAGGGAGGACCACATTAGGCCTCGTGCAGAGGCTGGATTTGAAGTGAGTCCAGAAGGAACATAGGGAAAAGGTCAGAGTACTCTATGCATGGAGGATGGTATATGATTAAGGAAATTTAAGACTTGGATTCCCACCTAGAATAAGACATACTTAAGAAGAAGAATATAGATGTTTTATTGATTAATTGACAAGGCAACTGCATAGGCAATTTGCAGCAACATAAACTAATAATCCCTAATACCACTATAATTATAGCAATAATTATATATATATATATATGTTATAATATATACTACTATAATTACAGCAATCAATGTAAAAAGCAGTAGAAAACATGACCAATTCAGAGTGATGAACCAGCTTTTGAGTCTCTTAGGATCTCAGATTTCAGCTCCATTCTCAGGGTTCCCAGTAAGAAAGTCACAAGCAGAAAATCTTCTTTCTCCATGGGTGAGATTCCAAAGCCAGTAAGGTATCTTGATCATTTAAATCTCGGTTGGAAAAAAGAAGGCACTGCATCCAGAGACTGTGTTATGGTTCCTCACTTTAGTCTGACCTAGGTCCAAGTGATGCAGGACTTCTTTAATAGTCAACATGGTTGGAAGGAAATTGGCTGAGTTTCTGCAAAACATTTGAGGGGAAAAATAGTCAGATTGGCCAATGTCTCACCTAGAATTCTGACTCCAATTATGACTTGAACTTTGAGCACGAGTGGTATTCACCTCCAGGACTTAAAACTGAGAAGGATAAATGGAATAAAACATAAACAAACAGCTCCAGGCCCATTTTTCTGAGCTAAGGAAGAAGAGAATAAGACAAGGAAGTCCTTTCCCTTTCACTGGTTCAATGTATGACCTCTAAGTTATAGCTAAGGTGTGCCTGTCATCCTTAGGATGTAGAAGGAAAGGGAAAATGCACCATACTGCTTGTAGCCAATTAAAGAAGGTTACCTTGCCACCAGTGGTACAGGAAGCATCCATTTCAGGTGATCTGGGATGGCCAGGCAACCCCCCTCACATAGAGAATCACAGAATTTCAGAGACCTTCAGAAAGATTCTGATTCAGCCTATGTTTAAAGAAGAACTCCCAGTATAACCTCATTGAGGAGTAAACATCTGATCTTTACTTGTAGAATTCCAAGGATGGGCAACTCAATGTTCATTCTGCTATGCATTCAACAAACTTTTACGGAGTCCCTACCTTTGACTAGCAATGCACTAGGTGTATATGCACTCTAGATAAGACATAGGTCATTGCTTTCAGAAATTTATACTCTAATAATGAAAGGGGAGGATGGAGAAAAGACACCACCACAGATAACTACATAACACATAGAGGGAGTCTTTCTCAAACCTCAGCTAGGAATAAGAGGAAGTAAATGTATATAGTAGTAAAAGAATGGGAAAAGCAAAGATAACCCAAGAACAGGAAATAGATGAACCTATCCATGAGAGGAAAGCATTAGGCCCCTACAGTTCGGCTACCTTGGACCATTGGCCACTCAGTGATCACATTTTAACCTTTTCCATTCTTTTATTTTGTTGCATCTGGACTTAACTCATTCTCATCCTTCAACTCCTATTTCTCCACACTCATCAATTCTTCATCTCTCAAGATCCTAGCCATCCTTCCAGCCTCAATTCAATCATTAACTCCTACAGAAGACCTCCCCATTCTTTGTAACTAGAATTGTGTGCATTCTGTCTTCCCTGAAACATAGTGAGCTCCTAGAAATCAAAGTTGCCTTTTACCTTTTTGATCTCCAGCAAATTAGCACAGTACCCACACATAGTAGGTGCTTAATAAATGTTTGCTGGTTAACTAATGCTGTAAAAATAAGAGTGATAAGACACTACCTTCCTGGTAGAATCATCATGGGGAAAGGGCTGCAGAAATGTCAGCTATTACTATGATTATGTCATTTAACACTTAATAATTATTATTTGAACAACTCATATTTAAATCCTCTCTCCTCTGTAGTACTATCCTCATAGTGAAGACAGGGACACCATTGAATGGTGATATATGTAACCCAATATTTTGCATATATTTGATTGTATTTAATCAAAGAAATGAATGGATGAATGGTTGGGGTCTGGAAGAACAAAGAAATTAGGTTCTCTAGCACATATTAGCCATCTCTCCTGCAAACAGCGGCTTCCCTAAGAGGATTCAACCCAAAATGGTCCCTCTTTACTTTAGAAAAAATTCTCCAAAACAAGATCCCACCCAGAAACCAGGCACAAATCCCTCTGTCCTGAATAATCTCCCAGCTGATTTCATAACCCTCAACTAATCACTGAGACTACTTTCACTCCCAACAAAGATCTGGAGTTTCAGAGCTTTCAGAGCTTCAGCTTTCAGATTATAACAGAAATCAGTTTCTCAGCTGTCAACAGAAAATTGTGCAATTTGGCCAATCAGTGCCTTTTGATCCACACTTAGTTCTAGCTCTAACCAAAAGGCTTTCCTTTGCCACTCAATAATTCAAACACTCATAGAATCCCTGGACAGGTTGTAAAATGAATACTTGGTCCTCTCCATTGAACACCATGGCATAATTTCAACAGCAGCTCTCACCGGACTCCAGAGTGATTCAGCCAAGGATTCAGCCTCATTCAGTAACTACTTTGGTTTTTTCAGAAGTTATATGTAAACAGCCACAACTAACCTCTGATGGAGGGTGGAGGTTCACTGGTGTTCTGCCTTGTACATATTGACACATTTTTCAATATATCTATTAGTTTTTCTAATTGTTTCCTCCTAAAAATAATGTTATATAAGATGGCTTTTTGGAAGGGAAGGAAATTTATCATGAGAATAACTATGATGATGAATATAGCAGAAGAAATCAATTTAAATTTTTAAAAATCAAAATTTAAAAAGAGAAAAGGAAAAGGAATACAACTTTGACAAAACTATATTCCTCACAACAACTCTGAGGTAATTAATACTTATATTTTCCAAATTCCTTTGTCCCCCATTCTAATTGTTTGTATAAATTTGAAAATTCAAACTTGAAGATTGGAAGGAAGGTAAGTATAGTAAAAAGGCACATTAAATTGACATGTAAGCCCTAGTAGTTCTGAAAACCAACTTCCTCATAGGGAAAAATGTGTGGAAATAGCAATGTTGTTTATGTTAGTGATTTTTTAGATGTATAACTTGTATTGGCCATGACTATGTGGAATTAGATACAGAACAAAGTCAGGTGTTCATACAGATAAAAGCAAGATAAAAGAAAATGATTCCAGGACCTAGCCTCATCAGATCACACATTTTTTAATTTCCTTACTCCCTTCGTCATCCATTTCTTTCAATATTCTTTTAACATTCCCAGTTCTATTGATGTAGAGAAAAAGAAGATCAAGAAGCCTCTCTGAATCTGATGTTTTAGAAACTTCACATTGTACCCTTTGAAAAATGGGATGAGGCAATGATTTATCATTAGTGAGTTCATCACTAATGGTAGAGTTTTAGATGCTGTTCCACCTGGCTCAAGTCAAGACACATCACCTTAGCATATTAAGCATTAACTGTATTCCAGGCACTGTGCTAAACACTAGGGAACAGACATAGTATGGAGGAAAAACAGTCCTTGATCACAAGGAGCTCATAGTCTAATGGAGAATATGACACTAATATGATAAACTAGAAACAATCAGGAAAACTTATGGAACAATCCCTCAGAAGGGAACATAAAGAAAAAGGAAGGTGGTAAAATTTTCTTTCAGAAAATTGGAAATTCTCTGAGACTTGGAGAAAGTCAAGAAATTCAGGGGCAGAAATGGGGAGGGAATGCTCCAGACATGGAGGAGGCATAGAGTCAGGAGATAGAGTGTGGTGTCTGAATTAGCAAGGTCAGTATCATTGGATCACACAATACATGGAAAGAAGGAAGTTGTAAGAAGATTGGAAAGGTAGGAAGAAACCAAATTAAGAAGAGCTTTTTAAAAAAGCAGGAAAATTTACAACAGATCTTGGGGAAAAGAAGGAGCCGATGCAGTTTATGGAGTGAACTATGGGGAAACTGGTCAGATCTGTGCTTCAGGAAAATCAGTTTTGAATGGATGATGCACTGGTTAAACAAATTAACAGGCTACTAAAATAATCAAGCTATAAAGTAATAAGAATATGGAGTAGAAGGGTTTCAGTGACAGAATACAGAAGTAAAAAGAGATGTTATGAGAGTAGAAAGGGCAGAATTTGGCAAATAACATATGGGGTGGGAGACAGTGAGCAGTGAAGAATGACCTCTAATTTGCCAACCCCAAATGACTGAGAGGATTACCAAATGACTTAGTAATAATAGGGAAGTTAGCAAAAGGAGAAAGTTGAGGGAGTCAAATAGGGAGTGAAGATAATAATTTCAATTTAGGACATTTGGGATTGAAAATATCTATGGGACAACCAGTTTCAGAATTATATTGGACAGTTGGTACTGATAGACTGCAGGTCAAGAGAAAAGTTAAGGCTGCATCAATGGACTTTATCTTCATGTGTGCAAAGATGTCCATTGAATCCATAGGAGCAGATGAGACCACCAAATGAAATAGTAGAGAGGAAAAAGAGAAGAGAAGAAAGCCCAAGACCAAAGCCTGGGAGAACCCTCCAGAGAGGGTGGGAGTAATATGGATCAATATTCAGCAAAACAGACCATGGAGTGGCCAGAGAGATTGGAGGAAATCCAAGAGAGTAATGTCATGAAAACAGAAAAAGGAGAACACTGAAGAGAACACAGGGATCAATAGTGTCCTGGCCACAGAGAGGAATTTTGGAGAAGTGACAGAGCTTCTCAACTTTGACTACATGAAGCTGGACTCCTCTGCTTATGGTTAAAGGAGTTATGAAATGACCTGAGGAACACATTCTAAGAGAGTAAGTTGAGGTATCTAATCCCCAGTTGCTCAGATTACAAGCATTAAGATTAAGCACTAGAAAACAGAGGATAGCTCCCCATTCCCATTGTTAAGAACTGGGAAAAGTGATTGAGGATTCAGCAATGGACACTGACCATGAGAAACTCAGACCTCATCTCTACTGCACACTTTCTAACCATGTCATATGTCAAAGTCTGACCCGGATTTACAGATTAGGAACAGGAACAAGGTTAAGAGACTTTGGCATTGGGGGCCTTTTCACCCTCTTATTGGGGGTGACAGAAAAGTCAGGCTGATACCCCCAGAAATGGACATAGTCATTTGGTCTCCTGGAGTGAATTGCTCTGCTTAGAGATTCAATGGTGTTGCTCTCTGAATGCACATACACACACACACACACACACACACACACACACACACACACACACACACTTCTCTTCACTTAATTTGTTTCACTCACAAAGGTTACCAGGTCATTCCAATTAGCACAGATTCTGACCAAAAGCAAGGTTCAAGTATCACAATGCAAATAAATGTAAAGGGGATAGGAACCCAGGGAAGAAGAATCAGGGACTCTTAAGTATTCCTAGCTTCAGCTAGGGTCTAATATGGTCACCAACAGATGGAAACCTTGTGCTTCCTTCTTTCCTGTTAACACACAGGGCTACTGATGGTCCCTCAATAAAACTCATCCTGAGAGTTTTTCATCCTGATGCTGATGGGAATATACCAGGGAAACTCATCCAAACTCCTTTATCTGATCAGCAGCATGGCTAAGTCTCTAGAGTGTGGGGTACAGTGTGTGACAAAAGAATAGAACCAAAAAATTAACTAGAAAATATGACAACTGGTCTACTCTGAGCAACCAAGTTTATAAAGGCAAGCCCATTCCCTTTTAGAGTATTCAACCCCATCACTTGTTCCCCCTGCTCTTACAACTGTCTTTGGGAATAGGGAAATGGGGGAAGTTATTATTTCTAGGATGAATCAAAGCCCAGGAGGGCACTTAATGTTCCAGAAGACAAAGTCATGGTGAGAACCAACATCATAACCCAGAGACCCAAGGCATTTTATGATTTACACCACAGAATGTTGGCTAGTTGAAAACCAGGCAGACAGGAAGAAAATCATGTTGGCAAAGCTAGATCAACAGCCATGTCCCCCAGTTATTACTGATGCTAACATCCAGGGTTAATTGTTTAAAGCTTCTATTTTTCTGAGTATATGTGGCTTTGAAAAATACTTATTTTACTTAGAAATACAGATTTGTTTGACAAGGTTTGGCAATCTTATGCTTCAAGTATCATCCCATATCTTGCTTCCACTCCCACATCCCTCCCTCTTTACTCTTCTTCACCTACTTGCCTCCCATTACTCTCACATCTTTTTTTTAATACTTTAGGGATGAAAATGGCAGAGAGGAGGGACAGAGCTGCTTGAGCTCCACGTTTTCTCTTAGAATTTAATTCATGACAAGCCTTGGAATTAATGCTTAACAAGAAAAAACCCCACAAATAATTACCAATATAAGACGTCCTTGAAATTGACCAGAAAAGGCTGTGTTTGCTCAGGGGAGGGGACGAACAGACTGGGCGCAGGCTGAGGGCAAGCAGAGAGATTGAGGCAGGCAGCTCACACTGCTCACACTGGAGCAGGGAGGGGTGCAATCTCTGCTATTCTGTCCATTACCCCAGTGTGGATATTCTGTCTTGGCAGCAAGCCAGGATCAGCAGAGAAGGTGTAAACAGAGGAGGTAAAGGAAGTACCTTGGTAGATAGGTGCTTCATCAACACTTCTCCCTTCTCCACAAGAAACCTCTCCATATTCTTCAGCAAAATGAAGTTCTCCATTTTTCTCCTCCTGACTGCTCTACCTGGAATCCTGATGGGAGCTGGTGAGTATCCCCATTTCCCAGTCCCTCCTTCAGCAGAAGTCTAAGACTCCAAAGAGGGCCTGAGACCAATTTTTCCAGATTCCCACTTAACAGAATAAGATAGTTACCCTTCCTGGAGTCATGTTAACCTTCTCTAAGACCAATCACTCATCCACAGAAAGAGAGTTCCAAATATGGTTCAATTGTTTTTCACCTGTGTCTGATCCTTTGTGACACCATGATGGGGCTTTCTTGTTACACATATTCAAGTGGTTTGTCATTTCCTTTTATGTCTTCTTTTATACTTGAAGATACTAAGAAAAAAAGAGTTATATGACTTACCAATGGAATCACTTAGCTAATAAGTACTTACCTGATGCTAGATATCTAGATATCCAGATATCTAAAAGATAAATCTTCCTGACTCCAAACCTTTCATTCTATACACTGTGCCACCTTCAAAAGAAAATGTATTATTTTAGAGAAAAGCCTTAGAATGTACATTTTTAAGAGTTGCATTACATTTAATTATGAAATATATATATATGTATATATATATATATATATATTAAATCATGGGCATATAATTTATTATCTTTAATTATGAGTGATGCCATTCTATGCTGAAATATACATTTTTAACAGACACCAGAGAACTTTTGTATTTACTTCTTCTCTGCTGGGTTGTCCATTTCATGATTTTATGTATTAAAACTACTATCAAAAGGCCAAAATTAATCATTCCTTGTCTCCTGAAGACTCTTGGTGAGTCATTCCTTTATTTACTCCAATAAATATGTCAGAATAAAGATTTTATGAGTTATGCTAGTTGTCCTTTTGAACAAGATGCCCAACCAAACCTTGAAAGGAAATATTTGCTAAAATGTGCATCAAGAGTTAAGCGAGGTGAGTAGAGATGCTGAATAATACTAAGAACACAATAAGGGCCAAGAACTGAGAAGGGACTCGTTTCCTAGGAGCTCTCTACTTACCAGGATGAAAATTTTTTTTTCTAATACTATGTGTTCACCTCATATCTCTGTGCTACATTTTGGCAATTCTTACAGAACTTCAATTTTTTTTCATTATTATTGTTCCTATTATGCTAATCTGTGATCAGTGATCTTTGATGTAGCTATTAGATTTGCTTTTGGGAGCCACAAACTATACCCATATAAGATGGCAAACTTAACTGATGTTGTTTGTGTTCTGACTACTCCACCATCCAGCTTTTCACCACTTCTCTCCCTCTTTTTGCTCCTCTATATTCTAGGTTACACAACACTACTGAAATCAGCCTAATTAGTAAGCCTACAATGAACTCTTTGTGTTAAAGTGAAAGGAAGTATGCATCTATGAGGCAAAAATTTTTGTTAACTTATTTTTTTAAATTGAAAAGTCACAGCCCAACTTTCAGCAACTACTGCTCTGATCAGTCAGCTGTCATAAACATGGAAGCAAGACCCTCCACAAATAAAAAGATCACAATTTCTTGAATGTTCAGATAATGGATAACAATTTTAGCTTTTTTAATGAGGCAGATAAGAGGTGCCATAGGCATAGAGTGCCAGGTTCAGAGTCAGGAAGATTCATTTTCCAGAGTTCAAATCTGATCTCATATTATTTGTATGATCCTGAGAAAGTCACTTAATCTAGTTTGTTTCAGTTTTGTAATCTATAAAATGGAGTAAAGAAGGAAATGGCAAACCACCACACTATCTTTGCCATGAAAACACCAAATTGTGACAAAAAGTCAGATATGACTGAAATGTTACTGAATGACAAAATCTTTAATTAAAGTTTTAACTTTTTTAGACTTTTTAGGGTACATAGATTCATTTATATTATTTGACCAATGGGGTATCTGAACTTTTAAAAAATTATTTAGATACAGTCATTAATAGGCAAAAAATTCTGCCCAGGGTCTTCCTAATGCAAATATAGCTTAACTATAGCTCTATTTACATATGTAAACCTAACTTGAAAAGTTTTTAGTTTCATTCTTCTAAAAAGTTACCATAGGGGAAAACAACTCCAAAAACATTGGACCTATTTCTTTTTTATTATTATTGTTTTATTTTTCTGATTTTATATATATATATATATATATATATATATATATATATATATATATATGTATGTATGTATTATATATAAACTGTTTTGATATACATTTCTTTATGAATCATGTTGGGAGAGAAGAAGCAGAACAAAAGAGAAAAAGCATGTGAGAGAAATAAAAGAACATAACATATGTTGATTCACATTCAATCTCCATAGTTATCTTTTTAGAGACTGATGGTGTTTTCTATCTAAATTTTATTAGGATAGCCTTGAGTATATTTTTTAGACTTAATACTCTTGCACATTTAATAGAGAAAACTATAGTATTATATAATTTTTATGTGAACTGGGAAGGCAAAAAACCTATATGATTCACTTTGTTGTTATGGTCTAGAACTGCACCTGCAGTATGTCCTAGGTATACCTGCCCTGCCCTGCCTTGCCTACTGAGGAGATAAGCCTTTCTCTGGAATAACAAACTGCTGCTCTGTCCAAGAAGTTCCCTCTCTTACTGAACAAGACCCCAAAATCCATGCAGTAGGGAGTGATTTTTAATTACTCTTTACAACCTAGCTACTACCCAGATATCTTTCATTCCCTAAGGGAGGGAGAATCTGAGTACCTCAATGTGTAAAATTGACTCTGCAGCTGGACAGGACTCTGAAGCAGCCCCACAGGAGAACACTGCAGGGAGCGATGCCCCCCAGGAGACTACTGCAGGGAGTGATGCCCCACAGGAGACTACAGCAGGGAGCGATGCCCCACAGGAGATCACTGCAGGGAGCGATGCCCCACAGGAGAACACTGCAGGGAGCAATGCCCCACAGGAGACCTCTGCAGGGAGCGATGCCCCACAGGAGACCACTGCAGGGAGCGATGCCCCACAGGAGACTACTGCAGGGAGCTGTGCCCCACAGGAGACTACTGCAGCCTCAACAACGTCAAAAAAATCTGAGAGTGAGTATCTACCAAACAGCACGCCTTGTTCATTTCTCTCTGATTATGGGCATAAACATACTCAGAATCACAAATGATCTTTGGGTGGAGGGAGGAAAGCAGGATTTTTGGTTTCATAAAACATACTTCTTATGTCTTTGGTATTTAGAGGGGCAGGGAAAGGCAGCAGGTTTACTCCACTTGGAGTCAGGAAACCTGTTTTCTAATTCCACACTTGCTAGTTGAGTGAGATTGGAGAAATTATTTAAATTCTCTGAGCCTCAATTTCTTCATAGCTAAAAGAAATAAATAGGGTGTGAGAGGGAGAGGAATCTATAGTGATGCTTCCCATTAAGATTTTTGCTCCTCTGGGGTGGGGCACTGGGGAGAAAAACTTGAGAACTTCCATCATCTATAGATGGCCTACTCTACTAACACAAACCAACTGTTTCTGATGCAGATGTCTGGAAAAACTTATTAGACAAATTTGAGTATATGGAAGGTGAGTATATTCAACATAGGCCACAAAATGAATCCCTACGTGATCTCCTTCCTGGGCCTGTAACCTTCCTGTCCAGCCCCTAAAATGAATAGGCCATTCTCAAAACCTAAGCCAAAGATGTGAAACTATTTTGGAAGCTGAGGGTAGCTAAGCCTTTCTTTTTGGTACAGTGCATAACACTGAACTTTCTATCATGCCCAAGGTCAGACAGGAAACAAACACTCCTTAATCAGGTCTAATATGTCAGGCTCTGGGCTAAGCACTGGAGATATGATGAAAGACAAAAAAAAGAAGTCTCTGCCTTCAAGAAGCCTATATTAGTGGGAAATGCAACGCAAATTATAGATAAATACAAAATATAAAGAAAAACTCTGTGAGAACAATAAGGAAAGGACAAAGAATTGGGAAGATCTGATAATTACTCCAACAGAGGCAGGGCTTGAACTGAGTCCAGAAAGAATACTGGGAACAGGGCAGAGCATTCTGGGCAAGCAAAGTGGCCAGCACAAAGACACAGGGATGGAAGATGGAATCACCTGTATGAGGAACTGCAAGCAGAGCAAGTCCCTTCCTGGCCTAAATTTATTCTTTGAATCTTTTTCCTTTTTGCAGTTTAATCTTCAAAGCAGGAGAACGTGTCCCTCAGCCCCTCTTAAGTGTACCTTGCCTCATTCTGACATAAATTCAAAGCTCTGTCCCCAAACTTGGATTCAGGGTGATACAGAAAGGAGGTTGGGAAATGGGAAAGTCTGGGGTAATTCAGGGGGACCTGGCTACCTCAGGTTCATATTGGAGTCATGATCTCTTTCAATTTTCTTTTGTCCAGATAAAATAAAGAAAAAATTCTACTTTCTTGGTTGAGAATCAGGAAGATACAAACCTGTGGGGATCATTCCTTCAAAAGTTTCATTAAAGGAAATCAAAAAATAAATTTGCACAAGTCTAAATCATTAAAGCAGAGCAGAGCACCAAACTTGCTGTGTGTCTTTATTGGAGTATCTGTTGGGAAGGAAGGACCCGGGGTAGAGGAAAAGGTGGGCATTCTTGGTCACTAGGCAGAAAATTTCTTGGAAATCCCTCTCCTTCTCCAACCCCCACCAAATACTATCAGCACCCTCAGTTAGCCAGCTCCTTCATATTCAATGCATGTATAAGATAGAGAGAAGCACAACCAATAGCTTATACAAAGAATAAAGAAATGTGTCTGCCAAATGAATGATTTCTCACAAATACAAGATAGAGAAAGAAAGTATATGTGGAAAGGACAAAGAACTGGGAGGACCAGATTAGGCCTCCTGCAGAGGCAGTATTTGAAGTGAGTCCAGAAGGAACATAGGGAAAAGGTCAGAGTACTCTAGGTATGGAGGGTGGTATATGGTTCAGGAAATGTATGGCTTGGATTCCCACCTAGAATAAGATATACTTAAGAAGAAGAATATAGATTTTTTATTGATTAATTGAAAAGGCAACTGCATAGGCAATTTGCAGCAACATTAACTAATAAGCCCAATATACTACTATAATTATAGCAATCAATGTAAAAAGCAGTAGAAACCATGACCAATTCACAGTGATGAACCAACTCCTGAGTCTCTTAGGATCCCAGAATCCAGCTCCATTCTCAGGGTCCCTAGGAAGAAAGTCACAAGCAGAAAATCTTCTTTCTCCACGGTTGAGATTCCAAAGCCAGTAAGGTATCTTGATCATTTAAATCTCAGGTGGAAAAAAGAAGACACTGCATCCAGAGAGTGTGTTATGGTTTCTCACTTTAGTCTGACCTAGGTCCAAGTGATGCAGGACTCCTTTAATAGTCAACATGATTTGAAGGAACTTGGCTGAGTTTCTGCAAAACATTTGAGGGAAAATAGTCAGATTGGCCAATGTCTCACCTAGAATTCTGACTCCAACCATGACTTGAACTTTGAGCACCGGTGGTATTCACCTCCAGGACTTACAACTGAGAAGGATAAATGGAATAGAACATAAACAAATAGCTCCAGGCCCATTTCTCTGAGCTAAGGAAGAAGAGAATAAGAAAAGGAAATCCTTTCCCTTTCACTGGTTCAATGTATGATCACTAAGATACAGCTAAGGTGTGCCTGTCATCCTTAGGATGTAGAAGGAGAGGGAAAATGTACCATACTGCTTGTAGCCAATTAAAGAAGGTTACCTTGCCACCAGTGGTACAGGAAGCATCCATTTCAGGTGATCTGGGATGGCCAGGCAAGCTCCCTCACATAGAGAATCAAAGAATTTCAGAGACCTTCAGAAAGATTCTGATTCAGCCTATGTTTAAAGAAGAACTCGCATTATAACCTCATTGAGGAGTAAACATCTAATCTTTACTTGTAGAATTCCAAGGATGGGAAACTCAATGTTCATTCTTGTATGCATTCAACAAACTTTTACCCAGTCCCTACCTTTGACTAGCAATGCACTAGGTGTATATGCACTCTAGATAAGACATAGGTCAATGCTTTCAGAAATTTACAGTCTAATAAGGAAAGGGGAGGATGGAAAAAAGACACCACCACAGATAACTACATAACACATAGAGGGAGTCTTTCTCAAAACTTAGCTAGGAATAAGAGGAAGTAAATGTATATAGTAGTAAAAGAATGGGAAAAGCAAAGATAACCCAAGAACAGAAAACAGATGTACCTATCCATGATAGGAAAGCATTAGGCCCTTACAGTTCAGCTTCATTGGACCACTGGCTGCTCAGTGATCACATTTTTAATTTTTCCATTCTTTCATTTTGCTGCATCTGGACTTAACTCATTCTCATCCTTCAACTCCTATTTCTCCATACTCATCAATTCTTCATCTCTCAAGATCCTAGCCATCCTTCCAGCCTCGATTATATTATTAACTCCCACAGAAGCCCTCCCCATTCTTTGTAACCAGAATTGTGTGCATTCTGTCTTCCCTGAAACATAGTGAGCTCCTTGAAATCAAAGTTGTCTTTTACCTTCTTTGATCTCCAGCAAATAAGCACAGTACCCACACATAGTAGGTGCTTAATAAATGTTTGCTGGTTAACTAATGATGTAAAAATAAGAGTGATAAGATACTACCTTTCTGGTGGGATCATCATGGCAAAAGGGCTGCAGAAATGTCAGTCATTACTATTATTATGTCACTTAACACATAATAACTATTATTGAAGACAGGGACATCATTGAATGGTGATATATGTAACCCAGTATTTTGCACGTATTAGGTATTAAATCAATGAAATGAATGGATGAATGGTTGGGGTCTGGAAGAACAAAGAAATCAGGTTCTCTAGCACATATTAGCCATCTCTCCTGCAAACAGGATAGTTGCTTCCCTAAGAAGATTCAACCCAAAATGGTCCCTCTTTACTTTAGAAAAAATTGTCCAAAACAAGATCACACCCAAAAACCAGGCACAAACCCCTCTATCCTGAATAATCTCCCAGCTTATTGCATAACCCTCAACTAATCACTGAGTCTACTTTCGCTCCCAACAAAGATCTGGAGTTTCAAAGCTTTCAGAGTTTCAGCTTTCAGATTATAAGAGAAATCAGTTTCTCAGCTGTCAACAGAAAATTGTGCAATTTGGCCAATCAGTGCCTTTTGATCCACACTTAGTTCTAGCTCTAACCAAAAGGCTTTCCTTTGCCACTCAATACTTCAAACACTCATAGAATCCCTGTACAGGTTGTAAAATGAATACTTGGTCCTCTCCATTGAACACCATGACATAATTTCAACAGCAGCTCTCACCGGACTCCAGAGTGATTCAGCCCAGGATTCAGCCTCATTCAGTATTTTGGTTTTTGAGAAGTCATATGTAACAGCCCCAACTAACCTCTGATGGAAACTGGAGCTTCACTAGTGTTCTGCCTTGTACATATTGACACATTTTCAGTGTATCTATTAAGTTTGATAATTTTTTCCTCCTAAAAATCATGTTATATAAGATGGCTTTCTGGCAAGGGAAGCAGAATTATAATGAGAACAACTATGATGATGAATATAGCAGAAGAAATCAATTTAAATTTTTAAAATTCAAAATTTAAAAAGAGCAAAAGAATAGGAATAAAACTTTGACAAAAGTATATTCCTCACAACAACTTTGAGGTAATTAATACTTATATTTTCCGAGTTTCATTGTCCCCCACACTAACTCTTTGTATAAATTTGAAAATTCAAAGTTGATGATTAGAAGTAAGGTAAGTATAGTAGAGAGGCAAATTAAATTGACGTGTAAGCTCCAATAGCTCTGAAAACCAACTTCCTCATAGGGAAAAATGTGTGGAAATAGAAAAGTTGTTTGTGTTAGTGATTTTTCAAGTATGACTCTAAGCAGTTAAAGCATATAAACTTCTCAGAGAGAACTAGTTATAGGAAGGTAAGTGGCAAAGTGGATGGAGTGCTTGTAGTCAAGAGAAGTGAGTTCAAATCCAGCTTTAAATACTTATCAATTGGTCAAGTCACTTAAGGTCTGCCTCAGTTTCCTCAACTGTAAAATGAGAGCAATAATAGAACCTACCACACAAGGCTGTTTGGAAGATCAGATGTGATAATATTTCTATAAATCACAGTGTTTATACTTATAATTAGGTTCAGAGTAGTACTTTTTTATTTGATCTCTAGATAAAGCTTGTGAATTGCAAACTTCCACCTTTATGTGCACTTGTATCTTCATGAAATAACTAGTAGGACTCTCAACTGAACAAAAGTGTAAGAATATAGGAGAGTTCAGAATTCAGAGCCTACAAAATCTCTAAGTACCAGATGGCAATAGAAGGGTTAATTCAATATAGAAGCAACCGGAACTAAGATTTGGAGAGAGGTAGCTTAAGTGTAGGAACCATCATGAAAAGACTCACAAAGAATATTGCTGACACATTGGTTCTTGTTAAAAGTAAAATTGCCATATTATTTGGGTAGAAGTAAGAAGCCCAAGAAGTGAATAATATCCAAAGTAGACCTTGCCCCTTTGTACCTGGTGACAGTCTCTGATATAGAACTTCTAAACCACTAATGCAGGCAAATATCCAAGTCTCTAAGGAGGCTAAATAAAGTCATTCTCCTTACATTACTGGTACAACCACTCATACTCACATTAGTCTTTCCCTGGCAGTTGATTAGGGAATATAGAACCTTGCCAAAGTAAAGTTCAAACTGTTTCCTAGGACACTGTGAATCCAGGAAGAGGACAGATGTTCTCTTATCTATCACAATTGGCTGCCCCTCTCTCCATCACAAATAATATAAATCAACCAGGGAAAGAACTATTCCTATTTGCCCAAGATATTTTCATGAAGAAATATGCCTTTGATACAGTCACAAAATATGAAGTCATCCAACCTTTGGAGATTAAAGGGATGTCTACTCCAAAAAGATGGGGAAGGGACTTTCTCTTTGCCAAGAGTGTTGAGACTTGCATATAGAGACTACCTTTTAGTATCATATCATTTAAAACTGGAAAGGATTGTAGAGATTGTCACGTTTGATCCCTCTATTTTGCAAAAAAGAAAACCAAGTCCATATGGGTAATTTGCCAAAGATCACATAAGTATCAAGTAGAAAGTGATCATTTGAACCTAGTCTTTACAAATATTAAAAATTCAAAATCATGTGGAAAGAAAAGTGAGGAAAAGAAGGGTGATGAAGAATTGATAAAGAATCTACAATGTAGTATCTATGATGTACCAGGCATTGGGCTAAGCGTTTTTAGAAATATTATCTTATTTGAAGGCTTTTACAAAGTGATACAGAGCAAAGAAAATAAATTGAATAGAATAGAATAGAATATGAAATCGCTTGCTTGAAATAAAGGAGAATAAAAAGAGCAGAATGAAGGAAACATTATACACAATAATAGCAATATGGTTTTAGAAATGATTTTGAAAGATATTTTATTTTGACTATTATAAATACTGAAATTAACCATAAAGGAAATAAGAACAAAGATACTATCATCATCAGAGAAAGAACTGAAAAATGGAAATATCTGTAGCACAGTTACATATATATGTGTGTGTGTGTATATATATTTGTATATGTATGTATATATGTGTATATATATATATATATATATATATATATATATATATATATACCCATATTTGTACTTTTGTTTCTAATTAGAGTCATGTCTGAGTGGGGGGTAAGGAAGGAACAAAAAAGATACTTATAGAATAGTTTTACTATATAGTTTAAGGGAATAGCAAATTACACATAATAGATTTGCAGTTTAACGTGAAATTAGTGTTTTATTATGCTATGTTACTGAAATGAATTAAATGAATTTAAAAAGAATAGTATGTGAAATGGCTCTAGACAACATTACAGAACAAAATTAATGTTAAATACAATGTGTGATTATGGCATCATATATGCTATCTGATTAAATTTACAACATGAATGTTATGGAATATTATTGTTCTGTAAGAAATGACCAACAGGATGAATACAGAGAGGCTTAGAGAGACTTAAATGAACTGATGCTGAGTGAAATGAGCAGAACTGGGAGATCACTATACACTTCAACAATGATACTGTATGAGGATGTATTCTGATGGAGGTGGATATCTTCAACATAGAGAAGAGCTAATCCAATTCCAGTTGATCAATGATGGACAGAATCAGCTACACCCAGAGAAGAAACACTGGGAAATGAGTGTAAATTATTTGCATTTTTTGTTTTTCTCCCCAGGTTATTTTTACCTTCCAAATCCAATTCTTCCTTTGCAACAAGAACAACAACAACAAAATTTGGTTCTGCACATGTATACTGTACCTAGGATATACTATAAGATATTTAATATGTATGGGAATGCCTGCCATCTAGGGGAGGGGGTGGAGGGAAGAAGGGGGAAAATTCAGAACAGATGGGAGTACAAGGGATAATGTTGTAAAAAAAATTACCTATGCATATGTACTGTCAAAAAATGTTACAATTATAAAATTAGTTTAAAAATAAGTAAATAAATAAATAAATTTACAGCATGAAAATTTCTTCCTAAATTTCTGCTAGAAGACTATCACTTACTTGAACTTCTCAAACCAGGCTTCCACCAAATATTCAACTTCCCGCTCTGTGGTACTCCTCCAGGCAAGACTCATAAATGTGAATCCACAATTATTCCCTTTTCATCCTCACCTCACCCCTACAAGTTTACCTATCTTCCGCATGTAGTCATGAGGAACCATCATCCTGAAATCAATGATACTTTCAAATGCCCTCAAGACTCTTGTCATCCCTGAACTGTTAGGAAGCTAATACTTTTATACTGTCTTTTTCTTTCTCTCAGGAATCTTCTCTGATGAAGTTCAGGGTGATGTTTCATATACTTTGGGTCCCCCTAAATGCCAAGAAACTTGAGAATATTCACTTCAAATGTCTCTCTCCAAATTTCTCTAAATTTGTATTTTCTTCTTTATAATATAGTTATTGGTATTTGTCTTTCCCTTCATCAGATTGCAAGATAGCAACGTAGTTCTATCCATCCCATACAAAGTATAAAGGAAAGAGTAAATAACAATGGACTCCAAGGCTACACTTATTTGTGACTCAGAACCCTCTATTTTTGTCCCATCCTTATGCATTCGATGGTAAATTATACAGCCTAACAAGATGAAAAATTAGGATGATATGTTTTTATTTCCTTTAAGTAGATATAATTTATTTAAGATGTGGTTCTTTCTAAATTATATATAGTGTAATTTGTAAAATTGTATGAGCTATGTTTCAAAATGAACGATTAAGTCTTTTATAGCTTTTTAATTTATTTTTATTATAGCTTTTTATTTACCAGATATATGCATGGGTAATTTTACATCATTGACAATTGCCAAACCTTTTGTTCTAATTTTCCCCTCCTTCCCCCCACCTCCTCCCCCTGATGGCAGGTTGACCAATACATGTTATATATATTAAATTATGAGTTAAATTCAATATATACACATGTCCAAGCAGTTATTTTGCTGTATAAAAAGAATCAGACTTTGAAATAGTGTACAATTAGCCTGTGAAGGAAATCAAAAATGCAGGTGGACAAAAATAGAGGGATTGGGAATTCTATGGAGTGGTTCATAATCATCTCCCAGAGTTCTTTTACTGGGTTTATCTGGTTCATTTCATTACTGCTCTATTTAGTCAGATTTGAACTCAGATTCTCTTTTTATTCTTTAGTAGACCTTTTGTTCAAGTGGGCTTGTCTTACATTCCCACCCCAGGTTATGACCT
Organism: Sminthopsis crassicaudata; assembly: GCF_048593235.1. NCBI lineage: Eukaryota > Metazoa > Chordata > Mammalia > Dasyuromorphia > Dasyuridae > Sminthopsis > Sminthopsis crassicaudata. The sequence continues at coordinate 222,337,734 of NC_133621.1, forward strand.
CTACAAACCCCACATTTACTATATTCAATCAGAAAGCGAAGTTATGATGTCAAACTCCCAAGGTTATATCTCCCCTATAAAAGATTTCCTCATACTGTAGATCTTTGCTAACCCCTTTTATAGATAAAACACTTTGGGGTATTCCTTCCTGATAGTGTATTTCTCCTTATTATAGCTAAACCTTTTTAGAGTGTGAAATACCTTTTAGGATTAACCCACTTGTCAGATCTAGAGATTCTCCAATCACTGTCCTTTGATCCCAAGGGGGGAAAAAAGAAAAAAAAATGAGGAGAAACTATTCATCAGAGATACCAGCACTAAAGGGATGGGACAGCTCCTACTACAACTTCAGCTACTTCAGTTCTACTCTGCTTTAGCTCCCCCATCTCTCCCTAGGCAGGTAAAATTTATTTAATTAGGTATAGACAAAAGTGGCTACTTTCGAAAACATTACAAAATTACACTTGTGCAGAAGAAAAGGTCACCAATATAAATTTTAGGATTATGACATTCAGGATTACCTCCGTGTCAGTCTACATATAGGATCCTTGAGACTTATGCTATACTAATATCCTTGCATCATCGGTCAATGGTTTGATCTCTTCCCACATATGTGACATATATAACTTTTTGAGTTAGTCTGCTAACTTCTGTATTGAAATTAGACCACTAGTCAATGGGATGCTCCCACCTCATGGCATCTTCTCTTTAATGGTACAGAAAAGTCTGATGGCTTGTAATTTCAACATTTTTTATAGATTGTATATAGATACTTCCCAAAACTCAATACTATTGCCTATAAAAATTATGAGATTAATTAGTTTTATAATGGATTATAATTTGAATTTTCAATTTAGAATTTTACATTTATACATCTTAAAATCATTTGTGTAATATTGAACTTAAAACCATCTACTTAGATATCTTAATATTATTTAAAGGAGAACCTGAAACTCTCATGTGCAACCTGCTGAGATAAATTTCTTGGGATTATAATTGATATTGGTGTCTTTTGAGTTTTTGAATACAAGTGTTAATCATTAAAATGCACCATTCCACAGAAGGTACTCAGAGGGATGTGATCCAGAGCTATTAGGGATGGAAATTTGCAACTGGGAGAAAAGACTAGGAAAACAACTTAAAGCTTTCCTTAAGGTGTTATGCTATTGGTTCAGTTAATGAATTGTGTTCCTTTGTACAGGAATATTTCCCACCTCATTATTCCTATTCCAGATATTTCATAATTATGACTGACTCATGAATTCAAGCAGAGCTGTTTTGTCTTGCTATAAATGTGTCTGTGCTTTTTTCTTATAACAAATTTTTACATTCAGAACAAATGGTAAATATAAAAGCCATGAGCATAATGCAAGTATGTAAAGTCTTGCTGATTTTTATCTAAAAGTACATAGTCATTGGGTAAATGACTATTTTCTATCTGAAATGTGTAATTATTTGATCAATGAACATTTGGCCTAATCATATGACTGTTACTAGACAGATAGATATTATATAAAGATATAGATGGATGGAGATAGATAGATATTTTACTAGAAGTATATATCTGCATGTAATTAGGTAATAATGTTTGAAAATAGAAGAACAATTGGCTATTTATAAAATTGTGAGATCCAGCTGTTATTGTAATGTTTATTTAAATTAAACCTGAAATATCTTCAGTGTGCTTTGGAGTAGAGAATTTTAGTGCAATCAGTTGTCTTAGAAGATGTAACTTATGGAGTGCTTTGTGTTACTTCAATGCAAAAGTCCATTTAAACTTATTTTTAAAAAAACATTTAAACCAATGAAGGTACAACATCTGTTTCTATTGTGTTTCTTATAAATAACTTATTTGATATTGCAGACTAAGCAGCTAATGAAACCACAAAAGAAGTTGCTGGTCAATCTCTATTGGACTCCTAATTCCCCAGCTCCTGGTTCTTATACTCCTTCCTATAAAAGAACTTGCTATAGAGAGGGATATACCCTTTTCAACTCTTGGTAATTTAACATTAACCTACAAAGAATGCCCTTCAGCCTGTTTTTATTGGTTACAAACTAGGAGAGATTGCCCAGTATTGTTGAGTATGTCATACATAACCAGTATTTCTTACAAAATTCAATTTTTGCAAGAATCCCTTTCTTTTTTAAAACCTTTTGTTCTAGGCACTACTTTGTAAACTGATCTTTTTACCTCAAATGAGCTATTTTTTAAACAGATTCACTTGATTGGAAAATAAACTCTGTAGCCATGAACAACCTAGGACCCCTGTTACATAAAGGTTTGTGAATGCTTCTGTTAGCCTGGTAGTTAACAAAATCCCACAAAATGGTGGGATGGAGTCTTGGCTACTCTCTTTGCCTTGCATCCCATTTCTAATTCTCATGTCAAATTTAGGTAGGCCTTTTGTTTTTAAGCAGGCCTTTTGTTAAAAGGACTTTGGTTGCAGTCCTGCTCTAAGTGGAGGTCTCTGGAAACCAAGATTTTGTTCTAATTTTCCCTTTACCTGTTAAATTACTTCTGGGTTTGTTTGTTTGTTTTTTAACCAACTGAATGCAAGTTTCTTCTTGCAGATAATATAGTTTCCATTTATACCAAACCAACTCTTCATAGTCTACCGAGCATGGTATTCTTTATTTTCAGGAAAGGTAAAGAAAATTGAATTATTTCTCTCCAAATCATTTTCTTCTCCCCACATTCCTTGAACCATTTTCTCTGCCCCTTAAACACACATCCCAAGAATGATGGCTCTGCTTTAAAATATTTTCTCTCTCTTTCTCTCTCTCTCTCTCTCTCTCTCTCTCTCTCTCTCTCTCTCTCTCTCTCTCTCTTTCTCTCTCTCTCTCTCTCTCTCTCTCTCTCTCTCTCTCTCTCTCTCTCTCTCTCGTTCTCCTTGCCTCACCCTGTGAGTTCCCACAAATGGAGAATAACTCTTTAATCACACTAAAATATATAAGATGAGCCTTTCCTAAATATTTTGAAAGGTCCTATCAAGAGGAAATGTCTACAACTGAAGACCCCATCAACCAATAATTTTCTTTATTAATTGTTTAACACATTATTATGATACTATCAACTCTGTATACATGTAAGTCACCTAACTTTGACCTGACTCTGCTCAGGCCAATGGATTTCACTTTCATCTTATGTGCATGTAGCAAGTATCTCTGCAGTTGGCCTCTAAAAAATTTCAGGATTGGTCCTGAGACAGCCTCTTAATTAGGGACAAATCCCATTCACTTATGGAAATATTTCATTAACATTTGAAAGAATCTGAAAGTTTGAAAGGGTCCATTAGAGAGGCCAGGCAAGTGCATTTGGGATATAAAGCAGGCCAATGGCCTGGAGTTCCCCAGATGTGAGGTATGAGTACATAGGGACTTCCTTTATGGGTGGGACCTCCAGCCATGGTAGCAATCCTAAACACTCTGAAATCACATCAGGAATGGGAAGCTACCTCCATCTCCAATCGGCTCATGCCTGTGGCCTCATGGATATGATATAAGCTCAGTGAAGGAAGGGCTAGACCCCTTTTCCCTTTTTCCTTTTCCACCTTTTCACCTGGAGCTTGGCCTTGGGGAGAGATACTAAGAGAGTGCAGGAGGTCATAGAGTGAGGTGTAAACCATGTGAATAAAGTCTAAGCTTGTGTGCTAAAACTCTAAGGTGCTCTGTTGTGCTCAAACTTAGTCCAAATGACATAGCATCCAGAGGATTTCTGAGGGCCTCAGGAAGAGAGAAGATTGATATTAATATTTACCAGAGATTTCTCTGATAGACCTGGGAATTAGGAGTGATTAGCGGTAGCAAATGCAATAATAGCACTTTGCAAAAGAGTATGATGTGAAGCCAGAACTCTTAATCAGCTCATCTACCATCCATTGTTTCAGTGATGTCAATGGAAACTCTAAATCAGCTCATCCATTTTATTTCCAACTTCTGAGATTGTTTTGATTAACATAACTTTAGACAACCAAACTCTTCTCTGGTTCTCTCCTCACTCCCTAGACACTGCCTCCAGTCTTCTGAAACCTTAAGGAGTTGTTCCCCCCAAAACGCAATTTTCTAAACAAATATGACTCTACATTGTTTGGTCATATTTGGTTAAGAACAAAACTATTTGATGGAATAAATAGAAAACTTTATAAATTGTAATGAATGTCTGATTTGAGGATTTCATTTCATAATCCTTTGTTCTATTATATTTTTTTAAAAATATTCCTATAAAAATATGCTCTTTCAAATCTATTTCATATTATTATTTCACATACACAACCCTAACATTTCTCCTGAGCTCCAGTCTTGTATCACCAACTCCCTTAACTCACCATTCCAAAACAAAACTCATTATCTTTCCCTCAAATCCTCCACCATTCCCCACTTTTTGATTACCCTCAAAAGTAATACTAGCTTCCTAGTCACAAGGATCTCTACTTCAGCGTCATTCTAAAGAACTCTCTTTCACACAGCCCAACTTTACATCCTATGTCAAGCATCACTTGACCCTGATTTGGGTCCTGATTGAATCAAAATCATTATAGCAAATAGCAATCATTTCTGTTTTGACTATATATCGTAAAGATATTCCCATTTCAGAATGATTTGGTTTTTTGATTAAGTAAAAGAAGTCATTCTCTACCTTATGTCTTACTTAGCCTTAATCACAGATGGAGCATTGTTACAATCAAACTAAACCCCATTAAAGACCTTTGCTTAAAAAGGAAAAATGCCCCAAATGTATTCAGCGTCATCTCCAATCCTCCTGATCAATGTCTAACCACTGCATCCAGATGGCTCCAGTAATGCTGGGGACTTTACACAAGGTACCCTCACTTCAATGCAATTCATTTGCATGTCACAGCATCATCTCTCTGATATCATGGTCCTCTTCAAGAATAAAGAACAAGTAGGGAAGCTAGGTGGTACAGTGGATAGAGCACCAGCCCTGAACTCAAGAGAAGCTGAGTTCAAATCTGGTCTCAGACACTTAATATTTCCTAAGTGTGACCTTAGGTAAGTCACTTAACCTTAATTGCCTTAGCAAAAAAAAAAAATTAGTGTGTTCAGAGGAAATAATCATAACATCACTGGATTGGATCCTGAAGAAGCCATAAGAATCATTATAATTTATTAGTTTTATGAAGGAGAGAGAACAAGTAACACCTGAGTCATATAGCTAATAATAGTAAAACCAGAATTCAAATTCAAACCAAGGTCCCGTTCTTCCTCTCCCCCTTACATCACAAGTCCTAGGTATGTGTCCTTACTCCCCACTCCCCAGTAACTTAGATGTCCTCAAGACCACCTCTGTATCCTCTTGATGTTTCTGGTAGAGAAAGCACAAAGATGACTGGAACACCATCCATCCTCTTGCATGTATAAAGGACATCCCTTAATCGAGATCATTCACTAACGGCATCTTTTCTTCTTATAATTCCCACAAAAGAGATGCCATCTCAACTCATTACTATTTTATTTCACCCTCCCTTTTACATTCCTACACAGTTCCTGTCTTCAGAGAAAGATGAGTATAAACCTCAGTTAGTCCTATAGAACAAACTGTCAGTTATTACTAAGATCCATGATATCTATACAGAGAAGTTAGTTTTACAATGAAAAAGTTGCAAAATATTTACAACTTCATGGAAAAATACTCTGAATCATTAATTATAATGGAAATTAAAATCACTCTAAGATTTCAACTTACATTATAAAAACTAGCAAAGATGACCAAAATGGCAATATTCAATTCAATGTTGGACTAACAAGCATATTCATATTTTTTGTGCAGTTGTGAAATTTTAAGGTTATTTTGGAATGAAATTTGACATTATTCAAATCTAATGACTGCATTGTCTAAATTCTTTCAGCCAGAAACTCCATTTCTCAGCTTATACTATAATGATGCTATCAATAATAAGAATAAGAATATATATACATGTATATATAGATATAGATACACACATCAACTATTAAGAGAAGAACTTTTTCATGATAAGAAATATTTGGAAAGAAAATAGATGTGTTTTGATTAATTTAAAAAATTATAACCAAGAATTACTGTTTGTAAGAAATATGTGTCTGCAATGGGGAAATGCATGGAAAGATCTATACGAACTGATACAACATGAAGCAAATAGTGCCAAAAAAACAACCATACACAGTAACTACAACAATTAAAATGAAAATAAAAATGAAATAACACGATAAAAATTAAGCATGCCTCTAGTGAAAAGTTATAATATCCCCAACTCACCTTTGATGGAGGTTGGAGGTTGGATGATGAATATAGCAGAAGAAACCAATTTACGTTTAAAAAATCAAAATTTTAAAAGAGAAAAAGAAAAGGAATAAAACTTTTACAAAAGTATATTCCTGGGGGCGGAGCCAAGATGGCAGAGAAGATACACGCAATTCTTTAAGCTCCTTTCTTCCCTCACTACCAACTAGATAAAATCAGCCTCAGAAATAGAGCTGGACTGATAGAATACACAAGGACTGGAAGCATGACTTATCAGCTGTAGAGAATCTGGAGTTTCAAAAGGAAAGGTCAGTCCCCAAAGGAGGAAGAAGAAAGGCCAGCACAGATGGCTGGGTGCTGGCACGCTGCACTGATCGCGCTGGGGAGGGCTCTGGGATCAGAGAAGCCATTAAGATAGAGGAATCTGGCACAGGCTGTTAGCTCTTCTCTGCTTATAAAACAGCAGTTCAGAAGAGAAATTAAGCCACTTTAAAATTTTTAAATCAGACAATAGAACCACCTCAATCTGAAAGTGACTCAGCAGATCTCTGCACTGTGGGTGTGGCCGACTTAGGCTGTCCTAGCTTTCACCTGTGAGTAGTTAAGAGATTGAGAAGTGGGCAGATACAGCCCAAGGAAACACACACTGCCCGGCTCAGCTGGAGGCTGTGGAACTCAGCCCCGGGAAGTCCCAGAGAAGCGGAACCTTTGAACTAGGGACCGCGGTTTCAGGGCAAACTCTTTCAGTTTGAGCGCAGGGGCTTTTCACGTCACCTGCTACTGACATCCACGCCCCACGGGAGGCATAGGCTGGGCTTTGTGTCGCATTTACTGTTCAATCTCAAACTTCAGGGAAGCCGCTAGGACAAATAGTGCTGCTCTCAAAGCACAGCAGTGCTAATCACCTCTGAGGCACTTCCAGGGAGGGGGTGGGGAACTCTCTCCCAGAGCTCTCTCTTAGCTCAGGCGCAGGGGCCTCTGCATCCATCCAGTCTGGGAGGAAGCTGATAAAGAAATAAATAAATACTTTCCTACCCCAGGGACAGACCCCAAAAGATTTTTTAAGTATGAGCAAAAAGCAAAAAAATAAACATTGACTCATTCTACACAGAGAAAGAGCGGGTATCCAACCCCGAGGAAGTTAACATCAGAGAGTCAACAGATAACAGCCTAAAGGGGAACGATTCCTGCCCCCCATCACATAACTCTCTCCTAGAAGAGACTATTAAAAAATCAAGAGAGTTTGAAGAAAAATGGGGAAAGGAAAGAGAAGCTATGAAATTGGAGTTGGAAAAAATAAAGAATTCACAGGAGATTCAGGGAAACAAAATTTGTGAATTAAAAAAGGTTAAAAAATCACAGGAAAATAGGATTTCTGAAGTGGAGAAGACAAAAAAGTCTCAAGAAAATAGGATTTCTGAATTGGAAAAAGAAAATGATTATCAAAAAAAATTAGGGAAATGGAAAAATATTCAATAGAGCAAAATAATTCATCTAAAAACGAATTTGGACACTTACAAAAAGAACTAAAACCTGTGAATGAAGAAAATAACTCCTTAAAATTCAGGATGGAACAAATAGAAATGAATGATTCATTGAGAACCCAAGAATCAGTCAAACAAAACAAAAAAAAAAAATGAAAAGCTGGAGAATAACATCAAATACTTACTGGGAAAATCTATAGACCTGGAAAATAGAACTAGGAGAGATAATCTGCGGATCATTGGACTTCCCGAAAACTATGACCAAAAAAAGAGCCTAGATTCTATTTTACAGGAAATTATCAAAGAGAACTGTCCAGAGATAATAGAAACAGAAAGGAAAGTAGATATCGAAAGAATTCATTGAACTCCATCTGAAATAGACCCTAACAAAAGAACAACACGCAATATTGTGGCTAAGCTGCAGAACTACCACACTAAGGAGAAAATCTTGCAAGCAGCTAGAAAAAAACAATTTAAATGCCAAGGTGTCACAATAAGAATCACACAAGATCTGGCTGCCTCCACATTAAAAGATCAAAGGGTCTGGAACCTGATATTTCGAAAGGCAAAAGATCAGGGATTGCAACCAAGAATAAACTACCCAGCTAAGTTTAGCATCTTTTTCCATGGAAGAAGATAGTCATTCAATGAAATAGAGGAATTCCATATGTTTCTAAGAAAAAAACCAGACTTAAACAAAAAATTTGATCTACATCCACAAGACTGAAGAGAAACAGAAAAAGGTATACAGAACCCTTGAGAACTGTATCTCTGTTGTGGGTATATAGAAAGTATGCATGAATAATTTGATTTTACTGATATAAAAGAAAAAAGGGGGGTGTAGTAAAGGGAAGGGGGTAGTATCAGAAAAAGGGGAGGGAGTGATAAAAAGAGGGGAAAATACATCCCAGGAAGAGGCATAGAAAATACACCATATCTGAGGGAATCTAGTGAGGGGGAGAAACATTGTGTGAATCTTACTCTCATCAGAAGAGGCTCAAAGAGTAAATGATTGACATATTTGTTTTTCAGAGAATTCTCTCTCACCTCATTAAAAGGGGAGAGAGGAAAAGGGAAAAGGAAAAGGAGAATAAGGGAAGGGACTTGGAGGGAGGAGGGAGGGATACTAAACAAAAAGGGAGGGCTGCGCGTCACAAGTGGGGTCTATAAATTAAATATTGGGGAAGGGATTCAGAGGGGTCAAGGGAAAAAGCATAATCTGGGGATAATATGATGGCAGGAAATACAGAATTAGTAATTTTAACTGTAAATGTGAATGGGATGAACGCTCCCATCAAAAGGAGACGGATAGCAGACTGGATCAAAAATCAGAGCCCTACAATATGTTGTTTACAGGAAACACACTTAAAGCAGGGAGATACATACAGAGTAAAGGTAAAAGGTTGGAGCAGAATATATTATGCTTCAGGTAAAGCCAAAAAGGCAGGGGTAGCTATCCTTATCTCAGATCAAGTAAGCACAGAAGTTCATCTAGTTAAAAGAGATAAGGAAGGAAACTATATCCTGCTGAAAGGTAGCATAAATAATGAAGCCATATCAATACTAAACATATATGCACCAAGTGGTATAGCATCTAACTTTTTAAAGGAAAAATTTAGAGAATTGCAAGTAGAAATAGACAGTAAAACTATAATAGTGGGAGATCTCAACCTTGCACTCTCAGATTTAGACAAATCAAAACACAAAACAAATAAGAAAGAAATTTAAAAAGTAAATAGAACATTAGAAAAACTAGGTATGATAGACCTGTGGATAAAACTGAATGGCAATATAAAGGAATATACTTTCTTCTCAGCAGTTCATGGATCCTATACAAAAACTGACCATATATTAGGACATAAAGATCTCAAAATTAAATGTACGAAGGCAGAAATAATAAATGCCTTCTTCTCAGATCACAATGCAATAAAAGCTACATTCAGTAAGAAGTCAGGGGTAAATAGACCAAAAAGTAATTGGAAACTGAATAATCTCATCTTAAAAAATGACTGGGTGAAAGAGCAAATTATAGAAACAATTAATAATTTCACCCAAGATAATGACAATGATGAGACATCATACCAAAATCTTTGGGATGCAGCTAAAGTGGTAATAAGGGGAAATTTTATATCTTTAGAGGCTTATTTGAAGAAAATAGAGAAAGAGAAGCTTAACAAATTGGGCCTGCAACTTAAAAAGCTAGAAAAAGACCAAATTAAAAACCCCCAACCAAAAATTAAACTGGAAATACAAAAATTAAAAGGAGAAATCAATAATATTGAAAGTAAAATAACTATTGAATTAATAAATAAAACCAAGAGTTGGTTTTATGAAAAAGCTAATAAAATAGATAAACCTTTGGTAAATCTGATCAGAAAAAAGAAAGAGTAAAATCAAATTGATAGTCTTACAAATGAAAAGGGGGATCTTTCCACCAGTGAAGAAGAAATTAGAGAAATAATGAGTTACTTTGCACAACTTTATGCCAATAAATTTGATAACTTAAGTGAAATGGATGACTTCCTCCAAAAATATAGGCTCCCTAGATTAACAGAGGAGGAGATAAATTGCTTAAATAGTCCCATTTCAGAAAAAGAAATAGAACAAGCTATTAATCAACTCCCCAGGAAAAAAATCCCCAGGACCAGATGGATTTATATGTGAATTCTACCAAACATTTAAAGAACAATTAGCCCCAATGCTATATAAACTATTTGAAAAAATACGGGATGAAGGAGTCCTACCAAACTCTTTTTATGACACAGACATGGTAATGATACCTAAAGCAGGTCGATTGAAAACTGAGAAAGAAAACTATAGACCAATTTCCTTAATGAATATTGATGGTAAAATCTTAAATAAGATATTAGCAAAAAGACTTCAGAAAATCATCCCCAGATAATACACTATGATCAAGAAGGATTTATACCAGGAATGCAGGGCTGGTTTAATATTAGGAAAACTATTAGTATAGTTGACCAAATTAATAATAAAATTAATAAAAACCATATGATCATCTCAATAGATACAGGAAAAGCATTTGATAAAATCCAACATCCATTCCTACTAAAAATGCTTGAGAGTATAGGAGTAAATGGACTATTCCTTAAAATAATAATGAGCATATATTTAAATCCATCAGTAAACATCATATGTAATGGCGATAAACTGGAACCTTTCCCTGTAAGATCAGGAGTGAAACAAGGTTGCCTACTATCTCCATTACTATTCAATATAGTACTAGAAATGATATCCTCGACAATAAGAGTCGAGAAAGAAATTCAAGGAATTAGAGTAGGAAATGAGGAAATCAAACTATCACTCTTTGCAGATGACATGATGGTATACTTAGAGAACCCCAAAGATCTGCTAAAAAGCTATTAGAAATAATTCAGAATTTTAGCAAAGTTGCAGGATACAAAATAAATCCACATAAATCCTCAGCATTTTTATACATTACAAACACAATCCAACAGCAAGAGATACAGATAAATTCCATTCAAAATAACTGTTGATATAAAATATTTGGGAATATATCTACCAAAAGAAAGTCAGAAATTTTATCAGGACAACTACAAAATGCTTGCCACAAAAATAAAGTCATATTTAAATAACTGGAAAGACATTAAGTGCTCTTGGATAGGCCGAGCGAATATAATTAAGATGACAATACTCCCTAAAGTAATCTATTTATTTAGTGCTATACCAATCAGACTCCCAAGAAACTATTTTAAAGACCCAGAAAAAATAACAACAGAATTCATATGGAACAACAAAAGGTGGAGAATTTCAAGGGAAATAATGAAAAAAATTAAATGAATGTGGTCTAGCTGTACCTGATCTAGAACTAAAGCAAAAGTCACCAAAACCATTTGGTATTGGCAAAGAAATAGACTAGTTGATCAGTGGCATAGGTTAGGTTCACAGGGCAAGATAGTGAATAAAAATAGCAATCTAGTGTTTGACAAACCCAAAGATCCCAACTATAAGAATTCATTATTTGACAAAAAACTGCTGGGAAAACTGGAAATTAGTATAGCAGAAACTAGGCATGGACCCACATTTAACACCACATACAAAGATAAGATCAAAATGGGTCCAATATTTAGGCATAAAGAAAGAAATCATAAATAAATTAGAGAAACATAGAATAGTTTATCTCTCAGACTTGTGGAGGAGGAAGGAATTTGTGTGCAAAAGTGAACTAGAGACCATTATTGATCACAAAATAGAAAATTTTGATTACACCAAATTAAAAAGTTTCTGTGTAATATGCCCTCCTGGCATTTAAAATTACTAGTCTGCCCTAGGCCCAACAGAGTACCTTTGACCACGGTACTTTGCGGTGTCAACTCTACCCGGCTCACCTCCTCTGAGGCCTTCAAAGGTCTCTGGCCAGGATCTCTTGAATCTATAGCTTAATAACCGGTAGCGCACTCAAGAACAGCCACGTGTAATCTTAAAACAACATAATGCCCTGACTTGATGCCCTGACTTGTTGGTTCCCGAGTGAACACCTGGTCAGAAGATCCACGTGTTCACTACCAAAATCCTTAGCTCTTTTGGCTACCCATCTTGGCTTGGCCACCCAGGCTAGGGAGCCAGGGTAAAGAGCGCCAGGTTAAAGAGAGCGACTGCTGCCTGCAGTGGGCTTATAAAGGGCCTGTGAGGTCACACACACAGCCAATCAGCAAGAGACTCACCCATTACGAAGCTATCTCAAAGTGGCCAAGATCCCACCTACAAGGCAGTCCTAATATCCACAGAAATTACTTCTGGGCCTTAATCTCTCTATGAGCTGTGGTGCCACCCATTTAAAGGGCTCTTACATTTCTGCACAAACAAAACTAATGCAAACAAGATTAGAAGGGAAGTAACAAATTGGGAAAACATTTTTACAGTTAAAGGTTCTGATAAAGGCCTCATCTCCAAGATATATAGAGAATTGGCTTTAATTTAAAAGAAATCAAGCCAATCTCCAGTTGATAAATGGTCAAAGGATTTGAACAGATAATTTTCAGATGATGAAATTAAAACTATTTCCACTCATATGAAAGAGTGTTCCAAATCACTATGGATCAGAGAAATGCAAATTAAGACAACTCTGAGATATCATTACACACTTGTCAGATTGGCTAAGATGACAGGAACAAATAAGAATGAATGTTGGAGGGGCTGTGGGAAAACTGGGACACTGATGCATTGTTGGTGGAGTTGTGAAAGAATCCAGCCATTCTGGAGAGCAATCTGGAATTATGCCCCAAAAGTTATCAAAATGTGCATACCCTTTGACCCAGCAGTGCTACTCCTGGGCTTATATCCCAAGGAAATACTAAAGAAGGGAAAGGGACCTCAATGTGCCAAAATGTTTGTGGCAGCCCTGTGTGTAGTGGCTAGAAACTGGAAAATGAATGGATGTCCATCAATTGGAGAATGGTTGGGTAAATTATGGTATATGAATGTTATGGAATATTATTGTTCTGTAAGAAATGACCAACAGGAGGAATACAGAGAGGCTTGGAGAGACTTACATCAACTGATGCTGAGTGAAACGAAAAGAACTAGGAGATCATTATACACTGCAACAATGATACTGTATGAGGATGTATGCTGATGGAAGCGGATTTCTTCAACATGGAGAAGAGCTAATCCAATTCCAGTTGATCAATGATGGACAGAATCAGCTACATCCAGAAAAGGAACACTGGGAAATGAGTGTAAACTGTGAGCATTTTTTTTTGTTTTTCTTCCAAGATTATTTTTACCTTCTGAATACAATTCTTCCTTTGCAACAACAACAACAACAAAATTCAGTTCTGCACATATATGTTGTACCTAGCATATACTATAACATATTTAATATGTATGGGAATGCCTACCATCTAGGGGAGGGGGTGGAGGGAAGGAGGGGAAATATTCAGAACAGAAGGGAGTACAATGTTGTAAAAGAAAAAAATTACCTAAATTTGGACAAAGCCATAAGTAAACACATGGTGTAAAGGATGAGAATTGCTCTAACTGCTGCCCATGACCTCTGCCAAAAAATTAGGCATCTACCCCTAACAATGTTTGTTGATTTAGCAAATGGCTGTAGGCAGAAATAAGAGAAAGGGATTAGGTAGTTTGCAGAAGAAGGTTAATTGCCAATCTCAACTTCCATTGGCTTCTGACATCTTTATAAGTACCTTGGTAGATAGGTGCTTCATCAACACTTCTCCCTTCTGCACAAGAAACCTCTCCATATTCTTCAGCAAAATGAAGTTCTCCATTTTTCTCCTCCTGACTGCTCTAGCTGGAATCCTGATGGGAGCTGGTGAGTATGGCCATTTCCCAGTCCCTCCTTCAGCAGAAGTCTAAAACTCCAAAGAGGGCCTGAGACCAATTTTTCCACATTCCCACTTCACAGAATAAGATAGTTACCCTTCCTGGAGTCGTGTTAACCTTCTCTAAGACCAATCACTCATCCATAGAAAGAGAGTTCCAAATATGGTTCAATTGTTTTGACCTGTGTCTGATACTGTGACACCACAATTGGGTTTTCTTGTTACACATATTCAAGTGGTTTGTCATTTCCTTTTATGTCTTATTTTATACTTGAGGATACTAAGGCAAAAAGAGTTAAATGACTTACCAAAGTTGTCACATAGCTAATAATTACCTACCTGATGCTAGATATCTAGATATCCAGATATCTAAAAGATAAATCTTCCTGACTCCAAACCTTTCATTCTATACACTGTGGCACCTTCAAAAGAAAATGTATTATTTTAGAGAAAAGCCTTAGAATGTACATTTTAAGAATTGCATTAAACTTGATTATGAAATATATATTTTAAATCATGGGCATATATTTTATTGATGTCTAATTATAAGTGACTCTATTATATGCTGAAATATACATTTTAACTGATACCAGAGAACTTTTGTATTTACTTCTTCTCTGCTGGGTTGTCCATTTCATGATTTTACGTATTAACACTACTATCAAAAGGCCAAAATTAATGATTCCTTGTCTCCTGAAGACTCTTGGTAAGTCATTCCATTATTGACTCTAAGAAATATGTCAGAATAAAGATTTTATGAGTTATGCTAGTTGTCCTTTTGAAGAAGATGCCCAAACAAACCTTGAAAGGAAATATTTGCTAAATTGTGCATTAAGAGTTACACTAGGTGAATAGAGATGCTGAATAATAATAAGAACAAAATAAGGGCCAAGAACTGAGAAGGGACTCACTTCCTAGGAGCTCTCTACTTACCAGGATGAAATTTTTTTCTAATACTATGTGTTCACCATATCTCTGTGCCACATTTTGGCAATTCTTACACAACATCAATTTTTTTCATTATTATTGTTTCTATTATGCTAATCTGTGATCAGTGATCTTTGATGTAGCTATTATATTTGATTTTGGGAGCCACAAACTGTACCCATATAAGAAATGTTGTTTGTGTTCTGATTACCCCAACATGCAGTTGTTCACCACCTCTCTCCCTGTTCTTCCTCCTCTATATTCTAGGTTACACAACACTACTGAAATCAGCTTCATTAGTAATCCTACAATGAACTCTTTGTGTTAAAGTAAAAGGAAGTATGCATCTATGAGGCAAAATTTTTGTTAAATTGAACAGTCAGCCCAACTTTCAGCACCTACTACTCTGATCAGTCAGCATTCATCAACATGGAAGCAAGACCCTCCACAACTAAAAAGATCACAATTTCCTGAAAGCTCAGATAATAGCCATTTTTAAGCAATAAAGTATTTCAATGAGGCAGACAGGACGTGCCATAGGCATAGAGTGCCAGGTTCAGAGTCAGGAAGATTCATTTTCCAGAGTTCAAATCTAACCTCATATTATTTGTATGATCTTGAGAAAGTCACTTAATCTTGTTTGCCTCAGTTTCCTCATCTATAGAATGGAGTAAAGACGGAAATGGCAAATCATCGCACTATCTTTGCTATGAAAACACCAAATTGTGACAAAAATTCAAATATGACTGAAACATCACTGAATGACAAAATTTTAAAATAAGGTTTTAAATTTTTTAGAGTTCTTAAGGATACAAATATTCCTTTTATACTATTTAAACAATTAAACAATGGGGTGTCTCAATTTTTAAAAAGTTATTTAGATACAGTCATTAATAGACAAAAATTGTGTCCAGGGTCTTCCTAATGCAAATGTAGCTTGACTATAGCTCCATTTATGAAAGTAAACCTGCCTCTTTTAAAAGTTACCAAACGGGAAAACAACTCCAAGATCATTGGACCTATTTCTTTTTTATTAGTATTGTTTATTTTTCTGGTTAGACATATATATGTAGCATATATAAACTGTTTTGATACACATTTCTTTATGAATCATGTTGGAAGAGAAAAAGCAGAACAAAAGGGAAAAAGCATCAGAGGGAAATAAAAGAACATAACAAGTGTTGATTCACATTCAATCTCCATAGTTATCTTTCTAGAGACTGATGGTGTTTTCTATCTAAATTTTATTAGATTAGCCTTGAGTATATTTTTTAGACTTAATACTCTTGCACATTTAATAGAGAAAACTATAGTGTTACATAATTTTTATGTGCACTGGGAAGCCAAAAAACCTATATAATTCCCTTTATTGTTAAGGTCTAGAACTTCACCTGCAGTATGCCCGGGGTAAATCTGCCCTACCCTGCCTTGCCTACAAAGGAGATAATGCTTTCTCTGGAATAAAAACTGCTGCTCTGCCCAAGAAGTTCCCTTTCTTACTGAACAAGACTCCCAAAATCCATGCAGTGGGGAGTGATTTTTAATTACTCTTTACAACCTAGCTACTACCCAGATATATTTCATTCCCTAAGGGAGGGAGAATGTGAGTACCTCAATGTTTAAAATTGATTCTGCAGCTGGACAGGATTCTGAAGCAGCCCCACAGGAGACTACAGCAGGGAGCGATGCCCCACAGGAGACTACTGCAGGGAGAGATGCCCCACAGGAGACCACTGCAGCCTCAACAACGTCAACAAAATATGATAGTGAGTATCTACCTCTGTCCCAAGCAGGGTCCCCTTTTCTTTTGCCTCCAGGTATGGGCATAAACATACTCAGAATCACAATTAACCTTTGGGTGGAGGGAGGGAAGCCAGACCTTTGGTTTCATAAAACGTCCTTCTTATGTCTTGGGCATTTTTGCTGGGGGAGGGAGAAAGGCAGCAGGTTCACTATACTTGGAGTCAGGAAACCCGTTTTCTAATTCCACACTTGCTAGTTGAGTGAGATTGGAGAAATTATTTAATTTCTCTGAGTCTCAGTTTCCTCATCTTAAAAAGAAATAAATAGGTTGAGTTGGGAGGGAAATTTATAGAGATCCTTTCCATTAAAAGCTTTGCTCCTACTGGAGGTGGGGACATTAGGAGAAAATTTGGGGGACTTCTATCATCTATGTATGGACTGTTCTACCAACGCAACACCAACTATTTAAGATGCAGGAATTATTAAAGATGTCATAAAGAGATTAGAAGAGATTAGGGGTGAGTATGTGCAACAGGGGCCCCAGAGTGAATCCCTACAAGATCTTCTTCCTGGGCCTCTAACCTTCCTGTCCAAGCCCTAAAATGAATAGGCCATTCTCCAAATCTAAGCAAAAGATGTGAAACTATTTTGGAAGCTGAGGGTAGATAAGCCTTTTCTTTTTGGTACAGTGCATAACACTGAACTTTCTAACATGCCCAAGGTCAGACAGGAAACAAACACTCATCAATCAGGTCAAATATGCCAGGCTCTGGGTTTTGCACTGGAGATAGGATGAAAGACAAAAAAAAGTCTCTGCCCTTAAGAAGTCTATATTAGGGGGAAATGCAATATAAATTCTAGATGAATACAAAATATAAAGAAAGACTGCATGATAACAGTCTGGAAAGGACAAAGAATTGGGAAGACCAGGTAATGACTCCTACGAGGCAGGGCTTGAACTGAGTCCAGAAAGAATACTGGGAACAGGGCAGAGCATTCTGGCCAAGGAAAGTGGCCAGCACAAAGACAAAGGGATGGAAGATGGAATAAATCCCTTCCTGACCTAAAATTATCCTTTGAATTTTTTCCTTTTTGGAGTTTAATCTGCAAAGCAGGAAAACATGTCCCTCAGCCCCTATTATGTCTTCCTTGTCTCATTCTGGCATAAGTTCTAAGCTCTGTCCCCAAACTTGGGCTCAAGGAGATACGGAAAAGATGCTGGGAAATGGGAAAGTCAGGGTGATTCAGGAGGACCTGGCTACCTCAGGTTCACATTGGAATCATGATCTCTCAATTTTCTTTTGTCCAGATGAAACAAAGAAAAAATCTACCTTCTTGGTTGAGAATAAGGAAGATACAACCTGGTGGGGATCATTCCTTCAAAAGTTTCCTTTAGGGAAATCAAGAAATAGATTTACATAAGTCTAAACCATTAAACCAGAGCAGAGCACCAAACTTGCTGTGTGTCTTTACTGGAGGATCTGTTGGGAAGGAAGGACCCTGGGTAGAGGAAAAAGTGGGCATTCTTGGTCACTAGGCAGAAAATTTCTTGGAAATTCCTCTCCTCCAACTTGGTCAAATGCTATCAGCACCCTCAGTTACCCAGCTCCTTCACACCAAGGGCACACATAAAATAGAGAGAGGAACAACCAAAGTAGCTCGTACGAAGAATAAAGAAATGTGTCTGCCAAATGAATGATTTCCCACAAATACGAGATAGAGAAAGAAAGTATATGTGGAATGGACAAGAACTGGGAGGACCAGATTAGGTCTCCTGCAGAGGCTAGATTTGAAGTGAGTCCAGAAGGAACACAGGGAAAAGGTCAGAGTACTCTATGTATGGAGGGTGGTGTATGGTTAAGGAAATTTATGACTTGGATTCCCACCTAGAATAAGACATACTTAAGAAGAAGAACATAGATGTTTTTTTGATTAATAGAATAGTCAACTGCATAGGCAATTTACAGCAAAGGTAACTAATAAGCCCTAATACTACAATAATTATATATATATATATATATATAGAAATATATATATATGTATGTATGTATAATATATATATATGTATGTATACATATATATACATACATATATATATATGTATACATATATATATAACATAATATATATAATTATTGCTATAATTATTGTAGTTTTATATGTAGGTATGTAACATATTATATATGTCATAATATATATATACTACTATAAGTATAGCAAATAATGTAAAAAGCAGTAGAAAACATGAGCAATTCAGAGTGATGAACCAACTCCTGAGTTTCTTAGGATCCCAGATTCCAGCTCCATTCTCAGGGTCCCCAGTAAGAAAGTCACAAGCAGAAAATCTTCTTTCTCTGTGGGTGAGATTCCAAAGCCAGTAAGGTATCTTGATCATTTAAATCTCAGGTGGAAAAAAGAAGGCACTGCCTCCAGAGAGTGTGTTATGGTTCCTCACTTGAGTCTGACTTAGGTCCAAGTGATGCACGGCTCCTTTAACAGTCAACATTTTTTGAAGGAACTTGGCTGAGTTTCTGCAAAATATTTCAGGGGAAAAATCAGCAGCTTGGCCAACCTCCTACCTCACAATCTTTTCTGGCTTACAGCCCACTTCCCCCTTCCTCAGTCCTCAGGATTTAATCAGATTGGTGTTAAAATATATTTTTTAGAGGGACAGATGTTTTCTTATAGGCATGGGAGTCACCCAAAAGATATGACAGTTTACATACATACAGACACATGGAAGAACTTCTATCCATAATGAGCATTCAGGTGACCAACACAGAAGCAGAAGAAGAAATACCTAGTATGAGGAACTGCAAGTACACCAGGGCCCTTCCTGGTCTAAAATTATTCTTTGAATCTCTTTTGTTGCTGAAGTTAAATCTGCAAAACAGGAGGAAATGTGTGTCAGGCCCTGCTATGGCCACCTTTCATCATTCTGAAAGTATCTGAAAGCCCTGCCCCTAACACTAGGCACAGGGTGGTATAGGAGCATGGATGGGCCCTGTGAAACAGAAAGTCTGGGGTGACCAGGGAGCCCCGACTACCTCAGCTGCACATTGCAGCCATGACCCCTTTCCATTTTCCCTCTTTCCAGACAAATTCAATCAAGCTTTTAGTGAATCATCTGGCCGAGAAGCAGGAAGATAAGAACCTGTGGGAAACATTTCTTAAAAGGATTCCTTAAAGTAAATGATTAAAAATAGATTTTCACAAAGCTAAATTGTTACACCAGATCATCAAACCTGATTCTTCTCTTGTATCTTGACTGAAGAATCTGTAAGGAGGAAAAGACCATTAACAGAGGACGAAGTGGGCATTATCAGCAACCAGGAGGGAAAATTTTATAGAAATCCCGGACCTTCTCCAAGCCATTCAAATGCTATGTGCACCATGAGTTATCGACCTCCTTCATACCCACACAAATGCACACATATAACAGACACAGACACAAATAAATTTGGAAAAAGATACCTATGTGCATCCACAAGGTGGCAGGTAAACAAAAAGAGGGTAACTAACATTTTTAATATAGTTCAATTCTTCTAAAGTCTATGCAGATACCCTTCAAATCAAATAGAAAGTTTAGTCCTGGGAGAACCATCCAACAAGGTTTTCATTTGTCTCTCACTAAAAAAGAGAAACAGCAGAGAAAGAGAAAAAAGTGAAGGATAAAGAAAAAAAAGAAGGAAAGGGAACACAGGCGATGGTTGTGAGAAAATCC
Organism: Sminthopsis crassicaudata; assembly: GCF_048593235.1. NCBI lineage: Eukaryota > Metazoa > Chordata > Mammalia > Dasyuromorphia > Dasyuridae > Sminthopsis > Sminthopsis crassicaudata. The sequence continues at coordinate 222,358,176 of NC_133621.1, forward strand.
AAAAACCATAGAGAAACATGGGGATTAAAAGTCAATTAGGTGTAACAAAAAAAGTACCCTGATCCTCACTTCCTCAAGACCAGATATGTTACATTTTACTTCCCTCCCAATTCTCCATTATTCGTATGAGGATTAGGGGTATCTAGCCTCTCTGCAAATGGCTCCAACTATTTAGAATTTTGGTGTTCCCTAAGGAAATGAAATCCCTTAAAGCCCAGTTCCTTTTAGCCACTAACAGACAAATGTGATTTCTGCAAGAAATTATCCCTTCAGAAATACAATTACAAAAATACAACCTTACTCCCCAAACACATGGAAGACATAATCCTCCCTTTTCACCCATTATCATCTCATATTCTAGAAAGGAAAACAGACTTATCCTTTAACTCCATTAGTATAGAGTCTAGTCCCAGGTTCCAAGGATAAGGGCCAGAGCAGTCCCAGGTTCCAGGCTCAGATACTCCTACTTCTCTGAGATTCTTTTCCAGGCTACCAGTTACATCTCACCTAGAACTCTGGCTCCAACCATGACTTGAACTTTGAGCACCAGTGGTATTCACTTCCAGGACTTAAAACTGAGAAGGATAAATGGAATAGAACATAAACAAACAGCTCCAGGCCCATTTCTCTGAGCTAAGGAAGAAGAGAATAAGACAAAGAAATCCTTTCCCTTTCACTGGTTCAATGTATGATCACTAAGATCCAGCTAAGGTGTGCCTGTAACCCTTAAGATGTAGAAGGAGAGGGAAAATGCACCACACTACAAGCAGCCAATTAAAGAAGGTTACCTTGCCACCAGTGGTACAGGAAGCATCCGTTTCAGGTGATCTGGGATGGCCAGACAAGCCTCCTCACATAGAGAATCACAGAATTTCAGAGACCTTCAGAAAGATTCTGATTCAGCCCATGTTTAAAGAAGACCTCCCATTATAACCTCATTGAAGAGTAAACATAATCTTTACATGTAGAATTCCCAGGAAGGGCAAGTCAATGTTCATTCTGCTATGCATTCAACAAATTTTTACCCAGTCCCTACCTTTGACAAGTAATGCACTAGGTGTATATGAACTCTAGATAAGACATAGGTCATTGCTTTCAGAAATTTATAGTCTAATAATGAAAGGGGAAGATGGAGAAAAGATACCACCACAGATAACTACATAACACACAGAGGGAGTCTTTCTCAAAACTCAGCTAGGAATAAGAGGAAGTAAATGTATACAGTAGTAAAAGAATGGGAAAAAGCAAAGATAACTCAAGAACAGGAAATAGGTGTACCTATCCATGAGAGGAAAGCATTAGGCCGTTACAGTTCAGCTTCATTGGACCATTGGCCACTCAGTGATCACATTTTGACCTTTTCCATTCTTTCATTTTGTTGCATCTGGACTTAACTCATTCTCATCCTTCAACTCCTATTTCTCCATACTCATCAATTCTTCATCTCTCAAGATCCTAGCCATCCTTCCAGCCTCAATTCAATCATTAACTCCTACAGAAGCCCTCACCATTCTTTGTAACCAGAATTGTGTATATACTGTTTCCCCTGAAACATAGTGAGCTCCTTGAAGTCAAAGTTGTCTTTTACCTTCTTTGATCTCCAGCAAATTAGCACAGTACCCACACATAGTAGGTGCTTAATAAATGTTTACAGGTTAACTAATGCTGTAAAATAAGAGTGATAAGATACTACCTTCCTGATGGGATCATCATGGGAAAAGGGCTGCAGAAATGTCAGTCATTACTATGATTATGTCATTTAACATATAATAACTATTATTGAAGACAGGGACACCATTGAGTGGTAATATACATAACCCAGTATTTTGCACATATTAGGTATTAAATCAATCAAATGAATGGATGAATGGTTGGGGTCTGGAAGAACAAAGAAATCATGTTCTTTACCACATATTAGCCATCTCTCCTGCTTCCCTAAGAGGATTCAACCCAAAATGGTCCCTCTTTACTTTAGAAAAAATTGTCCAAAACAAGATCCCACCCAGAAACCAGGCACAAACCCCTCTGTCCTGAATAATCTCTCAGCTTATTTCATAACCCTCAAGTAATCACTGAGTCTACTTTCACTCCCAACAAAGATCTGGAGTTTCAAAGCTTTCAGAGTTTCAGCTTTCAGATTATAACAGAAATCAGTTTCTCAGCTGTCAACAGAAAATTGTGCAATTTGGCCAATCAGTGCCTTTTCATCCACTCTTAGTTCTAGCTCTAACCAAAAGGCTTTCCTTTGCCACTCAATACTTCAAACACTCATAGAATCCCTGTACAGGTTGTAAAATGAATACTTGGTCCTCTCCATTGAACACCATGACATAATTTCAACAGCAGCTCTCACCGGACTCCAGAGTGATTCAGCCCAGGATTCAGCCTCATTCAGTATTTTGGTTTTTGAGAAGTCATATGTAACAGCCCCAACTAACCTCTGATGGAAACTGGAGCTTCACTGGTGTTCTGCCTTGTACATATTGACACATTTTTCAATATGTCTATAAATTTTGCTAATTGTTTCCTCCTAAAAATAATGTTATATAAGATGGCTTTCTGGGAAGGGAAGCAGAAATATAATGAGGATAACTATGATGATGATTATAGCAGAAGAAATCAATTTAAATTTTTAAAAATCAAAATTTTAAAAAAGAAAAAGAAAAGGAATACAACTTTGACAAAAGTATATTCCTCACAACAACTCTGAGGTAATTAATACTTATATTTTCCGAGTTTCATTGTCCCCCACAGTAACTCTTTGTATAAATTTGAAAATTTAAAGTTGATGATTAGAAGCAAAGTAAGTATAGTAGAGAGGCAAATTAAATTGACCTGTAAGCCCTAATAACTGTGAAACCAACTTCCTCATAGGGAAAAATGTGTGGAAATAGCAAAGTTCTTAATGTTAGTGATTTTTCAAATATATAACTTCTATATAACTTGTATTGGCCATGACAAGGTCAGCTTTTCATACAGAATAAAAGCAAGTTAAAAGGCAGGTTGACCAATACATGTTAAATATGTTAAAGTATGAGTTAAATTCAATATATACATACACATATCCAAGCAGTTATTTTGCTGTATAAAAAGAATCGGACTTTGAAATAGTGTACAATTAGCCTGTGAAGGAAATCAAAAATGCAGGTGGACAAAAATAGAGGGATTGGGAATTCTATGTAGTGGTTCATAATCATCTCCCAGAGTTCTTTCACCGGGTTTATCTGGTTCAATTCATTACTGCTCTTTTTGGTCAGATTTGAACTCAGATTCTCCTTTTTATTCTTAAGTAGACCTTTTGTTCAAGTGGGCTTGTCTTACATTCCCACCCAAGTTTGTGACCTCTACAAACCCCACATTTACTATATTCAATCAGAAATCGAAGTTATGATGTCAAACTCCCAAGGTTATATCTCCCCTATAAAAGATTTCCTCATACTGTAGATCTTTGCTAACCCCTTTAATAGATAAAACACTTTGGGCTATTCCCTCCTGATAGTGTCTTTCTCCTTATTATAGTTAAATCTTTTTAGAGTGTGAAATACCTTTAAGAATTAACCCACTTGTCAGATCTAGAGATTCTCCAATCACTGTCCTTTGATCACAATGGGGGGAAAAAAAAAAAAAAAAAAAAAAAAAAAAAAAAAAAAAAAACTAAGGAAGAGAAACTATTCATCAGAGATACCAGCACCAAAGGGACGGGACAGCTCCTACTGCAACTTCAGCTACTTCAGTTCTACTCTGCTTTAGCTCCCCCATCTCTCCCAAGGCAGGTAACATTTATTTAATTAGGTATAGACAAAGATCTATATTATATTACAAAATTACACTTGTGCAGAAGAAAAGGTCACCAATATAAATTTTAGGATTATGACATTCAGGATTACCTCCGTGTCAGTCTACATATAGGATCCTTGAGACCTATGCTATACTAATATCCTTACATCATCGGTCAATGGTTTGATCTCTTCCCACATATGTGACATATATAACTTTTTGAGTTAGTCTGCTAACTTCTGTATTGAAATTAGACCACTAGTCAATGGGATGCTCCCACCTCATGGCATTTTCTCTTTAATGGTACAGAAAAGTCTGATGGCTTGTAATTTCAACATTTTGTATCCATTGTATGCAGATACTTCCCAAAACTCAATACTATTGCCTATAAAAATTATGATATTAATTATTTTTGTAATGGATTATAATTTGAATTTTCAATTTAGAAATTTACATTTATACTTCTTAAAATCATTTGTGTAATGTTGAACTTAAAACCATCTACTTAGATATCCTAATATTATTTCAAGGAGAACCCAAAACTCTCATGTGCAACCTGCTGAGATAAATTTTTTGGGATTATAATTGATATGGGTATCTGTTGAGATTTTGAATTCAAGTGTTAATCATTAAAATGCACCATTCCACAGAAGGTACTCAGAGGGGTGTGATCCAGAGCTATTAGGGATGGAAATTTGCAACTGGGAGAAAAGACTAGGAAAACAACTTAAAGCTTTCCTTAAGGTGTTACGCTAATGGTTCAGTTAATGAATTATGTTCCTTTGTACAGGAATATTTCCCAACTCATTATTCCTATTCCAGATATTTCATAATTATGACTGACTCATGAATTCAAGCAGAGCTGTTTTGTCTTGCTATAAATGTGTCTGTGCTTTTTTCTTATAACAATTTTTTATATTCAGAGGAAATGGTAAATATAAAAGCCATGAGCATAATGCAAGTATGTAAAGTCTTGCTGATTTTTATCTAAAAGTACATAGTCATTGGGTAAATGACTATTTTCTATCTGAAATGTGTAATTATTTGATCAATGAACATTTGTCCTAAACATATGACTGTTACTAGACATATAGATATTATATAGATATATAGATGGATGGAGATAGATAGATAGATATTTTACTAGAAGTATATATCTGCATGTAATTAGGTAATAATGTTTGAAAATAGAAGAACAATTGGCTATTTATACAATTGTGAGATCCAGCTATTATTGTAATGTTTATTTAAATTAAACCTGAAATATCTTCAGTGTGCTTTGGAGTAGAGAATTTTAGTGCAATCAGTTTTCTTAGAATATGTAGCTTATGGAGTGCTTTGTGTTACATCAATGCAAAAGTCCATTTAAACTTATTAAAAAAACATTTAAACCGATGAAGGCACAACATCTGTTTCTATTGTGTTTCTTATAAATAACTTATTTGATATTACAGACTAAGCAGCTAATGAAACCACAAAAGAAGTTGCTGGTCAATCTCTATTGGACTCCTAATTCCCCAGCTCCTGGTTCTTATACTCCTTCCTATAAAAGAACTTGCTATAGAGAGGGATATACCCTTTTCAACTCTTGGTAATTTAACATTAACCTACAAAGAATGCCCTTCAGCCTGTTTTTATTGGTTACAATCTAGGAGAGATGGCCCAGTATTGTTGAGTATATCATCCACATCCAGTATTTCTAACCAAATTCAGTTGTTGCAAGAATCCCTTTCTTTTTTAAACCCTTTAAAACCACTCCTTTGTAAACTGATCTTTTTACCTCAAATGAGCTATTTTTTAAACAGATTCACTTGATTGGAAAATAACTCTGTAGCCATGAACAACCTAGGACCCCTATACATAAAGGTTTGTGAATGCCTCTGTTAGCCTAGTAGTTAACAAAATCCCACAAAATGGTGGGATGGGGTCTTGGCTAATCTCTTTGATTTGCATCCCATTTCTAATTCTCATGTCAACTTTAAGTAGGCCTTTTATTTTTAAGCAGATCTTTTGTTCAAAGGACTTTGTTGTAGTCCTTCTCCAAGTGGAGGTCTCTGGAACCCAAGATTTTGGGGAACACCATCACACCCCTTTTCCTGTTAAATTACTTCTGGGTTTTTTTTAACCAACTGAATACAAGTTTCTTCTTGCAGATAATATAGTTTTCCACTTATACCAAAACAACTCTTCATAGTCTACAGAGCATGGTATTTTTATTTTCAGGGAAGGTAAAGAAAATTGAATTATTTCTCTCCAAATCATTTTCTTCTCCCCACAATACTTGAACCATTTTCTCTGCCCCTTAAACACACATCCCAAGAATGATGGCTCTGCTTTTAAGTATTTTTTTCCTCTCTCTCTCTCTAGTTCTCCTTGCCTCACCCTGTGAGTTCCCACAAATGGAGAATAACTCTTTAATTACAAGAAAATCTATAAGATGAGCCTCTCCTAAATATTTTGAAAGGTCCTATCAAGAGAAATGTCTACAACTGGAGACCCCATCAACCAATAATTTTCTTTACTAATTGTTTAACACATTTTTATGATACTATCAACTCTGTATACATGTAAGTCACCAAATTTTGGCCTGATTCTGCTCAGGCCAATGGATTTCACTTTCATCTTATGTGCATGTAGCAAGTATCTCTGCATTTGGCCTCTAAAAGATTTCAGGATTGGTCCTGAGACAGCCTCTTAATTAGGGACAAATCCCATTCACTTATGGAAATATTTCATTAACATTTGAAAGAATCTGAAAGAGTGAATGAGTCCATTAGATAGGCCAGGCAAGCACAGTTGGGATGTAAAGCAGGCCAATGGCCTGGAGGTCCCCGGATATGAGGTATGAGTACATAGGAACTTCCTTTATGGGACTTGCAGCCATGGTGAGAATCCTAAACACTCTGAAATCACATCAGGAATGGGAAGCTATCTCCATCTCCAATTGGCTCATGCCTCTGACCTCATGGGTATGATATAAGCTCAGTGAAGGAAGGGCTTGACCCTTTTGCCCTTTTTCCTTTTCCACCTTTTCACCTGGAGCTTGGCCTTGGGGAGAGATACTAAGAGAGTGCAGGAGGTCATGGAGTGAGGTGTAAACCATGTGAATAAAGTCTCAGCTTGTCTGCTAAAACTCTAAGGTGCTCTGTTGTGCTCAAACTTAGTCCAAATGACATAGCATCCAGAGGATTTCTGAAGGCCTCAGGAAGAGAGAAGATTGATATTAATATTTACCAGAGATTTCTCTGATAGACCTGGGAATTAGGAGTGATTAGCGGTAGCAAATGCAATAATAGCACTTTGCAAAGAGCATGATGTGAAGCCAGAACTCTTAATCAGCTCATCTACCATCCATTGTTTCAGTGATGTCAATGGAAACTCTAAATCAGCTCATCCATTTTATTTCCAACTTCTGAGACTGTTTTGATTAACATAACTTTAGACAACCAAACTCTTCTCTGGTTCTCTCCTCACTCCCTAGACACTGCCTTCAGTCTCCTGAAACCTTAAGGAGTTGTTGCCCCCAAAACGCAATTTTCTAAACAAATATGACTCTACATTTTTTGGTCATATTTGGTTAAGAACAAAACTATTTGATGGAATAAATAGAAAACTTTATAAATTGTAATGAATGTCTGATTTGAGGATTTCATTTCATAATCCTTTGTTCTATTATATTATTTTTAAAATATTCTTATAAAAATATGCTCTTTCAAATCTATTTCATATTATCACTTCACATACACAACCCTAACATTTCTCCTGAGTTCCAGTCTTGTATCACCAACTCCCTAAACTCACCATTCCAAAACAAAACTCATTATTTTTCCCTCAGATCCTCCACCATTCCCCACTTTTTGATTACCCTCAAAAGTAATACTAACTTCCTAGTCACAAGGATCACTGCTTCAGTGTCATTCTAAATAACTCTCTTTCACACAGCCCAAGTTTACATCCTATGTCAAGCATCACTTGACCCTCATTTGGGTCCTAATTGAATCAAAATCATTATAGCAAATAGCAATCATTTCTGTTTTGACTATAAATCCTAAAGATATTCCCATTTCAGAATGATTTGGTTTTTTGATTAAGTAAAAGAAGTCATTCTCTACCTTATGTCTTACTTACCTTAATCACAGATGGGGCATTGTTAAAATCAAACTAAACCCCATTAAAGACCTTTGTTTAAAAAGAAAAGTCCCCAAATGTATCCAGGGCCATCTGCATTCCTCCTGATCAATGTCTAACCACTGCATCCAGATGGCTCCAGTGAGGCTGGGGATTTTACACAAAGTACCCTCACTTCAGTGCAATTCATTTGCATGTCACAGCATCATCTCTCTGATATCATGGTCCTCTTCAAGAATAAAGAACAAGCAGGGCAGCTAGGTGGTACAGTGGATAGAGCACCAGCCCTGAACTGAAGAGAACCTGAGTTCAAATTTGGTCTCAGACACTTCATATTTCCTAAGTGTGACCTTAGGTAAGTCACTTAACCTTAATTGCCTTAGCAAAAAAATTTATTGTGTTCAGAGGAAATAATCATAACATCACTGGATTGGATCCTGAAGAAGCCATAAGAATCACTATAATCTCTTAGTTTTATGAAGAAGGAGAGAGAGCAAGTAACACCTGAGTAATATAGCTAATAATAGTAAAACCAGAATTCAAATTCAAACCAAGGTCCCGTTCTTCCTCTCCCCCTTACATCACAAGTCCTAGGTACATGTCCTTACCCACACTCCCCAGTAACCTGGATGTCCTCAAGACCACCTCTGTATCCTCTTGCATGTATAAGGGATACCCCTTAATCGAGATCAGTCACTAAGGGCATCTTCTCTTCTTATAATTCCCACAAAAGAGATGCCATCTCAACTCATTACTATTCTGTTTCACCCTCCCTTTTACATTCCTACACAGTTCCTGCCTTAAGAGAAAGATGAGTATAAACCTCAGTAAGTCCTATAGAACAAACTGTCAATTATTACTAAGATCCATGACATCTATACAGAGAATTTAGTTTTACAATGAAAAAGTTGCAAAATATTTACAACTTCATGGAAAAATACTCTGAATCATTAATAATAATGGAAATTAAAATCACTCTGAGATTTCACTTCACATTATAAAAACTAGCAAAGATGACCAAAATGGCAATATTCAGTTCAATATTGGACTATGAAGCATATTCATATTTTTTGTGCAGTTGTGAAATTTTAAGATTATTTTGGAATGAAATTTGAAATTATTCAAATATAATGACTCCATTGTCTATATTCTTTCAGCCAGAAAGTCCATTTCCCAGCTTATAACATAATGATGCTATCATTAATAAGAATAAGAATATATATACACGTACATATAGATATAGATACACACATCAACTATTAAGAGAAGAACTTTTTCATGATAAGAAATATTTGGAAAGAAAATAGATGTGTTTTGATTAATTTTAAAAATTATAACTAAGAATTACTGTTTGTAAGAAATGATATGTGTCTGCATTGGCGAAATGCATGGAAAGATCTATACGAACTGATACAACATGAAGCAAATAGTGCCAAAAAAACAACCATACACAGTAACTACAACAATTTAAATGAAAATAAAAATGAAATAAAAAGATAAAAATTAAGCATGCCTCTAGTGAAAAGTTATAACAGCCCCAACTCACCTTTGATGGAGGTTGGAGATTCACTGGTGTTATGCCTTGTACATAGTCACATTTTTTCAATATATCTATTTGTTAATTGTTATATAATAATGCTATATAGGAGGGCTTTCTGGGAAGGGAAGGAGAATGATAAGTATTGGGCACAACTATGATGATGAATATAGCATAAGAAACCAATTTAAATTTAAAAAATCAAAATTTTAAAAGAGAAAAATAAAGGGAATAAAACTTTTACAAAAGTATATTCCTCACAATAACTTTATGAGGTAATTAATACATATATTTTCGAAATTCCATTGTACGTCATTCTAACCCTTTTTATAAATTTGAAAATTCAGAGTTGAAGATTGGAGGCAAGGGAAGAGTGTAGTAGAAAGGCACGTCAATTGGATATGTAAGCCCTGGAGCTCTAAAGACCAACTTCCTCATAGAAAAAAATGTGTCCAAATAGCAATGTTGTTTATGTTAGTTATTTTTTAAATTTATAATTTATGTTGGCCAGGACTGTATGGAATGAGATCCAGAACAAAGTCAGCTTTTCACATAGATGAAAGCAAAGATGGTTCCAAGACCTAGCCTCATCACACAATTATTTTTACTTCCTTTCTCCCCTCTTTATCCATTTCTTTCAATACTCTTTTAACATTCCCAGTCCTGTTGATTCAAAGAAAGACAAGATAGAGAAAACTCGATGACCCTGAAGCTTTGGAGACTTAACTTTGTACTCTTTGGAAAGTGGGATGAGCAATGATTTATCATTAGTGAATTCATCACTAATGGTAGAATTTTAGATACTGTTCCATCTGACTCAAATCAAGGCAGATCACCTTAGCATATTAAGCAACTAATATGTGCCAGGCACTGTGCTAAACACTGGGGACAGAGACACTGTGTGAAGGAAAAACACTCTCTGATCTTAAGGAGCACATAGTTTAATGGAGAATATGACACTAATAGGTATAAACTAGGTAACCTCAGAAGTAAGATATAAAGAAAAAGGAAGATTGTGAAAAACTTCTTAACAGAAAATTGGAAATTCTCTGAGACTTGGAGGAAGTTAAAAAATTCAGAGGAAGAAATAAGGAGGGAAAGCACTCCAGACATGGAGGAGGGATAGAGTCAGGATATACAGTGTAGTGTTGGAGAATTTGCAAGATCAGTACCACTGAATCACACAATACATAGAAAGAAGGAAGTTTTAAGAAGACTATAAAGGTAGGAAGAAACCAAATTAAGAGGAGCTTTAAAAACAAAGCAAAAGAATTTATAACTGATCTTGGGGAGAAGAGGGAGCCACTGAGTTTATAGAATGAAGTAGGGGAAAACTCATCAAATCTGTGCTTCAGGAAAATCAGTTTTGAATAGAGGATAGACTGGAGTGGTGAGAGATGAGTCAGGGAGAGCAATGTAAGAGGCTACTACAATAGTCCAGCTTTAAAGTAATAAGAGTATGGAGCAAGAAGGTAGCAATGGCAAAAGAGAGAAGTAAAAACATGTTGTGAGGATAGAAAGGGCAGAATTTAACAAGTAAGACAAATGAGGAGGGAGGAGTGGGAGACAGTGGGCAGTCAAGGATGACACCTAATTTGCAAACACCAGATGATTGGAATGGTATCCTAGATAGTATTAGGGAAGTTTGTAAAAAGAAGAAAGTTGAGGAAGTGAAATAGGGAATGAAGATAATTTCAGTTTTGGACATTTGGGGTTGAAACTATCTATGGGACAACCAGTTTGAGAATTCTATTGGACAGTTGGTGCTGATAGACTGGAGGTCAGGCGAAAAGTTAAGGCTTCATCAAAGAACCTGAGCTTCATCTGCACAAAGATGATCATTAAATCCATAGGAATTGATGAGACAACAAGTGAAATAGTATAGAGGGAAAAGAGAAGAGAAGAGAAGAAAGCCCAAGTCAGATACTGGAAGGACCCTCCACAGATAGTGGGAGCGATATAAAAATCCAGCAAAGCAAACAGAGGAGTAGCAAGAGAAATAAAAGGAGATCCAGTTGAGTAAAGTCCTAAAAACAGGGAAAGGAGGGCATTGAGAACAAGACAGGATCAATAGTGTCATGGCCACAGAGAGGAATTTTGGAGGAGTGACAACTCTGTCTACATGAAGCCAGACTCCTCTGCATATGCTTAAAGTAGTTATGAAATGACTTGGGAAACACATTCTAAATGAGGAAGTTGAGGTAGAGCTTCTAATCCCCAGTTGCTCAGATTACAGGTATTAAGATTCAGCACTAGAAAACAGAGGATAGCTCCCCATTCCACTTCTTAAGAACTGGGGAAAGTGATTGAGAATTCAGCAATGGAGACCCCAGCACAGACCATGAAAAACACAGATCTCATCTCTACTGCACAATTTGAAACCCATGGTTACAAATGCATCAAGATCTGGTTTTACAGATTAGGAACAGGAACCAGGTTAAGAGACCTTGGCATTGGGGGCCTTTTCACCCTCCTATTGGGAATGACAGAAAGGTCAGGCTGATATCCCCAGAAATGGACATAGCCATTTGTCCTCCTGGAGTGAATTATTCTGCTTAGACATTCAATGGCATTGCTTTTGGTATGCATACACACACATACACACACAGAGGGAGAGAGAGAGAGAGAGAGAGAGAGAGAGAGAGAGAGAGAGAGAGAGAGAGAGAGAGAGAGAGAGAGAGAGAGAGAGAATTCTCTTTCCTTAATTTGTTTCAGTTACAAAGGTTACTGGGTCAAACCAATTAACACAGATTCTGACCAAAGCCAAGACTCAAGTGTCACAATACAAATACATATAAGGGGGATAGGAACCTAGGGAAGAATTGGGGACTCTAAAGTACCCCTAGCAACAGCTGGGGGCTAATGTGGTCATCGACAGATGGAAACCTTATGCCTCCTTCTTTCCTGTTAACAGACAAGGCTACTGATCATCCCTCAATAAAACTCATCCTGAAAGTTATTTGTCCAGATTCTGATGGGAATATAGCAGGCAAACTCATCCACATTCCTTTATCTGATCAGCAGCATGGCTAACTCTCTAAAGTTTGGGATACAGTATATGACACAAGAATAGAAACAAAAAATTAACTAGAATATATGACAACTGGTCTGCCCTGAACAACCAAGTTTATAAAGGCAAGCCCTTTTAGAACATTCTACCCCATCACTTTTTTCTCCTACTCTTACAACTGCCCTTGGGAATAGGGAAGTGGGTGGGTTCTTATTTCCGGGCTAAATCAAGTTTCAGAGGGCACCTAATGTTCCAGAACTCAAAGTTATGGTGAGAAGCAACATCAGAGCCCTGAGTTCCAAGGCATATTATGATTTACCCCACAGAATATTGGCTACTGGCAACCCAGGCAGACAGGAAAAAAAATGTTGGCAAAGACAGATCAATAGCCATGTCCCCCAGGTATTACTGGTACTGATGGCCAGAATTAACTGCTTAAAGCTTCTATTTTTCCAAGAATAGTTGGCTTTGGAAAAAAATTATTTTACTTAGAAAGACAAACAAATTTATTAGACAAGGTTTAGCAATCTTATCCCTCAAGCATCTTTCCACATCCCATATACATTTACTCCTCTTCACTTGCTTGCCTCCCATCACTCACCCATCTTTTATTTAATGCTTTGTTTTATATCATAATCACATCTACAAATATTGATGCCTCCAAATTAATTATTTCTTGAAAGGAAGAAAAAAATTAAGAAAAAGTGCCTAATTCAGTAACTGCATTGACAACATTTGCAGTCTTCTGCCTGGTAATCCCCTGCCTCTCTGTCCCAGAGAAGTATATATAATTATCTGTTTTCTGGGATCATGACTGGCCACTCAAGTACCTAAAGTTCAGTTTCCTTTTAGATAACTTTTTGTTTAAATTATTGTAGTCATTCTACATACTGGGTTTTTTTTTTCCATCAGGACTTACTCCATAGTGTATCACTTAATACAAATTTCTCCCTAAGGTTTTCTGAATTATTTATATTTTTTCCTTTATAATGATTTGCTGTTGTATTCATATATCATAGTTTGAAAAGGGGTATTTAAATTTTTTGATTAACAAGTATGCTTTTTATCTCCTTGTCAGCCTACCACCAATTTTTTAATAGTTTTCATTTATTAGATATATGCATGGGTAATTTTAGAACATTGACAGTTGACAAATCTTTTGTTCTAATTTTCCCCCCTTACCCCCCCCAGGTGGCAGGTTGACCAATACATGTTCAATATGTTAAAGTATAAATTAAATATAGTATCTGTATACATGTCCAAACAGTTGTTTTGCCATACAAAAAGAACTGGACTTTGAAATAGTGTACAATTACTCTGTGAAGGAAATCCAAAATGCAGGCAGACAAAATTAGAGGGTCTGCCACCAATTATTAAAATAAAAAGGAAATAAAATCTGTTTGTAATACATGTTTATTTAGTTAGTTATTTAATTGGGCAAAACAAATTCTGAAAATAGTCAAGTCCAAAAATGTGTATGCTTTATTCCACTTTATACATCTATTGTGTCTCTATAAGGAAGTAGATAGATACTTTATCACAGTCAATCATTTCATGATTAAGAGGTCTTCAATTTTTCAAAAGTATTCAACTTAATAGTGTTGATATAATGATATAAATTGTTTTCCTAGTTCTTCTTCACTTCACTCTACATCAAACCAGAAGTCTTCCCGGATTTTTCTAAAACCATTCCTTTCATTATTTTAAGAGCAAGATAATATTCCATTGTATACAGATACCACAATTTATTTATTCATTCCTCCTAGGGATGGATATCTCCTTAACTTGTTGTTTGCCACTAAATAATTTGTGTGATAATTTTTTCTTTCTTTGATCTCTTTGGGACACAAAGTTTAGTGATTTGGGGGGCAGAGTTCCAAGTCATATGCTTTAACTACTTCATAACTCCACAAATGATGTTGTAATAAGCTTATTTTCCTTCAGCTTCTCCAGCAATTGATATTTTCCCTTTTTTACCATCCTTGATATTTTGGTGGCTGTGAGGTGAAAAGTCAGTTTTCTTTGAAATGATTTTGAAACATATTTTCACATGGATATGGATAGTTTTGATATCTTCAATTGAAAACTGACTTAATAACATTGAAAACATATTAATTAAGGAATTCTAACAAATTTGAATCAATTTCTAATATGTCTAGAAAATAAGCTTTTGATTAGACATTTGATATGACAGAAGCTTACCGCATTAACCTGTTTCCATTTCAGTCTTGGCAAGCTTGAGAGTGTTCAAAAACTTTCCAATTTTATTTGATCAAAATGCTTCATTTTTTAAAAAATAATTTTCCCTAATCTCTTGTTTGTTCATATCATATTACCCTATTCACTAATTTGGAAGATGATTTGCTCCTTTTTCCTCTGATTTGTTTATGCTATAATCTTTTATAAATTATGTTTTCATTTGGAGCTAATCTCAGAGACCAGTTTTCAAGCCATTACTCCAGTAAAAGACGCCCATTTTGTTTCCAGTACTTTTTCCACTAATAAATGGCTTGTATTTATATTTTGGTATATATTCATCTTGGAATTAATCAATTTGTATAAAGACAATAATTACTTTTCTTTTATAATTCTAAACTGTTACCTGGATTGTAGGGACAATTCACATCTACACCAATAGTGTATTTATGTACTTTTCCCCATAACCCTTCAAATTTTAACTATCCCCATTTTTAAATTTAAAGTTAAAACTCCCTCTCTCTTTTTCTTCCATTGCCCTCTTTTTTAGAATTCAAGATAAACAAAAGCCATTACAAATATGGATAGATAGATAGACAGATAGAAAGATAGATGGATGGATGGATTATGCAAAACAAACTTCCATTAGATATGTCTAAAAAGGGGAAGAAAACAAGAGAAAGATAAGAAAATATTTTCAATCTGCACTCTGAGATGACTGGTTATCTTATTGAAGGAAGATAGAGTTTTATACCCCAAATCCTTGGAAAAGTCTTTGGTCATTGTGTCAATCAGAATTAGTATTTTTTTAACTGTACTGTATAAATTGTCCTAACTTTGTTCACTTCACATTGTACGAAAACATAAAAGTCTTAGCAGGCTTTTCTGAAATCATCTCTTCATCATTTCTTATACCAGAATAGAATTCAATCACACTGATACACCATAATTGGTTCAGTCACTCCTCTATTAATAGGCATAATCTCATTTTACAAATCTTTGTCACTGTAAGAAATTGGTGATATATAAGAACAGCTTTGCATGTTTTTATGTACATTTTACTCATGGGTCTTTTTCTTCCTTAATTTTTTGGGGAATACAATTATCTTTTGCGCAAAAGGACATAATAATATTTTGGATAGAGATCCAAATTTCTTTCCATAATGATTGGACTAGGTTACAAGCTCCACCAACACTCCATTAGTGTTCCTATTTTTCTACATTCCCTCTAGTCTTTGCTATTTTCCTTTTTTTCTTCATCTTGGGCAATTTCATGATTGTGAATTGCAACATCTGAATGATTTCAAGGTGCATTTTTCTTATTTAGAGAAATTTTCATATGGTTACTAAAAGCTTGGCTTTCTTCATCTTGTAAGGGATAGAAAATCCCAGAAATTACTCATAGAAAAGCAGAATTATTTATTAGAATCTCAAGAAGTGGACCCCTTCCTGGTCTGTGAACCAAATTCACAGCAGGAAAGAGCCACTCCATTGAAAATGTTCACGACTTTTATACATTTGAGACAAAGAACCTCCAAAATCCCACCCTCCACGTGTTGTGATTGGTCATACACTTCTGCACTCCCCTATTTTGGTCAGTGGAATGCAGCTTACAAAGTGATTTACAACCTTTGGCCACTTCATGCCATATTTGGGCAATGGAATGCAGCCTAGGCCTTCACATGACTGGGGCCTAGTGGCCCTGGTTTACCTTAGCTAGCAGTCTCTGATCAATATGTGCTTAACCTGTAAGTTCTTCACCATATCTTACTCCGCACACTCTGAAAACTGTCTTTTAACAATCAATTAGGAAATAATTCCAATTCTTGTATCCTTCTTTGAGTTCTCTCTACATTTTAATAATAAGATTTTGATTACAGGAACCTATGGCAAAGAATCTTTTCCCAGATGCCTGCTATTCTTTTCATTTTAGCGGCCGTGGTTTTATTTGTGCAAAAATGTTTTAATTTAAGGCAATCAGAATTATGCATTTTACCTCCTTACCTATCTCTTGTTTTATCATGAACTATTCCCCTATAGATGAATCTGACAAGTAATTCCTGCCATGCTCCATTAATTTCCTTAGGATAGCATTCTTTAATCTAAATCATGTACCCATTTTGAATTTATTTAGTATAGAGTATAACGTGTTGATCTATGTTATTTTACTTTCCAGGTTTCCCATGTTTTTCTCTAATAGCAAATTCTTGCTGCAATAGCTGAGATTTATCCAACACAAAGTGACTGTGCTCAATTATGTTTATTGTATACCTAATTTATTCCACTGATGCATTTCTTACTTATTACGAATAGCTGTGACAATTATAACTCTGTAGTATATTTCAGATCTAATGCTATTAGCCCTGCTTACTTGCCTTGTTTTTTCAATGCTTCCCATGATATTTTTGACCTTTTACTCCTCTAGATGAATTTAGGGTTTTTTTAGCTTTATAATGTAATTCTCAGGTAGTATTATTGACATGGCACTCATTAAGTAAGTTAATTTGGGCAGTGCTTTTAGGTAGTTTTAATTATATGGTAGCTTAGAATGTAAATGAGTAAGTAATATTTCTCCAAATTATGCACATCTTTATTTGTGTGAAAAGTGTTTTGTAATTCTAGTCATATAGTTCTTATATGTGTTTGTGTTGGCTGTTAGACTCTCAATTATTTAAAACTAGTTATTTTAATTCATATTTCTGTGCTGTTGGATTTTAAAGATAACGTGCAAAAATGTTGAGGATTTGTATGGGTTTGTGTTTAGACTTCAAATTTATTGAAGTTCTTAGTGATTCAGATTTAGTTTTTTAGTTGACTTTCTAGGATTCTCTAAGTTATCATACCATCTGCACAAAGTGATAGTTGTATTTTCTCCTTTTCTACGATTGTGGCTTCGATTTCTTTTTCTTGTCTTATCAGTATATCTAGCATTTCTAATAGATTAATGAACTGTAATATTTTAAATGGAAAATGTACCTTAAACCTGATTTGATGGAAATGGTTTCAGAATGTTTGTTCTCCAATAATGTCCAATTGTTTATGGCCCCATTTAGGGTTTTCTTGGCAAATATACTGCAATGATTACCATTTCCTACTCCAGATCATATTATTAAAAAGAAAAGTGTGAAAAACAAGGGCAGGTGACTTGTCCAGGTTACTAAGTGTCCAAGGTTAATTTCAATATTTCTGATGAAGAGGGCCAGTATTAAATAAGTTCATGTACAGGAAGAGTCCAGTCTAAGTATTACTTGAGACCTGCTTTCTATAAGGACATACAATTCAAAGCATTGGCTCACCACCTTCCTTGATAGTGATGAAAGATGTGCTTGAGATAAATTTAAGATATCTTGGGGGATAATGCATGTAATTGGAACAAACTATGCAATTTATGACTTTATTAGATAAATAATTTGTAATTCTAATTGTTCCAATTTATGAGTCTGTTAGATAAGCAGATTATTACTGCTAGTTACTGTTTAATGTTAATGTCAAACTAGAATGTTGGAAGTGATGTATCCCTGTAATCTTGGAATGTACACTAAGTAGCCTGAAAAAGTCTGGCATTCATGTGTACATAGAATCCCTTGTTCATGATGATAGTATATCTTTGTGAATTGTAGATGGCTACATATGTATCACAGGCTTTCACTGCCAGGAGAATACATTCTGTGCAACCCAATCCAAGAGAAATAACCATCCGCAGGGCACATCCAAGGAAGAGATGGGTTTTCTCTCAGACATAACATTATCAACATTTGAGGGGAAAATGAAGATGTGTAGCAAATGTCCAAAAAGAAGAGATTTACAAGGAAAAAATACAAAGGGGTGTGAAGGTGGGAATCCAGGATGCTGATGAGAGTGAGCATGCTGTTTCCCAACAGCATTACCAGGTACATCACCAGGAAAAACACATAAAGAGCTAGTGGGAGGCCTGAGTAAGGAGAAAGCCCGATTAAAAAACATTCAGTCACAGATGTGTAATTGCCCTTATTCATATAAATTTAAATGTGTCAATTTAGGGATTTGGGAAAGGACACCATAAAGAAACTGGAATGAACAATAACACATTTGTAATTATTCTCATACGTTAAATTATTTTTAAAATCTTGATATGTTTTCATTTATTCAGTGCTATAAGCATTTAAATATATGCAGAACAGCAAAAAAAAAATAGGAAAATACAAAAAAAAAGGTGTATGTGATGTGAGGCATATGTGAGCACCACTATTTGTAACAAAGTTTTCATGTGAGAGTAAAAACAAAAAAACAAAAAGTTTGGCATTATTAAAATATATGTTTAGAGAGTTTAGAGATCAATAAGATCAATATGAATTTTAGATAAACCCATCTGACTTACACGTGTCAAATTCATAACCACATCTCCCCATTCATTGGAGCTCTACTCCAACATTCTTCCACGGCTCCCTCCTTCTTCCCATTCCCGTTGTCCACATGATATATCATATCCTAGTCTCCAGATGCTCTTTAAATTTTGAATGCTGCACTCTTCTGAGATATCTTGGGATTTATTGCCTAGAATTCTTTCTTTCTAAAGGCCATACCTTAAACCTATATCACTCTGATGCTCATTGACTGGCCAGGTGAACATTGCTTGGGTCCTGATTAACTCACAATGAATATAAATGGAAATAATTTCTCTTTTGACCAGAAATACTAAGGGTCTTCCCCTCCCAGGTTTATTTTATTCATTCATTTTTATTTTTGACTAGGAGTAAGAGGCCATTCTTTGCCTCAATTGCACTGAATCACTAACTGGGTATGGCCTCAGTCAAACTGACATCTGTTGAGGACTTTAGCTTATATGGAGCCTCAATACTAAGCCTAACCATTTACTCTCTTTTCATATGAGATTAACATGTTTAAAAAAGATGACAAATTAAAAGTAGATTCATATAATTCTATCTTTTAAAAATAAATAGAATTTTTAAAATTTAAATTAAAAAAAAGACATTGGCTTAAAAATGCCAACTTCCATGCTGCATCCATAGCCATTTCCAGTTCTCCTGATCCACTGTGTCCAGATGGCTCTGGAGAAGAAAATGAGGCTGATGACCTTTCACAGCCTTCCCTCACTTAAACCTAATTTACTTGAATTCGTGATATTACCTCCCTTACGTCATGGTTCTCTTCAAAGATGAGACACAAATGACAACAAAATTCAATTTATCATATAGGTATATAATATATATAATATATATTATAATATATAATATAATATGATATAATAATATAATAATATATTGATATAATATATTAATATATAATAATATATTGATATAATATATTAATATATAATAATATATTAATATAATAATATATAATAATATAATATAATATATATAATATAACTATAATAGTGGGAGATCTCAACCTTGCACTCTCAGAATTAGATAAATCAAACCACAAAATAAATAAGAAAGAAGTCAAAGAGGTAAATAGAATACTAGAAAAGTGTAATATGATAGATCTTTGGCGAAAGCTAAATGGAAACAGAAAGGAGTATACTTTCTTTTCAGCAGTTCATGGAACCTATACAAAAATTGATCATATACTAGGGCATAAAAACCTCAAAATCAAATGAAGTAAGGCGGAAACAGTAAATGCATCCTTTTCAGACCACAATGCAATCAAAATTACATTTAATAAAAAGCCAGGGGAAAATAGACCAAAAAATAATTGGAAACTAAATAATCTTATACTAAAGAATGATTGGGTAAAACAGCAAATCATAGACATAATTAATGACTTCACCCAAGAAAATGACAATAATGAGACATCATGCCAAAATGTGTGGGATACAGCCAAAGAAGTAATAAGGGGAAGTTTTATATCTTTACAGGCATACTTACATATAATAGAGAAAGAGAATTCCAATGAATTGGGCTTACAGCTAAAATTGCTAGAAAAGGAACAAATTAAAAACCCCCAAACAAACACAAAACTTGAAATTCTAAAAATAAAAGGTGAGATTAATAAAATTGAAAGTAAAAAAACTATTGAATTAATTAATAAAACTAAGAGCTGGTTCTATGAAAAAACCAACAAAATAGACAAACCCTTATTAAACCTGATTAAAAAAAGGAAAGAGAAAAAGCAAATTGTTAGTCTTGAAAATAAAAAGGGAGAACTCACCACTAATGAAGAGGAAATTAGAACAATAGTTAGGAGCTACTTTGCTCAACTTTATGCCAATCAATTCGATAACTTAAATGAAATGGAAGAATTCCTTCAAAAATATAGCTTGCCCAGATTAACAGAGGAAGAAGCAAGTAATCTAAATAGTCCCATCTCAGAAAAAGAAATAGAACAAGCTATTAACCAACTCCCTAAAACAAAATCCCCAGGACCAGATGGATTTACAGGTGAATTCTACCAAACATTGAAAAAACAACTAACTACAATGCTATATAAACTATTTGAAAAAATAGTTATTGAAATGAGTCCTTCCAAATTCCTTTTATGACACAGACAAGATACTGATACCTAAACCAGGTAGACTGAAAATTGAGAAAAACTATAGACCAATCTCCTTAATGAATATTGATGCTAAAATCTTAAAAAAGATATTAGCAAAAAAGACTTCAGAAAATAATCCTCAGATAATACACTATGATCAAGTAGGATTTATACCAGGAATGCAGAGCGGATTTAATATTAGGAAAACCATTAGTATAATTGACCAAATTAATCATCAAATTAATAAAAACCATATGATCATTTAAATAGATACAGAAAAAGCATTTGATAAAATCCAACATCCATTCCTACTAAAAACGCTTGAGAGTATAGGAAAAAATGGACTATTCCTTAAAATAATAATGAGCATATATTTAAAAGCATCAGTAAGCATCATTTGTAATGGCGATAAACTGGAACCTTGTAAGATCAGGAGTGAAACAAGTTTACCCACTATCACCATTACTATTCAAAATAGTACCAGAAACACTAGCCTTGGCAATAAGAGCTGAGAAAGAGATTCAAGGAATTAGAGTAGGAAATGAGCAAATCAGACTATCACTTTTCACAGATGACATGATGGTATACTTAGAGAACCCCAAAGACTCTGATAAAAAGCTATTAGAAATAATTCAGAATTTTAGCAAAATCGCAGGATACAAAATAAATCAACATAAATCCTCAGCATTTTTATATATTACCAACACAATCCAACAGCAAGTGATACAAAGAGAAATTCCATTCAAAATAACTGTTGATATAAAATATTTGGGAATATATCTACCAAAGGAAAGTCAGAAATTATATGAGCAAAATTACTTGCCACAAAAATAAAGTCAGATTTAAATAATTGGAAAGACATTGAGTGCTCTTGGATAGGCCAAGAGAATATAATTAAAATGACAATACTCCCTAAACTAATCTATTTATTTAGTGCTATACCAATCAGACTCCCAAGAAACTATTTTAATGATCCAGAAATAATAACAACAGAATTCATATGGAACAACAAAAGGTCGAGAATGTCAAGGGAAGTAATGAAAAAAAATTAAATGAAGGTGGTCTAGCTGTACCTGATCTAGAACTATATTATAAAGCAACAGTCATCAAAACCATTTGGTATTGGCTAAGAAATAGACTAGTTGATCAGTGGCATAGGTTAGGTTCACAGGGCAAGATAGGGAATAAAAATAGCAATCTAGTGTTTGACAAACCCAAAGATCCCAAATTTTGGGATAAGTATTCATTATTTGACAAAAACTGCTAGGAAAACTGGAAATTAGTATGGCAGAAACAAGGCATGGACCCACATTTAGCACCACATACTAAGATAAGATCGAAATGGGTCCAAGATTTAGGCATAAAGAATGAAATCATACATAAATTAGAGAAACATAGGATAGTTTACCTCTCAGACTTGTGGAGGAGGAAGGAATTTGTGTCCAAGGGAGAACTAGAGACCAATATTGATCACAAAATAGAAAATTTTGATTACACCAAATTAAAAAGTTTCTGCACAAACAAAACTAATAATGCAAACAAGATTAGAAGGGAAGTAACAAATTGGGAAAACATTTTTACAGTTAAAGGTTCTAATAAAGGCCTCATCTCCAAAATATACAGAGAATTGAATTTAATTATAAGAAATCCAGCCATTTTCCAATTGATAAATGGTCAGAGGATATGAACAGACAATTTTCAGATGATGAAATTAAAACTATTTCCACTCATTAGAAAGAGTGTTCCAAATCACTATTGATCAGAGAAATGCAAATTAAGACAACTCTGAGATATCATTACACACTTGTCAGATTGGCTAAGATGACAGGAACAAATAAGAATGAATGTTGGAGGGGCTCTCAGAAAAATGGGACAATGATGCATTGTTGGTGGAGTTGTGAAAGAATCCAACCATTCTGGAGAGGAATCTGGAATTATGCCCAAAAAGTTATCAAAATGTGTATACCCTTTGACCCAGCAGTGCTACTCCTGGGCTTATATCCCAAGGAAATACTAAAGAAGGGAAAGGGACCTCTATGTGCCAAAATGTTTGCGGCAGCCCTTTGTGTAGTGGCTAGAAACTGGAAAATGAATGGATATCCATCAATTGGAGAATGGTTGGGTAAATTATGGTATATGAAGCCTATGGAATATTATCGTTCTGTAAGAAATGACGAACAGGAAGAATACAGAGAGGCTTGGAGAGACTTATATCAACTGATGCTGAGTGAAAAGAGCAGAAGCTGGAGATCATTATACACTTCAACAATGATACTGCATGAGGATGTATTCTGATGGAAATGGATATCTTCAACATGGAGAAGAGCTAATCCAATTAGTTGATCAATGATGAACAGAATCAGCTACAGCCAGAAAAGGAATACTGGGAAATGAGTGTAAACTGTGAGCACTTTTTTTTGTTTTTCTTCCCAGACTATTTTTACTTTCCGAATACAATTCTTCCTTTGCAACAACAACAAAATTTGGTTCTGCACATCCATGTTGTACCTAGGATATACTATAACATATTTAATATGTATCGGAATGCCTGCCATCTAGGGGAGGTGGTGGAGGGAAGGAGGGGAAAAATTCAGAACAGAAGGGAGTACAATGTTGTAAAAGAAAAAAAAATACCTAAATTTGGACAAAGCCATAAGTAAACACATGGTGTACAAGATGAGAATTGCTCTAAGTGCTGGCCATGACCTCTCCCAAAAAATTAGGCATCTACCCCTAACAATGTTTGTTGATTTAGCAAATGGCAGTAGGCAGAAATAAGAGAAAGGGATTAGGGAGTTTGCAGAAGAAGGTTAATTGCCCCTCTCAACTTCCATTGGCTTCTGACATCTTTATAAGTACCTTGGTAGATAGGTGCTTCATCAACACTTCTCCCTTCTCCACAAGAAATCTATCCATACTTCTTCAGCAAAATGAAGTTCTCCATTTTTCTCCTCCTGACTGCTCTAGCTGGAATCCTGATGGGAGCTGGTGAGTATGGCCATTTCCCAGTCCCTCCTTCAGCAGAAGTCTAAAATTCCAAAGAGGGCCTGAGACCAATTTTTCCACATTCCCACTTCACAGAATAAGATAGTTACCCTTCATGGAGTCATGTTAACCTTCTCTAAGACCAATCACTCATCCATAGAAAGAGAGTTCCAAATATCGTTCAATTGTTTTGACCTGTGTCTGATACTGTGACACCATAATGGGGTTTTCTTGTTACACATATTCAAGTGGTTTGTCATTTCCTTTATGTCTTATTTTATACTTGAGGATACTAAGAAAAAAAGAGTTAAATGACTTACCAAAGAAGTCACATAGCTAATAAGTACCTACCTGATGCTAGATATCTAGATATCCAGATATCTAAAAGATAAATCTTCCTGACTCCAAACCTTTCATTCTATACACTGTGCCACCTTTAAAAGAAAAAGTATCATTTTAGAGAAAAGCCTTAAAATGTATATTTTTAAGAATTGCATTAAACTTAATTATGAAATATATATTTTAAATCATGGGCACATAATTTATTGATCTCTAATTATAAGTGACTCTATTATATGCTGAAATATACATTTTAACTGATACCAGAGAACTTTTGTATTTACTTCTTCTCTGCTGGGTTGTCCATTTCATGATTTTACGTATTAACACTACTATCAAAAGGCCAAAATTAATGATTCCTTGTCTCCTGAAGACTCTTGGTAAGTCATTCCATTATTTACTCCAATAAATATGTCAGAATAAAGATTTTATGAGTTATGCTAGTTGTTCTTTTGAACAAGATGCCCAACCAAACCTTGAAAGGAAATATTTGCTAAAATGTGCATCAAGAGTTACACTAGGTGAGTAAAGATGCTGAATAATAATAAGACCACAATAAGGGCCAAGAACTGAGAAGGGAATCATTTCCTAGGAGCTCTCTACTTACCAGGATGAAATTCTTTTTCTAATACTATGTGATCACCTCATATCTCAGTGCCACATTTTGGAAATTCTTACACAACTTCAATTTTTTTTTCATTATTATTGTTTCTATTATGCTAATCTGCGATCAGTGATCTTTGATGTAGCTATTATATTTGCTTTTGGGAGCCACAAACTGTACCCATATAAGAAATGTTTTTTGTGTTCTGACTACCCCATCATGCAGTTGTTCACCACCTCTCTCCCTGTTCTTGCTCCTCTATATTCTAGGTTACACACTACTGAAATCAGCTTAATTAGTAAGCCTACAACGAACTCTTTGTGTTAAAGTAAAATGAAGTATCCATCTATGAGGCAAAATTTTTTGTTAACTTATTTATTTAAATTGAACAGTCAGCCCAATTTTCAACAACTACTACTCTGATCAGTCAGCAGCCATCAACATGGAAGCAAGACCCTCCACAACTAAAAAGATCAAAATTTCCTGAAAGTTCAGGTAATAGTTAGCCATTTTTAGCAATAAAGTATTTTAATGAGGCAGATAGGAGATGCCAAAGGCATAGAGTGCCAGGTTCAGAGTCAGGAAGATTCATTTTCCAGAGTTCAAATCTGACCTCATATTATTTGTATGATCCTGAGAAAGTCACTTAATCTTGTTTGCCTCAGTTTCCTCATCTATAGAATGGAGTAAAGAAGGAAATGGCAAACCACCGCACTATCTTTGCCATGAAAACACCAAATTGTGACAAAAAGTCAAATACGACTGAAACGTCACTGAATGACAAAATTTTTAAATAAAATTTTAAATTTTTTAGAGTTCTTAAGGATACAAATATTCATTTTATACTATTTAACCAATGGGGTGTCTGAATTTTTAAAAAATTATTTATATACAGTCATTAATAGACAAAAATTCTGCCCAGGGTCTTTCTAATGCAAATGTACCTTGACTGTAGCTCCATTTATATAAGTAAACCTGACTTGTAAATATTTTAGTTTCACTCTTCTAAAAAGTTACCAAAGGTGAAAACAACTCCAAGAATATTGGACCTATTTTTTTTATTATTATTGTTTTATTTTTCTGCTTATACATATATATATATATTTTTTTTCTCTTTTTCCTTTTCTTTTCTCCTTTTCTTTCCTTTTTTTTCAATCTTTTATTATATATTTTTTATAATATTATCCCTTGTATTCATTTTTCCAAACCATCCCCCCTTCCCTCCACTCCCCCCCCCCCCCCACGACAGGCAATCCCACACACCCCACATGTGCCACAATACAACCTAGACACAATACACGCGTGCAAACACCACCCTCCCGTTGCACAACAGGAACCAGACTCCGAAGGTACATGTAACCTGGGCAGACAGACACCAGTGCCAACAATCTGCATCCACCTCCCAGCGCCCCCTCCCTGGGCGCAGCCATCCCTGTCCACCACTGATCAACCGGAAGTGAGCTGGCTCCCCCCCAACGCCAAAGACCTCCACCACCATCAGAATACATCCTCATACAGCACTGCTGTCGAAGTGTACAGCGATCCCCCGGCTCCGCTCATCTCACTCAGCATCAGCAGATGTAAGTCTCTCCAGGCATCCCTGCACTCCCCCCGCCGGTCACCTCCCACAGAGCAACAACATTCCACAACATTCATACACCACAATTCACCCAACCACTCCCCAACTGATGGACACCCATCCATCCCCCAGTCTCCAGCCACAAGAAAAAGAGCTGCCACAAACACCCCGGGACACACAGGTCTCCCTCTGTGCCACAGTATCTCCTTGTGACACAAGCCCAGTAGTAGCACCTCTGGGTCAAAGGGTATGCACAGTTTGATAACTTTTTGGGCATAGTTCCAAATTGCTCTCCAGAATGGCTGGATTCTTTCACAACTGCACCAACAATGTATTAGTGTTCCAGTTTTCCCACATCCCCTCCAACATTCATCATTATTTGTTCCTGTCATCTTAGCCAATCTGACAGGTGTGTAGTGGTATCTCAGAGTGGTCTTAATTTGCATTTCTCTGATGAGTAGTGATTTGGAATACTCTTTCATGTGAGTGGATATAGTTTCAATTTCTTCCTCTGAGAATTGTCTGTTCATATCCTTTGACCATTTATCAATTGGAGAATGGTTCGGTTTCTTATAAATTAGGGTCAGTTATATATTTTGGAAATGAGACCTTTGTCAGAACCTTTGTTTTTAAAAATATTTTCCCAATTTGTTACTTCCCTTCTAATCTTGTTTGCATTAGTATTGTTTGTACAGAAACTTTTTAGTTTGATATAATCAAAATCTTCTATTTTGTGATCAATAATGATCTCTAGTTCTCCTCTGGTCATAAATTCCTTCCTCCTCCACAAGTCTGAGAGGTAGACTATCCTCTATTCCTCTAATCTATTTATTATCTCACTCTTTATGCCTAAATCATGGACCCATTTTGATCTTATCTTGGTATATGGTGTTGTGTGGATCCATATCTAATTTCAGCCATACTAATGTCCAGTTTTCCCAACAGTTTTTTCCAAATAATGAATTTTTATCCCTAATGTTGGTATCTTTGGATTTGTCAAAGATTAGATTGCTATAGATGTACCCTTTTTTGTCCTTTGTATCTAATCTGTTTCACTGATCTACCGGTCTATTTCTTAGCCAATACCAAATGGTTATGGTGACTGCTGCTATATAATATAGCTTTAGATCAGGTACACTTAGACCACCTTCCTCTGAGTTTTTTTTTTTTCATTAGTTCCCTTGCAATTCTCGACCTTTTATTCTTCCATATGAATTTTCTTGTTATTTTTTCTAGGTCATTGAAATAGTTTCTTGGGAGTCTGTTTGGTATAGCACTAAATAAATAGATTAGTTTTGGGAGTATTGCCATCTTTATTATATTCGCTCGGCCTATCCAAGAGCACTGAATGTCTTTCCAATTATTTAAATCTGACTTTATTTTTGTGGCAAGCATTTTGTAATTTTTCTCATATAATTCCTGACTTTTCTTTGGTAGATGGATTCCCAAATACTTTATACTCTCAACATTTGTTTGGAATGGAATTTCTCTTTGTATCTCTTGGTGTTGCATTTTGTTAGTGATATATAAAAATGCTGAGGATTTATGTGGATTTATTTTGTATCCTGCCACTTTACTGAAATTTTGAATTATTTCTAGTAGCTTTTTAGCAGAGTCTTTGGGGTTCTCTAAGTATACCATCATGTCATCTGCAAAAATTGATAGTTTGATTTCCTCATTTCCTACTCTAATTCCTTGAATCTCTTTCTCCGCTCTTATTGTCGAGGATATCATTTCTAGTACTATATTGAATAGTAATGAGGATAGTAGGCAACCTTGTTTCACTCCTGATCTTACATGGAAAGGTTCCAGTTTATCGCCATTACATATGATGTTTACTGATGGTCTTAAATATATGCTCCTGATTATTCTAAGGAATAGTCCATTTATTCCTATACTCTCAAGTGTTTTTAGTAGGAATGGATGTTGGATTTTGTCAAATGCTTTTTCTGCATCTATTGCGATGATCATATGGTTTTTATTAATTTGATTATTAATATGGTCAATTATACTAATAGTTTTCCTAATATTAAACCAGCCCTGCATTCCTGGTATAAATCCCACTTGGTCATAGTGTATTATCCTGGAGATGATTTTCTGAAGTCTTTTTGCTAATATCTTATTTAAGATTTTACCATCAATATTCATTAAGGAAATTTGTCTATAGTTTTCTTTCTCAGTTTTCGATCTACCTGGTTTAGGTATCAGTACCATGTCTGTGTCATAAAAGGAGTTTGGTAGGACTCCTTCTTCCCCTATTTTTTCAAATAATTTATATAACATTGGGGCTAATTGTTCTTTAAATGTTTGGTAGAATTCACATGTGAATCCATCTGGTCCTGGGGATTTTTTCCTGGGGAGTTGATTAATAGCTTGTTCTATTTCTTTTTCTGAAATGGGACTATTTAAGCAATTTATCTCCTCCTCTGTTAATCTAGGGAGCCTATATTTTTGGAGGAAGTCATCCATTTCACTGAAGTTATCAAATTTATTGACATAAAGTTGGGCAAAGTAACTCCTTATTATTTCTCTAATTTCCTCTTCATTGGTGGAAAGATCCCCCTTTTCATTTGTAAGACAATTTAATTTTTCTCTTTCTTTTTTCTGATCAAATTTACCAAAGGTTTATCTATTTTATTGGCTTTTTCATAAAACCAACTCTTGGTTTTATTTATTAATTCAATAGTTTTTTTTTTTTTACTTTCAATATTATTGATTTCTCCTTTTAATTTTTGTATTTCAAGTTTAATTTTTGGTTGGGTGTTTATAATTTGGTCTTTTTCTAGCATTTTAAGTTGTAAGCCCAATTTGTTAATCTTCTCTTTCTCTATTTTCTTCATATAACCTCTAAAGATATAAAATTTCCCCTTATTACTGCTTTAGCTGCATCCCAAAGATTTTGGTATGATGTCTCATCATTGTCATTATCTTGGGTGAAATTATTAATTGTTTCTATAATTTGCTCTTTCACCCAGTCATTCTTTAAGATGAGATTATTCAGTTTCCAATTACTTTTTGGTCTATTTATCCCTAACTTTTTACTGAATGTAGCTTTTATTGCATTGTGATCTGAGAAGAAGGCATTTATTATTTCTGCCTTCCTACATTTAATTTTGAGATCTTTATGTCCTAATATATGGTCTGTTTTTGTATAGGATCCATGAACTGCTGAGAAGAAAGTATATTCCTTTCTATTGCCATTCAGTTTTCTCCAAAGGTCTATCATACCTAGTTTTTCTAATGTTCTATTTACTTTTTAAATTTCTTTCTTATTTGTTTTGTGGTTTAATTTATCTAAATCTAAGAGTGCAAGGTTGAGATCTCCCACTATTATAGTTTTACTGTCTATTTCTACTTGCAATTCTCTTAACTTTTCCTTTAAAAAGTTAGATGCTATACCACTTGGTGCATATATGTTTAGTATTGATATGGCTTCATTATTTATGCTACCTTTCAGCAGGATATAGTTTCCTTCCTTATCTTTTTTAACTAGATCAATTTCTGCTTTTGCTTGATTTGAGATAAGGATAGCTACCCCTGCTTTTTTGGCTTTACCTGAAGCATAATAGGCTCTGTTCCAACCTTTTACCTTTACTCTGTATGTATCTCTCTGCTTTAAGTGTGTTTCCTGTAAACAACATATTGTAGGGTTCTGATTTTTGATCCAGTCTGCTATCCGTCTCCATTTGATGGGAGCGTTCATCCCATTCACATTTACAGTTAAAATTACTAATTCTGTATTTCCTGCCATCATATTATCCCCAGATTATTCTTTTTCCCTTCACCCCCTGATCCCCCTCCCCGATATTTAATTTACAGACCCGCCCTTGTGACGCACAGCCCTCCCTTTTTTTAGTATCCCTCCCACCTCCCTCCAAGTCCCTTCACTTATTCTCCTTTTCCTTTTCCCTTTTCCTCTCCCCCCTTTTAATGAGGTGAGAGAAAATTCTCTGAAAAGCAAATATGTCAATTATTTACTCTTTGAGCCTCTTCTGATGAGAGTAAGATTCACACAATGATTCTCCCCCTCACTAAATTCCCTCAGATATGGTGTATTTTCTATGCCGATTCCTGGGATGTAGTTTCCCTCTTTTTATCATTCCTTCCCCTTTTTCTGAAACAACCTCCTTCCATTTACTACATCCCCCTTTTTTTCTTTTATATCAGTAAAATCAAATTATCCATGAGTACTTTTTATATACCCACAACAGAGTTACAGTTCTCAAGGGTTCTGTGTACCTTTTTCTGTTTCTTTTCAATCTTGTGGATGTAGATGAAATTTTTTGTTTAAGTCTGGTTTTTTTCTTAGAAACATATAGAACTCCTCTATTTCATTGAATGACCATCTTCTTCCATGGAAAAAGATGCTAAACTTAGCTGGGTAGTTTATTCTTGGTTGCAGTCCTTGATCTCTTGCCTTTCGGAATATCAGGTTCCAGGCCCTTCTATCTTTTAATATGGAGGCAGCCAGATCTTGGGTGACCCTTATTGTGGCACCTTGGTATTTAAATTGTTTTTTTCTAGCTGCTTGCAAGATTTTCTCCTTTGTGTGGTAATTCTGCAGCTTAGCCACAATATTGCGTGGTGTTCTTTTTTTAGGGTCTAATTCAGAAGGAGTTCGATGAATTCCTTCAACATCTACTTTCCCCTATGTTTCTATTATCTCTGGACAGTTCTCTTTGATAATTTCCTGTAAAATAGAATCTAGGCTCTTTTTTTGGTCATAGTTTTCGGGAAGTCCAATGATCCGCAGATTATCTCTCCTAGATCTATTTTCCAGGTCTATAGATTTTCCCAGTAAGTATTTGACGTTATTCTCCAGGAGAAAGGCAGCAGGTTTACTCCATTTGGAGTCAGGAAGCCCATTGTCTAATTTCACACTTGCTAGTTGAGTGAGGTTGGAGAAATCATTTAATTTCTCTGAGTCTCAGTTTCCTCATCTTAAAAATTAATAAATAGGATGAGTTGGGAGGGAAATCTATAGAGATCTTTTCCATTAAAAGCTTTGCTCCTACTGGAGGTGGGGCCATGAGTAGAAAGTTTGGGGGACTTCTATCATGTATGTATGGACTATTCTAACAACACAACACGAACTATGTCAGATGGAGGAATCCTTGAAGACACCATAAAGAGATTAAAGGAGATTATGGGTGAGTATGTGCAACAGGGGCCCCAGAATGAATCCCTACATCATCTCCTTCTTGGGCCTTTAACCTTTGTGTCCAAGCCCTAAAATGAATAGGCCATTCTCCAAACCTAAGCAAAAGATGTAAAACTATTTTGGAAGCTGAGGGTAGATAAGCCTTTTCTTTTTGGTACAATGCATAACACTGAACTTTCTAACATGCCCAAGGTCAGACAGGAAACAAACATTCATTAATCAGGTCAAATATGTCAGGCTCTGGGCTATGCACTGGAGATAGGATGAAAGGCAAAAAAAGTCTCTGCCCTTAAGAAGTCTATATTAGGGGGAAATGCAATATGAATCCTAGATGAATAAAAAATATAAAGAAAGACTATATGACAACAACCTGGAAAGGACAAAGAATTGGGAAGACCAGGTAATGACTCCTACAGAGGCAGGGCTTGAACTGAGTCCAGAAAGAATACTGGGAACAGGGCAGAGCATTCTGGCCAAGGAAAGTGGCCAGCACAAAGACAAAGGGATGGAAGATGGAAGAAGTCCCTTCCTGACCTAAAATTATTCTTTGAATCTTTTCCTTTTTGCAGTTTAATAGACAAATGTGATTTCTCCAAGAAATCCCTTCAGAAATACAATTACAAAAATACAATCATTCTGGACCCACTTCAAATCCAGCCTCTGCAGGAGGCCTAAATGGTCCTCCCAGTTCTTGTCCTTTCCACATATACTTTCTTTCTCTATCTTGTATTTGTGAGAAATCATTCATTTGGTAGACACATTTCTTTATTCTTCATACGAGCTACTTTGGTTGTTCCTCTCTCTATTTTATGTGTGCACTTGGTGTGAAGGATCTGGGTAATACTCACTCCTGACTGAGGGTGCTTATAGAATTTGACAGGGTTGGAAGACAGGTAGCCAGGTCCTCCTGAATCACCCCAGACTTTCCCATTTCCCAGCATCCTTTCTGTATCACCTTGAGCCCAAGTTTGGGGACAGAGCTTAGAACTTATGCCAGAATGAGACAAGGAGGACATAATAGGGGCTGAGGGACATGTTTTCCTGCTTTGCAGATTAAACTGCCTCAATACTAAGCCTAAACATCTATTCTCTTTTCATATGAGATTAGCATGTTTAAAAAAGATGACAAATTAAAAGTAGATTCATATAATTCCTTCTTTTAAAAATAGATTTTTTAAAATTTAAATTAAAAAAAAAAAGACATTGGCTTAAAAATGCCAACTTCCATGCTGCATCCAGAGCTATTTCCAATTCTCCTGATCCACTGTGTCCAGATGGCTCTGGAGAAGAAAGTGAGGCCCATGACCTTGCAGAGCCTTCCCTCACTTAAACCTACTTTACTTGAATTCATGACATTACCTCCCTTATGTCATGGTTCTCTTCAAAGATGAGAGACAAACGACAACAATATTCAAGTTATCATATAGGTTTCTTTTTTTCTTTTTCTCCCCCATCCGTAGATGGGTACCATTAGATATAGCAGATGGACAGAGAGATAGAAATAAAGGTATTGTATAAATTCTTCTACTTACGAGTTCTTTCTGAAGAAATCTCTAGAATACTTTTTTAATATGACATGAATTGGAAATCATCCGACCTAGAATTAGGGAGTTGGAAAGCCATCTTTCCAGAGAGAAACTCAGAGGTCTCTGTTTGGTCTGGCAGAGAGACCCTCCACTATAATAATGCCAAATGAGTAGAAAGTTTCTCTCATCCACTGCCCTTGGGTCTAGCTGATAAGGTAGGCCTTCTCCCGTGGTTTAATTTGATTTAATTATTTGATAACAATTACCAGGACTGTTGGCCATGAACTCTCTGCTGACATATTATGCATTTACACCTCATAACCCTTGTTGACTTAATAAATGTTTTTGGACAGAAATAAGGGAAAAGGAATAGGAAGTTTAAAGAGGAAGGAGGTAAAAAGGCTTCTCTCAATTTCCATTGGCCTCTGGCATCTTTATAAGTGCCTTGGTAGTTTGGTGGTTTCATCAACATTTCCCCCTCCTCCTCCTCAAGAGACCTCTCCATATTTCTTCAGCAAAATGAAGTTCCCAGTTTTTCTCCTCATGACTACTCTAGCTGGAGTTCTGATGGGAGCTGGTGAGTATGGTCCTTTCCCCTGTCCCTCCTTCAACAGAGCTCTAGGACTCAAAAGAATACCTGAGCTCAATTACCCCAGATTCCCAATCAGAGAAGAAGCCAGTCACGCTTCTTGGGGTCATGTTATTCTTCTCTAAGATCAATCACTGATCCACAGAAAGTTCCATATTGTTGGATTGTTTTTCACCTGTCTGACCTTTTGTGACAACAACTGGGGTTTTCATGCCATAGATACTGAAATGGTTTGCCATTTACTTTTCTACCTTATCTTATAGTTGAGGAAACAAAGGCTAATAGGGCTAAATGACTTACCAAGAGTCACACAGCTAACAACACAGAGGCTAGATATCTAGATATCAAGAAGATAAATCTTCCTGACTCCCAATCTAGCATTCTATCCACTGTGCCACCTTTAAAGGAAAATGAATAATTTTAGAGAAAAGCCTTAGAATATAACTTTTTTAAGAGTTGCATCGCATTTCATCTTGAAATATTTTAAATCACAGGCATATAATTTATTTAATTCTAATTATGAGAGATTATATTATGTACTGAAATATACATTTCAACTGATGCCAGAGAAGTTTTAAATTTACTTTCTCTCTGCTGGGTTGTCCACTTTATTAGTTTATATATTAATGTAATACTTTAACCAAAAACCAAAAAGAATTATTCCTTGTCTCCTAAAGGTTCTTGGTTTTTGTTCCTTTATCTATTCTTAATAAACATATTAGAATAAATATTTTATGAGACAAGCCAATTGTATCTTTGAAAGAGAGGCCCAGCCAGTCCCTGAAAGAAAATATTGGAGGGAAAGAGCATCAGAAGGGAAAAGGTAAGTGGGAAGAGATACAGAATAAGCACTGCCAAAAGAGCCAAGAATTGAGAAGGGATTCACCCATGTCCTAGGAGCTTCCTATTTTCCAGAAAGGGAAGGAAAAAACCATGACAGCTCTAGATCTGGCTGAGCTCTCTTGGCTCTAGTTGGCTGATAGGGAATCCAAGAAGACCAGGGCAAGTAAGCTCATACAAGTCACTTAACCTCTTAATGTTCTCTGCAATTCTCTGAAACTATACCTTACTAATTCCTCCAAAAATGTACTGACCTACAATGACAAAGACAAAGAAGATAGAGACTGACAGAGAAAGAGAAGGAAAAGAGATAAAGAAAAATAAAGAAGGAAGAGAAAGAGAATGAGAGAGAAAGAAAAGGAGAAAGGAAGAGAAAGCAAGAAAGGGAAAAAGAGAAAGAGCAAGAAAGACAAAGAGGAGGCAGAAAGAGGAAGAGAAAAGAGAGAAAAGGCAGAGGAAAGAGAAAAGAGAAAGAGAAGTAATGATTCCTCTACAAGGACTTCTCTGCATCAAAATTCACAGATCCAGAGACAGGGTTCTCTCTCCCCTAGAATAAACATGAATAAATGCACAATAAGCAAGAAGCAAAATATTTCTACTACCATACCTACATGTGGTCTCCTTTACTTTCTTACCATCTGATGCCTTCGAACACAGTCTGATTAACCATCTGGCATTACATGTTGTAGTACTCAGATTCTGATGCATTCTCAATGCTCTCAGTAGAAATTGAGATTCTGCTATGAACGGCAATGAGAAAACCATTTGTACATATTCTAATACTGCCATGAAAGAGATTGCCTGAAAGGAAATTTACTGGTCGTGGAAATTGCCTCTTCCAATAATGGTTGTTAGTGCTTTCTCTGAGAGTTACTCTTCAAGAGTTGCCCCAAAGTTCAATGGCACTAGTGATAGGTACTTCCTGGAATCAGGAAGAACTTAGCTCAAATCTCATCTCAGATACTTATCAGCTGTGTGACCATTTCCCCTTCTATAAAATTAGTTTGGAGAAGAAAATGGCAAACCAGAATTTTTGCCAAGAAAATTTCAAAGCGGATCACAAAGTCAGATAGAATTGAAAGGACTAAACAAGAACAGATCATTCAAAAATTAAGTGGCTTGACCAGGATCACACAGCTAGGACATGTTGTTACAGGAACTTTTTGAACCCACATTTTCCTACCTCTATTCAACAATTTAAGCAGCTTCTCAAATCTTACATATATATATATATATATATATATATATATATATATATATATATATATGTAAGAAAAAGAGAAGCCGTTTTGATATATAGATATATATAAAGCGGCTTTTCTTTTTTTGAGGAGATAGGAGCCTGAAATTAAATAATTCAGCTATCAATAGGGCCATTTTAAGAGAGGTATATCATGTTTTTTTTTAAAATACACATTGCTTTATTAATCATGTTGGAAGAGAAAAATCAGAGCAAAAGGGAAAAACCATGGGAGAGAAAAAAAACAGAAAAAAAGAAGTGAACATAACATGTGTTGGTGTATATTCACTCTATACTTTTTTTCAGAATGCAGATATCATCCTGTCTAAAGTCTATTGGGATTGATTGGGCTAACAAAGTCTAGCATGGTTTAGCTGCAAGGATTCTTAACTTTTTGTGCTTTATTAGTTTGAGGAACTTAGAAAGCCATTTTCTGAATGTGATTTATATACATATATATATGTGTGTGTGTGTATGTATATATATATATACATGCATGTGTAATATACATATATGTAATAAAATATGCAAGACTGCATTAAATACAATATGTGTATAATTTGTCCAAACAGTTATTTTGCTGTGCAAAAAGAATTGGACTTTGACATAGTGTACATTTAGCCTATGAAGGAAATCAAAAATGCAGGACGACAAAAATAGAGGGATTGGGAATTCTATGTAGTGGTTCATAGTTATATCCCAGAGTTCTTTCGCTGGGTGTAGCTGGTTCAGTTCATTACTGCTCTATTGGAATTGATTTGCTTCATCTCACTGTTGGAGAGGGCCACATCCATCAGAATTGATCATCACATAGTATTGTTGTTGAAGTATACAGTGATCTCTTGGTCCTCAGGCAGTTTATTATTGCAGAAAATACATAGTCTGAGACAACATTGCCTCCCTCTGCTCTTTCATGGATTCTGGGTCATTAAATTCAAAGTTTACATGGGAAGTGATTGGGGGTTGGTTTCAAGGGGAACATTTGGTAGTCGTCAATAATTCCTTGAAAGTTCTCCCAATCTCAATCTGCCATCTGGGGGAGGTGGGGGGAGGAGAGGAAAAGTTGGAACAAAAGGTTTTGCAATTGAGAATGCTGAAAAATTGCCCTGCACATATCTTGTAAATAAAAAGCTATTAAAAAAAAAAAAAAGAAAAGAAAGTTCTCCCAATCCTAAAATTATGATCACTCCAGGTCAGTGTGAATTGATTGAATTAATGAATGGATTTTAGAGGGCCTTCTGAAGCAGGGAGAGAACCTCACTATTCCTCTCCAGGCCTTCCCACATAAAGGCAGACCTCCATCACTTAACTGCACTTTGCTGATATTGCAGGGTTTCATTGTTTTTGCAAATTAAAGATTTATGGCATCAAGCAAGACTGCTAGCACCATTTTTTCTAACACTATGTGGCCATCTCATATCTCTGTGTCACATTTTGCAATTCTTGCACTATTTCAAATTTTTTCATTATTATCATATCTGTTATGGTAATCTATGATCAGTGATCTTTGATGTAACTATTATATTTGCTTTTGGGAACTATAAACTGTACCCATATTTCATAGCAAATAATCAATAAATGTTGTGTGTGTTCTGATTGCTCCACCATCCAGCTGTTCCTCATTTCTTTCTCTCTCCTTGTCCTCCTTATCCTAGGTCACACAGCAATCCTGAAATTAGCTCAGTTAGTAACCCTACAATGGCCTCTAAATGTTAAAGTAAAAAGAAGTGTCCATCTAAATGGCAAATTTCTTCGTTGTCTTATTTTTTAAAGGGCTACAGTCAGTCCAACTTGCAGCAACCACTATCCCGTTCAGTCAGCAGCCATCAACATGGAAGCAAGACCCTCTACAACCAAAAAGATCACATTGTTGAAAGTTCAAATAATGGTTAGCAATGTTTGGCAATAAAGTATTTTAATGAGGCTGATAGGAGCTGCCATAGTGCACAGAGTGCCAGGCTCAAAGTCAGGAAGATTTACTTTCCAGAGTTCAGATTTGACAGCAAACATTTACTGCCAGTACAACCCTGGGCAAGTCTTGTTTGCTTCAGTTTCCTCATTATAAAATAAGGTAGAGAAGAAAATGGCAAACCACTGCAGTATCTTTGTCACAAAAGTACCAAATAGTATCAGAAAGAGTCCAATATGAAGAAAGCACGACTGAATGACAAAAATTTTAATTAAGATTTAAAAATTTTTAGAATTTCTTCAGGATACAAATATTTATTTTATAAAATTTGACTAATAGAGCTTCTTAGAAAAAAGATAAGTGCAGTCATTAATAGGCAAAAATTCTGCCCAGGATTTTGCTAATGCAAATGCATCTTGATTCTTTCTATATGTATATAAGTAAACATAACCTGAAAAGATTTTAGTTTCACTCTCATTTTAGAAAAGGCTACCAAACGGGAAAAACTACTTCAAGAACATCTTTTATTATTATTATTGTTTTATTTTTCTGGTTATACATATATATATCAACTAATAGACATTTCTTTATAAATCGTGTTGGGAGAGAAAAAGCAGCAAAAAAGGGAAAAACCATGAGAGGGAAAAAAAAAAAGGGCAAAAGCATGGGTTGATTTACATTTAATCTCCATAGTTCTCTTCCTGGATACAGAACCAAATTTTATTTGGATTGCAAATTTATTAGACTTGATACTACTACACATTTAATAGGCAAAAGTATAGTATTATATAACCTTTATATGCACTTGGAAGCCAAAAAATTGGTGGAATTCATTTTACTGCAAAACTCACATTATTGTTATGGTCTAGAAGTACACCTGCAATATGCCTGAGGTATACTTGCACTGCCCTTTCCTGCAAAGGAGATAAGTCTCTCTAGACTGACAAACTGCTTCTCTGTCTAAGAAGTTCCCTATCTTACTGAACAAGACCCCAAAATCCATGCACTAGGGAGAGATCTTTTGTTACTCTTTACAGCCTGGCTACTATTCAGATACCTTTCACTCCCTAAAGGATGAGAATTTGAGTACCTGAAAATTTAAAAATTAATTCTGCAGCTGGACAGGATTCTAATACACCAGTCTCAGAGAGGGTCCCACAGGACACTGCTGCACAGAACAAAGCCCCAAAGACCACTCCAGCAACAAAGACAACTTCAGCTGCCCAAAGGACAACAGAGTCTAAAAGTGAGTATCTATCTTGCTGCTCTATCCAAGAAGTTCCCTATCTTGCTGAACAAGACCCCAAAATCCATGCACTGGGGAGTGATCTTCTGTTACTCTTTACAGCCTGGCTACAATTCAGATACCCTTCACTCCCTAAGAGAGGGAGAATTTGAGAATTTGAGTACCTGAAAATTTAAAAATTAATTCTGCAGCGGTACAGGATTCTAATACAACAGCCCCAAAAATGGTCCCACAGGACACGGCTGCACAGAACAATACCCCACAGACCACTCCAGCAACAAAGACAACTTCAGCTGCCCAAAGGACAACAGAGTCTAAAAGTGAGTATCTATCTTGCTGCTCTGTCCAAGAAGTTCCCTATCTTACTGAACATGAACCACAAAATCCTTGCACTGGGGAGTGATTTTTTATTCTCTTTACAGCCTGGCTACTATTCAGATAACTTTCACTCCCTAAGAGAGGGAGAATTTGAGTACCTGAAAATTTAAAAATTAATTCTGCAGCTGGACAGGATTCTAATACACCAGTCTCAGAGGGGGTCCCACTGGACACTACTGCAGAGAACAATTCCCCACAGACCACTCCAGCAACAAAGACAACTTCAGCTGCCCAAAGGACAACAGAGTCTAAAAGGGAGTATCTATCTTGCTGCTCTGTCCAAGAAGTTCCCTATCTTACTGAACAAGACCCCCAAAATCCATGCACTAGGGAGTGATTTTTGTTACTCTTTACAGTCTGGCTACTATTCAGATACCTTTCACTCCCTAAAGGAGGAGAATTTCAGTACCTGAAAATTTAAAATTAATTCTGCAGCTGGACAGGATTCTAATACACCAGCCCCAGAGAGGGTCCCACAGGACACTACTGCCGAGAACAATGACCCACAGACCACTCGAGCAACAGAGACAACTTCAGCTGCCCAAAGGACAACAGAGTCTAGAAGGTAGTATCTACCTCTGTCCCAAGCAGCACCCCTTTTCATTTGCGTCTGGGCACATACATGCTAGGAGTCACCAATGGGTTTTGGGTGGAGGGAGGGAAGCAGTACTTTTGGTTTGATCTGGCATTTCCTTGTCTGATGTTTTGGGAGTTTGTTGGGAAAGAGGCAGCAGGTTCATTCCACTTAGAGTCAGAAAACCTGCTTTCTAATTCCATACTTTCTGCTTGAGTGATGTTGGAGAAATCAGTTAATTTCTCTAAGTCTTAGTTTTCTCATCTTAGCAACATAAATAAATAAATGGGGGAAGGGAGTCTATAGTGATCCTTTTCAAAAAGGTTTTGGCACAACTCAAAGAGATGGTACTTCAGTGGATCCTCCTGAAGATGAGGCATTGAGGAGGAAGGTTTAGGAATTTCTCTCATCCATGTATGGCCAATTCTTCTAACCCAGAACCAACTATTTCTGATGCAGAAATCTGGGAAGTCATTGGTATGATAGCTAAAGGGACATATATACCTTATAGGTACGTATAGTCAACAAAGGCCCCAAAATCAATCCCTATGTGATCCCTTTCCCAAGCCTGTGACTTCATGTCCAACCCGTAAAATGAATAGGTCACTCTCCAAACCTAAGAAAAAGGTATGAAACTATGTGAGAAGCTGAAGGTAGCTGAGCCTTTTTTAAGGGGAACACTGTATAACATAGAGCTTTCTCAGACATCCCCAAGGTCAGACAGGAAACAAGCATTTCTTAGGCAGGTCTTATGTGTCAGTCACTGGGCTAAATACTGAAGAGATGATGATAGCCAAAAAAACAAAATTCCACAAAATCATAGTCTCCACCCTTAACAAGACTATATTAGAGGGAAACAAGATATAAATATCTGGAGAGATACAAGATATAGAAAAAGATGATCTGACAATTATCTGGAAGGGACAACAAACTGAGAAGCCCAGGGAAGGCCTCTACAGAAGCAGGATTGGAACTGAGTCCAAAAGGAGAGTGACTAGCATAGAGCCTAAGGGATGGAAGATGGAATAACCTGTATGAGGAATTTCAAACAGAGCAAGTCCTTTCCAGCTATAAAATTATTTTTTTTTAATTTTTTATTATATATATATATATATATATATTTTATAATATTATCCCTTGTATTCATTTTTCCAAATTACCCCCCCTCCCTCTATTCCCTCCCCCCGACAACAGGCAATACCAAACATTTTACATGTGTTACAATATAATCTAGGTACAATACATGTGTGCGAATATCATTTTCTTGTTGCACAATAAACATTAGAATCCGAAGGTACATGCAACCTGGGCAGACAGATATTAGTGCTAACAATTTTCATTCCCCTCCCAGTGTTTCTTCTCTGGGTGTAGCTACCTCTGTCCATCATTGATCAACTGGAAGTGAGTTGGATCTTCTTTATGTTGAAGATTTCCACTTCCATCAGAATACATCCTCATACAGTATTGTTGTTGAAGTGTACAGTGATCTTCTGGTTCTGCTCATTTCACTCAGCATCAGTTGATTTAAGTCTCTCCAGGCCTCTCTATATTCCTCCTGCTGGTCATTTCTTACCGAGCAATAATATTCCATAACCTTCATATACCACAATTTACCCAACCATTCTCCAACTGATGGACATCCATTCATCTTCCAGTTTCTAGCTACAACAAAAAGAGCTGCCACAAACATTTTGGCAC
Organism: Sminthopsis crassicaudata; assembly: GCF_048593235.1. Lineage (NCBI taxonomy): Eukaryota > Metazoa > Chordata > Mammalia > Dasyuromorphia > Dasyuridae > Sminthopsis > Sminthopsis crassicaudata. The sequence goes on from NC_133621.1 coordinate 222,399,969, forward strand.
ATATATGTCTCTTTCCGCTCTTTAGTATTTCTTTGGGATATAATCCCAGTAGTAGCGCTGCTGGGTCAAAGGGTATGCAGAGTTTGATAACTTTTTGGGCATAATTCCAGATTGCTCTCCAGAATGGCTGGATTCTTTCACAACTCCACCAGCAATGTATTAGTGTCCCAATTTCCCCACATCCCCTCCAACATTTGTCATTATTTGTTCCTGTCATCTTAGCCAATCTGACAGGTGTGTAGTGGTATCTCAGAGTGGTCTTAATTTGCATTTCTCTGATCAGTAGTGATTTGGAACACTCTTTCATGTGAGTGGATATAGTTTCAATTTCTTCCTCTGAGAATTGTCTGTTCATATCCCTTGACCATTTATCAATTGGAGAATGGTTCGGTTTCTTATAAATTAGGGTCAGTTCTCTATATATTTTGGAAATGAGACCTTTGTCAGAACCTTTGTTTTTAAAAATATTTTCCCAATTTGTTACTTCCCTTCTAATCTTGTTTGCATTAGTATTATTTGTACAGAAACTTTTTAGTTTGATGTAATCAAAATCTTCTATTTTGTGATCAATAATGATCTCTAGTTCTCCTCTGGTCATAAATTCCTTCCTCCTCCACAAGTCTGAGAGGTAGATTATCCTCTGTTCCTCTAATCTATTTATTATCTCCCTCTTTATGCCTAAATCATGGACCCATTTTGATCTTATCTTGGTATATGGTGTTAAGTGTGGATCCATATCTAATTTCTGCCATACTAATTTCCAGTTTTCCCAACAGTTTTTTCCGAATAATGAATTTTTATCCCTAATGTTGGAATCTTTGGGTTTGTCAAAGATTAGATTGCTATAGATGTACCCTTTTTTGTCCTTTGTATCTAATCTGTTCCACTGATCTACCAGTCTATTTCTTAGCCAATACCAAATGGTTTTGGTGACTGCTGCTATATAATATAGCTTTAGATCAGGTACACTTAGACCACCTTGCTCTGAGATTTTTTTCATTAGTTCCCTTGCAATTCTCGACCTTTTATTCTTCCATATGAATTTTGTTGTTATTTTTTCTAGGTCACTGAAATAGTTTCTTGGGAGTCTGATTGGTATAGCACTAAATAAATAGATTAGTTTGGGGAGTATTGTCATCTTTATTATATTCGCTCGGCCTATCCAAGAGCACTGAATGTCTTTCCAATTATTTAAATCTGATTTTATTTTTGTGGCAAGTGTTTTGTAATTTTTCTCATATAATTCCTGACTTTTCTTTGGTAGATGGATTCCCAAATATTTTATACTCTCAACATTTGTTTGGAATGGAATTTCTCTTTGTATCTCTTGCTGTTGCTTTTTGTTAGTGATATATAAAAATGCCGAGGATTTATGTGGATTTATTTTGTATCCTGCCACTTTGCTGAAATTTTGAATTATTTCTAGTAGCTTTTTAGCAGAGTCTTTGGGGTTCTCTAAGTATACCATCATGTCATCTGCAAAAAGTGATAGTTTAATTTCCTCATTTCCTACTCTAATTCCTTGAATCTCTTTCTCGGCTCTTATTGCCGAGGCTAGCGTTTCTAGTACTATATTGAATAGTAATGGTGATAGTGGGCAACCTTGTTTCACTCCTGATCTTACTGGGAAAGGTTGCAGTTTATTTCTATTGCATATTATGCTTACTGACGGTCTTAAATATATACTCCTGATTATTCTAAGGAATAATCCATTTATTCCTATACTCTCAAGAGTTTTTAGTAAGAATGGATGTTGGATTTTGTCAAATGCTTTTTCTGCATCTATTGAGATGATCATATGGTTCTTATTAATTTGATTATTAATATGGTCAATTATATTAATAGTTTTCCTAATATTAAACCAGCCCTGCATTCCTGGAATAAATCCTACTTGATCATAGTGTATTATCTTGGAGATGATTTTCTGAAGTCTTTTTGCTAATATCTTATTTAAGATTTTAGCATCAATATTCATTAAGGAGATTGGTCTATAATTTTCTTTCTCAGTTTTCGATCTACCAGGTTTAGGTATCAGTACCATGTCTGTGTCATAAAAGGAGTTTGGTAGGACTCCTTCATCCCCTATTTTTTCAAATAATTTATATAACATTGGGGCTAATTGTTCTTTAAATGTTTGGTAGAATTCACATGTGAATCCATCTGGCCCTAGGGATTTTTTCCTGTGGAGTTGATTAATAGCTTGTTCTATTTCTTTTTCTGAAATGGGACTATTTAAGCACTTTATCTCCTCCTCTGTTAATCTAGGGAGCCTATATTTTTGGAGAAAGTCATCCATTTCACTTAAGTTATCAAATTTATTGGCATAAAGTTGGGCAAAGTAACTCCTTATTATTTCTCTAATTTCCTCTTCATTGGTGGAAAGATCCCCCTTTTCATTTGTAAGACTATCAATTTGATTTTCCTCTTTCTTTTTTTTTGATCAAATTTACCAAAGGTTTATCTATTTTATTGGCTTTTTCATAAAACCAACTCTTGGTTTTATTTATTAATTCAATAGTTTTTTTACTTTCAATTTTATTGATTTCTCCTTTTAATTTTTGTATTTCGAGTTTAATTTTTGGTTGGGGGTTTATAATTTGGTCTTTTTCTAGCCTTTTAAGTTGTAAGCCCAATTCGTTAATCTTCGGTTTCTCAATTTTCTTCAAATAAGCCTCTAAAGATATAAAATTTCCCCTTATTACTGCTTTAGCTGCATCCCAAAGATTTTGATATGATGTCTCATCATTATCATTATCTTGGGTGAAATTGTTAATTGTTTCTATAATTTGCTCTTTCACCCAGTCATTCTTTAAGATGAGATTATTCAGTTTCCAATTACTTTTTGGTCTATTTACCCCTAACTTTTTACTGAATGTAGCTTTTATTGCATTGTGATCTGAGAAGAAGGCATTTATTATTTCTGCCTTCCTACATTTAATTTTGAGATCTTTATGTCCTAATATATGGTCAATTTTTGTATAGGATTCATGAACTGCTGAGAAGAAAGTATATTCCTTCCTATTGCCATTCAGTTTTCTCCAAAGGTCTATCATAACTAGTTTTTCTAATGTTCTATTTACTTTTTTAATTTCTTTCTTGTTTGTTTTGTGGTTTGATTTGTCTAAATCTGAGAGTGCAAGGTTGAGATCTCCCACTATTATAGTTTTACTGTCTATTTCTTCTTGCAGTTCTCTTAACTTTTCCTTTAGAAAGTTAGATGCTATACCACTTGGTGCATATATGTTTAGTATTGATATGGCTTCATTATTTATGCTACCTTTCAGCAGGATATAGTTTCCTTCCTTATCTTTTTTAACGAGATCTACTTCTGCTTTTGCTTGATCTGAGATAAGGATAGCTACCCCTGCTTTTTTGGCTTTACCTGAAGCATAATAGGCTCTGTTCCAACCTTTTACCTTTACTCTGTATGTATCTCCCTGCTTTAAGTGTGTTTCCTGTAGGCAACATATTGTAGGGTTCTGCTTTTTGATCCAATCTGCTATCCGTCTCCGTTTGATGGGATCGTTCATCCCATTTACATTTACAGTTAAAATTACTAATTCTGTGTTTCCTGCCATCGTATTATCCCCAGATTATACTTTTTTCCCTTGACCCCCCTGATCCCCCTCCCCGATATTTAATTTACAGACCCCCCTTGTGACGCGCAACCCTCCCTCTTTTTTTTTTTTTTTTTTAGGATCCCTCCCCCCTCCCTCTAAGTCCCTTCACTTATTCTCCTTTTCCTTTCCCCTTTTCCTCTCCCCCCTTTTAATGAGGTGAGAGAAAATTCTCTGAAAAACAAATATGTTAATTATTTACTCTTTGAGCCTCTTCTGATGAGAGTAAGATTCACACAATGATTCTCGCCCTCACTAAGTTCCCTCAGATATGGTGTATTTTCTATGTCTCTTCCTGGGATGTAGTTTCCCTCTTTTTATCACTCCTTCCCCTTTTTCTGAACCGAGCTCCTTCCCTTTACCACACCCCCCTTTTTTTCTTTTATATCAGTAAAATCAAATTATCCTTGAGTATTTTTTATATACCCACAACAGAGTTACAGTTCTCAAGGGTTCTGTGTACCTTTTTCTGTTTCTCTTCAGTCTTGTGGATGTAGATCAAATTTTTTGTTTAAGTCTGGTTTTTTTCTTAGAAACATATAGAATTCCTCTGTTTCATTGAATGACCATCTTCTTCCATGGAAAAAGATGCTTAACTTAGCTGGGTAGTTCATTCTTGGTTACAGTCCTTGATCTTTTGCCTTTCGGAATATCAGGTTCCAGGCCCTTCTATCTTTTAATGTGGAGGCAGCCAGATCTTGGGTGACCCTTATTATGGCACCTTGGTATTTAAATTGTTTTTTTCTAGCTGCTTGCAGGATTTTCTCCTTTGTGTGGTAATTCTGCAGCTTAGCCATAATATTCCGTGGTGTTCTTTTTTTAGGGTCTATTTCAGAAGGAGTTCGATGAATTCTTTCCACATCTACTTTCCCTTCTGTTTCTATTATCTCTGGACAGTTCTCTTTGATAATTTCCTGTAAAATAGAATCTAGGCTCTTTTTTTGGTCATAGTTTTCTGGAAGTCCAATAATCCGCAGATTATCTCTCCTAGATCTATTTTCCAGGTCTATAGATTTTCCCAGTAAGTATTTGACGTTGTTCTCCAGCTTCTCATTTTTTTTGTTTTGTTTGACTGATTCTTGGGTTCTCTGTGAATCATTCATTTCTATTTGTTCCATCCTGACTTTTAAGGAGTTATTTTCTTCTTTCACAGTTTTTAGTTCTTTTTGTAAATGCCCAATTTCATTTTTAAATGAATTATTTTGCTCTATTGAGTTTTTTTCCATTTCCCTAATTTTTTTCTTTTGAGAATTATTTTCTTTTTCCAATTCAGAAATTCTATTTTCTTGAGACTTTTTTATCTTTTCCAATTCAGAAATCCTACTTTCCTGTGTTTTTTTAACCTTTTCTAATTCACTAATTTTGTTTCCCTGCATCTCCTGTGAATTCTTTATTTTTTCCAACTCCAATTTCAGGACGTTGTTATTCTCTATCATAACTTCCCTTTCTTTTCCCCATTTTTCTTCGATCTCCCTCAATTTTTTAAGAGCTTCTTCTAGGAGAGAGTTATGTGATGGGGGGCAGGAATCGTTCCCCTTTAGGTTGTTGTCTGTTGATTCTCTGCTGTCAACTTCCTCGGGGTTGGATACCCGCTCTTTCTCTGTATAGAAGGAATCTATGGTTTTTCTAGCTTTTTTGCTCATACTTAAAAAAATCTTTTGGGGTCTGTCTCTGGGGTAGGAAATTATTTACTTCTTTACCAGCTTCCTCCCAGACCGGATGGATGCAGCGGCCCCTGCGCCGGAGCTAAGATAGAGCTCTGGGAGAGAGTTCCCCACCCCCTCCCTGGAGGTGCCTCAGAGGTGATTAGCACTACTGTGCTTCGAGGGCGTAGAATAGTGAAGACAGCACGAAGCCCAGCCTATGTGTCCGGGTGGGGAGTGGATGTCTGCAGCAGGTGACGTGAGAAGCCCCTGCGCTCAAACTGGAAGTGTCTGCCAGAAACCGCGGTCCCTAGTTCAAAGGTTCCGCTTCTCTGGGACTTCCTGGAGCTGAGTTCCACTCCCTCCAGCTAAGCTAGGCAGGGTGTGTTGCCTTGGGCCGTATCCACCCACTTGTCAATCTCTTAACTATTCTCAGGAGGTAGCTGAGGCCACACCCCCTGGTGCCAAGAGATCCACTGAGTTAACCCCCGGATCGGGGAAAATCTAATTTGAGTTTTAAAATATTTTGGCTTTCTCTTCTGAACTGCTAAATAATTAGCAGAGAAGAGCTAACAGCCTGTGCCAGATTCCTTTACCTCAGTGGCTTCTCTGATCCCAGAGCCCTTCCCAGCGCAATGGGCGCAGTGTGCCCCTACCCCACCGTCTGTGCTGGTCTTTCTTATTCCTCCCCTGAGAACTGACCTTTCCTGTTGAAACTCCAGATTCTCTTCAGCTGGTAAGTCGTGCTTCCAGTCCTTGTGGTATCTATCAGTCCTGAGCTAATTCTGAGACTTAATTTATCTAATTGGTTGTGAGGGAGTGAGGACGTTCACTGAGTCGTGTGTTTCTTCTCCGCCATCTTGGCTCCGCCTCCTTATTATTTGAATCTATTTCCTTTCTGAATTTTATTCTACAAAGCAGGAGGACATGACCCTCAGGCCCTGCTATGTCCACCCTGTATCATTCTGGCAGCAGGTGTAAGCGCTGCCCCTAAACCTAGGCTCAGGGTGTTACAGGAAAAACATTGGACCCAGTGAAACAGAAAGTCTGGGGTGACCAAGGGGCCCTGGCTACCTCAGCTTCACATTGCAGCCCTGACTTTTTTCCATTTTTCTTGTTTCTAGACCACTTCAATAAAATACGGAATAGATTTTTTACCTGAAAGTCAAGAAGATATGAATATTTGGGAAGCATTCCTTAAAAGGATTTCTTAAAGCAAATCATTAAAAATAGATTTGCACAGTTCTAAATCATTAAACCAAAGCATCAAACTTGCTTCTTCTCTTGTGTCTTGACTGAAGAATCTGTTGGGCGCAGGGAACCATGGACAGAGGATGAAATGGGACCAGTAATCAGGAAGGAGATTTTTGTGGAAATCCTTGTCTTTCTCCAATGCTGTCTGCATTGGACACCAAATTACCCATCAGTTACCCATCTCCTTCACACCCGCACAATTGTACACATATAATAGATACAGACACAAATGTGGGAAAAGATAGGTATGTTCCTCCACAAGGTGGCTTATAAACAAAAAGAAGGTAACCAACATTTCTAATTTAGTTCAATTCTTCCAAAATTTTTGCAGATACCTCTCAGATCTTAGCTAGAAAGTTTACTCCTGGGAGAACCATCCAACAAAGTTTTAGTCAGACTCCCACTGAAAAAGAAACAGCCAGAGAAAGAGAAAAAGATGGGGAGGGGGGAGCAAGAGAAAAAGAAAAGAAAAGAAAGAAAGAGAACGTAGGCAAATGGTTTTGAGAAAGACTGAAAACTACAAAAAGAACCGGGGAGTGGAAAGTGATTTAGGTGTTAACAAAGCACCCTAATCCTTTCTAAAGACCAGATATGTTACCATTTTACCTCTTTCCCAGGATTCTCCCTTAGTCTTGTGAGGGTTAGGGGTATCTAGCCTCTCTACAAATGGCTCCAATCATTTAGAATTTTGGTGTTCCTCAAGTATAAGGGGTCCCCCTGAAGCCCAGTGCATTTAGTCACTAACAGACAAGTGAGATTTCTCAGAAAAATTATCCCTTCAAAAGCTATCATCACAAAAATACAATTTTACTCCCCAAATACATGGAAGTCATAATCCTCCCTTTCCACTCCATACCACCTCATATTCTGGAAAAGAAAACAGTAGCAGACTTATTCTTTAACCCTAGACCCCCATAGAATCCAGTCCAAGTTCCAAGGACAAGGCCCAGCCCAGCTTCAAACTCCAGTCCCATTTCTTTGAGATTCCCTTCCAGACAGGCAGCAACATCTCACCTGGAATTCTGGATCCAACCATAACTTGAACTTTGAGCTCCAGTGGGGATCACCTCCAGTGCCTAAAACCATGAAAGACAAATGGAATAGAATAGAAACAAGCAGTTCCAGGCCCATTTCTCTGAGCTGAGAACAGAAGAAGAAAATCTTTTCCCTTTCACTGGTTCAATTCATGGTCACTAAACTGTGGGTAAACTGTGTCTTTCAACCTTGGGATCAAGAAAGTATGAGTAAGAAAGGGAGAATGTACCAGAACTGCTTCCCTTTTCCTTTGTAATCTTACTGTGAAGCAGTATGGAAGTACTTGTCAGAACATTGGGACTTAGGAAAAAAAGTCCTGAGTTTAAGCCCTGATCCTGCCACTTATAGCTGCATGAAATTGGTCTGGTCTCTTTATTAATCTCTACATCTTCCCCATCTCAAAACCTTTTCATTTGATCCATCCATCCCTCCCAGTATCATCTCTTTTCCTTTTTTTGCTGCTTACTTCAGTAAGAAACTTGTCTACAAGAGGGGCTTCCATTTCCTCTCCTCTCTCCCTAACTCACTACTTTCTGACTTCTGACCTCAACTTCAATTAAAACTGCTCTATTCAAAATTAACACTCTCTTAACTCCAGATCCATTGGCCTTTTCTCCATCCTCATCCTTCTTGACCTCTCTGTAACTTTTGACATTGCCAGTCATTCTTTTCCTTGATACTCTCTTCAGTTGGGTTTTCTGTGACACAATCACTTCTGGTTCCTATCTTCGCTGTCTGATGGCTCCTTCTCAGGCTTCTTTGCTTCATCTTCATCCAGATCATGGCCACCAAACCATGGTATCCCATGGAGTTCTGTCCTGGGCCCACTTCTTCTTCTAGACTATGTCATCCTGAATGTCATTAGCTCCCATAGATTTAATTATTATCCCTTTGTTGATTATTCTCATATGTACTTTTCCAGCCCCAAACCTCTGCTCATCTGCACGTGTCTATTAGATATCTCAAACTAGATGTACCTCAGACATCTTTAAGTCAATATGTTCAAAACCCAAACCCATTTTCTTTCCCCCAAATCCTCTCCTCCTGTCCTTGCTACTAGTAGTTCAGAGCACTACTATGCTACCAGTCACCCATATTCACCATCTAGACATCATCCTTAACTCATCACTGTCTCCCAGCTACTCCCAGATCTAATCCTTTGCCAAGTTTTGTGACTCCTTTCTACCTTCATAACTTCTCTGCTATTATCTCTTTCTCTCATATGAATCTGCCACTTTCCTGATCCAGGTCTCCGATTAGGACTAATGCAGTATCCTGATGGTTGCTCTGCCAAAAACCTCTTCATGAACCACTAAACCTTCCCTCTGAAGTGACCTTCCTAAAGCACAAGTCAGACCATGTCACACATATCCTGATTCAAAAACTCAATTGTCTGCCTATTGGCTCCACAATTAAATTTTTAATCCTCTATTAAGCTTTTAAAACCCTTCATGATCTGTTTTTCCTGGCATTTCCAGTCTCTTTACACCATATTTCATGCCTACCACTACCGCCAAGTGTTTGATCAAGTGTTGTTCCTCAGCAAGACTTTCCATCTCTTGATCCCAGACACTTTGAGTGACTGTCCTCCATACATGGAATGCTCTCTCTTCTCATTTCTACCTTCTGATTTCCTTCAAATCCAAAGTAAAATTCTACTTGTTATAGGAAGACTTTCCTAGTCCATCTTAATTCCAATTTATACTGAATATGGCTTATTTTTACAGAATTGTGTGCATTCTGTCTCCTTAGACTTAGTCTCCTGAGAATCAGAGCTGTCTATTATCTTTTTTCAATCTCCAGCAAATTAGCAAAGTACCCACATATAATAGGTGCTTAATAACTGTTTGCTGGTTAACTAATGCTGTAAAAATAAGAGTGATAAGACACTACCTCCCTGATAGGATCATCATGGGAAAAGGACTGCAGAAATGTCAGCTATTCCTATTATTATGTCACTTGACACATAATACCTATTATTTTGACAACTCATGTCCAAATCCTATCTCCTCTGTTGGACTAACCTCATCTTGAAGACAGTGTTTTACACATATTAGGTATTAAATCAATCAAATGAATGGATGAATGGTTGGGGTCTGGAAGAACAAAGAAATCGGGTTCTGTACTGCCTATTAGCCATCTCTCCTGCAAGCAGGACAGTTGCTTCCTTAAAAGGATTCAACCCAAAATGGTCCCTCTTAATTATAGAAAAAATCCTCCTAAACAAGGTCCCACCCAGAGACCAGCCACAAAACCTTCTGCTCTGAATAATCTCCCAGCTTGTTCCATGACCCTCAACTAATCACTCAGGCTACTTTCACTCACAACAAAGATAAGGAGTTTCAAGCCTTTCCTAGTATAACAGAAATCATTTTCTTTACTGTCACCAGAAAATTCAAAGCAATTTGGCAATTTAGTGTCTTTTGATTCACACTTCGTTCTAGCTCAGCAGCTAACCAAAAGGCTTTCCTTTATCACTCAATATTCAAACAGTAATGGAATCCCTTCACTGAACACCATTACATAATTTCGAGAGCAGTGCTCATCAAATCCCCTGGTGATCCAGGGCAGGTACTCCCAGGACTCAATCTCATTCAGTAGTTACTTTGTTTTTTGTTTCGAGGGATTTGTTTTGAGTGGAATTTTTAAATTTTTTAAAAATAAATGCAAAATAAGAAAAAATGAAATAAAAAAAAGACAGAAAAAGAAAAAGAGAAAAGAGAAAAAACAAGCAAACAAAAAAAACCATTGTCATGTACCCAGCAGAACATTGGGGGAGATTCAAAATATTTAATAATAAATTTCCATTTCAAGAAAACATATATCATAATATAAAACATTATAATCATAATTGTCCAGCTTTTCTTTGCTTCCTTTTAAGTTTTCTTTTATTCTCTGCAGTATACTTTTTACTTTATTCTTTTTTTACCTTTCCATTGCTCCACTTCCCCCAAAGAGGCTACAATTAAACACAAAAATATATATGTACATATACATATATATTCACACAAAGAATTACATATCTACACATGTATATATACAAGCATACATATACAAATACACACACATATACATCTACATACATAAACATCTAAAATCATATTAATGTAAGTAACACATGGTGGAGATTTCTCTTTTGATTGAATTGTTTAAAGTTTGATTATTTTTTCTAATAAATTTCTAATAAATTTTCTACTAGTCATTGTTATTATATTTCCTCTCTTATTTCCTATCCTTGCTAACTCTTCTACTTTATTTCTATCCCTTGGCTTACCTTGCTATTACTTAAATGTCCTTGGTGCCTTTTACTTTATCTTCTCCCCCTACTTTTTCCCTCCCTTTTTATCCCATTCCAATTAACCCACACACATTATCCACTGCCCATCAATCTAAAAATCCTTTTGAATCCCAGTTTATCCTATTCCCTTTTCATTACTTATTGATTTTGGAGGATGCTATATCCTTCTTGGTGAAGACTTACTTGGGGGCTTTAGGCCCGTGGGCTAGACTGTAAATGCTGCAGTATCAGCCCGGTGGGGAAACAAGGAAAGAAAACATGAATCACAAAAAGGAAATAAAAAGGTTAAATAAATAAAACAAATGACTTATAGCTTAAAATGCTTAAATGACATAAACAATTGTCTTAGCTGGGTGCCTGTTATTCTGGAACATTACATAAATTAAATAAATATAATTATTTATAAATATAAATATAATTATAATTTTAAAAATTAAATAAAATAAATAAATTAAACATTAATAAAAACAATAATACCAGCAATTTCATGAAATTCTTGATAATTGTTTCTTAAACTTTATATTTTGTTTTATTATTTCTTGGTATCTTAAACCTTAACTGGTTCTTCCATGCCTATTTCCAATTTTCAAAGAGTTTAATTTTTGTCTTTAAGACTTTGGATCTGTTTTTTCTAGTTGGTTGACTTTCTTTTAAGAATCTTGTTTTTCTTTGCTTCTTCTAATTTTTTTCTTAATCTCTCATTTGATTTTATTCTTTTTTGAGTTCTATAAATCCTTTTGGGGGCAGGTAGTCTTTTAACATCCCTCTTTGAGGTAGAAGAGGCTTTTTTTTTTTTTTAACATTGTCCTCTGAAGATGAACCGGGTCATATATACATATATATATAAAATGCTTCTTAATGGGTTGTTTTTTGGTTTGGATTGTTTTGTTGTTGTTGTTGTTGTTGTTTTTCGCCAGGAAATTGGGGTTAATTTATTTGCTCCTGATAAGTGTCTGTGGATAGATTTGAACACCTGACCTCTGGGCCCATGCCCTATCCATTGTGCCACCTAAAGTGAATATTTCTAGCCATCTTAAACAGTAACAGATTTTTTTTTGCCTTTCTTTGTCCCTAAACTTCTTCGAAAAGGTCTCTCTTTTTCTTCAATATAGATTACGCTAAAATTTGGGTTTTGTCAGATATTGTTTGCCATATTTGGACATTCTCCTTTTGTTTCTCTATGATATTTCTCACATGAGTTTTATATTTTGTATGATTTTGGCTTGGTTTGTTTTTTTCTATTTGTTTTTGTTATTAACATGATTTAGCATAAGTTTTTGTAATAGAGAACCATTCCTAAGTCTCTAATAAAAATCCAGTATGTTCCTATTAGGAAATCTTTTGAATTTTTTGCTGTAACTTATTTATTCATATTTTATTCAATATTTTTACATGGCTGTTCATTAGAGATAACTGTTAATAGTTTTCTTTCTTTAATTAAAGTCTCCCTAGTTTGAGTTGTCAGGATCACATTTGTTTCATAAGAAAATTTGGTAGCATGCCCTCTTTCTAGATTCTTCTAAACACTTTGTATATTATTAGAATTATTCTTTCAATGTTTTATAGGATTTGCCTATCTCCCCCACCTCTCCCATTTGATCAAAAACCTGGGAAGACTTACATGAACTGATATAAAGTAAAGTGAGCAGATCTAGAAAAACAATCCACACAATCACAACAGTCTTATAAAGATCATCAACTGTGAAAGACTAAGTATCTAATCAATCCTTTAATCCCCCACAAAAGACTCATGAAAGAAAATGCTATTTACTTCCAGGTAGAGAATTGATACACACAAAATGAAAACTGAAGAATAGATAGTGCTCACTTTACATAAATTCACATTACACAAACTACTTTACATATATAAAGAATTCTAAAAGAAATCTACATTCCATATAGGACTTCCCGCCATCTAGGGGAAGGGGTGGAGGGAAGGAAGGGAAAAATCAGAACAGAAGTGAGTGCAAGGGATAATGTTGTAAAAAAAATATTCATGCATATGTACTGTCAAAAAAAAGTTATAATTATAAAATAAATTTTAAAAATTAAAAAAACCAAATTAATCTAGGAAGAATTTATATATATATATATATATATATATATATGTATATATGTATGTTAATTTTGCCAAAAAAATACTTTACTCTTTGTGGAAGAGAGAGATAAAGTGAAGAACTTACAGGAATGTATGAATTCTTTTTCTGTATTTTATTTTCATATTTCTGTGTTTCCCCTGTGACCTATATAATTCCTCCATATTTACTTGAGCCTCGGCCAGCTATAAACATATTTACTTAACCTGAGCTGATGACATTTTTCAGTATTTGACATTTATCAATATTTAGTCAATTAGCTTGACCACTATCTGTTTGACAAATCCTGAAGGCCTGATTTTCTGATTCCTAAAAATCAGGTGATTTCAGGGAAACAGAAACCTTCCATTCCAATCTCTCCCAATTATATGCCTTTCCCCTCCCCTTCTCAATGCTCTCTTATTGTGATATAATCTCTTGAATAAAAGCTATGTGTCTTTACTACTTCTTTAGCCCCCCTACCATGACCTTTCTCTCTTATTTTATGATGGGATGGCTCATCTTCCAGAGGTTTTCAATAAACAATTTTTCTGCCTTCTACTGAGTGATCTCTGGATCTGAGAGATCTTGGGTAAGGGTCTTCTACATCCCTCATGTTGGGGGCTCTCTGGGATGCGGTCTTTGCAGGAGATAGCTATGTGCACCCCAAACAGGGACAGGCACCCGCGGTCTAGTTTTCTCCATGGTGTCTGGCTCTGGGTGAGCAGCTTCCCTCCCCTCTTAGACAACCACCTGAGGCAGGGATACTCGTTGGAAAGCAGAATTGAAGACTGAAGAAAGTAGAGTCCTGATGGCCAGCATCATAGCCTGAAAGATATGTGCACGTGTAAACTTGAGGTAACACTCTCAGGGGTCTGGAGGTCTATTGTCTGGGTCGAGGGAGACCCCGAGGGATTAGCCCTTCTAAATTTGTTTTTGGTGTGGACTGCTGTCAACTCCAGTGATAAAGGACTTTCCTGAGGAAGCTCTCCGGTGGCTGTGGGGTGTGAGGGCAATGAAGGGCCTCTGCCAACACCTGGACTGGGTCCAAGGGGGTAAAATAGAAGCAATTCAAGAATTTGTATCAGAATGTGAGCTAGAGAATTCAAGACTGCAATGAACTTCCTAGATATAAAAGGGAAGAAAACTGGGAAGATATATATCCCAGGACTATTTGAGTATATCAGACTTAAATCTGTATGTAAAAGGTGAAAATAGAATTTGTGTTTGTCTGTGTGTATGTCTGATTTGTATTCTGTGTTAAAAGTTAGCAAACTCATAAAAGATGAAAATTCAGCCTCTGTGTTACAGGCTTAGAAAAATATTAGGCTGAATTGTGGGAATGGGAAATAGTAATTCTTTCAGAGTGGTTCAGAATGTATTGGTCTAATTTCGTTACCTCAGCCTCAGAAAAAGGAAAAAAAAACAAAGACCAAAGTTCTCCGAATTCTAAAATTACCATCACCCTAGGCCCTAAGGACAATAAGAATTTGTAATACAAAAGGTTACAATCTATAAAATCATGGTGTGGACTGACTGAATTAATGAATGGATACTAGAGGGCCTTCTGGAGCAAGGAGAGAAACTCCCTACTCCACCACCAGCCCTCCCACATAAGGGCAGACCCCCATCACCTAACTGCACTTTGCTGATATTGCAGGTTTGCTTGTTTTTGCAAAGTGAAGGTTTCTGGCATCAAACAAGACATTGGCACCACTTTTTCGGACACCATGTTTTCACCGAATATTCCTGTGTCACATTTTGGTAATTCTTATACTATTTTAATTTGTTTTCATTATTATTGTATCTGTTACAGTGATCTGTGATCAGTGACCTTTAATATGGCTAGTATATTTCTTTTTGGGAGTCACAAACTGCACCCATATAAATGGCAGACGTCATAAACGTTGCCTGTGTTCTGAGCGCTCCACCATTCGTTTCCCATCTCTCCCTCTCCTTCCTCTTCCACTTTCCAGGTAACGCAGCAATACTGAAATCAGCTCAATTACTAACCCTACAATGAACTCTAAATATTAAAGTAATGGGAAGTATCCCGCTATGTAACAAATTGCATTTTTATCTTACTTTTTTTGAAGACCACAGCTAGCCCAGTCTTCAACAACCACTATTCTGATAGCTCAGGAGCCATCAGCATGGAAGCAAGACCCTCCACGACCATTACAGCTTGTGGAAAGTTCAAATCATGGTTGGCGATTTTCAGTAATAAAGTATTTTAGTGAGGCTGATAAAAGGCGCCATAGTGAATAGAGTGCCGGCTGAGTCAGGAAGATTTACTTTCTGGAGTCTAAATCTGACCTCATCCTCTAACTACATGCATGATCCTGGATAAGTCACTTTTCTCTAGGTTGCCTTAGTTTCCTCATCGATAAAATGAGGTAAAGAAAAAAAAATGGCAAACCAATACAGTATCTTTGCCACCAAAAATGCCAAATAGTATCACAAAGAGTCAAATATGACAGAAACATGACTGAATAACAACATTTTTACATTAAGGTTTCAAATGTTTTAGACATTTTAAGACCACAAGTATTTATTTTATACAATTTGACCAGGAGGGCTTCTTAGTAAAAAATGCTTTAGATATTTTGCCTATTAATAGGCAAATTCTGCCCAGAGTCTTGCTAATGCAAATGTAGCTTCACCAAAGTTCCATTTCTATAAGTAAATATAACTTGAAAAGGTTTTAATGTCACTCTCTTAAAAAACTATTAAATGGGAAACCTACTCTAAGAACATAGGACCTTTTCCTTTTTTATTATTATTAATTGCTTAATCTTTCTGGTTGTATGTATATATTAATTATTTTAATACACATTCCTTTAAGAATCATGTTGGCAAAGAAAAATCAGAATGAAAGGGAAAAACTATGAGAGAAAAAAAAACCAGAAAATAAATGAAAATAGCTTGAGTTGATTTGCATTCACTCTCCATAGCTAGCTCTCTTTTCTGAATACAGATCCAAATTCTATTGGGATTGTCATGGGTACATTTTTTAGACTTAATACTACTGCATATTTAATAGGCAAAAGTATGTATACAACTTGTATATGCATTGGGAAGTCAAAAAATGTGTGTGATTCACTTTATTGCAATACTCACTTTACTGTTATGATCTAGAACAACACCTGCTGTATGCCTGAGGTGTAACTGCATTGCACTGTCCTGCAAAGGAGATAAGTCTTTCTCTGGAATTACTTGCTCTGTCCAAGAAGTTCCTTCTCTTACTGAGCAAAACCTCCAAAATTCACGACCTAGGGAGTGATTCTTATCACACTTTAAAGCCTGGGGACTGCCCAGATACCTTTGACTCCCTGCCTTAAGGGAGGGAGAAATTGAGTACCTCAAATTTTTAAAATTAATTCTGCAGCTGGACAGGACTCTGATACACCAGCCCCAGAAATGAGCCCACAGGACACTGCTACAGAGAACAACGCCCCAGCGACCACTCCAGCCTCAGTAAAGATAACTTCAGCTGCCCAAAGGTCAACAGAATCTAATAGTGAGCATCTTCTCCTCTCCCAAGCAGTGCCCCTTGTTCATTTGCCTCCAGGTATGGTCATAAGTGTATTCAGAGTCACAGAATGTCTTTGAGTGGAGGGAGGGAAATAGTACATTTGGTTTGATGTGGTACACAATATCTTTGGCATTTTGCGGGGGTGTGGAGGAGGGAGAGAGGCAGCAGGTTCACTCCACTTGGAGTCAGGAAACCTATTTTCTAATTCCACACTTGCTAGTTGAGTGATGTTGGAGAAATCATTTAATTTCTCTGAGTCTCAGTTTCCTCATCTTAAAAAGAAATAAATAGGATCTGAGTTGGGAGGGAAATCTAGAGTGATCCTTTCCATTAAAAGCTCTGCTCTTACTGGAGGTGGGGTTATGAGGAGAAAGTTGGGGGACTTCTATCATCTATGTATGGCCTGTTCTACCAACACAGCAACAACTATTTCTGATGCAGGAATCATTGAAGACGTCATAAAGGGATTTAAGGGGACTATGGGTGAGTATGTGCAACAGGGGCCCCAGAATGAATCCCTACATGATCTCCTTCCTTGGCCTGAAACCTTCATGACCAAGCCCTAAAATAAAGAGACCATTCTCCAGACCTAAGCAAAAGATGTGAAACTATTTGCGAAGCTGAGGGTAGCTAAGTCCATTCTTTTGGGAACAGTTTATAACACTGAGTTTTCTCAGACCTCCCTAACGTCAGACAAGAAACAAGCATATTTCTTAAACAGGTCTTTTATGTCAGGCACTGGGTCAAGCACTGGAAATATGATGAAAAAATATATATATACAGAACTATAGTCTCCACCCTTGAAAATCCTATATTAGGAAGAAACAAGATATAAATACCTAGATAAATCCAAGATATATAGAAAGCCTATATGACAATAATCTAGAAAGGACAAGAAACTTAGGAAACCACGGAAGACCTCTGCAGGGGCAGGATTTGAACTGAGTCCAGAAAGAAGGTTGGGAAGAGGGCAGCATTCTAGGCAAGGGAGTTGGCAGCAGAGAGATAAAGGGATGGAGGATGGAATTACATGTAGGAGGAAATGCAAGCAGAGCAGGTCCCTTCTGAACCTAAAATTATTCTTTCAAACAATTTCCTTTTTGAATTTAATCTCCCAAGCAGGAGGAGATGTCTCTCACCCCTGTTATGTCCACGCTGCATCATTCTGGCAGCAGCTGTAAGCTCTGCCCCCAACCATAGGCTCAGAGAAAAATTGGGCCCAGTAAAACAGAAAGTCTGGGGTGAGTAAGGGGCCCTGACTACCTCGGCTTCACATTGTAGCCATGACCTCTTTCCATTTTTCTTGTTTATAGAAATATTGAATGAAAGGATCAGAGCAATTGTGGGCAAAGATATGAACCTGTAGGAAGCATTCCTTAAAAGGATTCCTTAAAGTAAATCATTTAAAATAGATTTGCACAATTCTAAATCATTAAACTGGAGCATCAAACCTGCTTCTTCTCTTGTATCTTGACGGAAAAATCATAGACAAAGGATAAAGTGGGTATTACCAGTAACAAGGAGGGAAATTTTTGTGGAAAATCCTGTTTTTCTCAAATCCATTTAAACACTGTCAGTACCCTCAATTATTCAGCCCCTTCACACAATTGTACACATATAATATACACAGGCACAAATTTGGAAAAAGACAACTATGTGCCTCCACAAGGTGACATGTAAAAAAAAAAAAATGAAGGTAACTAACATTTCTAGTCTAGTTCAATTTTCCCAAAGTCTTTGCAGATACCACACCATCTTCCCTAGATGGCAAGCAAGCCAATATATGTGATGCATGTTAAAATATATGTTAAATATTATATATGTAAACATATTTATGTAATTATCTTGCTGCATAAAATCAAAAAGGAAAGAAAATGAGTAAGAAAACAAAATGTAAGCAACCAACAACAAAGAGAGTGACAATGTTATGTTGTGATACACATTCACTTCCCACAGTCTTCTCTCTGGGTGTAGTTGGCTCTCTTCATCACAAGATCATTGGAAACATCCTCAGTCGTCTCATTGTTGAAAAGAGTCAGATCCATCAGAAATGATTGTGGTATAGTCTTATTGTTGCTGTGTCTCATGATCTCCTGGTTCTGCTCATTTAACTCAGCATCGGTTCATGTGAGTCTCTCCTGGTCTCTCTGAAATCATCCTGCTGGCCATTTCTTATGCAACGATAATATAACATTCTTTACCATAACTTATTCAGCCATTCTCCAGCTGATGGGCATCCCCTGAATTTCCAATTTCTTGACATTACAAAAAGGGCTGCCACAAACATTTTTGCACATGTGAGTCCTTAATCACTTAGTAGGTGCTTAATAATTGTTTACTGATTAACTAACTGTAAAAATAGAAGTGAAAAGACTGGTAGTATCATTATGGGAAAAGTTGTAGAAATGTGAGCTATGACTATTATTATGTCACTTAACGCGCAATATCAATTATTTCAATTACTTGTTCAAATGCTTTCTCCTGTGTAATACTATTCATTTCTTGAAGATACCACTGAGTGGTGATCTATAAACCAGTGTTTTACACATATTACATGAATGAAGGGGATCTAGAAGAACAAAGGACTCAGGTTCTCTACCACATATTAGCCATCTCTCCTGCAAACAAGGTAGTTGCTTCCTTTCAAGGATTCAACCTAAAATGCTCCTTATTTTCTATTTTTCTATAGTTCTCACAGAGGAACCAGGCACAAACCCCTCTGCCTTAAATAATTTCCCAGCTTATTTCATGATTCTCAACAAATCACCCAGGCTACTTTGACTCCCTACCAAAGATCAGGAGATTAAAGCCTTTCAGACTATGATAGAAGTCATTTTCTCAACTGTCACCAAAAAATAAAAAAGCAATTTGGCGAGTTTAGTGCCTTTTAATTCACACTTAGTTCTGGCTCAGCAGCCAACCAAAAGGCTTTCTTTTACCATTCGATATTCAAACAGCCATAGAATTCCTGCACATCTTATGAAGTGAATACTTGTACCTTCTGGCTTATTTAGCAAGTATCTCTGCATTTGGAATCTGAAATTTTTAGTATCAGTCTCTAAAACAGACTCCTTTTTAGGGACAATGTCCACCCACTTTTTAAAAGATTTCTTTATCAATTGAAAAATCTGAATATGATGAGAAGCCAAAACTCTTAATCAGCAAAGCCAGCATTTACTGTTTCAGTGATGGGAAAGTGATAGGGTTAGGATCCCTTCCATTCCAAGTCAGGAAACCAAATGATGCGGTTAGTGGCAGTTCAGAGAGTTGTGGGAATGCCCTTCTGATCAGCACAGGTCTTTCGTGTAAGAATTCTTGAACCTAAATAGTTTAAGTGGCAAAAATGCAAGTTTATTGTTGGCACAGCAGGAGTCAGTTTTTGATGGGAAGACTGACTTCCAAGTACCAAGTCCTGACACAGAGATAAAGGTCCTAGCAGAGAAATCCTGGCAGAGAGATAAAGAGGGGTTAACACTGAGAAGAGAATGTCCCACTTACTGGGAGTGATCCTGAGCCAATTTTTAGATCAATAGAGGTCAATAGAAATATCAAGTCTACATCTCCAGCTAAATGAGTCCACTTAACATCCCCCAATGGTGGGTCTCTGTCAGTGGACAGTTTCCCCAGTGTTCCAGGAGTTTCTCTTGCCCCAAAGTCAGAACAGTTTCAGGGTTCTCCCACCAAAGGGAAACTCTTAATGAGCCCATCCAGAGTCCTATGTCTCTAATCCATCCTGTCTCCAATCTGTTAATTAGCATAATATTAGAAAACCAAACTCTTCCCTAGTTCCTCTGCTCACTCCCTAGATATTCCACTCTCTTGAGACTTTAAAAAGTTGTTCTCCTCAAAAGCGCATTAATTAATACCTGTAACTTTATCTTGTTTAGTCATATTTTGGTTAAGTCCCTAAGCTATTTCATATAATAAATGGCAAAACTTATAACCTGTAATAAATGTCTGATTGAAGATGTTATGTTGCAAATCATTACTCTATTATGCTATTTTTAAAATATTCTTTAAAAATATGCCCTCCCAAATCTACTCCATATTATCACTTCACACATACAGCCCTAACATTTCTCCTGAGCTCCAGTCTTGTATCACCACCTCCCTCAACTCACCATGTCCAAAACAGAACTCGATCTTTCCCTCAATCCTCTACCTTTCCCAATTTCATGGTTGCCCTCAGAGGTAGCACTAGCTTCCCAGTCACCCAGGATCACTGCTTCAGTGTCATTCTAAATTACTCTCCTTCACATTTACTACAACTATATAACCTAAGGCAAGACTTACTTAGTCGTCATTTGAGCCCTGATTGAATCAGAATCAATACTTTAAATAGCAATTGTTTCTGTTTTGATCACAAACCTTGAGAATCTTACTTTGATTTTTGAGTAAGTAAAAGAGCCCATTCTCTACTTCATTTCTTACTTAGCTTTAATCACAGATGGGGCATTTGAAAATCAAACCAAACCCTGTTAAAGACCTTGACTTAAAAAGTCAAAGGGCCCCAAATGTATCCAGGGCCATCTTCAGTCCTCTTGACCTATATGTGCCTACTGAATCCAGAGGAAAAGTGAAGCTTGGTATCTTTATAATGACTATTTTCCCTTCAAACTAATTCACTTGCATGCCATGGCATCACCTTTCCAATGTCATGGTCCTCTCCAAGAAAGAAGAACAAACAGCAACAATAACATATCTCATCTATAACAAAGTCTGATTATTTCTATTATCACCTGGCTGAAAGCAAATCCCCTTGGGGAATGTGATCATTGGGAAAATACACCCAAGTGCTCCTTGAGCAACTGCATCATTGTTCAAATTACACACTTTCAAACCATGCTACTTTTCCTCAGAGTATTTTAGAACTTCTGTCCTCCCAGATAGAGTTGAAGGATCCTAGGATCTCAGAGCTAGAACAAGAAGAAACTTCAAAGGCCATCTCGTCTAACTCCCTCATTTTATGTGAGGAAATGAAAACCCCATAAGGTAAAGCAATCTAGACAAAGTCACACAGGTTTTGAAAATCAGAGTAGGAAAATGGACAGAAGACCCCTGACTCACAACACATTGCTCTTCAGAACCAAAACATTGTGTACAATAACACTAACAATGTGTGACAATCAACTATGATTGCCTTAGCTCTTTTCAGTAATCCAAAAATCCAAAATAATTTCAAAAGATTCATGATGGAAAATGCTATTCATATCCAGAGAAAATACTGATGGAAGCTTAATGCAAATAGAAGTACACTATTTTCATTTTGTAAGTGTGCAGGAAGAATTTTATGTGTGTTTTTTTCTCTTTAATTCTCTTTCTCCTTTTACAACATGATTAATGTGTAAATGTGTTTTGCATGACTATGTGTGTGTAATATATCAAATTGCTCACCTTCTTAGGGAACACAGAAGAAGGAAGAGAAGGTAGAAAAATCTAGAACTCAAAAATTTTTTACAAAATTTATCATTGAAGATTGTGTGTATGTATAATTGGAAAAAATGAAATGATATTAAAAAAAATTAAGACCCAATATTCTTGTCACTGTGGGAGAGACAAGGAATAAAGAATTAACAACACTGATGAGCTTTCATTCCCCAGAATTATTACTAGAGATACATTTCAGTGATGTGAAATGATCACACAACTCAAAGTCTCTTGATATGCTTCCACACATGGATTTTTCTTTTGACTACCTATATGATCGTGAACATTTGTGACATTATCATGAGCAAAAGATGGTTTTTCCTTAACAGGCCCTGCCATGTAAAAGGAAAGTGGAGGATTGCACCATATTTAAAGTTGCTTGAGCTAAAGTCATGTGATTCTGTGAATATCCTCCCAAGCCTGTTTAAAACTCATCCAAGAAAATAAGCTTCATAGTCTTACATAACACCACCTTGCCCACCAAAACTATTGTCCCTCTTTATTGTTTCCAAAAATTAAATCCATCTTAAGAGGACATACTCTTAAGAGAGTGTTCAGAAGAGACACTCATAACATCACTATTTTAGGTTCTGAAAAAGTCACAAGAATCACTACAATCTATTAGTTTTATCAAGAAGGAATCTGAATATGAGAAAGACCATGTACCTTGTTCAAGTCATACATCTAATAATAGCAAAACCAGAATTCAAACCCAAAGCCCCCCGGTACAAACTTTGAGAGACTTCCCCCGCATTAAAAGTCCTGGGTATCTGTCCTTCCCCTCAATCCCCAATAGCCTGAATGTCCTCAAAGCCACCTCTGTATCCTCTTGATATTTCTGTTAGAGAAAGCAGAATTGGAGAGGGCTTGGAGGTAAGAATCTATTCCAGATCTTGAATCTTAAAGTAACTTGGCTCACCAACCTCGCTTTTTTTTAATGAATAGCAGAGACATACTTACTAATATAATAATAAGAGAAATGGCCAATGAAGCAAAATGCAAATTCTATTATTCAATAGATCAAAGACCTTCCTTTGAACTTAGGACTGGAAAAACAGCCCACAATGGAGACTATAGGCATTTGGGAGAAAGGTACTTGAGGACATTGGTATGATACTTTTACTCTGATGTGTATCTCAACTATTTCCATCTCTGTCTAAGTAATCAAGATCCAGGCTTAATCATTTATATCTCAATAGATCATGCTTGTTAGAAAAAGCTATATGAACATCAAAGAGTGTATTTTGTAGCAAATTTATAAGTTTTGGAGATACACACACACACACACACACACACACACACACACACATATATATATATATGTGTGTTCATATTGAACTTCTCTCTGTCTAGGATCTGAATAATACATCCTTATTTCCTACTGGAGGTAGACTTCAACACAGAATACTGCTTGAAATACCATCATACCATCCATCCTCCTATATATATATATGTATATATATATATATATGTATATATATATATGTATATATATATATATATGTATGTATGTATGTATATATATGTATGTATGTATGTATATATATGTATATATGTATATATATATATGTATATATATATATGTGTTTATATATATATATATATATATATATATATATATATATATATATAAAGGACAAGCCTTAATCCAGATAAGACACATAGCGGCAAGTTTTTGTCTTACTATCCCCACAAAAAAAGATGCTGTCTCAACTCATAACTAAGTCTTTTGTGTCACCTTCCATTAAACATTGCTACACAGCTCTAACCTTTAGGGAAAGTTAAGTACAAACCTCAATGAATGAATTAGTGTGATGCCAGAGAAACTGAGGCAAGATAAAGATTAAAGAGTTTTTCATATTTTATTTGAGAGGGAGAGATTGTCTGGGGCCAAAACAGGATCCATGTTGACCCCAGCAGACTGAATGGGACTCAAGTCTTAAAGCATTCAGGAAGGAGTAAAAATTCAAGGGATTTTTATAGGCTCCAGCAATCAGGAGAGACAAAGGCAGGGGGATGGGGGGAGTGGGAGGGAGGTTAAGAGTACTGGTGAGCAAGAATTGTCAGAAACGGATCATAAATTCAGTTCTGACAGGTTGGGGGGTGAGGACCATAAATTCCGATAACTTAGGAGGACTTAGGAGCCAGAGTGTCTAAAATAAAAGATATGCTTACCTATCTCTAAATAACCTACCTACAATTTATGGCTCTATGGAATGCTAATGGTCAGGGCTAGTTATCTCTGTCCCAATTTATAACAGTTCTAAAGGTCAGGAAGAGGAGTTGCAACCAGAGGAATGGAGGTAGAACTACTTAGGGAAACTGAGGCAGGACAATTAAAGGAAACTGTGCATAATATTAGTAAGTGTTATAGACTCAACAGTATCAATTATTTCTCAGATCTGTGATGCATAGAGAGAGAATAAAATGATTGAGTTGTCTATATCCTTTGAGCCAGAGACTTCATTTCTCAGTCTATGACATAAGGAAGTTATTGATAAAGAGAAAGAAAAAAAAATCCAAAATAAACCAAACTATTAACAGAAGTACACTTTTATGATAGCAAAGATTTGAAAAGAAAATAGATGCCTATTTATTAATTTAAAAAACTGTGCCCGAAGATGGCGGAGAAGATACACGTGACTGTGTAAGCTCCTTTCTTCCTTCACAACCAACTAGATCAGCCTCAGAAATAGTGCTGGACTGAGAGAATCCACAAGGACTGGAAGCACGACTTACCAGCTGAAGAGAATCCAGAGTTTCAACAGGAAAGGTCAGCTTCCAGGGGAGGAAGAAGAGAGGCCCAATCGTACTGGGGAGGGCTCTGGGATCAGAGAAGTCACTGAGATAGAGGAATCTGGCACAGGTTGTTAGGTCTTCTCTGATTATAATACAGCAGTTCAGAAGAGAAATCTAAGCCACTTTAAAATTTAAAACTAGATTGGATCTTCCCGGATCCCGGGGTGACTCAGCAGATCTTGGCACTGCGGGTGTGGCCGACATAGGCAATCCAGGCTTTCACCTGGGGGTAATTAAGAGATTGAAAAGTGGGCGGGGCAGTAACTCATAGTGCCTGGCTCAGCTGGAGGCTGTGGAACGGAAGTCCCAGAGAAGCGGAACCTTTGAACTAGGGACCGCAGTTTCTGGCAGACACTTCTAGTTTGAACGCAGGGGCCTTTCACATCACCTGCTGCTGACATCCACTCCCCACCATGACGCATAGGCTGGGCTTTGATTCGCCTTTACTGTTCAGTCTCAAACCTCAGGGAAGTCGCTAGAACACAGCACCCTTAAAGAACAGCAGTTCAGATCGCCTCTGAGGCACTTCCAGGGAGGGGGTGGGGAACTCTCTCCCAGAGATCTCTCTTAGCTCAGGCTCAGGAGCCACTGCATCCATCCAGTCCGGGAGGAAGCTGTTAAAGAAATAAATAAATAATTTCCTACCCCAGGGACAGACCCCAAAATATTTTTTAAGTATGAGTAAGAAGCCAAAAAGAACCATTGATTCATTCTACACAGAGAAAGAGCAAGTATCCAACCCCGAGGAAGTTATCAGCAGAAAGTCAGCAGATAACCTAAAGAGGAACGATTCCTGCCCCCCATCACATAACTCTCTCCTTGAAGAGACTATTAAAAAGTTAAGAGAGTTTGAAGAAAAATGGGGGAAAGAAAGAGAAGCTATGATAGAGAATAACAACGTTCTGAAATTGGAGTTGGAAAAAATAAAGAATTCACAAGAGATGCAGGGAAACAAAATTAGTGAATTAGAAAAGGTTAAAAAATCACAGGAAAGTAGGATTTCTGAATTGGAAAAGATAAAAAAGTCTCAAGAAAATAGGATTTCTGAATTGTAAAAGATAAAAAAGTCTCAAGAAAATAGGATTTCTGAATTGGAAAAAAGAAAATAATTCTCAAACAAAATTAAGGAAATGGAAAAAAATTCAATAGAGCAAAATAACTCATTTAAAAACAAAATTGGGCATTTACAAAAAGAAGTTAAAACTGTGAATGAAGAAAATAACTCCTTAAAATTCAGGATGGAACAAATAGAAATGAATGATTCATTGAGAACCCAAGAATCAGTCAAACAAAACAAAAAAAAATTAAAAAATGAAAGGCTAGAGAATAACGTCAAATACTTACTGGGAAAATCTATAGACCTGGAAAATAGATCTAGGAGAGATAATCTGTGCATCATTGGACTTCCTGAAAACTATGACCAAAAAAAGAGCCTAGATTCTATTTTACAGGAAATTATCAAAGAGAACTGTCCAGAGATAATAGAAACAGAGGGGAAAGTAGATGTTGAAAGAATTCATCAAACTCCTTCTGAAATAGACCCTAAAAAAAGAACACCATGGAATATTGTGGCTAAGCTGCAGAATTAACACACAAGGGAGAAAATCCTGCAAGCAGCTAGAAAAAAACAATTTAAATACCAAGGTGCCACAATAAGGGTCACACAAGATCTGGCTGCCTCCACATTAAAAGATAGAAAGGCCTGGAACCTGATATTCCAAAAGGCAAAAGATCAAGGATTGCAACCAAGAATAAACTACCCAGCTACGTTTAGCATCTTTTTCCATGGAAGAAGATGGTCATTCAATGAAATAGAGGAATTCCATATGTTTCTAAGAAAAAAACCAGACTTAAACAAAAAATTTGATCTACATCCACAAGACTGAAGAGAAACAGAAAAAGGTACACAGAACCCTTGAGAACTATATCTCTGTTGTGGGTATAGAAAAAGTACTCAGGGATAATTTGATTTTACTGATATGAAAGAAACAAAAGGAGGGGATGTAGTAAAGGGAAGGGGGTAGTATCAGAAAAAGGGAAGGGAGTAATAAAAAGAGGGAAACTACATCCCAGGAAAAGGCATACAAAATACACCATATCTGAGGGAATTTAGAGAGAGGGAGAATCATTGTGTAAATCTTACTCTCATCAGAAGAGGCTCAAAGAGTAAATAATTGTCATATTTGTTTTTCAGAGAATTCTCTATCACCTCATTAAAAGGGGGGAGAGGAAAAGGGAAAAGGAAAAGGAGAATAAGGGAAGGGACATGGAGGGAGGGGGAGGGATACTAAAAAAAATGGGAGGGCTGCGCGTCACAAGGGGGGTCTATAAATTAAATATTGGGGAAGGGGTTCAGGGGAGTCAAGGGAAAAAGCATAATCTGGGGATAATATGATGGCAGGAAATACAGAATTAGTAATTTTAACTGTAAATGTGAATGGAATGAACGCTCCCATCAAACGGAGACGGATAGCAGACTGGATCAAAAATCAGAACCCTACAATATGTTGTATACAGGAAACACACTTAAAGCAGGGAGATACATATAGAGTAAAGGTAAAAGGTTGGAGCAGAATCTATTATGCTTCAGGTAAAGCCAAAAAAGCAGGGGTAGCAATCCTTATCTCAGATCAAGCAAAAGCAGAAGTTGATCTACTTAAAAGAGATAAGGAAGGAAACTATATCCTGTTGAAAGGTAGCATAAACAATGAAGCCATATCGATACTAAACATATATGCACCAAGTCGTATAGCATCTAACTTTCTAAAGGAAAAGTTAAGAGAGTTGCAAGAAGAAATAGACAGTAAAACTATAATAGTGGGAGATCTCAACCTTGCACTCTCAGATTTAGACAAATCAAACCACAAAACAAATAAGAAAGAAATTAAAAAAGTAAATAGAACATTAGAAAAACTAGGTATGATAGACCTTTGGAGAAAACTGAATGGCAATAGAAAGGAATGTACTTTCTTCTCAGCAATTGATGGATCCTATACAAAAATAGACCATATATTAGGACATAAAGATCTCAAAATTAAATGTAGGAAGGCAGAAATAATAAATGTCTTCTTCTCAGACCACAATGCAATAAAAGCTACATTCAGTAAAAAGTTAGGGGTAAATAGACCAAAAAGTAATCGGAAATTGAATAATCTCATCTTAAAGAATGACTGGGTGAAAGAGCAAATTATAGAAACAATTAATAATTTCACCCAAGATAATGACAATGATGAGACATCATACCAAAAGCAGTAATAAGGGGAAATTTTATATCTTTAGAGGCTTATTTGAAGAAAATAGAGAAAGAGAAGATTAACGAATTGGGCTTGCAACTTAAAAGGCTAGAAAAAGACCAAATTAAAAACCCCCAACCAAAAATTAAACTTGAAATACAAAAGTTAAAAGCAGAAATCAATAATATTGAAAGTAAAAAAACTATTGAATTAATAAATAAAACCAAGAGTTGGTTTTATGAAAAAGCCAATAAAATAGATAAACCTTTGGTAAATATGATCAGAAAAAAGAAAGAGGAAAATCAAATTGTTAGTCTTACAAATGAAAAGGGGGATCTTTCCACCAATGAAGAGGAAATTAGAGAAATAATAAGGAGTTACTTTGCCCAACTTTATGCCAATAAATTTGATAACTTAAGTGAAATGGATGACTTCCTCCAAAAATATAGGCTTCCTAGATTAACAGAGGAGGAAATAAATTGCTTAAATAGTCCCATTTCAGAAAAAGAAATAGAACAAGCTATTAATCGACTCCCCAGGAAAAAATCCCCAGGACCAGATGGATTTACATGTGAATTCTACCAAACATTTAAAGAACAATTAGCCCCAATGCTATATAAACTATTTGAAAAAATAGGGGATGAAGGAGTTTTACCAAACTCCTTTTATGACACAGACATGGTACTGATACCTAAACCAGGTCGATCGAAAACTGAGAAAGAAAATTATACACCAATTTCCTTAATGAATATTTGCGAAGGTCTGGTCTAGCTCCTCTTGTCAGGATAAGCAAAAGTCCTTGCCCCACATGTGGACGCCAAATGTAGCGACCTGGCGTCTCCAGAACCTGCTGGATCGCTCTCTGGCAAGAGATCTGCTGTGTCTACTCAAATCTCTCAGACAGATTCTTCTTCCTGTATTGAACCGTTGTCTCCAGGCAGTTGCTGTTAACTCTTGTCCAGAGAAGTGACTTCCCTTCCTGCAGAGAGCCGACTTCCCTTCCTGCAGAGAGCTATGTCAAGCCAGATGTAGTGCAGAGTCTTCTCCTCTTTAACTCTTGTCCTTCTCCAGTCCAATCTGCTCTCAAGGCCCAATGTTGTGTCTTTTATCCTCCCAGAGAATGGGCATGGGATAATGCAAGGGGTTCTGGGAAGAACCACTTCAGCCAATGAGCTTGCTCCTTCTATCAAGTCAACCTGAGTTCTCACCTTGTAATTGTCCAGAAAACCTGAATTCTCACCTTGTCACTGTCCAGACAACCTGAGTTCTCACCTAGTAATCCTAACAAATATTGATGCTAAAATCTTAAATAAGATATTAGCAAAAACACTTCAGAAAATCATCCCCAGGATAATACACTATGATCAAGTAGGATTCATACCAGGAATGCAGGGCTGGTTTAATATAAGGAAAACTATTAGTATAATTGACCATATTAATAATCAAATTAATAAAAACAATATGATCATCTCACTAGATGCAGAAAAAACATTTGACAAAATCCAACATCCATTCCTACTAAAAACTCTTGAGAGTATAGGAATAAATGGATTATTCTTTAGAATAATCAGGAGCATATATTTAAGACCTTCAGTAAGCATAATATGCAATAGAAATAAACTGCAACCTTTCCCAGTAAGATCAGGAGTGAAACAAGGTTGCCCACTATCCCCATTATTATTCAATATAGTACTAGAAACACTAGCCTCCACAATCAGAGCCGAGAAAGAGATTCAAGGAATTAGAGTAGGTAATGAAGAAATCAAACTATCACTTTTTGCAGATGACATGATGGTATACTTAGAGAACCCCAAAGACTCTGCTAAAAAGCTACTAGAAATAATTCAAAATTTCAGCAAAGTGGCAGGATACAAAATAAATCCACATAAATCCTCAGCATTTTTATATATCACTAACAAAATGCAACAGCAAGAGATACAAAGAGAAATTCCATTCCAAACAAATGTTGAGAGTATAAAATATTTGGGAATCCATCTACCAAAGAAAAGTCAGGAATTATATGAGAAAAATTACAAAACACTTGCCACAAAAATAAAGTCAGATTTAAATAATTGGAAAGACATTCAGTGCTCTTGGATAGGCCGAGCGAATATAATAAAGATGACAATACTCCCCAAACTAATTTATTTATTTAGTGCTATAACAATCAGACTCCCAAGAAACTATTTTAATGACCTAGAAAAAATAACAACAAAATTCATATGGAAGAATAAAAGATCGAGAATTGCAAGGGATCTAATTAAAAAAAAAGTCAGAGGAAGGTGGTCTAAGTGTACCTGATCTAAAGCTATATTATATAGCAGCAGTCTCCAAAATCATTTGGTACTGGCTAAGAAATAGAACGGTAGATCAGTGGAACAGATTAGATACAAAGGACAAAAAAGGGTACATATATAGCAATTTAATCTTTGACAAACCCAAAGATACCAACATTAGGGACAAAAATTCATTATTCAGAAAAAACTGTTGGGAAAACTGGAAATTAGTGTGGCAGAAATTAGATATGGATCCACACTTAACACCATATACCAAGATAAGATCAAAATGGGTCCATGATTTAGGCATAAAGAATGAGATAATAAATAGATTAGTCTACCTCTCAGACCTGTGGAGGAGGAAGGAATTTATGACCAGAGGAGAACTAGAGATCATTATTGATCACAAAATAGAAGATTTTCATTACATCAAACTAAAAAGTTTCTGTATAAACAATACTAATGCAAGCAAGATTAGAAGGGAAGTAACAAATTGGGAAAATATTTTTAAAAGCAAAGGTTCTGACAAAGGTCTCATTTCCAAAATGTATAGAGAACTGACCCTGATTTATAGGAAACCAAACCATTCTCCAATTGATAAATGGTCAAGGGATATGAACAGACAATTCTCAGATGATGAAATTGAAACTATTTCCACTCATATGAAAGAATGTTCCAAATCACTACTGATCAGAGAAATGCAAATTAAGAAAACTCTGAGATACCACTATACACCTGTCAGATTGGCTAAGATGACAGGAACAAATAATGATGAATGTTGGAGGGGATGTGGGAAAACTGGGACACTGATACATTGTTGGTGGAGTTGTGAAAGAATCCAGCCATTCTGGAGAGCAATTTGTAACTATGCCCAAAAAGTTATCAAACTGTCCATACCCTTTGACCCAGCATTGCTGTTATTGGGATTATATCCCAAAGAAATACTAAAGAGTGGAAAGGGACCTGTATGTGCCAAAATGTTTGTGGCAGCTCTTTTTGTTGTAGCTAGAAACTGGAAGTTGAATGGATGCCCATCAATTGGAGAATGGTTGGGTAAATTGTGGTATATGAAGGTTATGGAATATTATTGCTCTGTAAGAAATGACCAGCAGGAGGAATACAGAGAGGCTTGGAGAGACTTACATCAACTGTTGCTGAGTGAAATGAGCAGAACCAGAAGATCACTGAACACTTCAACAATAATACTGTATGAGGATGTATTCTGATGGAAGTGGAAATCTTCAACATAAAGAAGATCCAACTCACTTCCAGTTGATCAATGATGGACAGAAATAACTACACCCAGGAAGGAACACTGGGAAGTGAATGTAAATTGTTAGCACTACTGTCTATCTACCCAGGTTACTTATACCTTTGGAAGCTAATAATTAATGTGCAACAACAAAATGGTATTTACACACATATATTGTATCTACTTTATATTGTAACACATGTAAAATGTATGGGATTACCTGTCATCGGGGGGAAGGAGTGGAGAGAGAGAGGGGATAATTTGGAAAAATGAATAAAAAATTAAAGCTTAAGAAAAAACTGTTCCCCTGAATGCTATGGAGTGTTATTGTACCGTCAGAAATGATATGTGTCTTGAATAGGGAGAAACAAAGAAAAATCTATATGAACAGGTGCAACAGTGCCAAAAAAAAGCAAACATACACAATAACAAACACTGCAAATGAAAGAACAGCCAATTGCTTTAAAAAAATCAAAATTTGAAGTAATGAAGCTAAAAATATCAAATATGACTCTAATGAAAAGTTATGATAAGTAACAACTCCAAATCATCTTTCATGGGGATAGGAGGTCCACTGGTATTATGTATAATACATTGTACATATTTTCAGACTTTATCAATATATCTACCACTTTTGCAACTTTTTTCTTACCAAAATTTATTATATAGGATGGCCCTCTAAGAAGGGAAGGAGAATTATACTGCAGTTAAATACAATCATGAAGATAGTACCAATTTAAATTATTTTTAAAATTATAAAAGAGAAAAGATAAAGGAATAAAAGTTTTAGAAAAGTATATTCCTTACAATAACTCTATGATGTAGGTGGGTAATAAATATAATATTTTCTAAATTGCATAGATAAAGAAACTGAGCCCCTGGTTGTCTCTCATTTTAATCTTTGTTAGATATCTGGAAATTCGGAGTTGAGGATTGGAAGCAAGGGGAGTGTAGAGTAGGCATGTCAAGTTACTGGTTAAAGCCCTGGAGCCCTGAAACCCAACTTCCTCATAGGAAAATTAATTAATCAATTGATATGAATATAATGATCACTTTTCTGTTATAATTCTAAACTCTTGTCTGGAATGGTAGTGTGTGAGACAGTAGAAGCCACAAAAATAATCAGAGAATTTTGAAGTAAAAAAGGCAAAAAGAAAGTTATTACAATCTCAGGAGAAAGGGCAACTCCTAAAGGGCAAGGTGTCAGTAGAGGAGTGCAAAGCACAAACTGCAAAACACAAGATTATAAAGAAGCCTAATGCAGAAGCTTCCATGCCCCAACCCCTGACTTTTTCTCCCATTGTCTGGGGACTCCAGGTTACACTCTATACATTGAACTCAATCCAAGGAACAAAAGGATACTAGTAAATAACAAACTCTCTATGCATCAAGTAATTAAATGATAATCAAGAGGAAGGGGAATGTTCATCCAAAACAATGGAACATCTGCAGTTTTTTAGCTATAGCTCATCTTGTTATTGAAAAGTCTCAAGTCACAATTTGGGCAAAGGTCAAGGTCACATTCCTATGAGAGGTCTTCACTCAGTTTAACCCATTCAGTAAGGACAAATAATATCTCTATCAACAATGTATTTGTATGTTTTTTGACACAACCCTTTAAATTGTAATAATGCCCATTGTTTAATTTAAAGTTTAAAACTCTCTCCTTTCTCCCTTCCCCAATTTTTCATTTTTTAATCCAGCAGCATTATAAATGATAATTGTATATTAAATACATATTTAATATGAATTAATTTATAAATTATTTTTCATTTATGAATTAAATTTATAAATAATAATTTATGTTATTATGTATTATATAATATATATTATTATATATAATCCATATATAAATATTCTTTTATTTTTAAAAATAGGATAAATAATAAATAATACATTAAAATGCATATATATATATATAATCCTGCAAAACAAAATTCCACATTAGCTATGTCCAAAAAGAGGGAAGTGAAATAGAAAGAGAAGAAAATATGTTTCAATCTATCCTCCAGATGATTAGTTCTCTTACTTAAGGAGGATAGAAGAATGTTTGGTCCTTGGATCAATCAGATTTACTATGTCTTTCAACACTGATTTTATTTTTTATCATTATGGTATAAAATGTTGTCCTAATTTTTTTCACTTCACTTTGTACAAGAACATAAAAGTCTTACCAGGATTTTTCTGAAATCATCCCCTTCATTTCTTATAGCACAACAGAATTTGATCACACTGTTATACCATAACTGGTCCAGTCACTCCTCAATTGATAGGCACAGCTTCATTTTACAAATCTTTGTCACTATAAGAAAAAGTTATTTATAAACACATCTTTGCATACTTTTATGTACATTTCACTCATGTGTTATTTTGTTCATTCTTCTTTTGAGGAATTCTGGTATCACTGGGACAAAGGAATATAATTTAATAGTATATTGGAAAAGATCCAAATTTCTTTCCAGAAGGATTGTACTAGCTCATAAACTCCACCAACACTACATTAGTATCCCTATTATACTACATTCCCTTTAAACTTTGATATTTTCCTTTTTTATTTTTTGGTCATTTTAGGCAATATTATGTGTGTGAACTGCTACCCCTGAACTATTTCAGTGTCCATTTTTCTTATTTAGAGAATTTGTCATATGGTTATTTAAAGTTTGGATTTCTACCTCTGAAAAATGCCTGTTTTTATCCTTTCACCGTTAATCTATTATGGAATATTCTTGTGCATCTTATTGAGTTCTGTATATAGTTTAGAAACAAGTCTTTTATTACAGGAAGCAGTTGCAAAAAATATTTCCCAGTTACCTAATGTTCTTTTCATTTCAACTGCATTGATTTTATTTGTGCATTTAGGCAATCAAAATCAGGCATTTTACCTCCAGTGAACCTATCTATCTCTTGTTTCTTCATAAACTGTTCCCCTATGTAT
This sequence comes from Sminthopsis crassicaudata, assembly GCF_048593235.1. Taxonomy (NCBI): domain Eukaryota; kingdom Metazoa; phylum Chordata; class Mammalia; order Dasyuromorphia; family Dasyuridae; genus Sminthopsis; species Sminthopsis crassicaudata. The sequence continues at coordinate 222,434,348 of NC_133621.1, forward strand.
GAATCTGACAAGTACTCCCTATAATGTTCCATTAATTTCCTTAAGATAATAACGTTTATATCTAAATCATGTGCCCATTTTGAACCTATTTAGTGTATAGAGTGAGGTGTTGATCTATGTTACTCTGTTTTCCTTTTTTTGCCTAACAGCAAGTTCTTGCAGTAGCTGGGATTTGGAGATTTATCTAACACAAGGTGACTGTGCTCAATTAATTATATATATTGTATAAGTAATTTATGTCACTGATGCACTTCTTAAACATTACCAAATTATTGTGACAATTAATACTCTATAATATAATTTCAGATCTAATGCTGTTAGACCTCATTATTTGCCTAGTTTTTTCATTGCTTCCCATGATATTATTGACCTTTTGCTCCTCCAGATGAATCTTGTTATTTATTTCTAGCTTTAAAATGTAACTCTCAAATAGTTTGATTGGCATGACACTGTTTGAGTAAATTAATTTAGATTAAGTTATTTTTACTGTATTATAGCATAGCCTGTTCATGAATAATGAATATTCCTTCAATTATTTCCATCTATCTTAACTTCTGTGAAAAATGCTTTGTAATTCTAGTCATATGAGTAGATATAGTTCTTGTGTGTGTGTCTGGACTGGTACACTCCCAACTATTTAAACCTGTCTGAAGTTATTTCCTGGTCTCTTCCTATTGGACTTTAAAGATAATATTCAAAAAATGTTGAGGATTTGGATAAATTTGTTTATACACTTCATATTTACTGAATTTCTTATTCAGATTAGTTTTTTAGTTGACTTTCTAGGATCTTCTAAGTTATCATGTCATCTGCAAAAAGTAATACTTGTTTTATTGCTTTATATGCTTATTGCTTTAATTCCTTTTTGTCATATCTGTACAAATATTACTTCTAGTAGAATATTAAGGTATAATGATGAAAAAAGAAATTTTGCCTCAACCCTGACCTGATGGAAAGGCTTCCAGATTTTTTGTTCTTCAGACATGTCCAACTCTTTGTGGCTCTATTTGGGGTTTTCTTGGCAAATATATTCGAGTGATTATTATTGCTTACTCCAGTTCATTTTAAAAGAGATAAGTAGGGGGGGCGGAGCCAAGATGGCAGAGAAGAAACACACGACTCTGTGAACGTCCTCACTCCCTCACAACCAATTATATAAATTAAGTCTCAAAATAAGCCCAGGACTGATAGATACCACAAGGACTGGAAGCACGACTTACCAGCTGAAGAGAATCTGGAGTTTCAACAGAAAAGGTCAGTCCCCAGGGGAGGAAGAAGAGAGGCCAGCACAAACTGCTGGGTGCTAGCGTGCTCTGCCCATTGCGCTGGGAAGGGCTCTGGGATCAGAGAAGCCACTAAGGTAAAGGAATCTGGAACAGGCTGTTAGCTCTTCTCTGCTAATTGTTTAGCAGTTCGGAAGAGAAAGCCAAAGTGTTTTAAAACTCAGATTAGATTTTCCCGGACCCTGGAGGTGACTCAGCAGATCTCGGCACCAAGGGGTATGGCCTCAGCTACCACCTGAGAATAGTTAAGAGATTGACAAGTGGGTGGATATGGCCCAAGGCAACACCCACTGCCTAGCTTAGCTGGAGGGAGTGGAACTCAGCTCCAGGAAGTCCCAGAGAAGCGGAACCTTTGAACTAGGGACCGCGATTTCTGGCAGACACTTCCAGTTTGAGCGCAGGGGCTTTTCACGTCACCTGCTGCAGACATCCACGCCCCACCCGGACACATAGGCTGGGCTTTGTGCTGTCTTTACTATTCAACAACCTCGGGCACAGCAGTGCTAATCACCTCTGAGGCACTTCCAGGGAGGGGGTGAGGAACTCTCTCCCAGAGCTCTCTCTAAGCTCAGGCTCAGGAGCCTCTGCATCCATCCGGTCTGTGAGGAAGCTGGTAAAGAAGTAAATAAATAATTTCCTACCCCAGGGACAGACCCCAAAAGATTTTTTAAATATGAGCAAAAAAGCCAGAAAAACTATAGATTCCTTCTATATAGAGAAAGAGCGGGTATCCAACCCCGAGGAAGTTAACAGCAGAGAGACAGCAGATAACAACCGAAAGGGGAATGATTCCTGCCCCCCATCACATAACTCTCTCCTAGAAGAAACTCTTAAAAAATTAAGGGAGTTTGAAGAAAAATGGGGAAAGGAAAGGGAAGCTATGATAGAGAATAACAACGTCCTGGAATTGGAGTTGGAAAAAATAAAGAATTCACAGGAGATGCAGGGAAACAAAATTTATGAATTAGAAAAGGTTAAAAAAACACAGGAAAGTAGGATTTCTGAATTGGAAAAGATAAAAAAGTCTCAAGAAAATAGAATTTCTGAATTGGAAAAAGAAAATAATTCTCAAAAAAAAATTAGGGAAATGGAAAAAAATTCAATAGAGCAAAATAATTCATTTAAAAACGAAATTGGGCATTTACAAAAAGAACTAAAAACTGTGAAAGAAGAAAATAACTCCTTAAAAGTCAGGATGGAACAAATAGAAATGAATGATTCAATGAGAACCCAAGAATCAGTCAAACAAAACAAAAAAAATGAGAAGCTGGAGAACAACGTCAAATACTTACTGGGAAAATCTATAGACCTGGAAAATAGATCTAGGAGAGATAATCTGCGGATTATTGGACTTCCAGAAAACTATGACCAAAAAAAGAGCCTAGATTCTATTTTACAGGAAATTATCAAAGAGAACTGTCCAGAGATAATAGAAACAGAAGGGAAAGTAGATGTGGAAAGAATTTATCGAACTCCTTCTGAAATAGACCCTAAAAAAAGAACACCACGGAATATAGTGGCTAAGCTGCAGAATTACCACACAAAGGAGAAAATCCTGCAAGTAGCTAGAAAAAAACAATTTAAATACCAAGGTGCCACAATAAGGGTCACCCAAGATCTGGCTGCCTCCACATTAAAAGATAGAAGGGCCTGGAACCTGATATTCCGTAAGGCAAAAGATCAAGGACTGCAACCAAGAATGAACTACCCAGCTAAGTTTAGCATCTTTTTCCATGGAAGAAGATGGTCATTCAATGAAACAGAGGAATTCTATATGTTTCTAAGAAAAAAACCTGACTTAAACAAAAAATTTGATCTACATCCACAAGACTGAAGAGAAACAGAAAAAGGTACACAGAACTCTTGAGAACTGTAACTCTGTTGTGGGTATATAAAAAGTACTCAAGGATAATTTGATTTTACTGATATAAAAGAAAAAAAAGGGGGGTGTAGTAAAGGGAAGGAGGTCGGTTCAGAAAAAGGGGAAAGAATGATAAAAAGAGGGAAACTACATCCCAGGAAGAGGCATAGAAAATACAACATATCTGAGGGAACTTAGTGAGGGGGAGAATCATTGTGTGAATCTTACTCTCATCAGAAGAAATTAACATATTTGTTTTTCAGAGAATTTTCTCTCACCTCATTAAAAGGGGGAGAGTAAAAGGGAAAAGGAAAAGGAGAATAAGTGAATAGACTTGGAGGGAGGGGGGAGGGATCCTAAAAAAAAAAAAAAAAAAAAAAAAAGAGGCAGGGTTGCGCGTCTCAAGGGGGGGGTCTGTAAATTAAATATCGGGGAGGGGGATCAGGGGGGGTCAAGGGAAAAAAGCATAATCTGGGGATAATACGATGGCAGGAAATACAGAATTAGTAATTTTAACTGTAAATGTAAATGGGATGAACGATCCCATCAAAAGGAGACGGATAGCAGATTGGATCAAAAAGCAGAACCCTACAATATGTTGTCTACAGGAAACACACTTAAAGCAGGGAGATACATACAGAGTAAAGGTAAAAGGTTGGAACAGAGCCTATTATGCTTCAGGTAAAGCCAAAAAAGCAGGGGTACCTATCCTTATCTCAGATCAAGCAAAAGCAGAAGTAGATCTCATTAAAAAAGATAAGGAAGGAAACTATATCCTGCTGAAAGGTAGCATAAATAATGAAGCCATATCAATATTAAACATATATGCACCAAGTGGTATAGCATCTAACTTTCTAAAGGAAAAGTTAAGAGAACTGCAAGAAGAAATAGACAGTAAAACTATAATAGTGGGAGATCTCAACCTTGCACTCTCAGATTTAGACAAATCAAACCACAAAACAAACAAGAAAGAAATTTAAAAAGTAAATAGAACATTAGAAAAACTAGGTATGATAGACCTTTGGAGAAAACTGAATGGCAATAGAAAGGAATGTACTTTCTTCTCAGCAGTTCATGGATCCTATACAAAAATAGATCATATATTAGGACATAAAGATCTCAAAATTAAATGGAGGAAGGCAGAAATAATAAATGCCTTCTTCTCAGATCACAATGCAATAAAAGCTACATTCAGTAAAAAGTTAGGGGTAAATAGACCGAAAAGTAATTGGAAACTGAATAATCTCATCTTAAAGAATGACTGGGTGAAAGAGCAAATTATAGAAACAATTAACAATTGCACCCAAGATAATGACAATGATGAGACATCATATCAAAATCTTTGGGATGCAGCTAAAGCAGTAATAAGGGGAAATTTTTTATCTTTAGAGGATTATTTGAAGAAAATAGAGAAAGAGAAGATTAACGAATTGGGCTTACAACTTAAAAGGCTAGAAAAAGACCAAATTATAAACCCCCAACCAAAAATTAAACTTGAAATACAAAAATTAAAAGGAGAAATCAATAATATTGAAAGTAAAAAAACTATTGAATTAATAAATAAAACCAAGAGTTGGTTTTATGAAAAAGGCAATAAAATAGATAAACCTTTGATAAATATGATCAAAAAAAAGAAAGAGGAAAATCAAATTGATAGTCTTACAAATGAAAAGGGGGATTTTTCCACCAATGAAGAGGAAATTAGAGAAATAATAAGGAGTTACTTTGCCCAACTTTATGCCAATAAATTTGATAACTTAAGTGAAATGGATGACTTCCTCCAAAAATATAGGCTCCCTAGACTAACAGAGGAGGAGATAAATTGCTTAAATAGTCCCATTTCAGAAAAAGAAATAGAACAAGCTATTAATCAACTCCCCAGGAAAAAATCCCCAGGGCCAGATGGATTCACATGTGAATTCTACCAAACATTTAAAGAACAATTAGCCCCAATGTTATATAAATTATTTGAAAAAATAGGGGATGAAGGAGTCCTACCAAACTCCTTTTATGACACAGACATAGTACTGATACCTAAACCAGGTAGATCGAAAACTGAGAAAGAAAATTATAGACCAATCTCCTTAATGAATATTGATGCTAAAATCTTAAATAAGATATTAGCAAAAAGACTTCAGAAAATCATCTCCAGGATAATACACTATGATCAAGTAGGATTTATTCCAGGAATGCAGGGCTGGTTTAATATTAGTAAAACTATTAGTATAATTGACCATATTAATAATCAAATTAATAAGAACCATATGATCATCTCAATAGATGCAGAAAAAGCATTTGACAAAATCCAACATCCATTCCTACTAAAAACTCTTGAGAGTATAGGAATAAATGGACTATTCCTTAGAATAATCAGGAGCATATATTTAAGACCTTCAGTAAGCATAATATGCAATAGAAATAAACTGCAACCTTTCCCAGTAAGATCAGGAGTGAAACAAGGTTGCCCACTATCACCATTACTATTCAATAGAGTACTAGAAACGCTAGCCTCGGCAATAAGAGCCGAGAAAGAGATTCAAGGAATTAGAGTAGGAAATGAGGAAATTAAACTATCACTTTTTGCAGATGACATGATGGTATACTTAGAGAACCCCAAAGACTCTGCTAAAAAGCTACTAGAAATAATTCAAAATTTCAGCAAAGTGGCAGGATACAAAATAAATCCACATAAATCCTCGGCATTTTTATATATCACTAACAAAATGCAACAGCAAGAGATACAAAGAGAAATTCCATTCCAAACAAATGTTGAGAGTATAAAGTATTTGGGAATCCATCTACCAAAGAAAAGTCAGGAATTATATGAGAAAAATTACAAAACACTTGCCACAAAAATAAAGTCAGATTTAAATAATTGGAAAGACATTCAGTGCTCTTGGATAGGCTGAGCGAATATAATGAAGATGACAATACTCCCCAAACTAATCTATTTATTTAGTGCTATACCAATCAGACTCCCAAGAAACTATTTCAATGACCTAGAAAAAATAACAACAAAATTCATATGGAAGAATAAAAGGTCGAGAATTGCAAGGGAACTAATGAAAAAAATCTCAGAGCAAGGTGGTCTAAGTGTACCTGATCTAAAGCTATATTATATAGCAGCAGTCACCAAAACCATTTGGTATTGGCTAAGAAATAGACCCAGTAGATCAGTGGAACAGATTAGATACAAAGGACAAAAAAGGATACATATATAGCAACCTAATCTTTGACAAACCCAAAGATACCAACATTAGGGATAAAAAGTCATTATTCGGAAAAAACTGTTGGGAAAACTGGAAATTAGTATGGCAGAAATTAGATATGGATCCACACTTAACACCATATACCAAGATAAGATCAAAATGGGTCCATGATTTAGGCATAAAGAGGGAGATAATAAATAGCTTAGAGGAACAGAGGATAATCTACCTCTCAGACTTGTGGAGGAGGAAGGAATTTATGACCAGAGGAGAACTAGAGATCATTATTGATCACAAAATAGAAGATTTTGATTACATCAAACTAAAAAGTTTCTGTACAAATAATACTAATGCAAACAAGATTAGAAGGGAAGTAACAAATTGGGAAAATATTTTTAAAAACAAAGGTTCTGACAAAGATCTCATTTCCAAAATAGAGAACTGACCCTAATTTATAAGAAACCGAACCATTCTCCAATTGATAAATGGTCAAAGGATATGAACAGACAATTCTCAGAGGAAGAAATTGAAACTATATACACTGACATGAAAGAGTATTCCAAATCACTACTCATCAGAGAAATGCAAATTAAGACCACTCTGAGATACCACTACACACCTGTCAGATTGGCTAAGATGACAGGAACAAATAACGATGAATGTTGGAGGGGATGTGGGGAAACTGGGACACTAATACATTGCTGGTGGAATTGCGAAAGAATCCAGCCATTCTGGAGAGCAATCTGGAATTATGCCCAAAAAGTTATCAAACTGTGCATACCCTTTGACCCAGCAGTGCTACTACTGGGATTATATCCCAAAGAAATACTAAAGAGCGGAAAGAGACATATATGTGCCAAAATGTTTGTGGCAGCTCTTTTTGTTGTAGCTAGAAACTGGAAGATGAATGGATGTCCATCAGTTGGAGAATGGTTGGGTAAATTGTGGTATATGAAGGTTATGGAACATTATTGCTCTGTAAGAAATGACCAGCAGGAGGAATACAGAGAGGCTTGGAGAGATTTACATCAACTGATGCTGAGTGAAATGAGCAGAACCAGAAGATCGCTGTATACTTCAACAACAATACTGTATGAGGATGTATTCTGATGGAAGTGGATATCTTCAACATAAAGAAAAACCAACTCACTCCCAACTGATCAATGATGGACAGAGGTAGCTGTCCCAGAGAAGAAACACTGGGAAGTGAATCTAAATTGTTAGCACTAATATCTGTCTGCCCAGGTTGCATGTACCTTCGGATTCTAATGTTTATTGTGCAACAAGAAAATGATATTCACACACATGTATTGTACCTAGACTATATTGTAACACATGTAAAATGTATGGGATTGCCTGTCATCGGGGGGAGGGAATAGAGGGAGGGGGGGATAATTTGGAAAAATGAATACAAGGGATAATATTATAAAAAATATATATATAATAAAAAATTAAAAAAAAAAAAAGAGATAAGTAGGGGGAAGAAAATTGTGACTTGCCCGGAGTTACATAGCTAATAAGTGTCTAAGACTGATTTCAACGTTTCTTCCATGCTTCCCTCCATCTTTCCTGTTCCCTTTCTCCATATGTATCATACCCTAGTCTTCCGATGTTTTTAAATTTATTTTTTGAATGCTGAACCATCCTGAGATATCTTGAGGTTTTACTACCTAGATTTCTTTCTTTCTTAAGGGCCATGCCTTAAACCCATATCTCTCTGACTCATTGATTGGCCAATAATGAATCCAAGGTCAAGCTTCCGGTGAATATTGACTGATTGACTCAGGGTGAATATAAAGAGAAAGCATTTCTTTTTTGGCCAGAAACACTGAAAACTTTCCCCTCCCAGGTTTACTCTCTTTATTTACTTTTATTTTTGACTAGGTCAAAGAGTTCATACTTTGAAGTAATCCCAATCTAGCTTTAATTAGTCAAACTGAGACCTGTCAAAACAAAAGTTATAATATAAAATAAAATTAAAATTAAATAAAAAATATTTGGGAATATATCTTCCAAAGGAAAGTCAGGAATTATATGAGCAAAATTACGAAACACTTGCCACAAAAATAAAGTCATATTTAAATAACTGGAAAGACATTAAGTGCTCTTGGATAGGCATAGCTAATATAATTATGGTCTATGAACATTATGGAATATTATTGTTCTGTAAGAAATGACCAACAGGAGGAATACAGAGAGGCTTGGAGAGATTTACATCAACTGATGCTGAGTGAAATGAGCAGAACCAAGGGATCATTATACACTTCAACAATGATACTGTATGAGGATGTATTCTGATGGAAGTGGATATCTTTAACATAGAGAAGAGCTAATCCAATTCCAGTTGATCAATGATGGACAGAATCAGCTACTGCCAGAAAAGGAACATTGGGAAATGAGTGTAAACTGTGAGCATTTTTTTTTGTTTTTCTTCCCAGATTATGTTTACCTTCCGAATACAATTCTTCCTTTGCAACAACAACAACAAAATTCGTTTCTGCACATATGTTGTACCTAGGATATACTATAACATATTTAATATGTTTGTTTGGAAATGCCTGCTATCTAGGGGAGGGGATGAGGGAAGGAGGGGAAAAATTCAGAACAGAAGGTAGTACAATGTTGTAAAAGAAAAAAATTACCTAAATTTGGACAAAGCCATAAGTAAACACATGGTGTAAAGGATGAGAATTGCTCTAACTGCTGCCCATGACCTCTGCCAAAAAATTAGGCATCTACCCCTAACAATATATGTTGATTTAGCAAATGGCTGTAGGCAGAAATAAGAGAAAGGGATTAGGTAGTTTGCAGAAGAAGGTTAATTGCCAATCTCAACTTCCACTGGCTTCTGACATATTTATAAATACCTTGGTAGATAGGTGCTTCATCAACACTTCTCCCTTCTCCACAAGAAATCTATCCATACTTCTTCAGCAAAATGAAGTTCTCCATTTTTCTCCTCCTGACTGCTCTAGCTGGAATCCTGATGGGAGCTGGTGAGTATGGCCATTTCCCAGTCCCTCCTCCAAAGAGGGCCTGAGACCAATTTTTCCACATTCCCACTTCACAGAATAAGATAGTTACCCTTCCTGGAGTCATGTTAACCTTCTCTAAGACCAATCACTCATCCATAGGAAGAGAGTTCCAAATATGATTCAATTGTTTTGACCTGTGTCTGATACTGTGACACCATAATGGGGTTTTCTTATTACACATATTCAAGTAGTTTGTCATTTCCTTTTATGTCTTATTTTATACTTGAGGATACTAAGGCAAAAAGAGTTAAATGACTTACCAAAGGAGTCACATAGGTGATAAGTACCTACCTGATGCTAGATATCTAGAGATCCAGATATCTGAAAGATAAATCTTTGTGACTCCAAACCTTTCATTCTATACACTGTGTCACCTTTAAAAGAAAAAGTATCATTTTAGAGAAAAGCCTTAGAATGTACATTTTTAAGAGTTGCATTAGACTTAATTATGAAATATATATTTTAAATCATGGGCATATAATTTATTGATCTCTAATTATAAGTGACTCTATTATATGCTGAAATATACATTTTAACTGATACCAGAGAACTTTTTTATTTACTTCTTCTCTGATAGGTTGTCTGTTCCATGATTTTACGTGTTAAAACTACTATCAAAAGGCCAAAATTAATCATTCCTTGTCTCCTGAAGACTCTTGGTGAGTCATTCCATTATTTACTCCAATAAATATGTCAGAATAAAGATTTTATGAGTTAAGCTAGTTGTCCTTTTGAAGAAGATGCCCAACCAAACCTTGAAAGGAAATATTTGCTAAATTGTGCATTAAGAGTTACACTAGGTGAATAGAGATGCTGAATAATAATAAGAACAAAATAAGGGCCAAGAACTGAGAAGGGACTCACTTCCTAGGAGCTCTCTACTTACCAGGATGAAATTTTTTTCTTATACTATGTGTTCACCTCATATCTCTGTGCCACATTTTGGCAATTCTTACACAACATCAATTTTTCTCATCATTATTGTTTCTATTATGCTAATCTGTGATCAGTGATCTTTGATGTAGCTATTATATTTGATTTTGGGAGCCACAAACTGTACCCATATAAGAAATGTTGTTTGTGTTCTGACTACCTCACCATGCAGCTGTTCACCACCTCTCTCCCTGTTCTTGCTCCTCTATATTCTAGATTACACAACACTACTGAAATCAGCTTCATTAGTAAGCCTACAATGAACTCTTTGTGTTAAAGTAAAAGGAAGTATCCATCTATGAGGCAAAATTTTTTGTTAACTTATTTATTTAAACTGAACAGTCAGCCCAACTTTCAGCACCTACTACACTGATCAGTCAGCAGCCATCAACATGGAAGCAAGACCCTCCACAACTAAAAAGATCACAATTTCCTGAAAGCTCAGATAATAGTTAGCAATTTTTAGCAATAAAGTATTTAAAGGCAGATAGGAGGTGCCATAGGCATAGAGTGCCAGGTTCAGAGTCAGGAAGATTCGTTTTCCAGAGTTCAAATCTGACCTCATATTATTTGTATGATCCTGAGAAAGTCACTTAATCTTGTTTGCCTCAGTTTCCTCATCTATAGAATGGAGTAAAGAAGGAAATGGCAAACCATCACACTTTCTTTGCCATGAAAACACCAAATTGTGACAAAAAGTCAAATATGATGGAAACATCACTGAATGACAAAATTTTAAATGAAGATTTTAAATTTTTTAGAGTTCTTAAGGGTACAAATATTCATTTTATACTATTTAACCAATGGGGTGTCTGTATTTTTAAAAAGTTATTTAGATACAGTCATTAATAAACAAATATTCGGCCCAGGGTGTTCCTAATGCAAATATAGCTTGACTATAGCTCCATTTATATAAGTAAACCTGACTTGTAAAGATTTTAGTTTCACTCTTCTGAAAAGTTACCAAATGGAAAAACAACTCCAAGAACATTGGACCTATTTCTTTTTTATTATTATTGTTTTATTTTTCTGGTTAAACATATGTATGTATTATATATAAACTGTTTTGATACACATTTCTTTATGAATCATGTTGGGAGAGAAAAAGCAGAACAAAAGGGAAAAAGCATGATAGGGAAATAAAAGAACATAACATGTGTTGATTCACATTCAATCTCCATAGTTATCTTTCTAGAGACTGATGGTGTTTTCTATCAAATTTTATTAGGATAGCCTTGAATATATTTTTAGACTTAATACTCTTGCACATTTAATAGAGAAAATTGTAGTATTATATAACTTTTATGTGCACTGGTAAGACAAAAAAGCTATATGATTCACTTTATTGTTATGGTCTAGAACTGCACCTGCAGTATGCCCCAGGTATACCTGTCCTGCCCTGCCTTGCCTACAAAGGAGATAATACTTTCTCTGGAATAACAAACTGCTGCTCTGTCCAAGAAGTTCTCTCTCTTACTGAACAAGACCCCAAAATCCATGCAGTAGGGAGTGATTTTTAATTACTCTTTACAACCTAGCTACTACCCAGATATCTTTCATTCCCTAAAGGAGGGAGAATCTGAGTACCTCAATGTGTAAAATTGACTCTGCAGCTGGACAGGACTCTGAAGCAGCCCCACAGGAGAACACTGCAGGGAGCGATGCCCCACAGGAGACCACTGCAGGGAGCGATGCCCCACAGGAGACCACTGCAGGGAGCGATGCCCCACAGGAGACCACTGCAGGGAGCGATGCCCCACAGGAGACCACTGCAGGGAGCGATGCCCCACAGGAGACCACTGCAGGGAGCGATGCCCCACAGGAGAACACTGCAGGGAGAGATGCCCCACAAGAGACTACTGCAGCCTCAAAAACGTCAACAAAATCTGATACTGAGTATCTACCTCTGTCCCAAGCAGTGTCCCCTGTTCGTTTGCCTCCATGTATGGGCATAAACATACTCAGAATCACAAATGGTCTTTGGGTGGAGGGAGGGAAGCCAGACCTTTGCTTTCATAAAACGTCCTTCTTATGTCTTGGGCATTTTTGCTGGGGGAGGAGAGAGGCAGCAGGTTCACTCCACTTGGAGTCAGGAAACCCGTTTTCTAATTCCTCACTTGCTAGTTGAGTGAGGTTGGAGAAATCATTTAATTTCTCTGAGTCTCAGTTTCCTCATCTTAAAAGAAAAAATAGGATGAGTTGGGAGGGAAATCTATAGAGATCCTTTCCATTAAAAGCTTTGCTCCTACTGGAGGTGGGGCCATGAAGAGAAAGTTTGGGGGACTTCTATCATCTATGTATGGACTGTTCTACCAACACAGCAACAACTATTTCAGATGCAGGAATCACTGAAGAAATCATAAAGAGAATAAAGAGGACTATGTGTGAGAATGTGCAACAGGGGCCCCAGAATGAATCTCTACATGATCTCCTTCCTGGGCCTGTAACGTTCTTGTCCAACCCCTAAAATGAATAGGCCATTCTCCAAACCTAAGCAAAAGATGTGAAACTATTTTGGAAGCTGAGGGTAGATAAGCCTTTTCTTTTTGGTACAGTGCATAACACTGAACTTTCTAACATGCCCAAGGTCAGACAGGAAACAAACACTCGTTAATCAGGTCAAATATGCCAGGCTCTGGACTAAACACTGGAGATAGGATGAAAGACAAAAAAAAAAATCTCTGCCCTTAAGAAGCCTATATTAGGGGGAAATGCAATATACATTCTAGATGAATACAAAATATAAAGAAAGACTATATGACAACAACCTGAAAAGGACAAAGAATTAAGAAGACCAGGTAATTACTCCTACAGAGGCAGGGCTTGAACTCAGTCCAGAAAGAATACTGGGAACAGGACAGACCATTCTGGCTGAGGAAAGTGGCCAGCACAAAGACAAAGGGATGGAAGATGGAATAAGTCCCTTCCTGACCTAAAATTATTCTTTGAATCTTTTCCTTTTTGCAGTTTAATCTGCAAAGCAGGAAAACATGTCCCTCAGCCCCTATTATGTCTTCCTTGTCTCATTCTGGCATAAGTTCTAAGCTCTGTCCCCAAACTTGGGCTCAGGGTGATACAGAAAGGAGGCTGGGAAATGGGAAAGTCTGGGGTGATTCAGAAGGACCTGGCTACCTCAGGTTCACATTGGAGTCATGATCTCTTTCAATTTTCTTTTGTCCAGATGAAACAAATGAAAAATCTCCCTTCTTGGTTGAGAATCAGGAAGATACAAACTGGTGGGGATCATTCCTTCCAAAGTTTCCTTTAAGGAAATCAAGATATGGATTTGCACGAGTCTAAATCATTAAACCAGAGCAGAGCACCAAACTTGCTGTGTGTCTTTACTGGAGGATTTGTTGGGAAGGAAGGACCCGGGGTAGAGGAAAAATTGGGGATTCTTGGTCACTAGGCAGAAAATTTCTTGGAAATTCCTCTCTTCCCACCCAGTCAAATGCTATCAGCACCCTCAGTTACCCAGCTCCTTCACACCAAGTGCACACGTAAAATAGAGAGAGGAACAACCAAAGTAACTCGTAGGAAGAATAAAGAAATGTGTCTACCAAATGAATGATTTCTCACAAATACAAGATAGAGAAAGAAAGTATATGTGGAAAGGACAAAGAACTGGGAGGACCAGATTAGGCCTCCTGCAGAGGCTGGATTTGAAGTGAGTCCAGAAGGAACACAGGGAAAGCTTCAGAGTACTCTAGGTATGGAGGGTGGTGTATGGTTAAGGAAATTTATGGCTTGGATTCCCACCTGGAATAAGACACACTTAAGAAGAAGAATATAGATGTTTTATTGATTAATAAAATAGGCAACTGGAATAGGCAATTTGCAGCAACAGCAACAGTAACTAATAAACCCTAATGCTACAATAATTATAGCAATACTTTTGTGTAACATATACAACATAATATATATACATATGATTATTGCTATAATTATTGTAGTTATATATGTAGTTATATAACATATTATATACATTATAATATATACTACTATAATTATAGCAATAAATGTAAAATGCAGTAGAAAACATGACCAATTCAGAGTGATGAACCAACTCCTGAGTTCCTTAGGATCCCAGATTCCAGCTCCATTCTCAGGGTCCCCAGTAAGAAAGTAACAAGCAGAAAATCTTCTTTCTCTGTGGGTGAGATTCCAAAGCCAGTAAGGTATCTTGATCATTTAAATCTCAGGTGGAAAAAAGAAGGCACTGCATCCAGAGAGTGTGTTATGGTTCCTCACTTGAGTCTGACCTAGGTCCAAGTGATGCACGGGCTCCTTTAACAGTCAACATTTTTGAAGGCACTTGGCTGAGATTCTGCAAAACATTTGAGGGGAAAAATCGGCAGCTTGGACAACCTCCTACCTCACAATCTTTTCTGGCTTACAGCTAAGGTGTGCCTGTCACCCTTAGGATGTAGAAGGAAAGGGAAAATGCACCATACTACAAGCAGCCAATTAAAGAAGCTTACCTTGCCACCAGTGGTACAGGAAGCATCCATTTCAGGTGATCTGGGATGGCCAGACAAGCCAATTCACATAGAGAATCACAGAATTTCAGAGACCTTCAGAAAGATTCTGATTCCACCCATGTTTAAAGAAGAACTCCCATTATAACCTCATAGAGGATTAAACTTTAATCTTAACTTGTAGAATTCCAAGGATGGGCAACTCAATGTTCATTCTGCTGTGCATTAAACAGACTTTTACCTAGTCCCTACCTTTGACAAGCAATGCACTAGGTATATATGCACTCTAAGATAAGACATAGGTCATTGCTTTCAGAAATTTATAGTCTAATAATGAAAGGGGGGATGGAGAAAAGACACTACCACAGATGACTACATAACACATAGAGGGAGTCTTTTTCAAACCTCAGCTAGGAATAAGAGGAAGTAAATGTATACAGTAGTAAAAGAATGGGAAAAGCAAAGATAACCCAAGAACAGGAAATAGATGTACCTACCCATGAGAGGAAAGCATTAGGCCCTTACAGTTCAGCTTCATTGGACCATTGGCCACTCAGTGATCACATTTTGACCTTTTCCATTCTTTCATTTTGATACATCTGGACTTAACTCATTCTCATCCTTCAACTCCTATTTCTCTATACTCATCAATTCTTCATCTCTCAAGATCCTAGCCATCCTTCCAGACTCTGTTATATTATTAACTCCTACAGAAGCCCTCCCCATTGTTCGTAACCAGAATTGTGTGCATTCTGTTTCCCCTGAAACATAATGAGCTCCTTGAAGTCAAAGTTGTCTTTTACCTGCTTTGATCTCAACTAAATCAGCACAGTACCCACACATAGTAGGTGCTTAATAAATGTTTGCTGGTTAACTAATGTTGTAAAAATAAGAGCAATAAGATACTACCGTCCTTGTGGGATCATCATGGGAAAAGGGCTGCAGAAATGTCAGTTATTACTATTATTATGTCATTTAATACATAATATCTATTATTGAAGACAGGGACACCATTGAGCAGTAATATAAGTAACCCAGTATTTTGCACGTATTAGGTATTAAATCAATCAAATAATTTGGGTTTTGCCAGATGTTTTTTGCCATATTTAGGAATTCCTCTTTTGTTTCTCGGGTTTACAATATTTCTGGCATGTTTTATATTTTATTGAAAAGTCATTCTACTTTCTTTGATTAGTTACCTGATTTGTATTGTTCTTGTAATTAACATGATCTATCATGCTCACAGATTTTATATAGAGAACCATTTCTATGTCCTTAATAAAAATCTAGTGAGTTCCTATTAGGATAGATTTGGTATATATTGCTTTAAACTATTTATTCATATTTTATTCAATATTTTACATGGCTATTCATTACAGATATTGTTGATAGTTTTCTTTCTCTGATGAAAGCCTCCCCAGTATAGGTTGTCAGGACCACATTTATTTCATAAGAAAATTCCGTAGCATGCCTTCTTTCTTCATTTTTCTAAATTCTTCGTATGTTAGTAGAATTATAATTTTAATATTTTATAGAATGTACAAATATTCCCATCTCTGCCATTTGATCAAAACTTGGGGAGACTTAGATGAATTGATATAAAGTAAAGCAAAGATCGAAAAGAACAACCCACATAGTCAAAACAATATTGTAAAAATAATCATTTTTGAAAGACTAAGTATCTGATCAATACAGTGATCCACCACAAAAGACTGGTGAAATAAAATGTTATCCAGTTGGAGAACTGATAGACTCAAAATGAAGACTGAAGTACAAACAGAACTCAACTTTGCATAAATTCTCATTATGCAAAATACTTTTCTTACATAGAGAATTCTGAAAGAATCTACATTTAAAAAAAAAAAAAAAAAAAACAGCCCTATATTAACTTTACCAAAAAGTACTTTACTCTCCTGCTGTTGCACTTTTCCACTTTCTTTCTCTCTCCCCCAGTGCTGCCCCTCTGATGAGTTTCATGCTCCACAGCCTCCTAATCTTCCATCAAACGAACAAACAATCCTTCAACTGAAAGCACAAGAAGCAGGGACACAGAGAGATCACCATCACTGCCTTTGGAACAGAGGCTCGGCTTGAGTCCTTGAGGAAAGAGGACACCTTTGCACTGATCCACCTGTCTTGGTTCAAGCCTCCAAAGGACAGGCCTCAGAACCTCCAGCTCTTGCTTCTCTCTCTCTCTCAGGCTCCCAAGTATCCCCGTGCCAGCCCCATCCCTCTGTGGGATCCTTCCCTTCCCTTCACATGTCAGCAGACACATTTACATTACTTAAATTTTGATTCAAGTAGGAGTTTGCAATCCACTTATTAAACTATCTGCAAATTTTTCTCCTTTTTTTTTTGCTTTGTTTTTTTTATCAAAATATAGCTAATATGGAAAGATGTTTTGTGTGAATTTGAATGTATAATTATTATATTTATGCCTATTAAATAGATAATGGAAAAGAAAGGAAGAAGGGAGAGAATTTGGAATTGAAAATAAAAATATGTAATGTTCAGGCTAGCACTCTAGAGGACCTTGGGATCATGCAAAGTCCTTGGCCTTAGGGTGGAGAAGTGAAGGAGACAGGAAAGTCGCCAAGCAGTTGGTCTAAGATGGAGTCTGGAGTCTGGAATCTGGCTCCTGAAGTCTTCTGTGGCTGAGAGCTGCTGCTAAGAGCTGCCGCTGAGACTCCCTTTAAATACCCCAGCAGGACTATGTTAGGACACCACACTGGGCATGCACAGCTGTAGAACATCACATCACCATATTACCCTAAGTATACATCAACTAGATTGATGATGACATTACAAGATGTGCTTAAAGAACCATCATCTTCCACCAAGTGGGTACTTAACTACAAGCACCCTGCTGTCCTAGATTCAAGCACACCCTTTCAGAATTCTGGCTGATACAAAAATATAACATTTTTAAATAATAAATAAAATCATCTTCTCCTGGAATTTTTTCCGGATCTATTTATAGGTTATTCAATTTCTTATAAGATTGTGTGGTGCAATTTCTCTCATTTCTTGTTCTGTTAAGCTATTATATTTTTTGGTAAATATTTATCTAGGTTCCCTCTATTTTGTAATATGAATGTTCCAAACTCTCACATATTTGGACAAAATAATTTGTAATTCATTTCCTTATTTCTTCTCCATCAGTTGTGATCAATCTTTTTCATTTTTTATATTGGTGATTAAGGGTTTTTTTTAATTTTGTTTTTTCAGTAAAGAAAAAAAAAAATCCCACTTACCTTTTACCCAACACTCAAATGAGAATGAAAGAAAAGCAGATTTCTAAGGACTGGACATGTATCATTTCTTTGTATTCTAATGGCTAAGATAAACTCTATTCGATGGAAGAAAGGAAGGAAGGAAGGAAGGAGGGAAGGAAGGAAGGAAGGAAGGAAGGAAGGAAGGAAGGAAGGAAGGAAGGAAGGAAGGAAGGAAGGAAGGAAGGAAGGGAGGGAGGGAGGGAGGGAGGAAGGAAGGAAGGGAGGGAGGGAGGGAGGGAAGGATGGAGGGAGAGAGGGAGAAAGGAAGGAAGGAAGGGAGGGAGGGAGGGAGGAAGGAAGGGAGGGAGGAAGGAAGGAAGGATGGAAGGAAGGGAGGGAGGGAGGGAGGAAGGAAGGAAGGAAGGAAGGAAGGAAGGAAGGAAGGAAGGAAGGAAGGAAGGGAAGGAAAGAAGGAAGGAAGGAAAGGAAGGAAGGAAGGAAGGAAAGGAAGGAAGGAAGGAAGGAAAGGAAGGAAGGAAAGGAAGGAAGGAAGGAAGGAAGGAAGGAAGGAAGGTAGGAAGGAAGGAAGGAAGGAAGGAAGGAAAGAAGGAAGGAAGGAAGGTAGGAAGGAAGGAAAGGAAGGAAGGGAAGGGAGGAAAGGAAGGAAGGAAAGGAAGGAAGGAAAGGAAGGAAGGAAGGAAGAAAGGAAGGAAAGAAGGTAGGAAGGAAGGAAGGAAAGGAAGGAAGGGAAGGAAGGAAGGAAGGAAGCAAGGAAGGAAGGAAGGAAGGTAAGAAGAAAGGAAGGAAAGGAAGGAAGGGAAGAGAGGAAAGGAAGGAATGAAAGGAAGGAAGGAAGGAAGGAAGGAAGGAAGGAAGGAAGGAAGGAAGGAAGGAAGGAAGGGAGCAAGGAAGGAAGGAAGGAAGGTAAGAAGAAAGGAAGGAAAGGAAGGAAGGGAAGAGAGGAAAGGAAGGAAAGGAAGGAAGGAAGGAAGGAAGGAAGGAAGGAAGGAAGGAAGGAAGGAAGGAAGGAAGGAAGGAAGGAAGGAAGGAAGGAAGGGAAGGAGGGAGGAAGGAAGGAATGAAGGAAAGGAGGAAGGAGGGAATGATGGAAGGAAGGGAGGGAGGGAGGAAGGAAGGAAGGAAGGAAGGAAGGAAGGAAGGAAGGAAGGAAGGAAGGAAGGAAGGAGGGAGGGAGGAAGGAGAAAATACATGTGTGTGTGTGTATAAATATATACATATGTAAATATCTCTGTCTGGACTCTTGTCTTTCACTTCTCTAACAAGAAATATGCAGCATTTAGCATCATCAGTCCTCTTGAATAAGAGCTGGTAGTTACTCATCAGAATTTCAAAGCCTTTCAAAGTTCTTTGTCTTTATAAGATTATTAGCAAATTCGAATCACTTTCCTTGATGAGATAGTGGCCCTGTCACAAGCTTTGCAAAAAACCAGTTGCCCAAACTCTCTGAACCAGAAGGATGCTTCCAAGCTTGTCTTTCTTTGAGCAAAGACAGTCGGAAGAACAGAAAGTCTAGAAGCGAATAGTGAACAGCAGCTTTCTCTCTGCCAGGCTTGCTGGGTCTGTTAACTTCCCAGGCTTCCCTCCAACCCTTCAAAAAAGACCAGCTCTTAGTGGGGAGGGAGGAGTCAGGAGTACTGCCTGCGTACTACCACGCCCCCTACGCCACCCACCTGCTGAGATTCCCACAGAGCATGCTCGTTTGGCCTGGCAACGCCACCATGGCAACCACATTTTTGGTAGGTTCATGAATTCATCCTGGTGCTGGCTAGCTGTGGAGGCCATGGGGAATCTGGGACTTTTTTACGTGTTCGATTCTTTTTGAACAATCCGAAATGGTGACATGGAAAATACTTTCAATTTTCTTTTTCTTGTTTTCTTTTATTTTAGAATTTGAACACATAATCCCTAGTTTCAGGATTTGGGGGGAAAGGACTTTTTCATTTTTATTTTTTAAATTTCTATTCACAGATTTATAAAGTATCTAATCCTGAAATTTTTTTCAAAGAAGTGATTCGATTTCTACTATAAAAATCTGGGCGTTAGTTGGTGTAATGGATAGAGCACCAGCCCTGAAGGCAGGAGTCAAATTTGGCTAAATAACTCTGGGCAAGTCACTTCCTCCCAATTGCAGCTGAAAAAAAATGGGGCTTTGCTATGCTTTTATTCTGTTAAGTTATTATACTTTAAATCAACCTTCGTTCCTATCCTTTTATATTGCCTACATTCAGTAAATCAATAATAAAAATTTCCTACTGTGTTTCAGGCCTTGGGCTAAGCTAGAAATATATATAGGAAAATGAAGGGGGGAAAAAGAGTCTTGTTCCCAGAGAATTTAGTGGAAGATAGCACATGGAAAGAATCTAGAAAATTCACAGGGGGAAGTAAGACTACATGACTTATAATAGCACAATGAGGCCCTCCTCCATCCTCGCCCAGGAGAACCATCCCTAATAATAAAGCACTTTTGAAAGAAGAAAACCAAAAGGTCAATAAAAATCAATCAATATATGGAGGGAAAAACTTGGCATTAAACCCAATATTCAACACAAATAGATTCCTATCTTTTTCAAGAGAGCTGGGATTAAAAGCAAGGTATTATTTTATATTCTTTTCAATGCCAAGTTTGTTCTTCACACATTCTCAAAATTAAGTTTAATTTATTTTGTAGATTATGGTTGCTTTTCTATTTACATTGTCAGCATGGTGTATATTTTCTTGATTCGGTTTAACTTTCTATTAATGTCTCTCCTACTTCTTTCTATTTACGTTGATCATTTCTTACAGCACAATAATTCACTATAAGGTAGGACTGTGATTTAGCCATTTACTTTGTTTCCATTTATAATGAAGTAGTAGCCATAATCAAGGAATACAAACCTGGGGCTGCTACTGCTAATCTCTTTGCCATTGTTCTTTTGGAGCAGGTAGAGCAGAAGGTAGCAGTAGATTTCACAAAAGATTGTGAATTGGGCAAGATAGCGGCTTGGAAGCAGACAGCTGCTTGAGCTCCTCGTTTTCTCTCAGAACTTACTTCATGACAAGCCTCAGACTTAACGCTTGACCCAGAAAGAAATCCACAAATAATCACCAAGAGAAGACATCCTTGAAAGTCGCCAGAAAAGGTCTGTGTTTGCTCAGGGGAGGGTCAATCAGACTGGGCGCAGACTGAGGGCAGGCAGCCAGAGCAAGACTGGCAGCTCACACAGGTCAGACCAGAGGGGGAGGGGTGCGATCTCTGCCGTTTCTGTGAAAGAGCTTTTGCCCTAGTGTGGATGCTCCGTCTTGGCAGCAAGCCAGGAGCAGCAGAGAAAGTGTAAACACCGGAGGTGAAGATTAAAACCCCAGAAAGCCAGCGTCTCTTGGAGCCCGGCCACCCCCAACCCCCACCTGGACTGACTCGGTGCATTCTCGGAGCCTCAGAGCGCAGACTCAGTACAGTCATTGCTGTTCTGTTAGTGGCTCTCTGCTGCCCTACCCCCAGTCAGTAGAGGAAGCCCATTAATACCATCCAGCCCCATCCCCCGCAAAACAGACCAATTGTTTCTCTTGTCAGTTTGTTTTCTTTGATTCCTACTCTGACAAAATGAACAAAAAATTCAAAAGGGCTCTAACTATTGACAGCTTCTGTGTGGAGAGGGAGCAGACTTCAAACACTGAGGAGACTAGGAACAGACTGTCCCCAGAGGAATCCCCTAAGGGGGATATGATCTGCTCCTCAATACAAAAGAACCTCATAGAGGAAATCAAAAAGGCTCTCACAAGAGAGCTGGAAGAGAAATGGGAAAAGGAAAGGGAAGCTTGGCAAGAGAGCCTGGAGAAGTCATCCCATGCATTCAAAGACAGAGTAGATAAAGAAATCAAATCATTGAGAAACAAGATTAGTGCTGGAAAAGGTAAACAACTCCAAGGAAAATAGGATTAGTGAGCTGGAAAAAGAAAACAGCTCTCTAAAAAATAAAATGGATAAAATGGGAAAAAATTCCATAGAAGATAAAAACTCAATTGGACAATTACAAAGAGATATAAAAAAAGTGAGTGAAGAAAATACATCATTGAAAATTAGACTGGAACAAGTACAAATGAATGACTCAAGGAGAAAGCAAGAGGTAGTCAAGCAAAACCAGAGAAATGAAACAATTGAAAAGAATGTCAAGTACCTTACCAGAAAGACAATGGACCTGGAAAACAGATCCAGGAGAGACAATTTGAGAATAATCGGACTCCCTGAAAAATGGGAGGAAAAAAAGAGCTTGGACACTATTTTCGAGGAAATTATCAAAGAGAACTGCCCAGACATTCTGGAAACAGAGGGTAAAATAGACATTGAAAAAATTCATCGATCACCTACTGAAAGGGACACTAAAATCAAAACGCCAAGTAATATAGTGGCCAAATTCAAGAACCATCAGACTAAGGAAAAGATATTGGAAGCTGCTAGAAAAAAGCAATTCAGATATGGAGGATCCACAATAAGGATAACCCAGGATCTAGCAGCGTCCACATTAAAAGAACGCAGGGCCTGGAACATGATATTCCGAAAGGCTAAGGAACTTGATTTGCAGCCAAGAATAATTTGCCCAGCAAGAATGAGCATCATTTTCCAGGGAAGAAGATGGATATTTAACGAAATAAATGAATTCCATCTATTTTTGATGAAAAAACCAGACCTACATAAAAGGTTTGATCTTCAAATACAGAACTCAAGAGATTTCTAAAAAGGTAAAAAGAAATGTTGAGAACTATACTTCTGTCAAAAAAAATATGTAAAGAACATATGTACAATTTGTCTTATTAACTAGAGGTGGAAAGGAAATTATATTATAAAAATGTGTAAAGTGGTGGTACTACATCTCAGGAAGAGGCAAAGGTAACCTATTATATCTGAGAGAAAGAAAGGAGGGAGATGAACATAGCGTGTATCAATAGACATTCGATTTATGGTGAAACTTCTTCCACTTCATTGAAAAGTGAAAGGGAAGGAATAAGCTAAGGGGAAAGGAATACAGAAATTTCGAGGAAAAGGGGTAAAATAAGGGGAGGATCTTTAAGGTGGGGGAAGGATCCTAAAAAGGGAGGACTGTGAAAAGCAAGTGGTGTTCACCAGTTTAATACTGGGTAGGGGGGTAAAAGGGAAGGAAAGGGGAAAAGCATAAGCAGGGGTTAATAGAATGGCAAGCAATATAGAATTAGTCCTTCTAACCATAAATGTGAATGGGGCAAACTGCCTCATAAAGAGGAAGCAGTTACCAGACTGGATTAAAAGTCAGAATCCTACTATATGTTGTTTACAGGAAACACACCTGAAACAGGGTGAGACATTCAAACTAAAAGTAAAAGGGTGGAGCAGAATCTATTATGCTTCAGGCAAAACCAAAAAAGCAGGAGTAGCCATCCTCATCTCAGATCAAGCAAAAAAAAAAAAAATTATCTAATTAAAAGAGATAAGGAAGGACATTATATCCTGCTAAAGGGCAGCATCAATAATGAAGCAGTTTCAATATTAAACATATATGTACCAAGTGGTGCAGCATCTAAATTCTTAAAAGAGAAATTAAGAGAGCTGCAAGAGGAAATAGATAGGAAAATTATAATATCAGGAGATCTCAACCTTGCACTCTCAGAATTAGATAAATCAAACCACAAAATAAATAAGAAAGAAGTCAAAGAGGCAAATAGAATACTAGAAAAGTGTGATATGATAGATCTTTGGTGAAAGCTAAATGGAGACAGAAAGGAATATAATTTCTTCTCAGCAGTTCATGGAACCTATACAAAAATTGATCATATACTAGGGCATAAAAACCTCAAAATCAAATGCAGTAAGGCAGAAATAGTAAATGCATCCTTTTCAGACCATAATGCAATCAAAATTACATTTAATAAAAAGCCAGGGGAAAATAGACCAAAAAATAATTGGAAACTAAATAATCTTATACTAAAGAATGATTGGGTAAAACAGCAAATCATAGACATAATTAATAACTTCACCCAAGAAAATGACAATAATGAGACATCATACCAAAATGTGTGGGATACAGTCAAAGCAGTAATAAGGGGAAGTTTTATATCTCTACAGGCCTACTTGCATAAAATAGAGAAAGAGAGGGCCAATGAATTGGGCTTACAACTAAAATTGCTAGAAAAGGAACAAATTAAAAACCCCCAGACAAACATGAAACTTGAAATTCTAAAAATAAAAGGTGAGATTAATAAAATTGAAAGTAAAAAAAACTATTGAATTAATTAATAAAACTAAGAGTTGGTTTTATGAAAAAACCAACAAAATAGACCAACCCTTAGTAAACCTGATTAAAAAAAGGAAAGAGAAAAATCAAATTATTAGTCTTGAAAATGAAAAGGGTGAACTCACCACTAATGAAGAGGAAATTAGAACAATAGTTAGGAGCTACTTTGCTCAACTTTATGCCGATAAATTCGATAACTTAAATGAAACGGAAGAATACCTTCAAAAATACAGCTTGCCCAGATTAACAGAGGAAGAAATAAGTAGTCTAAATAGTCCCATCTCAGAAAAAGAAATAGACCAAGCTATTAACCAACTTCCTAAGAAAAAGTCCCCAGATTATATCCCAAAGAAATATTAAAGAGTGGAAAGGGACCTGTATGTGCCAAAATGTTTGTGGCAGCTCTTTTTGTTGTAGCTAGAAACTGGAAGTTGAATGGATGTCCATCAATTGGAGAATGGTTGGGTAAATTGTGGTATATGAAGGTTATGGAATATTATTGCTCTGTAAGAAATGACCAGCAGGAGGAATACAGAGAGGCTTGGAGAGATTTACATCAACTGTTGCTGAGTGAAATGAGCAGAACCAGAAGATCACTATATATTTCAACAACAATACTGTATGAGGATGTATTCTGATGGAAGTGGAAATCTTCAACATAAAGAAGATCCAACTCACTTCCAGTTGATCAATGATGGACAGAAATAACTATACCCAGAGAAGGAACACTGGGAAGCGAATGTAAATTGTTAGCACTACTGTCTATCTACCCAGGTTACTTATACCTATGGAAGCTAATAATTAATGTGCAATAAGAAAATGGTATTTACACATATATATTGTATCTAGGTTATATTGTAACACATGTAAAATGTATGGGATTACTTGCCATCGGGGGGAGGGAGTGGAGGGAGGGAGGGGATACTTTGGAAAAATGAATAAAAAAAAAAAAGAAAAAGAAAAAGTCCCCAGGACCAGATGGATTTACAGGTGAATTCTACCAAACATTTAAAGAACAACTAACTCCAATGCTATGTAAACTATTTGAAAAAATAGGGATTGAAGGAGTCCTACCAAATTCCTTCGATGACACAGACATGGTACTGATACCTAAACCAGGTCGATCGAAAACTGAGAAAGAAAACTATAGACCAATTTCCTTAATGAATATTGATGCTAAAATCGTAAATAAGATATTAGCAAATAGACTTCAGAAAATCATCCCCAGGATAATACACTATGGCCAAGTGGGATTTATACCAGGAATGCAGGGCTGGTTTAATATTAGGAAAACTATTAGTATAATTGACCATATTAATAATCAAATTAATAAAAACCATATGATCATCTCAATAGATGCAGAATAAGCATTTGATAAAATCCAACATCCATTCCTACTAAAAACGCTTGAGAGTATAGGAATAAATGGACTATTCTTTAAAATAATAAGGAGCATATATTTAAAACCTTCAGTAAACATCATATGTAATGGTGATAAACTAGAAACTTTCCCTGTAAGATCAGGAGTGAAAAAAGGTTGCCCACTATCACCATTACTATTCAATATAGTACTAGAAACTATAGCCTTGGCAATAAGAGCCGAGAAAGAGATCCAAGGAATTAGAGTAGGAAATGAGGAAATCAAATGATCACTTTTTGCAGATGACATGATGGTATACTTAGAGAACCCCAAAGACTCTGCTAAAAAGCTATTACAAATAATTCAGAATTTTAGCAAAGTTGCAGGATACAAAAGAAATCCACATAAATCCTCAGCATTTTTATACATTACCAACACAATCCAACAGCAAGAGATACAAAGAGAAATTCCATTCAAAATAACAGTTGATAGTATAAAATATTTGGGAATATATCTACCAAAGGAGAGTCAGGAATTATATGAGCAAAATTACAAAACACTTGCCACAAAAATAAAGTCAGATTTAAATATTTGGAAAGACATTCAGTGTTCTTGGATAGGCCGAGCGAATATTATAAAGATGACAATACTCCCCAAACTAATCTATTTATTTAGTGCTATACCAATCAGACTCCCAAGAAACTATTTCAATGACCTAGAAAAAATAACAACAAAATTCATATGGAAGAATAAAAGGTCGAGAATTGCAAGGGAACTAATGAAAAAAAAGTCAGAGGAAGGTGGTCTAAATGTACCTGATTTAAAGCTATATTATAAAGCAACAGTCACCAAAACCATTTGGTATTGGCTAAGAAATAGACTAGTTGATCAGTGGCATAGGTTAGGTTCACAGGGAAAGATAGTGAATAAAAATAGCAATCTAATCTTTGACAAACCCAAAGATCCCAAATTTTGGGATAAGAATTCATTATTTGACAAAAACTGCTGGGAAAACTGGAAATTAGTATGGCAGAAACTAGGCATGGACCCACATTTAACACCACATACTAAGATTAGATCAAGATGGGTCCAAGATTTAGGCATAAAGAACGAAATCATAAATAAATTGGAGGAACATGGGATGGTTTACCTCTCAGACTTGTGGAGGAGGAAGGAGTTTGTGTCCAAGGGAGAACTAGAGACCATTATTGATCATAAAATAGAAAATTTTGATTACACCAAATTAAAAAGTTTCTGCACAAACAAAACTAATGCAAACAAGATTAGAAGGGAAGTAACAAATTGGGAAAACATTTTTACAGTCAAAGGTTCTGATAAAGGCCTCATCTCCAAAATATACAGAGAATTGACTTTAATTTATAAGAAATCAAGCCATTCTCCAATTTATAAATGGTCAAAGGATATGAACAGAGAATTTTCAGATGATGAAATTAAAACTATTTCCACTCATATGAAAGAGTGTTCCAAATCACTACTGATCAGAGAAATGCAAATTAAGACAACTCTGAGATATCATTACACACCTGTCAGATTGGCTAAGATGACAGGAAAATATAACGATGAATGTTGGAGGGGGTGTGGGAAAACTGGGACACTGATGCATTGTTGGTGGAGTTGTGAAAGAATCCAACCATTCTGGAGAGTAATCTGGAATTATGCCCAAAAAGTTATCAAAATGTGCATACCATTTGACCCAGCAGTGCTAGTACTGGGCTTATATCCCAAGGAAATACTAAAGAAGGGAAAGGGACCTCTATGTGCCAAAATGTTTGTGGCAGCCCTTTTCATAGTGGCTAGAAACGGGAAGATGAATGGATGTCCATCAATTGGAGAATGGTTGGGTAAATTATGGTATATGAATGTTATGGAATATTATTGTTCTATAAGAAATGACCAACAGGAGAAATACAGAGAGGCTTAGAGAGACTTACATCAACTCATGCTAAGTGAAACGAGCAGAACCAGAAGATCATTATACACTTCAACAATGATACTGTACGAGGATGTATTCGGATGGAAGTGGATATCTTCAACATAGAGAAGAGCTAATCCAATTCCAATTGATTAATGATGGACAGAACCAGCTACATCCAGAAAAGGAACACTGGGAAATGAGTGTAAACTGTTATTTTTACCTTCTGAATCCAATTCTTCCTGTGCAACAAAAAATTCGGTTCTACACACATATACAGTATCTAGAATATACTGTAATATATTTAACATATATAAGACTGCCTGCCATCTGGGGGAGGGGGTTAGGAGAGGAAGGGAAAAAATCTGAATAGAAGTAAGTGCAAGGGATAATGTTGTAAAAAATTACCCATGCATATGTACTGTGAAAAAAAAAGTTATAATTATAAAATAAAATAAAAATTAAATTATAAATTAAAAAAATAAATAAAATGAAATTAAATAGTCAAAAGAAAATTTAAAAAAAAAGATTGTGAATTGGGCAGGAAGGACTCAAGTCAGAACTGGGAAACCCACAGAATAGAAAAGAAGGTCGGAGACATGTCTGTGCTATAAATGGGGGCTCCAAAGTAGTTTAAAATGTTTAAAGGAATACATTTTTCTTTATTGCTTTGGCTGTGAGAAAAAAAAGCATAATGCTTATAAATCTTGAAATACCATAATGTCTAAGGAATAATGGAGAAAAATATATGGAATACAACATAATTACAATGATAATCTATTTAGAAAATGTAGAAGAAACAATATCCCTAAGGAAATGCAGAAAGCTAGGAGGCACATTAGATTGCATATGACCAGTAGTCAGGGACAACTGAGGTTGAATCCTGCCACAAACATGTAACATCTCGAAGCCTCAGTGTTTTCATTTGTATAATGGAAGTAATATGACTGTCTATCTCAGGGTTGTTCTGAGGATCAAATGAGAAAACATGCAAATCACTTTGCAAACTTTAAATGGTTATATAAATGGTAACTATGACTATGATTAAAATCTGATATTGGAAAAGGAAGTCAGCTGGTCATGCAGTAAGAGTATGCAAAACAAAAGGAAAATCCAAGCTCTCTACTGATATTCAGAAACACTTTTATTAAAGATCTAGAACTAAAGTTCTTAACTCGGTGTACAGAGATCTCTTTGGATTTTATATAGAGATATTGGGGTTCTTTGAACTTGGATAGGAAAAATTTACATAAATATTCACCTTTGTAATCTTATGTATTTTATTTGACATACTTAAAATAAATATGACTCTGATAAAGATTCACCAGACATGGAAAAAGGAATCCAGAACATTCAAAAAAAATTGAATACCTCTGACCTAAGCACACAGACATCAAACTGGCTAACATAACAGAAAACAAAAATGGCAAGTGTTGGAGGGGATGTGAGAAAATAAGGATATTAGCACACTGTTAATAGAGTTGTGAATTGGTCCCACCATTCTGCTAAACAATTGAGAACTATGTCCAAAAAGCTATAAAACTCTGCATATTCTTTGAAACAGCAATACCAGACTATGCCTTTATCATAAAAAATATATACAAAAAAAGGAAAAAAGCTGGTATGCCATTCTCAGAGGAGATGGCATCCGCCCTAAACAGAGAAATGATCACACTTAGGAAGGGGACTTTGGAACCAACTGTGAGACAAGAGAGATACTGGCACAGGACCACACAGCATGGCACACTCACATCAGAGAAGGTGCTGTGCTCCATGAGTAAAGAAGAATTGGCAGTACCTAAAAAGAAATGACAGTTGAACAAATTAAAAACATCTCCCCTGCAAATGTTTACTGGGATTATTTGTGCCTGACCTGTGGTGGAGCACTGTGAGATCATGTTGGTCCAACCATCCAGTCAGACACACTGTATTTAAGCCCAATATAGAGATGTCATTCTGGTCCTGTTTCAGAATGAAGGTAAACAGCTGCCATTATAATTCTTGGCCTGAGTCTTTCCCATGTTTTATGTAATCCGAGGCACACATATGTATCTAGTATAAGCTACAGGATCAGACACCGTTTTCTTTGGAGAGAGAATGTCTCAGGGATTGCAAACTTTTCTCTTTCCCAGGTTCTATGCTCCCCTCTCCATCTTATTCTGAATGGCAGTAGAAACAACCTCAGGTCATTTGAATGAGCCCATCCATTTTACCTGAGATAGACTTCCATGGTACCAGGGAGAATTTGAAGGTGAAGTACAATTCAAGAAGCTGCGCCTGGAGGAGGGACTGATAAAAGTGTCACACTGCCAGGCCATTGGGAGAGAGCGGACATCAGATTATAAAGCAAACCTCGAACCTATCCAGTACTGAAGAAGGAGAAGCTTTGGGAGATGATAGAGTGTTCCTGACCACTGTTAGGATTTCCTCAGCCTCAAGTTTATGAGACCTGTGGTAGTACAGGGGAGAAATCAAGAGCAGAGATCCTTGCTAAGAATCATTCTGTGCTCCTTCTGTGAGACACAGGCGGGCTCAGTATCTCAGGCTAAGACAAGGGAGCTCACATAAATCCCTCTGGGAGGTCAATAAAAGAGGGTTTCACTTGATGGTTTCACCTGAGGGTCTTCACTACTGATATTGTAAAAGAAACTCCACTGGGAGGCACTAATGGGGAGCAATAACTGACACTAAATGACAGCCACTAAAAACGTATAGACAAAGCAATGCTGTGCATGATGTACACGAATTTTAATCAGGACCATGGGGAGTGATGACCCTAACTATTCTGACTTGCACAAAACTTTAGAAACGGGGAAGCTGGGTACCTGTGAAGACTGCAATGATAATAGAGTTACTAGTGGGACCAAGGCTAGTCCTCTTGAGATGTGACAGGGACAACCCACATTATGAATGAATCAAGCAAAAATTTTTCCCCCTGAGGCTGGGGTTAAGTGACTTGCCCAGGGTCACACAGGCTAAGAAGTGTTAAGAGACTGAGACCAGATTTGAACTTGGGTCCTCCTGAATTCAAGGCTGGTGCTCTATCCACTGTGCCACCTAGCTGACCCCTGAACCAACATTTTTTGAGCACCTACTATGTGCGAGATGCTATTCTAGCATCTGGAGAGCACCATAGGCAATGTCATCTGCTAGGAGTCATATCCAAGGGATGATTCTAAGCAGTTAAAGCATATAAACTTCTCAGAGAGAACTAGTTATAGGAAGGTAAGTGGCAAAGTGGATGGAGTGCTAGGTCTGAAGTCAAGAGACATGAGTTCAAATCCAGCTTTAAATACTTATCAGTTGGTCAAGTCACTGAAGGTCTGCCTCAGTTTCCTCAACTGTAAAATGAAGGCAATAATGGAACCTACCACACAAGGTTGTTTGGAAGATCAGATGTGATAATATTTCTATAAATCGCAGTGTTTATACTTATAATTAGGTTCAGAGTAGCACTTTTTTATTTAATCTCTAGATAAAGCTTGTGAATTGCAAACTTCCACCTTTATGTGCACTTGTATCTTCATGAAAGAACTAGTAGGACTCTCAAATGAACAAAAGTGTAAGAATATAGGAGAGTTCAGAATTCAGAGCCTACCAAAGCTCTAGGTACCAGATGGCAATAGAATGGTTAACTCAATATAGAGCCAACCGGAACTAAGATTTGGAGAGAGGTAGCTTAAGTGTAGGAACCATCATGAAAAGACTCACAAAGAATATTGCTGACAAGACATTGGTTCTTGTTAAAAGTAAAAATGCCATATTATTTGTGTAGAAGTAAGAAGTCCAAGAAGTGAACAATATCCAAAGTAGACCTTGCCCCTTTGTACCTGGTGACAGTCTCTGATATAGAGCTTCTAAAGCACGAATGCAGGCAGATATCTGAGTCTCTATGGAGGCTAAATAAAGTCATTCTCCTTACATTACTGGTACAACCACTCATACTCACATTAGTCTCTCCCTGGCAATTGATTATGGAATATAGAACCTTGCCAAAGTAAAGTTCAAACTGTTTCCTAGGATACTGTGAATCCAGGAAGAGGACAGATGATGTTCTCGTGTCTATCACAATTGGCTGCCCCTCTCTCCATCACAAATAATATAAATCAACCAGGAAAAGAACTATTCCTATTTGCCCAAGATATTTTCATGAAGAAATATGCCTTTGATACAGTCACAAAATATGAAGTCATCCAACCTTTGGAGATTAAAGGGATGTCTACTCCAAAAAAATGGGGAAGGGACTTTCTCTTTACCAAGAGTGTTGAGACTTGCATATAGAGACTACCTTTTAGTATCATACCATTTAAAACTGGATAGGATGTAGAGATCGTTACGTTTGATCCCTCTGTTTTGCTAAAAAGAAAACCAAGTCCATATGGGTAATTTGCCAAAGATCACATAAGTATCAAGTAGAAAGTGATCATTTGAACCTAGTGTTTACAAATATTAAAAATTCAAAATCATGTGGAAGGAAAAGTGAGGAAAAGAAGGGTGATGAAGAATTTATAAAGAATCTACAATATAGTATCTATGATGTACCAGGCATTGTGCTTAACATTTTTAGAAATATTATCTTATTTGAAGGCTTTTACAAAGTGATACAAAGCAAAGAAAATAAATAGAAAAGAACAGAATATGAAATGGTTTGCTTGAAATAAAGGAGACTAAAAAGAGCAGAATGAAGGAAACATTATACACAATAATAGCAATATGGTTTTAGAAATGATTTTGAAAAACATTTTATATTGACTATTATAAATACTGAAATTAACCATAAAGGAAATAAGAACATAGACACTATCAGCATCAGAGAAAGAACTGAAAAATGGAAATATCTATAGCACAGTTACAGATATATGTGAGTGTCTGTGTGTGTATAAACTTATATATATATATATGTGTGTGTGTGTGTGTGTATACATTTTTATATGTATATATATATAATGTACACATATTTGTACTTTTGTTTCTAATTAGAGTCATGTCTGAGTGGGGGGAAAGGAAGGAAGAAAAAAGATACTTATAGAATAGTTTTACTATATAGTTTAAGGGAATAGAAAATTATACATAATAGATTTGCAGTTTAATGTGAAATTAGTGTTTTATTGTGCTATGTTACTGAAATGAATTAAATGAATTTAAAAAGAATAGTATATGAAATGGCTCTAGACAACATTACAGAACAAAATTAATGTTAATACAATGTGTGATTATGGTATCATACATGCTATCTGATTAAATTTACAACATGAATATTATGGAATATTATTGTTCTGTAAGAAATGACCAACAGGAGGAATACAGAGATGCTTGGAGAGACTTACATCAACTGATGCTGAGTGAAATGAGCAGAACTAGGGGATCCTTATACACTTCAACAATGATACTGTATGAGGATGTATTCTGATGGAGGTGGATATCTTCAACATAGAGAAGAGCTAATCCAATTCCAGTTGATCAATGATGGACAGAATCAGCTACACTCAGAGAAGGAACACAGGGAAATGAGTGTAAACTGTTTGCATTTTTTGTTTTTCTCCCCAGGTTATTTTTACCTTTGCAACAACAAGAACAACAACAAAAGTTGATTCTGCACATGTATACTGTACCTAGGATATACGATAAGATATTTAATATGTATGGGAATGCCTGCCATCTAGGGGAGAGGGTGGAGGGAAGGAGGGGAAAAATTTGGAACAGAAGGCAGTACAAGGGATAATGTTGTAAAAAATTACCTATGCATATATACTGTCAAAAAATGTTATAATTATTAAATAAATAGATAAATAAATGAATAGATAGATACATAAATAAATAGATAGATAGATAGATATATAGATAGATAGATAGATAGATAAATGAATGCATGAATGAAAGAATGAATAAATAAATAAATTTACAACATGAAAATTTCTTCCTGAATTTCTGCTAGAAGACTATCACTTACCTGAACTTCTCAAACCAGGCATCCACCAAATATTCAAGTTCCCCCTCCATGGTACTGCTCCAGTCAAGACTCACAAATGTGAATACACAATTATACTCTTTTCATCCTCACCTCACCCCTACAAGTTCAAGTGGTCATGAGGAACCCTCATCATGAAATCAATGATACTTTCAAATGCCCTCAAGACTCTTGTTATCCCTGAACTATTAGGAAGCTAATACTTTTATACTCTCTTTTTCTTTCTCTCAGGAATCTTCTCTATTGAAGTTCAGAGTGATAATTCATATACTTTGGGTCCCCCTAAATGCCAAGAAACCTGAGAATATTCTCACTTCAAATGTCTCTCTCCAAATTTCCCTATATTTGTCTTTTCGTCTTTATAACGTAGTTATTGGTATTTGTCTTTCCCTTCATCAGATTGCAAGATAGCAACATAGTTCTATCTATCCCATACAAAGTATAAAGGAAAGAGTAAATAACAATGGACTCCAAGGATACACTTATTTGTGACTCAACCCTCGATTTTTGTCCCATCCTGATGCATTCTATGGTAAATTATACAACCTAACAAGATGAAAAATTAGGATGACATGTTTTTATTTCCTTTAAGTAGATATAATTTATTTAAGATGTGGTTCTTTCTAAATTATATATAGTGTAATTTGTAAAATTGTATGAGCTATGTTTCAAAATGAATGATTAAGTCTTTTTATAGCTTTTTAATTTATTTTTATTATAGCTTTTTATTTACCAGATATATGCATGGGTAATTTTACAGCATTGACAATTGCCAAACCTTTTGTTCTAATTTTCCCCTCCTTCCCCCCACCTCCTCCCCCTGATGGCAGGTTGACCAATACATGTTATATATATTAAATTATGAGTTAAATTCAATATATACACATGTCCAAGCAGTTATTTTGCTGTATAAAAAGAATCGGACTTTGAAATAGTGTACAATTAGCCTGTGAAGGAAATCAAAAATGCAGGTGGACAAAAATAGAGGGATTGGGAATTCTATGAAGTGGTTCATAATCGTCTCCCAGAGTTCTTTCACTGATTTTATCTGGTTCAATTCATTACTGCTCTATTTGGTCATATTTGAACTCTAGATTCTCCTTTTTATTCTTAAGTAGACCTTTTGTTCAACTGGGCTTGTCTTACATTCCCACCCCAGGTTGTGACCTCTACAAACCCCACATTTACTATATTCAATCAGAAAGCCAAGTTATGATGTCAAACTCCCAAGGTTATGTGACCCTATAAAAGATTTCCTCATACTGTAGATCTTTACTAACCCCTTTTATAGCTAAAACACTTTGGGGTATTCCCTCCTGATAGTGTCTTTCTCCTTATTATAGCTAAATCTTTTTAGGGTGTGAAATACCTTTTAGGATTAACCCACTTGTCAGATCTAGAGATTCTCTGATCACTGTCCTTTGATCCCAAGGGGGGAAAAAAAAGAAAAAAAAAATTAAGGAAGAGAAACTATTCATCAGAGATACCAGCACCAAAGGGATGGGACAGCTCCTACTGCTACTTCAGCTACTTCTGTTCTACCCTGCTTTAGCTCCCCCATCTCTCCCTAGACAGGTAACATTTATTTAATTAGGTATAGACAAAGGTGGCTACTTTCCAAAACATTACAAAATTACACTTGTGCAGAAGAAAAGGTCACCAGTATAAATTTTAGGATTATGACATTCAGGATTACCTCAGTGTCAGTTTACATATAGGATCCTTGAGACCTATGCTATACTAGTATCCTTACATCATCAGTCAATGGTTGGATCTCTTCCCACATATGTGACATATATAACTTTTTGAGTTAGTCTGTTAACTTCTCTATTGAAATTAGACCACTAATCAATGGGATGCTCCCACCTCATGGCATCTTCTATTTAATGGTACAGAAAAGTCTGATGGCTTGTAATTTCCACATTTTGTATCCATTGTATGCAGATACTCCCCAAAACTCAATACTATTGCCTATAAAAATTATGAGATTAATTATCTTTGTAATGGATTATATTTTGAATTTTAAATTTAGAATCTTTACATTTATACATCTTAAAATCATTTGTGTAATGTTGAACTTAAAACCATCTACTTAGATATCCTAATATTATTTAAAGGAGAACCTAAAACTCTCATGTGCAACCTGCTGAAATAAATTTCTTGGGATTATAATTGATATGGGTGTCTTTTGAATTTTTGAATACAAGTGTTAATCATTAAAATGCACCATTCCACAGAAGGTACTCAGAGGGGTGTGATCCAGAGCTATTAGGGATGGAAATTTGCAACTGGGAGAAAAGACTAGGAAAACAACTTAAAGCTTTCCTTAAGGTGTTATGCTAATGGTTCAGTTAATGAATTGTGTTCCTTTGTACAGGAATATTTCCCACCTCATTATTCCTATTCCAGATATTTCATAATTATGACTGACTCATGAATTCAAGCAGAGCTGTTTTGTCTTGCTATAAATGTATCTGTGCTTTTTTCTTATAACAAATTTTTTACATTCAGAACAAATGGTAAATATAAAAGCCATGAGCATAATGCAAGTATGTAAAGTCTTGCTGATTTTTATCTAAAAGCACATAGTCATTGGGTAAATGACTATTTTCCATCTGAAATGTGTAGTTGTTTGAGTCAATGAACATTTGGCCTAATTATATGACTGTTACCAGACAGAATGATAGATATTATGTACATATATAGATGGATGGAGATGGCTACTCTCTTTGCTTTGTATCCCGTTTCTAATTCTCATGTCAACTTTAAGTAGGCCTTTTGTTTTTAAGCAGGCCTTTTTTTCAATGGACTTTGGTTGCAGTGCTGCTCCAAGTGGAGGTCTCTGGAAACCAAGATTTCTGGGAACACCATCACACCCCTTTTCCTGTTAAATTACTTCTGGGTTTGTTTGTTTGTTTGTTTTACCAACCAAATAAAAGGTTTTTCTTGCAGATAATATAGTTTCCATTTATACCAAACCAACTCTTCATAGTCTACAGAGCATGGTATTCTTTATTTTCAGGGAAGGTAAAGAAAATTGAATTATTTCTCTCCAAATCATTTTCTTCTCCCCACATTCCTTGAACCATTTTCTCTGCCCCTTAAACACACATCTCAAGAATGATGGCTCTGCTTTTAAGTTTTCTCTCTCTCTCTCTCTCTCTCTCTCTCTCTCTCTCTCTCTCTCTCTCTCTCTCTCTCTCTCTCGTGCTCCTTGCCTCACCCTGTGAGTTCCCACAAATGGAGAATAACTCTTTAATCACACTAAAATCTATAAGATGAGCCTTTCCTAAATATTTTGAAAGGTCCTATCAAGAGAAATGTCTACAACTGGAGACCCCATCCACCAATAATTTTCTTTACTAATTGTTTAACATATTTTTATGATACTATCAACTCTGTATACATGTAAGTCACCAAACTTTGACCTGACTCTGCTCAGGCCAATGGATTTCACTTTCATCTTATGTGCATGTAGAAAGTATCTCTGCATTTGGCCTCTAAAAGATTTCAGTATTGGTCATGAGACAGCCTCTTAATTAGGGACAAACCCCATTCACTTTTTGAAATATTTCATTAACATTTGAAAGAATCTGAAAGAGTGAAAGGGTCCATTAGAGAGGCCAGGCAAGTGCATTTGGGATATAAAGCAGGTCAATAGCCTGGAGGTCCCCAGATGTGAGGTATGAGTACATAGGGACTTCCTTTATGGGTGGGACCTCCAGCCATGGTAGCAATCCTAAACACTCTGAAATCACATCAGGAATGGGAAGCTACCTCCATCTCCTATTGGCTCATGCCTGTGACGTCATGGATATGATATAAGCTCAGTGAAGGAAGGGCTCGACCCTTTTTCCCTTTTTCCTTTTCCACCTTTTCACCTGGAGCTTGGCCTTGGGGAGAGATACTAAGAGAGTGCTGGAGGTCATGGAGTGAGGTGTAAACCATGTGAATAAAGTCTAAGCTTGTGTGCTAAAACTCTCAGGTGCTCTGTTGTGCTCAAACTTAGTCCAAATGACATAGCATCCAGAGGATTTCTGAAGGCCTCAGGAAGAGAGAAGATTGATATTAATATTTACCAGAGATTTCTCTGATAGACCTGGGAATTAGGAGTGATTAGTGGTAGCAAATGCAATAATAGCACTTTGCAAAAGAGTATGATGTGAAGCCAGAGCTCTTAATCAGCTCATCTACCATCCCTTGTTTCAGTGATGTCCATGGAACCTCTAAATCAGCTCATCCATTTTATTTCCAACTTCTGAGACTGTTTTGATTAACATAACTTTAGACAACCATACTCTTCTCTGGTTCTCTCCTCACTCCCTAGACACTGCCTCCACTCTCCTGAAACCTTAAGGAGTTGTTCCCCACAAAAAGCAATTTGCTTAACAAATATGAATCTACATTGTTTGGGGCATATTCGGTTAAGAACAAAATTATTTGATGGAATAAAGAGAAAACTTTATAAATTGTAATGAATGTATGATTTGAGGATTTCATTTCATAATCTCTTATTCTATTATATTATTTTTTAAATATTCTTATAAAAATATGCTCTTTCAAATCTATTTCATATTATCATTTCACATACACAACCCTAACATTTCTCCTGAGCTCCAGTCTTGTATCACCAACTCCCTAAACTCACCATTCCAAAACAGAACTCATTATCTTTCCCTCAAATCCTCCACCATTCCCCACTTTTTGATTACCCTCAAAAGTAATACTAACTTCCTAGTCACAAGGATCACTGCTTCAGTGTCATTCTAAATAACTCTCTTTCACACAGCCCAACTTTACATCCTATGTCAAGAATCACTTGACCCTCATTTGGGTCCTGATTGAATCAAAGTCATTATAGCAAATAGCAATCATTTCTGTTTTGACTATAAATCCTAAAGATTTTCCCATTTCAGAATGATTTGGTTTTTTGATTAAATAAAGGAAGGCATTCTCTACCTTATTTCTTACTTAGCCTTAATCACAGATGGGGCATCGTTAAAATCAAACTGAACCCCATTAAAGGCCTTTGATTAAAAAGGAAAAAGTCCCCAAATGTATCCAGGGCCATCTCCAATCCTCCTGATCAATGTCTAACCACTGCATTCAGATGGCTCCAGTGAGGCTAGGGACTTTACACAAGGTACCCTCACTTCAGTGCAATTCATTTGCCTGTCACAGCATCATCTCTCTGATATCATGGTCCTCTTCAAGAATAAAGAACAAGCAGGGCAGCTAGGTGGTACAGTGGATAGAGCACCAGCCCTGAACTCAAGAGAACCTGAGTTCAAATCAGGTCTCAGACACTTCATATTTCCTAAGTGTGACCTTAGGTAAGTCACTTAACCTTAATTGCCTTAGCAAAAAAATTTAGTGTGTTCAGAGGAAATAACCATAACATCTTAACATCACTGGATTGGAACCTGAAGAAGCCATAAGAATCACTATAAACTATTAGTTTTATGAAGAAGGAGAGAGAGCAAGTAACACCTGAGTCATATAGCTAATAATAGTAAAACCAGAATTCAAATTCAAACCAAGGTCCCGTTCTTCCTCTCCCCCTTACATCACAAGTCCTAGGTACGTGTCCTTACCCTCCTCCCCAGTAACCTAGGTGTCCTCAAGACCACCTCTGTATCCTCTTGCATGTATAAAGGACACCCCTTAAGCAAGATCAGTCACTAAGGGCATCTCCTCTTCTTATAATTCCCACAAAAGAGATGCCATCTCAACTCATTACTATTCTGTTTCACCCTCCCTTTTACATTCCTAAACAGTTCCTGCCTTTAGAGAAAGATGTGTATAAATCTCAGTAAGTCCTATAGAACAGACTGTCAATTATTAGTAAGATCCATGATATCTATACAGAGAATTTAGTTTTACAATGAAAATGTTAGAAAATATTTACAACTTCATGGAAAAATACCCTGAATCATTAATAATGATAGAAATTAAAATCATTCTGAGATTTCACCTCACATTATAAAAACTAGCAAAGAGGACTAAAATGGCAATATTCAATTCAATGTTGGACTAACAAATATATTCATATTTTTAGTGCAGTTGTGAAATTTTAAGATAATTTTGTAATTAAATTTGAAATTATTCAAATGTAATGACTCCATTGTCTATATTCTTTCAGCCAGAAAGTCCATTTCCCAGCTTATACCATAATGATGCTGTCAATAATAAGAATAAGAATATATATATATACATGTACATATAGATATAGATACACACATCAACTATTAAGAGAAGAACTTTTTCATGATAAGAAATATTTGGAAAGAAAATAGATGTGTTTTGATTAATTTTAAAAATTATAACCAAGAATTACTGTTTGTAAGAAATGATATGTGTCTGCAATGGGGAAATGCATGGAAAGATCTATACGAACTGATACAACATGAAGCAAATAGTGCACAAAAAAAAAAAACAAACAACCATACACAGTAACTACAACAATTTAAATGAAAATAAAAATGAAATGAAATTATAAAAATTAAGCATGCCTCTAGTGAAAAGTTATAACAGCCCCAACTCACCTTTGATGGAGGTTGGAGATTCACTGGTGTTATGCCTTGTACAAAGTCACATTTTTTCAATATATCCATTTGTTAATTGTTATATAATAATGTTATATAGGAGGGCTTTCTGGGAAGGGAAGGAGAATGATAAGTAATAAGCACAACTATGATGATGAATATAGCAGAAGAAACCAATTTAAATTTAAAAAATCAAATTTTTAAAAGAGAAAAAGAAAAGGAATAAAACATTTGCAAAAGTATATTCCTCACAATAACTTTATAAGGTAATTAATACATATATTTTCCAAATTCCATTGTCCTCCATTCTAAACCTTTTTATAAATTTGAAAATTCAGAGTTGAGGATTGGAGGCAAGGGAAGGGTGTAGTAGAAAGGCACTTCAATTGGACATGTAAGCCCTGGAGCTCTAAAGACCAACTTCCTCATAGAAAAAATGTGTGCAAATAGCAATGTTGTTTATGTTAGTTATTTTTTAAATTTATAATTTGTGTTGGCCAGGACTGTATGGAATGAGATCCAGAACAAAGTCAGCTTTTCACATAGATGAAAGCAAAGATGGTTCCAAGACCTAGCCTCATCACACAATTATTTTTACTTCCTTTCTCCCCTCTTTATCCATTTCTTTCAATGCTCTTTTAATATTCCAAGTCCTGTTGATTCAAAGAAAGACAAGATAGAGAAAACTCGATGACCCTGAAGCTTTGGAGACTTAACTTTGTACTCTTTGGAAAGTGGGATGAGCAATGATTTATCATTAGTGAATTTATCACTAATGGTAGAATTTTAGATGCTGTTCCACCTGACTCAAATCAAGGCAGATCATCTTAGCATATTAAGCAACCAATATGTGCCAGGCACTGTGCTAAACACTGGGGACAGAGACACTGTGTGAGGAAAAACACTCTTTGATCTTAAGGAGCACATAGTTTAATGGAGAATATGACACTAATAGGTATAAACTAGAAATAGGAAAAATCATGGTATCCTCAGAAGGAAGGTATAAGGAAAAAGGAAGATTGTGAAAAACTTCTTAAAAAGAGCCACTCCATTGAAAATGTTCACGACTTTTATACATTTCAGACAAAGAACCTCCAAAATCCTACCCTCCACGTGTTGTGATTAGTCATACAATTCTGCACTCCCCTATTTTGGTCAGTGTAATGCAGCTGACAAGGTGATTTACAACCTTTGGCCACTTCATGCCATATTTGGGCAATGGAATGCAGCCTAGGCCTTCACATGACTGGGGCCTAGTGGCCTTGGTTTACCTTAGCTAGCAGTCTCTGATCAATATGTGCTTAATCTTTAAGTTCTTCACCATATCTTACTCTGCACACTCTGAAAACTGTTTTTTAACAATCAATTAGCAAATAATTCCAGTTCCTGTATCCTTTTTTGAATTCTCTCTACAGTTTAATAATAAGATTTTGATTACAGGAACCTATTGCAAAGAATCTTTTCCCAGATGCCTGCTATTCTTTTCATTTTAGCAGCCATGGTTTTACTTGTGCAAAAATGTTTTAATTTAAGGCAATCAGAATTATGCATTTTACCTCCTTACCTATCTCTTGTTTGATCATGAACTATTCCCCTAAAGATGACTCTGACAAGTAATTCCTGCCATGCTCGATTAATTTCCTTAGGATAGCATTCTTTATATCTAAATCATGTACCCATATTGAATTTATTTAGTATAGAGTATAACGTGTTGATCTATATTATTTTACTTTCCAGTTTTCCCAAGTTTTTCTCTAATAGCAAATTCTAGCTGCAGTAGCTGAGATTTGAAGATTTATCCAACACAAAGTGACTGTGCTCAATTATGTTTATTGTATACTTAATTTATTCCACTGATGCATTTCTTACTTATTACCAATTGTTGTGACAATTATAACTCTGTAGTATATTTCAGATCTAATGCTATTAGCCCTGCTTACTTTCCTTGTTTTTTCAATGCTTCCCATGATATTTTTGACCTTTTACTCCTCTAGATGAATTTAGGTTTTTTTTTTAGCTTTATACTGTAATTCTCAGGTAGTATTATTGACATGGCACTCATTAAGTAAGTTAATTTGGGCAGTGTTTTTTAGGAAGTTTTTTTTTTTTAATTTTTATGTTATTTTATAATTATAACATTTTTTTGACAGTACATATGCATGGGTAATTTTTTACAACATTATCCCGTTGCACTTACTTCTATTCAGATTTTTTCCCTTCCTCCCCTAACCCCCTCCCCCAGATGGCAGGCAGTCTTATATATGTTAAATATATTACAGTATATTCTAGATACAATATATGTGTGTAGAACCGAATTTTTTGTTGCACAGGAAGAATTGGATTCAGAAGGTAAAAATAACAGTTTACACTCATTTCCCAGTGTTCCTTTTCTGGATGTAGCTGGTTCTGTCCATCATTAATCAATTGGAATTGGATTAGCTCTTCTCTATGTTGAAGAAATCCACTTCCATCAGCATACATTCTCGTACAGTATCATTGTTGAAGTGTATAATGATCTTCTGGTTCTGCTCGTTTCACTCAGGATCAGTTGATGTAAGTCTCTCCAAGCCTCTCTGTATTTCTCCTGTTGGTCATTTCTTATAGAACAATAATATTCCATAACATTCATATACCATAGTTTACCCAACCATTCTCCAATTGATGGACATCCATTCATCTTCCAGCTTCTAGCCACTATGAAAAGGGCTGCCACAAACATTTTGGTACATACAGGTCCCTTTCCCTTCTTTAGTAGTTCCTTGGGGTATAAGCCCAGTAGTAGTATGGCTGGGTCAAAGGGTATGCACATTTTGATAACTTTTTGGGCATAATTCCAGATTGCTCTCCAGAATGGTTGGATTCTTTCACAACTCCACCAACAATGCATCAGTGTCCCAGTTTTCCCACACCCCCTCCAACATTCATCGTTATTTGTTCCTGTCATCTTAGCCAATCTGACAGGTGTGTAATGATACCTCAGAGTTGTCTTAATTTGCATTTCTCTGATCAATAGTGATTTGGAACACTCTTTCATATGAGTGGAAATAGTTTTAATTTCATCATCTGAAAATTGTCTGTTCATATCCTTTGACCATTTATCAATTGGAGAATGGCTTGATTTCTTATAAATTAAAGTCAATTCTCTGTATATTTTGGAGATGAGGCCTTTATCAGAACCTTTAACTGTAAAAATTTTTTCCCAATTTGTTACTTCCCTTCTAATCTTGTTTGCATTAGTTTTGTTTGTGCAGAAACTTTTTAATTTGGTGTAATCAAAATGATCTATTTTGTGATCAATAATGGTCTCTAGTTCTCCCTTGGACACAAACTCCTTCCTCCTCCACAAGTCTGAGAGGTAAACCATCCCATGTTCCTCCAATTTATTTATGATTTCATTCTTTATGCCTAAATCTTGGACCCATTTTGATCGTACCTTAGTATGTGGTGTTAAATGTGGGTCCATGCCTAGTTTCTGCCATACTAATTTCCAGTTTTCCCAGCAGTTTTTGTCAAATAATGAATTCTTATCCCAAAATTTGGGATCTTTGGGTTTGTCAAAGATTAGATTGCTATTTTTATTCACTATCTTGCCCTGTGCACCTAACCTATTCCACTGATCAACTATTCTATTTCTTAGCCAGTACCAAATGGTTTTGGTGACTGTTGCTTTATAATATAGCTTTAAATCAGGTACACTTAGACCACCTTCCTCTGACTTTTTTTTCATTAGTTCCCTTGCAATTCTCGACCTTTTATTCTTCCATATGAATTTTGTTGTTATTTTTTCTAGGTCATTGAAATAGTTTCTTGGGAGTCTGATTGGTATAGCACTAAATAAATAGATTAGTTTGGGGAGTATTGTCATCTTTATTATATTCGCTCGGCCTATCCAAGAACACTGAATGTCTTTCCAATTATTTAAATCTGACTTTATTTTTGTGGCAAGTGTTTTGTAATTTTGCTCATATAATTCCTGACTCTCCTTTGGTAAATATATTCCCAAATATTTTATACTATCGACTGTTATTTTGAATGGAATTTCT
The DNA here is from genome assembly GCF_048593235.1 of Sminthopsis crassicaudata. Taxonomy (NCBI): domain Eukaryota; kingdom Metazoa; phylum Chordata; class Mammalia; order Dasyuromorphia; family Dasyuridae; genus Sminthopsis; species Sminthopsis crassicaudata. The sequence goes on from NC_133621.1 coordinate 222,478,474, forward strand.
CTTTGTATCTCTTGCGGTTGGATTGTGTTGGTAATATATAAAAATCCTGAGGATTTATGTGGATTTATTTTGTATCCTGCCACTTTGCTAAAATTCTGAATTATTTGTAATAGCTTTTTAGCAGAGTCTTTGGGGTTCTCTAAGTATACCATCATGTCATCTGCGAAAAGTGACAATTTGATTTCTTCATTTCCTACTCTAATTCCTTGGATCTCTTTCTCGGCTCTTATTGCCAAGGCTATAGTTTCTAGTACTATATTGAATAGTAATGGTGATAGTGGGCAACCTTGTTTCACTCCTGATCTTACAGGTAATGGTTCTAGTTTATCACCATTACATATGATGTTTACTGAAGGTTTTAAATATATGCTCTTTATTATTTTAAGGAATAGTCCATTTATTCCTATACTCTCGAGCGTTTTTAGTAGGAATGGATGTTGGATTTTATCAAATGCCTTTTCTGCATCTATTGAGATGATCATATGGTTTTTATTAATTTGATTATTAATATGGTCAATTATACTAATAGTTTTCCTAATATTAAACCAGCCCTGCATTCCTGGTATAAATCCCACTTGGTCATAGTGTATTATCCTGGGGATGATTTTCTGAAGTCTATTTGCTAATATCTTATTTAAGATTTTAGCATCAATATTCATTAAGGAAATTGGTCTATAGTTTTCTTTCTCAGTTTTCCATCTACCTGGTTTAGGTATCAGTACCATGTCTGTGTCATAGAAGGAATTTGGTAGGACTCCTTCAATTCCTATTTTTTCAAATAGTTTACATAGCATTGGAGTTAGTTGTTCTTTAAATGTTTGGTAGAATTCACCTGTAAATCCATTTGGTCCTGGGGACTTTTTCTTAGGAAGTTGGTTAATAGCTTGGTCTATTTCTTTTTCTGAGATGGGACTATTTAGACTACTTACTTCTTCCTCTGTTAATCTGGGCAAGCTATACTTTTGAAGGTATTCTTCCATTTCATTTAAGTTATCGAATTTATCGGCATAAAGTTGAGCGAAGTAGCTCCTAACTATTTTTCTAATTTCCTCTTCATTAGTGGTGAGTTCACCGTTTTCATTTTCAAGACTTGTAAAGGGCCTAGAACCGATCTTCTCTGTGCGGAAGGGAGCCGCCCTAATGTCAGTCAACTCCAGAATGTTGCTCCGGGTTGATTAATACAGCTACGTGTCGGTGGATGTGTAGAGCTATGAGTCACCTGGCCATAAAAGGAGAAACCCGACTAGGCATTGATAAGGGAGCTGGCCCCGCCCACGATGGGAGGTTTCGGGGAGGGTCCGACAACCTCTATAAGAGGAATAGCCAGCGGCAGCTCGGCGAGACATTTTGGGCGCAGACAATAAAGACCAGTTCTGCTACACGTTGGCTCTCTGTTTGCTTATTCCCCACTCCTGTCTCCGGAGCGGGGCCGAAGACGTCCGAAGGCTGGTGATAGCGTGAGGCGCGCAGTAAGAAACTTTCAGTTTCCAGTGAAGCTGCAGGGAAGCAGACCCACAACAAGTGGCACCTTGAACAGGGACCTGGGCAGTGTATTCGCTGGAACAAGGAAAGGTAAGTAAAAAGACGCGCTCCTTGATTTTTAGAATCAAGAAGAAGCAAACAGCCTGACTGCTTAGACGCAGTTAGATGAGGCATGGGACAAAAAATAGTTAAAGCCCATATCGAGCCAACAGATTCAGGAGTATATGCTTCATAGCTATATAAACTCCGTAAAAAGAATGGAGTGGATCTTAACTTAAAAGCATGCAGAGCCTGGATAGAAAAAATAGAGCTCTGGTCTGTCTGTGTATGTTTGTCTGCTTTGAATTTTTTGTTCTGTGTTAAAAGTTAGCAAGCTCATAAGAGATAAGAATTCAGCCTCTGTGTTACAGGCTTAGAAAAATAACAGGCTGAACTGTGGAAATTGAAATTCATTCAGAATAGTAATTCTTTCAGAGTGGTTCAAAATGTATTGGTCTTAAAAATTGTTTGTGATTTTAAACTTTTTAACCTGTTGTACCAATTTGTAAGTAAAACAAAAGAAAAAAAAAAAAACTTGACTATTTTAAACTGGTGGGAAAGTTTTCTCTGAAAAGCAGATTTTCAAAGCTAAAAGGGGAGTAATGGCATTACAATCTTATCTGCTTAATACCGCCTGGGAAGCTTCTTACTAGTGGCCTTGAAGCACTCAGGCAGGAAAAAAAAAAAAAAAAAAACTATTTGGTTTGCTTCTGAAACATTGGGTAACTTGTTATCATTATGGGTTATGAATCTTGAAGTTTAAAGTTTAAAAAAAAAAAGGTGATTAAAGAAAAGGGACAAGAGAGATTGATTTGCAAAATTAATTAATAGTTTAAATGAAGCATCTAGTCAGAAGAGTTATTGGTTTGGAAGTGTTTAAAGTATGTCAGAGAAAGTTTGAGCAAGTAGGCATTGGGAAGAGAGAAACAGAGAGATAGGACAGGAGAATAGAGGTGATTTAAGAAGGATTTATTAGTGGGAGCAAATGATTTCAAGAAGAAATCAGTGGGGAAAAGAAGGAACTTGTTGGAAAAGGTAGTCACGGAGAGGTGACTGTGAGACGGAACGTATTTTTGCAGGGCTAGAGCAGCAATAGGAAGCTGCAGCTGTTTCTGGTTGAAGAAAGCAAACTGATTTAAAGGGATTCAAAATTCTTCCTTATATCCAATATTTGAAACCAAGGATTTGTTTTTAAGGAAATATGTTATGTCTTTACTTTAACATCTGAAAACTTTACAACTAAACAGGCTTATTGCTCAGACTCCTCCCTTAGGGTTTCAACAGTGCATGAGTTCTAGCTTGGAGACGGGGTCCTGGTTAGGACGTGGAAGGAGGACAAGCTGACTCTGAGCTGGAAAGGACTGTTCCAGATCCAGATACAGCAGTGCTACATAGGAAAGAGAGTGGACTCTGAGGGTGTGGACTTCCCAACTGAATGCAGAGAACAAGCTGAGACAAACATTGAAAAGCAACTGATAAACTGTGCATGTAAAATCTTGATAGAGGTATTGAAACCTCACTATTAGATAAAATATCTATTACTGACACCTCCCCCTCCTACAAAACATCCTCCATCAATCATAAGAGTTCCTAAAACTTGTACCAATAATGTAACTTTTCCTCCTCTGATGAATTGTGTTAGAAAGAAAAGAACCTGGTATGACACTTTATTTGGTGGTGCTGGAACTGGTTTCGGTATAGTTAATTCAATAGACCTTGAGATCTTGGCCAGCAGACTGCGCAGTGCTGGACAAGCTGTTTCTCAGGCTTTGACTGTAAATGCTCAAATAGTTGCCCACGACGATCCTACTCCACCAAAATACATTATAATATCAAGGCCAATTTCTACAGATTTTTGATGATAGTATTATTACTAGTTTGGGTTTTACTGGAAATATTAGTAAATTATTTAAGTGGACCAAATGCTCTTTACAAAATATGTATACCTAGATACAAAAAGAAAATGCTCAGAGATTGTTGCAATGTGGGATTATATGTTTAATTTACCAGAAGCATGGAAAAACAATGACCTGAAAATGCTATGTGTACTTTTTTTTTGGTGTACTGGAACTATTGTGTATTGTCAAGTTAAGATATGGGCTGTTATGTGTTAATTTCATGTATTACCTTTTGTCTTACCTGATTACTTTGCTTTACTTCATATATATGGATATCCTAAACAGATCTTAAGTTATGAAGAAACTATTAGAGTCTAATCAGCGCGCATTAAATGAACATCAAATACAGACTCTTATAGCTGCAGGACAACTTATCGAGGCCTCTCATTTAGTAACATCGGATACTAACCACCATTGGTATGATTTCTTATTTAGATCAGGTAGCGCTACCATTTATTTTAATAGTTTAGCCATACCCATATTATTATTATTGTTCTTTTTGTAATTATGTATGTGTAATTGTCATATGTATTGGAAAATGAAATTAATTTACTCTAATTTCACCCCACTAGCTCAGTCCTCTTATTATTTTCGTGATCTTAAGGCCAAATGATTAAGAAATTAAAAATTTCATATTAGGATTATAAGCTCACTCAAATCTAACAGGCCTCAGCTTCCAAATTATGGGAACTTGACCGTTCCATGAACTCTGTATATTTTTGACACTAGATGCTAGGAACTAGCCATTCCTAGAGATGTTTGTGCTCCAGAGAAGAGTGGCTCCCTCTCTGGGCATAGACAATTAATAAAGAACTGTCAAGATACAGACGATACGGAACGAGTCAACTAGTGAAGCCCTTCCGTACCCCGCACCTGCACAGATGTATGTGCCAAACCCTTATATAAATTTTTGGCAAAAATCCTTCTTTGTCTATAGACATGATAAGAAAATTAACTAGAATGAACAGAACCTTAAAAACTATGCTCATTAAACAAAAAGGGGGAATGGGATGCAAGAAAATAACTCAACAAGATATTGATAAAGCTCTCTTCACTATCAATTTTTTGAAATTTGACGATGAGGGATTAACCCCGGCCATGAAGGCTTTAGTTGAAAATACCATGGGTAATAAACCAGAAAGAAAATCAATGACAGAAAAATCGGAAAATGATTCCAAAGAATTAAGATTGGAAAAGATAATGTATAAAGATGAGAATAACGTTTGGAAAGGCCCTTACAAAGTTATTGTGAGAGGCAAAGGATTTGTTTGTGTCTCAACAGGGGAAAAGGAGAAAAGATGGATCCCGATCAGAAGGACCAGGTTGGTATGAGAAAAAGAAGACGAATCCATCGGGGCAGAGGAGAAAGGAGGAGAAATGGAAAAAACCGAACCCAACGAGCAAAGAGAAGAGAAGGAAGACGAGAAACTCAAATGCGAATGAATCAAATTGCATGCATGTTGTTAGGATTAAGTAGCCTGATAGGAGGGGTGAAGAGTGAGGAGAGAAATATGATTGCAGATTTGTCTAGTTTTCAAATGGTCACTTGGCATCATCAGCCTATACCATTAGCCACGTTAGGAAATGTTTCCTTTTTGGAAGGGATGGGGGCGTACAAAGAATCAAAAGTATGGAAGGAACATTTTAAGAAGCTCACTTTCATTATTCGGGATGTCCCTTTATGCCTGACATATAACTTAAAGATAAGTTCATGCATTATGCTGGAACCTTTTAGAATTAAGCAATGATCCCTCAAAACGAGCGACCTAAATGACTTGACTAACGAGATGATAGTTGAAATGTTGGCTGTTCCCCACGTGGAACATGAGATAGAAGATAAAGTTGAAAGTCCCCTTCCCCCTTGTACCCTGGTTATGAACTCGCCTTTATTTTCACCTTTGTCCACGGGCGTGTTTCGTAAAGGGCCCTTTTTGCCAGAAGTTAATATCAGCTTTTGGAATGGGGAGACAGATGAGGCACCGGTACTGGTTGCACCAACACCCATAGTGGAAGGGCATATTCAGAATCACCTATGGAAGATAGGTCTGGCACTATCAATTACGAATATCTCAGTTATAATTAATGATCCTCTACATGAACATCCTACCGAACTGCTGATACTGCCACATAGAGTTTGGAAGAAGAATTTTGGAGAAAGGTTTGGAAGTTTACTAGGGAAAAATACTACCTGCTTTAAACATTCTAAGATTAATCAGATTCAAACCTGCTTCCCTTTTAAAGGTAGAGTTCAGTCAATTGACGGTACAGCCTTTTTGTTATGTTTGATAGCGTCAGTCGAGCGGGTTAATGATACCTGGAGGACATCCTGCTATGATGCGATTATCACCAATGAAATTGGGGAAAAAAACCTTAGCCTTTAACAGTGGGGTTATATTTTTATTGAAGAGTCCCCCTATCACCCCACGCCCTCCTTCGGAGGGTAAGAAACAAGATGGCAGGGGTATGATTCCGATGTATACTCTACATGCGGCTAAGGCACCAACTCATTGGGCTATAACTCCTAATCTTCCCAAATTACGAATGATGACATGGGTTCATGAAAGCATCCCTTTAAAATTGACTGGTAATGGCTCATTCTTGGTAGGCTCACACATTTACTCAGGGTTCCCAGAACGACAACCTCAAATGTTTAAACAAAGTAAAGACAGCTTAACTTTTATGACAACCCACTTGCCACTGTGCATAGTTCTTGAGGGAATAGGGAATGATTGGTGTGCTACCATGAAAAGGCTGAATAGAAGTCATCTGCTACACAGTAATAGCGAGTTAAACAACATAAGTACCAGTATGATGGTGCAGATGAAGGAAATACATGGAAAAAATACAATGAATGCTGTGAGACAGAGACGTGCTGATTTGCCGAGTTGTATAGACTCAAGGTTGGGTGTAGTTTTTGGTCAATTAAGGGAATGCAGTACAGGACTAATGAGGAAAAGCATATCTTTGCAAAATGGCACTGTGAACTTGACGTTTTGGGATCGGAATGCCGATTCTCACTCTCAACTGATTGCTCCTGTATTCTATTCTAATCATGTCCTACAGCCACATCTGTGGAAAGTGGGATTAGTTACAAATAAGATAAAAATGCAGTTACATATATCTAATAATGAGGACAGGGAGTTGACTTTTACCCAATGGCATCGGGTTTTTGGCAACAAGAATTCCACTTGCAGAGGGGGAGTTTTTCCAAATAGTACATTGTGTTATAGTTTTGAAGGACAATTATGGACTTTGGGTAATGCATTGTTCCTGATATGTTTGAACTCAAACTATAAGATAACCAAAGCAGAAGGGGTTCTTCAAGGACTGTTGAAAAATCTGCACCACAGAGGAAAACGGGAAAGTGGCAGTATGTTTTTATCACTGGCGGCCTTGGCTCTGAGTATCTCAGAGGAATTCCAGATAAGAGAACTGAATACACAATTAACTATTGTGGCGGAGAAGCTGCAGAAGTACATGACTGAAAATGACTTGGCCTGGAGACACCAGGAGGCCATAGACTCTATGCTGATTTCTCAAATAACTCAACTGCAATATGTTTCCTTGGAGTTAGTGAAACAACAAGCTTTGTTGTCCCAATATGTGAAACTTACTTGTAGCTTTTTATATCGTGCCTCTTGTATATTACCTGTGTTATATAATTCCTCTGATTATGCATATCTTGAATGTCTTTTACGTAATGCTTCTATGCAAACGTCTTTACAGAATGAATTAATGGCCCTTGACAAAATTATAAATGGATTGGAGAATGTGACAATTGATTTTAATAAGCAATGGGAGGAATCGACCTCCTCGTTGATGGCATGGTTGAATGGGCTTGACTATCACAATGTAATTCACTGGTTAATTCTCGGGTGTGTTGCCCTCGTCCTTGTGTTGTTTATGTTGTGTTTTTTGCCTTTGATAATTCGAGCCATACTTTTTGCACTATGTCGGTCTCTGACAGAACTGAAGGCATCTAATGTCTTAAATGCCAAAGGAGATTTGTAACCAACCCTTGATCAATGAGCCTAATGTTGTATATGTATTTTGATATTATCTATTTGTGTTTCGATTTCTGGTGCTCTGAATATTTTCCATTTTGATATTTTCATAATTGATATTCCTGGTGCTCTACCTCCATCTATGTCCTTCCGAGTTGTGATGGCTGTATTAGACCACCCTCTTATTAAACAAAAAGGGGGAATTGTAAAGGGCCTAGAACCGATCTTCTCTGTGCGGAAGGGAGCCGCCCTAATGTCAGTCAACTCCAGAATGTTGCTCCGGGTTGATTAATACAGCTACGTGTCGGTGGATGTGTAGAGCTATGAGTCACCTGGCCATAAAAGGAGAAACCCGACTAGGCATTGATAAGGGAGCTGGCCCCGCCCACGATGGGAGGTTTCGGGGAGGGTCCGACAACCTCTATAAGAGGAATAGCCAGCGGCAGCTCGGCGAGACATTTTGGGCGCAGACAATAAAGACCAGTTCTGCTACACGTTGGCTCTCTGTTTGCTTATTCCCCGCTCCTGTCTCCGAGCGGGGCCGGAGACGTCCGAAGGCTGGTGATAGCGTGAGGCACGCAGTAAGAAACTTTCAGTTTCCAGTGAAGCTGCAGGGAAGCAGACCCACAACAAAGACTATCAATTTGCTTTTTCTCTTTCCTTTTTTAATCAGGTTTACTAAGGGTTTGTCTATTTTGTTGGTTTTTTCATAAAACCAACTCTTAGTTTTATAAATTAATTCAATAGTTTTTTTACTTTCAATTTTATTAATCTTACCTTTTATTTTTTGAATTTCAAGTTTTGTGTTTGTCTGGGGGTTTTTAATTTGTTCCTTTTCTAGCAATTTGAGTTGTAAGCCCAATTCATTGGCCCTCTCTTTCTCTATTTTATGCAAGTAGGCCTGTAGAGATATAAAACTTCCCCTTATTACTGCTTTGGCTGTATCCCACACATTTTGGTATGATGTCTCATTATTGTCATTTTCTTGGGTGAAGTTATTAATTATGTCTATGATTTGCTGTTTTACCCAATCATTCTTTAGTATAAGATTATTTAGTTTCCAATTATTTTTTGGTCTATTTTCCCCTGGCTTTTTATTAAATGTTATTTTGATTGTATTATGGTCTGAAAAGGATGCATTTACTATTTCTGCCTTACTGCATTTGATTTTGAGGTTTTTATATGATCAATTTTTGTATAGGTTCCATGAACTGCTGAGAAGAAAGTATATTCCTTTCTGTCTCCATTTAGCTTTCGCCAAAGATCTATCATATCAAACTTTTCTAGTATTCTATTTACCTCTTTGACTTCTTTCTTATTTATTTTGTGGTTTGATTTATCTAATTCTGAGAGTGCAAGGTTGAGATCTCCCGCTATTATAGTTTTGCTATCTATTTCCTCTTGCAGCTCTCTTAATTTCTCTTTTAAGAATTTAGATGCTGCACCACGTGGTGCATACATGTTTAATATTGATACTGCTTCACTATTGATGCTTCCCTTTAGCAGGATATAATGCCCTTCCTTATCTCTTTTAATTAGATCAATTTTTGTTTTTGCTTGATCTGAGATGAGGATGGCTACTCCTGCTTTTTTGGTTTTGCCTGAAGCATAATAGATTCTGCTCCACCCTTTTACTTTTAGTTTGAATGTCTCACCCTGTTTCAGGTGTGTTTCCTGTAAACAACATATAGTAGGATTCTGACTTTTAATCCAGTCTGGTAACTGCTTCCTCTTTATGAGGCAGTTTGCCCCATTCACATTTATGGTTAGAAGGACTAATTCTATATTGCTTGCCATCCTATTAACCCCTGCTTATGCTTTTCCCCTTTCCTTCCCTTTTACCCTCCTATCCAGTATTAAACTGGTGAACACCACTTGCTTTTCACAGCCCTCCCTTTTTCGGATCCCTCCCCCACCTTAAAGATCCTCCCCTTATTTTACCCCTTTTCCTCGAAATTACTGTATTCCCTTCCCCTTAGCTTACTCCTTCCCTTTCACTTTTCAATGAAGTGGAAGAAGTTTCACCATAAATCGAATATGTCTATTGATACACGCTATGTTCATCTCCCTCCTTTCTTTCTCTCAGATATAATAGGTTACCTTTGCCTCTTCATGAGATGTAGTACCACCACTTTACACTTTTTTATGATATAATCTCCTTTCCACCTCTAGTTTCTAAGACAAATTGTACCTATGTTCTTTCCATATTTTTTTGACAGAAGTATAGTTCTCAAGATTTCTTTTTACCTTTTTAGAAATCTCCTGAGTTCTGTATTTGAAGATCAAACCTTTTATGTAGGTCTGGTTTTTTCATCAAAAATAGATGGAATTCATTTATTTCGTTAAATGTCCATCTTCTTCCCTGGAAAACGATGCTCATTCTTGCTGGGCAAATTATTCTTGGCTGCATACCAAGTTCCTTAACCTTTTGGAATATCATGTTCCAGGCCCTGCGTTCTTTTAATGTGGACGCTGCTAGATCCTGGGTTATCCTTATTGTGGATCCTCCATATCTGAATTGTTTTTTTCTAGCAGCTTCCAATATCTTTTCCTTTGTCTGATGGTTCTTGAACTTGGCCACTATATTTCTTGGCGTTTTGATTTTAGTGTCCCTTTTAGTCGGTGATCGATGAATTTTTTCAATGTCTATTTTACCCTCTGTTTCCAAAACGTCTGGGCAGTTCTCTTTGATAATTTCCTCAAAAATGGTGTCCAAGCTCTTTTTTTCTTCCCATTTTTCAGGGAGTCCGATTATTCTCAAATTGTCTCTCCTGGATCTGTTTTCCAGGTCCATTGTCTTTCTGGTAAGGTACTTGACAGTCTTTTCAATTGTTTCATTTCTCTGGTTTTGCTTGACTCCCTCTTGGTTTCTCCTTAAGTCATTCATTTCTACTTGTTCCAGTCTAATTTTCAATGATGTATTTTCTTCACTCACTTTTTTTATATCTCTTTGTAATTGTCCAATTGAGTTTTTATCTTCTATGGAATTTTTTTCCATTTTATCCATTTTATTTTTTAGAGAGCTGATTTCTTTTTCCAGCTCACAAATCCTGTTTTCCTTGGAGTTGTTTACCTTTTCCAGCTCATTAATCCTGTTTTCCTTGGAATTGTTTACCTTTTCCAGCTCACTTACCTTGTTTCTCAATGATTTGATTTCTTTATCCACTCTGTCTTTGAATGCATGGGATGACTTCTCCAGGCTCTCTTGCCAAGCTTCCCTTTCCTTTTCCCATTTCTCTTCCAGCTCTCTTGTGAGAGCCTTTTTGATTTCCTCTATGAGGTTCTTTTGCATTGAGGAGCAGCTTGTATCCCTCCCAGGGGATACATCTGGGGACAGTCTGTTCCTACTCTCCTCAGCATTTGAAGTCTGCTCCCTCTCCACACAGAAGCTGTCAATGGTTAGAGCCCTTTTGAATTTTTTGTTCATTTTGTCAGAGTAGGAATCAAAGAAAACAAACTGACAAAAGAAACAATTGGTCTGTTTTGCAGGGGATGGGGCTGGATGGTATTAATGGGCTTCCTCTATAGACTGGGGGGAGGGCAGCAGAGAGCCACTAACAGAACAGCAATGACTGTACTGAGTCTGCGCTCCGAGAACACACTGAGTCAGTCCAGGTGGGGGTTGGGGGTGGCCAGGCTCTGAGAGATGCTGGCTTTCTGGGGTTTCAATCTTCACCTCCGGTGTTTACACCCTCTCTGCTGCTCCTGGCTTGCTGCCAAGAAGGAGCATCCACACTGGGGCAAAAGACCTTTCACAGAAATGGCAGAGATCACACCCCTCCCCCTCTGGTCTGAGCTGTGCAAGCTGCCTGTCTTGCTCTGGCTGTCTGCCCTCAGTCTGCGCCCAGTCCGATTGACCCTCCCCAAAGCAAACACAGACCTTTTCTGGCGACTCTCAAGGATGTCTTCTCTTGGTGACCATCTGTGGATTTCTTTCTGGGTCAAGCATTAAGTCAGAGGCCTGTCATGAAGTAAGTTCTGAGAGAAAACGAGGAGCTCAAGCAGCTGTCTGCCTCCACGCCGCCATCTTGGCCGGAAGACCGGAAGTTTTTATTATATGGTAGTTTAGAATGTAAATGAGTAATTAATATTTTTCCAATTTATGTACATCTTTATTTGTGTGAAAAGTGTTCTGTAATTCTAGTAATATTGTTCTTATATGTGTTTGTGTTGGCTGGTAGACTCAATTATTTAAAACTAGTTATTTTAATTCATATTTCTGTGCTGTTGGATTTTAAAGATAACATACAAAAATGTTGAGGATTTGTATGGGTTTGTTTTTAGACTTCAAATTTATTGAAGTTCTTAGTGATTCAGATTAGTTTTTAGTTGACTTTCTAGGTTCTCTAAGTTATCATATCATCTGCAAAAAGTGATAGTTGTATTTTCTCCTTTTCTACTATTGTGGCTTTGATTTCTTTTTCTTGTCTTATCAGTATATCTAGCATTTCTAATAGATTAATGAACTGTAATAGTTAAAATGGAAAATGTACCATAACCCTGACCTGATGGAAAGGCTTTCAGAATGTTTGTTCTCCAATAATGTCCAATTGTTTATGGCCCCATTTAGAGTTTTCTTGGCAAATATACTGCAGTGATTACCATTTCCTACTCCAGATCATATTATTAAAGAGAAAAGTGTGAAAAACAAGGGCAGGTGACTTGTCCAGGTTACTAAGTGTCCAAGGTTAATTTCAATATTTCAGATGTAGAGGGCCAGTATTAAATAATTTCATGTACAGGAAGAGTCCAGTCTATGTATTACTTGAGACCTGCTTTCTATAAGGACATACAATTCAAAGCATTGGCTCACCACCTTCCTTGATAGTGATAAAAGATGTGCTTGAGATAAATTTAAGATATCTTGGGGGATAATGCAATTAATTGGAACAAACTATGCAATTTATGACTTTATTAGATAAATAATTTGTAATTCTAATTGTTCCAATTTATGAGTCTGTTAGATAAGCAGATTATTACTGCTAGTTACTGTTTAATGTTAATGTCAAACTAGAATGTTGGAAGTGATATATCCCTGTAATCTTGGAATGTACACTAAGTAGCCTGAAAAAGTCTGGCATTCATGTGGACATAGCATCCCTTGTTCATGATGATAGTATATCTTTGTGAATTGTAGATGGCTACATATGTATCACAGGCTTTCACTGCCAGGAGAATACATTCTGTGCAACCCAATCCAAGAGAAATAACCATCCGCAGGGAACATCCCAGGAGGAGATGGGTTTTCTCTCAGACATAACAGTATCAACATTTGAGGGGAAAATGAAGATGTGTAGCAAATGTCCAAAAAGAAGAGATTTACAAGGAAAAAATACATAGGGCTGTGAAGGTGGGAATCCAGGATGCTGATGAGAGTGAGCATGCGGTTTCCCAACAGCATTACCAGGTACATCACCAGGCAAAACACACAAAGAACTAGTGGGAGGCCTGAGTAATGAGAAAGCCCGATTAAAAAACATTCAGTCACAGATGTGTAATTGCCCTTATGCATATAAATTTAATTGTGTCAATTTAAGGATTTGGGAAAGGTCACCATAAAGCAACTGGAATGAATCATAACACATTTGTAATTAGTTTCATATGTTAAATCATTTTTGAAATCTTGATATTTTTTCATTTATTCAGTGCTATAAGCATTTAAATATATGCAGAACAGCAAAAAATAGGAAAATACAAAAAAAGGTATATGTGATGTGAGGCAGATGTGAGCACCAGTATTTGTAACAAAGTTTTCATGTGAGAGTAAAAACAAAAAACCAAAAGTTTGGCATTATTAAAATATAGGTTTAGAGAGTTTAGAGATCAATAAGATCAATATGAATTTTAGATAAAATCCATCTGACTTACACGTGTCAAATTCATAACCACATCTCCCCATTCATTGGAGCTCTACTCCAACATTCTTCCACGGCTCCCTCCTTCCTCCTTCCTGCTTAAATGACATAAAAAATTGTCTTAGCTGGGTGCCTGTTATTTTGGAACATTAAATAAATTAAATAAATATAATTATTTATAAAGATAAATATAATTATAATTTTAAAATTTAAATAAAATAAATAACTTAAACATTAATAAAAATAATAATACCAGCAATTTCATGAAATTGTTGATAATTGTTTCTTAAACTTTATATTTAAACTTTATATATATATAGGAGGATGGATGGTATTTCAAGCACTATTCTGTGCTGAAGTCTAGCTCCAGTAGGAAATAAGGGTGTGTTATTCAGATCCTAGACAGAGAGAAGTTCGATATGAACTCTTCAAATTTTATTGATGAGAAAAATTATGTATATATATATATATATGTGTGTGTGTGTGTGTGTGTGTGTGTGTGTGTGTGTGTGTGTTTGTGTATATCTCCCATACTTATAAATTTGCTACAAAATACACTCTTTGATGTTCATATAGCTTTTTCTAACAAGCATGATCTATTGAGATATAAATGATTAAGCCTGGATCTTGATTACTTAGACAGAGATGTAAATAGTTGAGATACACATCAGAGTAAAAGTATCATACCAATGTCCTCAAGTACCTTTCTACCAAATGCCTTTAGTCTCCATTGTGGGCTGTTTTTCCTGTCCTAAGTTCAAAGGCAGGCCTTTTGATCAATTGAATAATAGAATTTGCATTTTGCTTCATTGGCCAATTCTCTTATTATTATATTAGTAAGTATGTCTCTGCGATTCATTAAAAAAGCGAGGTTGGTGAGCCAAGTTACTTTAAGCTTCAAGACCTGGAATAGATTCTTACCTCCAAGCCCTCTCCAATTCTGCTTTCTCTAACAGAAATATCAAGAGGATGCAGAGGTGGCTTTGAGGACATTCAGGCTATTGGGGATTGGGGGGAAGGACAGATACCCAGGACTTTTAATGTGGGGGAAGTCTCTCAGACTTTGTACCAGGGGGCTTTGCATTTGAATTCTGATTTTGCTATTATTAGATGTATGACTTGAACAAGGTACATGGTCTTTCTCATATTCAGATTCCTTCTTGATAAAACTAATAGATTGCAGTGATTCTTGTGACTTTTTCAGAACCTAAAACAGTGATGTTATGACTGTCTCTTCTGAACACACTCTTAAGAGTATGTCCTCTTAAAATGGATTTAAATTTTGGAAACAATAAAGAGGGACAATAATTTTGGTGGGCCAGGTGGTATTATGTAAGACTATGAAGCTTATTTTCTTGGATGAGTTTTAAACAGGCTTGGGAGGATATTCACAGAATCACATGACTTTATCTCAAGCAACTTTAAATATGGTGCAAACCTCCACTTTCCTTTTACATGGCAGGGCCTGTGAAGGGAAAACCATCTTTTGCTCATGATAATGTCACAAATGTTCACGATCATATAGGCAGTCAAAAGAAAAATCCATGTGTGGAAGCATATCAAGAGACTTTGAGTTGTGTGATCATTTCACATCACTGAAATGGATCTCTACTAAGAATTCTGGGGAATGAAAGCTCATCATCAGTCATGTTAATTCTTTATTCCTTGTCTCTCCCACAGTGACAAGAACATTGGGTCTAAAATTTTTTTAAATATCATTTCAATTTTTCCCATTATACATATACACAATCTTCAATGATAAATTTTGTAAAAATTTTTGATTTCCAAATTTTTCTACCTTCTCTTCCTTCTGCTGTCTTCCCTAAGAAGGTGAGCAGTTTGATATATTACACACACATAGTCATGCAAAACACATTTACACATTAGTCATGTTGTAAAAGAAGAAAGAGAATAAAAGAAAAAAAACACACATAAATTCTTCCAGCACACCCACAAAATGAAAATAGTGTACTTCTATTTGCATTAAGATTCCATCAGTATTTTCTTGGGATATGGATAGCATTTTTTATCATGAATCTTTTGAAATTATTTTGGATTTTTGGATTACTGAAAAGAGCTAAGGTAATCATAGTTGATCTTCACACATTGTTACTGTTATTGTACACAATGTTTTGGGTCTGAAGAGGAATGTCTTGTGAGTCAGGGGTCTTCTGTCCAGATTCCTACTCTAATTTTCAAAACCTGTGTGACTTTGTCTAGATTGCTTTACCTTATGGGGTTTCCATTTACTCACATAAAATGACTAGATGGCCTTTGAAGTTTGTTCTTGTTCTAGCTCTGAGATCCTAGGATACTTAAACTCTGTCTGGGAGGACAAAAGTCCCAAAATAATCTGAGGAAAAGTAGCATGGTTTGAAAGTGTGTAATTTGAACAATGGTGCAGTTGCTCAAGGAGCACTTGGGTGTACTTTCCCAATGATCACATATCACAAGGGGATTTGCTTTCAAGCAGGTGATAGTAGAAATAATCAGACTTTGTTATACATGAGATATGTTATTGTTGCTGTTTGTTCTTCATTCTTGAAGAGGAAGATGACATTGGAAAAGTGATGCCATGGCATGCAAGTGAATTAGTTTGAAGGGAAAATAGTCATTGTAAAGATACCAAGCTTCACGTTTCCTCTGGATTCAGTAGGCACATATTGGTCAAGAGGACTGAAGATGGCCCTGGATACCTTTGGGGCCCTTTGACTTTTTAAGTCAAGGTCTTTAACAGGGTTTGGTTTGACTTTCAAATGCCCCATCTGTGATTAAAGCTAAGTAAGAAATGAAGCAGAGAATGGGCTCTTTTACTTAGTCAAAAACCAAAGTAAGATTCTCAAGGTTTCTGATCAAAACAGAAACAATTGCTATTTAATGTATTGATTCTGATTCAATCAGGTCTAAAATGATGACCAAGTAAGTCTTGGTTATATAGTTGTAGTAAATGTGAAGGAGAGTAATTTAGACTGACACTGAAGCTGTGATCCTGGGTGACTGGGAAGCTAGTGCTACCTCTGAGGGCAACCATGAAATGGGGAAAGGTAGAGGATTGAGGGAAAGATAGAGTTCTGTTTTGGACATGGTGAGTTGAGGGAGGTGGTAATACAAAACTGGAGCTCATAAGAAATGTTATGGCTGTATGTGTGAAGTGATAATATGGAGTAGATTTGGGAGGGCATGTTTTTAAAGAATATTTTTAAAATAGCCTAATAGAGTAATGGTTTGCAACATGACATCTTCAATCAGACATTTATTACAGGTTATAAGTTTTGCCATTTATTATATGAAATAGCTTAGGGACTTAACCAAAATATGACTAAACAAGATAAAGTTACAGGTATTAATTAATGCGCTTTGAGGAGAACAAGTTTTTAAAGTGTCAAGAGAGTGGAATATCTAGGGAGTGAGCACAGGAACCAGGGAAGAGTTTAGTTTTCTAATATTATGCTAATTAACAGTCTCAGAGATTGGAGACAGGATGGATTAGAGACATAGGACTCTGGATGGGCTCATTAAGAGTTTCCCTTTGAGGGGAGAACCCTGAAACTGTCCTGACTTTGGGGCAAGAGAAACTCCTGAACACTGGAGAAACTTTCCACTGACAGACCCATCGCTGGGGGATGTTAAGTGGACTCATTTAGCTAGAAATCTAGACTTGATATTTCTATCGACCTCTAAGGAGCTAAAAATTGGCTCAGGATCACTCCCAGTAAGTGGGACATTCTCTTCTCAGTGTTAACCGCTCTTTATCTCTCTGCCAGGATTTCTCTGCTAGGACCTTTATCTCTGTGTCAGGACTTGGTACTTGGAAGTCAGTCTTCCCATCAAAAACTGACTCCTGCTGTGCCAACAATAAACTTCCATTTTTGCCACTTAAACTATTTAGGTTCAAGAATTCTTTCACGAAAGACCTGTGCTGATCAGAAGGGCATTCCCACAACTCTCTGAACTGCCACTAACCGCATCATTTGGTTTGCTGACTGGGAATGGAAGGGATCCTAACCCTATCACCTTCCCATCACTGAAACAGTGAATGCTGGCTTTGCTGATTAAGAGTTTTGGCTTCTCATCATATTCAGATTTTTCAATTGTTCAAGAAATCTTTTAAAAAGTGGATGGACATTGTCCCCAAAAAGGAGTCTGTTTTAGAGACTGATACTAAAAATTTCAGATTCCAAATGCAGAGATACTTGCTAAATAAGCCAGAAGGTACAAGTATTCACTTCATAAGATGTGCAGGAATTCTATGACTTTTTGAATATCGAATGGTAAAAGAAAGCCTTTTGGTTGGCTGCTGAGCCAGAACTAAGTGTGAATTAAAAGGCACTAAACTGGCCAAATTGCTTTTTTATTTTTTGGTGACAGTTGAGAAAATGACTTCTATCATAGTCTGAAAGGCTTTAATCTCCTGATCTTTGGTAGGGAGTCAAAGTAGCCTGGGGAATTAGTTGAGAATCATGAAACAAGCTGGGAAATTATTTAAGGCAGAGGGTTTTGTGCCTGGTTCCTCTGTGAGAACTATAGAAAAATAGAAAATAGGGAGCATTTTAGGTTGAATCCTTGAAGCGAAGCAACTACCCTGTTTGCAGGAGAGATGGCTAATATGTGGTAGAGAACCTGAGTCCTTTGTTCTTCTAGATCCCCTTCATTCATCTAATATGTGTAAAACACTGGTTTATAGGTCACCACTCGGTGGTGTCTTTAAAAAGAGAATAGTATTACACAGGAGAAAGCATTTGAACAAGTAATTGAAATAATTGATATTGTGTGTTAAGTGACATAATAATAGTAATAGCTCACGTTTCTACAACTTTTCCCATAATGATACTACCAGTTTTATCACTTCTATTTTTACAGTTAGTTAATCAATAAACAATTATTAAGCATCTACTAAGTGATTAAGGACTCACATGTGCAAAAATGTTTGTGGCAGCCCTTTTTGTAATGTCAAGAAATTGGAAATTCAGGGGATGCCCATCAGCTGGGGAATGGCTGAATAAGTTATGGTATAGGAATGTTATAGAATATTATCGTTGTATAAGAAATGGCCAGCAGGATGATTTCAGAGAGACCTGGAGAGACTCACATGAACCGATGCTGAGTGAAATGAGCAGAAGCAGGAGATCATGAGACACGGCAACAATAAGACTATACCACGATCATTTCTGATGGATCTGACTCTTTTCAACAATGAGACGACTGAGGACAGTTCCAATGATCTTGTGATGAAGAGAGCCAACTACACCCAGAGAGAACTGTGGGAAGTGAATGTGTATTACAACATAACATTGTGGGGGCGGAGCCAAGATGGTGGAGAAGATACAGGCCACTGTGTAAGCTCCTTTCTTCCCTCACAACCAACTAGATTTAATCAGCCTCAGAAATAGCGCTGGACTAATAGAATCCACAAGGACTGGAAGCACGACTTACCAGCTGAAGAGAATCTGGAGTTTCAGCAGGAAAGGTCAGCTCCCAGGGGAGGAAGAAGAGAGGCCAGCGCAGATGGTAGGGCAGTGGCACACTGCGCCGGTCGCGCTGGGGAGGGCTCTGGGATCAGAGAATCCACAGAGATAAAAGAATCTGGCACAGGCTGTTAGCTCTTCTCTGCTTATAAAACAGCAGTTTAAAAGAGAAATCTAAGCCACTTTACAATTTAAAACTAGATTGGATCTTCCCTGATCCCAGGGGTGACTCAGCAGATCTCGGCACTGGGGGTGTGGCCAACATAGGCAATCCAGGATTTTACCTTGTGGTAGTTAAGATATTGAAGAATGGGCGGGGCGGTAACTCAGAGTGCCTGGCTCGGCTGGCTGGAGGCTGTGGAACAGAAGTCCCAGAGAAGCGTAACCTTTGAACTAGGGACTGTGGTTTCTGGCAGACACTTCCAGTTTGAGCGCCGGGGCTTTTCATGTCACCTGCTGCAGACATCCACGCCCCACCAGGACGCATAGGCTAGGCTTTGAGTCGCCTTTACTGTTCAGTCTCAACCTCAGGGAAGCCGCTAAAACACAGCTCCTTCAAAGCACAGCAGTACTGATCACCTCTGAGGCACAGTGGCCACTGCATCCATCCAGTCTGGGAGGAAGCTGGTAAATAAATAAATAAATAAATTCTTACCCCAGGGACAGACCCCCCAAAAATTTTTAAGTATGAGCAAGAAGCCCAAAAAAACCATAGATTCCTTGTACACAGAGAAAGAGCGGGTATCCAACCCCGAGGAAGATAACAGCAGAGAGTCAGCAGATAACAATCTAAAGGGGAACGATTCCTGCAACCCATCACATAACTCTCTCCTTGAAGAGACTATTAAAAAGTTAAGAGAGTTTGAAGAAAAATGGGGAAAGGAAAGAGAAGCTATGGAATTGGAGTTGGAAAAAATAAAGAATTCACAGGAGATGCAGGGAAACAAAATTAGTGAATTAGAAAAGGTGAAAAAATCACAGGAAAGTAGGATTTCTGAATTGGAGAAGATAAAAAAGTCTCAAGAAAATAGGATTTCTGAATTGGAGAAGATAAAAAAGTCCCAAGAAAATAGGATTTCTGAATTGGAAAAAGAAAACAATTCTCAAAAAAAAAATAGGGAAATGGAAAACAATTCAATAGAGCAAAATAACTCATTTAAAAATGAAATTGGGCATTTACAAAAAGAACTAAAAACTGTGAATGAAGAAAATAACTCCTTAAAAGTCAGGATGGAACAAATAGAAATGAATGATTCATTGAGAACCCAAGAATCAGTCAAACAAAACAAAACAAAACAAAACAAAAAAAAATGAAAAGCTGGAGAATAACGTCATATATTTACTGGGAAAATCTATAGACCTGGAAAATAGATCTAGGACAGATAATCTGTGGATCATTGGACTTCCCAAAAACTATGACCAAAAAAAGAGCCTAGATTCTATTTTACAGGAAATTATCCAAGAGAACTGTCCAGAAATAATAGAAACAGAGGGGAAAGTAGATGTTGAAAGAATTCATCGAACTCTTTCTGAAATAGACCCTAAAAAAAGAACACCATGGAATATTGTGGCTAAGCTGCAGAATTACCACACAAAGGAGAAAATCCTGCAAGCAGCTAGAAAAAAACAATTTAAATACCAAGGTGCCACAATAAGGGTCACACAAGATTTGGCTGCCTCCACATTAAAAGATAGAAGGGCCTGGAACCTGATATTCCGAAAGGCAAGAGATCAAGGACTGCAACCAAGAATAAACTACCCAGCTAAGTTTAGCATCTTTTTCCATGGAAGAAGATGGTCATTCAATGAAATAGAGGAATTCCATATGTTTCTAAGAAAAAAACCAGACTTAAACAAAAAATTTGATCTACATCCACAAGACTGAAGAGAAACAGAAAAAGGTACACAGAACCCTTGAGAACTATATCTCTGTTGTGGGTATATAGAAAGTACGCATGGATAATTTGATTTTACTGATATAAAAGAAAAAAAAGGAGGGGATGTAGTAAAGGGAAGGGGGTAGTATCAGAAAAAGGGAAGGGAGTGATAAAAAGAGGGAAACTACATCCCAGGAAGAGGCATAGAAAATACACCATATCTGAGGGAATTTAGAGAGGGGGAGAATCATTGTGTAAATCTTACTCTCATCAGAAGAGGCTCAAAGAGTAAATAATTGGCATATTTGTGTTTCAGAGAATTCTCTCTCACCTCATTAAAAGGGGGGAGAGGAAAAGGGAAAAGGAAAAGGAAAATAAGGGAAGGGACGTGGAGGGAGGGGGGAGGGATACTGAAAAAAAAAAAGGGAGGGCTGCGCGTCACAAGGGGGGTCTATAAATTGAATATTGGGGAAGGGGTTCAGGGGGGTCAAGGAAAAAAGCATAATCTGGGGATAATATGATGGCAGGAAATACAGAATTAGTAATTGTAACTGTAAATGTGAATGGGATGAACGCTCCCATCAAAAGGAGACGGATGGCAGACTGGATCAAAAATCAGAATCCTACAATATGTTGTTTACAGGAAACACACTTAAAGCAGGGAGATACATATAGAGTAAAGGTAAAAGGTTGGAGCAGAATCTATTATGCTTCAGGTAAAGCCAAAAAAGCAGGGGTAGCTATCCTTATCTCAGATCAAGCAAAAACAGAATTGATCTAATTAAAAGAGATAAGGAAGGAAACTATATCCTGCTGAAAGGTAGCATAAATAATGAAGCCATATCTATACTAAACATATATGCACCAAGTGGTATAGCATCTAACTTTCTAAAGGAAAAGTTAAGAGAGTTTCAAGAAGAAATAGACAGTAAAACTATAATAGTGGGAGATCTCAACCTTGCACTCTCAGATTTAGACAAATCAAACCACAAAACAAACAAGAAAGAAATTTAAAAAGTAAATAGAACATTAGAAAAACTAGGTATGATAGACCTTTGGAGAAAACTGAATGGCAATAGAAGGGAATATATTTCTTCTCAGCAGTTCATGGACCTATACAAAAATTGACCATATATTAGGACATAAAGATCTCAAAATTAAATGTAGGAAGGAAGAAATAATAAATGTCTTCTTCTCAGACCACAATGCAATAAAAGCTACATTCAGTAAAAAGTTAGGGGTAAATAGACCAAAAAGTAATCGGAAACTGAATAATCTCATCTTAAAGAATGACTGGGTGAAAGAGCAAATAATAGAAACAATTAATAATTTCACCCAAGATAATGACAATGATGAGACATCATACCAAAATCTGTGGGATGCAGCTAAAGTAGTAATAAGGGGAAATTTTATATCTTTAGAGGCTTATTTGAAGAAAATAGAGAAAGAGAAGATTAACGAATTGGGCTTGCAACTTAAAAGGCTAGAAAAAGACCAAATTAACAACCCCCAACCAAAAATTAAACTTGAAATACAAAAATTAAAAGGAGAAATCAATAATATTGAAAGTAAAAAAACTATTGAATTAATAAATAAAACCAAGAGTTGGTTTTATGAAAAAGCCAATAAAGTAGATAAATCTTAGGTAAATCTGATCAGAAAAAAGAAAGAGGAAAATCAAATTGTCAGTCTTACAAATGAAAAGGGGGATCTTTCCATCAATGAAGAGGAAATTAGAGAAATAATGAGTTACTTTGCCCAACTTTATTCCAATAAATTTGATAACTTAAGTGAAATGGATAACTTCCTCCAAAAATATAGGCTTCCTAGATTAACAGAGGAGGAAATAAATTGCTTAAATAGTCCCATTTCAGAAAAAGAAATAGAACAAGCTATTAATCAACTCCCCAAGAAAAAATCCCCTGGACCAGATGGATTTACATGTGAATTCTACCAAACATTTAAAGAACAATTAGCCCCAATGCTATATAAACTATTTGAAAAAATAGGGAATGAAAGAGTCCTATCAAACTCCTTTTATAACCCAGACATGGCACTGATACCTAAACCGGGTAGATCAAAAACTGAGAAAGAAAATTATAGACCAATTTCCTTAATGAATATTGATGCTAAAATCTTAAATAAGATATTAGCAAAAAGACTTCAGAAAATCATCCCCAGTATAATACACTATGATCAAGTAGGATTTATTCCAGGAATGCAGGGCAGGTTTAATATTAGGAAAACTATTAATATAATTGACTATATTCATAATCAAATTAATAAAAACCATATGATCATCTCAATAGATGCAGAAAAAACATTTGACAAAATCCAACATCCATTCCTACTAAAAACTCTTGAGAGTATAGGAATAAATGGACTATTCCTTAGAATAATCAGGAGCATATATTTAAGACCGTCAGTAAGCATAATATGCAATAGAAATAAACTGCAACCTTTCCCAGTAAGATCAGGAGTGAAACAAGGTTGCCCACTATCACCATTACTATTTAATATAGTACTAGAAATGCTAGCCTCGGCAATAAGAGCCAAGAAAGAGATTCAAGGAATAAGAGTAGGAAATGAGGAAATTAAACTATCACTCTTTGCAGATGACATGATGGTATACTTAG
Source organism: Sminthopsis crassicaudata (assembly GCF_048593235.1). Taxonomy (NCBI): domain Eukaryota; kingdom Metazoa; phylum Chordata; class Mammalia; order Dasyuromorphia; family Dasyuridae; genus Sminthopsis; species Sminthopsis crassicaudata. The sequence goes on from NC_133621.1 coordinate 222,501,730, forward strand.
AGAACCCCAAAGACTCTGCTAAAAAGCTATTAGAAATAATGCAGAATTTTAGCAAAGTGGCAGGATACAAAATAAATCCACATAAATCCTCAGCATTCTTATATATCACCAAAAAAATGCAACAGCAAGAGATACAAAGAGAAATTCCATTCCAAACAAATGTTGAGAGTATAAAGTATTTGGGAATCCATCTACCAAAGAATAGTCAGGAATTATATGAGAAAAATTACAAAACACTTGCCACAAAAATAAAGTCAGATTTAAATAATTGGAAAGACATTCAGTGCTCTTGAATAGGCCAAGCGAATATAATAAAGATGACAATACTCCCCAAACTAATCTATTTATTTAGTGCTATACCAATCAGACTCCCAAGAAACTATTTTAATGACCTAGAAAAAATAACAACAAAATTCATATGAAAGAATAAAAGGTCAAGAATTGCAAGGGAACTAATGAAAAAAAACTCAGAGGAAGGTGGTCTAAGTGTACCTGATCTAAAGCTATATTATATAGCAACAGTCACCAAAACCATTTGGTATTGGCTAAGAAATAGAACGGTAGATCAGTGGAACAGATTAGATACAAAGGACAAAAAAGGGTACATCTATAGCAATCTAATCTTTGACAAACCCTAAGATACCAACATTAGGGACAAAAATTCATTATTCGGAAGAAGCTGTTGGGAAAACTGGAAATTAGTATGGCAGAAATTAGATATGGACCCACACTTAACACCATATACCAAGATAAGATCAAAATGGGTCCATGATTTAGGCATAAAGAATGAGATCATAAATAGATTAGAGGAACAGAGAATCATCTACCTCTCAGACCTGTGTAGGAGGAAAGAATTTATGACCAGAGGAGAATTAGAGATCATTATTAATCACAAAATAGAAGCATCAAACTAAAAAGTTTCTGTACAAACAATACTAATGAAAACAAGATTAGAAGGAAAGTAACACATTGGGAAAATATTTTTAAAAGGAAAGGTTCTGACAAAGGTCTCATTTCCAAAATATATAGAGAACCGACCCTGATTTATAGGAAACCAAACCATTCTCCAATTCATAAATGGTCAAGGGATATGAACAGACAATTCTCAGATGATGAAATTGAAACTATTTCCACTCATATGAAAGAGTGTTCCAAATTACTACTGATCAGAGAAATGCAAATTAAGACAACTCTGAGATACCACTATACACCTGTCAGATTGGCTAAGATGACAGGAACTAATAATGATGAATGTTGGAGGGGATGTGGGAAAACTGGGACACTGATACATTGTTGGTGGAGTTGTGAAAGAATCCAGCCATTCTGGAGAGCAATTTGGAACTATGCCCAAAAAGTTATCAAACTGTGCATACCCTTTGACCCAGCAGTACTACTACTGGGCTTATATCCCAAAGAAATACTCAAGAGTGGAAAGGGACCTGTATGTGCCAAAATGTTTGTGGCAGTTCTTTTTGTTGTAGCTAGAAACTGGAAGTTGAATGGATCTCCATCAATTGGAGAATGGTTGGGTAAATTGTGGTATATGAAGGTTATGGAATATTATTGCTCTGTAAGAAATGACCAGAAGGAGGAATACAGAGAGTCTTGGAGAGACTTAAATCAACTGTTGCTGAGTGAAATGAGCAGAACCAGAAGATCACTATATATTTCAACAACAATACTGTATGAGGATGTATTCTGATGGAAGTGGAAATCTTCAACATAAAGAACATCCAACTCACTTCCAGTTGATCAATGATGGACAGAAATAACTATACCCAGAGAAGGAACACTGGGAAGCGAATGTAAATTGTTAGCACTACTGTCTATGTACCCAGGTTGCTTATACCTTCGGAAGCTAATAATTAATGTGCAACAAGAAAATGGTATTTACACACATATATTGTATCTAGGTTATATTGTAACACATGTAAAATGTATGGGATTACCTGCCATCGTGGGGAGGGACTGGAGTGAGGGAGGGGATAATTTGGAAAAATGAATTAAAAAAAAAAGAGTTAGTTACCACCATGTTAAATTCAATATAATCTTAATATGTATGCACTAAAAGTTCATAGCTTCATGTATAATTTTTACTGTATCTTAATTGAAATGTTTACTTGATATTTGTTGATTTCAGAATAAAATATTAGAAATGGAAGAATAAAAACATTGTCACTCTCTTTGTTGTAGTTTGCTTGCATTTTGTTTTCTTACTCATTTTCTTTCCTTTTTGATTTTATGCAGCAAGATAATTACATAAATATGTTTAAATATATAATATTTAACATATATTTTAACATGTATCGCATATATTGGCTTGCTTGCCATCTAGGGAAGATGGTGCGGTATCTGCAAAGACTTTGGGAAAATTGAACTAAACCAGAAATGTTAGTTACCTTTTTTTTTTTTACATGTCACCTTGTGGAGGCACATAGTTGTCTTTTTCCAAACTTGTGCCTGTGTCTATTATATGTGTACAATTGTGTGAAGGAGCTGAATAACTGGGGGTACTGACAGTATTTAAATGGATTTGAGAAAAACAAGATTTTCCACAAAAATTTCCCTCCTGGTTACTGGTAATACCCACTTTATCCTTTGCCTATGATTTTTCAGTCAAGATACAAGAGAAGCAGCAGGTTTGATGCTCCATTTTGATGATTTAGAATTGTGCAAATCCATTTTAAATGATTTACCTTAAGGAGTCCTTTTAAGGAATGCTTCCTACAGGTTAATATCTTTGCCCAAAATTGCTCTGATTCTTTCATTCAATATTTCTATAAACAAGAAAAATGGAAAGAGGTCATGGCTACAATGTGAAGCCGAGGTAGTCAGGGCCCCTTACTCACCCCAGACTTTCTGTTTCACTGGGCCCAATTTTTCTCTGTACCACCTGAGCCTACGGTTGGGGGCAGAGCTTACAGATTCTGCCAGAATGATGCAGTGTGGACATAGGAGGGGTGAGGGACATCTCGTCCTGCTTGGTGGATTAAAATTCAAAAAGGAAATAGTTTGAAAGAATAATTTTAGGTTCAGAAGGGACCTGCTCTGCTTGCATTTCCTCCTACAGGTAATTCCATCCTCCATCCCTTTATCTCTCTGCTGGCCACTCCCTTGCCCAGAATGCTGCCCTCTTCCCAACCTTTCTGAGCTCAGTTGAAATCCTGCCCCTGCAGAGGCCTTCCGTGGTCTCCTAAGTTTCTTGTCCTTTCTAGATTATTGTCATATAGGCTTTCTATATATCTTGCATTTACTAGATATTTATATTTTGTTTCTCCATAATATAGGCTTTTCAAGGGTGGAGACTATAGTTATGTAGATTTTTTTTCATCATATTTCCAGTGCTTGACCCAGTGCCTGACATAAAAGACCTGTTTAAGAAATATGCTTGTTTCCTGTCTGACCTTAGGGAGATCTGAGAAAACTCAGTGTTATAAACTGTTCCCAAAAGAATGGACTTAAAAAAAAAAAAAAAAAAAAAAAAGGAGAGGGAGGCAATGTAGTCTCAGACCACATGTGTTTTCTCAATAAAAAACTGCTTGGAGGAGGAGGAGATGATCTAGATGTGGAGAGCTGGAATCACCACTTCTCAGTTGAGTTCTTTTATTATTGAGAAACTCTCATGCTGTCACTTCTCATTCTGGGCAGAAAGAGCCATTTTAGTCACACTGATTGTCTCTGCTCCATGGAGGTGAGCACAGTGGACTTCGGCAGTCTGAGCCCTGTATTAGGGCTTTGGACACAAACAGAAATTCTCATTGAAGGATAAGGATGGAGCCACAGATTAAAGAAGCACATAACAATTTTCAATCAATGTTTCGTATCATCCCCAGTGCTCAATTTAGAGTCCTGGTAGCCTGGGCAGGCAGAACACTGGGACTCTTACACGTGCAAGCCAGGTAGTGTGGTGAGCCTTGCTGCCTCGTGGCTTGAGTGGGGGGCATCCGTGTAGAAAGCTCAGTGTTATGCACTGTACCAAAAAGAAAGGCTAGCTCCCCTCAGCTTCCTGAATAGTTTCACATCATTTGCTTAGGTTTGGAGAATGGCCTATTCATTTTAGGGCTTGGACACGAAGGTTACAGGCCCAGGAAGGAGATCATGTAGGGATTCATTTTATGGCCTATGTTGAATATACTCGCCTTCAAAATGATCAAATTTGTCTAATAATTTTCCCCAGACACCTGCATCGGAAACAGTTGGTTTGCGTTAGTAGAGTAGGCCATCCATAGATGATGGAAGTTCCCAAGTTTTTCTCCCCAGTGCCCCACCCCCAGAGGAGCAAAGCTCTTAATGGGAAGCATCACTATAGGTTCCTCTCCCTCTCACACCCTATTTATTTCTTTTTACTATGAAGAAATTGAGGCTTAGAGAAATTAAATATGCATGTTATGGAATATTATTGTTCTGTAAGAAATGACCAACAGGAGGAATACAGAGATGCTTGGAGAGACTTACATCAATTGATGCTGAGTGAAACGAGCAGAACCAGGAGGTCATTATACACTTCAACAATGATACTGTATGAGGATGTATTCTGATGGAATTGGATATCTTCAACATAGAGAAGAGCTAATCCAATTGCAATTGATCAATGATGGACAGAATCAGCTACACCCAGAAAAGGAACACTGGGAAATGAGTGTAAACTGTGAACATTATTTTTGTTGTTGTTTTTCTTCCCAGATTACCTTTATCTTCCGAATACAACAACAACAAAATTCGGTTCTGCACATATATATTGTACCTAGGATATACTATAAGATAATTAATATGTATGGGAATGCCTGCCATCTAGGGGAGGGGGTGGAGGGAAGGAGGGGAAAAACTTGGAACAGAAGGGAGTACAAGGGATAATGTTGTAAAAAAAATTACCTATGCATAGATACTGTCAAAAATGTTATAATTATAAAAAATTTTTAAAAAATTAACCAGTATTATAGTTTGTGAAATTTTCTAAAATGTACCTAGATATTCCATTCAAACTTTTTTTTCTTTAGTAAGTCAGGAAAGAGTTAAGCACCAATCCTTACTTTACCTTGAAATATGTTTTTTTTTTCTCTGACAGGAATTCACAAGCCTTAATTATCAGGGCTCCTTGTATATGGGAGTGATAGCCACTGTTCTTCTATTTTTTCAAAAGGTTCCAAACTTTCAATCTATATATTTTACTTTTTCCCCTTCTCTCCCCCTTCCTGCAAAGCTGCTGACAGAAGCCGAGGGAGAGAAAGAGAAAAAAAAAAGATTTTCTTTTCCTGAGAAGTCCAAAACTAGTTCCCAAATTACTTTACCATGGTCTAAGACCAATACATTCTGAATCACTCTGAAAGCATTACTATTTCCCATTCCCACAATTCAGCCTAATATTTTTCTAAGCCTGTAACACAGAGGCTGAATTTTAATCTTTTACGAGTTTGCTAACTTTTAACACAGAATACAAAGCAGACATACATACACAGACAAACACAAATTCCATTTTCACCTTTTACATATAGATTTAAGTCTGATATACTCAAATAGTCCTGGGATATATATCTTCCCAGTTTTCTTCCCTTTTATATCTAGGAAGTTCATTGCAGTCTTGAATTCTCTATCTAACATTCTGATACAAATTCTTGGATTGCTTCTATTTTACCACCTTGGACCCAGTCCAGGTGTTGGCAGAGGCCCTTTGTTGCCCTCACACCCCACAGACACCCGAGAGCCTCCTCAGGAAAGTCCTTTATCACTGGGGTTGACAGCAGTCCACACCAAAAACAAATTTAGAAGGGCTAATCCCTCGGGGTCTCCCTTGACCCAGACAATAGACCTCCAGACCCCTGAGAGTGTTACCTCAAGTTTACACGTTTACATATCTTACAGGCTATGAAGCTGGCCATCAGGACTGTACTTCCTTCAATCTTCAATTCTGCTTTCCAACAAGTATCCATGTCTCAGGTCATTGTCTAAGAGGGGAGGGAGGCTGCTCACCCAGAGCCAGACACCATAGAGAAAACTACTCTGTGGGTGACTGTCCCTGTTTGGGGTGCACATAGCTGTCTCCACCAAAGACCCCATCCCAGAGAGCCCCCAACATGAGGGATGTAGAAGACCCTTACCTAAGATCTCTCAGATCTCAGAGATCACTCAGTAGAAGGCAGAAAAATTGTTTATTGAAAACCTCTGGAGGATGAGCCATCCCATCATGAAATAAGAGAGAAAGCTCATCTTAGGAGGGCTAAAGAAGTAGTAAAGATACATAGCTTTTATTCAAAAGATTATATCACAAGTAAGAGAGCATTGAGAAGGGGAGAGGAAAGGCATATAATTGGGAGAGATTGGAATGGAAGGTTTCTGTTTCCCCAAAATCACCTGATTTTTAGGAATCAGAAAATCAGGCCTTCAGGATTTATCAAACAGATAGTGGTCAAGCTAATTGACTAAATATTGATAAATGTCAAATACTGAGAAATGTCATCAGCTCAGGTTAAGTAAATATGTTTATAGCTGGCCGAGGCTCAAGTAAATACGGGCCTGCACATATTATACAGGTCAAAGGGGAAACACGGAAATATGAAAATAAAATTCAGAAAAGAATTCATACATTTCTGTAAGTTCTTGACTTTATCTCTCTAATCCACAAAGAGTAAAGTACTTTTTGGCAAAATTAACATACATATATATACATATATATATATATATATATATATATATATATATATATATATATATATATATATAAATTCCTCCAAGATTAATTTGGTTTTTTTGATTTTTAAAATTTATTTTATAATTATAACTTTTTTTTTGACAGTACATACGCATGAATATTTTTTTTACAACATTATCCCTTGCACTCACTTCTGTTCTGATTTTTCCCTTCCTTCCCTCCACCCCTTCCCCTAAATGCCAGGCAGTCCTATATGGAATATAGATTTCTTTTAGAATTCTTTATATATGTAAAGTAGTTTGTGTAATGTGAATTTATGTAAAGTGAGCACTATCTATACTTCAGTTTTCATTTTGTGTGTATTAATTCTCTACCTGGAAGTAAATAGCATTTTGTTTCATGAGTCTTTTGTGGTGGATTAAAGCATTGATTAGATACTTAGTCTTTCACAGTTGATGATCTCTACAAGATTGTTGTGATTGTATGGACTGTTTTTCTAGGTCTGCTCACTTTACTTTATATCAGTTCATCTAAGTCTTCCCCAGTTTTTGATCAAATGGGAGAGGTGGGGAGATAGTAAATCCTATAAAACATTGAAAGAATAATTCTAATAATATACAAAGTGTTTAGAAGAATATAGAAAGAGGGCATGCTACCAAATTTTCTTATGAAACAAATGTGATCATGACAACTCAGACTAGGGAGACTTTAATTAAAGAAAGAAAACTATTAACAGTTATCTCTAATGAATAGCCATGTAAAAATATTGAATAATATATGAATAAATAGGTTGCAGCAAAAAATTCAAAAGATTTCCTAATAGGAACACACTGGATTTTTATGAGAGACTTAGAAATGGTTCTCTATTACAAAAACTTATGATAAATCATGTTAATAACAAAAACAAATACAAAAAACCAAACCACACCAAAATCATACAAAATATAAAACTCATGTGAGAAATATCATAAAGTAGAGAAACAAAAGGAGAATGTCTAAATATGGCAAACAATATCTGACAAAACCCAAATTTTAGTGTAATCTACATTGAAGAAAAAGAGAGACCTTTCCAAGAAAGTTAGGGACAAAGAAAGGCAATAAATAAATAAATAAATACAAAATTAAAAAAAAAAAAACCTGTTACTGTTTAAGATGGCTAGAAATATTCAATTTCGATGGCACAATGGATAGGGCATGGGCCCAGAAGTCAGGAGTTCAAATCTATACACAGACACTTATCAGGAGCAAATCAATTAACCCCAATTTCCTGGCAAAAAACACCAATAAGAACAACAACAAAACAATCCCAAACCTAAAAACAATCCTTTAAGAAGCATTACGTATGTATATATATATATATATATATATATATATATATATATATATATATATATATATATATATATATATATATATATATCTATATATCTATATAGATATATATATATAGATATATATATATCTATATCTATATATCTATATAGATATATAGATATAGATATAGATATATATATATGTATATGACCTGGTTCATCTTCAGAGGACAATAATGTTAAAAAAAAAAAAAAAGCCTCTTCTACCTCAAAGAGGGATGTTAAAAGACTACCTGCCCCCAAAAGAATTTATAGAACTCAAAAAAGAATAAAATCAAATGAGAGATTAAGAAAAAAATTAAAAGAAGAAAAGAAAAACAAGAAGATTCTTAAAAGAAAGTCAACCAACTAGAAAAAAAAGATCCAAATTCTTTTTTTTTTTTTTTTTTTTTTTTTTTTTTATTATATATATATATTTTATAATATTATCCCTTGTATTCATTTTTCCAATTTACCCCCCCTCCCTCTATTCCCTCCCCCCGACGACAGGCAATACCATACATTTTACATGTGTTACAATATAGTCTAGGTACAATACATGTGTGCGAATATCATTTTCTTGTTGCACAATAAGCATTAGAATCCGAAGGTACATGCAACCTGGGCAGACAGATATTAGTGCTAACAATTTTCATTCCCCTCCCAGTGTTTCTTCTCTGGGTGCAGCTACCTCTGTCCATCATTGATCAACTGGAAGTGAGTTGGATCTTCTTTATGTTGAAGATTTCCACTTCCATCAGAATACATCCTCATACAGTATTGTTGTTGAAGTGTACAGTGATCTTCTGGTTCTGCTCATTTCACTCAGCATCAGTTGATTTAAGTCTCTCCAGGCCTCTCTGTATTCCTCCTGCTGGTCATTTCTTACCGAGCAATAATATTCCATAACCTTCATATACCACAATTTACCCAACCATTCTCCAACTGATGGACATCCATTCATCCTCCAGTTTCTAGCTACAACAAAAAGAGCTGCCACAAACATTTTGGCACATATATGTCTCTTTCTGCTCTTTAGTATTTCTTTGGGATATAATCCCAGTAGTAGCGCTGCTGGGTCAAAGGGTATGCACAGTTTGATAACTTTTTGGGCATAATTCCAGATTGCTCTCCAGAATGGCTGGATTCTTTCACAACTCCACCAGCAATGTATTAGTGTCCCAGTTTCCCCACATCCCCTCCAACATTTGTCATTATTTGTTCCTGTCATCTTAGCCAATCTGACAGGTGTGTAGTGGTATCTCAGAGTGGTCTTAATTTGCATTTCTCTGATCAGTAGTGATTTGGAACACTCTTTCATGTGAGTGGATATAGTTTCAATTTCTTCCTCTGAGAATTGTCTGTTCATATCCTTTGACCATTTATCAATTGGAGAATGGTTCGGTTTCTTATAAATTAGGGTCAGTTCTCTATATATTTTGGAAATGAGACCTTTGTCAGAACCTTTGTTTTTAAAAATATTTTCCCAATTTGTTACTTCCCTTCTAATCTTGTTTGCATTAGTATTATTTGTACAGAAACTTTTTAGTTTGATGTAATCAAAATCTTCTATTTTGTGATCAATAATGATCTCTAGTTCTCCTCTGGTCATAAATTCCTTCCTCCTCCACAAGTCTGAGAGGTAGATTATCCTCTGTTCCTCTAATCTATTTATTATCTCCCTCTTTATGCCTAAATCATGGACCCATTTTGATCTTATCTTGGTATATGGTGTTAAGTGTGGATCCATATCTAATTTCTGCCATACTAATTTCCAGTTTTCCCAACAGTTTTTTCCGAATAATGAATTTTTATCCCTAATGTTGGAATCTTTGGGTTTGTCAAAGATTAGATTGCTATAGATGTACCCTTTTTTGTCCTTTGTATCTAATCTGTTCCACTGATCTACCGGTCTATTTCGTAGCCAATACCAAATGGTTTTGGTGACTGCTGCTATATAATATAGCTTTAGATCAGGTACACTTAGACCACCTTCCTCTGAGTTTTTTTTCATTAGTTCCCTTGCAATTCTTGACCTTTTATTCTTCCATATGAATTTTGTTGTTATTTTTTCTAGGTCATTAAAATAGTTTCTTGGGAGTCTGATTGGTATAGCACTAAATAAATAGATTAGTTTGGGGAGTATTGTCATCTTTATTATATTCGCTCGGCCTATCCAAGAGCACTGAATGTCTTTCCAATTATTTAAATCTGATTTTATTTTTGTGGCAAGTGTTTTGTAATTTTTCTCATATAATTCCTGACTTTTCTTTGGTAGATGGATTCCCAAATATTTTATACTCTCAACATTTGTTTGGAATGGAATTTCTCTTTGTATCTCTTGCTGTTGCATTTTGTTAGTGATATATAAAAATGCCGAGGATTTATGTGGATTTATTTTGTATCCTGCCACTTTGCTGAAATTTTGAATTATTTCTAGTAGCTTTTTAGCAGAGTCTTTGGGGTTCTCTAAGTATACCATCATGTCATCTGCAAAAAGTGATAGTTTGATTTCCTCATTTCCTACTCTAATTCCTTGAATCTCTTTCTCGGCTCTTATTGCCGAGGCTAGCGTTTCTAGTACTATATTGAATAGTAATGGTGATAGTGGGCAACCTTGTTTCACTCCTGATCTTACTGGGAAAGGTTGCAGTTTATTTCTATTGCATATTATGCTTACTGACGGTCTTAAATATATACTCCTGATTATTCTAAGGAATAGTCCATTTATTCCTATACTCTCAAGAGTTTTTAGTAGGAATGGATGTTGGATTTTGTCAAATGCTTTTTCTGCATCTATTGAGATGATCATATGGTTCTTATTAATTTGATTATTAATATGGTCAATTATATTAATAGTTTTCCTAATATTAAACCAGCCCTGCATTCCTGGAATAAATCCTACTTGATCATAGTGTATTATCTTGGAGATGATTTTCTGAAGTCTTTTTGCTAATATCTTATTTAAGATTTTAGCATCAATATTCATTAAGGAGATTGGTCTATAATTTTCTTTCTCAGTTTTTGATCTACCAGGTTTAGGTATCAGTACCATGTCTGTGTCATAAAAGGAGTTTGGTAGGACTCCTTCATCCCCTATTTTTTCAAATAATTTATATAACATTGGGGCTAATTGTTCTTTAAATGTTTGGTAGAATTCACATGTGAATCCATCTGGCCCTGGGGATTTTTTCCTGGGGAGTTGATTAATAGCTTGTTCTATTTCTTTTTCTGAAATGGGACTATTTAAGCAATTTATCTCCTCCTCTGTTAATCTAGGGAGCCTATATTTTTGGAGAAAGTCATCCATTTCACTTAAGTTATCAAATTTATTGGCATAAAGTTGGGCAAAGTAACTCCTTATTATTTCTCTAATTTCCTCTTCATTGGTGGAAAGATCCCCCTTTTCATTTGTAAGACTATCAATTTGATTTTCCTCTTTCTTTTTTTTGATCAAATTTACCAAAGGTTTATCTATTTTATTGGCTTTTTCATAAAACCAACTCTTGGTTTTATTTATTAATTCAATAGTTTTTTTACTTTCAATTTTATTGATTTCTCCTTTTAATTTTTGTATTTCGAGTTTAATTTTTGGTTGGGGGTTTATAATTTGGTCTTTTTCTAGCCTTTTAAGTTGTAAGCCCAATTCGTTAATCTTCTCTTTCTCAATTTTCTTCAAATAAGCCTCTAAAGATATAAAATTTCCCCTTATTACTGCTTTAGCTGCATCCCAAAGATTTTGATATGATGTCTCATCATTATCATTATCTTGGGTGAAATTGTTAATTGTTTCTATAATTTGCTCTTTCACCCAGTCATTCTTTAAGATGAGATTATTCAGTTTCCAATTACTTTTTGGTCTATTTACCCCTAACTTTTTACTGAATGTAGCTTTTATTGCATTGTGATCTGAGAAGAAGGCATTTATTATTTCTGCCTTCCTACATTTAATTTTGAGATCTTTATGTCCTAATATATGGTCAATTTTTGTATAGGATCCATGAACTGCTGAGAAGAAAGTATATTCCTTCCTATTGCCATTCAGTTTTCTCCAAAGGTCTATCATACCTAGTTTTTCTAATGTTCTATTTACTTTTTTAATTTCTTTCTTGTTTGTTTTGTGGTTTGATTTGTCTAAATCTGAGAGTGCAAGGTTGAGATCTCCCACTATTATAGTTTTACTGTCTATTTCTTCTTGCAGTTCTCTTAACTTTTCCTTTAGAAAGTTAGATGCTATACCACTTGGTGCATATATGTTTAGTATTGATATGGCTTCATTATTTATGCTACCTTTCAGCAGGATATAGTTTCCTTCCTTATCTTTTTTAACGAGATCTACTTCTGCTTTTGCTTGATCTGAGATAAGGATAGCTACCCCTGCTTTTTTGGCTTTACCTGAAGCATAATAAGCTCTGTTCCAACCTTTTACCTTTACTCTGTATGTATCTCCCTGCTTTAAGTGTGTTTCCTGTAGACAACATATTGTAGGGTTCTGCTTTTTGATCCAATCTGCTATCCGTCTCCGTTTGATGGGATCGTTCATCCCATTTACATTTACAGTTAAAATTACTAATTCTGTATTTCCTGCCATCGTATTATCCCCAGATTATACTTTTTTCCCTTGACCCCCCTGATCCCCCTCCCCGATATTTGATTTACAGACCCCCCTTGTGACGCGCAACCCTCCCTCTTTTTTTTTTTTTTTTTTTTAGGATCCCTCCCCCCTCCCTCCAAGTCCCTTCACTTATTCTCCTTTTCCTTTCCCCTTTTCCTCTCCCCCCTTTTAATGAGGTGAGAGAAAATTCTCTGAAAAACAAATATGTTAATTATTTACTCTTTGAGCCTCTTCTGATGAGAGTAATATTCACACAATGATTCTCCCCCTCACTAAGTTCCCTCAGATATGGTGTATTTTCTATGTCTCTTCCTGGGATGTAGTTTCCCTCTTTTTATCACTCCTTCCCCTTTTTCTGAACCGACCTCCTTCCCTTTACCACACCCCCCTTTTTTTCTTTTATATCAGTAAAATCAAATTATCCTTGAGTATTTTTTATATACCCACAACAGAGTTACAGTTCTCAAGGGTTCTGTTTACCTTTTTCTGTTTCTCTTCAGTCTTGTGGATGTAGATCAAATTTTTTGTTTAAGTCTGGTTTTTTTCTTAGAAACATATAGAATTCCTCTGTTTCATTGAATGACCATCTTCTTCCATGGAAAAAGATGCTAAACTTAGCTGGGTAGTTCATTCTCGGTTGCAGTCCTTGATCTTTTGCCTTTCGGAATATCAGGTTCCAGGCCCTTCTATCTTTTAATGTGGAGGCAGCCAGATCTTGGGTGACCCTTATTGTGGCACCTTGGTATTTAAATTGTTTTTTTCTAGCTGCTTGCAGGATTTTCTCCTTTGTGTGGTAATTCTGCAGCTTAGCCACAATATTCCGTGGTGTTCTTTTTTTAGGGTCTATTTCAGAAGGAGTTCGATGAATTCTTTCCACATCTACTTTCCCTTCTGTTTCTATTATCTCTGGACAGTTCTCTTTGATAATTTCCTGTAAAATAGAATCTAGGCTCTTTTTTTGGTCATAGTTTTCTGGAAGTCCAATAATCCGCAGATTATCTCTCCTAGATCTATTTTCCAGGTCTATAGATTTTCCCAGTAAGTATTTGACGTTGTTCTCCAGCTTCTCATTTTTTTTGTTTTGTTTGACTGATTCTTGGGTTCTCTGTGAATCATTCATTTCTATTTGTTCCATCCTGACTTTTAAGGAGTTATTTTCTTCTTTCACAGTTTTTAGTTCTTTTTGTAAATGCCCAATTTCGTTTTTAAATGAATTATTTTGCTCTATTGAGTTTTTTTCCATTTCCCTAATTTTTTTTTTTTGAGAATTATTTTCTTTTTCCAATTCAGAAATTCTATTTTCTTGAGACTTTTTTATCTTTTCCAATTCAGAAATCCTACTTTCCTGTGTTTTTTTAACCTTTTCTAATTCACTAATTTTGTTTCCCTGCATCTCCTGTGAATTCTTTATTTTTTCCAACTCCAATTTCAGGACATTGTTATTCTCTATCATAACTTCTCTTTCCTTTCCCCATTTTTCTTCGATCTCCCTCAATTTCTTAAGAGCTTCTTCTAGGAGAGAGTTATGTGATGGGGGGCAGGAATCGTTCCCCTTTAGGTTGTTATCTGATTCTCTGCTGTCAACTTCCTCGGGGTTGGACACCCGCTCTTTCTCTGTATAGAAGGAATCTATGGTTTTTCTAGCTTTTTTGCTCATACTTAGAAAAAATCTTTTGGGGTCTGTCCCTGGGGTAGGAAATTATTTACTTCTTTACCAGCTTCCTCCCAGACCGGATGGATGCAGCGGCTCCTGAGCCTGAGCTAAGAGAGAGCTCTGGGAGAGAGTTCCCCACCCCCTCCCTGGAGGTGCCTCAGAGGTGATTAGCACTACTGTGCTTCGAGGGCGTAGAATAGTGAAGACAGCAAGAAGCTCAGCCTATGTTTCCGGGTGGGGAGTGGGTGTCTGCAGCAGGTGACGTAAGAAGCCCCTGTGCTCAAACTGGAAGTGTCTGCCAGAAACCGCGGTCCCTAGTTCAAAGGTTCCGCTTCTCTGGGACTTCCTGGAGCTGAGTTCCACTCCCTCCAGCTAAGCTAGGCAGTGTGTGTTGCCTTGGGCCGTATCCACCCACTTGTCAGTCTCTTAACTATTCTCAGGAGGTAGCTGAGGCCACACCCCCTGGTGCCGAGATCTGTGCCTGAGTCACCCCCAGGATAGGGGAAAATCTAATCTGAGTTTTAAAATATTTTGGCTTTCTCTTCTGAACTGCTAAATAATTAGCAGAGAAGAGCTAACAGCCTGTGCCAGATTCCTTTACCTCAGTGGCTTCTCTGATCCCAGAGCCCCTCCCAGAGCAATGGGCGCAGTGTGCCCCTACCCCACCGTCTGTGCTGGTCTTTCTTATTCCTCCCCTGAGAACTGACCTTTCCTGTTGAAACTCCAGATTCTCTTCAGCTGGTAAGTCGTGCTTCCAGTCCTTGTGGTATCTATCAGTCCTGAGCTAATTTTGAGACTTAATTTATCTAATTGGTTGTGAGGGAGTGAGGACGTTCACTGAGTCGTGTGTTTCCTCTCCGCCATCTTGGCTCCGCCCTGTCGATCCAAATTCTTAAAGAGAAAAATTAAACTCTTTGAAAATTGGAAATAAGCGTGGAAACACCAGTTAAGGTTTAAGGGACCAAGAAATAATAAAACAAAATAATCTTTGACCATTTATCAACTGGAGAATGGCTTGATTTCTTATAAATTAAAGTCAATTCTCTGTATAGTTTGGAGATGAGGCCTTTATCAGAACCTTTAACTATAAAAATGTTTTCCCAATTTGTTACTTCCCTTCTAATCTTGTTTGCATTAGTTTTGTTTGTTCAGAAACTTTTTAATTTGGTGTAATCAAAATGTTCTATTTTGTGATCAAGCAATAATGGTCTCTAGTTCTCCCTTGGACACAAATTCCTTCCTCCTTCACAAGTCTGAGAGGTAGACTATCCCATGTTCCTCCAATTTATTTATGATTTCATTCTTAATGCCTAAATCTTGGACCCATTTTGATCTTATCTTAGTATGTAGTGTTAAATGTGTGTCCATGCCTGGTTTCTGCCATGCTAATTTCCAGTTTTCCCAGCAGTTTTTGTCAAATAATGAATTCTTATAGTTTGGATCTTTGGGTTTGTCAAACACTAGATTGCTATTTTTATTCACTATCTTGCCCTGTGAACCTAACCTATGCCACTGATCAACTAGTCTATTTCTTAGCCAATACCAAATGGTTTTGGTGACTGTTGCTTTATAATACAGTTTTAGATCAGGTACAGCTAGACCACCTTCATTTAATTTTTTTTCATTACTTCCCTTGAAGTTCTCGACCTTTTGTTGTTCATATGAATTCTGTTGTTATTTTTTATAGGTCATTAAAATAGTTTCTTGGGAGTCTGATTGGTATAGCACTAAATAAATAGATTAGTTTAGGGAGTATTGGTATCTTGATTATATTCACTCGGCCTATCCAAGAGCACTTAATCTCTTTCCAATTATTTAAATCTGACTTTTGGTGGCAAGTGTTTTGTAGTTTTGCTCATATAATTCCTGACTATCCTTTGGTAGATATATTCCCAAATATTTTATACTATCGACCGTTATTTTGAATGGAATTTCTCTTTGTATGTCTTGCTGTTGGATTGTGTTGGTAATGTATGAAAATGCTAAGGATTTATGTGGATTTATTTTGTATCCTTCAACTTTGCTAAAATTATGAATTATTTCTAATAGCATTGTTTTCCAGGGAAGAAGATGGACATTTAAGAAAATAAATGAATTCTATCTATTCTTGATGAGAAAACCAGATCTAATCAAAATGTTTGATCTTCAAATACAGAACTCAAGAGATTTCTAAAAAGGTAAAAAGAAATCTTGAGAACTACATTTCTGCCATAAATATATGTACAGAACACATGTATAATTTGTCCTAGAAACTAGAGGTAGAAAGGAAATTATATCATAAAAAAGGGTAAAGTGGTGGTACTACATCTCATGAAGAGGCAAAGGTAACCTATTATATCTGAGAGAAAGAAAGGAGGGGATTGAACATAGTGTGTATCAGTAGACATATTCTATTTATGGTGAAACTTCTTCCACTTCATTGAAAAGTGAGAGGGAAGGAGTAAGCCAAGGGGAAGGGAATACAGAAATTGTGAGGAAAGGGGTAAAATAAGGGGAGGAACTTTAAGGTGAGGAAGGGATACTAAAAGGGAAGGGCTTGAAAAGCAATTGGTATTCACAAGTTTAATACTGGGTAGGGAGGTAAGAGGGAAGGAAAGAAGAAAATCATAAGCAGGGGTTAACAGCAAGCAATATAGAATTAGTCATTCTAACCATAAATGTGAATGGGGTCAACTCCCTCATAAAGAGGAAGCAGTTAGAATCCTACCATATATTGTTTACAGGAAACACACCTGAAACAAGGTGATACATTCAAACTAAAAGTAAAAGGGTGGAGCAGAATCTACTATGCTTCAGGTAAAGCCAAAAAAGCAGGGGTAGCCATCCTCATCTCAGATCAAGCAAAAACAAAAATTGATCTAATTAAAAGAGATAAGGAAAGGCATTATATCCTGCTAAAGGGTAGCATCAATAATGAAGCAGTATCAGTATTAAATGTATATGCACCACGTGGTGCAGCATCTAAATTCTTAAAAGAGAAATTAAGAGATCGGCAAGAAGAAATAAGACAGCAAAACTACAATAGTGGGAGATCTCAACCTTGCACTCTCAGAATTAGATAAACCATAAAATAAATAAGAAAGAAGTCAAAGAAGCAAATAGAATACTACAAAAGTGTGATATAATAGATCTTTGGTGAAAGCTAAATGGAGACAGAAAGGAATATACTTTCTTCTCAGCAGTTCATGAAACCTATACAAAAATTGATCATATACTAGGGCATAAAAACCTAAAAATCAAATGAAGTAAAGCAGAAATAGTAAATGTATCCTTTTCAGACCACAATGCAATCAAAATTACATTTAATAAAAAGCCAGGAAAGGCATTATATCCTGCTAAAGGGTAGCATCAATAATGAAGCAGTATCAGTATTAAATGTATACGCACCAAGTGGTGCAGCATCTAAATTCTTAAAAGAGAAATTAAGAGAGCTGCAAGAGGAAATAGATAGCAAAACTATAATAGTGGGAGACCTCAACCTTGCACTCTCAGAATTAGATAAACCATAAAATAAATAATAAAGAAGTCTAAGAAGTAAATAGAATACTAGAAAAGTGTGATATGATAGATCTTTGGTGAAAGCTAAATGGAGACAGAAAGGAATATACTTTCTTCTCAGCAGTTCATGGAACCTATACAAAAATTGATCATATACTAGGGCATAAAAACCTCAAAATCAAATGCAGTAAGGCAGAAATAGTAAATGCATCCTTTTGAGACGATAATGCAATCAAAATTACATTTAATAAAAAGCCAGGGGAAAATAGACCAAAAAATAATTGGAAACTAAATAATCTTATACTAAAGAATGATTGGGTAAAACAGCAAATCATAGACATAATTAATAACTTCACCCAAGAAAATGACAATAATGAGACATCATGCCAAAATGTGTGAGATATAGCCAAAGCAGTAATAAGGGGAAGTTTTATATCTCTAGAGGCCTACTTGTATGAAATAGAGAAAAAGAAGGTCAATGAATTGGGCTTACAACTAAAACTGCTAGAAAAGGAACAAATTAAAAACGCCCAGACAAACACAAAACTTGAAATTCTAAAAATAAATGATGAGATTAATAAAATTGAAAGTAAAAAAAAACTATTGAATTAATAAAAAAGCTAAGAGTTGGTTCTATGAAAAAAACAAGAAAATAGACAAACCCTTAGTAAACCTGATTAAAAAAAGGAAAGATAAAAAGTAAATTGTTAGTCTTGAAAATGAAAAGGGAGAACTCAACACTAATGAAGAGGAAATTAGAACAATAGTTAGGAACTACTTTGCTCAACTTTATGCCAATAAAATCAATAACTTAAATGAAATGGAAGAATTCCTTCAAAAATATAGCTTGCCCAGATTAATAGAGGAAGAAGTAAGTAATCTAAATAGTCCCATCTCAGAAAAAGAAATAGAACAAGCTATTAACCAACTCCCTAAGAAAAAATCCCCAGGACCACATGGATTTATAGGTTAATACTACCAAACATTGAAAGAACAACTAACTCCAATGCTATATAAACTATTTGAAAAAATAGTTATTGAAGGAGTCCTACCAAATTCCTTTTATAACACAGACATGATACTGATACTTAAACCAGGTAGATTGAAAATTGAGAAAGAAAACTATAGATGAATCTCATTAATTGATGCTAAAATCTTAAACAAGATATTAGCAAAAAGACTTCAGAAAATCATCCCCAGGATAATACACTATGATCAAGGAGGATTTATACCAGGAATGCAGGGCTGGTTTAATATTAGGAAAACTATTAGTATAATTGACCAAATTAATAATCAAATTAATAACAACCATATGATCATCTCAATAGATACAGAAAAAGCATTTGATAAAATCCAACATCCATTCCTACTAAAAACGCTTGAGAGTATAGGAATAAATGGACTATTCCTTAAAATAATAATGAGCATATATTTAAAACCGTTAGTAAGCATCATATGTAATGGCGATAAACTGGAACCTTTCCCTGTGAGATCAGGAGTGAAACAAGTTTACCAACTGTCACCATTACTATTCATTATAGAACTAGAAACGCTAGCCTGGGCAATAAAAGCTGAGAAAGAGATTCAAGGAATTAGAGTAGGAAATGAGGAAATCAAATTATCACTCTTTGCAGACGACATGATGGTATACTTAGAGAACCCCAAAGACTCTGCTAAAAAGCTATTAGAAATAATTCAGGGAGCCAAGATGGCGGAGAAGATACACACGACTCTGTGAACGTCTTTACTCCCACAACCTATTAGATAAATTCAGCCTCAAAAATAGCACGGGACTGATAGATACCACAAGGACTGGAAGCACAATTTACCAGCTGAAGAGAATATGGAGTTTCAACAGAAAAGGTCAGTTCGCAGGGGAGGAAGAAGAGAGGCCAGCACAGATGGTTGGGTGCTAGCACACTGCGCCAATCACACTGGGGAGGGCTCTGGGATCAGAGAAGGCACTGAGATAGAAGAATCTGGCACAGGCTGTTAGCTTTTCTCTGCTTATAAAACAGCAGTTCAGAAGAGAAATCTAAGCCACTTTAAAAATTCAAAGCCAGATTAGATCTTCCCCGATTCCCAGAGGTGACTCAGCAGATCTCGGCACTGTGGGTGCGGCCAACATAGGCTGTCCTAGCTCTCACCTGTGAGTAGTTAAGAGATTGAGAAGTGGGCGGATACGGCCCAAGGTAACACATAGTGCCTGGCTCAGCTGGAGGCTATGGAACTCAGCCCCGGCAAGTCCCAGAGAAGCGGAACCTTTGAAATAGGGACCGGGGTTTCTGGCAGACACTTCCAGTTTGAGTGCTGGGGCTTTTCACTTCACCTGCTGCTGACATCCACGCCCCACCGGGACGCATAGGCTAGGCTTTGTGTCGCCTTTACTGTTCAGTCTCAAACCTCAGGGAAGCCACTAGGAAAAAGCGCCCTCACAGCACAATCCTGCAGATCACCTGTGAGGCACCTGCAGGGAGGGGGTGAGGAACTCTCTCCCAGAGCTCTCTCTTAGCTCAGGCGCAGGAGCTGCTGCATCCATCTGGTCTGGGAGGAATCTGGTAAAGAAATAAAAAAAATAATTTCCTATCCCAGGGACAGACCCCAAAAGATTTTTAAATCATGAGTAAGAAGCCAAAAAGAACTATTGACTCATTCTACACAGAGAAAAAGCGGGTATCCAACCCCGAGGAAGTTAACAGCAGAGAGTCAGCAGGTAACAACCTAAAGGTGAACGATACCTGCCCCCCATCCCATAACTCTCACCTCGAAGAGACTATTAAAAAGCTAAGAGAGTTTGAAGAAGAATGGGGAAAGGAAAGGAAAGCTATGATAGAGAATAACAACGTTCTGAAATTGGAGTTGGAAAAAATAAATAATTCACAGGAGATGCAGGGAAACAAAATTTGTGAATTAGAAAAGGTTAAAAAATCACAGGAAAGTAGGATTTCTGTATTGGAAAAGATAAAAAAAGTCTCAAGAAAATAGAATTTCTGAATTGGAAAAAGAAAATAATTCTCAAAAAAAAATTAGGGAAATGGAAAAAAATTCAATAGAGCAAAATAATTCATTTAAAAATGAAATTGGGCATTTACAAAAAGAACTAAAAACTGTGAAAGAAGAAAATAACTCCTTAAAATTCAGGATGGAAAAAATAGAAATGAATGATTCAGAGAGAACCCAAGAATCAGTCAAACAAAACAAAACAAAACAAAAAAAAAAACAAAAAAAAAAAAAAGAAAAGCTGGAGAATAACGTCAAATATTTACTGGGAAAATCTATAAACCTGGAAAATAGATCTAGGAGAGATAATCTGCGGATCATTGGACTTCCCTAAAACTATGACCAAAAAAAAAGCCTACATTCTATTTTACAGGAAATTATCAAAGAGAACTGTCCAGACATAATAGAAACAGAAGGGAAAGTAGATGTTGAAAGAATTCATCGAACTCCTTCTGAAATAGACCCTAAAAGAAGAACACCACAGAATATTGTGGCTAAGTTGCAGAATTACCACACAAAGGAGAAAATCTTGCAATCAGCTAGAAAAAAAAACAATTTAAATACCAAGGTGCCACAATAAGAGTCACTCAAGATCTGGCTGCCTCCACATTAAAAGATAGAAGGGCCTGGAACCTGATATTCCATAAGGCAAAAGATCAAAGACTGCAACCAAGAATGAACTACCCAGCTAAGTTAAGCATCTTTTTCCATGGAAGAAGATGGTCAATCAATGAAATAGAGGAATTCTATATGTTTCTAAGAAAAAAACCAGACTTAAACAAAAAATTTGATCTACATCCACAAGACTGAAGAGAAACAGAAAAAGATACACAGAACCCTTGAGAACTGTAACTCTGTTGTGGGTATATAAAAAGTACTCATGGATAATTTGATTTTACTGATATAAAAGAAAAAAGGGGGGTGTAGTAAAGGGAAGGAGGTTGTTTCAGAAAAAGGGGAAGGAATGATAAAAAGAGGGAAACTACATCCCAGGAAGAGGCATAGAAAATACCCCATATCTGAGGGAATTTAGTGAGGGGGAGAATCATTGTGTGTATCTTACTCTCATCAGAAGAGGCTCAAAGAATAAATATTTGTTTTTCAGAGAATTTTCTCTCACCTCATTAAAAGGGGGGAGAGGAAAAGGGAAAAAGGAAAAGGAGAAAAAGTGAAGGGACTTGGAGGGAGGGGGGAGGGATACTAAAAAAAAAGGGAGGGCTGCGCGTCACAAGGGGGGTCTATAAATTGAATATTGGGGAAGGGGATCAGGGGGGTCAAGGGAAAAAGCATAATCTGGGGATAATATGATGGCAGGAAATACAGAATTAGTAATTTTAACTGTAAATGCGAATGGGATGAACGCTCCCATCAAACGGAGATGGATAGCAGACTGGATCAAAAATCAGAAGCCTACAATATGTTGTCTACAGGAAACACACTTAAAGCAGGGAGATACATACAGAGTAAAGGTAAAAGGTTGGAGCAGAGCCTATTATGCTTCAGGTAAAGCCAAAAAAGCAGGGGTAGCTATCCTTATCTCAGATCAAGTAAAAGCAGAAGTTGATCTAGTTAAAAAAGATAAGGAAGGAAACTGTATCCTGCTGAAAGGTAGCATAAATAATGAAGCCATATCTATACTAAACATATATGCACCAAGTGGTATAGCATCTAACTTTCTAAAGGAAAAGTTAAGAGAGTTGCAAGAAGAAATAGACAGTAAAACTATAATAGTGGGAGATCTCAACCTTGCACACTCAGATTTAGACAAATCAAACCACAAAACAAACAAGAAAGAAATTAAAAAAGTAAATAGAACATTAGAAAAACTAGGTATGATAGACCTTTGGAGAAAACTGAATGGCAATAGAAAGAAATATACTTTCTTCTCAGCAATTCATGGATCCTATACAAAAATTGACCATATATTAGGACATAAAGATCTCAAAATTAAATGTAGGAAGGCAGAAATAATAAATGCCTTCTTCTCAGACCACAATGCAATAAAAGCTACATTCAGTAAAAAGTTAGGGGTAAATAGACCAAAAAGTAATTGGAAAATGAACAATCTCATCTTAAAGAATGACTGGGTGAAACAGCAAATTATAGAAACAATTAATAATTTCACCCAAGATAATGACAAAGATGAGACATCATACCAGAATCTGTGGGATGAAGCTAAAGTGGTAATAAGGGAATATTTTATATCTTTAGAGGCTTATTTGAAGAAAATAGAGAAAGAGAATACTAACAAATTGGGCTAGCAACTTAAAAAGCTAGAAAAATACCAAATTAAAAACCCCCAACCAAAAATTAAACTTGAAATACAAAAATTAAAAGGAAAAATAAATAATATTGAAAGTAAACAAAGTATTGAATTAATAAATAAAACCAAGAGTTGGTTTTATGAAAAAAGCCAATAAAACAGATAAACCTTTGATAAATTTGATTAGAAAAAAAGAAAGAGGAAAATCAAATTGTTAGTCTTACAAATGAAAAGGGGGATCTTTCCACCAATGAAGAAGAAATTAGAGAAATAATAAGGACTTGCTTTGCCCAACTTTATGCCAATAAATTTGATAACTTAAGTGAAATGGATGACTTCCTCCAAAAATATAGGCTACTTAGATTTTTTTTATGAAGAATTTTTTTAATTCATTTTTCCAAATTATCCCCTCCCTCCCTCCACTCCCTCCCCACGATGGCAGGTAATCCCATACATTTTACATGTGTTACAATATAACCTAGATACAATATATGTGTGTAAATACCATTTTCTTGTTGCACATTAATTATTAGCTTCCGAAGGTATAAGCAACCTGAGTACATAGACAGTAGTGCTAACAATTTACATTCGCTTCCCAGTGTTCCTTCTCTGGGTATAGTTATTTCTGTCCATCATTGATCAACTGGAAGTGAGTTGGATGTTCTTTATGTTGAAGATTTCCACTTCCATCAAAATACATACTCATACAGTATTGTTGTTGAAGTGTATAGTGATCTTCTGGTTCTGCTCATTTCACTCAGCATCAGTTGATTTAAGTCTCTCCAAGACTCTCTGTATTCCTCCTGCTGGTCATTTCTTACAGAGCAATAATATTCCATAACCTTCATATACCACAATTTACTCAACCATTCTCCAATTGATGGACATCCATTCAACTTCCAGTTTCTAGCTACAACAAAAAGAGCTGCCACAAATATTTTGGCACATACAGGTCCCTTTCCACTCTTTAGTATTTCTTTGGGATATAATCCCAATAACAGCAATGCTGGGTCAAAGGGTATGCATCCTTTGACAACTTTTGGGGCATAGTTCCAAATTGCTCTCCAGAATGGCTGGATTCTTTCACAACTCCACCAACAATGTATCAGTGTCCCAGTTTTCCCACATCCCCTCCAACATTCATCATTATTTGTTCCTGTCATCTTAGGCTACTTAGATTAACAGAGGAGGAGATAAATTGCTTAAATAGTCCCATTTCAGAAAAAGATATAGAACAAGCTATTAATCAACTCCCCAGGAAAAAATCCCCAGGACCAGATGGATTCATATGTGAAATCTACCAAACATTTAAAGAACAATTAGCCCCAATGTTATATAAATTATTTGAAAAAATAGGGGATGAAGGAGTCCTACCAAACTCCTTTTATGACACAGACATGGTACTAATACCTAAACCAGGTCAATCGAAAACTGAGAAAGAAAATTATAGACCAATTTCCTTAAAGAATATTGATGCTAAAATCTTAAATAAGATATTAGCAAAAAGACTTCAGAAAATCATCCCCAGGATAATACACTATGATCAAGTAGGATTTATTCCAGGAATGCAGGGCTGGTTTAATATTAGGAAAACTATTAATATAATTGACCATATTAATAATCAAATTAATAAAAACCATATGATCATCTCAATAGATGCAGAAAAAGCATTTGACAAAATCCAACATCCATTCCTACTAAAAACTCTTGAGAGTATAGGAATAAATGTACTATTCCTTCGAATAATCAGGAGCATATATTTAAGACCATCAGTAAGCATAATATGCAATAGAAATAAACTGCAACCTTTCCCAGTAAGATCAGGAGTGAAACAAGGTTGCCCACTATCACCATTGCTATTCAATATAGTACTAGAAATGCTATATTATATATTATATATTATATATGTTATAATATATACTACTATAATTATAGCAATAAATGTAAAACGCAGTAGAAAACATGACCAGTTCAGATTGATGAACCAACTCCTGAGTTCCTTATGATCCCAGATTCCAGCTCCATTCTCAGGGTCCCCAGTAAGAAAGTCACAAATAGAAAATCTTCTTTCTCCATGGGTGAGATTCCAAAGCCAGTAAGGTATCTTGATCATTTAAATCTCAGGTGGAAAAAGAAGGCACTGCATCCAGAGAGTGTGTTATGGTTCCTCACTTGAGTCTGACCTAGGTCCAAGTGATGCACAGCTCCTTTAACAGTCAACATTTTTTTAAGGAACTTTGCTGAGTTTCTGCAAAACATTTGAGGGGAAAAATGGGCAGCTTGGCCAACCTCCTTCCCATCAGTTACCCATCTCATTCAGGCCCACAGAATTGTACACATACAATAGATACAGACACAAATGTGGGAAAAGATAGGTATGTTCCTCCACAAGGTGGCTTTTAAACAAAAAGAAGGTAACCAACATTTCTATTTTAATTCAATTCTGCAGGGAGCGATGCCCCATGGACCCCTGCAACCTCAACAAAGTCAACAAAATCTGATACTGAGTATCTACCTCTGTTCCAAGCATTGCCCCCTACAGGTATGGGCATAAACATACTAAGAATCACAAATGATCTTTGGGTGGAGGGAGGGAACAGGACCTTTGGTTTCATAAAACATCCTTCTTATGCCTTGGGCATTTTTGCGGGGGGAGGAGAGAGGAAGCAGGTTCACTCCACTTGGAGTCAGGAAACCCGTTTTCTAATTCCACACTTGCTAATTGAGTGATGTTGGAGAATCATTTAATTTCTCAGAGTCTCAGTTTCCTCATCTTAAAAAGAAATAAATAGGATGAGTTGGGAGGGAAATCTATAGAGATCCTTTCCATTAAAAGCTTTGCTCCTACTGGAGGTGGGGCCATGAGGAGAAAGTTTGGGGGACTTCTATCATCTATGTATGGCCTGTTCTACCAACACAGCAACAACTATTTATTATGCAGCAATCCTTGAAGAAACCATAGAGGGATTACCGGGGACTACAGGTGAGTATGTGCAACAGGGGCCCCAGAATGAATCCCTACATGATCTCCTTCCTGGGCCTGTAACCTTCTTGTCCAACCCCTAAAATGAATAGGCCATTCTCCAAACCTAAGCAAAAGGTGTGAAACTATTTTGGAAGCTGAGGGTAGATAAGCCTTTTCTTTTTGGTACAATGCATAACACTGAACTTTCTAACATGCCCAAGGTCAGACAGGAAACAAACAGGTCAAATATGTCAGGCTCTGGGCTAAGCACTGGAGATAGGATGAAAGCCAAAAAAAAAAAGTCTCTGCCCTTAAGAAGCCTATATTAGGGGGAAATGCAATATACATTCTAGATGAATACAAAATATAAACAAAGACTATATGACAACAACCTGGAAAGGACAAAGAAATGGGAAGAGCAGGTAATGACTCCTAAAGAGGCAGGGCTTGAACTGAGTCCAGAAAGAATACTGGGAACCGGAGAGAGCATTCTGGCCGAGGAAAGTGGCCAGCACTAAGACAAAGGGATGGAAGATGTAATAAGTCCCTTCCTGACCTAAAATTATTCTTTGAATCTTTTCCTTTTTGCAGTTTAATCTGCAAAGCAGGAAAACATGTCCCTCAGCCCCTATTATATCTTCCTTGTCTCATTCTGGCATGAGTTCTAAGCTCTGTCTCCAAACTTGAGCTCAGGGTGATACAGAAAGGAGGCTGGGAAATGGGAAAGTCTGGGGTGATTGAGGAGGACCTGGCTACCTCAGGTTCACATTGGAGTCATGATCTCTTTCTATTTTCTTTTGTCCAGATGTAATAAAGGAAAAATCTCCCTGCTTTATTGAGAATCAGGAAGATACAAACCGGTGGGGATCATTCCTTCAAAAGTTTCCTTTAAGGAAATCAAGAAATAGATTTGCACAAGTCTAAATCATTAAACCAGAGCAGAGCACCAAACTTGCTGTGTGTCTTTACTGGAGGATCTGTTGGGAAGGGAGGAGCCGGGGTAGAGGAAAAAGTGGGCATTCTTGGTCACTAGGCAGAAAATTTCTTGGAAATTCCTCTCCTCCAACTTGGTCAAATGCTCAGTTACCTCAGTTACCCAGATCCTTCACACCAAGTGCACACATAAAATAGAGAGAGGAACAATCAAAGTAGCTCGTACGAAGAATAAAGAAATGTGTCTACCAAATGAATGATTTCTCACAAATACAAGATAGACAAAGAAAGTATATGTGGAAAGGACACGACCTGGGAGGACCAGATTAGGCCTCCTGCAGAGGCTGGATTTGAAGTGAGTCCAGAAGGAACACAGAGAAACGGTCAGAGTACTCTAGGTATGGAGGGTGGTGTATGGTTAAGGAAATTTATGGCTTGGATTCCCACCTAGAATAAGACATACTTAAGAAGAAGAATATAGATATTTTATTGATTAATAGAATAGGCAACTGCATAGGCAATTTGCAGTAATAGCAACAGTAACTAATAAGCCCTAATACTATAATATTTATAGCAATAATTATATATATATATATATATAAAATATTAGATATATATATATATAATTATTGCTATTATTATTGCAGTTCTATATGTTGTTATATAACATATTATATATGTTATAATATATACTACTATAATTATAGCAATAAATGTAAAACGCAGTAGAAAACATGACCAATTCAGAGTGATGAACCAACTCCTGAGTCTCTTAGGATCCCAGATTCCAGCTCCATTCTCAGGGTCCCTAGTAAGAAAGTCACAAGCAGAAAATCTTCTTTCTCCATGGGTGAGATTCCAAAGCCAGTAAAGTATCTTGATCATTTAAATCTCAGGTGGAAAAAGAAGGCACTGCATCCAGAGAGTGTTATAGTTCCTCACTTGAGTCTGACCTAGATCCAAGTGATGCAAGGCTCCTTTAACAGTCAACATTTTTTGAAGGAACTTGGCTGAGTTTCTGCAAAACATTTGAGGGGAAAATCGGCAGGTTGGCCAACCTCCTACCTCACAGTCTTTTCTGGCTTACAACCCACCTCCCCCTTCCTCAGTCCTTAGGATTTAAGCAGATTGGTGTTCAAATATATTTTTTAGAGGGACAGATGTTTTCTTATAGGCATGGGAATCACCCAAAAGATATGACAGTTTACATACTGGGTCTGTTGAGACACATGGAAGAACTTCTAATCCATAATGAGCATTCAGGTGACCAACACAGAAGCAGAAGAAGAAATACCTAGTATGAGGAACTGCAAGTACACCAGGGCCCTTCCAGGTCTAAAATTATTCTTTGAATCTCTTTTGTTGCTGAAGTTAAATCTGCAAAACAGGAGGAAATGTCTGTCAGACCCTGCTATGGCCACCTTGCATCATTCTGAAAGTAGCTGAAAATCCTGCCCCTAACACTAGGCACAGGGTGGTATAGGAGCACGGTTGGGCCCTGTGAAACAGAAAGTCTGGGGTGACCAGGGAGCCCCGACTACCTCAGCTGCACATTGCAGCCATGACCCCTTTCCATTTTCCCTCTTTCCAGACAAATTCATGCAAGCAGTTAGTGAATCATCTGGCTGAGAGGCAGGAAGATAAGAACCTGTGGGAAGCATTTCTTAAAAGGATTCCTTAAAGTAAATGATTAAAAATCGATTTTCACAAAGGTGAATTGTTACACCAGATCATCAAATCTGCTTCTTCTCTTGTATCTTGACTGAAGAATCTGTAAGGAGGAAAAGACCTTTAACAGAGGACGAAGTGGGCATTATCAGCAACCAGGAGGGAAAATTTTATAGAAATCCCTGACCTTCTCCAAGCCATTCAAATGCTATGTGCACCATGAGTTATCGACCTCCTTCACACCCACACAAATGCACACATATAACAGACACAGACACAAATAAATTTGGAAAAAGACACCTATGTGCATCCACAAGGTGGCAGGTAAACAAAAAGATAGTAACTAACATTTTTAATATAGTTCAATTCTCCTAAAGTCTATGCAGATAACCCTAAATCTAAAATAGAAAGTTTAGTCCTGGGAGAACCATCCAACAAGGTTTTCGTTTGTCTCTCACTATAAAAGAGAAACAGCAGAGAAAGAGAAAAAAGTGAGGGGGAAAGAAAAAAAAAAAAGAAAGAAAGAAAGGGAACACAGGCTATGGTTTTGAGAAAATCCAAAAACCATAGAGAAACATGGGGATTAAAAGTCATTTAGGTGTAACAAAAAAAGTACCCTGATCCTCACTTCCTCAAGACCAGATATGTTACATTTTACTTCCCTCCCAATTCTCCATTATTCTTATGAGGATTAGGGGTATCTAGCCTCTCTGCAAATGGCTCCAACTATTTAGAATTTTGGTGTTCCCTAAGTATGTGGAATCCCTTAAAGCCCGATTCCTTTTAATCACTAACAGACAAATGTGATTTATTTCTCCAAGAAATTATCCCTTCAGAAATACAATTACAAAAATACAATCTTACTCCCCAAACACATGCAAGACATAATCCTCCCTTTTCACCCCCTATCACCTCATATTCTGGAAAGGAAAACAGACTTATCCTTTAACTCCATTGTTGTAGAGCCTAGTCCCAGGTTCCAAGGATAAGGGCCAGAGCAGTCCCAGGTTCCAGGCTCAGATACTCCTACTTCTCTGAGATTCTTTTCCAGGCTACCAGTAACATCTCACCTAGAACTCTGGCTCCAACCATGACGTGAACTTTGAGCACCAGTGGTATTCACTTCCAGGACTTAAAACTGAGAAGGATAAATGGAATAGAACATAAACAAACAGCCCCAGGCCCATTTCTCTGAGCTAAGGAAGAAGAGAATAAGACAAGGAAATCCTTTCCCTTTCACTAGGTCAATGTATGATCACTAAGATACAGCTAAGGTTTGCCTGTCACCCTTAGGATGTAGAAGGAAAGGGAAAATGCACCATACTACAAGCAGACAATTAAAGAAGGTTACCTTGCCACCAGTGGTACAGGAAGCATCAATTTCAGGTGATCTGGGATGGCCAGATAAGCCCCCTCACATAGAGAATCACAGAATTTCAGAGACCTTCAGAAAGATTCTGATTCAGCCCATGTTTAAAGAAGAACTCCCATTATAACCTCATTGAGGAGTAAACATACTTTACTTGTAGAATTCCAAGGATGGGCAACTCAATGTTCATTCTGCTATGCATTCAACAAACTTTTACCCAGTCCTCAACATGGGAAACCTCACCCGGCCCGGACACGGAAAGGATTGACAGATTGATAGCTCTTTCTCGATTCTGTTCTACCTTCCTGCTGGGATCATCATGGGAAAAGGGCTGCAGAAATGTCAGTCATAACTCAGCATTTAAGGAAGGAAAGGAGGGAGGGAGGGAGGGAGGGAGGGAGGAAGGAAGGAAGGAAGGAAGGAAGGAAGGAAGGAAGGAAGGAAGGAAGGAAGGAAGGAAGGAAGGAAGGAAGGGAGGGAGGGAGGGAGGGAGGGAGGCAGAAAGTGAGGGAGGGAGAAAGGGACCAAGAAAGGGACGGAGGGAGGGAGGAAGGGAGGGAGGAAGGGAGAGAGGGAGGGAGGAAGGGAGGGAGGGAGGAAGGAAGGAAGGAAGGAAGGAAGGAAGGAAGGAAGGAAGGAAGGAAGGAAGGAAGGAAGGAAGGAAGGAAGGAAGGAAGGAAGGGAGGGAGGGAGGGAGGCAGAAAGTGAGGGAGGGAGAAAGGGACCAAGAAAGGGACGGAGGGAGGGAGGAAGGGAGGGAGGAAGGGAGAGAGGGAGGGAGGGAGGGAGGGAGGGAGGGAGGGAGGGAGGAAGGAAGGAAGGAAAGAAGGGAGAGAGGAAAGGAAGGAAAGAAGGGAGAGAAGGAGGGAGGAAGGGAGGGAGGTAGGAAGGAAGGGAGGGAGGAAGGGAGGCAGGGAGGGAGGAAGGGAGGGAGGAAGGAAGGAAGGGGGAGGTTGGGGAGGGAGGAAGGAAGGAAGGGAGGGAGGAAGGGAGAGAGGGAGGGAGGGAGGGAGGGAGGGAGGGAGGAAGGAAGGAAGGAAGGAAGGAAGGAAGGAAGGAAGGAAGGAAGGAAGGAAGGAAGGAAGGAAGGAAGGGAGGGAGGGAGGGAGGGAGGAAGAAGAGAGGGAGGGAGGGAGGGAGGAAGGAAGGGAGGGAGGGAGGGAGGGAGGAACGAAGGGAGGGAGGGAGGGGGGAGGGAGAGAGGGAGGGAGGAAGGAAGGGAGGAAGGAAGGGGAAGGAAGGAAGGTGGGAGGGAAGGGAGGGGGGAGGAAGTAAGTAAGGAAGGGAGGGAGGGAGGGTGGGAGGGAGAAAGTGAGGGAGGGAGAAAGGGACCGAGAAAGGGAGGGAGGGAGGGAGGAAGGGAGGGATGGAGGGAGGGAGGGAGGGAGGGAGGGAGGGAGGGAAGGAGGGAGGGAGGGAGAAAGGAAGGAAGGAAGGAAGGAAGGAAGGAAGGAAGGAAGGAAGGAAGGAAGGAAGGAAGGAAGGAAGGAAGGAAGGAAGGAAAGAAAGAAAGAAGGGAGAGAGGAAAGGAAGAAGGGAGAGAGGAAAGGAAGGAAAGAAGGGAGAGAAGGAGGGAGGGAGGGAGGAAGGGAGGGAGGGAGGAAGGAAGGGAGGAAGGTAGGAAGGAAGGGAGGGAGGAAGGAAGGAAGGGGGAGGTTGGGGGAGGGAGGAAGGAAGGAAGGGAGGGAGGAAGGGAGAGAGGGAGGGAGGGAGGGAGGGAGGAAGGAAGGAAGGAAGGAAGGAAGGAAGGAAGGAAGGAAGGAAGGGAGGGAGGGAGGGAGGGAGGAAGAAGAGAGGGAGGGAGGGAGGGAGGAAGGAAGGGAGGGAGGGAGGGAGGAACGAAGGGAGGGAGGGAGGGGGGAGGGAAAGAGGGAGGGAGGAAGGGAGGGAGGAAGGAAGGGGAAGGAAGGAAGGTGGGAGGGAAGGGAGGGGGGAGGAAGTAAGGAAGGAAGGGAGGGAGGGAGGGAGGGAGGGAGGGAGGGAGAAAGGGACCGAGAAAGGGAGGGAGGGAGGGAGGAAGGGAGGGACGGAGGGAGGGAGGGAGGGAGGAAGGAAGGAAGGAAGGAAGGAAGGAAGGAAGGAAGGAAGGAAGGAAAGAAAGAAAGAAGGGAGAGAGGAAAGGAAGAAGGGAGAGAGGAAAGGAAGGAAAGAAGGGAGAGAAGGAGGGAGGGAGGGAGGAAGGGAGGGAGGGAGGAAGGAAGGGAGGAAGGTAGGAAGGAAGGGAGGGAAGAAGGGAGGGAGGGAGGGGGAGGGAGAGGGGAAGGAGGAAGGAAGGAAGGGAGGGAGGAAGGGAGGGAGGGAGGAAGGGAGAAAGGGAGGGAGGGAGGGAAGGAGGAAGGGAAGGAGGAAGGGAGTGAGGAAGGGAGGGAGGAAGCAAGTAAGGGAGGGAGGAAGGGAGGGAGGAAGGAAGGAAGGGGGAGGTCGGGGGAGGGGGGAAGGAAGGAAGGGAGGAAGGAAGGGAGAGAGGGAGGGAAGGAGGGAGGAAGGGAGGGAGGGGGGGAGGTAGGAAGGAAGGGAGGGAGGAAGGGAGAGAGGGAGGGGGGGAGGAAGGAAGGAAGGGAGGGAGGGGGGGAGGAAGAAGAGAGGGAGGGAGGGAGGGAGGAAGGGAGGGAGGGAGGGAGGAAGGAAGGGAGGGAGGGAGGGAGGCAGAAAGTGAGGGAGGGAGAAAGGGACCAAGAAAGGGACAGAGGGAGGGAGGAAGGGAGGGAGGAAGGGAGAGAGGGAGGGAGGGAGGGAGGGAGGGAGGGAGGGAGGGAGGGAGAGAGGAAGGGAGGAAGGAAGGAAGGAAGGAAGGAAGGAAGGAAGGAAGGAAGGAAGGAAGGAAGGAAGGAAGGAAAGAAGGGAGAGAGGAAAGGAAGGAAAGAAGGGAGAGAAGGAGGGAGGAAGGGAGGGAGGTAGGAAGGAAGGGAGGGAAGAAGGGAGGGAGGGAGGGGGAGGCAGAGGGGAAGGAGGAAGGAAGGGAGGGAAGGAGGAAGGGAGGCAGGGAGGGAGGAAGGGAGGGAGGAAGGAAGGAAGGGGGAGGTTGGGGAGGGAGGAAGGAAGGAAGGGAGGGAGGAAGGGAGAGAGGGAGGGAGGGAGGGAGGGAGGGAGGGAGGAAGGAAGGAAGGAAGGAAGGAAGGAAGGAAGGAAGGAAGGAAGGAAGGAAGGAAGGAAGGGAGGGAGGGAGGGAGGGAGGGAGGAAGAAGAGAGGGAGGGAGGGAGGGAGGAAGGAAGGGAGGGAAGGAGGGAGGGAGGGAGGAATGAAGGGAGGGAGGGAGGGGGGAGGGAGAGAGGGAGGGAGGAAGGGAGGGAGGAAGGAAGGGGAAGGAAGGAAGGTGGGAGGGAAGGGAGGGGGGAGGAAGTAAGGAAGGAAGGGAGGGAGAGAGGGAGGGAGGGAGGGAGGGAGGGAGGGAGGGAGAAAGTGAGGGAGGGAGAAAGGGACCGAGAAAGGGAGGGAGGGAGGGAGGAAGGGAGGGACGGAGGGAGGGAGGGAGGGAGGGAGGGAGGGAGGGAAGGAGGGAGGGAGGAAGGAAGGAAGGAAGGAAGGAAGGAAGGAAGGAAGGAAGGAAAGAAAGAAAGAAGGGAGAGAGGAAAGGAAGAAGGGAGAGAGGAAAGGAAGGAAAGAAGGGAGAGAAGGAGGGAGGGAGGGAGGAAGGGAGGGAGGGAGGAAGGAAGGGAGGAAGGTAGGAAGGAAGGGAGGGAGGAAGGAAGGAAGGGGGAGGTTGGGGGAGGGAGGAAGGAAGGAAGGGAGGGAGGAAGGGAGAGAGGGAGGGAGGGAGGAAGGAAGGAAGGAAGGAAGGAAGGAAGGAAGGAAGGAAGGAAGGAAGGAAGGAAGGGAGGGAGGGAGGGAGGGAGGGAGGAAGAAGAGAGGGAGGGAGGGAGGGAGGAAGGAAGGGAGGGAGGGAGGGGGGAGGGAGAGAGGGAGGGAGGAAGGGAGGGAGGAAGGAAGGGGAAGGAAGGAAGGTGGGAGGGAAGGGAGGGGGGAGGAAGTAAGGAAGGAAGGGAGGGAGGGAGGGAGGGAGGGAGGGAGAAAGTGAGGGAGGGAGAAAGGGACCGAGAAAGGGAGGGAGGGAGGGAGGAAGGGAGGGAGGGAGGGATGGAGGGAGGGAGGGAGGGAGGGAGGGAGGGAGGGAGGGAGGAAGGAAGGAAGGAAGGAAGGAAGGAAGGAAGGAAGGAAGGAAGGAAGGAAGGAAAGAAAGAAAGAAGGGAGAGAGGAAAGGAAGAAGGGAGAGAGGAAAGGAAGGAAAGAAGGGAGAGAAGGAGGGAGGGAGGGAGGAAGGGAGGGAGGGAGGAAGGAAGGGAGGAAGGTAGGAAGGAAGGGAGGGAAGAAGGGAGGGAGGGAGGGGGAGGGAGAGGGGAAGGAGGAAGGAAGGAAGGGAGGGAGGAAGGGAGGGAGGGAGGAAGGGAGAAAGGGAGGGAGGGAGGGAAGGAGGAAGGGAAGGAGGAAGGGAGTGAGGAAGGGAGGGAGGAAGCAAGTAAGGGAGGGAGGAAGGGAGGGAGGAAGGAAGGAAGGGGGAGGTCGGGGGAGGGAGGAAGGAAGGAAGGGAGGAAGGGAGAGAGGGAGGGGGGGAGGAAGGAAGGAAGGGAGGGAGGGGGGAGGAAGAAGAGAGGGAGGGAGGGAGGGAGGAAGGGAGGGAGGGAGGGAGGAAGGAAGGGAGGGAGGGAGGGAGGAACGAAGGAATGGAGGGAGAGAGGGAGGGAGGAAGGGAGGGAGGAAGGGAGGGAGGAAGGAAGGGGAAGGAAGGAAGGTGGGAGGGAAGGGAGGGGGGAGGAAGTAAGGAAGGAAGGGAGGGAGGGAGGGAGGAAGGGAGGGAGGGAGGGAGGGAGGGAGGGAGGGAGGGAAGGAGGGAGGGAGGAAGGAAGGAAGGAAGGAAGGAAGGAAGGAAGGAAGGAAGGAAGGAAGGAAGGAAGGAAGGAAGGAAGGAAGGAAGGAAAGAAAGAAGGGAGAGAGGAAAGGAAGAAGGGAGAGAGGAAAGGAAGGAAAGAAGGGAGAGAAGGAGGGAGGGAGGGAGGAAGGGAGGGAGGGAAGAAGGGAGGGAGGGAGGGGGAGGGAGAGGGGAAGGAGGAAGGAAGGAAGGGAGGGAGGAAGGGAGGGAGGGAAGAAGGGAGAAAGGGAGGGAAGGAGGGAACGAGGAAGGGAAGGAGGAAGGGAGTGAGGAAGGGAGGGAGGAAGGAAGGGAGGGAGGAAGGGAGGGAGGAAGGAAGGAAGGGGGAGGTCGGGGGAGGGAGGAAGGAAGGAAGGGAGGAAGGAAGGGAGAGAGGGAGGGAGGGAGGGAGGAAGGGAGGGAGGGGGGGGAGGAAGGAAGGAAGGGAGGGAGGAAGGGAGAGAGGGAGGGGGGGAGGAGAAAATACATTTTTGTGTGTGTATAAATATATACATATGTAAATATCTCAGTCTGGACTCTTGAACTTCACTTCTCTAACAAGAAATACGCAGCATTTTGCATCATCAGTCCTCTTGAATAAGAGCTGGTAGTTACTCATCAGAATTTCAAAGCCTTTCAAAGTTCTTTATCTTTATAATATTATTTGCAAATTCGAAATCATTTTCCTTGTTCACTTATTTTCATAAGTTTATAAAAAGCCTCCCATGGTTTTCTGACACCATCTCTTCTCCTTTTCTTATAGCACATAGCACTTTGTTGTTCCGCCATCTCCAATCAAGAAGCACCTCCTCAACTTCCAGTTCTTTGCCACCCCCAAAACACCTGCTCTAAAGGTTTTGGTACATACTTAGAGTTTGTTTTGTTTAGGATTAATCCAACCTCTTCTGGAGAGTAAGGTGTCTCAAGCAAATAGTGAAGTCATTAACTGCGCCAGTTCCACACTATTGAGATTTCCCTCATGACCCTTAAAGTAATAGGGTTAATAGGGGATAAGATTTATCATCTACCCATATTAGAAAATAAGTAGTTTAAAATCCTTGTTTAATGTCCTAGGAATGTCCCTTCATGTTTTGTTGTTGTTGTTCTTGTTTCTATTAACGCCTATGTTTGAACTTCAAAGTTTGTACAATTCTGGTCTTTATTCAGAAATGCTCAGAAATCCTCTGTTTTATTAAGAAAAAGACAAATGGAGCCAGAAAGAGACAGACAGACAGATGGAAAGAGACAAACAGCAGACAAGAGAACGGATGAGATAGTGGCCCTATCACAAGCTTTGCAAAAAACCAGTTGCCCAAACTCTCTGAACCAGAAGGATGCTTCCAAGCTTGTCTTTCTTTGAGCAAAGACAGTCGGAAGAACGGAAAGTCTACAAGCGAATAGAGAACAGCAGCTTTCTCTCTGCCAGGCTTGCTGGGTCTGTTAACTTCCCAGGCTTCCCTCCAACCCTTCAAAAAAGACCAGCTCTTAGTGGGGAGGGAGGAGTCAGGAGTACTGCCTGCG
The DNA here is from genome assembly GCF_048593235.1 of Sminthopsis crassicaudata. Classification (NCBI taxonomy): domain Eukaryota; kingdom Metazoa; phylum Chordata; class Mammalia; order Dasyuromorphia; family Dasyuridae; genus Sminthopsis; species Sminthopsis crassicaudata. The sequence goes on from NC_133621.1 coordinate 222,538,058, forward strand.
TACTGCCACGCCCCGTACCCCGCCCACCTGCGGAGATTCCCTCAGAGCATGCTCGTTTGGCCTAGCAACGCCACCATGGCAACCACATTTTTGGTAGGTTCATGAATTCATCCTGGTGCTGGCTGGCTGTGGAGGCCATGGGGAATCTGGACTTTTTTACGTGTTCGATTCTTTTTGAACAATCCGAAATGGTGACATGGAAAACACTTTCAATTTTCTTTTTCTCGTTTTCTTTTATTTTAGAATTTGAACACATAATCCCTAGTTTCAGGATTTGGGGGGAAAGGACTTTTTCATTTTTATTTTTTTAATTTCTATTCACAGATTCATAAAGATTTCATAAAGAAAATTTTTTTCAAAGAAGTGATTCGATTTCTACTTTAAAAATCTGGGCTTTAGTTGGTGTAATGGATAGAGCATCAGCCCTGAAGGCAGGAGTCAAATTTGGCTAAATAACTCTGGGCAAGTCACTTCCTCCCAATTGCATCTGAAAAAAAATGGGGCTTTGCTATGCTTTTATTCTGTTAAGTTATTATACTTTAAATCAACCTTCGTTCCTATCCTTTTATATTGCCTACATTCAGTAAATCAATAATAAAAATTTCCTACTGTGCTTCAGGCCTTGGGCTAAGCTAGGAATATATATAGGAAAATGAAGGGGAAAAAAGAGTCTTGTTCCCAAAGAATTTAGTGGAAGATAGCACATGGAAAGAATCTAGAAAATTCACAGGGGGAAGTAAGACTACATGACTTATAATAGCACAATGAGGCCCTCCTCCATCCTCTCCCAGGAGAACCATCCCTAATAATAAAGCACTTTTGAAAGAAGAAAACAAAAAGATCATAAAAATCAATCAATATATGGAGGGAAAAACTTGGCATTAAACCCAATATTCAACACCAACAGATTCTTATCTTTTTCAGGAGAGCTGGGATTAAAAGGAAGCTATTATTTTATATTCTTTTCAATGCCAAGTTTGTTCTTCACACATTCTCAAAATTCAGTTTAATTTATTTTGTGCATCAGGGTTGCTTTTCTATTTACATTCTTAGCATGGTGTATATTTTCTTGATTCGGTTTAACTCTCTATTAATGTCTCTCCTACTTCTTTCTATTTATGTTGATCATTTCTTACAGCACAATAATTCACTATAAGGTAGGACTGTGATTTAGCCATTTACTTTGTTTCCATTTATAATGACTTAGTAGCCATAATCAAGGAATACCAAGCTGGGGCTGCTACTGCTAATCTCTTTACCAGTGTTCTTTTGGAAGGGATAGAGCAGAAGGTAGCAGTAGATTTCCCAAAAGATTGTGAATTGGGCAGGAAGGACTCAAGTCAGAACTGGGAAACCCACAGAATAGACAGAAGGTCGGAGAGACGTCTGTGCTACAAATGGGGGCTCTAGAGTAGTTCAAAATGTTTAAAGGGATACATTTTTCTTTATTGCTTTGGCTGTGAGAAAAAAAGCTTAATGCTTATAAATCTTGAAATACCACAATGTCTAAGGAATAATGGAGAAAAATATATGGAATACAACATAATTACAATGATAATCTATTTAGAAAATGTAGAAGAAACAATATCCCTAAGGAAATGCAGAAAGCTAGGAGGCACATTAGATTGCATATGACCAGTAGTCAGGGACAACTGAGGTTGAATCCTGCCACAAACATGTAACATCTCGAAGCCTCAGTGTTTTCATTTGTATAATGGAAGTACTATGACCGTCTGTCTCAGGGTTGTTCTGAGGATCAAATGAGAAAACATATGCAAATCACTTTGCAAACTTTAAATGGTTATATAAATGGTAACTATGACTATGATTAAAATGTGATATTGGAAAAGGAAGTCAGCTGGTCATGTAGTAAGGGTATGCAAAACAAAAGGAAAATCCAAGCTCTCTACTGATATTCAGAAACACTTTTATTAAAGATCTAGAGCAAAAGTTCTTAACTCGGTGTACAGAGATCTCTTTGGATTTTATATAGAGATATTGGGGCTCCTTGAACTTGGATAGGAAAAATTTACATAAATATTCACCTTTGTAATCTTATGTATTTTATTTGACATACTTAAAATAAATATGACTCTGATAAAGACTCACCAGACATGGAAAAAGGAATCCAGAACATTCAAAAAAATTGAATACCTCTGACCTAAGCACACACATCCATCAAAGTGGCTAACATAACAGAAAACAAAAACGGCAAGTGTTGGAGGGGATGTGAGAAAACAAGGATATTAGCACACTGTTAATAGAGTTGTGAATTGGTCCCACTATGTCCAAAAAGCTATAAAACTCTGCATACTCTTTGAAACAGCAATACCAGACTATGCCTGTATCATACAAAATATATACAAGAAAAAGGAAAAAAGCTGGTATGCCATGCTCAGAGAAGATGGCATCCTCCCCAAACAGAGAAATGATCACACTTAGAAAGGGAACTTTGGAACCAATTGTGAGACAAGAGAGATACTAGCACAGGACCGCGCAGCATGGCACACTCATATCAGAGAAGGTGCTGTGCTCCATGAGCAAAGAAGAATTGGCAGTACCTAAAAAGAAATGACAGTTGAACAAATTAAAAACATCTCCCCTGCAAATGTTTACTGGGATTATTTGTGCCTGACCTGTGGTGGAGCACTGTGAGATCATGTTGGTCCAACCATCCAGTCAGACACACTGTACTTAAGCCCAGTATAGAGATGCCATTCTGGTCCTGTTTCAGAATGAAGGTCAACAGCTGCCATTATAATTCTTGGCCTGAGTCTTTCCCATGTTTTATGTAATCCGAGGCACACATATGTATCTAGTATAAGTTACAAAATCAGACACCGTTTTCTTTGGAGAGAGAATGTCTCAGGGATTGCAAACTTTTCTCTTTCCCAGGTTCTTGCTTCCTCCACATATGCTCCCCTCTCCATCTTATTCTGAATGGCAGTAGAAGCAACCTCGGGTCATTTGAATGAGCCCATCCATTTTACCTGAGATAGACTTCCATGGGAGAATTTGAAGGTGAAGTACAACTCAAGAAGCTGTGCCTGGAGGAGGGACTGATAAAAGTGGCACACTGCCAGGCTATTGGGAGAGAGCAGACATCAGATTATAAAGCAAACCTCGAACCTATCCGGTACTGAAGAAGGAGAAGCTTTGGGAGATGATAGACAGAATGTTCCTGACAATTGTTAGGATTTCCTCAGCCTCAAGTCTATGAGACCTGTGGTAGTACACGGGAGAAATCAAGAGCAGAGATCCTTGCTAAGAATCATTCTGTGCTCCTTCTGTGAGACACAGGCGGGCTCAGTATCTCAGGCTAAGACAAGGGAGCTCACATAAATCCCTCCGGGAGGTCAACAAAAGAGGCTTTCACTTGATGGTTTCACCTGAGGGTCTTCACTACTAAGATCATAAAAGAAACTCCACTGGGAGGCACTAATGGGGAGCAATAACTGACAGTAAATGACAGCCACTAAAATAGTACAGACAAAGGAATGCTGTGCATGATGTACAAGAATTTTAATCAGGACCATGGGGAGCGATGATCCTAACTATTGTGACTTGCACAAAACTTTAGAAACAGGGAAGCTGGGTACTTGTGAATACTGCAATGATAAAAGAGCTACTAATAGGACCAAGGCTAGTCCTCTTGAGATGTGACAGAGACAAGCCACATTATCAATGAATGAACCAATATTTTTCCCCCTGAGGCTGGGGTTAAGTGACTTGCCCAGGGTCACACAGTTAGGAAGTGTTAAGAGTCTGAGACAAGATTTGAACTCTGCTCCTCCTGAATTCAAGGCTGGTGCTCTATCCACTGCGCCACCTAGCTGCCCCCTCAACCAACATTTTTTGAGCACCTACTATGTGTGAGATGCTATTCTAGCATCTGGAGAGCACCATAGGCAATGTCATCTGCTAGGAGTCATATCCAGGGGATGACTCTAAGCAGTTAAAGCATATAAACTTCTCAGAGAGAACTAGTTATAGGAAGGTAAGTGGCAAAGTGGATGGAGTGCTAGGCCTGAAGTCAAGAGACATGAGTTCAAATCCAGCATTAAATACTTATCAGTTGGTCAAGTCACTGAAGGTCTGCCTCAGTTTCCTCAACTGTAAAATGAGGGCAATAATAGAACCTACCACACAAGGCTGTTTGGAAGATCAGATGTGGTAATATTTCTATAAATCACAGTGTTTATACTTATAATTAGGTTCAGAGTAGTACTTTTTTATTTGATCTCTAGATAAAGCTTGTGAATTGCAAACTTCCACCTTTATGTGCACTTGTATCTTCATGAAAGAACTAGTAGGACTCTCAAATGAACAAAAGTGTAAGAATATAGGAGAGTTCAGAATTCAGAGCCTACCAAAGCTCTAGGGACCAGATGCCAATAGAAGGGTTAACTCAATATAGAGCCAACAGGAACGAAGATTTGGAGAGAGGTAGCTTAAGGGCAGGAACCATCATGAAAAGACTCACAAAGAATATTGCTGACACATTGGTTCTTGTTAAAAGTAAAATTGCCATATTATTTGGGTAGAAGTAAGAAGCCCAAGAAGTGAACAATATCCAAAGTAGACCTTGCCCCTTTGTACCTGGTGACAGTCTCTGATATAGAGCTTCTAAACCACGAATGCAGGCAGATATCTGAGTCTCTATGGAGGCTAAATAAAGTCATTCTCCTTACATTACTGGTACAACCACTCATACTCACATTAGTCTCTCCCTGGCAATTGATTAGGGAATATAGAACCTTGCCAAAGTAAAGTTCAAACTGTTTGCTAGGACACTGTGAATCCAGGAAGAGGACAGATGTTCTCTTGTCTATCACAATTGGCTGCCCCTCTCTCCATCACAAATAATATAAATCAAACAGGAAAAGAACTATTCCTATTTGTCCAAGATATTTTCATGAAGAAATATGCCTTTGATACAGTCACAAAATATGAAGTCATCCAACCTTTGGAGATTAAAGGGATGTCTATTCCAAAAAAATGGGGAAGGGACTTTCTCTTTGCCAAGAGTGTTGAGACTTGCATATAGAGACTACCTTTTGATATCATACCATTTAAAACTGGACAGTATGTAGAGATCATCACGTTTGATCCCTCTGTTTTGCAAAAAAGAAAACCAAGTCCATATAAGTAATTTGCCAAAGATCACATAAGTATCAAGTACAAAGTGATCATTTTAACGTGGTGTTTACAAATATTAAAAATTCAAAATCATGTGGAAAGAAAAGTGAGGAAAAGAAGGGTGACGAAGAATTGATAAAGAATCTATAATGTAGTATCTATGATGTACCAGGCATGGTGCTAAGCATTTTTAGAAATATTATCTTATGGGAAGGCTTTTACAAAGTGATACAGAGCAAAGAAAATAAATAGAAAAGAAGAGAATATGAAATGGTTTGCTTGAAATAAAGGAGACTAAAAAGAGCAGAATGAAGGAAACATTATACACAATAATAGCAATATGGTTTTAGAAATGATTTTGAAAAATATTTTATTTTCACTATTATAAATACTGAAATTAACCATAAAGGAAATAGGAACATAGACACTATCAGCATCAGAGAAAGAAAAATGGAAATATCTGTAGCACAGTTACATATATATGTGTGTGTCTGTGTGTGTACACATTTTGTTTCTAATTAGAGTCATGTCTGAGTGGGGGGAAAGGAAGGAAGAAAAAAGATACTTATAGAATAGTTTTACTATATAGTTTAAGGGAATAGCAAATTATACATAATAGATTTGCAGTTTAATGTGAAATTAGTGTTTTATTATGCTATGTTACTGAAATGAATTAAATGAATTTAAAAAGAATAGTATATGAAATGGCTCTAGACAACATTACAGAACAAAATTAATGTTAAATACAATGTGTGATTATGTTATCATACATGCTATCTGATTAAATTTACAACATGAATGTTATGGAATATTATTGTTCTGTAAGAAATGACCAACAGGATGAATACAGAGAGGCTTAGAGAGACTTAAATGAACTGATGCTGAGTGAAATGAGCAGAACTAGGAGATCACTATACACTTCAACAATGATACTGTACGAGGATGTATTCTGATGGAAGTGGATATCTTCAACATAGAGAAGAGCTAATCCAATTCCAGTTGATCAATGATGGACAGAATCAGCCACACCCAGAGAAGAAACACTGGGAAATGAGTGTAAACTGTTTGCATTTTTTGTTTTTTCTCCCCAGGTTATTTTTACCTTCCGAATCCAATTCTTCCTTTGCAACAACAACAACAACAAAATTTGGTTCTGCACATGTATACTGTACCTAGGATATACTATAAGATATTTAATATATATGGGAATGCCTGCCATCTAGGGGAGGGGGTAGAGGGAAGGAGGGGAAAAATTTGGAACAGAAGGCAGTACAAGGGATAATGTTGTAAAAAATTACCTATGCATATATACTGTCAAAAAATGTTATAATTATTAAATAAATAAATAAATAAATTTAAAATAAAATTAAATAAATAAATTTACAGCATGAAAATTTCTTCCTGAATTTCTGCTAGAAGACTATCACTTACCTGAACTTCTCAAATCAGGCATCCACCAAATATTCAACTTCCCGCTCCGTGGTACTGCTCCAGTCAAGACTCACAAATGTGAATCCACAATTATTCCCTTTTCATCCTCACCTCACCCCTACAAGTTTACCTATCTTCAGCAAGTTGTCATGAGGAACCGTCATCCTGAAGTCAATGATACTTTCAAATGCCCTCAAGACTTTTGTCATCCCTGAACTGTTAGGAAGCTAATACTTTTATACTGTCTTTTTCTTTCTCTCAGGAATCTTCTCTGATGAAGTTCAGAGTGATGATTCATATACTTTGGGTCCCCCTAAATGCCAAGAAACTTGAGAATATTCTCACTTCAAATGTCTCTCTCCAAATTTCTCTATATTTGTCTTTTCTTCTTTATAACATAGTTATTGGTACTTGTCTTTCCCTTCATCAGATTGCAAGATAGCAACATAGTTCTATCTATCCCATACAAAACATAAAGGAAAGAGTAAATATTAATGGACTCCAAGGATACACTTATTTGTGACTCAACCCTCGATTTTTGTCCCATCCTTATGCATTCTATGGTAAATTATACAACCTAACAAGATGAAAAATTAGGATGACATGTTTTTATTTCCTTTAAGTTGATATAATTTATTTAAGATGTGGTTCTTTCTAAATTATATATAGTGTAATTTATAAAATTGTATGAGCTATGTTTCAAAATGAATGATTAAGTCTTTTATAGCTTTTTAATTTATTTTTATTATAGCTTTTTATTTCCCAGATATATGCATGACAATTGCCAAACCTTTTGTTCTAATTTTTCCCTCCTTCCACCCACCTCCTCCCCCTGATGGCAGGTTGACCAATACATGTTAAATATATTAAAGTATGAGTTAAATTCAATATATACACATGTTCAAGCAGTTATTTTGCTGTATAAAAAGAATCGGACTTTGAAATAGTGTACAATTAGCCTGTGAAGGAAATCAAAAATGCAGGTGGACAAAAATAGAGGGATTGGGAATTCTATGAAGTGGTTCATAATCGTCTCCCAGAGTTCTTTCACTGGGTTTATCTGGTTCAATTCATTACTGCTCTATTTGGTCAGATTTGAACTCTAGATTCTCCTTTTTATTCTTAAGTAGACCTTTTGTTCAAGTGGGCTTGTCTTACATTCCCACCCCAGGTTGTGACCTCTACAAACCCCACATTTACTATATTCAATCAGAAAGCCAAGTTATGATGTCAAACTCCCAAGGTTATGTGTCCCCTATAAAAGATTTCCTCATACTGTAGATCTTTACTAACCCCTTTTATAGCTAAAACACTTTGGGGTATTCCCTCCTGATAGTGTCTTTCTCCTTATTATAGCTAAATCTTTTTAGTGTGTGAAAAACCTTTTAGGATTAACCCACTTGTCAGATCTAGAGATTCTCTGATCACTGTCCTTTGATCCCAAGGGGGAAAAAAGAAAAAAAAAATAAGGAAGAGAAACTATTCATCAGAGATACCAGCACCAGAGGGATGGGACAGCTCCTACTGCTACTTCAGCTACTTCAGTTCTACTCTGCTTTAGCTCCCCCATCTCTCCCTAGCCAGGTAACATTTATTTAATTATGTATAGACAAAGGTGGCTACTTTCCAAAACGTTACAAAATTACACTTGTGCAGAAGAAAAGATCACCAATATAAATTTTAGGATTATGACATTCAGGATTACCTCAGTGTCAGTTTACATATAGGATCCTTGAGACCTATGCTATACTAATATCCTTACATCATCAGTCAATGGTTTGATCTCTTCCCACATATGTGACATATATAACTTTTTAAGTTAGTCTGCTAACTTCTCTATTGAAATTAGACCACTAGTCAATGGGATGCTCCCACTCATGGCATCTTCTCTTTAATGGTACAGAAAAGTCTGACGGCTTGTAATTTCAACATTTTGTATACATTGTATGCAGATACTTCCCAAAACTCAATACTATTGCCTATAAAAATTATGAGATTAATTATCTTTGTAATGGATTATATTTTGAATTTTAAATTTAGAATCTTTACATTTATACATCTTAAAATCATTTGTGTAATGTTGAACTTAAAACCATCTACTTAGATATCCTAATATTATTTAAAGGAGAACCTAAAACTCTCATGTGCAACCTGCTGAAATAAATTTCTTGGGATTATAATTGATATGGGTGTCTTTTGAGTTTTTGAATTCAAGTGTTAATCATTAAAATGCACCATTCCACAGAAGGTACTCAGAGGGGTGTGATCCAGAGCTATTAGGGATGGAAATTTGCAACTGGGAGAAAAGACTAGGAAAACAACTTAAAGCTTTCCTTAAGGTGTTATGCTAATGGTTCAGTTAATGAATTGTGTTCCTTTGTACAGGAATATTTCCCACCTCATTATTCCTATTCCAAATATTTCATAATTATGACTGACTCATGAATTCAAGCAGAGCTGTTTTGTCTTGCTATAAATGTGTCTGTGCTTTTTTTCTTATAACAAATTTTTACATTCAGAACAAATGGTAAATATAAAAGCCATGAGCATAATGCAAGTATGTAAAGTCTTGCTGATTTTTATCTAAAAGCACATAGTCATTGGGTAAATGACTATTTTCCATCTGAAATGTGTAATTATTTGATCAATGAACATTTGGCTTAATCATATGACTGTTACTAGACAGATAGATATTATATAGATATTTTACTAGAAGTATATATCTGCATGTAATTAGGTAATAATGTTTGAAAATAGAAGAACAATTGGCTATTTATAAAATTGTGAGATCCAGCTGTTATTGTAATGTTTATTTAAATTAAACCTGAAATATCTTCAGTGTGCTTTGGAGTAGAGAATTTTAGTGCAATCAGTTTTCTTAGAAGATGTAACTTATGGAGTGCTTTGTGTTACATCAATGCAAAAGTGCATTTAAACTTATTTAAAAAAAACATTTAAACCAATGACGGAACAACATCTGTTTATATTGTGTTTCTTATAAATAACTTATTTGATATTGCAGACTAAGCAGCTAATGAAACCACAAAAGAAGTTGCTGGTCAATCTCTATTGGACTCCTGATTCCCCAGCTCCTGGTTCTTATACTCCTTCCTATAAAAGACCTTGCTATAGAGAGGGATACACCCTTTTCAACTTTTGGTAATTTAACATTAACCTACAAAGAATGCCCTTCAGCCTGTTTTTGTTGGTTACAAACTAGGAGAGATGGCTCAGTATTGTTGAGTATGTCATCCACATCCAGTATTTCTAACCAAATTCAATTGTTGCAAGAATCCCTTTCTTTTTTTAAAACCTTTTCTGCTAGGCACTCCTTTGTAAACTGATCTTTTTACCTCAAATGAGCTATTTTTTTAAACAGAATGACTTGATTGGAAAATAAACTCTGTATCCATAAACAACCTAGGACCCCTGTTACATAAAGGTTTGTGAATGCCTCTGTTAGCCTGAAATCCCACAAAATGGGTGGCATGGGATCTTGGCTACTCTCTTTGCTTGGAATCCCATTTCTAATTCTCATGTCAACTTTAAGTAGGCCTTTTGTTTTTAAGCAGGCCTTTTGTTCAATGGACTTTGGTTGCAGTCCTGCTCCAAGTGGAGGTTTCTGGAAACCAAATTTTGGGGAACACCATCACATCCCTTTTCCTGTTAAATTACTTCTGGGTTTGTTTGTTTGTTTGTTTGTTTTAACCAACTGAATACAAGTTTCTTCTTACAGATAATATAGTTTCCATTTATACCAAACCAACTCTTCATAGTCTACAGAGCATGGTATTCTTTATTTTCAGGGAAGGTAAAGAAAATTGAATTATTTCTCTCCAAATCATTTTCTTCTCCCCACATTCCTTGAACCATTTTCTCTGCCCCTTAAACACACATCCCAAGAATGATGGCTCTGCTTTTAAGTATTCTTTCTCTCTCTCTCTCTCTCTCTCTCTCTCTCTCTCTCTCTCTCTCTCGTTCTCCTTGCCTCACCCTGTGAGTTCCCACAAATGGAGAATAACTCTTTAATTACAAGGAAAATCTATAAGATGAGCCTTTCCTAAATATTTTGAAAGGTCTTATCAAGAGAAATGTCTACAACTGGAGACCCCATCAACCAATAATTTTCTTTACTAATTGTTTAACACATTTTTATGATACTATCAACTCTGTATACATGTAAGTCACCAAACTTTGACCTGACTCTGCTCAGGCCAATGGATTTCACTTTCATCTTATGTGCATGTAGCAAGTATCTCTGCATTTGGCCTCTAAAAGATTTCAGGATTGGTCCTGAGACAGCCTCTTAATTAGGGACAAACCCCATTTACTTTTTGAAATATTTCATCAGCATTTGAAAGAATCTGAAAGAGTGAAAGGGTCCATTAGAGAGGCCAGGCAAGCACAGTTGGGATGTAAAGCAGGCCAATGGCCTGGAGGTCCCCAGATGTGAGGTATGAGTACATAGGGACTTCCTTTATAGGTGGGACCTCCAGCCATGGTGGCAATCCTAAACACTCTGAAATCACATCAGGAATGGGAAGCTACTCCATCTCCAATCGGCTCATGCCTGTGACTTCATGGATATGATATAAGCTCAGGGAAGAAAGGGCTCAACCCTTTTTCCCTTTTTCCTTTTCCACCTTTTCACCTGGAGCTCAGCCTTGGGGAGAGATACTAAGAGAGTGCAGGAGGTCATAGAGTGAGGTGTAAACCATGTGTATAAAGTCTAAGCTTGTGTGCTAAAACTCTCAGGTGCTCTGTTGTGCTCAAACTGCGTCCATATGACATAGCATCCAGAGGATTTCTGAAAGCCTCGGGAAGAGAGAAGATTGATATTAATATTTATCAGAGATTTCTCTGATAGACCTGGGAATTAGGAGTGATTAGTGGTAGCAAATGCAATAATAGCACTTTGCAAAAGAGCATGATGTGAAGCTAGAACACTAATTCAGCTCATCCATTTTATTTCCAACTTCTGAGACTGTTTTGATTAACGTAACTTTAGACAACCAAACTCTTCACTCCCTAGACACTGCCTCCAGTCTTCTGAAACCTTAAGGAGTTGTTACCCCCAAAAAGCAATTTTCTAAACAAATATGACTCTACATTGTTTGGTCATGTTTGGTTAAGAACAAAACTATTTGATGGAATAAAGAGAAAACTTTATAAATCGTAATGAATGTCTGATTTGAGGATTTCATTTCATAATCCCTTATTCTATTCTATTATTTTTAAATATTCTTATAAAAATATGCTCTTTCAAATCTATTTCATATTATCACTTCACATACACAAACCTAACATTTCTCCTGAGCTCCAGTCTTGTATCACCAACTCCCTAAACTCACCATTCCAAAACAGAACTCATTATCTTTCCCTCAAATCCTCCACCATTCCCCACTTTTTGATTACCCTCAAAAGTAATACTAGCTTCCTAGTCACAAGGATCACTGCTTCAGTGTCATTCTAAATAACTCTCTTTCACACAGCCCAACTTTACATCCTATGGCAAGCATCACTTGACCCTCCTTTGGGTCCTGATTGAATCAAAATCATTATAGCAAATAGCAATCATTTCTGTTTTGACTATAAATCCTAAAGATTTTCCCATTTCAGAATGATTTGGTTTTTTGATTAAATAAAGGAAGTCATTCTCTACCTTATTTCTTACTTAGCCTTCATCACAGATGGGGCATCATTAAAATCAAACTAAATCCCATTAAAGGCCTTTGATGAAAAAGGGAAAAGTCCCCAAATTTATCCTGGGCCATCTCCAATCCTCCTGATCAATGTCTAACCACTGCATCCAGATGGCTCCAGTGAGGCTAGGGACTTTACCCAAGGTACCCTCACTTCAGTGCAATTCATTTGCATGTCACAGCATCATCTCTCTGATATCATGATCCTCTTCAAGAATAAAGAACAAGCAGGGCAGCTAGGTGGTAAAGTGGATAGAGCACCAGCCCTGAACTCAAGAGAACCTGAGTTCAAATCTGGTCTCAGACACTTCATATTTCCTAAGTGTGACCTTAGGTAAGTCACTTAACCTTAATTGCCTTAGCAAAAAGATTTAGTGTGTTCAGAGGAAATAACCATAACATCTTAACATCACTGGATTGGATCCTGAAGAAGCCATAAGAACCACTATAAACTATTAGTTTATGAAGAAGGAGAGAGAGCAAGTAACACCTGAGTCATATAGCTAATAATAGTAAAACCAGAATTCAAATTCAAACCAAGGTCCGTTCTTCCTCTCCCCCTTACATCACAAGTCCTAGGTACGTGTCCTTACCCCCAATCCCCAGTAACCTAGATGTCCTCAAGACCACCTCTGTATCCTCTTGCATGTATAAAGGACACCCCTTAAGCAAGATCAGTCACTAAGGACATCTTCTCTTCTTATAATTCCCACAAAAGAGATGCCATCTCAACTCATTACTATTCTATTTCACCCTCCCTTTTACATTCCTACACAGTTCCTGCCTTTAGAGAAAGATGAGTATAAACCTCAGTAAGTCCTATAGAACAGACTGTCAATTATTACTAAAATCCATGACATCTATACAGAAAATTTAGTTTTACAATGAAAAAGTTGCAAAATATTTACAACTTCATGGAAAAATACTCTGAATCATTAATAATAATGGAAATTAAAATCACTCTGAGATTTCACCTCACATTATAAAAACCAGCAAAGAGGACCAAAATGGCAATATTCAATTCAATGTTGGACTAACAAGTATATTCATATTTTTAGTGCAGTTGTGAAATTTTAAGATTATTTTGGAATGAAATTTGAAATTATTCAAATCTAATGACTGCATTGTCTATATTCTTTCAGCCAGAAAGTCCATTTCCCAGCTTATACCATAATGATGCTATCAATAATAAGAATAAGAATATATATACACGTACATATAGACATAGATACACACATCAACTATTAAGAGGACTTTTTCATGATAAGAAATATTTGGAAAGAAAATAGATGTGTTTTGATTAATTTTAAAAATTATAACCAAGAATTACTGTTTGTAAGAAATGATATGTGTCTGCATTGGCGAAATGCATGGAAAGATCTATGCGAACTGATACAACATGAAGCAAATAGTGCCAAAAAAACAACCATACACAGTAACTACAATAATTTAAATGAAAATAAAAATGAAATGAAACGATAAAAATGAAGCATGCCTCTAGTGAAAAGTTATAACAGCCCCAACTCGCCTTTGATGGAGGTTGGAGATTCACTGGTGTTATGCCTTGTACAAAGTCACATTTTTTCAATATATTGATTTGTTCATTGTTATATAATAATGTTATATAGGAGGGCTTTCTGGGAAGGGAAGGAGAATGATAAGTAATGGGCACAACTATGATGATGAATATAGCAGAAGAAACCAATTTAAATTTAAAAAATCAAATTTTAAAAGAGAAAAAGAAAAGGAATAAAACTTTTACACAAGTATATTCCTCACAATAACTTTATGAGGTAATTAATACATATATTTTCCAAATTCCATTGTCCCCCATTCTAACCCTTTTTATAAATTTGAAAATTCAGAGTTGAGGATTGGAGGCAAGGGAAGGGTGTAGTAGAAAGGCACGTCCATTGGACATGTATGCCCTGGAGCTCTAAAGACCAACTTCCTCATAGAAAAAATGTGTGCAAATAGCAATGTTGTTTATGTTAGTTATTTTTTAAATATATAATTTGTGTTGGCCAGGACTGTATGGAATGAGATCCAGAACAAAGTCAGCTTTTCACATAGATGAATGCAAAGATGGTTCTAAGACCTAGCCTCATCACACAATTATTTTTACTTCCTTTCTCCCCTCTTTATCCATTTCTTTCAATGCTCTTTTAACATTCCCAGTCCTGTTGATTCAAAGAAAGACAAGATAGAGAAAACTCGATGACCATGAAGCTTTGGAGACTTAACTTTGTACTCTTTGGAAAGTGGGATGAGTAATGATTTATCATTAGTGAATTCATCACTAATGGTAGAATTTTAGATGCTGTTCCACCTGACTCAAATCAAGGCAGATCATCTTAGCATATTAAGCAACTAATATGTGCCAGGCACTGGGCTAAACACTGGGGACAGAGACACTGTGTGAGGAAAAACACTCTTTGATCTTAAGGAGCACATAGTTTAATGGAGAATATGACACTAATAGGTATAAGCTAGAAATAGGAAAAATCATGGTATCCTCAGAAGGAAGGTATAAGGAAAAAGGAAGATTGTGAAAAACTTCTTAAAAAGAGCCACTCCATTGAAAATGTTCACGACTTTTATACATTTCAGATAAAGAACCTCCAAAATCCCACCCTCCACGTGTTGTAATTGGTCATACACTTCTGCACTCCCCTATTTTGGTCAGTGGAATGCAGCTGACAAGGTGATTTACAACCTTTGGCCACTTCATGCCATATTTGGGCAATAGAATGCAGCCTAGGCCTTCACATGACTGGGGCCTAGTGGCCCTGGTTTACCTTAGCTAGCAGTCTCTGATCAATATGTGCTTAATCTTTAAGTTCTTCACCATATCTTACTCTGCACACTCTGAACACTGTTTTTTAACAATCAATTAGGAAATAATTCCAGTTCCTGTATCCTTTTTTGAGTTCTCTCTACATTTTAATAATAAGATTTTGATTAAAGGAACCTATGGCAAAGAATCTTTTCCCAGATGCCTGCTATTCTTTTCATTTTAGCAGCCATGGTTTTATTTGTGCAAAAATGTTTTAATTTAAGGCAATCAGAATTATGCATTTTACCTCCTTACCTATCTCTTGTTTGATCATGAACTATTTCCCTAAAGATGAATATGACAAGTAATTCCTGCCATGCTCCATTAATTTCCTTAGGATAGCATTCTTTATATCGAAATCATGTACCCATTTTGAATTTATTTAGTATAGTATAACGTGTTGATCTATGTTGTTTTATTTTCCAGTTTTCCCAAGTTTTTCTCTAATAGCAAATTCTTGCTGCAATAGCTGAGATTTGAAGATTTATCCAACACAAAGTGACTGTGCTCAATTATGTTTATGGTATACCTAATTTATTCCACTGATGCATTTCTTACTTATTACCAATTTTTGTGACCATTATAACTCTGTAGTATATTTCAGATCTAATGCTATTAGCCCTGCTTACTTGCCTTGTTTTTTTCAATGCTTCCCATGATATTTTTGACCTTTTACTCCTCTAGATGAATTTAGGTTTTTTTTTTGGCTTTATAATGTAATTCTCAGGTAGTATTATTGACATGGCACTCATTAAGTAAGTTAATTTGGACAGTGTTTTAGGTAGTTTTTACAATATGGTAGCTTAGAATGTAAATGAGTAATTAATATTTCTCCAATTTATGTACATCTTTATTTGTGTGAAAAGTGTTTTGTAATTCTAGTCATATAGTTCTTATATGTGTTTGTGTTGGCTGGTAGACTCTCAATTATTTAAAACTAGTAATTTTAATTCATACTTCTGTGCTGTTGGATTTTAAAGGTAACATACCAAAATGTTGAGGATTTGTATGGGTTTGTGTTTAGACTTCAAATTTATTGAAGTTCTTAGTGATTCAGATTAGTTTTTTAGTTGACTTTCTAGGATTCTCTAAGTTATCATATCATCTGCAAAAATTGATAGTTGTATTTTCTCCTTTTCTACGATTGTGGCTTCGATATCTTTTTCTTGTCATATCAGTATATCTAGCATTTCTAATAGATTAATGAACTGTAATAGTTAAAATGGAAAATGTACCATAACCCTGACCTGATGGAAAGGCTTTCAGAATGTTTGTTCTCCAATAATGTCCAATTGTTTATGGCCCCATTTGGGGTTTTCTTGGCAAATATACTGCAGTGATTACCATTTCCTACTCCAGATCATATTATTAAAAAGAAAAGTGTGAAAAACAAGGGCAGGTGACTTGTCCAGGTAACTAAGTGTCCAAGGTTAATTTCAATATTTCTGATGAAGAGGGCCAGTATTAAATAAGTTCATGTACAGGAAGAGTCCAGTTAAGTATTACTGGAGACCTGCTTTCTATAAGGACATACAATTCAAAGCATTGGCTCACCACCTTCCTTTATAGTGATGAAAGATGTTCTTGAGATAAATTTTAGATATCTTGGGGGATAATGCATGTAATTGGAACAAACTATGCAATTTATGACTTTATTAGATAAATAATTTGTAATTCTAGTTTTCCAGTTTATGAGTCTGTTAGATAAGGAGATTATTACTGGTAGTTACTGTTTAATGTTAATGTCAAACTAGAATGTTGGAAGTGATGTATCCCTGTAATCTTGGAATGTACACTAAGTAGCCTGAAAAAGTCTGGCATTCATGTGTACAAAGCATCCCTTGTTGATGATCGTATATCTTTGTGAATTGTAGATGGCTACATATCTATCACAGGCTTTCACTGCCAGGAGAATACATTCTGTGCAACCCAATCCAAGAGAAATAACCATCCGCAGGGAACATCCCAGGAGGAGATGGGTTTTCTCTCAGACATAACAGTATCAACATTTGAGGGGAAAATGAAGATGTGTAGCAAATGTCCAAAAAGAAGAGGTTTACAAGGAAAAAATACATAGGGGTGTGAAGGTGGGAATCCAGGATGCTGATGAGAGTGAGCATGCTGTTTCCCAACAGCATTACCAGGTACATCACCAGGCAAAACACATAAAGAGCTAGTGGGAGGCCTGAGTAATGAGAAAGCCCGATTAAAAAACATTCAGTCACAGATGTGTAATTGCCCTTATTCATATAAATTTAAATGTGTCAATTTCAGGATTTGGGAAAGGACACCATAAATCAACTGGAATGAATAATAACACATTTGTAATTAGTCTCATACGTTAAATTATTTTTAAAATTTTGATATTTTTTTTCATTTATTCAGTGCTATAAGCATTTAAATATATGCAGAACAGCAAAAAATAGGAAAATACAAAAAAGGTATATGTGATGTGAAGCAGATGTGAGAGCACCAATATTTGTTTTTTTTTGTTTGTTTGTTTTTTATTTTATTTAAAAATTTTTTCCACAGTATATATGCATGAGTAATTTTTTATAACATTATCCCTTGTATTCATTTTTCCAAATTATCCCCTCCCTCCCTCTACTCCCTCCCCTCGATGACAGGCAATCCCAAACATTTTACGTGTGTTACAATATATCCCAGATACAATATATGTGTGTAAATACCATTTTCTTATTGCACATTAAGTATTAGATTCAGAAGGTATAAGAAACCTGGGTAGATAGACAGCAATGCTAACAATTTACATTCACTTCCCAGTGTTCCTTCTCTGTGTGTAGTTATTTCTGTCCATCATTGATCAATTGGAAGTGAGTTGGATGTTCTTTATGTTGAAGATATCCACTTCCATCAGAATACATCTTCATACAGCATTGAAGTATACAGTGATCTTCTGGTTCTATTCATTTCACTCAGCCTCTCTGTATTCCTCCTCTTGGTCATTTCTTACAGAGCAATAATATTCCATAGCCTTCATATACCATAATTTACCCAACCATTCTCCAATTGAGGGACATCCATTCATCTTCCAGTTTCTAGCCACTACAAAAAGAGCTGCCACAAATATTTTGGCACATACAGGTCCCTTTCTGCACTTTAGTATTTCCTTGGGATATAAGCCCAGTAGTGGCAATGCTGGATCAAAGGCTATGCCCATTTTGATAACTTTTTGGGCATAGTTCCAAATGAGCACCAATATTTGTAACAAAGTTTTCATGGAGAGTAAAAACAAAAAAACCAAAAAGGTTGGCATTATTAAAATATATGTTTAGAGAGTTTAGAGATCAATAAGATCAATATGAATTTTAGATAAACTCCATCTGACTTACATGTGTCAAATTCATAACCACATCTCCCCATTCATTGGAGCTCTACTCCAACATTCTTACATGACTCCCTCCTTCTTCCCATTCCCGTTGTCCACATGATATATCATATCCTAGTCTCCAGATGCTCTTTAATTTTTGAATGCTGCAATCTTCTGAGATATCTTGGGATTTACTGCCTAGAATTCTTTCTTTCTAAAGGCCATACCTTAAACCCATATCACTCTGATGCTCATTGACTGCCCAGGTGAACTCAGAATGAATATAAATGGAAATCATTTCTCTTTTGACCAGAAATACTAAGGGTCTTCACCACACCGGTTTATTTTATTTATTCATTTTTATTTTTGACTAGGTGAAAGAGGCCATTCTTTGCCTCAATTACACTTAATCACTAAATGCGTGTGGCCTCAGTCAAGGTGACATCTGTGGAGGACTTTAGCTTGTATGGAGCCTCAATACTAAGCCTCAACATCTACTCTCTTTTCATATGAGATTAACATGTTTAAAAAAGATGACAAATTAAAAGTAGATTCATATAATTCCTTTTTTAAAAATAGATTTTTTAATTTAAATTAAATAAAAAGACATTGGCTTAAAAATGCCAACTTCCATGCTGCATCCAGAGCCATTTCCAATTCTCCTGATCCATTGTGTCCAGATGGATCTGGAGAAGAAAATGAGGCTGATCACCCTGCACAGCCTTCCCTCACTTAAACCTAATTTACTTGAATTCGTGATATTACCTCCCTTATGTCATGGTTCTCTTCAAAGATGAGAGACAAACGACAACAATATTCAAGTTATCATATAGGTTTCTTTTTTTCTTTTTCTCCCCCATCCGTAGATGGGTACCATTAGATATAGCAGATGGACAGAGAGATAGAAATAAAAGTATTGTATAAATTCTTCTACTTACGAGTTCTTTCTGAAGAAATCTCTAGAATACTTTTTTAATATGACATGAATTGGAAATCATCCAACCTAGAATTAGGGAGTTGGAAAGCCATCTTTCCAGAGAGAAACTAAGAGGTCTCTGTTTGGTCTGGCAGAAAGACCCTCCACTATAATAATGCCAAATGAGTAGGAAGTCTCTCTCATCCACTGTCCTTGGGTCTAGCTGATAAGGTAGGCCCTCACCTGTGGTTTAATTTAATTTAATTATTTAATGACAATTGCCAGGACTGCTGGCCATGAACTCTCTGCTGAACTATTATGCATCTACACCTCATAACCGTTGTTGACTTAATAAATGTCTTTGGACAGAAATAAGGGAAAAGGAATAGGAAGTTTAAAGAGGAAGGAGGTAAAAAGGCTTCTCTCAATTTCCATTGGCCTCTGGCATCTTTATAAGTGCCTTGGTAGTTTGGTGGTTTCATCAACATTTCCCCCTCCTCCTCCTCAAGAGACCTCTCCATATTTCTTCAGCAAAATGAAGTTCCCAGTTTTTCTCCTCATGACTACTCTAGCTGGAGTTCTGATGGGAGCTGGTGAGTATGGTCCTTTCCCCTGTCCCTCCTTCAACAGAGCTCTAGGACTCAAAAGAATACCTGAGGTCAATTACCTCAGATTCCCAATCAGAGAAGAAGACAGTCACCCTTCTTGAGGTCATGTTATTCTTCTCTAAGATCAATCACTGATCCACAGAAGTTCCATATTGTTCGGTTGTTTTTCACCTGTCTGACCTTTTGTGACAACAACTGGGGTTTTCATGCCATAGATACTGAAATGGTTTCCCATTTACTTTTCTACCTTATCTTATAGTTGAGGAAACAAAGGCTAATAGGGCTAAATGACTTACCAAGAGTCACACAGCTAACAACACAGAGGCTAGATATCTAGATATCAAGAAGATAAATCTTCCTGACTCCCAATCTGGCATTCTATCCACTGTGCCACCTTTAAAGGAAAAAGAATAATTTTAGAGAAAAGCCTTAGAATATAACTTTTTTAAGAGTTGCATCACATTTCATCTTGAAATATTTTAAATCACAGGCATATACTTTATTTAATTCTAATTATGAGAGATTATATTATATACTGAAATATACATTTCAACTGATGCCAGAGAAGTTTTATATTTACTTTCTCTCTGCTGGATTGTCCACTTTATTATTTTATATATTAATGTTATACTATAATCAAAAAACGAAAAAGAATTATTCCTTGTCTCCTAAAGGTTCTTGGTGTTTGTTCCTTTATCTATTCTTAATAAACATATTAGAATAAATATTTTATGAGACAAGCCAATTGTTCCTTTGAAAGAGGGGCCCAGCCAATCCCTGAAAGAAAATATTGGAGGGAAAGAGCATCAGAAGGGAAAAGGTAAGTGGGAAGAGATACAGAATAAGCACTGCCAAAAGAGCCAAGAATTGAGAAGGGATTCACCCATGTCCTACAGCTTCCTATTTTCCAGAAAGGGAAGGAAAAAACCATGACAGCTCTAGATCTGGCTGAGCTCTCTTGGCTCCAGTTGGCTGATAGGGAATCCAAGAAGACCAGGGCAAGTAAGCTCAAACAAGTCACTTAACCTCTTAATGTTCTCTGCAATTCTCTGAAACTATACCTTACTAATTCCTCCAAAAATGTACTGACCTACAATGACAAAGACAAAGAAGATAGAGACTGACAGAGAAAGAGAAGGAAAAGAGATAAAGAAAAATAAAGAAGGGAGAGAAAGAGAATGAGAGAGAAAGAAAAGGAGAAAGGAAGAGAAAGCAAGAAAGGGAAAAAGAGAAAGAGCAAGAAAGACAAAGAGGAGGCAGAAAGAGAAAGAGAAAAAAGAGAGAGAAAAGGCAGAGGAAAGAGAAAAGAGAAAGAGAAGTAATGGTTCCTCTACAAGGACTTCTCTGCATCAAAATTCACAGATCCAGAGACAGGGTTCTCTCTCCCCTAGAATAAACATGAATAAATGCAAAATAAGCAAGAAACAAAATATTTCTACTACCATACCAACATGTGGTCTCCTTTACTTTCTTACCATCTGATGCCTTCGAACACAATCTGATTAACCATCTGGCATTACATGTTGTAGTACTCAGATTCTGATGCATTCTCAATGCTCGCAGGAGAAATTGAGATTCTGCTATGAACGGCAATGAGAAAACCATTGGTACATATTCTAATACTGCCATGAAAGAGATTGCCTGAAAGGACATTTACTGGTCGTGGAAATTGCCTCTTCCTATAATGGTTGTTAGTGCTTTCTCTGAGAGTTACTCTTCAAGAGTTGCCCCAAAGTTCAATGGCACTAGTGATAGGTACTTCCTGGAATCAGGAAGAACTTAGGTCAAATCTCATCTCAGATACTTATCAGCTGTGTGACCATTTCCCCTTCTATAAAATTAGTTTGGAGAAGAAAATGGCAAACCAGAATTTTTGCCAAGAAAATTTCAAAGCGGATCACAAAGTCAGATAGAATTGAAAGGACTAAACAAGAACAGATCATTCAAAAATTAAGTGGCTTGACCAGGATCACACAGCTAGGACATGTTGTTACAGGAACTTTTTGAACCACATTTTCCTACCTGTATTCAACAATTTAAGCAGCTTCTCAAATCTTACATATATATATGTAAGAAAAAGAGAAGCCGTTTTGATATATATATATATATATATATATATATATATATATATATATATATATATATATAAAGCGGCTTTTCTTTTTTTGAGGAGATAGGAACCTGAAATTAAATAATTCAGCTATCAATAGGGCCATTTTAAGAGAAGTATATCATGTTTTTTTAAATACACATAGCTTTATTAATCATGTTGGAAGAGAAAAATCAGAGCAAAAGGGAAAAACCATGGGAGAGAAAAACAACAGAAAAAAAGAAGTGAACATAACATGTGTTGGTGTATATTCACTCTATACTATTTTTCAGAATGCAGATGTCATCCTGTCTAAAGTCTATTGGGATTGATTAGGCTAACAAAGTCTAGCGTGGTTTAGCTGCAAGGATTCTTAACTTTTTGTGTTTTATTAGTTTGAGGAACTTAGAAAGCCATTTTCTGAATGTGATTTTAATACATATATATATATGTATGTATATATATATACATGTGTGTAATATACATATATGTAATAAAATATGCAAGACTGCATTAAATACAATATGTGTATAATTTGTCCAAACAGTTATTTTGCTGCGCAAAAAGAATTGGACTTTGACATAGTGTACATTTAGCCTATGAAGGAAATCAAAAATGCAGGACGACAAAAATAGAGGGATTGGGAATTCTATGTAGTGGTTCATAGTTATATCCCAGAGTTCTTTCGCTGGGTGTAGCTGGTTCAGTTCATAACTGCTCTATTGGAATTGATTTGGTTCATCTCACTGTTGGAGAGGGCCACATCCATCAGAATTGATCATAACATAGTATTGTTGTTGAAGTATACAATGATCTCTTGGTCCTCAGGCAGTTTATTATTGCAGAAAATACATAGTCTGAGACAACATTGCCTCCCTCTCCTCTTTCATGGATTCTGGGTCATTAAATTCAAATTTTACATGGGAAGTGATTGGGGGCTGGTTTCAAGGGGAACATTTGGTAGTTGTCAATAATTCCTTGAAAGTTCTCCCAATCTCAATCTGCCATCTGTGGGAGGTGGGGGGAGGAGAGGAAAAGTTGGAACAAAAGGTTTTGCAATTGAGAATGCTGAAAAATTGCCCTGCACATATCTTGTAAATAAAAAGCTATTTAAAAAAAAAAAAAAGAAAAGAAAGTTCTCCCAATCCTAAAATTATGATCACTCCAGGTCAGTGTGAATTGATTGAATTAATGAATGGATTTTAGAGGGCCTTCTGAAGCAGGGAGAGAACCTCACTATTCCTCTCCAGGCCTTCCCACATAAAGCCAGACCTCCATCACTTAACTGCACTTTGCTGATATTGCAGGGTTTCATTGTTTTTGCAAATTAAAGATTTATGGCATCAAGCAAGACTGCTAGCACCATTTTTTCTAACACTATGTGGCCATCTCATATCTCTGTGTCACATTTTGCAATTCTTGCACTATTTCAAATTTTTTCATTATTATCATATCTGTTATGGTAATCTATGATCAGTGATCTTTGATGTAACTATTATATTTGTTTTTGGGAACTATAAACTGTACCCATATTACATAGCAAATAATCAATAAATGTTGTGTGTGTTCTGATTGCTCTACCATCCAGCTGTTCCTCATTTTTTTCTCTCTCCTTGTCCTCCTTATCCTAGGTCACACAGCAATCCTGAAATTAGCTCAGTTAGTAACCCTACAATGGCCTCTATATGTTAAAGTAAAAAGAAGTGTCCGTCTAAATGGCAAATTTCTTTATTGTCTTATTTTTTAAATGGCTACAGTCAGTCCAACTTGCAGCAACCACTATCCCGATCAGTCAGCAGCCATCAACATGGAAGCAAGACCCTCTACAACCAAAAAGATCACATTGGTGAAAGTTCAAATAATGATTAGCAATGTTTAGCAATCAAGTATTTTAATGAGGCTGATAGGAGCTGCCATAGTGCACAGAGTGCCAGGCTCAAAGTCAGGAAGATTTACTTTCCAGAGTTCAGATTTGACAGCAAACATTTACTACCAGTACAACCCTGGGCAAGTCTTGTTTGCTTCAGTTTCCTCATTATAAAATAAGGTAGAGAAGAAAATGGCAAACCACTGCAGTATCTTTGTCACAAAAGCACCAAATAGTATCAGAAAGAGTCCAATATGAAGAAAGCATGACAGAATGACAAAAATTTTAATTAAGATTTAAAAATGTTTAGACATTTCTTCAGGATACAAATATTTATTTTATAAAATTTGAGCAATAGAGCTTCTTAGTAAAAAGATAAGTGCAGTCATTAATAGGCAAAAATTCTGCCCAGGATTTTGCTAATGCAAATGCATCTTGATTCTTTCTATATGTATATAAGTAAACATAACCTGAAAAGATTTTAGTTTCACTCTCATTTTAGAAAAGGCTACCAAACGGGAAAAACTACTTCAAGAACATCTTTTATTATTATTATTGTTTTATTTTTCTGGTTATACATATATATCAACGAATAGACATTTCTTTATAAATCATGTTGGGAGAGAAAAAGCAGCAAAAAAGGGAAAAACCATGAGAGGGGAAAAAAAAAGGTAAAAAAAAAAATGAGCAAAGCATGGGTTGATTTACATTCAATCTCCATAGTTCTCTTCCTGGATACAGAACCAAATTTTATTGGGATTGCCTTGGGCAAATTTATTAGACTTAATACTACGACACATTTAATAGGCAAAAGTATAGTATTATATAACCTTTATATGCACTTGGAAGCAAAAAAATTGGTGGAATTCATTTTACTGCAAAACTCACATTATTGTTATGTTCTAGAAGTACACCTGCAATATGCCTGAGGTATACCTGCACTGCCCTTTCCTGCCAAGGAGATAAGTCTCTCTAGACTGACAAACTGCTCCTCTGTCCAAGAAGTTCCCTATCTTACTGAACAAGACCCCAAAATCCATGCACTAGGGAGTGATATTTTGTTACTCTTTACTACTATTCAGATACCTTTCACTCCCTAAAGGATGAGAATTTGAGTATCTGAAAATTTAAAAATTACTTCTGCAGCGGTACAGGATTCTAATACACCAGCCCCAGAGATGGTCCCACAGGACACGGCTGCACAGAACAATGCCCCACAGACCACTCCAGCAACAAAGACAACTTCAGCTGCCCAAAGGACAACAGAGTCTAAAAGTGAGTATCTTGCTGCTCTGTCCAAGAAGTTCCCTATCTTGCTGAACAAGACCCCCAAAATCCATGCACTGGGGAGTGATCTTCTGTTACTCTTTACAGCCTGGCTACGATTCAGATACCCTTCGCTCCCTAAGAGAGGGAGAATTTGAGAATTTAAGTACCTGAAAATTTAAAAATTACTTCTGCAGCGGTACAGGATTCTAATACAACAGCCCCAGAGATGGTCCCACAGGACACGGCTGCACAGAACAATACCCCACAGACCACTCCAGCAACAAAGACAGCTTCAGCTGCCCAAAGGACAACAGAGTGTAAAAGTGAGTATCTATCTTGCTGCTCTGTTCAAGAAGTTCCCTATCTTACTGAACAAGACCCCCAAAATCCATGCACTGGGGAGTGATATTTTGTTACTCTTTACAGTCTGGCTACTATTCAGATACCTTTCACTCCTTAAAGGAGGAGAATTTGAGTACCTGAAAATTTAAAAATTAATTCTGCAGCTGGACAGGATTCTAATACAACAGCCCCAAAAATGATCCCCCAGGACACTGCTGCAGAGAACAATGCCCCACAGACCACTCCAGCAACAAAGACAACATCATCTGCCCAAAGGACAGCAGAGTCTAAAAGTGAGTATCCACCTTGCTGCTCTGTCCAAGAAGTTCCCTATCTTACTGAACAAGAACCCCAAAATCCTTGCACTGGGGAGTGATTTTTTATTACTCTTTACAGCCTGGCTACTATTCAGATAACTTTCACTCCCTAAGAGAGGAGAATTTGAGTACCTGAAAATTTAAAAATTAATTCTGCAGCTGGACAGGATTCTAATACACCAGTCTCAGAGAGGGGTCCCACAGGACACTACTGCCGAGAACAATTCCCCACAGACCACTCCAGCAACAAAGACAACTTCAGCTTCCCAAAGGACAACAGAGTCTAAAAGTGAGTATCTATCTTGCTGCTCTGTCCAAGAAGTTCCCTATCTTACTGAACAAGACCCCCAAAATCCATGCACTAGGGAGTGATTTTTGTTACTCTTTACAGTCTGGCTACTATTCAGATACCTTTCACTCCCTAAAGGAGGAGAATTTCAGTACCTGAAAATTTAAAAATTAATTCTGCAGCTGGACAGGATTCTAATACACCAGCCCCAGAGAGGGTCCCCCAGGACACTACTGCCGAGAACAATGACCCACAGACCACTCCAGCAACAAAGACAACTTCAGCTGCCCAAAGGACAACAGAATCTAGAAGGTAGTATCTACCTCTGTCCCAAGCAGCACCCCTTTTCATTTGCGTCTGGGCACATACATGCTAGGAGTCACCAATGGGTTTTGGGTGGAGGAAGGGAAGCAGTACTTTTGGTTTGTTCTGGCATTTCTTTGGCTGATGTTTTGGGAGTTTGTTGGGAAAGAGGCAGCAGGTTCATTCCACTTAGAGTCAGAAAACCTGCTTTCTAATTCCATACTTTCTGCTTGAGTGATGTTGGAGAAATCAGTTAATTTCTCTAAGTCTGAGTTTTCTCATCTTAGCAACATAAATAAATAAATGGGGGAAGGGAGTCTATAGTGATCCTTTTCAAAAAGGTTTTGGCACAACTCAAAGAGATGGTACTTCAGTGGATCCTCCTGAAGATGAGGCATTGGGGAGGAAGGTTTAGGAATTTCTCTCATCCATGTATGGCCAATTCTTCTAATCCAGCACCAACTATTTCTGATGCAGAAATCTGGGAAGTCATTGGTATGATAGCTAAAGGGACATATATACCTTATAGGTACGTATAGTCAACAAAGGCCCCAAAATCAATCCCTATGTGATCCCTTTCCCAAGCCTGTGACTTCATGTCCAACCCGTAAAATGAATAGGTCACTCTCCAAACCTAAGCAAAAGGTATGAAACTATGTGAGAACCTGAAGGTAGCTGAGCCTTTTTTAAGGGGAACACTGTATAACATAGAGCTTTCTCAGACATCCCCAAGGTCAGACAGGAAACAAGTATTTCTTAGGCAGGTCTTATATGTCAGTCACTGGGCTAAATACTGAAGAGATGATGATAGCCAAAAAAAAAACAAAATTCCACAAAATCATAGTCTCCACCCTTAACAAGACTATATTAGAGGGAAACAAGATATAAATATCTGGAGAGATACAAGATATAGAAAAAGATGATCTAACAATTATCTGGAAGGGACAACAAACTGAGAAGCCCAGGGAAGGCCTCTACAGAAGCAGGATTGGAACTGAGTCCAAAAGGAGAGTGACTAGCATAGAGCCTAAGGGATGGAAGATGGAATAACCTGTATGAGGAATTTCAAACAGAGCAAGTCCCTTCCACATATAAAATTATTATTTGAATCTATTTCCTTTCTGAATTGTATTCTACAAAGCAGGAGGACATGACCCTCAGGCCCTGCTATGTCCACCCTGCATCATTCTGGCAGCAGCTGTAAGCTCTGCCCCTAAACCTAGGCTCAGGGTGTTACAGGAAAAACACTGGGCCCAGTGAAACAGAAAGTCTGGGGTGACCAAGGGGCCCTGGCTACCTCAGCTTCACATTGCAGCCCTGACGTTTTTTCCATTTTTCTTGTTTCTAGACCACTTCAATAAAATACAGAATAGATTTTTTACCTGAAAGTCAAGAAGATATGAATATTTGGGAAGCATTCCTTAAAAGGATTTCTTAAAGCAAATCATTAAAAATAGATTTGCACAGTTCTAAATCATTAAACTAAAGCATCAAACTTGCTTCTTGTCTTGTGTCTTGACTGAAGAATCTGTTGGGAGCAGGGAACCATGGACAGAGGATGAAGTGGGTATTACCAGTAACCAGGAAGGAGATTTTTGTGGAAATCCTTGTCTTTCTCCAATGCTTTCTGCATTGGACACCAAATTATCCATCAGTTACCCATCTCCTTCACACCCGCACAATTGTACACATATAATAGATACAGACACAAATGTGGGAAAAGATAGGTATGTTCCTCCACAAGGTGGCTTATAAACAAAAAGAAGGTAACCAACATTTCTAATTTAGTTCAATTCTTCCAAAATTTTTGCAGGTACCTCTCAAATCTTAGCTAGAAAGTTTACTCCTGGGAGAACCATCCAACAAAGTTTTAGTCAGACTCCCACTGAAAAAGAAACAGCCAGAGAAAGAGAAAAAGATGGGGAGGGGGGAGCAAGAGAGAAAAAGAAAAGAAAAGAAAGAAAGAGAACGTAGGCAAATGGTTTTGAGAAAGACTAAAAACTACAAATAGAACCGGGGAGTGGAAAGTGATTTAGGTGTTAACAGAGCACCCTGATCCTTCCTAAAGACCAGGTATGTTACATTTTACCTCTCTCCCAGGATTCTCCCTTATTCTTGTGAGGGTTAGAGGTATCTAGTTTCTCTGCAAATGGCTCCAATCATTTAGAATTTTAGTGTTCCTCAAGTATAAGGGGTCCCCCTGAAGCCCAGTGCCATTTAGTCACTAACAGACAAGTGAGATTTCTCAGAAAAATGATCCCTTCAAAAGCTATCATCACAAAAATACAATTTTACTCCCCAAATACATGGAAGTCATAATCCTCCCTTTCCACCCCATACCACCTCATATTCTGGAAAAGAAAAGAGTAGCAGACTTATTCTTTAACTCTAGACCCCCATAGAATCCAGTCCAAGTTCCAAGGACAAGGCCCAGCCCAGCTTCAGGCTCCAGTCCCACTTCTTTGAGATTCCCTTCCAGACAGGCAGCAACATCTCACCTGGAATTCTGGCTCCAACCATAACTTGAACTTTGAGCTCCAGTGGGGATCACCTCCAGTGCCTAAAACCATGAAAGACAAATGGAATAGAACAGAAACAAGCAGTTCCAGGCCCATTTATCTGAGCTGAGAACAGAAGAAGAAAATCTTTTCCCTTTCACTGGTTCAATTCATGGTCACTAAACTGTGGGTAAACTGTGTCTTTCACCCTTGGGATGAATAAAGTATGAGTAAGAAAGGGAGAATGTACCAGAACTGCTTCCCTTTTCCTTTGTAATCTTACTGTGAAGCAGTATGGAAGTACTTGTCAGAACATTGGGACTTAGGAAAAAAAGTCCTGAGTTTAAGCCCTGATCCTGCCACTTACAGCTGCATGAAATTGGTCTGGTCTCTTTATTAATCTCTACATCTTCCCCATCTCAAAAACTTTTCATTTGATCCATCCATCCCTCCCAGTATCATCTCTTTTCCTTTTTTGCTGCTTACTTCATTAAGAAACTTGTCTACAAGAGGGGCTTCCATTTCCTCTCCTCTCTCCCTTACTCACTACATTCTGACTTCTGACCTCAACTTCAATTAAAACTGCTCTGTCCAAAATTAACACTCTCTTAACTCCAGATCCAACGGCCTTTTCTCCATCCTCATCCTTCTTGACCTCTCTGTAACTTTTGACATTGCCAGTCATTCTTTTCCTTGATACTCTCTTCAGTTGGGTTTTCTGTGACACAATCACTTCTGGTTCCTGTCTTCGCTGTCTGATGGCTCCTTCTTAGGCTTCTTTGCTTCATCTTCATCCAGATCATGGCCACCAAACCATGGTATCCCGTGGAGTTCTGTCCTGGGCCCACTTCTTCTTCTAGACTATGTCATCCTGAATGTCATTAGCTCCCATAGATTCAATTATTATCCCTATGTTGATTTTTCTCATATGTACTTTTCCAGCCCCAAACCTCTGCTCATCTGCACGTGTCTATTAGATATCTCAAACTAGACATACCTCAGACATCTTTAAGTCAATATGTTCAAAACCCAAACATTTTCTTTCCCCCAAATCCTCTCCTCCTATCCTTGCTACTAGTAGTTCAGAGCACCACTATGCTACCAGTCACCCATATTCACCATCTAGACATCATCCTTAACTCATCACTGTCTCCCAGCTACTCCCAGATCTAATCCTTTGCCAAGTTCTGTGACTCCTTTCTACCTTCATAACTTCTCTGCTATTATCTCTTTCTCTCCTATGAATCTGCCACTTTCCTGATCCAGGTCTCCGATTAGGACTAATGCAGTATCCTGATGGTTGCTCTGCCAAAAACCTCTTCATGAACCACTAAACCTTCCCTCTGAAGTGACCTTCCTAAAGCACAAGTCAGACCATGTCACACATATCCTGATTCAAAAACTCAATTGTCTGCCTATTAGCTCCACAATTAAATTTGTAATCCTCTATTTAGCTTTTAAAACCCTTCATGATCTCTTTTTCCTGGCATTTCCAGTCTCTTTACACCATATTTCATGCCTACCACTACCACCAGTGTTTGATCAAGTATTGTTCCTCAGCAAGACTTTCCATCTCTTGATCCCAGACACTTTGAGTGACTGTCCCCCATACATGGAATGCTCTCTTCTCATTTCTACCTTCTTATTTCCTTCAAATTCAAAGTAAAATTCTACTTGTTATAGGAAGACTTTCCTAGTCCATCGTAATTCCAATTTATACTGAATATGGCTTATTTTTACAGAATTGTGTGCATTCTGTCTCCTTAGACTTAGTCTCCTTAGAATCAGAGCTGTCTTTTGCCTTTTTTGAATCTCCAGCAAATTAGCACAGTACCCACACATAATAGGTGCTTAATAACTGTTTGCTGGTTAACTAATTCTGTAAAAATAAGAGTGATAAGACACTACCTCCCAGATAGGATCATCATGGGAAAAGGGCTGCAGAAATGTCAGGTATTACTATTATTATGCCACTTGACACATAATACCTATTATCTTGACAACTCATGTCCAAATCCTATCTCCTCTGTTGGACTATCCTCATGTTGAAGACAGTGTTTTGCACATATTAGGTATTAAATCAATCAAATGAATGGATGAATGGTTGGGGTCTGGAAGAACAAAGAAATCGGGTTCTCTACTGCCCATTAGCCATCTCTCCTGCAAACAGGACAGTTGCTTTCCTAAAAGGATTCAACCAAAAATGGTCCCTCTTAATTATAGAAAAAATCCTCCTAAACAAGGTCCCACCCAGAGACCAGCCACAAACCCTTCTGCTCTGAATAATCTCCCAGCTTGTTCCATGACCCTCAATGACTCAGGCTACTTTCACTCACAACAAAGATGAGGAGTTTCAATCCTTTTCCCAGCATAACAGAAATCATTTTCTCTACTGTCACCAGAAAATTCAAAGCAATTTGGCCAATTAGTGTCTTTTGATTCACACTTCCTTCTAGCTCAGCAGCTAACCAAAAGGCTTTCCTTTATCACTCAATATTCAAACAGTAATAGAATCCCTTCACTGAACACCATTACATAATTTCGAGAGCAGTGCTCATCAAATCCCCTGGTGATCCAGGGCAGGTACTCCCAGGACTCAATCTCATTCAGTAGTTACTTTGTTTTTTGTTTCAAGAAGTTTGTTTTGAGTGGGGTTTTTAAATTTTTTAAAAATAAATGCAAAATAAGAAAAAATGAAATTTAAAAAAAAAAGACAGAAAAGAAAAAGAGATAAGAGAAAAAACAAGCAAACAAAAAAACCATTGTCATGTACCCACCAGAACACTGGGGGAGATTCAAAATATTTAATAATAAATATCTATTTCAAGAAAACATATATAATAATATAAAACATTATAATCATAACTGTCCATCTTTTATTGCTTCCTTTTAAGTTTTCTTTTATTCTCTGCAGTATACTTTTTACTTTATTCTTTTTTTTACCTTTCCATTGCTCCACTTCTCCCAAAGAGGCTACAATTAAACGCAAAAATATATATGTACATATTCACACAAAGAAATACATATCTACACATGTATATATACAGGCATACATATACAAATACACACACATATACATCTACATACACAAACATCTAAAATCATATTAAGGTAAGTAACACATGGTGGAGATTTCTCTTTTGATTGAATTTTTTAAAGTTTGATTATTTTTTCTAATAAATTCTACTAGTCATTGGTATTATATTTCCACTCTTATTTCCTATCCTTGCTAACTCTTCTACTTTATTTCTATCCCTTGGCTTACCTTGCTATTTCTTAAATGTCCTTGGTGCCTTTTACTTTATCTTCTCCCCCTACTTTTTCCCCTCCCTTTTTATCCCATTCCAGTTAAGCCACACACATTATCCACTGCCCATCAATCTAAAAACCCTTTTGAATCCCAGTTTATCCTATTCCCTTTTCATTACTTATTGATTTTGGAGGATGCTACATCCTTCTTGGTGAAGACTTACTT
Organism: Sminthopsis crassicaudata; assembly: GCF_048593235.1. Classification (NCBI taxonomy): domain Eukaryota; kingdom Metazoa; phylum Chordata; class Mammalia; order Dasyuromorphia; family Dasyuridae; genus Sminthopsis; species Sminthopsis crassicaudata. Next base: position 222,570,470 of record NC_133621.1, read on the forward strand.
GGGGGCTTTAGGCTCCTGGGCTAGAATGTAAATGCTGCAGTATCAGCCCGGTGGGGAAACAAGGGAAGAAAACATGAATCACAAAAAGGAAATAAAAAGGTTAAATAAATAAAACAAATGACTTATAGCTTAAAATGCTTACATGACATAAAAAAATTGTCTTAACTGGGTGCCTGTTATTTTGGAACATTAAATAAATTAAATAAATATAATTATTTATAAATATAAATATAATTAAAATTTTAAAAATTAAATAAAATAAATAAATTAAACATTAATAAAAATAATAATACCAGAAATTTCATGAAATTCTTGATATTTGTTTCTTAAACTTTATATTTTGTTTTATTATTTCTTGGTCCCTTAAACCTTAACTGGTTCTTCCATGCCTATTTCCAATTTTCAAAGAGTTTAATTTTTCTCTTTATGACTTTGGATCTTTTTTTTCTAGTTGGTTGCCTTTCTTTTAAGAATCTTCTTGTTTTTCTTTTCTTCTTTTGATTTTTTTCTTAATCTCTCATTTGATTTTATTCTTTTTTGAGTTCTATAAATTCTTTTGGGGGCAGGTAGTGTTTTAACATCCCTCTTTGAGGTAGAAGAGGCTTTTTTTTTTAACATTATTGTCCTCTGAAGATGAACCAGGATATATATATATATATGTAATGCTTCTTAATGGGTTCTTTTTTGGTTTGGATTGTTTTGTTGTTGTTGTTGTTGTTGTTTTTTGCAAGGAAATTGGGGTTAATTGATTTGCTCCTGATAAGTGTCTGTGGATAGATTTGAACACTTGACTTCTGGGCCCATGCCCTATCCATTGTGCCATCTAAAGTGAATATTTCTAGCCATCTTAAACAGTAACAGATTTTATTTTTGCCTTTCTTTGTCCCTAAACTTCTTGGAAAGGTCTCTCTTTTTCTTCAATATGGATTACACTAGAATTTGGGTTTTGTCAGATATTGTTTGCCATATTTGGACATTCTCCTTTTGTTTCTCTACTTTATGATATTTCTCACATGAGTTTTATATTTTGTATGATTTTGGTTTGGTTTGGTTTTTTGTATTTGTTTTTGTTATTAACATGATTTAGCATAAGTTTTTGTAATAGAGAACCATTCCTAAGTCTCTAATGAAAATCCAGTGTGTTCTTATTAGGAAATCTTTTTAATATTTTGCTGTAAATTATTTATTCATATTTTATTCAATATTTTTACATGGCTATTCATTAGAGATAACTGTTAATAGTTTTCTTTCTTTAATTAAAGTCTCCCTAGTTTGAGTTGTCAGGATCACATTTGTTTCATAAGAAAATTTGGTAGCATGCCCTCTTTCTATATTCTTCTAAACACTTTGTATATTATTAGAATTATTCTTTCAATGTTTTATAGGATTTGCCTATCTCCCCCACCTCTCCCATTTGATCAAAAACCGGGGAAGACTTAGATGAACTGATATAAAGTAAAGTGAGCAGATCTAGAAAAACAATCCACACAATCACAACAGTCTTATAAAGATCATCAACTGTGAAAGACTAAGTATCTAATCAATCCTTTAATCCACCACAAAAGACTCATGAAAGAAAATGCTATTTACTTCCAGGTAGAGAATTGATACACACAAAATGAAAACTGAAGAATAGATAGTGCTCACTTTACATAAATTCACATTACACAAACTACTTTACATATATAAAGAATTCTAAAACAAATCTACATTCCATATAGGACTGCCTTCCATCTAGGGGAAGGGGTGGAGGGAAGGAAGGGAAAAATTGAACAGAAGTAAGTGCAAGGGATAATGTTGTAAAAAAAATTATTCATACATATGTTCTGTCAAAAAAAGTTATTATAAAATAAATTTTAAAAATTCAAAAACCAAATTAAACTTGGAGGAATTCATGTATATATATATGTTAATTTTGCCAAAAAGTACTTTACTCTTTGTGGAATAGAGAGATAAAGTGAAGAACTTACAGGAAGGTATGAATTCTTTTTCTGTATTTTATTTTCATATTTCCGTGTTTCCCCTATGACCTGTATAATATGTGCAGGCCCATATTTACTTGAGCCTCAGCCAGCTATAAACATATTTATTTACCTAACCTGAACTGATGACATTTCTCAGTATTTGACATTTAACAATATTTAGTCAATTAGCTTGACCACTATCTGTTTGATAAATCCTGAAGGCCTGATTTTCTGATTCCTAAAAATCAGGTGATTTCAGGGAAACAGAAACCTTCCATTCCAATCTCTCCCAATTATATGCCTTTCCCCTCCCCTTCTCAATGCTCTCTTACTTGTGATATAATATCTTGAATGAAAGCTATGTATCTTTACTACTTCTTTAGCCCTCCTACCATGAGCTTTCTCTCTTATTTCAAGATGGGATGGCTCATCTTCCAGAGGTTTTCAATAAACAATTTTTCTGCCTTCTACTGAGTGATCTCTGAGATCTGAGAGATCTTGGGTAAGGTTCTTGTACATCCCTCATGTTGGGGGCTCTCTGGGATGGGGTCTTTGGGGGAGACAGCTATGTGCACCCCAAACAGGGACAGGCACCCACGGAGTAGTTTTCTCCATGGTGTCTGGCTCTGGGTGAGCAGCCTCCCTCCCCTCTTAGACAACGACCTGAGGCAGGGATACTCGTTGGAAAGCAGAATTGAAGACTGAAGGAAGTAGAGTCCTGTTGGCCAGCATCACAGCCTGAAAGATATGTACACGTGTAAACTTGAGGTAACACTCTCAGGGGTCTGGAGGTCTTTTGTCTGGGTCGAGGGAGACCCCGAGGGATTAGCCCTTCTAAATTTGTTTTTGGTGTGGACTGCTGTCAACCCCAGTGATAAAGGACTTTCCTGAGGAGGCTCTCGGGTGTCTGTGGGGTGTGAGGGCAAGAACGGGCCTCTGCCAACACCTGGACTGGGTCCAAGGTGGTAAAATAGAAGCAATCCAAGAATTTGTATCAGAATGTTAGCTAGAGAATTCAAGACGGCAATGAACTTGCTAGATATAAAAGGGAAGAAAACTGGGAAGATATATATCCCAGGACTATTTGAGTATATCAGACTTAAAATTATATATAAAAGGTAAAAATAGAATTTATGTTTGTCTGTGTATGTATGTCTGCTTTGTATTCTGTGTTAAAAGTTAGCAAACTCGTAAAAGATGAAAATTCAGCCTCTGTGATACAGGCTTAGAAAAATATTAGGCTGAATTGTGGGAATGGGAAATAGTAATTCTTTCAGAGTGGTTCAGAATGTATTGGCCTTAGACCATGGAAGAGTAATTTGGGAACTAGTTTTGGACTTCTCAGGAAAAGAAAATCTTTTTTTTTCTCTTTCTCTCCCTCGGCTTCTGGCATCAGCTTTGCAGGAAGGGGAAAAAGTAAAATATATAGATTGAAAGTTTGGAAACTTTTGAGAAAATAGAAGAACAGTGGCTATCACTCCTGTAAACAAGGAGCTCTGTTACTGATAACTCAGGCTTGTGAATTCCTGTCAGAGAAAAAAAAATTTCAAGGTAAAGTAAGGATTGGTGCTTAAAGCTTTCCTGACTTACTAAAGAAAAGAAGTGTGAATGGAATATCTAGGTAGATTTTAGGAAATTTCACAAACTAAAATACTGGTTAATTTTTTTTAAATTTTCATAACATTTATTTTGATAGTACCTATGCATAGGTAATTTTTTTTTTACAACATTATCCCTTGTACTCCCTTCTGTTCCAAGTTTTTCCCCTCTTTCCCTCCATCCCCTCCCTTAGAGGGCAGGCATTCCCATACATATTAATTATCTTATAGTATATCCTAGGTACAGTATATATGGGAAGAACCGAATTTTGTTGGTTTTGTTGTATTTGGAAGGTAAAGGTAATCTGGGAAGAAAAACAACAACAACAAAAAATGTTCACAGTTTACACTCATTTCCCAGTGTTCCTTCTCTGGGTGTAACTGATTCTGTCCATCATTGATCAATTGGAACTGAATTAGATCTTCTCTATGTTGAAGATATCCACTTCCATCAGAATACATGCTCATACAGTATCATTGTTGAAGTGGATAATGATCACCTGGTTCTGCTTGTTTCACTCAGCATCAGGTGACATAAGTCTCTCCAAGCCTCTCTGTATTCCTCCTGTTGGTCCTTTCTTACAGAACAATAATATTCCATAACATTCATATTTAATTTCTCTGAGCCTCAGTTTCTTCATAGTAAAAAGTAATAAATAGGGTGTGAGAGGGAGAGGAATCTATAGTGATGCTTCCCATTAAGAGCTTTGCTCCTCTGGGGGTGGGGCACTGGGGAGAAAACCTTGGGAACTTCCATCATCTATGGATGGCCTACTCTACTTACAAAAACCAACTGTTTCAGATGCAGGTGTCTGGGGAAAATTATTAGACAAATTTGATCATTTTGAAGGCGAGTATATTCAACATAGGCCACAAAATGAATCTCTTCATGGTCTCCTTCCTGGGCCTCTAACCTTCGAGTCCAACCCCTAAGATGAATAGGCCATTCTCCAAACCTAAGCAAAAGATGTGAAACTATTTAGGAAGCTGAGGGGAGCTAAGCCTTTCTTTTTGGTACAGTGCATAACACTGAGCTTTCTACACGGATGCCCACCACTCAAGCCACGAGGCAGCAAGGCTCACCACACTACCTGGCTTGCACGTGTAAGAGTCCCAGTGTTCTGCCTGCCCAGGCTACCAGGACTCTAAACTGAGCACTGGGGATGATACGAAACATTGATTGAAAATTGTTGTGTGTTTCTTTAATCTGTGGCTCCATCCTTATCCTTCAATGAGAATTTCTGTTTGTGTCCAAAGCCCTAATACAGGGCTCAGATTCCCAAAGTCCACTGTGCTCACCTCCATGGAGCAGAGACAATCAGTGTGACTGAAATGGCTCTTTCTGCCCAGAACGCGAAGTGACAGAATGAGAGTTTCTCAATAATAAAAGAATTCAATGGAGAAGTGGTGATTCCAGCTCTCCACATCTAGATCATCTCCTCCTCCTCCAAGCAGTTTTTTATTGAGAAAACACATGTGGTCTGAGACTACATTGCCTCCCTCTCCTCTTTTATGGACTTTTGGTCATTACATTCAAAATTTAATTGGGAAGCAAAGGGGAGGGTTAATCCCAGGGGAACTTTTGGTAGTCATCAATAATTCCTTCAAAGTTCTCCCGGGGCAGCTAGGTGGCGCAGTGGATAGAGCACCATCCCTGAAGTCAGGAGGACCCAAGTTCAAATCTGCTCTCAGACACTTAACACTTCCTGGCTGTGTGACCCGGGGCAAGTCACTTACCTCAACCTGTGAAAAAGGAAAAAAAAAATAAAAAAACAAGACCAAACAAAGTTCTCCCAGTTCTAAAATTACCATCACCCTAGGCCCTAAGGACAATAAGAATTTGTAATACAAAAGGTTACAATCTATAAAATCATGGTGTGGACTGAGTGAATTAATGAATGGATACTAGAGGGCCTTCTGGAGCAAGGAGAGAAACTATTTACTCCACCACCAGCCCTTCCACATAAGGGCAGACCCCCATCACCTAACTGCACTTTGCTGATACTGCAGGTTTGCTTGTTTTTGCAAAGTGAAGGTTTGTGGCATCAAACAAGACATTGGCACCACTTTTTCGGACACCATGTTTTCACCTCATATTTCTGTGTCACATTTTGGTAATTCTTATACTATTTTAATTTGTTTTCATTATTATTGTATCTGTTACAGTGATCTGTGATCAGTGACCTTTAATATGGCTAGTATATTTCTTTTTGGGAGTCACAAACTGCACCCATATAAATGGCAGACGTCATAAACGTTGCCTGTGTTCTGAGTGCTCCACCATTCGTTTCCCATCTCTCCCTCTCCTTCCTCTTCCATTTTCCAGGTGACGCAGCAATACTGAAATCAGCTCAATTACTAACCCTGCAATGAACTCTAAATATTAAAGTAATGGGAAGTATCCCACTATGTAACAAATTTCATTTTTATCTTACTTTTTTTGAAGACCACAGCTAGCCCAGTCTTCAACAACCATTATTCTGATAGCTCAGCAGCCATCAACATGGACCCAAGACCCTCCACGACCATTACAGCTTGCTGAAAGTTCAAATAATGGTTGGCGATTTTCAGTAATAAAGTATTTTAATGAGGCTGATAAAAGGCGCCATAGTGAATAGAGTGCCGGCTGAGTCAGGAAGATTTCCTTTCTGGAGTCTAAATCTGACCTCATCCTCTAACTCCATGCATGATCCTGGATACTTTTCTCTAGGTTGCCTTAGTTTCCTCATCGATAAAATGAGGTAAAGAAAAAATGGCAAACCAATACAGTATCTTTGCCACCAAAAATGCCAAATAGTATCACAAAGAGTCAAATATGACAGAAACATGACTGAATAACAACATTTTTACATTAAGGTTTCAAATGTTTTAGACATTTTAAGACCACAAGTATTTATTTTATACAATTTGACCAGGAGGGCTTCTTAGTAAAAAATGCTTTAGATATTTTGCCTATTAATAGGCAAAAATTCTGCCCAGAGACTTGCTAATGCAAATGTAGCTTCACCAAAGTTCCATTTATATAAGTAAATATAACTTGAAAAGGTTTTAATGTCACTCTCTTAAAAAACTACTAAATGGGAAACCTACTCTAAGAACATAGGACCTTTTCCTTTTTTATTATTATTAATTGTTTAATCTTTCTGGTTGTATATATATTAATTATTTAAATACACATTCCTTTAATAATCATGTTGGCAAAGAAAAATCAGAATGAAAGGGAAAAACTATGAGAGAGAAAAAAAAAAAACAGAAAATAAATTAACATAGCTTGAGTTGATTTGCATTCAATCTCCATAGCTCTCTTTTCTGAATACAGATCCAAATTCTATTGGGATTGTCATGTGTACATTTTTTAGACTTAATACTACTGCATATTTAATAGGCAAAAGTATGTATACAACTTGAATATGCATTGGGAAGTCAAAAAATGTGTGTGATTCACTTTATTGCAATACTCACTTTATTGTTATGATCTAGAACAACACCTGCGGTATGCCTGAGGTGTAACTGCATTGCACTGTCCTGCAAAGGAGATAAGTCTTTCTCTGGAATTACTTGCTCTGTCCAAGAAGCTCCTTCTCTTACTGAGCAAAACCTCCAAAATTCACGACCTAGGGAGTGATTTTTATCACACTTTACAGCCTGGGGACTGCCCAGATACCTTTGACTCCCTACCTTAAGGGAGGGAGAAATTGAGTGCCTCAAAATTTTAAAATTAATTCTGCAGCTGGACAGGACTCTGATACACCAGCCCCAGAAATGGGCCCACAGGACACTGCTACAGAGAACAACCCCCCAACGACCATTCCAGCCTCAGTAAAGATAACTTCAGCTGCCCAAAGGACAACAGAATCTAATGGTGAGCATCTTCTCCTCTCCCAAGCAGTGCCCCTTGTTCATTTGCCTACAGGTATGGTCATAAGTATACTCAGAGTCACAGAAGGTCTTTGAGTGGAGGGAGGGAAACAGTACATTTGGTTTGATCTGGTACAAAATATCTTGGGCATTTTTGCGGGGGGAGGAGAAAGGCAGCAGGTTCACTCCACTTGGAGTCAGGAAACCTATTTACTAATTCCACACTTGCTAGTTGAGTGATGTTGGAGAAATCATTTAATTTCTCAGAGTCTCAGTTTCCTCATCTTAAAAAGAAATAAATAGGATGAGTTGGGAGGGAAATCTATAGTGATCCTTTCCATTAAAAGCTTTGCTCCTACTGGAGGTGGGGCCATGAGGAGAAAGTTTGGGGGACTTCTATCATCTATGTATGGCCTGTTCTACCAACACAGAAACAACTATTTCTGATGCAGGAATCATTGAAGACGTCATAAAGGGATTTAAGGAGATTATGGGGGAGTATGTGCACCAGGGGCCCCAGAATGAATCCCTACATGATCTCCTTCCTGGGCCTGAAACGTTCGTGTCCAAGCCCTAAGATGAATAGGCCATTCTCCAAACCTAAGCAAAAGATGTGAAACTATTTGGGAAGCTGAGGGTAGCTAAGTCCATTCTTTTGGGAAGAGTTTATAATGCTGAGTTTTCTCAGACCTCCCTAAGGTCAGACAGGAAACAAGCATATTTCTTAAACAAGTCTTTTATGTCAGGCACTGGGTCAAGCACTGGAAATATGATGAAAAAAAAAATCTGTAGAACTATAGTCTCCACCCTTGAAAAGCCTGTATTAGGGAGAAACAAGATATAAATATCTAGATAAATGCAATATATATAGAAAGCCTATATGACAATAATATAGAAAGGACAAGAAACTTAGGAGACAAGGGAAGGCCTCTGCAGAGGCAGGATCTGAACTGAGTCCAGAAAGAAGGTTGGGAAGAGGGCAGCATTCTAGGCAAGGGAGTGTCCAGCAGAGAGATAAAGGGATGGAGGATGGAATTACCTGTAGGAGGAAATGCAAGCAGAGCAGGTCCCTTCTGAACCTAAAATTATTCTTTCAAACTATTTCCTTTTTGAATTTTAATCTACCAAGCAGGAGGACATGTCCCTCACCCCTGCTATGTCCACGCTGCATCATTCTGGCAGCAGCTGTAAGCTCTGCCCCCAACCGTAGGCTCAGGTGGTACAGAGAAAAATTGGGCCCAGTGAAACAGAAAGTCTGGGGTGACTAAGGGGCCCTGACTACCTCGGCTTCACATTGTAGCCATGACCTCTTTCCATTTTTCTTGTTTATAGAAATATTGAATGAAAGAATCAGAGCAATTTTGGGCAAAGATATGAATATGTGGAAAGCATTCTATAAAAGGATTCCTTAAAGTAAATCATTTAAAATAGATTTGCACAATTCTAAATCATTAAACTGGAGCATCAAACCTGCTTCTTCTCTTGTATCTTGACTGAAAAATCATAGACAAAGGATAAAGTGGGTATTACCAGTAACCAGGAAGGAAATTTTTGTGGAAAATCCTGTTTTTCTCAAATCCATTTAAATACTATCAGTACCCTCAATTATTCAGCTCCTTCACACAATTGTACACATATAATAGACACAGGCACAAGTTTGGAAAAAGACAACTATGTGCCTCCACAAGGTGACATGTAAAAAAAAAGAAGGTAACTAACATTTCTAGTTTAGTTCAATTTTCCCAAAGTCTTTGCAGATACCGCACCATCTGCCCTAGATGGCAAGCAAGCCAATATATGCGATACATGTTAAAATATATGTTAAATATTATATATGTAAACATATTTATGTAATTATCTTGCTGCATAAAATCAAAAAGGAAAGAAAATGAGTAAGAAAACAAAATGCAAGCAAACTACAACAAAGAGAGTGACAATGTTATGTTGTGATACACATTCACTTCCCACAGTTCTCTCTGGGTGTAGTTGGCTCTCTTCATCACAAGATCATTGGAACCATCCTCAGTCTTCTCATTGTTGAAAAGAGTCAGATCCATCAGAAATGATCGTGGTATAGTCTTATTGTTGCCGTGTCTCATGATCTCCTGGTTCTGCTCATTTCACTCAGCATCGGTTCATGTGAGTCTCTCTAGGTCTCTCTGAAATCATCCTGCTGGCCATTTCTTATACAATGATAATATTCTATAACATTCTTTACCATAACTTATTCAGCCATTCTCCAGCTGATGGGCATCCCCTGAATTTCCAATTTCTTGACATTACAAAAAGGGCTGCCACAAACATTTTTGCACATGTGAGTCCTTAATCACTTAGTAGATGCTTAATAATTGTTTATTGATTAACTAACTGTAAAAATAGAAGTGATAAGACTGGTAGTATCATTATGGGAAAAGTTGTAGAAATGTGCTCTATGACTATTATTATGTCACTTAACACACAATATCAATTATTTCAATTACTTGTTCAAATGCTTTCTCCTGTGTAATACTATTCTCTTCTTGAAGACACCACCGAGTGGTGATCTATAAACCAGTGTTTTACACATATTAGATGAATGAAGGGGATCTACAAGAACAAAGGACTCAGGTTCTCTACCACATATTAGCCATCTCTAATGCAAACAGGGTAGTTGCTTCCCTTCGAGGATTCAACCTAAAATGCTCCCTATTTTCTATTTTTCTATAGATCTCACAGAGGAACCAGGCACAAACCCCTCTGCCTTAAATAATTTCCCAGCTTATTTCATGATTCTCAACAAAATACCCAGGCTACTTTGACTCCCTACCAAAGATCAGGAGATTAAAGCCTTTCAGACTATGATAGAAGTCATTTTCTCAACTGTCACCAAAAAATAAAAAAGCAATTTGGCCAGTTTAGTGCCTTTTAATTCACACTTAGTTCTGGCTCAGCAGCCAACCAAAAGGCTTTCTTTTACCATTCGATATTCAAACAGTCATAGAATTCCTGCACATCTTATGAAGTGAATACTTGTACCTTCTGGCTTATTTAGCAAGTATCTCTGCATTTGGAATCTGAAATTTTTAGTATCAGTCTCTAAAACAGACTCCTTTTTGGGGACAATGTCCATCCACTTTTTAAAAGATTTCTTTAAAAATTGAAAAATCTGAATATGATGAGAAGCCAAAACTCTTAATCAGCAAAGCCAGCATTCACTGTTTCAGTGATGGGAAGGTGATAGGGTTAGGATCCCTTCCATTCCCAGTCAGGAAACCAAATGATGCGGTTAGTGGCAGTTCAGAGAGTGGTGGGAATGCCCTTCTGATCAGCACAGGTCTTTTGTGAAAGAATTCTTGAACCTAAATAGTTTAAGTGGCAAAAATGAAAGTTTATTGTTGGCACAGCAGGAGTCAGTTTTTGATGGGAAGACTGACTTCCAAGGTCCTAGCAGAGAAATCCTGGCAGAGAGATAAAGAGCGGTTAACACTGAGAAGAGAATGTCCCACTTACTGGGAGTGATCCTGAGCCAATTTTTAGATCAATAGAGGTCAATAGAAATATCAAGTCTAGATCTCCAGCTAAATGAGTCCACTTAACATCCCCCAACAATGGGTCTTTGTCAGTGGAAAGTTTCTCCAGTGTTCCAGGAGTTTCTCTTCCCGCAAAGTCAGGACAGTTTCAGGGTTCTCCCATCAAAGGGAAACTCTTAATGAGCCCATCCAGAGTCCTATGTCTCTAATCCATCCTGTCTCCAATCTCTGAGACTGTTAATTAGCATATTAGAAAACCAAACTCTTCCCTGGTTCCTCTGCTCACTCCCTAGATATTCCACTCTCTTGAGACTTTAAAAAGTTGTTCTCCTCAAAAGCGCATTAATTAATATCTGTAACTTTATCTTGTTTAGTCATATTTTGGTTAAGTCCCTAAGCTATTTCATATAATAAATGGCAAAACTTATAACCTACAAAAAATGTCTGATTGAAGATGTCATGTTGCAAACCATTACTCTACTATGCTACTTTTTAAATATTCTTTAAAAATATGCCCTCCCATCCTCCTCTCAGGCCACGCAGTGCAACGCGCCCCGCCCTGCTTCTCCTCTCAGGCTTCTCCCTTCCCCCCTTCCTTCTTTCTCCCTCACAGAACGTTTGTGCAGCTGTGTGCTGAACTGGCAGCTCTAACCTTCTGGGGAACCTTCTATTAATAAAAAGCTCAGTTCAGCAGAAAGGAGGGGAAAAAAAGTTACATAAAAACTCTCCCTGCACGTAACGAGACAAGCAAAAGTAATTTTTAACCATGAGGGAAATCGTACATATCCAGGCTGGCCAGTGTGGCAATCAGATCGGTGCAAAGTTCTGGGAGGTGATCAGTGATGAACATGGCATCGACCCTACTGGCACCTACCATGGGGACAGCGACCTGCAGTTGGACCGGATCTCTGTCTACTACAATGAGGCCACTGGTGGTAAATATGTTCCTCGGGCCATCTTGGTCGATCTTGAGCCTGGAACCATGGACTCTGTTCGCTCTGGACCTTTTGGCCAGATATTCAGGCCAGACAACTTTGTCTTTGGCCAGTCTGGGGCAGGCAACAATTGGGCCAAAGGTCACTATACCGAGGGGGCAGAGCTGGTGGATTCGGTCTTGGATGTGGTACGCAAAGAGGCAGAGAGTTGTGATTGCCTGCAAGGCTTCCAGCTGACTCACTCACTTGGTGGAGGCACAGGATCAGGAATGGGCACCCTGCTCATTAGCAAGATTCGAGAAGAGTACCCTGACCGAATCATGAATACCTTCAGTGTGGTTCCATCACCCAAGGTCTCAGACACCGTAGTTGAGCCCTACAATGCCACTCTCTCTGTCCATCAGTTAGTAGAAAACACAGATGAAACCTACTGCATTGATAATGAAGCACTCTATGATATCTGCTTCCGAACCCTCAAGCTTACTACGCCAACATATGGAGACCTCAACCATCTAGTCTCTGCTACCATGAGTGGTGTCACCACCTGCCTTCGATTTCCTGGACAGCTTAATGCTGATCTCCGAAAATTGGCTGTAAATATGGTCCCTTTCCCTCGACTCCATTTCTTCATGCCTGGCTTTGCCCCCCTTACCAGTCGTGGGAGCCAGCAATATCGTGCCCTAACTGTCCCTGAGCTCACTCAGCAAGTCTTTGATGCCAAGAACATGATGGCAGCATGTGACCCTCGCCATGGGCGATATCTCACCGTGGCTGCTGTCTTCCGTGGTCGGATGTCCATGAAGGAGGTGGATGAACAAATGCTCAACGTGCAAAACAAAAATAGTAGCTACTTTGTTGAGTGGATCCCCAACAATGTCAAGACCGCTGTCTGTGACATCCCACCTCGTGGGCTCAAGATGGCCGTCACCTTCATTGGCAACAGCACTGCCATCCAGGAGCTCTTCAAGCGCATCTCAGAGCAGTTTACTGCCATGTTCCATCGGAAGGCCTTCCTTCACTGGTATACAGGGGAGGGGATGGACGAGATGGAATTCACAGAGGCTGAAAGCAACATGAATGATCTCGTGTCTGAATACCAACAATACCAGGATGCCACTGCTGAAGAGGAGGAGGATTTTGGTGAGGAGGCAGAGGAGGAGGCATAAGGAAGATACTCTGCCACCATCTCAGTCTTCTCAACTCTCATAACATTCTTTCCCCATCACCCTTTTCCTCTCAAGTTTGCATTTTCTGTCTTCATCTTCTTTCTCTCTTTTGTGGGTGCTGAGCTTTTTGCCCTGTTCTTCCTTTATGACCTTGTCACCTCAGTAATGTACTCTTTTCTTCCTCACTACCAGATTTCTCTTCAAGAAGTAGAATGTCTCCAACCCAGAGCCTCAATTTAGGGATTTTGATGCCCAGAATTAAAATGGTAACCATGGAGAAAAGGCCCTTTGACTTCCCTTGAAGGTGGGGAGACCAAGATGTAATATTCCTAGTGAAAAGAGTTCTCTTGGTGGTTGTTAGGGGGGGGGAAAGAGGAAATAGTATTCCATTCCATAAAAGTCTTGGGGGAGGCAGGCTCTCATATTCCCCAAACTGTCATTCCTATCTCTAAATGCCCCTTCATTTTCTCTCTCCTCCCCAGCTCTAGGGGAAGTGTTGACAGTATTATCTCCTCCTCCCCTCCCAGTTTTGGTTTTCTATTTGTGTTCATTTTTCTTTGGAGGGGTCTGTGCCTCACTCAGCCAAGTGGGCTTTCCCCCTCAAGCTCTTTTTCCTTCTCATTTTGGGATCCCCATCAGTGAGATTTGTTTCAACTTCCAAAATTCCAGAGAAGTCCCTCAATTGAGGAAGATTTCAATTTTCTTCCAGTTTCTCTCCCCCCTCCCCCCTCCCCAAATCAATTCCCTACAAAAGAAGAGAAACTGGGGCAACAAACACTTCCCATCACTATCTCTTTGATTTTCTGTCATCCTCTCCACTTATATATTTTCTACACTGGGCTCATCCCCCCAGTTCTAGGTTTCTGTTTTGTGTTGAACTTGCTTTTTTTCATATTGAAAAGATGCCTCTTCCTCCCCCCCCCAATAAACAGGAAATGAGGGGATAAAACCCTAAAAAAAAAAATAAAAATAAAATAAAATAAAAATATGCCCTCCCAAATCTACTCCATATTATCACTTCACACATACAGCCATAACATTTCTTATGAGCTCCAGTTTTGTATCACCACCTCCCTCAACTCACCATGTCCAAAACAGAACTCGATCTTTCCCTCAATCCTCTACCTTTCCCCATTTCATGGTTGCCCTCAGAGGTAGCACTAGCTTCCCAGTCACCCAGGATCACAGCTTCAGTGTCATTCTAAATTACTCTCCTTCACATTAACTACAACTATATAACCTAAGGCAAGACTTACTTGGTTGTCATTTGAAACCTGATTAAATCAGAATGAATATATTAAATAGCAATTGTTTCTGTTTTGATCAGAAACCTTGAGAATCTTACTTTGGTTTTTGATTAAGTAAAAGAGCCCATTCTCTGCTTCATTTCTTACTTAGCTTTAATCACAGATGGGGCATTTGAAAGTCAAACCAAACCCTGTTAAAGACCTTGACTTAAAAAGTTGAAGGGCTGCAAATGTATACAGGGCCATCTTCAGTCTTCTTGACCTATATGTGCCTACTGAATCCAGAGGAAACGTGAAGCTTGGTGTCTTTACAATGACTATTTTCCCTTCAAACTAATTCACTTACATGCCATGGCATCACCTTTCCAATGTCATGGTCCTCTTCAAGAATGAAGAACAAACAGAAACAATAACATATCTCATCTATAACAAAGTCTGATTATTTCTATCACCTAGCTGAAAGCAAATCCCCTTGGGGAATGTGATCATTGGGGAAAATGCACCCAAGTGCTCCTTGAGCAACTGCACCATTGTTCAAATTACACACTTTCAAACCTTGCTACTTTTCCTCAGAGTATTTTGGAACTTCTGTCCTCCCAGATAGAGTTGAAGGGTCCTAGGATCTCAGAGCTAGAAAAAGAAGAAACTTCAAAACCCATCTATTTTATGTGAGGAAATGGAAACCCCATAAGGTAAAGCAATCTAGACAGTCACACAGGTTTTGAAAATCAGAGTAGGAACTGGACAGAAGACCTCTGACTCACAAGACATTCCTCTTCAGAACCAAAACATTGTGTACAATAACAGTAACAATGTGTGACGATCCACTATGATTGCCTTAGCTCTTTTCAGTAATCCAAAAATCCAAAATAAATTCAAAAGATTCATGATAAAAAATGCTATCCATATCCCAAGTAAATACTGATGGAATCTCAATGCAAATAGTAGTACACTATTTTCATTTTGTGGGTGTGCTGGAAGAATTTCATGTGTGTTTTTTTTTTTCTCTTTTATTCTCTTTCTTCTTTTACAACATGATTAATGTGTAAATGTGTTTTGCATGACTATGTGTGTGTAATATAGCAAATTGCTCACCTTCTAAGGGAAGAAAGCAGAAGGAAGAGAAGGTAGAAAAATTTTTACAAAGTTTATCATTGAAGATTGTGTGTATGTACAATTAGAAAAATTGAAATGATATTAAACAAAAATTTAATACCCAATGTTCTTGTCACTGTGGGAGAGACAAGGAATAAAGAATTAACATGACTGATGGGCTTTCATTCCCCTGAATTCTTAGTAGAGATCCATTTCAGTGATGTGAAATGATCACACAACTCAGAGTCTTCTTGATGTGCTTCCCCACATGGATTTTTCTTTTGACTGCCTATATGATCGTGAACATTTGTGACATTATCATGAGCAAAAGATGGTTTTCCCTTCACAGGCCCTGCCATGTAAAATGAAAGTGGAGGATTGCACCATATTTAAAGTTGCTTGAGCTAAAGTCATGTGATTCTGTGAATATCCTCCAAGCCTGTTTAAAAATCATCCAAGAAAATAAGCTTCATAATCTTACATAACACCACCTTGCCCACAAAAATTATTGTCCCTCTTTATTGTTTCCAAAAATTAAATCTATCTTAAGAGGACATACTCTTAAGAGTGTGTTCAGAAGAGTCAGTCATAACATCATTGTTTTAGGTTCTGAAAAAGTCACAAGAATCACTACAATCTATTAGTTTTAATCAAGAAGGAATATGAATATGAGAAAGACCATGTACCTTGTTCAAGTCATACATCTAATAATAGCAAAACCAGAATTCAAACCCAAAGCTTCCTGGTACAAAGTCTGAGAGACTTCCCCCGCATTAAAAGTCCTGGGTATCTGTCCTTCCCGTCAATCCCCAGTAGCTTGAATGTCCTCAAAGCCACCTCTGTATCCTCTTGATATTTCTGTTAGAGAAAGCAGAATTGGAGAGGGCTTGGAGGTAAGACTCTATTCCAGGTCTTGAACCTTAAAGTAACTTGGCTCACCAACCTTCTTTTTTTTTAATGAATAGCATAGACATACTTACTAATATAATAATATGAGAATTGGCCAATGAAGCAAAATGCAAATTGTATTATTCAATGGATCAAAGGCCTGCCTTTGAACTTAGGACAGGAAAAACAGCCCACAATGGAGACTAAAGGCATTTGGGAGAAAGGTACTTGAAGACATTGGTATGATACTTTTACTCTGATGTGTATCTCAACTATTTACATCTCTGTGTAAATAATCAATATCCAGGCTTAATCATTTATATCTCAATAGATCATGATTGTTAGAAAAAGCTATATGAACATCAAAGAGTGTATTTTGTAGCAAATTTATAAGTATTGGAGATACACACACATGCATACACACACACACACACACACACACACACACACACACACATATATATATATATATATATATATATATATATATATATATAAAATTTGTCTCATCAATAAACTTTGAAGAGTTCATATCGAACTTCTCTCTGTCTAGGATCTGAATAACACACCCTTATTTCCTACTGGAGCTAGACTTCAACACAGAATAGTGCTTGAAATACCATCCATCCTCCTATATATATATATATATATATATATATATATATATATATATATATATATATATATATATATATATATATATATATATATATATATATATATATAAAGGATAACCCTTAATCCAGATAAGACACATCTCACATAGGGGCAAGTTTTTGTCTTACTATCTCCACAAAAAAGATGCTGTCTCAAGTCATTACTAACTCTTTTGTGTCACCTTCCATTACACATTGCTACACAGCGCCTACCTTTAGGGAAAGTTAAGTACAAACTTCAATGAATGAGTCAGTGTGATGCCAGAGAAACTGAGGCAAGATAAAGATTAAAGCGTTTTTCATATTTTATTTGAGAGGGAGAGATTGTCTGGGGCCAAAACAGGATCCACATTGACCCCAGCAGACTGAATGGGACTCAAGTCTCAAAGGATTCAGCAACAAGTAAAGAATTCCAGGGATTTTTATAGGGTCCAGCAATCAGGAGAGACAAAGGCAGGGGGGTGGGGGGAGGGGGAGGGAGGTTAAGAGTACTGGTGAGCAAGAATTTTCAGAAACGGATCATAAATTCAGTTCTGACAGGTTGGGGATGAGGAACATAAATTCTGATAACTTAGGAGGACCTAGGAGCCAGGATGTCTGAAATAAAAGATATGCTTACCTATCTCTAAATAACCTACCTACAATTTATAGCTCTATGGAATGCTAATGTTCAGGGCTAGTTATCTCTGTCCCAATTTATAACAGTTCTAATGGTCAGGAAGAGGAGTTGCAACCAGGGGATGGAGGTAGAACTATTTAAGGAAACTGAGGCAGGACAATTAAAGGAAACTGTGCCATAATATTAGTAAGTATTATAGACTCAACAGTATCAATTATTTCTAAGATCTATGATGCATAGAGAGAGAATAAAATGATTGAGTTGTCTATATCCTTTGAGCCAGAGACTTCATTTCACAGTCTATGAGATAAGGAAGTTATTGATAAGGAGAAAAAAAAATCAAAAATAAACCAAAATATTAACAGAAGCACATTTTTATGATAGCAAAGACTTGAAAAGAAAATAGATGCCTATATATTAATTTAAAAAACTGTGCCCATGAATGCTATGGAGTGTTATTGTACTGTCAGAAATAATTTGTCTCGAATGGGGAGAAACAAAGAAAAATCTATAGGAACAGATACAACAGTGCCCAAAAAAAGCAAAATACACAATAACAAACACTGCAAATGAAAGAACAGCCAATTGCTTTAAAAAAAATCAAAATTTTGGAAGTGGAAATCTTCAACGTAAAGAAGATCCAACTCACTTCCAGTTGATCAATGATGGATAGAGGTAGCTACACCCAGAGAAGGAACACTGGGAAGTGAATGTAAATTGTTAGCACTACTGTCTGTCTGCCCAGGTTACTTCTACCTTCGGAATCTAATGCTTATTGTGCAACAAGAAAATGGTATTTACACACATGTATTGTATCTACGTTATATTGTAACACATGTAAAATGTATGGAATGCCTGTCATCAGGGGGAGGGAGTAGAGGGAGGGGGGGCATAATTTGGAAAAATGAATACAAGGGATAATATTATAAAAAAAATAAAAAAATAAAAAATTAAAAAAATAAAAATTTGAAGTAATGAAACTAAAAATATCAAATATGACTCTAAGGAAAAGTTATGATAAGTAACAACTCCAAATCATCTTTCATGGATAGGAAGTCCTCTGGTATCATGTATAATACATTGTATATATTTTCAGACTTTATCAATATATCTACCACTTTTGCAACTTTTTTTTCTTACCAAAATTTATTATATAGGATGGCCCTCTAAGAATGGAAGGATAATTATACTGCAGTTAAATACAATCATGAAGAGAGTACCATTTTAAATTATTTTTATAATTGTAAAAGAGAAAAGGAAAAGAAATAAAAGTTTTAGAAAAGTATATTCCTTACAATAATTCTATGATGTAGGTAGGTAATAAATATAATATTTTCTAAATTGCATAAAGAAACTGAGCCCCTGGTTGTCTCTCATTTTAATCTTTGTTAGATATCTGGAAATTCGGAGTTGAGGATTGGAAGCAAGGGGGGTGTAGAGTAGGCATGTCAAGTGACTGGTTAAAGCCCTGGAGCCCTGAAACCCAACTTCCTCATAGGAAAAATAATTAATCAATTGAGATGAATATAATGATCACTTTTCTGTTATAATTCTAAATTGTTGTCTGGAATGGTAGTGTGTGAGACAGTAGAAGCCACAGATACAATCAGAGAATTTTCAAGTAAAAAAGGCAAAAAGAAAGTTGTTACAATCTCAGGAGAAAGGACAACTCCTAATGGGCAAGGTGTCAGTAGAGGAGTGCAAAGCACAAACTGCAAAACACAAGATTATAAAGAAGCCTAATGCAGAAGCTTCCATGCCCCAACCCCTGACTTTTTCTCCCATTGTCTGGGGACTCCAGGTTTACACTCTATACATGGAACTCAATCCAAGGAACAAAAGGATACTAGGAAATAACAAACTCTCTATGCATCAAGTAATTAAATGCTAATCAAGAGGAGGGGAAATGTTTATCCAAAACAATGGAACATCTGCAGTTTTTTAGCTATAGCTCATCTTGTTATTGAAAAGTCTCAAGTCACAATTTGGGCAAAGGTCAAGACCACACACATTCCTATGAGAGGTCTTCACTCAGTTTAACCCATTCAGTAAGGACAAATCATATCTCCATCAACAATGTATTTGTGTGTTTTTTGACAAAACCATTTAAATTGTAATAATGCCCATTGTTTACTTTAAAGTTTAAAACTCTCTCCTTTCTCCCTTCCCCAATTTTTCATTTTTTAATCCAGCAGCATTATAAGTGATAATTTTATATTAAATTCATATTTAATATAAATTAATTTATAAATTATTTTTCATTTATGAATTAAATTTATAAATAATAATTTATGCTATTAATTGTTATTAACAATAATTTAAATTAAATAATTAATTTAATTAATAATTATTTATTAATTGTTTATTAATTATTTAATTAATTTAAATACTAATTTATGGTATTATGTATTATATAATATATATATAATATATATAATCCATATATAAATATTTTTATTTTTAAAAATAGGATGAATAATACACATTAAAATGCATATAGATATATAATCCTGCACAACAAAATTCCACATTAGCTATGTCCAAAAAGAGGGGAGTGAAATGAAGAGAAAGAGAAGAAAATATGTTTCAATCTATCCTCCAGATGATTAGTTCTCTTACTGAAGGATGATAGAAGAATGTTTGGTCACTGGATCAATCAGATTTACTATGTCTTTCAACACTGATTTTTTTTTTTATCGTTATGGTATAAAATGTTGTCCTAATTTTTTTCACTTCACTTTGTACCAGAACATAAAAGTCTTACCAAGCTTTTCTGAAATCATCCCCTCCATTTCTTTTAGCACAACAGAATTTGATCACACTGTTATACCATAACTGGTCAAGTCACTCTTCAATTGATAGGCATAGCTTCATTTTACAAATCTTTGTCACTATAAGAAAAAGCTGATTTAAAAACACATATTTGCATACTTTTATGTACATTTCACTCGTGTCATTTTGTTCTTTCTTCTTTTGAGGAATACTAGTATCACTGGGACAAAGGAATATAATTTAATAGTATTTTGCATAGAGATCCAAATTTCTTTCCAGAGCGATTGGACAAGCTCATAAGCTCCACCAACTCTACATTAGTGTTCCTATTATTCTACATTCCCTTTAACCTTTGCTATTTTCCTTTTTTATTTTTTGGTCATTTTAGGCAATATTATGGGTGTGAACTGCTAGCTCTGAATTATTTCAATGTACATTTTTCTTATTTAGAGAATTTGTCATATGGTTATTGAAAGTTTGGATTTCTACCTCTGAAAATTGCCTGTTTTTAGCCTTTCACCCTTAATCTATTAGGAAATGGCTCCTTTTCTTATATATCTTATTGAGTTCTCTATATACTTTAGAAACAAGTCTTTTCTTACAGGAAGCAGTTGCAAAAAATATTTTCCCAGTTCTCTGATATTCTTTTCATTTCAGCTGCATTGATTTTATTTGTGCAAAAAATGTTTTAATTTTAGGCAATCAAAATTAGGCATTTTACATGTTGTGAACCTATCTATCTCTTGTTTCTTCATAAACTGTTCCCCTATGTGTGAATCTGACAAGTACTCCCTTTCATGTTCCATTAATTTCCTTAAGATAGCAACGGTTATATCTAAATCATGTGCCCATTTTGAACCTATTTAGTGTATAGAGTGAGGTGTTGATCTATGTTACTCTGCTTTCTCTTTTTTGTCTAATAGCAAGTTCTTGCAGTAGCTGGGATTTGGAGATTTATCTAACACAAGGTGACTGTGCTCAATTAATTATGTATTTTGTATAACTAATTTATTTCACTGATGCACTTCTTACCCATTATCAAATTATTGTGACAATTACAACTCTATAATATAATTTCAGATCTAATGCTGTTAGACCCCATTATTTGCCTTGTTTTTTCATTGCTTCCCATGGTATTATTGATCTTTTGCTCCTCCAGATGAATCTTGTTATTTATTTCTAGCTTTAAAATGTAATTCTCAAATAGTTTGATTGGCATGACACTGTTTGAGTAAATTAATTTAGATTAAGTTCTTTTTACTATATTGTAGCATAGCCTGTTCATGAATAATTAGTATTTCTTCAATTATTTACATCTATCTTAACTTGTGTGAAAAATGCTTTGTAATTCTAGTCATATGAGTAGATATATTTCTTGTGTGTATGTGTCTCGACTGGTAGACTCCCAACTATTTAAACCTGTCTGAAGTTATTTCCCGGTCTGTTCCTATTGGATTTTAAAGATAATATTCAAAAATGCTGAGGATTTGGATGAATTTGTTTATAGACTTCATATTTACTGAATTTCTTATTCAGATTAGTTTATTAGTTGACTTTCAAGGATATTCTAAGTAAGTTATCATGTCATCTGCAAAAAGTAATAGTTGTTTTCTTGCTTTATATGCTTATTGCTTTAATTTCCTTTTTTGTCATATCTGTACAAATATTATTTCTAGTAGAATATTAAAGTATAATGATGAAAACAGAAATTTTGCCTCAACCCTGACCTGATGGAAAGGCTTCCAGATTTTTTGTTCTTCAGTTTTGTCCAACTCTTTGTGACTCTATTTGGGGTTTTCTTGGCAAATATATTCGAGTGATTATTATTGCTTACTCCAGTTCGTTTTTAAAGAGAAAAGTAGGGGGAACAAAATCAGGTGACTTGCCCAGAGTTACATAGCTAATAAGTGTCTAAGAATGATTTCAACATTTCTTCCATGCTTCACTCCATCTTTCCTGTTCCCTTTCTCCATATGTATCATACTCTAGACTTCAGATGCTTTTAAATTTATTTTTTGAAGGCTGCACCATCCTGAAATATCTTGAGGTTTTACTACCTAGATTTCTTTCTTTCTTAAGGGCCATGCCTTAAACCCATATCCCTCTGACTCATTGATTGGCCAATAATGAATCCCAGCTCAAGCCCCTAGTGAACATTGCTTGGGTCCTGATTGACTCAGGGTGAATATAAAGAGAAAGCATTTCTTTTTTGGCCAGAAACACTGAAAACCTTCCCCTCCCAGGTTTACCCTCTTTATTTACCTTTATTTTTGACTAGGTGAAAGAGTCCATACTTTGAAGCAATCCCAATCTAGCTTTAATCAGTCAAACTGAGACCTGTTAAAGACTTTAGCTTATTTGGAGTCTGAATATTAGGTGGAAAAGCCTAACCACTCACCCTATATTCATCTTAGAATAGTATTGTTAAAAATATACCATTAAAAAAATAAAAGAAGCTTTATGTAATTTCTTCTTTTAAAAATAAATAGAAAAGGAAAGCTCATAAAATAAAAGACATTTGCTTAAAAGGATCAAGTTCTCTAACTGCATCCAAAGCCAACTCCAGTTCTCCTGATCTAATTTCTGGCCACAAGATTCAGGTGGTTCTGGAAGAAAAAGTGAGGCAGATGACCTTGCAAAGCTTTCCATCACTTAAACCTAATTCACTTGAATGTCATGGCATTATGCCTTTTATTTCATGGTTCTCTTCAAGAATGAAAGACAAACAATGATATTAAAATGGTCATGTAGTTTTCTTTTTTCTACTTTCCCCATCTCTAGATGGATATCATTAGACATAGACAGATGGAAAAATAATGCAATAGATATAAAATTATTCTACAAATACTTCTATTTATGATTTCTTTCTCAGACAAACTTTAGAATTATTTTCTAGATCTGACATGAATTGGAAATCATCTTACCTAGAGTCAGAGAGTTGGACAAATTGAACTTCTAAAGCCCACTTTCCAGGAAGAAACCAGGAGGTCTCTGTATGTCCTTGGGAGAGGGTTCTAGCACTATAATAATGCCAAATGAGTAGGAAGTCTTCCTTATCCACTGAGACATACGTGCTAATATAATAATATAATTTAATTAATATTAATATAATATATATAAATATGTAGATATTTATATATAATTTTAATATAATTTAAATTAATATTAATAACACAATTTGAGAATAATCAGACTCCCTGAAAAATGAGAGGAAAAAAAGAGCCTGGACACTATTTTCCAGGAAAGTATCAAAGAGAACTCCCCAGACGTTTTAGAAACAGAAGGTAAAATAGACATTGAAAAAATTCATCAATCACCCACTGAAAGGGACCCTAAAATCAAAACGCCAAGAAATATATTGGCCAAGTTCAAGAATCATCAGACGAAGGAAAAAATACTGGAAGCTGCCAGAAAAAAGCAATTCAGATATAGAGGAGCCACAATAAGGATAATCCAGGATCTAGCAGCATCCACATTATAAGAATTAAGGGCCTGGAACATGATATTCCGAAAGGCTAAGGAACTTGGTATGCAGCCAAGAATAACTTACCCATCAAACATGAGCATTGTTTTCCAGGGAAGAAGATGGACATTTAACAAAATAAATGAATTCCTTCTATTCTTGGTGAAAAAACCAGACCTACACAAAATGTTTGATCTTCAAATACAGAACTCAAGAGATTTCTAAACAGGTAAAAAGAAATCTTGAGAACTACATTTCTGCCATAAATATATGTACAGAACACATGTATAATTTGTCCTAGAGGTGGAAAGGAAATTATATCATAAAAAAGGGTAAAGTGGTGGTACTACATCTTATAAAGAGGCAAAGGTAACCTCTTATATCCAAGAGAAAGAAAGGAGGGAGATAAACATAGTATGTATCAATAGACATATTCTATTTATGGTGAAACTTCTTCCACTTCATTGAAAAGTGAGAGGGAAGGAGTAAGCTAAGGGGAAGGGAATACATAAATTGTGAGGAAAAGGGGTAAAATAAGGGGAGGAACTTTAAGGTGGGGGAGGGATACTAAAAGGGGAGGGCAAGTGGTGTTCACAAATTTAATAGTGGGTAGGGAGGTAAGAGGGAAGGAAAGGAGAAAAGCATAAGCAGGGGTTAACAGCAAGCAATATAGAATTAGTCATTCTAACCATAAATGTGAATGGGGTAAACTCCCTCATAAAGAGGAAGCAGTTAGCAGACTGGATTAAAAGTCAGAATCCTACCATATGTTGTTTACAGGAAACACACCTGAAACAAGGTGATACATTCAAACTAAAAGTAAAAGGGTGGAGCAGAATCTACTATGCTTCAGGTAAAGCCAAAAAAGTAGGGGTAGCCATCCTCATCTCAAATCAAGCATAAACAAAAATTGATCTAAATAAAATAGATAAGGAAAGGCCTTATATCCTGCTAAAGGGTAGCATCAATAATGAAGCAGTATCAATATTAAACATATATGCACCATGTGGTGCAGCATCTAAATTCTTAAAAGAGAAATTAAGAGAGCTGCAAGAAGAAATAAGACAGCAAAACTATAATAGTGGGAGATCTCAACCTTGCACTCTCAGAATTAGATAAACCACAAAATAAATAAGAAAGAAGTCAAAGAGGTAAATAGAATACTAGAAAAATGTGATATGATAGATCTTTGGCGAAAGCTAAATGGAAACAGAAAGGAGTATACTTTCTTCTCAGCAGTTCATGGAATCTATACAAAAATTGATCCTAAACTAGGGCATAAAAACCTCAAAATCAAATGAAGTAAGGCAGAAATAGTAAATGCATCCTTTTCAGACCACAATGCAATCAAAATTACATTTAATAAAAAGCCAGGGAAAATAGACCAAAAAATAATTGGAAACTAAATTATTTTATACTAAAGAATGATTGGGTAAAACAGCAAATCATAGACATAATTAATAACTTCACCCAAGAAAATGACAATAATGACACATCATGCCAAAATGTGTGGGATAAAGCCAAAGCAGTAATAAGGGGAAGTTGTATATCTCTAGAGGCCTACTTGCATGAAATAGAGAAAGAGAGGGTCAATGAATTGGGCTTACAACAAAAACTGCTAGAAAAGGAACAAATGAAAACCCCCCAGACAAACACGAAACTTGAAATTCTAAAAAGAAAAGGTGAGATTAATAAAATTTAAAGTAAAAAAACTATTGAATTAATGAATAAAACAAAGAGTTAGTTCTATGAAAAAACTAACAAAATAGACAAACCGTTAGTAAACCTGATTAAAAAAAGGAAAGAGAAAAGCAAATTGTTAGTCTTGAAAATGAAAAGGGAGAACTCACCACTAATGGAGAGGAAATTAGAACAATACGTAGGAGCTACTTTGCTCAACTTTATGCCAATAAATTCGATAACTTAAATGAAATGGAGGAATACCTTCAAAAATATAGCTTGCCCAGATTAACAGAGGAAGAAGTAAGTAATCTAAATAGTCCCATCTCTGAAAAAGAAATAGAACAAGCTATTAACCAACTCCCTAAGAAAAAATCCCCAGGACCACATGGATTTACATGTGAATTCTACCAAACATTGAAAGAACAACTAACTCCAATGCTATATAAACTATTTGAAAAAAGTTATTGAAGAAGTCCTACCAAATTCCTTTTATGAAACAGACATGATACTGATACCTAAACCAGGTAGACTGAAAATTGAGAAAAACTATAGACCAATCTCCTTAATGAATATTGATTCTAAAATCTTATATAAGATATTAGAAAAAAGACTTCAGAAAATCATCCCCAGGATAATACACTATGATCAAGGAGGATTTATACCAGGAATGCAGGGCTGGTTTAATATTAGGAAAACTATTAGTATAATTGGGCTGGTTTAATATTAGGAAAACTATTAGTATAATTGACCAAATTAATAATCAGATTAATAAAAACCATATGATCATCTCAATAGATACAGAAAAAGCATTTGATAAAATCCAACATCCATACCTACTAAAAACGCTTGAGAATATAGAAATAAATGGACTATTCTTTAAAATAATAATGAGCATATATTTAAAATCATCAGTAAGCATCACATGTAATGGAGATAAACTGGAACCTTTCCCTGTAAGATCAGGAATGAAACAAGGTTATCCACTATCACCATTGCTATTCAATATAGTACTAGAAACACTAGCCTCGGCAATAAGAGCCAAGAAAGAGATTCAAAGAATTAGAGTACAAAATGAGGAAATCAAACTATCACTCTTTGCAGGTGACATGATGGTATACGTAGACAACCCCAAAGACTCTGCTAAAAAGCTATTTGAAATAATTCAGAATTTTAGCAAAGTGGCTGGATACAAAATAAATCCACATAAATCCTCAGCATTTTTATACATTACCAATACAATCCAACAGCAAGAGATACAAAGAGAAATTCCATTCAAAATAACTGTTGATATAAAATATTTGGGAATATATCTACCAAAGGAAAGTCAGGAACTATATGAGCAAAATTATGAAACACTTGCCACAAAAATAAAGTCATATTTAAATAACTGGAAAGACATTAAGTCATCTTGGATAGGCCAAGCGAATATAATTAAGATGACAATACTCCCTAAACTAATCTATTTATTTAGTGCTATACCAATCAGACTCCCAAGAAACTATTTTAATGACCTAGAAAAAATCACAACAGAATTCATATGGAACAACAAAAGGTCGAGAATTTCAAGGGAAGTAATGAAAAAAAAATTAAGTGAAGGTGGTCTAGCTGTACCAGATCAAGAACTATATTATAAAGCAACAGTCACCAAAACCATTTGGTATTGGCTAAGAAATAGACTAGTTGATCAGTGACATAGGTTAGGTTCACAGGGCAATATAGTGAATAAAAATAGCAATCTAGTGTTAAACAAACCCAAAGATCCCAACAATAAGAATTCATTATTTGACAAAAACTGCTGGGAAAACTGGAAATTAGTATGGCAGAAACTAGGCATGGACCCACATTTAACACCACATACGAAGATAAGATCAAAATGGGTCCAAGATTTAGGCATTAAGCATGAAATCATAAATAAACTGGAGGAACATGGGATAGTCCACCTCTCAGACTTGTGGAGGAGGAAGGAGTTTGTGTCCAAGGGAGAACTAGAGACCATTATTGATCACAAAATAGAAAATTTTGATTGCACCAAATTAAAAAGTTTCTGTGTAATGTGCCCTCCTGGCAGTTACAATTACTAGTCTGCCCTAGGGTAGTACATTTGACCACTGTCCTTTGCACTGTCAACTCTATCTGGCTCACCTCCTCTGAGGCCTTCAAATGTCTCTGGCCACGATCTCTTGAATCTATAGCTTAATAACCAGTAGTGCACTCAAGAACAGCCATGTATAATCTTAAAAGCCTTTATTACACCTACTCACATAATGCCCTGACTTGATGCCCTGACTTGTTGGTTCCCGAGTGAACACCTGGTCAGAAGACCCACGTATTCACTACCAAAATCCTTACCTCTTCTGGCTGCCCATCTTGGCTTGGCCACCCAGGCTCAGGAGCCAGGGTAAAGAGCACGAGGTTAAAGAGAGCGACTGCTGCCTGCAGTGGGCTTATAAAGGGCCTGTGAGGTCACACACACAGCCAATCAGAGAGAGAGTCACCCATTACGAAGCTGTCTCAACGTGGCCAAGATCCCATCTACAAGGCAGTCCTAATATCTACAGAAATTACTTCTGGGCCTTAATCTCCCGATGAGCTGTGGTGCCACCCATTTAAAGGGCTCTTATATTTCTGCACAAACAAAACTAATGTAAACAAGATTAGAAGGGAAGTAACAAATTGGGAAAACATTTTTACAGTTAAAGGTTCGGATAAAGGCGTCATTTCTAAAATATACAGAGAATTGACTTTAATGTATAAGAAATCAAGCCATTCTCCAATTGATAAATGGTCAAAGGATTTGAACAGACAATTTTCAGATGATGACATTAAAACTATTTCCACTCATATGAAAGAGTGTTCCAAATCACTATTGATCAGAGAAATGCAAATTAAGACAACTCTGAGATATCATTACACACCTGTCAGATTGGCTAAGATGACAGGAACAAATAACGATGAATGTTGGAGGGGCTGTGGGAAAACTGGGACACTGATGCATTGTTGGTGGAGTTGTGAAAGAATCCAACCATTCTGGAGAGCAATCTGGAATTATGCCCAAAAAGTTATCAAAATGTGCATACCCTTTGACCCAGCAGTACTACTCCTGGGCTTATATCCCAAGGAAATACTAAAGAAGGGAAAGGGACCTGTATGTGCCAAAATATTTGTGGCAGCCCTTTGTGTAGTGGCTAGAAACTGGAAAATGAATGGATGTCCATCAATTGGAGAATGGTTGGGTAAATTATGGTATATGAATGCTATGGAATATTATTGTTCTGTAAGAAATGACCAATAGGAGGTATACAGAGAGGCTTGGAGACACTTGCATGAACTGATGCTGAGTGAAACAAGTAGAACTAGAGAATCATTATACACTTCAACAATGATACTTGTATGAGGATGTATTCTGATGGAAGTGGATATCTTCAACATAGAGAAGAGCTAATCCAATTCCAATTGATCAATGATGGACAGAATCAGCTACATACAGAAAAGGAACACTGGGAAATGAGTGTAAATTGTGAGCATTTTTTTGTTTTTGTTTTTCTTCCAGATTATTTTTACCTTCCGAATACAATTCTTCCTTTGCAACATCAACAACAAAATTCGGTTCTGCACATATATGTTGTACCTGGGATATACTATAACATATTTAATATGTATGGGAATGCCTGCCATCTAGGGGAGGTGGTGGAGGGAAGGAGGGGAAAAATTCAGAACAGAAGGGAGTACAATGTTGTAAAAGAAAAAAATTACCTAAATTTGGACAAAGCCATAAGTAAACACATGGTGCACAAGATGAGAATTGCTCTAAGTGCTGCCCATGACCTCTGCCAAAAAATTAGGCATCTACTCCTAACAATGTTTGTTGATTTAGCAAATGACAGTAGGCAGAAATAAGAGAAAGGGATTAGGTAGTTTGCAGAAGAAGGTTAATTGCCGCTCTCAACTTCCACTGGATTCTGACATCTTTATAAGTACCTTGGTAGAAAGGTGCTTCATCAACACTTCTCCCTTCTCCACAAGAAACCTCTCCATATTCTTCAGCAAAATGAAGTTCTCCATTTTTCTCCTCCTGACTGCTCTAGCTGGAATCCTGATGGGAGCTGGTGAGTTTGGTCATTTCCCAGTCCCACCTTCAGCAGAAGTCTAAAACACCAAAGAGGGCCTGAGACCAATTTTTCCAGATTCCCACTTCACAGAATAAGACAGTTACCCTTCCTGGAGTCATGTTAACCTTCTCTAAGACCAATCACTCATCCATAGGAAGAGAATTCCAAATATGGTTCAATTGTTTTGACCTGTGTCTGATACTGTGACACCATAATGGGGTTTTCTTGTTACACATATTCAAGTGGTTTGTAATTTCCTTTTATGTCTTATTTTATACTTGAGGATACTAAGGCAAAAAGAATTAAATGACTTACCAAAGTTGTCACATAGCTAATAATTACCTACCTGATGCTAGATATCTAGATATCCAGATATCTAAAAGATAAATCTTCCTGACTCCAAACCTTTCATTCTATACACTGTGCCACCTTTAAAAGAAAAAGTATCATTTTAGAAAAAAGCCTTAAATTTGTACATTTTTAAGAATTGCATTAGACTTAATTATGAAATATATATTTGAAATCAAGGGCATATACTTTATTGATCTCTAATTATGAGTGACTCTATTATATACTGAAATATATATTTTAACTGATACCAGAGAACTTTTGTATTTACTTCTTCTCTGCTGGGTTGTCCATTTCTTGATTTTACATATTAAAACTACTATCAAAAGGCCAAAAATTAATCATTCCTTGTATCCTGAAGACTCTTGGTGAGTCATTCCATTATTGACTCCAATAAATATGTCAGGATAAAGATTTTATGAGTTATGCTAGTGGTCCTTTTGAAGAAGACGCCCAACCAAACCTTGAAAGGAAATATTTGCTAAATTGTGCATCAAGAGTTACACTAGGTGAGTGGAGATGCTGAATAATAACAAGAACACAGTAAGGGCCAAGAACTGAGAAGGGACTCACTTCCTAGGAGCTCTCCACTTACCAGGATGAAATTTGTTTTTTCTAATACTATGTGTTCACCTCATATCTCTGTGCCACATTTTGGCAATTCTTACACAAGTTCAATTTTTTTCATTATTATTGTTTCTATTATGCTAATCTGTGATCAGTGATCTTTGATGTAGCTATTATATTTGATTTTGGGAGCCACAAACTGTACCCATATAAGAAATGTTGTTTGTGTTCTGACTACCCCACCATACATTTGTTCACCACCTCTCTCCCCATTCGTGCTCCTCTATATTCTAGGTTACACAACAATATGGAAATCAGCTTCATTAGTAAGTCTACAATGAACTCTTTGTGTTAAAGTAAAAGGAAGTATGCATCTATGAGGCAAAAATTTTTGTTAACTTATTTATTTAAATTGAACAGTCAGCCCAACTTTCAGCACCTACTACTCTGATCAGTCAGCAGCCATCAACATGGAAGCAAGACCCTCCACAACTAAAAAGATCACAATTTCCTGAAAGCTCAGATAATAGTTAGCCATTTTTAGCAATAAAGTATTTCAATGAGGCAGATAGGAGGTGCCATAGGCATAGAGTGCCAGGTTCAGAGTCAGGAAGATTCATTTTCCAGAGTTCAAATCTGACGTCATATTATTTGTATGATCCTGAGAAAGTCACTTAATCTTGTTTGCCTCAGTTTCCTCATCTATAGAATGGAGTAAAGAAGGAAATGGCAAACCACCGCACTTTCTTTGCCATGAAAACACCAGATTGTGACAAAAAGTCAAATCTGAATGACAAAATTTTAAATTAAGATTTTAAATTTTTTAGAGTTCTTAAGGATACAAATATTCATTTTATACTATTTAACCAATGGGGTGTCTGAATTTTTAAAAAGTTGCTTAGATACAGTCATTAGTAGGCAAAAATTCTGTCCAGGGTCTTCTTAATGCAAATGTAGCTTGACTATAGTTCCATTTATATAAGTAAACCTGACTTGTAAAGATTTCAGTTTCATTCTTCTAAAAAGTTACCAAATGGGAAAACAACTCCAAGAACATTGGACCTATTTCTTTTTTATTATTATTGTTTCATTTTTCTGGTTATACATATATATGTAGCATATATAAACTGTTTTGATACACATTTCTTTTTTTTTTTTTTTTTTTAATTTTTTTTTATTATATATATATATATATTTTATAATATTATCCCTTGTATTCATTTTTCCAAATTACCCCCCTCCCTTATTCCCTCCCCCCGACGACAGGCAATACCATACATTTTACATGTGTTACAATATAGTCTAAGTACAATACATGTGTGTGAATATCATTTTCTTGTTGCACAATAAACATTAGAATCCGAAGGTACATGCAACCTGGGCAGACAGATATTAGTGCTAACAATTTACATTCACTTCCCAGTGTTTCTTCTCTGGGTGTTGATACACATTTCTTTATGAAGCATTTTGGGAGAGAAAAAACAGAACAAAAGGGAAAAAGCATGAGAGGGAAATAAAAGAACATAACATGTGTTGATTCACATTCAATCTCCATAGTTATCTTTCTAGAGACTGATGATGTTTTCTATCTAAATTTTATTAGGATAGCCTTGAGTACATTTTTTAGACTTGATACTGTTGTAGATTTCATAGACAAAACTATAGTGTTATATAATTTTTATGTGCACTGGGAAGCCAAAAAACCTATATGATTCACTTTATTGTTATGGTCTAGAACTGCACCTTCAGTATGCCCGAGGTATACCTGCCCTGCCCTGCCTTGCCTACAAAGGATATAAGCCTTTCTCTGGAATAACAAACTGCTGCTCTGTCCAAGAAGTTGCCTCCTTATTGAACAAGACCCCAAAATCCATGCAGTAGGGAGTGATTTGTAATTACTCTTTACAACCTAGCTACTACCCAGATATCTTTCATTCCCTAAGGGAGGGAGAATCTGAGTACCTCAATGTGTAAAATTGACTGTAGAGCTGGACAGGATTCTGAAGCAGCCCCACAGGAGACTACTGCAGGGAGCGATGCCCCACAGGTGACCACTGCAGGGAGCGATGCCCCATAGACTACTGCAGCCTCAACAAAGTCAACAAAATCTGATACTGAGTATCTACTTCTGACCCAAGCAGCTCCCCCTGTTCCTTTGCCTCTGGATATGGGCATAAACTTACTCAGAATCACAAATGATCTTTGGGTGGAGGGAGGGAAGCAGGCCCTTTGGTTTCATAAAACATCCTTCTTATGTCTTGAGTATTTAGAGGGGCAGGGAAAGGCAGCAGGTTCACTCCACTTGGAGTCAGGAAACCCGTTTTCTAATTCCACACTTGCTAGTTGAGGGAGGTTGGAGATATTATTTAATTTTTCTGAGTCTCAGTTTCCTCATCTTAAAAAGAAATAAATAGGATGAGTTGGGAGGGAAATCTATAGAGATCCTTTCCATTAAAAGCTTTGCTCCTACTGGAGGTGGGGCCATGAGGAGAAAGTTTGGGGGATTTCTATCATCTATGTATGGATTGTTCTACCAACACAGCAACAACTATTTCAGATGCAGGAATAGCTGAAGAAATCATAAAGAGAATAAAGGAGATTAGTGGTGAGTATGTGCAACGGGGCCCCAGAATCAATCCCTACATGATCTCCTTCCTGGGCTGTAACCTTCATGTCTAACCACAAAAATGAATAGGCCATTCTCCAAACCTAAGCAAAAGATGTGAAACTATTTTGGAAGCTGAGGGTAGATAAGCCTTTTCTTTTTGGTACAGTGCATAACACTGAACTTTCTAACATGCCCAAGGTCAGACAGGAAAAAAACATTCATTAATCAGGTCAAATATGCCAGGCTCTGGGCTACACACTGGAGATAGGATGAAAGGCAAAAAAAGTCTCTGCCCTTAAGAAGCCTATATAAGCAGGAAATGCAATATACATTCTAGATGAATACAAAATATAAAGAAAGACTATATGACAACAACCTGGAAAGGACAAAGAATTGGGAAGAGCAGGTAATGACTCCTACAGAGGCAGGGCTTGAACTGAGTCCAGAAAGAATACTGGGAACAGGACAGAGCATTCTGACCAAAGAAAGTGTCCAGCACAAAGACAAAGGGATGGAAGATGGAATAAGTCCCTTCCTGACCTAAAATTATTCTTTGAATCTTTTTTCCTTTTTGCAGTTTAACCTGCAAAGCAGGAAAACAAACATCAGGAAAAAGAAGTCTCCCCTAGGTCCAAGTGATGCACGGCTCCTTTAACAGTCAACATTTTTTGAAGGAACTTGGCTGAGTTTCTGCAAAACATTTGAGGGGAAAAATCGGCAGGTTGGCCAACCTCCTACCTCACAGTCTTTTCTGGCTTACAGCCCACCTCCCCCTTCCTCAGTCCTTAGGATTTAATCAGATTGGTGTTCAAATATATTTTTTAGAAGGACAGATGTTTTCTTATAGGCAGGGGAGTCACCCAAAAGATGTGACAGTTTACATACTGGGTCTGTTGAGACACATGGAAGAACTTCTAATCCATAATGAGCATTCAGGTGACCAACACAAAAGCAGAAGAAGAAATACCTAGTATGAGGAACAGCAAGTACACCAGGGCCCTTCCAGGTCTAAAATTATTCTTTGAATCTCTTTTGTTGCTGAAGTTAAATCTGCAAAACAGGAGGAAATGTCTGTCAGGCCCTGCTATGGCCACCTTGCATCATTCTGAAAGTAGCTGAAAGCCCTGCCCCTAACACTAGGCACAGGGTGGTATAGGAGCATGGTTGGTCCCTGTGAAACAGAAAGTCTGGGGTGACCAGGGAGCCCTGGATACCTCACCTGCACATTGCAGCCATGACCCCTTTCCATTTTCCCTCTTTCCAGACAAATTCATTCAAGCAGTTAGTGAATCATCTGGCTGAGAGGAAGGAAGATAATAACCTATTGGAAGCATTTCTTAAAAGGATTCCTGAAAGTAAATGATTAGAAATAGATTTTCACAAAGCTAAATTGTTACACCAGATCATCAAACCTGCTTCTTCTCTTGTATCTTAACTGAAGAATCTGTAAGGAGGAAAAGACCATTAACAGAGGACGAAGTGGGCATTATCAGCAACCAGGAGGGAAAATTTTATAGAAATCCCTGACCTTCTCCAAGCCATTCAAATGCTATGTGCACCATGAGTTATTGACCTCCTTCACACCCACACAAATGCACACATATAACAGACACAGACACAAATAAATTTGGAAAAAGACACCTATGTGCATCCACAAGGTGGCAGATAAACAAAAAGATAGTAACTAACATTTTTAATATAGTTTAATTCTTCTAAAGTCTATGCAGATACCCTTCAAATCTCAAATAGAAAGTTTAGTCCTGGGAGAACCATCCAAAAAGATTTTCGTTTGTCTCTCACTAAAAAGAGAAACAGCAGAGAAAGAGAAAAAAGTGAGGGAGAAAGAAAAAAAAGGAAAGAAAGGGAACACAGGCGATGGTTCTGATAAAATCCAAAAACCATAGAGAAACATGAGCATTAAAAGTCATTTAGGTGTAACAAAAAAAGTACCCTGACCCTCACTTCCTCAAGACCAGATATGTTACATTTTACTTCCCTCCCAATTCTCCATTTTCTTATGAGGATTAGGGGTATCTAGCCTCTTTGCAAATGGCTCCAACTATTTAGAATTTTGGTGTTCCCAAGTATGTGGAATCCCTTAAAGCCCAGTTCCTTCTAGCCACTAACAGACAAATGTGATTTATTTCTCCAAGAAATTATCCCTTCAGAAATACAATTACAAAAATACAATCTTACTCCTCAAACACATGCAAGACATAATCCTCCCTTTTCACCCCCTATCACCTCATATTCTGGAAAGGAAAACAGACTTATCCTTTAACTCCATTAGTGTAGAGCCTAGTCCCAGGTTCCAAGGAAAAGGGCCAGAGCAGTCCCAGGTTCCAGGCTCAGATACTCCTACTTCTCTGAATTTCTTTTCCAGGCTGCCAGTAACATCTCACCTAGAACTCTGGCTCCAACCATGACTTGAACTTTGAGCACCAGTGGTATTCACTTTCAGGACTTAAAACTGAGAAGGATAAATGGAATAGAACATAAACAAACAGCTCCAGGCCCATTTCTCTGAGCTAAGGAAGAAGAGAATAAGACAAGGAAATCCTTTCCCTTTCACTGGTTCAATGTATGATCACTAACATACAGCTAAGGTGTGCCTGTCACCCTAAGGATGTAGAAGGAAAGGGAAAATGCACCATACAACAAGCGGCCATTTAAAGAAGGTTACCTTGCCACCAGTGGTACAGGAAGCATCCATTTCAGGTGATCTGGGATGGCCAAAAAAGCCTACTCACATAGAGAACCTCAGAATTTCAGAGACCTTCAGAAAGATTCTGATTCAGCCCATGTTTAAAGAAGAACTCCCATTATAACCTCATTGAGGAGTAAACATAAACTTTACCTGTAGAATTCCAAGGATGGGCAACTCAATGTTCATTCTGCTGTGCATTCAACAAGCTTTTCCCTAGTCCCTACCTTTGACAAGCAATGCACTAGGTGTATATGCACTCTAGATAAGACATAGGTCATTGCTTTCAGAAATTTATAGTCTAATAATGAAAGGGGAGGATGGAGAAAAGACACCACCACAGTTAACTACATAACACATAGAGGGAGTCTTTCTCAAACCTCAGCTAGGAATAAGAGGAAGTAAATGTATACAGTAGTAAAAGAATGGGAAAAGCAAAGATAACCCAAGAACAGGAAATAGATGTGCCTACCCATGAGAGGAAAGCATTAGGCCCTTACAGTTCAGCTTCATTGGACCATTGGCCACTCAGTGACCACATTTTGACCTTTTCCATTCTTTCATTTTGTTGCATCTGGACTTAACTCATTCTCATCCCTCAACTCCTATTTCTCCATACTCATCAATTCTTCATCTCTCAAGATCCTAGCCATCCTTCCAGACTCTATTATATTATTAACTCCTACAGGAGCCCTCCCCATTCTTTGTAACCAGAATTGTGTGCATTCATTCTTCCCTGAAACATAGTGAGTTCCTTGAAATCAAAGTTGTCTTTTACCTTCTTTGATGTCCAGCAAATTAGCACAGTACCCACACATAGTAGGTGCTTAATAAATGTTTGCTGGTTAACTAATGCTGTAAAAATAAGAGTGATAAGATACTACCTTCCTGGTGGGATCATCATGGAAAAAGGGCTGCAGAAATGTCAGTCATTACTATTATTATGTCATTTAACACATAATAACTATTATTGAAGACAGGGACACCATTGAGTGGTAATATATGTAACCCAGTATTTTGCACATATTAGGTATCAAATCAATCAAATGAATGGATGAATGTTTGGGGTCTGGAAGAACAAAGAAATCAGGTTCTCTACCACATATTAGCCATCTCTCCTGCTTCCCTAAGAGAATAAAACCCGAAATGGTCCCTCTTTACTTTAGAAAAAATTGTACAAAACAATATCCCACTCAGAAACCAGGCACAAAGGCCTCTGTCCTGAATAATCTCCCAGCTTATTTCATAACCCTCAACTAATCACGGAATCTACTTTCACTCCCAACAAAGATCTGGAGTTTCAAAGCTTTCAGAGCTTCAGCTTTCATATTATAACAGAAATCAGTTTCTCAGCTGTCAACAGAAAATTGTGCAATTTGGCCAATCAGTGCCTTTTGATCCACACTTAGTTCTAGCTCTAACCAAAAGGCTTTCCTTTGCCACTCAATACTTCAAACACTCATAGAATCCCTGTACAGATTGTAAAATGAATACTTGGTCCTCTCCAGTGAACACCATGACATAATTTCAACAGCAGCTCTCACCAGACGCCAGAGTGATTCAGCCCAGGATTCAGCCTCATTCAGTAACTACTTTGTTTTTTGAGAAGTTATATGTAACAGCCCCAACTAACCTCTGATGGAGGCTGGAGGTTCACTGGTGTTCTGCCTTGTACATATTGTCACATTTTTCAATATATCTATTAATTTTGCTAATTGTTTCCTCCTAAAAAATAATGTTATATAAGATGGCTTTTTGGAAGGGAAGGAAAATTATAATGAGGATAACTATGATGATGAATATAGCAGAAGAAAACAATTTAAATTTTTAAAAATCAAAATTTAAAAAGAGAAAAAGAAAAGGAATACAACTTTGACAAAAGTATATTCCTCACAACAACTCTGAGGTAATTAATATTATATTTTCCAGTTTCATTGTCCCCCACACTAACTCTTTGTATAAATTTGAAAATTCAAAGTTGATGATTAGAAGCATGGTAAGTATAATAGAGAGGCAAATTAAATTGACGTGTAAGCCCTAATAGCTCTGAAAACCAACTTCCTCATAGGGAAAAATGTGTGGAAATAGCAAAGTTGTTAATGTTAGTGATTTTTCAAATATATAACTTCTATATAACTTGTGTTGGCCATGACAAGGTCAGCTTTTCATACAGATAAGAGCAAGGTAAAAGAAAACGGGTCCAGGACCTAGCCTCACCAGATCACATATTTTTTTACTTCCTTTCTCCCTTCTTCCTCCATTTCTTTCCATATTCTTTTAACATTCCCAGTTGTTGATGCAGAGAAAAAGAAGATCAAGAAGCCTCTATGAATCTGAAGTTTTAGAGACTTTACATTGTGCCCCTTGAAAAATGGGATGGGGTAAAGATTTACCATTTGTGAGTTCATCACTAATGGTAGAATTTTAGATGCGGTTCCACTTGGCTCAAGTCAAGACACATCATCTTAGCATATTAAGCACTTACTATGTGCCAGGCACTAGGGACAGGGACATAGTGTGGAGGAAAAACAGTCCTTGATCATAAGGAACTCATAGTCTATTGGGGAATATGACACTAATAGGATAAACTAGAAACAATCAGGAAAAAATATGGTAACCTCAGAAGGGAGATATAAAGAAAAAGGAAGGTTATGAAGGGAGATATAAAGAAAAAGGAAGGTTATAAAAATTTCTTTCAGAAAATGGGAAATTCTCTGAGATCTGGAAGAAGTCACTTTTTACTTTATTCTTACTTTATTTTACTTTATTCTTTTTTTCCCCTTTCCATCCCCCACCCCTCCTCAAAGAAGCTGCAGTTAAACACAGATATATTTACATACATTCATATATATTCACACACATATGTATAATACATGAATATACACATATTCATATAGCCATATGTATACATATAAATCTAAAATAATCTTAATATAGCTGACATAATGGAGATTTCTTTTATTGAATTTTTGAAAAGTTGGACTATTTTCTTCTAATAAATTTTATTGATCATTGTTATTATATTTCTATATATCTCTTATTTCCTATCCCTGATAATTCTTCTATTTATTTCTATTTGTTAATTTGCCTTGCTATTACTTAATGGTCCTTGAAGCCTTCCATCTTATCTTCCCTCTCACCCTTACCGCTCTTTTTATCCCATTCCTATTAATGTACAAAATTCTTATTACTCTATTAATATAATCCCACTCCCATTAATCTAAAAATCCTTTTTGTACCCCACTTTGTCCTATTCCCTCCTCCCTTATTTACAGATTTTTGGGGGGTGCTATACCTTCTTGGTAAAGACTCTCATCGGGGTTTAGGCCATTCAGAAATGAGGTAAATTCTGAGGTACCTAACCAATAGGGAAATAAAAGAAGGAAATGTGAATAATGAATAGGAAATAAAAAGCTTAAAGAAATTTTTAAAAATTGTCTTAGCTGGGTACCCATTATTTTGGAAGCCAGCTCTTCCAAGAACATTAATAAAGGTCCTTCCTGATTCACCAGTGATTTCATGAAGTCCTTGATAAGTTAATTGTTTCTTGCACTTTATATTTTGTTTTATTATTTCTTGGTCCCTTATAATGTTACTGGTTCCTCCATGCCCATTTCCAGTTTTCAAAGAGTTAATTTTCCTTTTTTTCTAATAGATTGACTTACTTTTAAGAGTCTTCTTGTTTTTCTTTTCTTCTTTTTGGTTTTGCTTAATCCTTCTCATTTGATTTTTAGTCTTTTTGAATTCTATAAATTCTTTTGGGGCAAGTAATGATTTAACATCCCTCTTTGGGGTAGGAAAGGCTCTTTTTTTACATTGTTGTCCTCTTCTGAAGATGCACCTGGTTATATATGTATATATATATATATATATATATATATATATATATATATTTTTTTTTTTTTTTTTAAGTAGGACCTTAATAGTGTAATCTTCTTTAGTCCTGGGGTGGGAGGATGCCTCTAGCTTCAGACTTTTCTTCAGTTCTCTTCCATGATCTGGAACCTAAAAAAAGAACTCCATTCTCCTGAAGTATAAAAGAATCAAATAAGAATGAAAAACAACTGAACAATTGAAATTTGTCAAATAGTTTTTTCTTCTTTACTTGTGCATATTATCAAAATTGCTTTTTTTTTTTTTTTTTTTTTTTTTTTTTTTTTGCTTCCCACGAAGTTTTTTAATTGTTGGCCAGAAATTGGAGTTCAATAACTTGCCCAGGGTTACATAGCTAGTAATTGATGTGTCTGAGGCCAGATTTAAATTCCTGACTTCAAGGCCAGTTTTTTATCCACAGTGCCACCTAGCTGCTCCTTGCTTCTTATGTTAAAGCTAATATTTCTAGCCATCTTCTTTGCCTTTATTGTCTCTGAACTTTGTCCCTAAATTCTGGAAAGGGTCTCCTTTTCTTCAGTACACATTATACTATAATTTGGCTTGTGCCAGATGTTTTTTACCATATTTAGGAATTCCTTTTTTGTTTCTCTGCTTTACAATATTTCTGACATGTTTTATATTTTATTGAAAAGTCATTCTATTTTCCTTGATTTAATTACCTGATTTGTATTGTTCTTGTAATTAACATGATCTATCATGCTCACAGTTTTTATATAGAGAACAATTTCTATGTCCTTAATAAAAATCTAGTGAGTTCCTCTTAGGAAATCTTTGGTATATATTGCTTTAAACTATTTATTCATATTTTATTCAATATTTTTACATGGCTATTTATTACAGATAGCTGTTGATAGTTTTCTTTCTCTGATTAAAGCCTCCCTAGTATAGGTGTCAGGACCACATTTGTTTCATAAGAAAATTCGGTAGCATGCCTTCTTTCTTTATTTTTCTAAATTCTTCGTATGTTAGGAGAATTATTCTTTGAATATTTTATAGAATTTACAAATCTCCCCATCTCTGCCATTTGATCAAAACTTGGGGAGACTTAGATGAATTCATATAAAGTGAAGCAAAGATCAAAAAGAACAACCCACATAGTCAAAACAATATTGTAAAAATAATCATTATTGAAAGACTAAGTATCTGATCAATACAGTGATCCACCACAATAGACTGGTGAAATAAAATGATATCCAGATGGAGAACTGATAGATTCAAAATGAAGAGTGAAGTACAGACAGAACTCAACTTTGCAAAAATTCACATTATGCAAAATACTTTTCTTACATAGAGAATTCTGAAAGAATCTACATTCTTAAAAAAAAAACAGTCCTATATTAATTTTACCAAAAAGTACTTCACTCTCCTGCTCTTGCACTTTTCCACTTCCTTTCTCTCTCCCCCAATGCCGCCCCTCTGATGAGTTTCATGCTCCACAGCCTCCTAATCTTCATCAAACGAACAAACAATCCTTCAACTGAAAGCACAAGAAACAGGGACACAGAGAGATCACCACCACTGCCTTTGGAACAGAGGCTTGGCTTGAGTCCTTGAGGAAAGAGGACA
This sequence comes from Sminthopsis crassicaudata, assembly GCF_048593235.1. NCBI lineage: Eukaryota > Metazoa > Chordata > Mammalia > Dasyuromorphia > Dasyuridae > Sminthopsis > Sminthopsis crassicaudata. Next base: position 222,611,719 of record NC_133621.1, read on the forward strand.
CCTTTGCACTGATCCACCTGTCTTGGTTCAAGCCTCCAAAGGACAGGCCTCAGAACCTCCTGCTCTTGCTTCTCTTTCTCAGGCTCCCAAGTGTCCCTGTGCCAGCCCCATCCCTCTGTGGGATCCTTCCCTTCCCTTCACATGTCAGCAGACACATTTACATTACTTACATATTGATTCAAGTAGGAGTTTGCAATCCACTTATTAAAGGAGCAACTATCTGCAAATTTTTCTCCTTTTTTGTGCTTTGTTTTTTTTTCAAAATATAGCTGATATGGAAAGATGTTTTCTGTGAATTTGAATATATAATAATTATATTTTTGCCTTTTCAATAGATAAAGGAAAAGAAAGGAAGAAGGGAGAGAATTTGAAATTGAAATTAAAAATGTGTAATGTTCAGGCTAGCTCTCTAGAGCACCTTGGGATCATGCAAAGTCCTTGGCCTTAGGGTGGAGAAGTGAAGGAGACAGGAAAGTCTCCACGCAGTTGGTCCAAGATGGAGTCTGGAGTCTGGAATCTGGAGCCTGAAGTCTTCTGGGGTGAGAGCTGCTGCTAAGAGCTGCAGCTGAGAGAAAGCCCTCTGTCCCCGGACTCCCTTTAAATACCCCCGCAGGACTACATTAGGACACCACACTGGGCATGCACAGCTGTAGAACATCACATCACCACATTACCCTAAGTATAGCTCAACTATAACTACAAGCACCCAGCTGTCCAAGATTCAAGTACACCCTGTGAGAATTCTGGATGCTACAAAAATATAATATTTTTAAATAATAAATAAAATCATCTTCTCCTGGAATTTTTTAGGGGATCTATTTATAGATCATCCAATTTCTTATAAGATTGTGTGGTGCAATTTCTCTCATTTCTTGTTCTGTTAAGCTATTATATTTTTTGTAAATATTTATCTAAGTTCCCTCTATTTTGTAATATAAATGTTCCAAATACTCACATATTTGGACAAAATAATTTGTAATTCATTTCCTTATTTCTTCTTCATCAGTTGTGATCAATCTTTTTCATTTTTTATATTGGTGATTTAGGGTTTTTTTTAATTTTGTTTTTTCATTAAAGAAAAAAAAAAGGCATCCCACTTAGCTTTTACCCAACACTCAAATGAGAATGAAAGAAAAGCAGATTTCTAAGGACTGGACATGTATCATTTCTTTGTATTCTAATGCCTAAGATAAACTATTCCATGGAAGGAAGGGAGGGAGGGAGGAAGGGAGGGAGAAAGGAAGGAAAAAAGGAAGGAAGGAAGGAAGGAAGGAACGAAGGAAGGAACGAAGGAACGAAGGAAGGTAGGTAGGAAGGAAGGAAGGAAGGAAGGTAGGTAGGAAGGAAGGAAGGAAGGAAGGAAGGTAGGTAGGAAGGAAGGAAGGAAGGAAGGAAGGAAGGAAGGAAGGAAGGAAGGAAGGAAAAAAGGAAGGTAGGTAGGAAGGAAGGAAGGAAGGAAGGAAGGAAGGAAGGAAGGAAAAAAGGAAGGTAGGTAGGAAGGAAGGAAGGAAGGAAGGAAGGAAGGAAGGAAGGAAAAAAGGAAGGTAGGTAGGAAGGAAGGAAGGAAGGAAGGAAGGAAGGAAGGAAGGTAGGAAGGAAGGAAGGAAGGAAGGAAGGAAGGAAGGAAGGAAGGAAGGAAGGAAGGAAAAAAGGAAGGTAGGTAGGAAGGAAGGAAGGAAGGAAGGTAGGTAGGAAGGAAGGAAGGAAGGAAGGAAGGAAGGAAGGAAGGAGGTAGGTAGGAAGGAAGGAAGGAAGGAAGGAAGGAAGGAAGGGAGGGAGGAAGGGAGGAAGGAAGGAAGGAAGGAAGGAAGGAAGGAAGGAAGGAAGGAAGGAAGGAAGGAAGGAAGGAAGGAAAGGAAGGAAAGGAAGGAAAGAAGGAAGGAAGGAACAAACGAACGAACGAACAAAAGAAAGAAGGAAGGGAGGGAGGGAGGGAGGAAGGGAAGGAGGGAGGGAGAAAGGAAGGAAGGCAAGGGAGGGAGGAAGGAAGGAAGGAAGGCAAGGAAGGAAGGAAAGGAAGGAGGGAAAGGTGGGAGGGAGGAAGGGAGGGAAGAAGGGAGGGAGGAAGGAAGGGAGGAAGGAAGGGAGGAAGGAAGGGAGGAAGAAAGGAAGGAAAAAATGAAGGAGGGGAGGGAAGGAAGGAAGGAAGGGAGGGAGGGAGGGAGCAAGGGAGGGAGGGAGGAAGGGAGGAAGGGAGGAAGGAAGGAAGGAAGGAAGGAAGGAAGGAAGGAAGGAAGGAAGGAAGGAAGGAAGGAAGGAAGGAAGGAAGGAAGGAAGGAAGGAAGGAAGGAAAGGAAGGAAAGGAAGGAAAGAAGGAAGGAACGAACGAACGAACGAACGAACAAAAGAAAGAAGGAAGGAAGGGAGGGAGGGAGGAAGGAAGGAAGGAAGGAAAAAAGGAAGGTAGGAAGGAAGGAAGGAAGGAAGGAAGGAAGGAAGGAAGGAAGGAAGGAAGGGAGGGAGGGAGGGAAGGAGGGAGGGGGGAAGGGAGGCAGGGAGGAAGGAAGGAACGAACGAGAAAATACATGTGTGTGTGTGTAAATATATACATATGTAAATATCTCTGTCTGGACTCTTGTCTTTCACTTCTCTAACAAGAAATACACAGCATTTTGCATCATCAGTCCTCTTGAAGAAGAGCTGGTAGTTACTCATCAGAATTTCAAAGCCTTTCAAAGTTCTTTGTCTTTATATGATTATTAGCAAATTCGAAATCACTTTCCTTGATGAGATAGTGGCCCTGTCACAAGTTATGCAAAAAACCAGTTGCCCAAACTCTCTGAACCAGAAGGATGCTTCCAAGCTTGTCTTTCTTTGAGCAAAGACAGTTGGAAGAACGGAAAGTCTAGAAGCGAATAGGGAACAGCAGCTTTCTCTCTGCAAGGCTTGCTGGGTCTGTTAACTTCCCAGGCTTCCCTCCAACACTTCAAAAAAGACCCGCTCTTAGTGGGGAGGGAGGAGTCAGGAGTACTGCCTGCGTACTTCCACGCCCCCTACCCCGCCAACCTGTGGAGATTCCCACAGAGCATGCTCATTTGGCCTAGCAACGCCACCATGGCAACCACATTTTTGGTAGGTTCATGAATTCATCCTGGTGGCTGGTTGGCTGTGAAGACCATGTGGAATCTGGACTTTTTTACGTGTTCGATTCTTTTTCAACAATCCGAAATGGTGACATGGAAAATATTTTCAATTTTCTTTTTCTCGTTTTCTTTTATTTTAGAATTTGAACACATAATCCCTAGTTTCAGGATTTGGGGGGAAAGGACTTTTTCATTTTTATTTTTTTAATTTCTATTCACAGATTCATAATGTATCTAATCCTGAAACATTTTTCAAAGAAGTGATTCGATTTCTATTTTAAAAATCTGGGCTTTAGTTGGTGTAATGGATAGAGCACCAGCCCTGAAGGCAGGAGTCAAATTTGACTAAATAACTCTGGGCAAGTCACTTCCTCCCAATTGCATCAGAAAAAAGAAATGGGGCTTTGCTATGCTTTTATTCTGTTAAGTTATTATACTTTAAATCAACCTTCGTTCCTGTCCTTTTATATTGCCTACATTCAGTAAATCAATAATAAAAATTTACTACTGTGTTTCAGGCCTTGGGCTAAGCTAGAAATATATATAGGAAAATGAAGGGGAAAAAAGAGTCTTATTCCCAAAGAATTTAATGGAAGTTAGCACGTGGAAAGAATCTAGAAAATTCACAGGGGGAAGTAAGACTACATGACTTGTAATAGCACAGTGAGGCCCTCCTCCATCCTCTCCCAGGAGAACCATCCCTAATAATAAAGCACTTTTGAAAGAAGAAAACAAAAAGATCATAAAAATCAATCAATATATGGAGGGAAAAACTTGGCATTAAGCCCAATATTCAACAGCAATAGATTCTTATCTTTTTCAAGAGACCTGGGATTAAAAGGAAGGTATTATTTTATATTCTTTTCAATGCCAAGTTTGTTCTTCACACATTCTCAAACTTCAGTTTAATTTATTTTGTGCATCATGGTTGCTTTTCTATTTACACTGTCAGCATGTGTATATTTTCTTGATTTGGTATAACTCTCTATTAATGTCTCTCCTACTTCTTTCTATTTATGGTGATCATTTCTTTTTTTTTTAAATTAATAATTTTTATTATAAATTTATTTTTTATAATATTATCCCTTGTATTCATTTTCCAAATTATCCCCCCTTCCCTCTATTCCCTCCCCCCGATGACAGGCAATCCCATACATTTTACATGTGTTACAATATAGTCTAGATACAATACATGTGTGTGAATATCATTTTCTTGTTGCACAATAAACTTTAGATTCCGAAGATACATGTAACATGGGCAGACAGATATTAGTGCTAACAATTTACATTCACTTCCCAGTGTTTCTTCTCTGGGTGTAGCTACCTCTGTCCATCATTGATCAACTGGACGTGAGTTGGTTTTTTTTTATGTTGAAGATTTCCACTTCCATCAGAATACATCCTCATACAGTATTGTTGTTGAAGTGTATAGTGATCTTCTGGTTCTGCTCATTTCACTCAGCATCAGTTGATGTAAGTCTCTCCAGGCCTCTCTGTATTCCTCCTGCTGGTCATTTCTTACAGAGCAATAATATTCCATAACCTTCATATACCATAATTTACCCAACCATTCTCCAACTGATGGACATCCATTCATCTTCCAGTTTCTAGCTACTACAAAAAGAGCTGCCACAAACATATTGGCACATATATGTCTCTTTCCGCTCTTTAGTATTTCTTTGGGATATAAGCCCAGTAGTAGCGCTGCTGGGTCAAAGGGTATGCACAGTTTGATAACTTTTTGGGCATAATTCCAGATTGCTCTCCAGAATGGCTGGATTCTTTCACAACTCCACCAGCAATGTATTAGTGCCCCAGTTTCCCCACATCCCCTCCAACATTCATCATTATTTGTTCCTGTCATCTTAGCCAATCTGACAGGTGTGTAGTGGTATCTCAGAGTTGTCTTAATTTGCATTTCTCTGATCAATAGTGATTTGGAACACTCTTTCATGTGAGTGGATATAGTTTCAATTTCTTCCTCTGAGAATTGTCTGTTTATATCCTTTGACCATTTATCAATTGGAGAATGGTTCGGTTTCTTATAAATTAGGGTCAGTTCTCTATATATTTTGGAAATGAGACCTTTGTCAGAACCTTTGTTTTTAAAAATATTTTCCCAATTTGTTACTTCCCTTCTAATCTTGTTTGCATTAGTATTATTTGTACAGAAACTTTTTAGTTTGATGTAATCAAAATCTTCTATTTTGTGATCAATAATGATCTCTAGTTCTCCTCTGGTCATAAGTTCCTTCCTCCTCCACAACTCTGAGAGGTAGATTATCCTCTGTTCCTCTAATCTATTTATTATCTCCCTTTTTATACCTAAATCATGGACCCATTTTGATCTTTTCTTGGTATATGGTGTTAAGTGTGGATCCATATCTAATTTCTGCCATACTAATTTCCAGTTTTCCCAACAGTTTTTTCCGAATAATGAATTTTTATCCCTAATGTTGATATCTTTGGGTTTGTCAAAGATTAGATTGCTATAGATGTACCCTTTTTTGTCCTTTGTATCTAATCTGTTCCACTGATCTACCGGTCTATTTCTTAGCCAATACCAAATGGTTTTGGTGACTGCTGCTATATAATATAGCTTTAGATCAGGTACACTTAGACCACCTTCCTCTGAGTTTTTTTTCATTAGTTCCCTTGCAATTCTCGACCTTTTATTCTTCCATATGAATTTTGTTGTTATTTTTTCTAGGTCATTGAAATAGTTTCTTGGGAGTCTGATTGGTATAGCACTAAATAAATAGATTAGTTTGGGGAGTATTGTCATCTTTATTATATTCGCTCGGCCTATCCAAGAGCACTGAATGTCTTTCCAATTATTTAAATCTGATTTTATTTTTGTGGCAAGTGTTTTGTAATTTTTCTCATATAATTCCTTACTTTTCTTTGGTAACTCTTGCTGTTGCATTTTGTTAGTGATATATAAAAATACCGAGGATTTATGTGGATTTATTTTGTATCCTGCCACTTTGCTGAAATTTTGAATTATTTCTAGTAGCTTTTTAGCAGAGTCTTTGGGGTTCTCTAAGTATACCATCATGTCATCTGCAAAAAGTGATAGTTTGATTTCCTCATTTCCTACTCTAATTCCTTGAATCTCTTTCTTGGCTCTTATTGCCGAGGCTAGCGTTTCTAGTACTATATTGAAAAGTAATGGTGATAGTGGGCAACCTTGTTTCACTCCTGATCTTACTGGGAAAGGTTGCAGTTTATTTCTATTGCATATTATGCTTACTGAAGGTCTTAAATATATGCTCCTGATTATTCTAAGGAATAGTCCATTTATTCCTATACTCTCAAGAGTTTTTAATAGAATGGATGTTGGATTTTGTCAAATGCTTTTTCTGCATTTATTGAGATGATCATATGGTTCTTATTAATTTGATTATTAATATGGTCAATTATATTAATAGTTTTCCTAATATTAAACCAGCCCTGCATTCCTGGAATAAATCCTACTTGATCATAGTATATTATCCTGGAGATGATTTTCTGGAGTCTTTTTGCTAATATCTTATTTAAGATTTTAGCATCAATATTCATTAAGGAGATTGGTCTATAATTTTCTTTCTCAGTTTTCGATCGACCTGGTTTAGGTATCAGTACCATGTCTGTGTCATAAAAGGAGTTTGGTAGGACTCCTTCATCCCCTATTTTTTCAAATAATTTATATAATATTGGGGCTAATTTTTCTTTAAATGTTTGGTAGAATTCACATGTGAATCCATCTGGCCCTGCGGATTTTTTCCTGTGGAGTTGATTAATAGCTTGTTCTATTTCTTTTTCTGAAATAGGACTATTTAAGCAATTTATCTCCTCCTCTGTTAATCTAGGGAGCCTATATTTTTGGAAGAAGTCATCCATTTCACTTAAGTTATCAAATTTATTGGCATAAAGTTGGGCAAAGTGACTCCTTATTATTTCTCTAATTTCCTCTTCATTGGTGGAAAGATCCCCCTTTTCATTGGTAAGACTATCAATTTGATTTTCCTCTTTCTTTTTTTTGATCAAATTTACCAAAGGTTTATCTATTTTATTGGCTTTTTCATAAAACCAACTCTTGGTTTTATTTATTAATTCAATAGTTTTTTTTTTTACTTTCAACATTATTGATTTCTCCTTTTAATTTTTGTATTTCCAGTTTAATTTTTGGTTGGGGGTTTATAATTTGGTCTTTTTCTAGCCTTTTAAGTTGTAAGCCCAATTCGTTAATCTTCTCTTTCTCTATTTTCTTCAAATAAGCCTCTAAAGATATAAAATTTCCCCTTATTACTGCTTTAGCTGCATCCCAAAGATTTTGGTATGATGTCTCATCATTGTCATTATCTTGGGTGAAATTGTTGATTGTTTCTATAATTTGCTCTTTCACCCAGTCATTCTTTAAGATGAGATTATTCAGTTTCCAATTACGTTTTGGTCTATTTACCCCTAACTTTTTACTGAATGTAGCTTTTATTGCATTGTGATCTGAGAAGAAGGCATTTATTATTTCTGCCTTCCTACATTTAATTTTGAGATCTTTATGTCCTAATATATGGTCTATTTTTGTATAGGATCCATGAACTGCTGAGAAGAAAGTATATTCCTTTCTATTGCCATTCAGTTTTCTCCAAAGGTCTATCATACCTAGTTTTTCTAATGTTCTATTTACTTTTTAAATTTCTTTCTTGTTTGTTTTGTGGTTTGATTTGTCTAAATCTGAGAGTGCAAGGTTGAGATCTCCCACTATTATAGTTTTACTGTCTATTTCTTCTTGCAATTCTCTTAACTTTTCCTTTAGAAAGTTAGATGCTATACCACTTGGTGCATATATGTTTAGTGTTGATATGGCTTCATTATTTATGCTACCTTTCAGCAGGATATAGTTTCCTTCCTTATCTTTTTTAACGAGATCTACTTCTGCTTTTGCTTTATCTGAGATAAGGATAGCTACCCCTGCTTTTTTGGCTTTACCTGAAGCATAATAGGCTCTGTTCCAACCTTTTACCTTTACTCTGTATGTATCTCCCTGCTTTAAGTGTGTTTCCTGTAGACAACATATTGTAGGGTTCTGCTTTTTGATCCAATCTGCTATCCGTCTCCGTTTGATGGGATCGTTCATCCCATTTACATTTACAGTTAAAATTACTAATTCTGTATTTCCTGCCATCATATTATCCCCAGATTATGCTTTTTCCCTTGACCCCCCTGATCCTCCTCTCCTATGTTTAATTTACAGACCCCCCTTGTGACGCGCAACCCTCCCTTTTTTTTTTTAGTATCCCTCCCCCCTCCCTCCACGTCCCTTCAGTTATTCTCCTTTTCCTTTTCCCTTTTCCTCTCCCCCCTTTTAATGAGGTGAGAGAAAATTCTCTGAAAAACAAATATGTTAATTATTTACTCTTTGAGCCTCTCCTGATGAGAGTAAGATTCACACAATAATTCTCCCCCTCACTAAGTTCCCTCAGATATGGTGTATTTTCTATGCCTCTTCCTGGGATGTAGTTTCCCTCTTTTTATCATTCCTTCCCCTTTTTCTGAAATGACCTCCTTCCCTTTACTACACCCCCCCTTTTTTTCTTTTATATCAGTAAAATCAAATTATCCTTGAGTACTTTTTATATACCCACAACAGAGTTACAGTTCTCAAGGGTTCTGTGTACCTTTTTCTGTTTCTCTTCAGTCTTGTGGATGTAGATCAAATTTTTTGTTTAAGTCTGGTTTTTTTCTTAGAAACATATGGAATTCCTCTATTTCATTGAATGACCATCTTCTTCCATGGAAAAAGATGCTAAACTTAGCTGGGTAGTTCATTCTTGGTTGCAGTCCTTGATCTTTTGCCTTTCGGAATATCAGGTTCCAGGCCCTTCTATCTTTTAATGTGGAGGCAGCCAGATCTTGGGTGTCCCTTATTGTGGCACCTTGGTATTTAAATTGTTTTTTTTCTACCTGCTTGCAGGATTTTCTCCTTTGTGTGGTAATTCTGCAGCTTAGCCACAATATTCCGTGGTGTTCTTTTTTTAGGGTCTATTTCAGAAGGAGTTCGATGAATTCTTTCCACATCTACTTTCCCCTCTGTTTCTATTATCTCTGGACAGTTCTCTTTGATAATTTCCTGTAAAATAGAATCTAGGCTCTTTTTTTGGTCATAGTTTTCGGGAAGTCAAATGATGCGCAGATTATCTCTCCTAGATCTATTTTCCAGGTCTATAGATTTTCCCAGTAAGTATTTGACGTTGTTCTCCAACTACTCATTTTTTTTTGTTTGTTTTGTTTGACTGATTCTTGGGTTCTCTGTGAATCATTCATTTCTATTTGTTCCATCCTGACTTTTAAGGAGTTATTTTCTTCTTTCACAGTTTTTAGTTCTTTTTGTAAATGCCCAATTTCGTTTTTAAATGAATTATTTTGCTCTATTGATTTTTTTTCCATTTCCCTAATTTTTTTTTGAGAATTATTTTCTTTTTCCAATTCAGAAATTCTATTTTCTTGAGACTTTTTTATCTTTTCCAATTCAGAAATCCTACTTTCCTGTGATTTTTTAACCTTTTCTAATTCATAAATTTTGTTTCCCTGCATCTCCTGTGAATTCTTTATTTTTTCCAACTCCAATTTCAGGACGTTGTTATTCTCTATCATAGCTTCCCTTTCCTTTCCCCATTTTTCTTCAAACTCCCTTAATTTTTTAATAGTCTCTTCAAGGAGAGAATTATGTGATGGGGGGCAGGAATCGTTCCCCTTTAGTTTTTTATCTGCTGTCTCTCTGCTGTTAACTTCCTCGGGGTTGGATACCCACTCTTTCTCTGTGTAGAAGGAATCTATAGTTTTTCTGGCCTTTTTGTTCATATTTTAAAAATCTTTTGGGGTCTGTCCCTGGGGTAGGAAATTATTTATTTACTTCTTTACCAGCTTCCTCCCAGACCGGATGGATGCAGCGGCCCCTGTGCCTGAGATAAGATAGAGCTCTGGGAGAGAGTTCCCCACCCCCTCCCTGGAAGTGTTTCAGAGGTGACTAACACTGCTGTGCCCCGAGGGCGCTGTATTTTAGCAGCTTCCCTGAGGTTGAGACTGAACAGTAAAGGCAGCACAAAGCCCAGCCTATGCATCCCGGTGGGGTGTGGATGTCTGCAGCAGGTGATGTGAAAAGCCCCTGTGCTCAAACTGGAAGTGTCTGCCAGAAACCGCGGTCCCTAGTTCAAAGGTTCCTCTTCTTTGGGACTTCCTAGAGCTGAGTTCCACTCCCTCCAGCTAAGCTAGGCAGTGTGTGTTGCCTTGGGCCGTATCCACCCACTTGTCAATCTCTTAACTATTCTCAGGAGGTAGCTGAGGCCACGCCCCCTGGTGCCGCGATCTGCTGAGTCACCCCCAGGGTCCTAAAAAATCTAATCTATCTGAGTTTTTAAAGTATTTTAGCTTTCTCTTCTGAACTGCTAAATAATTAGCAGAGAAGAGCTAATAGCCTGTGGCAGATTCCTTTATCTCAGTGGCTTCTCTGATCCCAGAGCCCTTCCCAGCCCGGTCGGCAGAGTATGCTAGCACCCAGCCGTCTGTGCTGGCCTCTCTTCTTCCTCCCCTGGGCACTGACCTTTTCTGTTGAAACTCCAGATTCTCTTCAGCTAGTAAGTCGTGCTTCCAGTCCTTGTGGTATCTGTCAGTCCTGAGCTTATTCTAAGGCTTAATTTAACTAATTGGTTGTGAGGAAGTGAGGACGTTCACAGAGTCGTGTGTTTCTTCTCCGCCATCTTGGTTCCGCCTCTCGACAGGAATGTACCTTGATCATTTCTTACAGCACAATAATTCACTATAAGGTAGGACTGTGATTTAGCCATTTACTTTGTTTCCATTTATAATGACTTAGTAGCCATAATCAAGGAATACAAATCTGGGGCTGCTACTGCTAATCTCTTTGCCAGTGTTCTTTTGGAAGAGGTAGAGCAGAAGGTAGCAGTAGATTTCCCAAAAGATTGTGAATTGGGCAGGAAGGACTCAAGTCAGAACTGGGAAACCCACAGAATAGACAGAAGGTCGGAGAGATGTCTGTGCTATAAATGGGGGCTCCAAAGTAGTTTAAAATGTTTAAAGGAATACATTTTTCTTTATTGCTTTGGCTGTGAGAAAAAAAGGATAATGCTTATAAATCTTGAAATACCATAATGTCTAAGGAATAATGGAGAAAAATATATGGAACACAACATAATTACAATGATAATCTATTTAGAAAATATAGAAGAAACAATATCCCTAAGGAAATGCAGAAAGCTAGGAGACTCATTAGATTGCACAGGACCAGTAGTCAGGGCCAACTGAGGTTGAATCCTGCCACAAACATGTAACATCTCGAAGCCTCAGTGTTTTCATTTGTATAATGGAAGTAATATGACTGTCTATCTCAGGGTTGTTCTGAGGATCAAATGAGAAAACATGCAAATCACTTTGCAAACTTTAAATGGTTATAGAAATGGTAACTATGATTATGATTAGAATGTGATATTGGAAAAGGAAGTCAGCTGGTCATGCAGTAAGAGTATGCATAACAAAAGGAAAATTCAAGCTCTCTACTGATATTCAGAAACACTTTTATTAAAGATCTAGAGCAAAAGTTCTTAACTCGGTGTACAGAGATCTCTTTTTATTTTATATAGAGTTATTGGGGCTCTTTGAACATGGATAGGAAAAATTTACATCAATATTCACCTTTGTAATCTTATGTATTTTATTTGACATACTTAAAATAAATATGACTCTGATAAAGATTCACCAGACATGGAAAAATGAATCCAGAACATTCAAAAAAAATTGAATACCTCTGACCTAAGCACACACAGACATCAAAGTGGCTAACATAACAGAAAACAAAAACGGCAAGTGTTGGAGGGGATGTGAGAAAACAAGGATATTAGCACACTGTTAATAGAGTTGTGAATTGGTCCCACTATGTCCAAAAAGCTATAAAACTTTGCATACTCTTTGAAACAGCAATACCAGACTATGCCTGTATCATACAAAATATATACAAGAAAAAGGAAAAAAGCTGGTATGCCATTCTCAGAGGAGATGGCATCCTGCCCAAACAGAGAAATGATCACACTTAGAAAGGGAACTTTGGAACCAATTGTGAGACAAGAGAGATACTAGCACAGGACCACGCAGCATGGCACACTCACATCAGAGAAGGTGCTGTGCTCCATGAGCAAAGAAGAATTGGCAGTACCTAAAAAGAAATGACAGTTGAACAAATTAAAAACATCTCCCCTGCAAATGTTTACTGGGATTATTTGTGCCTGACCTGTGGTGGAGCACTGTGAGATCATATTGGTCCAACCATCCAGTCAGACACACTGTACTTAAGCCCAGTATAGAGATGCCATTCTGGTCCTGTTTCAGAATGAAGGTCAACAGCTGCCATTATAATTCTTGGCCTGAGTCTTTCCCATGTTTTATGTAATCCGAGGCACACATATGTATCTAGTATAAGCTACAGGATCAGACACCGTTTTCTTTGAAGAGAGAATGTCTCAGGGATTGCAAACTTTTCTCTTTGCCAGGTTCTTGCTTCCTCCACATATGCTCCCCTCTCCATCTTATTCTGAATGGAAGTAGAAGCAACCTCCGGTCATTTGACCATCCATTTTACCTGAGATAGACTTCCATGGTACCAGGGAGAATTTGAAGGTGAAGTACAACTTAAGAAGCTGCGCCTGGAGGAGGGACTGATAAAAGTGGCACACTGCCAGGCTATTGGGAGAGAGCAGACATCAGATTATAAAGCAAACCTCGAACCTATCCAGTACTGAAGAAGGAGAAGCTTTGGGAGATGATAGACAGAGTGTTCCTGACCACTGTTAGGATTTCCTCAGCCTCAAGTTTATGAGACCTGTGGTAGTACACGGGAGAAATCAATAGCAGAGATCCTTGCTAAGAATCATTCTGTGCTCCTTCTGTGAGACACAGGCGGGCCCAGTATCTCAGGCTAAGACAAAGGAGCTCACATAAATTCCTCCAGGAGGTCAATAAAAGAGGATTTCACTTGATGCTTTCACCTGAGGTTCTTCACTACTGAGATCATTAAAGAAACTCCACTGGGAGGCACTAATGGGGAGCAATAACTGACAGTAAATGACAGCCACTAAAAAAGTACAGACATAGGAATGCTATGCATGATGTACAAGAATTTTAATCAGGACCATGGGAAGTGATGACCCTAACTATTGTGACTTGCACAAAACTTTAGAAACGGGGAAGCTGGGTACTTGTGAATACTGCAAAGATAAAGAGCTACTAGTAGGACCAAGGCTAGTCCTCTTGAGATGTGACAGGGACAACCCACATTATCAATGATTTAACCAATATTTTTCCCCCCTGAGGCTGGGGTTAAGTGACTTGCCCAGGGTCACACAGCTAGGATGTGTTAAGAGTGTGAGACAAGATTTGAACTCTGCTCCTCCTGAATTCAAGGCTGGTGCTCTATCCACTGCACCACCTAGCTGCCCCCTCAACCAACATTTTTTGAGCACCTACTATGTGCGAGATGCTATTCTAGCATCTGGAGAGCACCATAGGCAATGTCATCTGCTAGGAGTCATATCCAGGGGATGACTCTAAGTAGTCATATAAACTTCTCAGAGAGAACTAGTTACATGAAGGTAAGTGGCAAAGTGGATGGAGTGCTAGGCCTGAAGTCAAGAGACATGAGTTCAAATCTAGCTTTAAATAGTTATCAGTTGGTCAAGTCACTTAAGGTCTGCCTCAGTTTCCTCAACTGTAAAATGAGAGCAATAATAGAACCTACCACACAAGGCTGTTTGGAAGATCAGATGTGGTAATATTTCTATAAATCGCAATGTTTATACTTATAATTAGGTTCAGAGTAGTACTTTTTTATTTGATCTCTAGATAAAGCTTGTGAATTGCAAACTTCCACCTTTATGTGCACTTGTATCTTCATGAAAGAACTAGTAGGACTCTTAAATGAACAAAAGTGTAAGAATATAGGAGAGTTCAGAATTCAGAGCCTATCAAAGCTCTAGGGACCAGATGGCAATAGAAGGGTTAACTCAATACAGAGCCAACCGGAACTAACATTTGGAGAGAAGTAGCTTAAGTGTAGGAACCATCATGAAAAGACTCACAAAGAATAGTGCTAACAACACATTGGTTCTTGTTAAAAGTAAAATTGCATATTATTTGGGTAGAAGTAAGAAGCCCAAGAAGTGAACAATATCCAAAGTAGACCTTGCCCTTTGTACCTGGTGACAGTCTCTGATATAGAGCTTCTAAACCACGAATGCAGGCAGATATCTGATTCTCTATGGAGGCTAAATAAAGTCATTCTCCTTACATTACTGGTACAACCACTCATACTCACATTAGTCTCTCCCTGGCAATTGATTAGGGAATATAGAACCTTGCCAAAGTAAAGTTCAAACTGTTTCCTAGGACACTGTGAATCCAGGAAGAGGACAGATGTTCTCTTATCTATCACAATTGGCTGCCCCTCTCTCCATCACAAATAATATAAATCAAACAGGGAAAAACTATTCCTATTTGCTCAAGCTATTTTCATGAAGAAATATGCCTTTGATACAGTCACAAAATATGAAGTCATCCAACTTTTGGAGATTAAAGGGATGTCTACTCCAAAAAAATGGGGAAGGGACTTTCTCTTTGCCAAGAGTGTTGAGACTTGCATATAGAGACTACCTTTTAATATCATACCATTTAAAACTGGAAAGGATTGTAGAGATCATCACGTTTGATCCCTCTGTTTTGCAAAAAGGAAAACCAAGTCCATATGGGTAATTTGGGAAACATCACATAAGTAGCAAGTAGAAAGTGATCATTTTAACGTAGTGTTTACAAATATTAAAAATTCAAAATCATGTGGAAAGAAAAGTGAGGAAAAGAAGGGTGACGAAGAATTGATAAAGAATCTACAATGTAGTATCTATGATGTACCAGGCTTGGTGCTTAACATTTTTAGAAATATTATCTTATTTGAAGGCTTTTACAAAGTGATACAGAGCAAAGAAAATAAATAGAAAAGAACAGAATATGAAATGGTTTGCTTGAAATAAAGGAGACTAAAAAGAGCAGAATGAAGGAAACATTATACACAATAATAGCAATATGGTTTTAGAATTGATTTTGAAAAATATTTTATTTTCACTATTATAAATACTGAAATTAACCATAAAGGAAATAAGAACATAGACATTATCAGCATCAGAGAAAGAACTGAAAAATGGAAATATCTGTAGCACAGTTACATATATATGTCTGTGTCTGTGTGTGTACACACACACACACACATATATATATATATATATATATATATATATATATATATATATATATATATATATATTACACATATTTGTACTTTTGTTTCTAATTAGAGTCATGTCTGAGAGGGGGGAAAGGAAGGAAGAAAAAAGATACGTATAGAGTAGTTTTATTATAGTTTAAGGGAAGCAAATTATACATAATAGATTTGCAGTTTAATATGAAATTAGTGTTTTATTATGCTATGTTACTTAAATGAATTTAAAAAGAAGAGTATATGAAATGGCTCTAGACAACATAACAGAACAAAATTAATGTTAAATACAATGTGTGATTATGGTATCATACATGGTATCTGATTAAATTTACAACATGAATGTTATGGAATATTATTGTTCTGTAAGAAATGACCAACAGGATGAATACAGAGAGGCTTAGAAAGACTTAAATGAACTGATGCTGAGTGAAATGAGCAGAACTAGGAGATCACTATACACTTCAACAATGATACCTTATGAGGATGTACTCTGATGGAGGTAGATATCTTCAACTTAGAGAAGAGCTAATCCAATTACAATTAATCAGTGATGGACAGAATCAGCTACACCCAGAGAAGGAACAATGGGAAATGAGTGTAAACTGTGAGCATTTTTTTTTTGTTGTTTTTCTTCCCAGATTACTTTTACCTTTCTGAATACAACAACAACAAAATTCGGTTCTGCACATGTATGTTGTACCTAGGATATACTATGAGATATTTAATATGTATGGGAATGCCTGCCATCTAGGGGAGGGGGTGGAAGGAAGGAGGGGAAAAATTTGGAACAGAAGGCAGTACAAGAGATAATGTTGTAAAAAATTACCTATGCATATATACTGTCAAAAAATGTTATAATTATTAAATAAATAAATAGATAAATAAATGAATAGATAGATAGATAGATAGATAAATAGATATGTAGATGGATAAATGAATGAATGCATGCATGCATGCATGAATGAATAAATAAATTTACAGCATGAAAATTTCTTCCTGAATTTCTGCTAGAAGACTATCACTTACCTGAACTTCTCAAACCAGGAATCCACCAAATATTCAACTTCCCGCTCCTTGGTACTGCTCCAGTCAAGACTCACAAATTTGAATCCACAATTATTCCCTTTTCATCCTCACCTCACCCCTACAAGTTTACCTATCTTCCGCAAGTGGTCATGAGGAACCATCATCCTGAAGTCAATGATACTTTCCAATGCCTTCAAGACTCTTGTCATCCCTGAACTGTTAGGAAGCTAATACTTTTGTACTATCTTTTTCTTTCTCTCAGGAATTTTCTCTGATGAAGTTCAGGGTGATGATTCATATATTTTGGGTCCCCCTAAATGCCAAGAAACTTGAGAATATTCTCATTTCAAATGTCTCACTCAAAATTTCTCTATATTTGTCTTTTCTTCTTTATAACATAGTTATTGGTATTTGTCTTTCCCTTCATCAGACTGCAAGATAACAACATAGTTCTATCTATCCCATACAAAGTATAAAGGAAAGAGTAAATAACAATGGACTCAAAGGATACACTTATTTGTGACTCAACCCTCGATTTTTGTCCCATCCTTATGCATTCTCTGGTAAATTATACAACCTAACAAGATGAAAAATTAGGATGACATGTTTTTATTTCCTTTAAGTAGATATAATTTATTTAAGATGTGGTTCTTTCTAAATTATACATAGTGTAATTTGTAAAATTGTATGAGCTATGTTTCAAAATGAATGATTAAGTCTTTTTTATAGCTTTTTAATTTATTTTTATTATAGCTTTTTATTTACCGGATATATGCATGGGTAATTTTACAGCATTGACAATTGCCAAACTTTTTGTTCTAATTTTCCCCTCCTTCCCCCCACCTCCTCCCCTGATGACAGGTTGACCAATACATGTTAAATATATTAAAGTATGAGTTAAATTCAATATATACACATGTACAAGCAGTTATTTTGCTGTGTAAAAAGAATCAGACTTTGAAATAGTGTACAATTAGCCTGTGAAGGAAATCAAAAATGCAGGTGGACAAAAATAGAGGGATTGGGAATTCTATAAAGTGGTTCATAATCGTCTCCCAGAGTTCTTTCACTGGGTTTATCTGGTTCAATTCATTACTGCTCTATTTGGTCAGATTTGAACTCTAGATTCTCCTTTTTATTCTTAAGTAGACCTTTTGTTCAACTGGGCTTGTCTTACATTCCCACCCCAGGTTGTGACCTCTACAAACCCCACATTTACTATATTCAATCAGAAAGCCAAGTTGTGATGTCAAACTCCCAAGGTTATGTGTCCCCTATAAAAGATTTCCTCATACTGTAGATCTTTACTAACCCCTTTTATAGCTAAAACACTTTGGGGTATTCCCTCCTGATAGTGTCTTTCTCCTTATTATAGCTAAATCTTTTTAGTGTGTGAAATACCTTTTAGGATTAACCCACTTGTCAGATCTAGAGATGCTCTGATCACTGTCCTTTGATCCCAAGGGGGAACAAAAGAAAAAAAAAATTTAAGGAAGAGAAACTATTCATCAGAGATACCAGCACCAGAGGGATGGGACAGCTCCTACTGCTACTTCAGCTACTTCAGTTCTACTCTGCTTTAGCTCCCCCATCTCTCCCTAGGCAGGTAACATTTATTTAATTAGGTATAGACAAAGGTGGCTACTTTCCAAAACATTACAAAATTACACTTGTGCAGAAAAAAGGTCACCAATATAATTTTTACCATTATGACATTCAGGATTACCTCAGTGTCAGTCAACATATAGGATCCTTGAGACCTATGCTATACTAATATCCTTACATCATCGGTCAATGGTTGGATCTCTTCCCACATATGTGAAATATATAACTTTTTCAGTTAGTCTGCTAACTTCTCTACTGAAATTAGACCACTAGTCAATGGGATGCTCCCACCTCATGGCATCTTCTCTTTAATGGTACAGAAAAGTCTGATGGCTTGTAATTTCAACATTTTGTATAGATTGTATATAGATACTTCCCAAAACTCAATACTATTGCCTATAAAAATTATGAGATTAATTATTTTTGTAATGGATTATATTTTAAATTTTAAAATTAGAATCTTTACATTTATACATCTTAAAATCATTTGTGTAATGTTGAACTTAAAACCATCTACTTAGATATCCTAATATTATTTAAAGGAGAACCTAAAACTCTCATGTGCAACCTGCTGAAATAAATTTCTTGGGATTATAATTGATATGGGTGTCTTTTGAGTTTTTGAATACAAGTGTTAATCATTAAAATGCACCATTCCACAGAAGGTACTCAGAGGGGTGTGATCCAGAGCTATTAGGGATGGAAATTTGCAACTGGGAGAAAAGACTAGGAAAACAACTTAAAGCTTTCCTTAAGGTGTTATGCTAATGGTTCAGTTAATGAATTGTGTTCCTTTGTACAGGAATATTTCCCACCTCATTATTCCTATTCCAGATATTTCATAATTGTGACTGACTCATGAATTCAAGCAGAGCTGTTTCATCTTGCTATAAATGTGTGTGTGCTTTTTTCTTATAACAAATTTTTGCATTCAGAACAAATGGTAAATATAAAAGCCATGAGCATAATGCAAGTATGCAAAGTCTTGCTGATTTTTATCTAAAAGCACATAGTCATTGGGTAAATGACTATTTTCCATCTGAAATGTGTAGTTGTTTGAGTCAATGAACATTTGGCCTAATTATATGACTGTTACCAGACAGATAGATAGATATTATGTACATATATAGATGGATGGAGATAGATAGATAGATATTTTACTAGAAGTATATATCTGCATGTAATTAGGTAATAATGTCTGAAAATAGAAGAACAATTGGCTATTTATAAAATTGTGAGATCCAGCTGTTATTGTAATGTTTATTTAAATTAAACCTGAAATATCTTCAGTGTGCTTTGGAGTAGAGAATTTTAGTGCAATCAGTTTTCTTAGAAGATGTAACTTATGGAGTGTTTTGTGTTACTTCAATGCAAAAGTCCATTTAAACTTATTTTTAAAAAATATTTAAACCAATGAGGGCACAACATCTGTTTAAATTGTATTTCTTATAAATAATTTATTTCATATTGCAGACTAAGCAGCTAATGAAACCACAAAAGAAGTTGCTGGTCAATCTCTATTGGACTCCTAATTCCCCAGCTCCTTGTTCTTATACTTCTGCCTATAAAAGGCCTTGCCAATGACAGGGATACACCCGTTTCAACTTTTGGTAATTTAACATTACCTTACAAAGAATGCCCTTCAGCCTGTTTTTGTTGGTTACAAACTAGGAGAGATGGGCCAGTATTGTTGAGTAGATCATCCACATCCATTTTTCTAACCAAATTCAATTGTTGCAAGAATCCCTTTCTTTTTTAAAACCTTTTCTGCTAGGCACTCCTTTGTAAACTGATCTTTTTACCTCAAATGAGCTGTTTTTTTAAACATATTGACTTGATTGGAAAATAAACTCTGTATCCATAAACAATCTAGGACCCCTGTTACATAAAGGTTTGTGAATGCCTCTGTTAGCCTGAAATCCCACAAAATGGTAGGATGGGGACTTGGCTACTGTCTTTGCTTTGCATCCCATTTCTAATTCTCATGTCAACTTTAAGTAGGCCTTTTGTTTTTAAGCAGGCCTTTTGTTCAATGGACTTTGGTTGCAGTCCTGCTCCAAGTGGAGGTTTCTGGAAACCAAGATTTCTGGGAACACCATCACACCCCTTTTCCTGTTAAATTACTTCTGGGTTTGTTTGTTTGTTTGTTTTACCAAGTAAATACAAGTTTCTTCTTGAAGATAATATAGTTTCCATTTATACCAAACCAACTCTTCATAGTCTACAGAGCATGGTATTCTTTATTTTCAGGGAAGGTAAAGAAAATTGAATTATTTCTCTCCAAATCATTTTCTTCTCCCTTGAACCATTTTCTCTGCTCCTTAAACACACATCCCAAGAATGATGGCTCTTCTTTTAAGTATTCTCTCTCTCTCTCTCTCTCTCTCTCTCTCTCTCTCTCTCTCTCTCTCTCTCTCTCTCTCGTGCTCCTTGCCTCACCCTGTGAGTTCCCACAAATGGAGAATAACTCTTTAATTATACGAAAATCTATAAGATGAGCCTCTCCTAAATATTTTGAAAGGTCCTATCAACAGAAATGTCTACAACTGGAGACCCCATCAACCAATAATTTTCTTTACTAATTGTTTAACACATTTTTATGATACTATCAACTCTGTATACATGTAAGTCATAAAACTTTGACCTGATTCTGCTCAGGCCAATGGATTTCACTTTCATCTTATGTGCATGTGGCAACTATCTCTGCATTTGGCCTCTAAGAGATTTCAGGATTGTTCATGAGACGGCCTCTTAATTAGGGACAAACCCCATTCACTTTTTGAAATATTTCATTAACATTTGAAAGAATCTGAAAGAGTGAAAGGGTCATTAGAGAGGCCAGGCAAGCACAGTTGGGATGTAAAGCAGGCCAATGGCCTGGAGGTCTCCAGATGTGAGGTAATGAGTACATAGGGACTTCCTTTATGGGTGGGACCTCCAGCCATGGTTGGCAATCCTAAACACTCTGAAATCACATCAGGAATGGGAAGCTACTCCATCTCCAATCGGCTCATGCCTGTGACCTCAAGGATATGATATAAGCTCAGTGAAAGAAGGGCTCGACCCTTTTTCCTTTTCCACCTTTTCACCTAGAACTCAGCCTTGGGGAGAGATACTAAGAGAGTGCAGGAGGTCATAGAGTGAGGTGTAAACCATGTGAATAAAGTCTAAGCTTGTATGCTAAAACTCTCAGGTGCTCTGTTGTGCTCAAACTGCGTCCATATGACATAGCATCCAGAGGATTTCTGAAGGCCTCAGGAAGAGAGAAGATTGATATTAAGAGATTTCTCTGATAGACCTGTGAATTAGGAGTGATTAGTGGTAGCAAATGCAATAATAGCACTTTGCAAAAGAGTATGATGTGAAGCCAGAGCTCTCAATCAGCTCATCTACCATCCATTGTTTCAGTGATGTGAATGGAACCTCTAAATCAGCTCATCCATTTTATTTCCAACTTCTGAGACTGTTTTGATTAACATAACTTTAGACAACCAAACTCTTCTCTGGTTCTCTCTTCACTGCCTAGACACTGCCTCCAGTCTTCTGAAACCTTAAGGAGTTGTTCCCCCAAAATAGACATTTGCTTAACAAATATGACTCTACATTGTTTGGTCATATTTGGTTAAGAACAAAACTATTTGATGGAATAAATAGAAAACTTTATAAATTGTAATGAATGTTTGATTTGAGGATTTCATTTCATAATCCCTTATTCTATTATGTTATTTTTTAAATATTCTTATAAAAATATGCTCTTTCAAATCTATTTCATATTATCATTTCACATACACAAACCTAACATTTCTCCTGAGCTCCAGTCTTGTATCACCAACTCCCTAAACTCACCATTCCAAAACAAAACTCATTATCTTTCCCTCAAATCCTCCACCATTCCCCACTTTTTGATTACCCTCAAAAGTAATACTAGCTTCCTAGTCACAAGGATCACTGCTTCAGTGTCATTCTAAATAACTCTCTTTCACACAGCCCAACTTTACATCCTATGGCAAGCATCACTTGATCCTCATTTGGGTCCTGATTGAATCAAAATCATTATAGCAAATAGCAATCATTTCTATTTTGACTATAAATCCTAAGGATATTCCAATTTCAGAATGATTTGGTTTTTTGATTAAATAAAGGAAGTCATTCTCTATCTTATTTCTTACTTAGCCTTCATCACAGATGGGGCATCGTTAAAATCAAACTAAATCCCATTAAAGGCCTTTGATGAAAAAGGGAAAAGTTCCCAAATGTATCCTGGGCCATCTCCAATCCTCCTGATCAATGTCTAACCACGGCATCCAGATGGCTCCAGTGAGGCTAGGGACTTTACACAAGGTAACCTTACTTCAGTGCAATTCATTTGCATGTCACAGCATCATCTCTCTGATATCATGATCCTCTTCAAGAATAAAGAACAAGCAGGGCAGCTAGGTGGTAAAGTGGATAGAGCACCAGCCCTGAACTCAAGAGAACCTGAATTCAAATTTGGTCTCAGACACTTCATATTTCCTAAGTGTGACCTTAGGTAAGTCACTTAACCTTATTTGCCTTAGGAAAAATTTAGTGTCTTCAGAGGAAATAACCATAACATCTTAACATCACTGGATTGGATCCTGAAGAAGCCATAAGAATCACTATAAACTACTAGTTTTATGAAGAAGGAGAGGGAGCAAGTAACAGCTGAATCATATAGCTAATAATAGTAAAACCAGAATTCAAATTCAAACCAAGATCCCGTTCTTCCTCTCCCCCCTACATCACAGGTCCTAGGTACGTGTCCTTACCCCCCCTCCCCAGTAACCTAGATGTCCTCAAGACCACCTCTGTATCCTCTTGCATGTATAAAGCACACCCCTTAAGCAAGATCAGTCACTAAGGGCATCTTCTCTTCTTATAATTCCCACAAAAGAGATGCCATCTCAACTCATTACTATTCTATTTCACCCTCCCTTTTACATTCCTACACAGTTGCTGCCTTTAGAGAAAGATAAGTATAAATCTCAGTAAGTCCTATAGAACAAACTGTCAATTATTACTAAGATCCATGATATCTATACAGAGAATTTAGTTTTACAAAGAAAAAGTTGCAAAATATTTACATCTCCAAGGAATAATACCCTGAATCATTAATAATAATAGAAATTAAAATCATTCTGAGATTTCACCTCACATTATAAAAACTAGCAAAGATGACCAAAATGGCAATATTCAATTCAATGTTGGACTAACAAGTATATTCATATTTTTAGTGCAGTTGTGAAATTTTAAGATTATTTTGGAATGAAATTTGAAATTATTCAAATCTAATGACGGCATTGTCTATATTCTTTCAGCCAGAAAGTCCATTTCTTAGCTTATACCATAATGATGCTATCAATAATAAGAATAAGAATATATATACACATACATATAGACATAGATACACACATCAACTATTAAGAGAAGAACTATTTCATGATGAGAAATATTTGGAAAGAAAATAGATGTGTTTTGATTAATTTTAAAAATTATAACCAAGAATTACTGTTTGTAAGAAATGATATGTGTCTGCATTGGTGAAATGCATGGAAAGATCTATGCGAACTGATACAACATGAAGCAAATAGTGCCAAAAAAAACAACCATACACAGTAACTACAACAATTTAAATGAAAATAAAAATGAAATAAAATGATAAAAATTAAGCATGCCTCTAGTGAAAAGTTATAACAGCCCCAACTCACCTTTGATGGAGGTTGGAGATTCACTGGTGTTATGTCTTGTACAAAGTCACATTTTTTTCAATATATCCATTTGTTCATTGTTATATAATAATGCTATATAGGAGGGCTTTCTGGGAAGGGAAGGATAATGATAAGTAATGGGCACAACTATGATGATGAATATAGCAGAAGAAACCAATTTAAATTTAAAAAATCAAAATTTTAAAAGAGAAAAAGAAAATGAATAAAACTTTTACAAAAGTATATTCCTCACAATAACTTTATGAGGTAATTAATACATATATTTTCCAAATTCCAATGTCCTCCATTCTAACCCTTTTTATAAATTTGAAAATTCAGAGTTGAGGATTGGAGGCAAGGGAAGGGTGTAGTAGAAAGGCACGTCAATTGGATGTGTAAGCCCTGGAGCTCTAAAGACCAACTTCCTCATAGAAAATATGTATGCAAATAGCAATGTTGTTTATGTTAGTTATTTTTTAAATATATAATTTGTGTTGGCCAGGACTGTATGGAATGAGATCCAGAACAAAGTCAGCTTTTCACATAGATGAAAGCAAAGATGGTTCCAAGACCTAGCCTCATCACACAATTATTTTTACTTCCTTTCTCCCCTCTTTATCCATTTCTTTCAATGCTCTTTTAACATTCCCAGTCCTGTTGATTCAAAGAAAGACAAGATAGAGAAAACTCCATGACCCTGAACCTTTGGAGACTTAACTTTGTACTCTTTGGAAAGTGGGATGAGCAATGATTTATCATTAGTGAATTCATCACTAATGGTAGAATTTAAATGCTGTTCCACGTGACTCAAATCAAGGCAGATCACCTTAGCATATTAAGCAACTAATATGTGCCAGGCACTGTGCTAAACATTGGGGACAGAGACAATGTGTGAGGAAAAACACTCTTTGATCTTAAGGAGCACATAGTTTAATGGAGAATATAACACTAATAGGTATAAACTAGAAATAGGAAAAATCATGGTATCCTCAGAAGGAAGGTATAAGGAAAAAGGAAGATTGTGAAAAACTTCTTAAAAAGAGCCACTCCATTGAAAATGTTCACAACTTTTATACATTTCAGACAAAGAACCTCCAAAATCCCACCCTCCACGTGTTGTGATTGGTCATACAAATCTGCACTCCCCTATTTTGGTCAGTGGAAAGCAGCTGACAAGGTGATTTACAACCTTTGGCCACTTCATGCCATATTTGGGCAATGGAATGCAGCCTAGGCCTTCACATGACTGGGGCCTAGTGGCCCTGGTTTACCTTAGCTAGCAGTCTCTGATCAATATGTGCTTAATCTTTAAGTTCTTCAACATATCTTACTCTGCACACTCTGAAAACTGTTTTTTAACAATCAATTAGCAAATAATTCCAGTTCTGTATCCTTTTTTGAGTTCTCTCTACAGTTTAATAATAAGATTTTGATTATAGGAACCTATTGCAAAGAATCTTTTCCCAGATGCCTGCTATTCTTTTCATTTTAGCAGCCATGGTTTTATTTGTGCAAAAATGTTTTAATTTTTTTTCTTTTTTTTTTTTATTTTTTTATTATATATATATATACATATATATATATATATATATATATATATATATATATATATATATTATAATATTATCCCTTGTATTCATTTTTCCAAATTACCCTCCCTCCCTCTATTCCCTCCCCCCGACGACAGGCAATACCATACATTTTACATGTGTTACAATATAGTCTAGGTACAATACATGTGTGTGAATATCATTTTCTTGTTGCACAATAAACATTAGAATCCGAAGGTACATGCAACCTGGGCAGACAGATATTAGTGCTAACAATTTACATTCCCCTCCCAGTGTTTCTTCTCTGGGTGTAGCTACCTCTGTCCATCATTGATCAACTGGAAGTGAGTTGGATCTTCTTTATGTTGAAGATTTCCACTTCCATCAGAATACATCCTCATACAGTATTGTTGTTGAAGTGTATAGTGATCTTCTGGTTCTGCTCATTTCACTCAGCATCAGTTGATTTAAGTCTCTCCAGGCCTCTCTGTATTCCTCCTGCTGGTCATTTCTTACGGAGCAATAATATTCCATAACCTTCATATACCACAAAAAAATGTTTTAATTTAAGGCAACCAGAATTATGCATTTTACCTACTTACCTATCTCTTGTTTGATCATGAACTATTCCCCTAAAGATGACTCTGACAAGAAATTCCTGCCATGCTCCATTAATTTCCTTATTGCTATATTCTCTATATCTAAATCATGTACCCATTTTGAATTTATTTAGTATGGTATAACATGTTGATCTATGTTATTTTACTTTCCAGTTTTCCCAAGTTTTTCTCTAATAGCAAATTCTTGCTGCAATAGCTGAGATTTGAAGATTTATCCAACACAAAGTGACTGTGCTCAATTATGTTTATTGTATACCTAATTTATTCCACTGATGCATTTCTTACTTATTACCAATTGCTGTGACAATTATAACTCTGTAGTATATTTCAGATCTAATGCTATTAGCCCTGCTTACTTGCCTTGTTTTTTCAATGCTTCCCATGATATTTTTGACCTTTTACTCCTCTAGATGATTTTAGGGTTTTTTTTAGCTTTATACTGTAATTCTCAGGTAGTATTATTGAAATGGCACTCATTAAGTAAGTTAATTTGGGCAGTTTTTTTTTTAGGTAGTTTTTATTATATGGTAGCTTAGAATGTAAATGAGTAATTAATGTTTCTCCAATTTATGTACATCTTTATTTGTGTGAAAAGTGTTTTGTAATTCTAGTCATATAGTTCTATGTGTTTGTGTTGGCTGGTAGACTCTCAATTATTTAAAACTAGTTATTTTAATTCATATTTCTGTGCTGTTGGATTTTAAAGATAACTTACAAAAATGTTGAGGATTTGTATGGGTTTGTGTTTAGACTTCAAATTTATTGAAGTTCTTAGTGATTCAGATTAGTTTTTTAGTTGACTTTCTAGGATTCTCTAAGTTATCATATCATCTGCAAAAAGTGATAGTTGTATTTTCTCCTTTTCTATGATTGTGGCTTCGATTTCTTTTTCTTGTCTTATCAGTATATCTAGCATTTCTAATAGATTAATGAACTGTAATAGTTAAAATGGAAAATGTACCGTAACCCTGACCTGATGGAAAGGCTTTCAGAATGTTTGTTCTCCAATAATGTCCAATTGTTTATGGCCCCATTTGGAGTTTTCTTGGCAAATATACTGCAGTGATTACCATTTCCTACTCCAGATCATATTATTAAAAAGAAAAGTGTGAAAAACAAGGGCAGGTGACTTGTCCAGGTAACTAAGTGTCCAAGGTTAATTTCAATATTTCTGATGAAGAGGGCCAGTATTAAATAAGTTCATGTACAGGAAGAGTCCAGTCTAAGTATTACTTGAGACCTGCTTTCTATAAGGACATACAATTCAAAGCATTGGCTCACCACCTTCCTTGATAGTGATGAAAGATGTGCTTGAGATAAATTTAAGATATCTTGGGGGATAATGCATGTAATTGGAACAAACTATGCAATTTATGACTTTATTAGATTAATAATTTATAATTCTAATTGTTCCAATTTATGAGTCTGTTAGATAAGCAGATTATTACTGCTAGTTACTGTTTAATGTTAATGTCAAACTAGAATGTTGGAAGTGATGTATCCCTGTAATCTTGGAATGTACACTAAGTAGCCTGAAAAAGTCTGGCATTCATGTGTACATAGAATCCCTTGTTCATGATGATAGTTTATCTTTGTGAATTGTAGATGGCTACATATGTATCACAGGCTTTCACTGCCAGGAGAATACATTCTGTGCAACCCAATCCAAGAGAAATAACCATCCGCAGGGCACATCCCAGGAGGAGATGGGTTTTCTCTCAGACATAACATTATCAACATTTGAGGGGAAAATGAAGATGTGTAGCAAATGTCCAAAAAGAAGAGATTTACAAGGAAAAAATACATAGGAGTGTGAAGGTGGGAATCCAGGATGCTGATGAGAGTGAGCATGCTGTTTCCCAACAGCATTACCAGGTACATCACCAGGCAAAACACATAAAGAGCTAGTGGGAGGCCTGAGTAATGAGAAAGCCCAATTAAAAAACATTCAGTCACAGATGTGTAATTGCCCTTATGCATATAAATTTAATTGTGTCAATTTAAGGATTTGGGAAAGGTCACCATAAAGCAACTGGAATGAATAATAACACATTTGTAATTAGTTTCATATGTTAAATCATTTTTAAAATCTTGATATTTTTTCATTTATTCAGTGCTATAAGCATTTAAATATATGCAGAACAGCAAAAAATAGGAAAATACAAAAAAAGGTATATGTGATGTGAGGCAGATGTGAGCACCAGTATTTGTAACAAAGTTTTCATGTGAGAGTAAAAACAAAAAAACCAAAAGTTTGGCATTATTAAAATATAGGTTTAGAGAGTTTAGAGATCAATAAGATAAATATGAATTTTAGATAAAATCCATCTGACTTACACGTGTCAAATTCATAACCACATCTCCCTATTCATTGGAGCTCTACTCCTACATTCTTCCACGGCTCCCTCCTTCCTCCTTCCTGCTTAAATGACATAAAAAATTGTCTTAGCTGGGTGCCTGTTATTTTGGAACATTAAATAAATATAATTATTTATAAAGATAAACATAATTATAATTTTAAAATTTAAATAAAATAAATAACTTAAACATTAATAAAAATAATAATACCAGCAATTTCATGAAATTGTTGATAATTGTTTCTTAAACTTTATATTTAAACTTTATATATATATAGGAGGATGGATGGTATTTCAAGCACTATTCTGTGCTGAAGTCTAGCTCCAGTAGGAAATAAGGGTGTGTTATTCAGATCCTAGACAGAGAGAAGTTCGATATGAACTCTTCAAATTTCATTGATGAGAAAAATTATATATAAATATATATATATATATGTGTGTGTGTGTGTGTGTGTGTGTGTGTGTGTGTGTTTGTGTATATCTCCCATACTTATAAATTTGCTACAAAATACACTCTTTGATGTTCTTATAGCTTTTTCTAACAAGCATGATCTATTGAGATATAAATGATTAAGCCTGGATCTTGATTACTTAGACAGAGATGTAAATAGTTGAGATACACATCAGAGTAAAAGTATCATACCAATGTCCTCAAGTACCTTTCTCCCAAATGCCTTTAGTCTCCTTTGCGGGCTGTTTTTCCTGTCCTAAGTTCAAAGCAGGCCTGTGATCAATTGAATAATAGAATTTGCATTTTGCTTCATTGGCCAATTCTCTTATTATTATATTAGCAAGTATTTCTCTGCAATTCATTAAAAAAGCGAGGTTGGTGAGCCAAGTTACTTTAAGCTTCAAGACCTGGAATAGATTCTTACCTCCAAGCCCTCTCCAATTCTGCTTTCTCTAACAGAAATATCAAGAGGATACAGAGGTGGCTTTGAGGACATTCAGGCTATTGGGGATTGAGGGGAAGGACAGATACCCAGGACTTTTAATGTGGGGGAAGTCTCTCAGACTTTGTACCAGGGGGCTTTGGGTTTGAATTCTGGTTTTGCTATTATTAGATGTATGACTTGAACAAGATACATTGTCTTTCTCATATTCAGATTCCTTCTTGATAAAACTAATAGATTGTAGGGATTCTTGTGACTTTTTCAGAACCTAAAACAGTGATGTTCTGAGTGTCTCTTCTGAACACACTCTTAAGAGTATGTCCTCTTAAGATGGATTTAAATTTTGGAAACAATAAAGGACAATAATTTTGGTGGGCAAGGTGGTGTTATGTAAGACTATGAAGCTTATTTTCTTGGATGAGTTTTAAACAGGCTTGGGAGGATATTCACAGAATCACATGACTTTAGCTCAAGCAACTTTAAATATGGTGCAATCCTCCACTTTCCTTTTACATGGGAGGGCCTGTGAAGGGAAAACCATCTTTTGCTCATGATAATGTCACAAATGTTCACGATCATATAGACAGTCAAAAGAAAAATCCATGTGTGGAAGCATATCAAGAGACTCTGAGTTGTGTGATCATTTCACATCACTGAAATGGATCTGTACTGAGAATTCTGGGGAATGAAAGCTCATCAGTCATGTTAATTCTTTATTCC
The DNA here is from genome assembly GCF_048593235.1 of Sminthopsis crassicaudata. NCBI lineage: Eukaryota > Metazoa > Chordata > Mammalia > Dasyuromorphia > Dasyuridae > Sminthopsis > Sminthopsis crassicaudata. The sequence goes on from NC_133621.1 coordinate 222,641,618, forward strand.
TTGTCTCTCCCACAGTGACAAGAATATTGGGTCTAAAATTTTTTTAAATATCATTTCAATTTTTCCCATTATACATACACACAATATTCGATGATAAATTTTGTAAAAATTTTTGAGTTTCAAATTTTTCTACCTTCTCTTCCTTCTGCTGTCTTCCCTAAGAAGGTGAGCAGTTTGATATATTACACACACATAGTCATGCAAAACACATTTACACATTAATCATGTTGTAAAAGAAGAAAGAGAATAAAAGAGAAAAAAACGCACATAAATTCTTCCAGCACACCCACAAAATGAAAATAGTGTACTTCTATTTGCATTAAGATTCCATCAGTATTTTCTTGGGATATGGATAGCATTTTTTATCATGAAACTTTTGAAATTATTTTGGATTTTTGGTAATCATAGTTGATCATCACACATTGTTACTGTTATTGTACACAATGTTTTGGTTCTGAAGAGGAATGTCTTGTGAGTCAGGGGTCTTCTGTCCAGATTCCTACTCTGATTTTCAAAACCTGTGTGACTTTGTCTAGATTGCTTTACCTTATGGGGTTTCCGTTTCCTCACATAAAATGACGGAGTTAGACTAGATGGCCTTTGAAGTTTGTTCTTGTTCTAGCTCTGAGATCCTAGGATCCTTAAACTCTGTCTGGGAGGACAGAAGTCCCAAAATACTCTGAGGAAAAGTAGCATGGTTTGAAAGTGTGTAATTTGAACAATGGTGCAGTTGCTCAAGGAGCACTTGGGTGCATTTTCCCAATGATCACATTCCCCAAGGGGATTTGCTTTCAGCCAGTTGATAGTAGAAATAATCAGACTTTGTTATAGATGAGATATGTTATTGTTGCTGTTTGTTCTTCATTCCTGAAGAGGACCATGACATTGGAAAAGTGATGCCATGGCATGCAAGTGAATTAGTTTGAAGGGAAAATAGTCATTGTAAAGATACCAAGCTTCACGCTTCCTCTGGATTCAGTAGGCACATATAGGTCAAGAGGACTGAAGATGGCCCTGGATACATTTGGGGCCCTTCGACTTTTTAAGTCAAGGTCTTTAACAGGGTTTGGTTTGACTTTCAAATGTCCCATCTGTGATTAAAGCTAAGTAAGAAATGAAGCAGAGAATGGGCTCTTTTACTTAGTCAAAAATCAAAGTAAGATTCTCAAGGTTTCTGATCAAAACAGAAACAATTGCTATTTAATGTATTGATTCTGATTCAATCAGGTCTCAAATGATGACCAAGTAAGTCTTGCCTTAGGTTATATAGTTGTAGTAAATGTGAAGGTGAGTAATTAGAATGACACTGAAGCTGTGATCCTGGGTGACTGGGAAGCTAGTGCTACCTCTGAGGGCAACCATGAAATGGGGAAAGGTAGAGGATTGAGGGAAAGATAGAGTTCTGTTTTGGACATGGTGAGTGGAGGGAGGTGGTGATACAAGACTGGAGCTCAGGAGAAATGTTAGGGCTGTATGTGTGAAGTGATAATATGGAGCAGATTTGGGAGGGCATATTTTTAAAGAATATTTAAAAAGTAGCATAATAGAGTAATGGTTTGCAACATGACGTCTTCAAGCAGAAATTTATTACAGGTTATAAGTTTTGCCATTTATTGTATGAAATAGCTTATGGACTTAACCAAAATATGACTAAACAAGATAAAGTTACAGGTATTAATTAATGCGCTTTTGAGGAGAACAACTTTTTAAAGTCTCAAGAGAGTGGAATATCTAGGGAGTGAGCACAGGAACCAGGGAAGAGTTTGGTTTTCTAATATTATGCTAATTAATCAGAGATTGGAGACAGGATGGATTAGAGACATAGGACTCTGGATGGGCTCATTAAGAGTTTCCCTTTGAGGGGAGAACCCTGAAACTGTCCTGACTTTGGGGCAAGAGAAACTCCTGAACACTGGAGAAACTTTCCACTGACAGATACCCATTGCTGGGGGATGTTAAGTGGACTCATTTAGAGGGAAATCTAGACTTGATATTTCTATCGACCTCTATTGATCTAAAATCTAAAAATTGGCTCAGGATCACTCCCAGTAAGTGGGACATTCTCTTCTCAGTGTTAACCCCTCTTTATCTCTCTGCCAGTATTTCTCTGCTAGGACCTTTATCTCTGTATCAGGACTTGGTACTTGGAAGTCAGTCTTCTGACTCCTGCTGTGCAAACAATAAACTTGCATTTTTGCCACTTAAACTATTTAGGTTCAAGAATTCTTTCACGAAAGACCTGTGTTGATCAGAAGGGCATTCCCACAACTCTCTGAACTGCCACTAACCGCATCATCTGGTTTCCTGACTGGGAATGGAAGGGATCCTAACCCTATCACCTTCCCATCACTGAAACGATGAATGCTGGCTTTGCTGATTAAGAGTTTTGGCTTCTCATCATATTCAGATTTTTCAATTGTTCAAGAAATCTTTTAAAAAGTGGATGGACATGTCCCCAAAAAGGAGTGTGTTTTAGAGACTGATACTAAAAATTTCAGATTCCAAATGCAGAGATACTTGCTAAATAAGCCAGAAGGTACAAGTATTCACTTCATAAGATGTGCAGGAATTCTATGACTGTTTGAATATTGAATGGTAAAAAAAAAGCCTTTTGGTTGGCTGCTGAGCCAGAACTAAGTGTGAATTAAAAGGCACTAAACTGGTCAGGAGAAAAGTTAAAGCTTCATCAAAGAACCTGAGCTTCATCTGCACAAAGATGATCATTAAATCCATAGGAATTGATGAGACAACAAGTGAAATAGTATAGAGGAAAAAGAGAAGAGAAGAGAAGAAAGCCCAAGTCAGAGCCTGGAAGGACCCTCCACAGATAGTGGGAGTGATATAAAGATCCAACAAAGCAAACAGAGGAGTAGCAAGAGAAATAAAAGGAGATCCAGTTGAGTAAAGTCCTAAAAACAGAGAAAGGAGAGCATTGAGAACAAGACAGGGATCAACAGTGTCATGGCCACAGAGAGGAATTTTGGAGGAGTGACAACTCTGTCTACATGAAGCCAGACTCCTCTGCATATGCTTAAAGTAGTTATGAAATGACTTGGGAAACACATTCTAAATGAGGAAGTTGAGGTAGAGTTTCTAATCGCCAGTTGCTCAGATTACAGGTATTAAGATTCAGGACTAGAAAACAGAGGATAGCTCCCCATTCCACTGCTAGAGAACTGGGGAAAGTGATTGAGAATTCAGCAATGGAGACCCCAGCACAGACCATGAAAAACTCAGATCTCATCTCTACTGCACAATTTGAAACCCATGGTTACAAATGAATCAAGATCTGGTTTTACAGGTTAGGAACAGGAATAAGGTTAAGAGACTTTGGCATTGGGGGCCTTTTCATCCTCCTATTGGGAATGACAGAAAAGTCAGGCTGATATCCCCAGAAATGGACATAGTCATTTGTCCTCCTGGAGTGAATTACTCTGCTTAGAGATTCAATGGCATTGCTTTTGGTATGCATACACGACACACACACACACACACACACACACACACACACACATACACACACACAGAGGGAGAGAGAGAGAGAGAGAGAGAGAGAGAGAGAGAGAGAGAGAGAGAGAGAGAGAGAGAGAGAGAGAGAGAGAATTCTCTTCCCTTAATTTGTTTCAGTTACAAAGGTTACTATGTCATTCCAATTAACACAGATTCTGACCAAAGCCAAGACTCAAGTGTCACAATACAAATACATATAAGAGAGATAGGAACCTAGGGAAGAATTGGGGACTCTAAAGTACCCCTAGCTCCAGCTGGGGGCTAATGTGGTCATTGACAGATGGAAACCTTATGCCTCCTTCTTTCCTGTTAACAGACAATGCTACTAATCGTCCCTCAATAAAACTCATCCTGAGAGTTATTTGTCCAGATGCTGATGGGAATATAGCAGGCAAACTCATCCACATTCCTTTATCTGATCAGCAGCATGGCTAACTCTCTAAAGTTTGGGATACAGTATATGACACAAGAATAGAACCAAAAAATTAACTAGAATATATGACAACTGGTCTGCTCTGAGCAACCAAGTTTATAAAGGCAAGCCCTTTTAGAACATTCTACCCCATTACTTGTTTCTCCTACTCTTACAACTGCCGTTGGGAATAGGGAAATGGGTGGGTTCTTATTTCTGGGCTAAATCAAGGTCCAGAAGGGCACCTAATGTTCCAGAACTCAAAGTTATGATGAAAACCAACATCAGAGCCCAGAGTTCCAAGGCATATTATGATTTACACCAAACAGTTGTTTGCCATACAAAAAGAACCGGACTTTGAAATAGTGTACAATTACCCTGTGAAGGGAATCCAAAATGCAGGCAGACAAAATTAGAGGGTCTACCACCAATTATTTTAAAAAAAGGAAATAAAATCTGTTTATAATATATATTTAGTTAGTTATTTAACTAGGCAAAATAAATTCTGAAAATAGTCAAGTCCAAAAATGTGGATGTTTTATTCCACTTTATACATCTATTGTGTCTCTATAAGGAAGTAGATAGATACTTTATCATAGTCAATCATTTCATGATTAAGAGGTCTTCAATTTTTCAAAAGTATTCCACTTAACAGTGTTGATATAATGATATAAATTGTTTTCCTAGTTTTTCTTCACTTCACTCTACATCAAACCAGAAGTCTTCATGGATTTTTCTAAAACCATTCCTTTCATCATTTTAAGAGCAAGATAATATTCCATTGTATGCAGATACCACAATTTATTTATTCATTCCTCCTAGGGATGGATATCTCCTTAACTTGTTGTTTGCCACTAAATAATTTGTGTGATAATTTCTTCTTTCTTTGATCTATTTGGGACACAAAGTTTAGTGATTTGGGGGGCAGAGTTCCAAGTCATATGCTTTAACAACTTCATAACTCCACAAATGATGTTGTAATAAGCTTATTTTCCTTCAGCTTCTCCAACAATTGACATTTTCCCTTTTTACCATCCTTGATAATGTGGTGGCTGTGAGGTGAAAAGTCAGTTTTCTTTGAAATGATTTTGAAACATATTTTCACATGGATATGGATAGTTTTGATTTCTTCAATTGAAAACTGACTTAATAACATTGAAAACATATTAATTAAGGAATTCTTACAAATTTGAATCAATTTCTAATATGTCTAGAAAATGAGACTTTTATTAGACATTTGATATGACAGAGGCTTACCCCATTAACCTGTTTCCATTTCAGTCTTGGCAAGCTTGAGAGTGTTCAAAAACTTTCCAATTTTATTTGATCAAAATTGTTCATTTTTTAAAAAATAATTTTCCCTAATCTCTTGTTTGTTCATATCATATTACCCTATTCACTCATTTGGAAGATGATTAGCTCCTTTTTCCTCTAATTTGTTTATGCTATAATCTTTTATAAATTATGTTTTCAATTGGAGCTAATCTCAGAGACCAGTTTTTAAGCCATTACTCCAGTAAAAGACACCCATTTTGTTTCCAGTACTTTTTCCACTAATAAATGGCTTGTATTAATATTTTGGTATATATTCATCTTGGAATTAATCAATTTGTATAAAGACAATAATTACTTTTCTTTTATAATTCTAAACTGTTACCTGGATGGTAGGGACAATTCACATCTACACCAATAGTGTATTTATGTACTTTTCCCCATAACCCTTCAAATTTTGACTATCCCCATTTTTTAATTTAAAGTTAAAACTCTCTCTCTCTTTCTTCCATTCCCCTCTTTTTTAGAATTCAAGATAAACAAAAGCCATTACAAATATGGATAGATAGATAGACAGATAGATAGATAGATGGATGGATGGATTATGCAAAACAAACTTCCATTAGATATGTCTAAAAAGGGGGAGAAAACAAAGATAAAGAGAAGAAAATATTTTCAATCTGCACTCTGAGATGACTGGTTATCTTATTGAAGGAAGATAAAATTTTATACCCCAAATCCTTGGAAAAGTCTTTGGTCATTGTGTCAATCAGAATTAGTATTGTTTTTTTTACTGTACTGTATAAGTTGTCCTAACTTTGTTCACTTCACATTGTACCAAAACATAAAAGTCTTAAGAGGCTTTTCTGAAATCATCTCTTCATCATTTCTTATACCAGAATAGAATTCGATCACACTGATACACCATAATTGGTTCAGTCACTCCTCTATTAATAGGCATAACCTCATTTTACAAATCTTTGTCATTGTAAGAAATTGGTGATATATAAGAACAGCTTTGCATGTTTTTATGTATATTTTACTCATGGGTCTTTTTCTTCCTGAATTTTTTGGGGAATACAAATTATCTTTTGGGCAAAAGGACATAATAGTATTTTGGATAGAGATCCAAATTTCTTTCCATAATGATTGGACTAGGTTACAAGCTCCACCAACACTACTTTAGTGTTCCTATTTTTCTACATTCCCTCTAGTCTTTGCTATTTTCCCTTCATATTTAGGCAATTTCATGGTTGTGAACTGCAACATCTGAATTATTTCAATGTTCATTTTTCTTATTTAGAGAATTTTTGTTATGGTTACTAAAAGCTTGGCTTTCTTCCTCTTTCCTTCCGGAAAGAGCCACTCCATTGAAAATGTTCACGACTTTTATACATTTCAGACAAAGAACCTCCAAAATCCCACCCTCCACGTGTTGTGATTGGTCATACAAATCTGCACTCCCCTATTTTGGTCAGTGGAAAGCAGCTGACAAGGTGATTTACAACCTTTGGCCACTTCATGCCATATTTGGGCAATGGAATGCAGCCTAGGCCTTCACATGACTGGGGCCTAGTGGCTTTGGTTTACCTTAGCTAGCAGTCTCTGATCAATATGTGCTTAATCTTTAAGTTCTTCACCATATCTTACTCTGCACACTCTGAAAACTGTCTTTTAACAATCAATTAGGAAATAATTCCAGTTCCTGTATTCTTTTTTGAGTTCTCTCTACAGTTTAATAAGATTTTGATTACAGGAACCTATGGCAAAGAATCTTTTCCCAGATGCCTGCTATTCTTTTCATTTTAGCAGCCATGGTTTTATTTGTGCAAAAATGTTTTAATTTAAGGCAATCAGAATTATACATTTTACCTCCTTACCTATCTCTTGTTTGATCATGAACTATTCCCCTATAGATGAATCTGACAAGTAATTCCTGCCATGCTCCATTAATTTCCTTAGGATAGCATTCTTTATATTTAAATCATGTACCTATTTTGAATTTATTTAGTATAAAGTATAACGTGTTGATCTATGTTATTTTACTTTCCAGTTTTCCCAAGTTTTTCTCTAATAGCAAATTCTTGCTGCAATAGCTGAGATTTGAAGATTTATCCAACACAAAATGACTGTGCTCAATTATGTTTATTGTATACCTAATTTATTCCACTGATGCATTTCTTACTTATTACCAATTGCTGTGACAATTATAACTCTGTAGTATATTTCAGATCTAATGCTATTAGCCCTGCTTACTTGCCTTGTTTTTTTAATGCTTTCCATGATATTTTTGACTTTTTACTCCTCTAGATGAATTTAGGGGTTTTTTTTGGCTTTATAATGTAATTCTCAGGTAGTATTATTGACATGGCACTCATTAAGTAAGTTAATTTGGGCAGTGTTTTTTAGGTAGTTTTTATTATATGGTAGCTTAGAACGTAAATGAGTAATTAATATTTCTCCAATTTATGTACATCTTTATTTGTGTGAAAAGTGTTTTGTAATTCTAGTCATATCGTTCTTATATGTGTTTGTGTTGGCTTGTAGACTCTCAATTATTTAAAACTAGTTATTTTAATTCATATTTCTGTGCTGTTGGATTTTAAAGGTAACGTACAAAAATGTTGAGGATTTGTATGGGTTTGTGTTTAGACTTCAAATTTATTGAAGTTCTTAGTGATTCAGATTAGTTTTTTAGTTGACTTTCTAGGATTCTCTAAGTTATCATACCATCTGCACAAAGTGATAGTTGTATTTTCTCCTTTTCTACGATTGTGGCTTCGATTTCTTTTTCTTGTCATATCGGTATATCAAGCATTTCTAATAGATTAATGAACTGTAATAGTTAAAATGGAAAATGTACCATAACCCTGACCTGATGGAAAGGGTTTCAGAATGTTTGTTCTCCAATAATGTCCAATTGTTTATGGCCCCATTTGGGGTTTTCTTGGCAAATATACTGCAGTGATTACCATTAGCTACTCCAGATCATTTTATTAAAAAGAAAAGTGTGAAAAACAAGGGCAGGTGACTTGTCCAGGTAACTAAGTGTCCAAGATTAATTTCAATATTTCTGATGAAGAGGGTCAGTATTAAATAAGTTCATGTACAGGAAGAGTCCAGTCTAAGTATTACTTGAGACCTGCTTTCTATAAGGACATACAATTCAAAGCATTGGCTCACCACCTTCCTTGATAGTGATGAAAGATGTGCTTGAGATAAATTTAAGATATCTTGGGGGATAATGCATGTAATTGGAACAAACTATGCAATTTATGACTTTATTAGATAAATAATTTGTAATTCTAGTTTTCCAGTTTATGAGTCTGTTAGATAAGCAGATTATTACTGCTAGTTACTGTTTAATGTTAATGTCAAACTAGAATGTTGGAAGTGATGTATCCCTGTAATCTTGGAATGTACACTAAGTAGCCTGAAAAAGTCTGGCATTCATGTGTACAAAGCATCCCTTGTTGATGATCGTATATCTTTGTGAATTGTAGATGGCTACATATCTATCACAGGCTTTCACTGCCAGGAGAATACATTCTGTGCAACCCAATCCAAGAGAAATAACCATCCGCAGGGAACATCCCAGGAGGAGATGGGTTTTCTCTCAGACATAACATTATCAACATTTGAGGGGAAAATGAAGATGTGTAGCAAATGTCCAAAAAGAAGAGGTTTACAAGGAAAAAATACATAGGGGTGTGAAGGTGGGAATCCAGGACGCTGATGAGAGTGAGCATGCTGTTTCCCAACAGCATTACCAGGTACATCACCAGGCAAAATACATAAAGAGCTAGTGGGAGGCCTGAGTAATGAGAAAGCCCCATTAAAAAACATTCAGTCAGAGCTGGGTAATTTCCCTTATTCATATAAATTTAAATGTGTTAATTTCAGGATTTGGGAAAGGACACCATAAATCAACTGGAATGAATAATAACACATTTGTAATTAGTCTCATACGTTAAATTATTTTTAAAATCTTGATATTTTTTTCATTTATTCAGTGCTATAAGCATTTAAATATATGCAGAACAGCAAAAAATAGGAAAATACAAAAAAGGTATATGTGATGTGAAGCAGATGTGAGAGCACCAATATTTGTTTTTTTTTTTGTTTGTTTGTTTTTTATTTTATTTAAAAATTTTTTCCACAGTATATATGCATGAGTAATTTTTTTATAACATTATCCCTTGTATTCATTTTTCCAAATTATCCCCTCCCTCCCTCTACTCCCTCCCCTCGATGACAGGCAATCCCAAACATTTTACGTGTGTTACATTATAACCCAGATACAATATATGTGTGTAAATACCATTTTCTTGTTGCACATTAAGTATTAGATTCAGAAGGTATAAGAAACCTGGGTAGATAGACAGCAATGCTAACAATTTACATTCACTTCCCAGTGTTCCTTCTCTGGGTGTAGTTATTTCTGTCCATCATTGATCAATTGGAAGTGAGTTGGATGTTCTTTATGTTGAAGATATCCACTTCCATCAGAATACATCTTCATACAGCATTGAAGTATACAGTGATCTTCTGGTTCTATTCATTTCACTCAGCCTCTCTGTATTCCTCCTGTTGGTCATTTCTTACAGAGCAATAATATTCCATAGCCTTCATATACCATAATTTACCCAACCATTCTCCAATTGAGGGACATCCATTCATCTTCCAGTTTCTAGCCACTACAAAAAGAGCTGCCACAAATATTTTGGCACATACAGGTCCCTTTCTGCACTTTAGTATTTCCTTGGGATATAAGCCCAGTAGTGGCAATGCTGGATCAAAGGCTATGCCCATTTTGATAACTTTTTGGGCATAGTTCCAAATGAGCACCAATATTTGTAACAAAGTTTTCATGGAGAGTAAAAACAAAAAAACCAAAAAGGTTGGCATTATTAAAATATATGTTTAGAGAGTTTAGAGATCAATAAGATCAATATGAATTTTAGATAAACTCCATCTGACTTACACATGTCAAATTCATAAACACATCTCCCCATTCATTGGAGCTCTACTCCAACATTCTTCCACGACTCCCTCCTTCTTCCCATTCCCGTTGTCCACATGATATATCATATCCTAGTCTCCAGATGCTCTTTAATTTTTGAATGCTGCAATCTTCTGAGATATCTTGGGATTTACTGCCTAGAATTCTTTCTTTCTAAAGGCCATACCTTAAACCCATATCACTCTGATGCTCATTGACTGCCCAGGTGAACTCAGAATGAATATAAATGGAAATCATTTCTCTTTTGACCAGAAATACTAAGGGTCTTCCCCACACCGGTTTATTTTATTTATTCATTTTTATTTTTGACTAGGTGAAAGAGGCCATTCTTTGCCTCAATTACACTTAATCACTAAATGTGTGTGGCCTCAGTCAAAGTGACATCTGTGGAGGACTTTAGCTTGTATGGAGCCTCAATACTACGCCTAAACATCTACTCTCTTTTCATATGAGATTAACATGTTTTAAAAAGATGACAAATTAAAAGTAGATTCATATAATTCCCTTTTTAAAAATAGATTTTTTAATTTAAATTAAATAAAAAGACATTGGCTTAAAAATGCCAACTTCCATGCGGGATCCAAAGCCATTTCCAATTCTCCTGATCCATTGTGTCCAGATGGCTCTGGAGAAGAAAATGAGGCTGATGACCCTGCACAGCCTTCCCTCACTTAAACCTAATTTACTTGAATTCGTGATATTACCTCCCTTATGTCATGGTTCTCTTCAAAGATGAGAGACAAACGACAACAATATTCAAGTTATCATATAGGTTTCTTTTTTTCTTTTTCTCCCCCATCCGTAGATGGGTACCATTAGATATAGCAGATGGACAGAGAGATAGAAATAAAGGTATTGTATAAATTCTTCTACTTACGAGTTCTTTATATCAAGAAATCTCTAGAACACTTTTTTAATATGACATGAATTGGAAATCATCCAACCTAGAATTAGGGAGTTGGAAAGCCATCTTTCCAGAGAGAAACTAAGAGGTCTCTGTTTGGTCTGGCAGAGAGACCCTCCACTATAATAATGCCAAATGAGTAGGAAGTCTCTCTCATCCACTGTCCTTGGGTCTAGCTGATACAGTAGGCCCTTACCCGTGGTTTAATTTAATTTAATTATTTAATGACAATTGCCAGGACTGCTGGCCATGAACTCTCTGCTGACATATTATGCATCTATACCTCATAACCGTTGTTGACTTAATAAATGTCTTTGGACAGAAATAAGGGAAAAGAAATAGGAAGTTTAAAGAGGAAGGAGGTAAAAAGGCTTCTCTCAATTTCCATTGGCCTCTGGCATCTTTATAAATGCCTTGGTAGTTTGGTGGTTTCATCAACATTTCCCCCTCCTCCTCCTCAAGAGACCTCTCCATATTTCTTCAGCAAAATGAAGTTCCCAGTTTTTCTCCTCATGACTACTCTAGCTGGAGTTCTGATGGGAGCTGGTGAGTATGGTCCTTTCCCCTGTCCCTCCTTCACCAGAGCTCTAGGACTCAAAAGAATACCTGAGGTCAATTACCCCAGATTCCCAATCAGAGAAGAAGACAGTCACCCTTCTTGGGGTCATGTTATTCTTCTCTAAGATCAATCACTGATCCACAGAAGTTCCATATTGTTGGGTTGTTTTTCACCTGTCTGACCTTTTGTGACAACAACTGGGGTTTTCATGCCATAGATACTGAAATGGTTTCCCATTTACTTTTCTACCTTATCTTATAGTTGAGGAAACAAAGGCTAATAGGGCTAAATGACTTACCAAGAGTTACACAGCTAACAACACAGAGGCTAGATATCTAGATATCAAGAAGATAAATCTTCCTGACTCCCAATCTAGCATTCTATCCACTATGCCACCTTTAAAGGAAAAAGAATAATTTTAGAGAAAAGCCTTAGAATATAACTTTTTTAAGAGTTGCATCACATTTCATCTTGAAATATTTTAAATCACAGGCATATACTTTATTTAATTCTAATTATGAGAGATTATATTATATACTGAAATATACATTTCAACTGATGCCAGAGAAGTTTTATATTTACTTTCTCTCTGCTGGATTGTCCACTTTATTATTTTATATATTAATGTTATACTATAATCAAAAAACGAAAAAGAATTATTCCTTGTCTCCTAAAGGTTCTTGGTGTTTGTTCCTTTATCTATTCTTAATAAACATATTAGAATAAATATTTTATGAGACAAGCCAATTGTTCCTTTGAAAGAGAGGCCCAGCCAATCCCTGAAAGAAAATATTGGAGGGAAAGAGCATCAGAAGGGAAAAGGTAAGTGGGAAGAGATACAGAATAAGCACTGCCACAAGAGCCAAGAATTGAGAAGGGATTCACCCATGTCCTAGGAGCTTCCTATTTTCCAGAAAGGGAAGGAAAAAACCATGACAACTGTAGATCTGGCTGAGCTCTCTTGGCTCCAATTGGCTGATAGGGAATCCAAGAAGACCAGGGCAAGTAAGCTCAAACAAGTCACTTAACCTCTTAATGTTCTCTGCAATTCTCTGAAACTATACCTTACTAATTCCTCCAAAAATGTACTGACCTACAATGACAAAGACAAAGAAGATAGAGACTGACAGAGAAAGAGAAGGAAAAGAGATAAAGAAAAATAAAGAAGGAAGAGAAAGAGAATGAGAGAGAAAGAAAAGGAGAAAGGAAGAGAAAGCAAGAAAGGGAAAAAGAGAAAGAGCAAGAAAGACAAAGAGGAGGCAGAAAGAGAAAGAGAAAAAAGAGAGAGAAAAGGCAGAGGAAAGAGAAAAGAGAAAGAGAAGTAATGATTCCTCTACAAGGACTTCTCTGCATCAAAATTCACAGATCCAGAGACAGGGTTCTCTCTCCCCTAGAATAAACATGAATAAATGCACAATAAGCAAGAAACAAAATATTTCTACTACTATACCTACATGTGGTCTCCTTTACTTTCTTACCATCTGATGCCTTCGAACACAGTCTGATTAACCATCTGGCATTACATGTTGTAGTACTCAGATTCTGATGCATTCTCAATGCTCGCAGGAGAAATTGAGATTCTGCTATGAACGGCAATGAGAAAACCATTGGTACATATTCTAATACTGCCATGAAAGAGATTGCCTGAAAGGAAATTTACTGATCGTGGAAATTGCCTCTTCCATTAATGGTTGTTAGTGCTTTCTCTGAGAGTTACTCTTCAAGAGTTGCCCCAAAGTTCAATGGCACTAGTAATAGGTACTTCCTGGAATCAGGAAGAACTTAGGTCAAATCTCATCTCAGATACTTATCAGCTGTGTGACCATTTCCCCATCTATAAAATTAGTTTGGAGAAGAAAATGGCAAACCAGAATTTTTGCCAAGAAAATTTCAAAGCGGATCACAAAGTCAGATAGAATTGAAAGGACTAAACAAGAACAGATCATTCAAAAATTAAGTGGCTTGACCAGGATCACACAGCTAGGACATGTTGTTACAGGAAGGTTTTGAACCCACATTTTCCTACCTCTATTCAACAATTTAAGCAGCTTCTCAAATCTTACATATATATATATATAAGAAAAAGAGAAGCCGTTTATATATATAGCGGCTTTTCTTTTTTTGAGGAGATAGGAACCTGAAATTAAATAATTCGGCTATCAATAGGGCCATTTTAAGAGAAGTATATCATGTTTTTTTTAAATACACATTGCTTTATTAATCATGTTGGAAGAGAAAAATCAGAGCAAAAGGGAAAAACCATGGGAGAGAAAAACAACAGAAAAAAAGAAGTGAACATAACATGTGTTGGTGTATATTCACTCTATACTTTTTTTCAGAATGCAAATGTCATCCTGTCTAAAGTCTATTGGGATTGATTGGGCTAACAAAGTCTAGCGTCGTTTAGCTGCAAGGATTCTTAACTTTTTGTGCTTTGTTAGTTTGAGGAACTTAGAAAGCCATTTTCTGAATGTGATTTTAATACATATATATATATGTATGTATATATATATATATACATGTGTGTGTAATATACATATATGTAATAAAATATGCAAGACTGCATTAAATACAATATGTGTATAATTTGTCCAAACAGTTATTTTGCTGTGCAAAAAGAATTGGACTTTGACATAGTGTACATTTAGCCTATGAAGGAAATAAAAAATGCAGGACGACAAAAATAGAGGGATTGGGAATTCTATGTAGTGGTTCATAGTTATATCCCAGAGTTCTTTCGCTGGGTGTAGCTGGTTCAGTTCATAACTGCTCTATTGGAATTGATTTGGTTCATCTCACTGTTGGAGAGGGCCACATCCATCAGAATTGATCATAACATAGTATTGTTGTTGAAGTATATAATGATCTCTTGGTCCTCAGGCAGTTTATTATTGCAGAAAATACATAGTCTGAGACAACATTGCCTCCCTCTCCTCTTTCATGGATTCTGGGTCATTAAATTCAAATTTTACATGGGAAGTGATTGGGGGGGGTTTCAAGGGGAACATTTGGTAGTGGTCAATAATTCCATGAAAGTTCTCCCAATCTCAATCTGCCATCTGGGGGAGGTGGGGGGGAGGAGAGGAAAAGTTGGAACAAAAGGTTTTGCAATTGAGAATGCTGAAAAATTGCCCTGCACATATCTTGTAAATAAAAAGCTATTAAAAAAGAGAAGAAAAGAAAAGAAAGTTCTCCCAATCCTGAAATTATGATCACTCCAGGTCAGTGTGAATTGATTGAATTAATGAATGAATTTTAGAGGGCCTTCTGAAGCAGGGAGAGAACCTCACTATTCCTCTCATGGCCTTCCCACATAAAGGCAGACCTCCATCACTTAACTGCACTTTGCTGATATTGCATGGTTTCATTGTTTTTGCAAACTGAAGATTTATGGCATCAAGCAAGACTGCTAGCACCATTTTTTCTAACACTATGTGGCCATCTCATATCTCTGTGTCACATTTTGCAATTCTTGCACTATTTCAAATTTTTTCGTTATTATCATATCTGTTATGGTAATCTATGATCAGTGATCTTTGATGTAACTATTATATTTGCTTTTGGGAACTATAAACTGTACGCATATTACATAGCAAATAATCAATAAATGTTGTGTGTGTTCTGATTGCTCCACCATCCAGCTGTTCCTCATTTCTTTCTCTCTCCTTGTCCTCCTTATCCTAGGTCACACAGCAATCCTGAAATTAGCTCAGTTAGTAACCCTACAATGGCCTCTATATGTTAAAGTAAAAAGAAGTGTCCGTCTAAATGGCAAATTTCTTTATTGTCTTATTTTTTAAATGGCTACAGTCAGTCCAACTTGCAGCAACCACTATCCCGATCAGTCAGCAGCCATCAACATGGAAGCAAGACCCTCTACAACCAAAAAGATCACATTGGTGAAAGTTCAAATAATGATTAGCAATGTTTAGCAATCAAGTATTTTAATGAGGCTGATAGGAGCTTCCATAGTGCACAGAGTGCCAGGCTCAAAGTCAGGAAGATTTACTTTCCAGAGTTCAGATTTGACAGCAAACATTTACTGCCAGTACAACCCTGGGCAAGTCTTGTTTGCTTCAGTTTCCTCATTATACAATAAGGTAGAGAAGAAATGGCAAACCACTGTAGTATCTTTGTCACAAAAGCACCAAATAGTATCAGAAAGAGTCCAATATGAAGAAAGCATGACAGAATGACAAAAATTTTAATTAAGATTTAAAAATGTTTAGACATTTCTTCAGGATACAAATATTTATTTTATAAAATTTGAGCAATAGAGCTTCTTAGTAAAAAGATAAGTGCAGTCATTAATAGGCAAAAATTCTGCCCAGGATTTTGCTAATGCAAATGCATCTTGATTCTTTCTATATGTATATAAGTAAACATAACCTGAAAAGATTTTAGTTTCACTCTCATTTTAGAAAAGGCTACCAAACGGGAAAAACTACTTCAAGAACATCTTTTATTATTATTATTGTTTTATTTTTCTGGTTATACATATATATAAATGAATAGACATTTCTTTATAAATCATGTTGGGAGAGAAAAAGCAGCAAAAAAGGGAAAAACCATGAGAGGGGAAAAAAAAAGGAAAAAAAAATGAGCAAAGCATGGGTTGATTTACATTCAATCTCCATAGTTCTCTTCCTGGATACAGAACCAAATTTTATTGGGATTGCCTTGGGCAAATTTATTAGACTTAATACTACGACACATTTAATAGGCAAAAGTATAGTATTATATAACCTTTATATGCACTTGGAAGCAAAAAAATTGGTGGAATTCATTTTACTGCAAAACTCACATTATTGTTATGGTCTAGAAGTACACCTGCAATATGCCTGAGGTATACCTGCACTGCCCTTTCCTGCAAAGGAGATAATTCTCTCTAGACTGACAAACTGCTCCTCTGTCCAAGAAGTTCCCTATCTTACTGAACAAGACCCCAAAATCCATGCACTACGGAGTGATCTTTTGTTACTCTTTACAGCCTGGCTACTACTCAGATACCTTTCACTCCCTAAAGGATGAGAATTTGAGGACCTGAAAATTTAAAAATTAATTCTGCAGCTGGACAGGATTCTAATACAACAGCCCCAGAGAGGGTCCCACAGGACACGGCTGCACAGAACAATGCCCCACAGACCACTCCAGCAACAAAGACAACATCAGCTGCCCAAAGGACAGCAGAGTCTAAAAGTGAGTATCCACCTTGCTGCTCTGTCCAAGAAGTTCCCTATCTTGCTGAACAAGACCCCCAAAATCCATGAACTAGGGAGTGATTTTTTGTTACTCTTTACAGTCTGGCTACTATTCAGATACCTTTCACTCCCTAAAGGAGGAGAATTTGAATACCTGAAAATTTAAAAATTAATTCTGCAGCTGGACAGGATTCTAATACACCAGTCTCAGAGAGGGTCCCACAGGACACGGCTGCACAGAACAATGCCCCACAGACCACTCCAGCAACAAAGACAACTTCCGCTGCCCAAAGGACAACAGAGTCTAAAAGTGAGTATCTATCTTGCTGCTCTGTCCAAGAAGTTCCCTATCTTGCTGAACAAGACCCCCAAAATCCATGCACTAGGGAGTGATTTTTTGTTACTCTTTACAGTCTGGCTACTATTCAGATACCTTTCACTCCCTAAAGGAGGAGAATTTGAGTACCTGAAAATTTAAAAATTAATTCTGCAGCTGGACAGGATTCTAATACACCAGTCTCAGAGATAATCCCACAGGACACTACTGCCGAGAACAATGACCTACAGACCACTCCAGCAACAAAGACAACATCAGCTGCCCAAAGGACAACAGAGTCTAAAAGTGAGTATCCACCTTGCTGCTCTGTCCAAGAAGTTCCCTATCTTACTGAACAAGAACCCCAAAATCCTTGCACTGGGGAGTGATTTTTTATTACTCTTTACAGCCTGGCTATTATTCAGATACCTTTCACTCCCTAAAGGAGGAGAATTTGAGTACCTGAAAATTTAAAAATTAATTCTGCAGCTGGACAGGATTCTAATACACCAGTCTCAGAGAGGGTCCCACAGGACACGGCTACACAGAACAATGCCCCACAGACCACTCCAGCAACAAAGAAAACTTCAGCTGCCCAAAGGACAACAGAATCTAGAAGGTAGTATCTACCTCTGTCCCAAGCAGCACCCCTTTTCATTTGCGTCTGGGCACGTACATGCTAGGAGTCACCAATGGTTTTTGGGTGGAGGGAGGGAAGCTGTACTTTTGGTTTGATCTGGCATTTCCTTGTCTGATGTTTTGGGAGTTTGTTGGGAAAGAGGTAGCAGGTTCATTCCACTTAGAGTCAGAAAACCTGCTTTCTAATTCCATACTTTCTGCTTGAGTGATGTTGGAGAAATCAGTTAATTTCTCTAAGTCTTAGTTTTCTCATCTTAGCAACATAAATAAATAAATGTGGGAAGGGAGTCTATAATGATCCTTTTCAAAAAGGTTTTGGCACAACTCAAAGAGATTGTACTTCAGTGGATCCTCCTGAAGATGAGGCATTGGGGAGGAAGGTTTAGGAATTTTTCTCATCCATGTATGGCCTATTCTTCTAACCCAGCACCAACTATTTCTGATGCAGAAATCTGGGAAGTCATTGGTATGATAGCTAAAGGGACATATATACCTTATAGGTACGTATAGTCAAGAAAGGCCCCAAAATCAATCCCTATGTGATCCCTTTCCCAAACCTGTGACTTCATGTCCAACCCGTAAAATGAATAGGTCACTCTCCAAACCTAAGAAAAAGGTATGAAACTATGTGAGAAGCTGAAGGTAGCTGAGCCTTTTTTAAGGGGAACACTGTATAACATAGAGCTTTCTCAGACATCCCCAAGGTCAGACAGGAAACAAGCATTTCTTAGGCAGGTCTTATGTGTCAGTCACTGGGCTAAATACTGAAGAGATGATGATAGCCAAAAAAACAAAATTCCACAAAATCATAGTCTCCACCCTTAACAAGACTATATTAGAGGGAAACAAGATATAAATATCTGGAGAGATACAAGATATAGAAAAAGATGATCTGACAATTATCTGGAAGGGACAACAAACTGAGAAGCCCAGGGAAGGCCTCTACAGAAGCAGGATTGGAACTGAGTCCAAAAGGAGAGTGACTAGCATAGAGCCTAAGGGATGGAAGATGGAATAACCTGTATGAGGAATTTCAAACAGAGCAAGTCCCTTCCACATATAAAATTATTATTTGAATCTATTTCCTTTCTGAATTGTATTCTACAAAGCAGGAGGACATGACCCTCAGGCCCTGCTATGTCCACCCTGCATCATTCTGGCAGCAGCTGTAAGCTCTGCCCCTAAACCTAGGCTCAGGGTGTTACAGGAAAAACATTGGGCCCAGTGAAACAGAAAGTCTGGGGTAACCAAGGGGCCCTGGCTACCTCAGCTTCACATTGCAGCCCTGACATTTTTTCCATTTTTCTTGTTTCTAGACCACTTCAATAAAATACAGAATAGATTTTTTACCTAAAAGTCAAGAAGATATGAATATTTGGGAAGCATTCCTTAAAAGGATTTCTTAAAGCAAATCATTAAAAATAGATTTGCACAGTTCTAAATCATTAAACTAAAGCATCAAACTTGCTTCTTGTCTTGTGTCTTGACTGAAGAATCTGTTGGGAGCGGGGAACCATGGACAGAGGATGAAGTGGGTATTACCAGTAACCAGGAAGGAGATTTTTGTGGAAATCCTTGTCTTTCTCCAATGCTTTCTGCATTGGACACCAAATTATCCATCAGTTACCCATCTCCTTCACACCCGCACAATTGTACACATATAATAGATACAGACACAAATGTGGGAAAAGATAGGTATGTTCCTCCACAAGGTGGCTTATAAACAAAAAGAAGGTAACCAACATTTCTAATTTAGTTCAATTCTTCCAAAATTTTTGCAGGTACCTCTCAAATCTTAGCTAGAAAGTTTACTCCTGGGAGAACCATCCAACAAAGTTTTAGTCAGACTCCCACTGAAAAAGAAACAGCCAGAGAAAGAGAAAAAGATGGGGAGGGGGGAGCAAGAGAAAAAGAAAAGAAAAGAAAGAAAGAGAACGTAGGCAAATGGTTTTGAGAAAGACTAAAAACTACAAATAGAACCGGGGAGTGGAAAGTGATTTAGGTGTTAACAGAGCACCCTGATCCTTCCTAAAGACCAGGTATGTTACATTTTACCTCTCTCCCAGGATTCTCCCTTATTCTTGTGAGGGTTAGAGGTATCTAGTTTCTCTGCAAATGGCTCCAATCATTTAGAATTTTAGTGTTCCTCAAGTATAAGGGGTCCCCCTGAAGCCCAGTGCCATTTAGTCACTAACAGACAAGTGAGATTTCTCAGAAAAATGATCCCTTCAAAAGCTATCATCACAAAAATACAATTTTACTCCCCAAATACATGGAAGTCATAATCCTCCCTTTCCACCCCATACCACCTCATATTCTGGAAAAGAAAAGAGTAGCAGACTTATTCTTTAACTCTAGACCCCCATAGAATCCAGTCCAAGTTCCAAGGACAAGGCCCAGCCCAGCTTCAAACTCCAGTCCCACTTCTTTGAGATTCCCTTCCAGACAGGCAGCAACATCTCACCTGGAATTCTGGCTCCAACCATAACTTGAACTTTGAGCTCCAGTGGGGATCACCTCCAGTGCCTAAAACCATGAAAGACAAATGGAATAGAACAGAAACAAGCAGTTCCAGGCCCATTTCTCTGAGCTGAGAACAGAAGAAGAAAATCTTTTCCCTTTCACTGGTTCAATTCATGGTCACTAAACTGTGGGTAAACTGTGTCTTTCACCCTTGGGATCAAGAAAGTATGAGTAAGAAAGGGAGAATGTACCAGAACTGCTTCCCTTTTCCTTTGTAATCTTACTGTGAAGCAGTATGGAAGTACTTGTCAGAACATTGGGACTTAGGAAAAAAAGTCCTGAGTTTAAGCCCTGATCCTGCCACTGACAGCTGCATGAAATTGGTCTGGTCTCTTTATTGATCTCTACATCTTCCCCATCTCAAAAACTTTTCATTTGATCCATCCATCCCTCCCAGTGTCATCTCTTTTCCTTTTTTGCTGTTACTTCATTAAGAAACTTGTCTACAAGAGGGGCTTCCATTTCCTCTCCTCTCTCCCTAACTCACTACATTCTGACTTCTGACCTCAACTTCAATTAAAACTGCTCTATCCAAAATTAACACTCTCTTAACTCCAGATCCAACGGCCTTTTCTCCATCCTCATCCTTCTTGACCTCTCTGTAACTTTTGACATTGCCAGTCATTCTTTTCCTTGTTACTCTCTTCAGTTTGGGTTTCTGTGACACAATCACTTCTGGTTCCTATCTTCGCTGTCTGATGGCTCTTTCTCAGGCTTCTTTGCTTCATCTTCATCCAGATCATGGCCACCAAACCATGGTATCCCGTGGAGTTCTGTCCTGGGCCCACTTCTTCTTCTAGACTATGTCATCCTGAATGCCATTAGCTCCCATAGATTCAATTATTATCCCTGTGTTGATTATTCTCATATGTACTTTTCCAGCCCCAAACCTCTGCTCATCTGCACGTGTCTATTAGATATCTCAAACTAGACGTACCTCAGACATCTTTAAGTCAATATGTTCAAAACCCAAACATTTTCTTTCCCCCAAATCCTCTCCTCCTTTCCTTGCTACTGTTCAGGGCACCACTATGCTACCAGTCACCCATATTCACCATCTAGACATCATCCTTAACTCATCACTGTCTCCCAGCTACTCCCAGATCTAATCCTTTGCCAAGTTCTGTGACTCCTTTCTACCTTCATAACTTCTCTGCTATTATCTCTTTCTCTCCTATGAATCTGCCACTTTCCTGATCCAGGTCTCCGATTAGGACTAATGCAGTATCCTGATGGTTGCTCTGCCAAAAACCTCTTCATGAGCCACTAAACCTTCCCTCTGAAGTGACCTTCCTAAAGCACAAGTCAGACCACATCACACATACCGTGATTCAAAAACTCAATTGTCTGCCTATTAGCTCCACAATTAAATTTGTAATCCTCTATTAAGCTTTTAAAACCCTTCATGATCTGTTTTTCCTGGCATTTCCAGTCTCTTTACACCATATTTCATGCCTACCACTCCCACCAGTGTTTGATCAAGTGTTGTTCCTCAGCAAGACTTTCCATCTCTTGATCCCAGACACTTTGAGTGACTGTCCCCCATACATGGAATGCTCTCTTCTCATTTCTACCTTCTTATTTCCTTCAAATTCAAAGTAAAATTCTACTTTTTATAAGAAGACTTTCCTAGTCCATCTTAATTCCAATTTATACTGAATATGGCTTATTTTTACAGAATTGTGTGCATTCTGTCTCCTTAGACTTAGTCTCCTTAGAATCAGAGCTGTCTTTTGCCTTTTTTGAATCTCCAGCAAATTAGCACAGTACCCACACATAATAGGTGCTTAATAACTGTTTGCTGGTTAATTAATTCTGTAAAAATAAGAGTAATAAGACACTACCTCCCTGATAGGATCATCATGGGAAAAGGGCTGCAGAAATGTCAGGTATTACTATTATTATGCCACTTGACACATAATACCTATTATCTTGACAACTCATGTCCAAATCCTATCTCCTCTGTTGGACTATCCTCATGTTGAAGACAGTGTTTTGCACATATTAGGTATTAAATCAATCAAATGAATGGATGAATGGTTGGGGTCTGGAAGAACAAAGAAATCGGGTTCTCTACTGCCCATTAGCCATCTCTCCTGCAAACAGGACAGTTGCTTCCCTAAAAGGATTCAACCAAAAATGGTCCCTCTTAATTATAGAAAAAGTCCTCCTAAACAAGGTCCCACCCAGAGACCAGCCACAAACCCTTCTGCTCTGAATAATCTCCCAGCTTGTTCCATGACCCTCAATGACTCAGACTACTTTCACTCACAACAAAGATGAGGAGTTTCAATCCTTTTCCCAGCATAACAGAAATCATTTTCTCTACTGTCACCAGAAAATTCAAAGCAATTTGGCCAATTAGTGTCTTTTGATTCACACTTCCTTCTAGCTCAGCAGCTAACCAAAAGGCTTTCCTTTATCACTCAATATTCAAACAGTAATAGAATCCCTTCACTGAACACCATTACATAATTTCGAGAGCAGTGCTCATCAAATCCCCTGGTGATCCAGGGCAGGTACTCCCAGGACTCAATCTCATTCAGTAGTTACTTTGTTTTTTGTTTCAACAGATTTGTTTTGAGTGGGGTTTTTAAATTTTTTAAAAATAAATGCAAAATAAGAAAAAATGAAATTAAAAAAAAAAAAAGACAGAAAAGAAAAAGAGATAAGAGAAAAAACAAGCAAACAAAAAAACCATTGTCATGTACCCAGCAGAACACTGGGGGAGATTCAAAATATTTAATAATAAATATCTATTTCAAGAAAACATATATAATAATATAAAACATTATAATCATAACTGTCCATCTTTTCTTTGCTTCCTTTTAAGTTTTCTTTTATTCTCTGCAGTATACTTTTTACTTTATTCTTTTTTTACCTTTCCATTGCTCCACTTCCCCCAAAGAGGCTACAATTAAACACAGAAATATTTATGTACATATACATATATATTCACACAAAGAAATACATATCTACACATGTATATATACAGGCATACATATACAAATACACACACATATACATCTACATACACAAACATCTAAAATCATATTAAGGTAAGTAACACATGGTGGAGATTTCTCTTTTGATTGAATTTTTTAAAGTTTGATTATTTTTTCTAATAAATTCTACTAGTCATTGTTATTATATTTCCCCTCTTATTTCCTATCCTTGCTAACTCTTCTACTTTATTTCTATCCCTTGGCTTACCTTGCTATTTCTTAAATGTCCTTGGTGCCTTTTACTTTATCTTCTCCCCCTACTCTTTCCCTCCCTTTTTATCCCATGCCAGTTAAGCCACACACATTATCCACTGCCCATCAATCTAAAAATCCTTTTGAATCCCAGTTTATCCTATTCCCTTTTCATTACTTATTGATTTTGGAGGATGCTATATCCTTCTTGGTGAAGACTTACTTGGGGGCTTTAGGCCCCTGGGCTAGACTGTAAATGCTGCAGTATCAGCCCAGTGGGGAAACAAGGGAAGAAAACATGAATCACAAAAAGGAAATAAAAAGGTTAAATAAATAAAACAAATGACTTATAGCTTAAAATGCTTAAATGACATAAAAAATTGTCTTAACTGGGTGCCTGTTATTTTGGAACATTAAATAAATTAAATAAATATAATTATTTATAAATATAAATATAATTAAAATTTTAAAAATTAAATAAAATAAATAAATTAAACATTAATAAAAATAATAATACCAGCAATTTCATGAAATTCTTGATAATTGTTTCTTAAACTTTATATTTTGTTTTATTATTTCTTGGTCCCTTAAACCTTAACTGGTTCTTCCATGCCTATTTCCAATTTTCAAAGAGTTTAATTTTTCTCTTTATGACTTTGGATCTTTTTTTTCTAGTTGGTTGCCTTTCTTTTAAGAATCTTCTTGTTTTTCTTTTCTTCTTTTGATTTTTTTTCTTAATCTCTCATTTGATTTTATTCTTTTTTGAGTTCTATAAATTCTTTTGGGGGCAGGTAGTGTTTTAACATCCCTCTTTGAGGTAGAAGAGGCTTTTTTTTTTTAACATTATTGTCCTCTGAAGATGAACCGGGACATATATATATATATATATATATATATATATATATATATATATATATATATATATATAATGCTTCTTAATGGGTTCTTTTTTGGTTTGGATTGTTTTGTTGTTGTTGTTGTTGTTGTTTTTTTTTTTGCAAGGAAATTGGGGTTAATTGATTTGCTCCTGATAAGTGTCTGTGGATAGATTTGGACACCTGACTTCTGGGCCCATGCCCTATCCATTGTGCCATCTAAAGTGAATATTTCTAGCCATCTTAAACAGTAACAGATTTTTTTTTTGCCTTTCTTTGTCCCTAAACTTCTTGGAAAGGTCTCTCTTTTTCTTCAATATGGATTACACTAGAATTTGGGTTTTGTCAGATATTGTTTGCCATATTTGGACATTCTCCTTTTGTTTCTCTACTTTATGATATTTCTCACATGAGTTTTATATTTTGTATGATTTTGGTTTGGTTTGGTTTTTTGTATTTGTTTTTGTTATTAACATGATTTAGCATAAGTTTTTGTAATAGAGAACCATTCCTAAGTCTCTAATGAAAATCCAGTGTGTTCTTATTAGGAAATCTTTTTAATATTTTGCTGTAAATTATTTATTCATATTTTATTCAATATTTTTACATGGCTATTCATTAGAGATAACTGTTAATAGTTTTCTTTCTTTAATTAAACTCTCCCTAGTTTGAGTTGTCAGGATCACATTTGTTTCATAAGAAAATTTGGTAGCATGCCCTCTTTCTATATTCTTCTAAACACTTTGTATATTATTAGAATTATTCTTTCAATGTTTTATAGGATTTGCCTATCTCCCCCACCTCTCCCATTTGATCAAAAACTGGGGAAGACTTAGATGAACTGATATAAAGTAAAGTGAGCAGATCTAGAAAAACAATCCACACAATCACAACAGTCTTATAAAGATCATCAACTGTGAAAGACTAAGTATCTAATCAATCCTTTAATCTACCACAAAAGACTCATGAAAGAAAATGCTATTTACTTCCAGGTAGAGAATTGATACATACAAAATGAAAACTGAAGTATAGATAGTGCTCACTTTACATAAATTCACATTACACAAACTACTTTACATATATAAAGAATTCTAAAACAAATCTACATTCCATATAGGACTGCCTTCCATCTAGGGGAAGGGGTGGAGGGAAGGAAGGGAAAAATTGAACAGAAGTAAGTGCAAGGGATAATGTTGTAAAAAAAATTATTCATACATATGTTCTGTCAAAAAAAGTTATTATTATAAAATAAATTTTAAAAATTCAAAAACCAAATTAAACTTGGAGGAATTCATGTATATATATATGTTAATTTTGCCAAAAAGTACTTTACTCTTTGTGGAATAGAGAGATAAAGTGAAGAACTTACAGGAAGGTATGAATTCTTTTTCTGTATTTTATTTTCATATTTCTGTGTTTCCCCTATGACCTGTATAATATGTGCAGGCCCATATTTACTTGAGCCTCAGCCAGCTATAAACATATTTACTTAACCTGAGCTGATGACATTTCTCAGTATTTGACATTTAACAATATTTAGTCAATTAGCTTGACCACTATCTGTTTGATAAATACTGAAGGCCTGATTTTCTGATTCCTAAAAATCAGGTGATTTCAGGGAAACAGAAACCTTCCATTCCAATCTCTCCCAAATATATGCCTTTCCCCTCCCCTTCTCAATGCTCTCTTACTTGTGATATAATATCTTGAATGAAAGCTATGTATCTTTACTACTTCTTTAGCCCTCCTACCATGAGCTTTCTCTCTTATTTCATGATGGGATGGCTCATCTTCCAGAGGTTTTCAATAAACAATTTTTCTGCCTTCTACTGAGTGATCTCTGGGATCTGATAGATCTTGGGTAAGGGTCTTCTACATCCCTCACTTTGGGGGCTCTCTGGGATGCGGTCTTTGGGGAAGACAGCTATGTGCACCCCAAACAGGGACAGGCACCCACGGAGTAGTTTTCTCCATGGTGTCTGGCTCTGGGTGAGCAGCCTCCCTCCCCTCTTAGACAAAGACCTGAGGCAGGGATACTTGTTGGAAAGCAGAATTGAAGATTGAAGGAAGTAGAGTCCTGTTGGCCAGCATCACAGCCTGAAAGATATGTACACGTGTAAACTTGAGGTAACACTCTCAGGAGTCTGGAGGTCTTTTGTCTGGGTCGAGGGAGACCCCGAGGGATTAGCCCTTCTAAATTTGTTTTTGGTGGGACTGTTGTCAACCCCAGTGATAAAGGACTTTCCTGAGGAGGCTCTCGGGTGTCTGTGGGGTGTGAGGGCAAGAACGGGCCTCTGCCAACACCTGGACTGGGTCCAAGGTGGTAAAATAGAAGCAATCCAAGAATTTGTATCAGAATGTTAGCTAGAGAATTCAAGACGGCAATGAACTTGCTAGATATAAAAGGGAAGAAAACTGGGAAGATATATATCCCAGGACTATTTGAGTATATCAGACTTAAAATTATATATAAAAGGTAAAAATAGAATTTATGTTTGTCTGTGTATGTATGTCTGCTTTGTATTCTGTGTTAAAAGTTAGCAAACTCGTAAAAGATGAAAATTCAGCCTCTGTGATACAGGCTTAGAAAAATATTAGGCTGAATTGTGGGAATGGGAAATAGTAATTCTTTCAGAGTGGTTCAGAATGTATTGGCCTTAGACCATGGTAAAGTAATTTGGGAACTAGTTTTGGACTTCTCAGGAAAAGAAAATCTTTTTTTTTTCTCTTTCTCTCCCTCGGCTTCTGGCAGCAGCTTTGCAGGAAGGGGGAGAGAAGGGGAAAAAGTAAAATATATAGATTGAAAGTTTGGAACCTTTTGAGAAAATAGAAGAACAGTGGCTATCACTCCCGAAAACAAGGAGGCCTGTTACTGATAACTCAGACTTGTGAATTCCTGTCAGAGAAAAAAAAATTTCAAGGTAAAGTAAGGATTGGTGCTTAAAGCTTTCCTGACTTACTAAAGAAAAGAAGTGTGAATGGAATATCTAGGTAGATTTTAGGAAATTTCACAAACTAAAATACTGGTTAATTTTTTTTTAATTTTCATAACATTTATTTTGATAGTACCTATGCATAGGTAATTTTTTTTACAACATTATACCTTGTACTCCCTTCTGTTCCAAGTTTTTCCCCTCTTTCCCTCCATCCCCTCCCTTAGAGGGCAGGCATTCCCATACATATTAATTATCTTATAGTATATCCTAGGTACAGTATATATGGGAAGAACCGAATTTTGTTGGTTTTGTTGTATTTGGAAGGTAAAGGTAATCTGGGAAGAAAAACAACAACAACAAAAAATGCTCACAGTTTACACTCATTTCCCAGTGTTTCTTCTCTGGGTGTAACTGATTCTGTCCATCATTGATCAATTGGAACTGAATTAGCTCTTCTCTATGTTGAAGATATCCACTTCCATCAGCCTACATCCTCATACAGTATCATTGTTGAAGTGTATAATGATCTCCTGGTTCTGCTCGTTTCACTCAGCATCAGGTGACATAAGTCTCTCCAAGCCTCTCTGTATTCCTCCTGTTGGTAATTTCTTACAGAACAATAATATTCCATAACATTCATATGTAATTTCACTAAGCCTCAGTTTCTTCATAGTAAAAAGTAATAAATAGGGTGTGAGAGGGAGAGGAATCTATAGTGATGCTTCCCATTAAGAGCTTTGCTCCTCCTGGGGGTGGGGCACTGGGGAGAAAACCTTGGGAACTTCCATCATCTATGGATGGCCTACTCTACTAACACAAACCAAATGTTTCCGATGCAGGTGTGTGGGGAAAATTATTAGACAAATTTGATCATTTTGAAGGCGAGTATATTCAACATAGGCCACAAAATGAATCTCTTCATGATCTCCTTCCTGGGCCTCTAACCTTCGAGTCCAACCCCTAAGATGAATAGGCCATTCTCCAAACCTAAGCAAAAAATGTGAAACTATTTAGGAAGCTGAGGGGAGATAAGCCTTTCTTTTTGGTACAGTGCATAACACTGAGCTTTCTACACGGATGCCCACCACTCAAGCCACGAGGCAGCAAGGCTCACCACACTACCTGGCTTGCACGTGTAAGAGTCCCAGTGTTCTGCCTGCCCAGGCTACCAGGACTCTAAACTGAGCACTGGGGATGATACGAAACATTGATTGAAAATTGTTGTGTGTTTCTTTAATCTGTGGCTCCATCCTTATCCTTCAATGAGAATTTCTGTTTGTGTCCAAAGCCCTAATACAGGGCTCAGATTCCCGAAGTCCACTGTGCTCACCTCCATGGAGCAGAGACAATCAGTGTGACTGAAATGGCTCTTTCTGCCCAGAACGCTAAGTGACAGAATGAGAGTTTCTCAGTAATAAAAGAATTCAATTGAGAAGTGGTGATTCCAGCTCTCCACATCTAGATCATCTCCTCCTCCAAGCAGTTTTTTATTGAGAAAACACATGTGGTCTGAGACTACATTGCCTCCCTCTCCTCTTTTATGGACTTTTGGTCATTACATTCAAAATTTAATTGGGAAGCAAAGGGGAGGATTAATCCCAGGGGAACTTTAGGTAGTCATCAATAATTCCTTCAAAGTTCTCCCGGGACAGCTAGGTGGCGCAGTGGATAGAGCACCATCCCTGAAGTCAGGAGGACCCAAGTTCAAATCTGCTCTCAGACACTTAACACTTCCTGGCTGTGTGACCCGGGGCAAGTCACTTACCTCAATCTCTGAAAAAGGAAAAAAAAAATAAAAAAAACAAGACCAAAGTTCTCCCAGTTCTAAAATTACCATCACCCTAGGCCCTAAGGACAATAAGAATTTGTAATACAAAAGGTTACAATCTATAAAATCATGGTGTGGACTGAGTGAATTAATGAATGGATACTAGAGGGCCTTCTGGAGCAAGGAGAGAAACTATTTACTCCACCACCAGCCCTCCCACATAAGGGCAGACCCCCATCACCTAACTGCACTTTGCTGATATTGCAGGTTTGCTTGTTTTTGCAAAGTGAAGGTTTGTGGCATCAAACAAGACATTGGCACCACTTTTTCGGACACCATGTTTTCACCTCATATTCCTGTGTCACATTTTAGTAATTCTTATACTATTTTAATTTGTTTTCATTATTATTGTATCTGGTACAGTCATCTGTGATCAGTGATCTTTAATATGGCTAGTATATTTGTTTTTGGGAGCCACAAACTGCACCCATATAAATGGCAGACTTCATAAACGTTGCCTGTATTCTGAGTGCTCCACCATTCGTTTCCCATCTCTCCCTCTCCTTCCTCTTCCATTTTCCAGGTGACGAACAATACTGAAATCAGCTCAATTACTAACCCTACAATGAACTCTAGATATTAAAGTAATGGGAAGTATCCCGCTATGTCACAAATTTCATTTTTATCTTACTTTTTTTGAAGACCACAGCTAGCCCAGTCTTTAACAACCACTATTCTGATAGCTCAGCAGCCATCAACATGGACCCAAGACCCTCCACAACCATTACAGCTTGCTGAAAGTTCAAATCATAGTTGGCGATTTTCAGTAATAAAGTATTTTAATGAGGCTGATAAAAGGTGCCATAGTGAATAGAGTGCCGGCTGAGTCAGGAAGATTTAATTTCTGGAGTCTAAATCTGACCTCATACACTAACTACATGCATGATCCTGGATAAGTCACTTTTCTCTGGGTTGCCTTAGTTTCCTCATCGATAAAATGAGGTAAAGAAAAAATGGCAAACCAATACAGTATCTTTGCCACCAAAAATGCCAAATAGTATCACAAAGAGTCAAATATGACAGAAACATGACTGAATAACAGCATTTTTAAATTAAGGTTTCAAATATTTTAGACACTTAAAGACCACAAATATTTATTTTATACGATGTGACCAGTAGGGCTTCTTAGTAAAAATGCTTTAGATATTTTGCTTATTAATAGGCAAAAATTCTGCCCAGAGTCTTGCTAATGCAAATGTAGCTTCACCAAAGTTCCGTTTATATAAGTAAATATAACTTGAAAAGGTTTTAATTTCACTCTCTTAAAAAACTATTAAATGGGAAACCTACTCTAAGAACATAGGACCTTTTCCTTTTTTATTATTATTAATTGTTTAATCTTTCTGGTTGTATGTATATATTAATTATTTTAATACACATTTATTTAAGAATCATGTTGACAAAGAAAAATCAGAATGAAAGGGAAAAACTATGAGAGAGAAAAAAAAACAGAAAATAAATGAACATAGATTGAGTTGATTTGCATTCAATCTCCATATCTCTCTTTTCTGAATACAGATCCCAATTCTATTGGGATTGTCATGGGTACATTTTTTAGACTTAATACTACTGCATATTTAATAGGCAAAAGTATGTATACAACTTGAATATGCATTGGGAAGTCAAAAAATGTATGTGATTCACTTTATTGCAATACTCACTTTAATATCAGTCTCTACAACAGACTCCTTTTTAGGGACAATGCCCATCCACATTTTAAAAGATTTCTTTAACAATTGAAAAATCTGAATATGATGAGAAGCCAAAACTCTTAATCAGCAAAGCCAGCATTCACTGTTTCAGTGATGGGAAGGTGATAGGGTTAGGATCCCTTCCATTCCCAGTCAGGAAACCAAATGATGCGGTTAGTGGCAGTTCAGAGAGTTGTGGGAATGCCCTTCTGATCGGCACAGGTCTTTTCTGAAAGAATTCTTGAACCTAAATAGTTTAAGTGGCAAAAATGCAAGATTATTGTTGGCACAGCAGGAGTCAGTTTTTGATGGGAAGACTGACTTCCAAGCACCAAGTCCTGACACAGAGATAAAGGTCCTAGCAGAGAAATCCTGGCAGAGAGATAAAGAGGGGTTAACACTGAGAAGAGAATGTCCCACTTACTGGGAGTGATCCTGAGCCAATTTTTAGCTCCATAGAGGTCGATAGAAATATCAAGTCTAGATCTCCAGCTAAATGGGTCCACTTAACATCCCCCAATGATGGGTCTCTGTCAGTGGAAAGTTTCTCCAGTGTTCCAGGAGTTTCTCTTCCCGCAAAGTCAGGACAGTTAAAGGGTTCTCCCATCAAAGGGAAACTCTTAATGAGCCCATCCAGAGTCCTATGTCTCTAATCCATCCTGTCTCCAATCTCTGAGACTGTTAATTAGCATAATATTAGAAAACCAAACTCTTCCCTGGTTCCTCTGCTCACTCCCTAGATATTCCACTCTCTTGAGACTTTCAAAAGTTGTTCTCCTCAAAAGCGCATTAATTAATACCTGTAACTTTATCTTGTTTAGTCATATTTTGGTTAAGTCCATAAGCTATTTCATATAATAAATGGCAAAACTTATAACTTGTAATAAATGTCTGATTGAAGACGTCATGTTGCAAACCATTACACTATTATGCTATTTTTAAAATATTCTTTAAAAATATGCCCTCCCAAATCTACTCCATATCATCACTTCACAAATACAGCCCTAACATTTCTCCTGAGCTCCAGTCTTGTATCACCAACTCACCATGTCCAAAACAGAACTCTATCTTTCCCTCAATCCTCTACCTTTCCCCATTTCATGGTTGCCCTCAGAGGTAGCACTAGCTTCCCAGTCACCCAGGATCACAGCTTCAGTGTCAGTCTAAATTACTCTCCTTCACATTTATTGCAACTATATAACCTAAGGCAAGACTTACTTGGTCATCATTTGAGACCTGATTGAAGAAGAATCAATACATTAAATAGCAATTGTTTCTGTTTTGATCAGAAACCTTGAGAATCTTACTTAGGTTTTTGACTAAGTAAAAGAGCCCATTCTCTGCTTCATTTCTTACTTAGCTTTAATCACAGATGGGGCATTTGAAAGTCAAACTAAACCCTGTTAAAGACCTTAACTTAAAAAGTCAAAGGGCCCCAAATGTATCCACGGCCATCTTCAGTCCTCTTGATCTATATCTGCCTACTGAATCCAGAGGAAAAGTCAAGCTTGGTGTCTTTACGATGACTATTTTCCCTTCAAACTAATTCACTTGCATGCCATGGCATCACCTTTCCAATGTCATGGCCCTCTCCAAGAAAGAAGAACAAACAGCAACAATAACATATCTCATCTATAACAAAGTCTGATTATTTCTACTATCACCTGGCTGAAAGCAAATCCCCTTGGGGAATGTGATCATTGGGAAAATAGACCCATGTGCTCCTTGAGCAACTGCACCTTTGTTCAAATTACACACTTTCAAACCATGCTACTTTTCCTCAGAATATTTTTGAACTTCTGTCCTCCCAGACAGAGTTGAAGGATCCTAGGATCTCAAAGCTAGAACAAGAAGAAACTTCAAAAGCCATCTATTTTATGTGAGGAAACGGAAACCCCATAAGGTAAAGCAATCTAGACAAAGTCACAAAGGTTATGAAAATCAGAGTAGGAATCTGGACAGAAGACCCCTGACTCACAAGACATTCTGCTTTAGAACCAAAACATTGTGTACAATAACACTAACAATGTGTGACAATCAACTATGATTGCCTTAGCTCTTTTCAGTAATCCAAAAATCCAAAATAATTTCAAAAGATTAATGATAAAAAATTCTATCCATATCCCGAGAAAATAATGATGGAATCTTAATGCAAATAGAAGTACACTATTTTCATTTTGTGGGTGTGCTGGAAGAATTTCATGTGTGTTTTTTTTCTCCTTTATTCTCTTTCTTCTTTTACAACATGATTAATGTGTAAATGTGTTTTGCATGACTATGTGTGTGTAATATATCAAATTGCTCACCTTCTTAGGGAAGACAGCAGAAGGAAGAGAAGGTAGAAAAATCTGGAACTCAAAAATTTATACAAAATTTATCATTGAAGATTGTGTGTACGTATAATTGGAAAAATTGAAATGATTTAAAAAAAAATTTAAGACCCAATGTTCTTGTCACTGTGGGAGAAACAAGGAGTAAATGAATTAACATAACTGATGAGCTTTCATTCCCCTGAATTCTTAGTAGAGATCCATTTCAGTGATATGAAATGATCACATAACTCAGAGTTTCCTGATATGCTTCCACACATGGATTTTTCTTTTGACTGTCTATATGATCGTGAACATTTGTGAAATTATCATGAGCAAAAGATGGTTTTCCCTTCACAGGCCCTGCCATGTAAAATGAAAGTGGAGGATTGCACCATATTTAAAGTTGCTTGAGCTAAAGTCATGGGATTCTGTGAATATCCTCCCAAGCCTGTTTAAAAATCATCCAAGAAAATAAGCTTCATAGTCTTACATTACACCACCTTGCCCACCAAAATTATTGTCCTTCTTTATTGTTTCCAAAAGTTAAATCCATCTTAAGAGGACATACTCTTAAGAGTGTGTTCAGAAGAGACAGTCATAACATCACTGTTTTAGGTTCTGAAAAAGTCACAAGAATCACTACAATCTATTACTTTTATCAAGAAGGAATCTGAATATGAGAAAGACCATGTACCTTGTTCAAGTCATACATCTAATAATAGCAAAACCAGAATTCAAACCCAAAGCCCCCTGGTACAAAGTCTGAGAGACTTCCCCCGCATTAAAAGTCCTGGGTATCTGTCCTTCCCCTCAATCCCCAATAGCCTGAATGTCCTCAAAGCCACCTCTGTATCCTCTTGATATTTCTGTTAGAGAAAGCAGAATTGGAGAGGGCTTGGAGGTAAGAATCTATTCCAGGTCTTGAATCTTAAAGTAACTTGGCTCACCAACCTCCCTTTTTTAATGAATAGCAGAGACATACTTACTAATATAATAATAAGAGAAATGGCCAATGAAGCAAAATGCAAATTCTATTATTCAATGGATCAAAGGCCTGCCTTTGAACTTAGGACAGGAAAAACAGCCCACAATGGAGACTAAAGGCATTTGGGAGAAAGGTACTTGAGGACATTGGTATGATACTTTTACTCTGATGTGTATCTCAACTATTTACATCTCTGTCTAAGTAATCAAGATCCAGGCTTAATCATTTATATCTCAATAGATCATGCTTTTTAGAAAAAGCTATATGAACATCAAAGAGTGTATTTTGTAGCAAATTTATAAGTATTGGAGATACACACACACACACACACACACACACACACACACACACATATATATATATATATATATATATATATATATATATATATATATATATTTGAAGAGTTCATATCGAACTTCTCTCTGTCTAGGATCTGAATAATACACCCTTATTTCCTACTGGAGCTAGACTTCAACACAGAATACTGCTTGAAATACCATCATCCTCCTAAATCCAGATAAGACACATCTCACATAGGGGCAAGTTTTTGTCTTACTTTCCCCACAGAAAAAGATGCTGTCTCAACTCATTACTAACTCTTTTGTGTCACCTTCCATTACACATTGCTACACAGCTCCTACCTTTAGGGAAAGTTAAGTACAAACCTCAATGAATGAGTTAGTGTGATGCCAGAGAAACTGAGGCAAGATAAAGATTAAAGAGTTTTTCATATTTTATTTGAAAGGGAGAGATTGTCTGGGGCCAAAACAGGATCCATATTGACCCCAGCAGACTGAATGGGACTCAAGTCTCAAAGCATTCAGCAACAAGTAAAGAATTCCAGGGATTTTTATAAACTCCAGCAATCAGGAGAGACAAAGGCAGGGGATGGGGGGAGGGGAGAGAGGTTAAGAGTACTGGTGAGCAAGAATTTTCAGAAACGGATCATAAATTCAGTTCTGACAGGTTGGGGATGAGGACCATAAATTCCGATAACTTA
Organism: Sminthopsis crassicaudata; assembly: GCF_048593235.1. Classification (NCBI taxonomy): domain Eukaryota; kingdom Metazoa; phylum Chordata; class Mammalia; order Dasyuromorphia; family Dasyuridae; genus Sminthopsis; species Sminthopsis crassicaudata. The sequence continues at coordinate 222,676,804 of NC_133621.1, forward strand.
GGAGGACCTAGGAGCCAGGATGTCTAAAATAAAAGATATGGTTACCTATCTCTAAATAACCTACCTACAATTTATGGCTCTATGGAATGCTAATGGTCAGGGCTAGTTATCTCTGTCCCAATTTATAACAGTTCTAATGGTCAGGAAGAGGAGTTGCAACTAGGGGGATGGAGGTAGAACTATTTAGGGAAACTGAGGCAGGAGAATTAAAGGAAACTCTGCCATAATATTAGTAAGTAATATAGACTCAACAGTATCAATTATTTCTCAGATCTGTGATGCATAGAGAGAGAATAAAATGATTGAGTTGTCTATATCCTTTGAGCCAGAGACTTCATTTCTCAGTCTATGACATAAGGAAGTTATTGATAAGGAAAAAGAAAAAAAAATCCAAAATAAACCAAACTATTAACAGAAGTACAATTTTATGATAGCAAAGATTTGAAAAGAAAATAGATGCCTATTTATTAATTTAAAAAACTGTGCCCATGAATGCTATGGAGTGTTATTGTACCGTCAGAAATTATATGTCTTGAATAGGGAGAAACAAAGAAAAATCTATGTGAACAGATGCAAGTGCCAAAAAAAAGCAAACATACACAATAACTTAAACACTGCAAATGAAAGAACAGCCAATTGCTTTAAAAAAATCAAAATTTGAAGTAATGAAGCTAAAAATATCAAATATGACTCTAAGGAAAAGTTATGATAAGTAACAATTCCAAATCATCTTTCATTGGGATAGGAGGTCCACTGGTATTATGTATAATACATTGTACATATTTTCAGACTTTATCAATATATCTACCACTTTTGCAACTTTTTTCTTATCAAAATTTATTATATAGGATGGCCCACTAAGAAGGGAAGGGGAATTATACTGCAGTTAAATATAATCATGAAGATAGTACCAATTTAAATTATTTTTAAAATTATAAAAGAGAAAAGGAAAAGGAATAAAAGTTTTAGAAAAGTATATTCCTTACAATAACTCTATGATGTAGATAGGTAATAAATATAATATTTTCTAAATTGCATAGCTAAAGAAACTGAGCCCCTGGTTGTCTGTCATTTTAATCTATGTTAGATATCTGGAAATTCAGAGTTGAGGATTGGAAGCAAGGGGGGGTGTAGAATAGGCATGTCAAGTGACAGGTTAAAGCCCTGGAGCCCTGAAACCCAACTTCCTCATAGGAAAATTAGTTAATCAATTGATATGAATATAATGATCACTTTTCTGTTATAATTCTAAACTGTTGTCTGGAATGGTAGTGTGTGAGACAGTAGCAGCCACAAAAATAATCAGAGAATTTTGAAGTAAAAAAGGCAAAAAGAAAGTTATTGCAATCTCAGGAGAAAGGGCAACTCCTAATGGGCAAGGTGTCAGTAGAGGAGTGCAAAGCACAAACTGCAAAACACAAGATTATAAAGAAGCCTAATGCAGAAGCTTCCATCCCCCAACCCCTGACTTTTTCTCCCATTGTCTGGGACTCCAGGTTTACACTCTAGAAATGGAACTCAATCCAAGTAACAAAAGGATACTAGGAAATAACAAACTCTCTATGCATCAAGTAATTAAATGCTAATCAAGAGGAGGGGAAATGTTCATCCAAAACAATGGAATATCTGCAGTTTTTAAGCTATAGCTCAGCTTGTTATTGAAAAGTCTCAAGTCACATTTTGGGCAAAGGTCAAGACCACACACATTCCTATGAGAGGTCTTCACTCACTTAAACCCATTCAGTAAGGACAAATCATATCTCCATCAACAATGTATTTGTGTGTTTTTTGACACAACCCTTTAAATTGTAATAATGTTCATTGTTTAATTTAAAGTTTAAAACTCTCTCCTTTCTCCCTTCCCCAATTTTTAATTTTTTAATCCAGCACCATTATAAATGATAATTTTATATTAAAATCACATTCAATATAAATTAATTTATAAATTATTTTTCATTTATAAATTAAATTTATAAATAATAATTTATGTTAGTATGTATTATATAATATATATTATTATATATAATCCATATATAAATATATTTTTTCATTTTTAAAAATAGGATAAATAATACACATTAAAATGCATATATATATATATATATATATATATATATATAATCCTGCAAAACATAATTCCACATTAGCTATGTCCAAAAAGAGATGAGTGAAATGAAGAGAAAGCGAAGAAAATATGTTTCAATCTATTCTCCAGATGATTAGTTCTCTTACTGAAGGACGATAGAAGAATGTTTGGTCATTGGATCAATCAGATTTGCTATGTCGTTCAACACTGATTTTATTTTTTATCTTTATGGTATAAAATGTTGTCCTAATTTTTTTCACTTCACTTTGTACCAGAACATAAAAGTCTTACCAGGCTTTTCTGAAATCATCCCCTCCATTTCTTATAGCACAACAGAATTTGATCACACTGTTATACCATAACTGGTCCAGTCACTCCTCAATTGATAGGCACAGCTTCATTTTACAAATCTTTGTCACTATAAGAAAAAGCTGATTTATAAACACATCTTTGCATACTTTTATGTACATTTCACTCGTGTCATTTTGTTCCTTCTTCTTTTGAGGAATACTGGTATCACTGGGACAAAGGAATATAATTTAATAGTATTTTGGATAGAGATCTAATTTTCTTTCCAGAAGGATTGTACTAGCTCATAAGCTCCACCAACACTACATTAGTGTTCCTATTATTCTACATTCCCTTTAGCCTTTGCTATTTTCCTTTTTTATTTTTTGGTCATTTTAGGCAATGTTATGGGTGTGAGCTGCTACCTCTGAATTATTTCAATGTACATTTTTCTTATTTAGAGAATTTGTCATATGGTTATTGAAAGTTTGGATTTCTACCTCTGAAAACTGCCTGTTTTTAGCCTTTCACCCTTAATCTATTAGGAAATGGCTCCTTTTCTTGTATATCTTATTGAGTTCTCTATATAGTTTAGAAACAAGTCTTTTATTACAGGAAGAAGTTGCAAAAAATATTTTCCCAGTTCTCTGATATTCTTTTCATTTCAGCTGCATTGATTTTATTTGTGCAAAAATGTTTTAATTTTAGGCAATCAAAATTAGGCATTTTACCTCCTATGAACTTATCTCTTCTTTGTTCATAAACTGTTCCCCTATGTGTGAATCTGACACGTACTCCCTTTCATGTTCCATTAATTTCCTTAAGATAGCAACGTTTATACTATTTAGTGTATAGAGTGAGGTGTTGATCTATGTTATTCTGCTTTCTCTTTTTTGTCTAATAGCAAGTTCTTGCAGTAGCTGGGATTTGGAGATTTATCTAGCACAAGGTGACTGTGCTCAATTAATTATGTATATTGTATAACTTATTTATTTCACTGATGCACTTCTTACCCATTATCAAATTATTGTGACAATTAAACTCTATAATATAATTTCAAATCTAATGCTGTTAGACCTCATTATTTGCCTTGTTTTTTCATTGCTTCCCATGATATTATTGACCTTGTGCTCCTCAAGATGAATCTTGTTATTTATTTCTAGCTTTAAAATGTAATTCTCAAATAGTTTGATTGGTATGACACTGTTTGTGTAAATTAATTTAGATTAAGTTATTTTTTACTGTATTGTAGCATAGCCTGTTCATGAATAATTAATATTTCTTCAATTATATACATCTATCTTAACTTCAGTGAAAAATGCTTTGTAATTCTAGTCATATGAGTAGATATAGTTCTTGTGTGTATGTGTCTCAACTGGTAGACTCCCAACTATTCAAACCTGTCTGAAGTTATTTCCCGTTCTCTTCCTATTCGATTTTAAAGATAATATTCAAAAATGCTGAGGATTTGGATAAATTTGTTTATAGACTTCATATTTACTGAATTTCTTATTCATATTAGTTTTTTAGGTGACTTTCTAGGATCCTCTAAGTAAGTTATCATGTCATCTGCAAAAAGTAATAGTTGTTTTCTTGCTTTATATGCTTATTGCTTTAATTCCTTTTTTGTCATATCTGTACAAATATTATTTCTAGTAGAATATTAAAGTATAATGATGAAAAAAGAAATTTTGCCTCAACCCTGACCTGATGGAAAGGCTTCCAGATTTTTTTGTTCTTCAGTCATGTACAACTCTTTGTCGCTCTATTTGGGGATTTCTTTGCAAATATATTCGAGTTATTGCTTAGTCCAGTTCATTTTAAAAGAGATAAGTAGGGGGAACAAAATTAGGTGACTTGCCCAGAGTTACATAGCTAATAAGTTTCTAAGACTGATTTCAAAGTTTCTTCCATCCTTCCCTCCATCTTTCCTGTTTCCTTTCTCCATATGTATCATACCCTAGTCTTCCGATGCTTTTAAATTTATTTTTTTGAAGGCTGCACCATCATGAGATATCTTGAGTTTTTACTACCTAGATTTCTTTCTTTCTTAAGGGCCATGCCTTAAACCCATATCCCTCTGACTCATTGATTGGCCAATAATGAATCCCAGGTCAAGCCCCTGGTGAACATTGCTTGAGTCCTGATTGATTCAGGGCGAATATAAAGAGAAAGCATTTCTCTTTTGGCCAGAAGCACTGAAAACCTTCCCCTCCCAGGTTTACTCTTTTTATTTACTTTTATTTTTGAGTAGGTGAAAGAGTCCATACTTTGAAGCAATCCCAATCTAGCTTTAATCAGTCAAACTGAGACCTGTTAAAGACTTTAGCTTATTTGGAGTCTGAATATTAGGTGGTAAAGCCTAACCACTCACCCTATATTCATCTTAGAGTAGTATTGTTACAAATATCTGGTCTCAAACACTTAACACTTCCTAGCTGTGTGACCCTGGGCAAGTCACTTAATCCCAGCCTCAGGGAAAAAAATATACCATTAAAAAAATAAAAGAAGCTTTATGTAATTTCTTCTTTTAAAAATAAATAGAAAAGGAAAGCTTATAAAAGAAAAGACATTTGTTTAAAAGGATCAAGTTTTCTAACTGCATCCAAAGCCAACTCCAGTTCTCCTGATCTAATTTCTGACCACAAGTTTCAGGTGGTTCTGGAAGAAAAAGTGAGGGAGATGACCTTGCAAAGCTTTCCATCACTTAAACCTAATTCACTTGAATGTCCTGGCATTATGCCCTTTATGTCATGGTTCTCTTCAAGAATGAAAGACAAACAACAATATTAAAATTATCATGTAGTTTTCTTTTTTCTACTTTCCCCATCTCTAGATGGATATCATTAGACATAAACAGATGGAAAAATAGTGAGATAGATATAAAATCATTCTACAAATACTTCTATTTATGATATCTTTCTCAGATAAACTTTAAAATTATTTTCTAGATCTGACATGAATTGGAAATCATCTTACCTAGAGTCAGGGAGTTGGACAAATTGAACTTCTAAAGCCCACTTTCCAGGAAGAAACCAGAAGGTCTCTGTATGACCTGGGGAGAGGGTTCTAGCATTATAATAATGCCAAATGAGTAGGAAGTCTCCCTCACCCACTGCTCTTGTGTCTAGCTGATCAAGCAGGCTTTCCCCCATTGGCTAATTTTGGACAAAGGGGACTTCCGGCCAAGATGGCAGCATGGAGGCAGACACTGCTTGAGCTCCAAGTTTTCTCTCAGGACTTACTTCAGGACAAGCCTCAGAGTTAATATTTAACTGGAGAAGAAACCCACAAATAATCACCAACAGAAGACGTCCTTGAAATTCTCCAGAGAAGGTCTGTGTTTGTTCGGGGGAGGGTCAAACAGACTGGGCCCAGACAGAGGGCAGACAGCCAGAAGGAGACAGGCAGCTCACACAGCTCAGACCAGAGCAGGGAGGGGTACGACCTCTGCCATTTCTGCAAAAAGACTTTTACCCCAGTGTGGATGTTCCCTCTTGGCAGTAAGCCAGAAGCAGCAGAGAGGGTGTAAACAGTGGAGGTGAATAATAAAACCTGGGAAAGCTAGTGTCTCTCAGACTGGCCACCCCCATCTCCATCAGGAGTGACTCAAAGCTTTCTCAGAGCCTCAGAGCAGCAGACACAGCACAGCCATCTGTGTCCTATTAGTGGCTCGTTGCTGCCCTCTCCCCCAGTCTGTAGAGGAAGCCCTTTAACACTGTCCAGCCCCATCCCCCCCAAAACAGACCAATTGTTTCTCTTGTCAATTTGTTTTCTTTGCTTCCCGCTCTGACAAAATGAACAAAAAATTCAAAAGGGCTCTAATCATAGATAGCTTCTGTATGGAGAGAGAGCAGACTAAAAGCAGACTGTCTCCAGAGGAATCCACTAAGGGGGATATGAGCTGCTATTCAATGCAAAAGACTCTCAGAGGAAATAAAAAAGGCTCTCAAAAGAGAGCTACAAGAGAAATGGGAAAAGCAAAGGGAAGCTTGGCAAGAGAGCCTGGAGAAGTCTTCCATGCATTTAAAGATAGAGTGGATAAAGAAAACAAATCATTGAGAAACAAAATTAGAGAGTTGGAAAAAGAAAACAGCTCTCTAAAAAATAAAATGGATGAAAAGGAAAAAAATTCCATAGAAGAAAAAAAACTCACTCAAATACACAATTGGACAATTACAAAAAGATATAAAAAAAGTGAGTGAAAAAAAATCATTGAAAATTAGACTCGAACAAGTAGAAATGAATGACTCAAGGAGAAAACAAGAACTAGTCAAGCAAAACCAGAAAAACGAAACAATTGAAAAGAATGTCAAGCACCTTATTAGAGAGACATCAATACTGGAAAACAGATCCAAAAGAGACAATTTCAGAATAATCAGACTCCCTGAAAAATGTGAGGAAAAAAACAGCCTGAGCCTGGACACTATTTTCCAAGAAATTATCAAAGAGACCACCCATTCATTTTGGAAACAGAGGGTAAAATAGACATTGAAAAAATTCATCAGTGACCTATTGAAAGGGACCCTAAAATCAAAATGCCAAGAAATATATTGGCCAAGTTCAAGAACCATCAGACCAAGGAAAAAATACTAGAAGCTGATAAAAAAAAAGCAATTCAGATATGGAGGAGCCACAATAAGGATAATCCAGGATCTAGCAGCATCCACATTAAAAAAACTGAAGGGTCTGGAACATGATATTCCGAAAGGCTAAGGAAATTGTTATGCAGCCAGTAATACCTTACCCAGCAAAAATGAGCATTGTTTTCCAGGGAAGAAGATGGACATTTAACAAAATAAATGAATTCCATCTATTCTTGATGAAAAAACCAGACCTAATCAAAATGTTTGATCTTCAAATACAGAACTCAAGAAATTTTTAAAAAGGTAAAAAGATATCTTGAGAACTATATTTCTGCCATAAATATATGTACAGAACACATGTATAATTTGTCCAAGAAACTAGAGGTGGAAAGGAAATTATATCATAAAAAAGGGTAAAGTGGTGGTACTACATCTCATGAAGAGGCAAAGGTAACCTATTATATATGAGAGAAAGAAAAGAGGGAGATGAACATAGTGTGTGCCAGTAGACATATTGTATTTATGGTGAAACTTCTTCCACTTCATTGAAAAGTGAGAGGGAAGGAGTAAGCTAAGGGGAAGGAAATACAGAAATTGTGAGGAAAAGGGGTAAAATAAGGGGAGGAACTTTAAGGTGGGGGAGGGATACTAAAAGGGGAGGGCTTGAAAAGCAAGTGGTGTTCACAAGTTTAATACTGCGTAGGGAGGTAAGAGGGAAGGAAAGTAGAAAAGCATAAGCAGGGGTTAACAGCAAGCAATATAGAATTAGTCATTCTAACCATAAATGTGAATGGGGTAAACTCCCTCATAAAGAGGAAGCAGTTAGCAGACTGGATTAAAAGCCAGAATCAGACCTACATGTTGTTTACAGGAAACACACCTGAAACAAGGTGATACATTCAAAGTAAAAGTAAAAGGGTATAGTGGAATCTACTATGCTTCAGGTAAAGCCAAAAAACTGGGGGTAGCCATCCTCATTTCAGATCAAGCAAAACCAAAAATTGATCTAATTAAAAGAGATATGGAAAGGCATTATATCCTGCTAAAGGGTAGCATCAATAATGAAGCAGTATCAATATTAAACATATACGCACCACGTGGTGCAGCATCTAAATTCTTAAAAGAGAAATTAAGAGAGCTGCAAGAAGAAATAGACAGCAAAACTATAATAGTGGGAGATCTTATCCATGCACTCTCAGAATTAGATAAACCACAAAATAAATAAGAAAGAACTCAAAGAGGTAAATAGAATACTGGAAAGTTTGATATGATAGATGTTTGGCAAAAGCTAAATGGAAACAGAAAGGAGTATACTTTCTTCTCAGCAGTCCATGGAACCTATACAAAAATTGACCATATACTAGGGCATAAAAACCTCAAAATCAAATGCAGTAAGGCAGAAATAGTAAATGCATCCTTTTCAGGCACAATGCAATCAAAATTACATGTAATAAAACCCCAGGGAAAATAGACCAAAAAATAATTGGAAACTAAATAATTTTATACTAAAGAATGATTGGGTAAAAAAGCAAATCATAGACATAATTAATAACTTCACGCAAGAAAATGACAATAATGAGACATCATGCCAAAATGTGTGGGATACCGCCAAAGCAGTAATAAGGGGAAGTTTTATATCTCTAGAGGCCTACTTGCATGAAATAGAGAAAGAGAGGGTCTGTGAATTGGGCTTACAACTAAAACTGCTAGAAAAGGAACAAATGAAAACCCCCCAGACAAACACGAAACTTGAAATTCTAAAAATAAAAGGTAAGATTAATAAAATTGAAAGTAAAAAAAAGTATTGAATTAATGAATAAAACTAAGAGTTGGTTCTATGAAAAAAACAACAAAATAGACAAACCCTTAGTAAACCTGATTAAAAAAAGGAAACAGAGAAAGAAAATTGTTATTCTTGAAAATGAAAAAAGAGAACTCGCCACTAATGAAGAGGAAATTAGAACAATAGTTAGGAGCTACCTTGCTCAACTTTATGCCAATAAATTCGATAACTTAAAATTAAATGGAAGAATACCTTCAAAAATATAGTTTGCCCAAATTAACAGAGGAAGACGTAAGTAGTCTAAATAGTCCTATCTCAGAAAAAGAAATAGAACAAGCTATTATCCAACTCCCTAAGAAAAAATCCGCAGGACCAGATGGATATAATTGTGAATTCTACCAAACATTGAAAGAACAACTAACTCCAATGCTATATAACGTATTAGAAAAAATAGTTATTGAAGGAGTCCTACCAAATTCCTTTTATAACAAAGACATGATACTGATACCTAAACCAGGTAGATTGAATATTGAGAAAGAAAACTATAGATGAATCTCCTTAATTGATGCTAAAATCTAAAACAAGATATTAGCAAAAAGACTTCAGAAAATCATCCCCAGGATAATACAGTATGATTAAGTAGGATTTATATCAGGAATGCAGGGCTGGTTTAATATTAGGAAAACTATTAGTATAACTGACCAAATTAATAATCAAATTAATACAAACCATATGATCATCTCAATAGATACAGAAAAAGCAGTTGATAAAATCCAACATCCATTCCTACTAAAAACACTTGAGAGTATAGGAATAAATGGACTATTCCTTAAAATAATAATGAGCATATATTTAAAACCATCAGTAAGCATCATATGTAATGACGATAAACTGGAACCTTTCCTTGTAAGATCAGGAGTGAAACAAGGTTGCCTACTATCAACTTTACTATTCAATATAGTACTAGAAAAGCTAGCCTCGGCAATAAGAGCCAAGAAAGAGATTCAAGGAATTAGAGTAGGAAATGAGGAAATCAAACTATCACTCTTTGCAGATGACATGATGGTATACTTAGAGAACCCCAAAGACTTTGCTAAAAAGCTATTAGAAATAATTCAGAACTTTAGCAAAGTTGCAGGATACAAAATAAATCCACATGAATCCTCAGCATTTTTATACATTACCAACACAATCCAACAGCAAGAGATACAAAGAGAAATTCTATCCAAATTACGGTCGCTTGTATAAAATATTTGGGAATATATCTACCAAAGGAAAGTCAGGAATTATATGAGCAAAATTACAAAACACTTGCCACAAAAATAAAGTCAGATTTAAATAACTGGAAAGACATTAAGTGCTCTTGGATAGGCCGAGCAAATATAATTAAGATGACAATACTCCCTAAACTAATCTATTTATTTAGTGCTATACAAATTAGACTCCCAAGAAACTATTTTAATGACCTAGAAAAAATCACAACAGAATTCATATGGAACAACAAAAGGTCGAGAATTTCAAGGGAAGTAATGAAAAAAAAAATTAAATGAAGGTAGTCTAGCTGTACCTGATCTAGAACTATATTATAAAGCAACAATCACCAAAACCATTTGGTATTGGCTAAGAAATAGACTAGTTGATCAGTGGCATAATTTAGGTTCACAGGGCAAGACAGTGAATAAAATTAGCAATCTAGTGTTTGACAAACCCAAAGATCCCAAATTTTGGGATAAGAATTCATTATTTGACAAAAACTGCTGGGAAAACTTGAAATTAGTATGGCAGAAACTAGGCATGGACCCACATTTAACACCACATACTAAGATAAGATCAAAATGAGTCCAAGATTTAGGCATAAAGAAAGAAATCATAAATAAATTAGAGAAACATAGGATAGTTTACCTCTCAGACTTGTGTAGGAGGAAGGAATTTGTGTCCAAAGGAGAACTAGAGACCATTATGGATCACAAAACAGAAAATTTTGATTATACCAAATTAAAAAGTTTCTGTGTAACGTGCCCTCCTGGCATTAAAATTACTAGTCTGCCCTAGGCCCAACAGACTACCTTTGACCACGGTACTTTGCGCTGTCAACTCTACCCGGCTCACCTCCTCTGAGGCCTTCAAAGGTCTCTGGCCAAGATCTCTTTAATCTATAGCTTAATAACCAGTAGTGCACTCAAGCCACATGTAATCTTAAAAGCCTTTATTATACCTACTCACATAATTCCCTGACTTGATACCCTGCCTTGTTGGTTCCTGAGTGAACACCTGGTCAGAAGACCCACGTGTTCACTACTAAAATCCTTACCTCTTTTGGCTATACATCTTGGTTTAGCCACCCAGGCTAGGGAGCCAGGGTAAAGAGCACCAGGTTAAAGAGAGCGACTGATGCCTGAAGTGGGCTTATAAAGGGCCTGTGAGGTCACACACACAGCCAATCAGTAAGAGAGTCACCCATTACTAAGCTATCTCAACATGGCCAAGATCCCACCTAAAAGGCAGTCCTAATATCCCACAGAAATAACTTCTGGGCCTTAATCTCCCAATGCACAGTGGTGCCACCCATTTAAACGGCTCTTACATTTCTGCACAAACAAAACTAATGCAAACAAGATTAGAAGGCAAGTAACAAATTGGGAAAACATTTTTGCACTTAAAGGTTCTGATAAAGGGCTCATCTCCAAAATATACAGAGAATTGACTTTAATTTATAAGAAATCAAGCCATTCTCCAATTGATAAATGGTCAAAGGATATGAACAGACAATTTTCAGATAATTAAATTAAAACTATTTCCGCTCATATGAAAGAGTGTTCCAAATCACAATTGATCAGAGAAATGCAAATTAAGATAACTCTGAGATATCATTACACACCTGTCAGATTGGCTAAGATGACAGGAACAAATAAGGATGAATGTTGGAGGGGCTCTGGGGAAACTGGGACACTGATGCATTGTTAGTGGAGTTGTGAAAGAATCCAACCATTCTGGAGAGCAATCTGGAATTATGCCCAAAAAGTTATCAAAATGTGCATACCGTTTGACCCAGCAGTGCTACTCCTGGGCTTATATCCCAAGGAAATACTAAAGAAGGTAAAGGGACCTGTATGTGCCAAAATGTTTGTGGCAGCCCTTTGTGTAGTGGCTGGATACTGGAAAATGAATGGATATCCATCATTTGGAGAATGTTTGGGTAAATTATGGTATATAAATGTTATAGAATATTATTGTTCTGTAAGAAAAGACCAACAGGAGGAATACAGAGAGGCTTGGAGAGACTTATATCAACTGATGCTGAGTGAAACGAGCAGAACTAGGGGATCATTATACACTTCAACAATGATACTGTATGAGGATGTATTCTGATGGAAGTGGATATCTTCAACATAGAGAAGAGCTAATCCAATTCCAGTTGATCAATGATGGACAGAATCAGCTACTGCCAGAAAAGGAACACTGGGAAATGAGTGTAAACTGTGAGCATTTTTTTTTTTTGTTTTTCTTCCCAGATTACATTTTCCTTCCGAATCCAATTCTTCCTTTGCAACAACAACAACAAAATTCGGTTCTGCACATATATGTTGTACGTAGGATATACTATAAAATATTTAATATGTATGGGAATGCCTGCCATCTAGGGGAGGTGGTGGAGGGAAGGAGGGGAAAAATTCAGAACAAAAGGGAGTACAATGTTGTAAAAGAAAAAAAAATTGCTAAATTTGGACAAAGCCATAAGTAAACACATGGTGTACAAGATGAGAATTGCTTTAAGTGCTGCCCATGACCTCTGCCAAAAAATTAGGCATCTACCCCTAACAATGTTTGTTGATTTAGCAAATGACAGTAGGCAGAAATAAGAGAAAGGGATTAGGTAGTTTGCAGAAGAAGGTTAATTGCCGCTCTCAACTTCCATTGGCTTCTGACATCTTTATAAGTACCTTGGTAGATAGGTGCTTCATCAACACTTCTCCCTTCTCCACAAGAAACCTCTCCATATTCTTCAGCCAGATGAAGTTCTCCATTTTTCTCCTCCTGACTGCTCTAGCTGGAATCCTGATGGGAGCTGGTGAGTATGGTCATTTCCCAGTCCCTCCTTCAGCAGAAGTCTAAAACTCCAAAGAGGGCCTGAGACCAATTTTTCCAGATTCCCACTTCACAGAATAAGACAGTTACCCTTCCTGGAGTCATGTTAACCTTCTCTAAGACCAATCACTCATCCATAGAAAGAGAGTTCCAAATATCGTTCAATTGTTTTGACCTGTGTCTGACACTGTGACACCATAATGGGGTTTTCTTGTTACACATATTCAAGTGGTTTGTCATTTCCTTTTATGTCTTATTTTATCCTTGAGGATACTAAGGCAAAACGAGTTAAATGACTTACCAAAGTTGTCATATAGCTAATAAGTACCTACCTGATGCTAGATATCTAGATATCCAGATATCTAAAAGATAAATCTTCCTGAATCCAAACCTTTCATTCTATACACTGTGTCACCTTTAAAAGAAAAAGTATCATTTTAGAGAAAAGCCTTAGAATGTACATTTTTAAGAATTGCATTAGACTTAATTATGAAATATATATTTTAAATCATGGGCACATAATGTATTGATCTCTAATTATTAGTGACTCTATTATATGCTGAAATATACATTTTAACTGATACCAGAGAACTTTTGTATTTATTTGTTCTCTGCTGGGTTGTCCATTTCATGATTTTACATATTAACACTACTATCAAAAGGCCAAAATTAATCATTCCTTGTCTCCTGAAGACTCTTGGTGAGTCATTCCATTATTGACTCTAAGAAATATGTCAGAATAAAGATTTTATGAGTTATGCTAGTTGTCCTGTTGAAGAAGATGCCCAATCAAACCTTGAAAGGAAATATTTGCTAAATTGTGCATCAAGAGTTACACTAGGTGAGTAGAGATGCTGAATAATAATAAGAACACAATAAGGGCCAAGAATTCAGAAGAGACTCACTTCCTAGGAGCTCTCTACTTACCAGGATGAAAATTTTTTCTAACACTATGTGTTCACCTCATATCTCTGTGCCACATTTTGGCAATTCTTACACATCAATTTTTTTCATTATTATTGTTTCTATTATGCTAATCTGTGATCAGTGATCTTTGATGTAGCTATTATATTTGATTTTGGGAGCCACAAACTGTACCCATATAAGAAATGTTGTTTGTGTTCTGACTACCCCACCATGCAGCTGTTCACCACCTCTCTCCCTGTTCTCGCTCCTCTATATTCTAGGTTACACAACACTACTGAAATCTGCTTAATTAGTAAGCCTACAATGAACTCTTTGTGTTAAAGTAAAAGGAAGTATTAATCTATGAGGCAAAATTTTTTGTTAACTTATTTTTTTACATTGAACAGTCATCCCAACTTTCAGCACCTACTACTCTGATCAGTCAGCAGCCATCAACATGGAAGCAAGACCCTCCACAACTAAAAAGATCACAATTTCCTGAAAGCTCAGATAATAGTTAGCCATTTTTAGCAATAAAGTATTTTAATGAGGCAGATAGGAGGTGCCATAGGCATAGAGTGCCAGGTTCAGAGTCAGGAAGATTCATTTTCCAGAGTTCAATCTGACCTCATATTATTTGTATGATCCTGAGAAAGTCACTTAATCTTGTTTGCCTCAGTTTCCTCATCTATAGAATGGAGTAAAGAAGGAAATGCAAACCACCGCACTATCTTTGCCATGAAAACACCAAATTGTGACAAAAAGTCAAATATGACTGAAACGTCACTGAATGACAAAATTTTTAAATAAAATTTAAATTTTTTAGAGTTCTTAAGGATAGAAATATTCATTTTATACTATTTAACCAATGGGGTGTCTGAATTTTTAAAAAGTTATTTAGATACAGTCATTAATAGACAAAAATTCTGCCCAGGGTCTTTCTAATGCAAATGTACCTTGACTATAGCTCCATTTATATAAGTAAACCTGACTTGTAAAGATTTTAGTTTCATTCTTCTAAAAAGTTACCAAACGGGAAAACAACTCCAAGAACATTGAACCTATTTCTTTTTTATTATTATTGTTTTATTTTTCTGCTTATACATATATGTGTAGTATATATAAACTGTTTTGATACACATTTCTTTATGAATCATGTTGGGAGAGAAAAAGCAGAACAAAAGGGAAAAAGCATGATTGAGAAATAAAAGAACATAACAAGTGTTGATTCACATTCAACCTCCATAGTTATCTTTCTAGAGACTGATGGTGTTTTCTATCAAATTTTACTAGGATACCCTTGAGTATATTTTTTAGACAATACTCTTACACATTTAATAGAGAAAACTATAGGGTTATATAATTTTTATGAGCACTGGAAAGCCAAAAAACCTATATGATTCACTTTATTGTTATGGTCTAGAACTGCACCTGCAGTATGCCCTAGGTATACCTGCCCTGCCCTGCCTTGCCTACAAAGGAGATAAGCCTTTCTCTGGAATAACAAACTGCTGCTCTGTCCAAGAAGTTCCCTCTCTTACTGAACAAGACCCCAAAATCCATGCAGTAGGGAGTGATTTTTAATTACTCTTTACAACCTAGCTACTACCCAGATATCTTTCATTCCCTAAGGGAGGGAGAATCTGAGTACCTCAATGTGTAAAATTGACTCTGCAGCTGGACAGGATTCTGAAGCAGCCCCACAGGAGATTATTGCAGGGAGCGATGCCCCACAGGAGACCACTCCAGGGAGCGATGCCCCACAGGAGACCACTGCAGGGAGCCATGCCCCACAGGAGACCACTGCAGGGAGCGATGCCCCACAGGAGACCACTGCAGGGAGCGATGCCCCACAGGAGACCACTGCAGGGAGCGATGCCCCACAGGAGACCACTGCAGGGAGCGATGCCATACAAGAGACTACTGCAGAGAGCAATGCACCACAGGACACTACTGCAGCCTCAACTAAGTCAACAAAATATAATAGTGAATATCTACCTCTAACCCAAGCATTGTACCCTGTTCATTTTCCTCCAGGTATGGACATAAACATACTCAGAATCACAAATAATCTTTGGGTGGAGGGAGAGAACAGGACCTTTGGTTTCATAAAACGTCCTTATGTCTTGGGCATTTTTATGGGGGGAGGAGAGAGGCAGCAGGTTTATTCCACTTGGAGTCAGGAAGCCCATTTTAAAATTCCACACTTGCTAGTTGAGTGAGGTTGGAGAAATCATTTAATTTCTCTGAGTCTCAGTTTCCTCATCTTAAAAAGAAATAAATAGGATGAGTTGGGAGGGAAATTTATAGAGATCCTTTCCATTAAAAGCTTTGCTCCTACTGGAGGTGGGGCCATGAGGAGAAAGTTTGGGGGACTTCTATCATCTATGTATGGCCTGTTCTACCAACACAGCAACAACTATTTCAGATGGAGGAATCCGTGAAGAAATCATAAAGAGATTAGAGGAGATTATGGGTGAGTATGTGCAACAGGGGCCCCAGAATGAATCCCTACATCATCTCCTTCCTGGGCCTGTAACCTATGTGTCCAATCCCTAAAATGAATAGTCCATTCTCCAAAGCTAAGCAAAAGATGTGAAACTATTTTGGAAGCTGAGGTTAGATAAGCCTTTCTTTTTGGTACAGTGCATAACACTGAACTTTCTAACATACCCAAGGTCACACAGGAAACAAGCATTCATTAATCAGGTCAAATATGTCAGGCTCTGGACTACGCACTGGAGATAGGATGAAAGACAAAAAAAAGTCTCTGCCCTTAAGAAGTCTATATTAGGGGGAAATGCAATATACATTCTAGATGAATACAAAATATAAAGAAAGACTATATGACAACAATCTGGAAAGGACAAAGAATTGGGAAGACCAGGTAATGACTCCTACAGAGGCAGGGCTTGAACTCAGTCCAGAAAGAATACTGGGAACAGGGCACAGCATTCTGGCCAAGGAAAGTGGCCAGCACAAAGACAAAGGGATGGAAGATGGAATAAGTCCCTTCCTGACCTAAAATTAATCTTTGAATCTTTTCCTTTTTGCAGTTTAATCTGCAAAGCAGGAAAACATGTCCCTCAGCCCCTATTATGTCTTCCTTGTCTCATTCTGGCATGAGTTCTAAGCTCTGTCCCCAAACTTGGGCTCAGGGTGATACAGAAAGGAGGCTGGGAAATGGGAAAGTCTGGGGTGATTCAGGGGGACTTGGCTACCTCAGGTTCACATTGGAGTCATGATCTCTTTCAATTTTCTTTTGTCCAAATGAAATAAAGAAAAAAATCTCCCTTCTTGGTTCAGAATCAGGAACATACAAACTGGTGGGGATCATTCCTTCAAAAGTTTCCTTTAAGGAAATCAAGAAATAGATTAGCACAAGTCTAAATCATTAAACCAGAGCAGAGCACCAAACTTGTTGTGTGTCTTTACTGGAGGATCTGTTGGGAAGGAAGGACCCTGGGGAGAGGAAAAAGTGGGCATTCTTGGTCACTAGGCAGAAAATTTCTTGGAAATTCCTCTCTTCCAACCCTGTCAAATGCTATCAGCACCCTCAGTTACCCAGCTCCTTCACACCAAGTGCACATATAAAATAGAGAGAGGAACAACCAAAGTAGCTCGTATGAAGAATAAAGAAATGTGTCTACCAGATGAATGATTTCTCACAAATACAAGATAGAGAAAGAAGGTATATGTGGAAAGGACAAGAACTGGGAGGACCAGATTAGGCCTCCTGCAGAGGCTGGATTTGAAGTGAGTCCAGAAGGAACACAGGGAAACGGTCAGAGTACTCTAGGTATGGAGGGTGGTGTATGGTTAAGGAAATTTATGGCTTGGATTCCTACCTAGAATAAGACACACTTAAGAAGAAGAATATAGATGTTTTATTGATTAATAGAAAAGTCAACTGAATAGGCAATTTGCAGCAATAGCAACAGTAACTAATAAGCCCTAATACTACAATAATTATAGCAATAATTATATATATATTATGTATATATATATGACATAATATATATAATTATTGCTATAATTATTGTAGTTATATAACATATTATATATGTTATAATATATACTACTATAATTATAACAACTACATATATATACATATAACTATAAATATATAACATATTATATATGTTATAATATATACTACTATAATTATAGCAATCATTGTAAAAAGCAGTAGAAAATATGACCAATTCAGAGTGATGAACCAACTCCTGAGTTTCTTAGGATCCCAGTTTCCAGCTTCATTCTCAGGGTCCCCAGTAAGAAAGTCACAAGCAGAAAATCTTCTTTCTCCTTGGGTGAGATTCCAAAGCCAGCAAGGTATCTTGCTCATTTAAATCTCAGGTGGAAAAAAGAAGGCACTGCATCCAGAGATTGTGTTATGTTCCTCACTTGAGTCTGACCTAGGTACAAGTGATACACGGCTCCTTTGACAGTCAACATTTTTTGAAGGAACTTGGCTGAGTTTCTGCAAAACATTTGAGGGGAAAAATCAGCAGGTTTTCCAACCTCCTACCTCACAGTCTTTTCTGGCTTACAGCCCACCTCCCCCTTCCTCAGTCCTCAAGATTTAATCAGATTGGTGTTCAAATATATTTTTTAGAGGGACAGATGTTTTCTTATAGGCATGGGAGTCACCCAAATGATATGACAGTTTACATACTGGGCCTGTTGAGACTCATGGAAGACCTTGTAATCCATAATGAGCATTCAGGTGACCAACACAGAAGCAGAAGAAGAAATACCTAGTATGAGGAACTGCAAATACACCAGGGCCCTTTCAGGTCTAAAATTATTCTTTGAATCTCTTTTGTTGCTGAAGTTAAATCTGCAAAACAGGAGGAAATGTCTGTCAGGCCCTGCTATGGCCATCTTGAATCATTCTGAAAGTAGCTGAAAGCCCTGCCCCTAACACTAGGCACAGGGTGGTATAGGAGCACGGTTGGGCCCTGTGAAACAGAAAGTCTGGGGTGACCAGGGAGCCCTGGCTACCTCAGCTGCACATTGCAGCCATGACCCCTTTCCATTTTCCCTCTTTCCAGACAAATTCATGCAAGCAGTTAGTGAATCATCTGGCTGAGAGGCAGGAAGATAAGAACCTATGGGAAGCATTTCTTAAAAGGATTCCTGAAAGTAAATGATTAAAAATCGATTTTCACAAAGGTAAATTGTTATACCAGATCATCAAACCTGCTTCTTCTCTTGTATCTTAACTGAAGAATCTGTAAGGAGGAAAAGACCATTAACAGAGGATGAAGTGGGCATAATCAGCAACCAGGAGGGAAAATTTTATAGAAATCCCTCACCTTCTCCAAGCCATTCAAATGCTATATGCACCATGAGTTAACCCTCCTTCACACCCACACAAAAGCACACATATAACAGACACAGACAAAAATTAATTTGGAAAAAGACACCTATGTGCATCCACAAGGTGGCAGGTAAACAAAAAGATAGTAACTAACATTTTTAATATAGTTCAATTTTTCTAAAGTCTATACAGATACCCTTCAAATCTCAAATAGAAAGTTTAGTCCTGGGAGAACAATCCAACAAGGTTTTCGTTTGTCCCTCACTAGAAAAGAGAAACACCAGAGAAAGAGAAAAAAGTGAGGGAGAAAGAAAAAAAAAGAAAGAAAGAAAGGGAATACAGGCGATGGTTTTGAGAAAATCCAAAAACCATAGAGAAACATGAGCATTAAAAGTCATTTAGGTGTAACAAAAAAAGTACCCTGATCCTCACTTCCTCAAGACCAGATATGTTACATTTTACTTCCCTCCCAATTCTCCATTAATCTTATGAGGATTAGGGGTATCTAGCCTCTCTGCAAATGGCTCCAACTATTTAGAATTTTGGTGTTGCCAAGTATGTGGAATCCCTTAAAGCCCAGTTCCTTTTAGCCACTAACAGACAAATGTGATTTATTTCTCCAAGAAATTATCCCTTCAGAAATACAATTACAAAAATACAATCTTACTCCCCAAACACATGGAAGACATAATCCTCCCTTTTAATCCCCTATCACCTCTTATTCTGGAAAGGAAAACAGACTTATCCTTTAACTCTGTTAGTGTAGAACCTAGTCCCAGGTTCCAAGGATAAGGGCCAGAGCAGTCCCATGTTCCAGGCTCAGATACTCCTACTTCTCTGAATTTCTTTTCCAGGCTGCCAGTAACATCTCACCTAGAACTCTGGCTCCAACCAAAACTTGAACTTTGAGCACCAGTGGTATTCACTTCCAGGACTTAAAACTAAGAAGGATAAATGGAATAGAACATAAACAAACAGCTCAAGGTCCATTTCTCTGAGCTAAGGAAGAAGAGAATAAGACAAGGAAGTCCTGTCCCTTTCACTGGTTCAATGTATGATCACTAAGTTATAGCTAAGGTATGCCTGGCACACTTAGGATGCAGAAGGAAAGGGAAAATGCACCATACTACAAGCAGACAATTAAAGAAGGTTACCTTGCCACCAGTGGTACAGGAAGCATCCATTTCAGGTGATCTGGGATGGCCAGACAAGCCTCCTCACATAGAGAATCACAGGATTTCAGAGACCTTCAGAAAGATTCTGATTCAGCCCATGTTTAAAGAAGAACTCCCATTATAACCTCATTGAGGAGTAAGCATCTAATCTTTACTTGTAGAATTCCAAGGATGGGCAACTCAATGTTCATTCTGCTATGCATTCAACAGACTTTTACCTAGTCCCTACCTTTGACAAGCAATGCACTAGGAGTATATGCACTCTAGATAAGACATAGGTCATTGCTTTCAGAAATTTATAGTCTAATAATGAAAGGGGGAATGGAGAAAAGACACCACCACAGTTAACTACATAACACATAGAGGGAGTCTTTCTCAAACCTCAGCTAGGAATAAGAGGAAGTAAATGTATACAGTAGTAAAAGAATGGGAAAAGCAAAGATAACCCAAGAACAGGAAATAGATGTGACTACCCATGAGAGGAAAGCATTAGGCCCTTACAGTTCAGCTTCATTAGACCACTCAGTGATCACATTTTGACCTTTTCTATTCTTTCATTTTGTTGCATCTGGACTTAACTTATTCTCATCCCTCAACTCCTATTTCTCCATACTCATCAATTCTTCATTTCTCAAGACCCTAGCCATCATTGCAGCCTCGATTCAATCATTAACTCCTACAGAAACCCTCCCCAATCTTTGTAACCAGAATTGTGTGCATTCTGTTTCCCCTGAAACATAGTGAGCTCCTTGAAATCAAAGTTGTTCTTTAACCTTCTTTGATCTCCAGCAAATTAGCACAGTACCCACACATAGTAGGTGCTTAATAAATGTTTGCTGGTTAACTAATGCTGTAAAAATAAGAGTGATAAGATACTACCTTCCTGGTGGGATCATCATGGAAAAAGGGCTGCAGAAATGTCAGTCATTACTATTGTTATGTCATTTATCACATAATAACTATTATTGAAGACAGGGACACCATTGAGTGGTAATATATGTAACCTAGTATTTTGCACATATTAGGTATCAAATCAATCAAATGAATGGATGAATGGTTGGGGTCTGGAAGAACAAAGAAATCAGGTTCTCTACCACATATTAGCCATCTCTGCTGCAAACAGGACAGTTGCTTCCCTAAGAGGATTAAACCCAAAATGGTCCCTCTTTACTTTAGAAAAAAATGTCCAAAACAAGATCCCACCCAGAAACCAGGCACAAAGCCCTCTGTCCTGAATAATCTCCCAGCTTATTTCATAACCCTCAATTAATCACTGAGTCTACTTTCACTCCCAACAAAGATCTGGAGTTTCAAAGCTTTCAGAGTTTCAGCTTTCAGATTATAACAGAAATCATTTTCTCAGCTGTCAACAGAAAATTGTGCAATTTGGCCAATCAGTGCCTTTTGATCCACACTTAGTTCTAGCTCTAACCAAAAGGTTTCCTTTGCCACTCAATAATCCAAACACTCATAGAATCCCTGTACAGGTTGTAAAATGAATACTTGGTCCTCTCCATTGAACACCATGACATAATTTCAATAGCACCTCTCACCAGACGCCAGAGTGATTCAGCCCAGGATTCAGCCTCATTCAGTAACTACTTTGCTTTTTGAGAAGTTATATGTAACAGCATCAACTAACCTCTGATGGAGGCTGGAGGTTCCCTGGTGTTCTGCCTTGTACATATTGACACATTTTTCAATATATCTATAAATTTTGCTAATTTTTTCCTCCTAAAAATAATGTTATATAAGATGGCTTTCTGGGAAAGGAAGCAGAATTATAATGAGGATAACTATGATGATGAATAAAGCAAAAGAAATCAATTTAAATTTTTAAAAATCAAATTTTTAAAAAAGAAAATGAATACAACTTTGACAAGAGTATATTCCTCACAACAACTCTGAGGTAATTAATACTTATATTCATTGTCCCCCATACTAACTCTGTATAAATTTGAAAATTCAAAGTTGATGATTAGAAGCACGGTAAGTATAGTAGAGAGGCAAATTAAATTGACGTGTAAGCCCTAATAGATCTGAAAACCAACTTCCTCATAGGGTAAAATGTGTGGAAATAGTAAAGTTGTCTATATTAGTGATTTTTCAAATATATAACTTGTATATAACTTGTATTGGCCATGACAAGGTCAGCTTTTCATATAGATAAGAGCAAGGTTCTAGGACCTACCCTCACCAGATCACACATATTTCACTTCCTTTCTCCATTCTTCCTCCATTTCTTTCCATATTCTTTTAACATTCCCAGTTGTTGATGCAGAGAAAAAGAAGATCAAGAAACCTCTATGAATCTGAAGTTTTAGAGACTTTACATTGTGCCCCTTGAAAAATGGGATGGGGTAAAGATTTACCATTAATGGGTTCATCACTAATGGTAGAATTTTAGATGCTGTATCACCTGGCTCAAGTCAAGACACAACCTCTTAGCATATTAAGCACTTACTATGTGCCAAGCACTAGGGACAGAGACATAGTGAGGAGGAAAACAGTCCTTGATCATAAGGAACTCATAGTCTAATGGGGAATATGACATTAATAGGATAAACTAGAAACAACCAGGAAAAAATATGGTAATCTCAGAAGGGAAATATAAAGAAAAAGGAAGGTTATAAAAATTTCTTTCAGAAAATTGGAAATTCTCTGAGATTTGGAACAAGTCACTTTTTACTTTATTCTTACTTTATTTTACTTTATTCTTTTTTTTCCCCTATCCATCCCTCACACCTCATCAAAGAAGCTGCAGTTAAACACAGAGATATTTACATATATTCATAGATATTCACACATACATATGTATATATATACATGAATATACACATATTCATATAGTCATATGTATACATATAAATCTAAAATAATCTTAATATAGCTGACATAATGGAGATTTCTCTTACTGAATTTTTTAAAAGTTAGACTATTTTCTTTCAATAAATTTTATTGATCATTGTTATTATATTTCTATATATCTCTTATTTCCTATCCCTGATAATTTGTCTATTTATTTCTATTTGTTAATTTGCCTTGCTATTACTTAATGGTCCTTGAATGGTCCATCTTATCTTCCCTCTCACCCTTTCCCCTCTTTTTATCCCATTCCTATTAATCTACAAAATTCTTATTACTCTATTAATATAATCCCACTCCCATTAATCTAAAATCCTTTTTGTACCCTACTTTGTCCTATTCCCTCCTCCCTTATTTACAGATTTTGGGGGGTGCTATACCTTCTTGGTAAAGACTCTCATCGGGGTTTAGGCTACTCAGAAATTAGGTAAATCCTGAGGTACCTAACCAATAGGGAAATAAAAGAAGGAAATGTGAATAATGAATAGAAAATAAAAAGCTTAAAGAAACTTTTTAAAATTGTCTTAGCTGGGTACCAATTATTTTGGAAGTCCCCTCTTGCAAGAACATTAAAAAACGTCCTTCCTGATTTAACAGTGATTTCATGAAGTCCTTGATAAGTTAATTGTTTCTTACATTTTATATTTTGTTTTATTATTTCCTTGTCCCTTATAATGTTACTGGTTCCTCCATGCCCGTTTCCAATTGTCAAAGAATGAATTTTTCTTTTTTTTCTAGTAGATTGACTTACTTTTAAGAGTCTTCTTGTTTTTCTTTTCTTCTTTTTGTTTTTTTCTTAATCCCTCTCATTTGATTTTTAGTCTTTTTTAATTCTATAAATTCTTTTGGGGCAAGTAATGATTTAACATCCCTCTTTGTGATAGTAAAGGCTCTTTTTTTACATTGTTGTCCTCTTCTGAAGATGCACCTGGTGATATATATATATATATATATATGTATATATATATTTAACTAGGACCTTAATAGTGTAATCTTCTTTAGTCCTGGGGTGGGATGATACCTCTAGCTTCAGACTTTTCTTCAGTTATCATCTATGATCTGGAACCTAAAAAAAGAACTCCATTCTCCTGAAGTATAAAAGAATCAAATATGAATGAAAAACAACTGAACAATTGAAATTTGTCAATACTTTTATAGTTGTTTCTTCTTTACTTCTGCATATTATCAAAATTGCACTTTTTTTTTTGCTTCCCAGGAAGTTTTTTAATTGTTGGCCAGAAATTGGAGTTAAGTGACTTGCCCAGGGTTACATAGCTAGTAATTGATGTGTCTGAGGCCAGATTTAAACTCCTGACTTCAAGGCCAGTTTTTTATCCACAGTGCCACCTAGCTGCTCCTTGCTTCTTATGTTAAAGCTAATATTTCTAGCCATCTTCTTTGCCTTTATTGTCTCTGAACTTTGTCCCTAAATTCTGGAAAGGGTCTCTTTTTCTTCAGTACAAATTATACTATAATTTGGGTTTTGCCAGATGTTTTTTGCCATATTTAGGAATTCCTCTTTTGTTTCTCTGCTTTACAATATTTCTAACATGTTTTATATTATATTGAAAAGTCATTCTACTTTCCTTGATTTAATTACCTGATTTGTATTGTTCTTGTAATGAACATGATCTATCATGCTCACAGTTTTTATATAGAGAACCATTTCTATTTCCTTAATGAAAATCTAGTGAGTTCCTCTTAGGAAATCTTTGGTATATATTACTTTAAACTATTTATTCATATTTTATTCAATATTTTTACATGGCTATTCATTACAGATAGCTGTTGATAGTTTTCTTTCTCTGATTAAAGCCTCCCTAGTATAGGTTGTTGGGACCATATTTGTTTCATAAGAAAATTCGGTAGCAAGCCTTCTTTCTTTATTTTTCTAAATTCTTCGTATATTAGTAGAATTATTCTTTGAATATTTTATAGAATTTACAAATCTCCCCATCTCTGTCATTTGATCAAAACTTGGGGAGACCTAGATGAATTGATATAAAGTGAAGCAAAGATCGAAAAGAACAACCCACATAATCAAAACAATATTGTAAAAATAATCATTTTAAAAAGACTAAGTATCTGATCAATGCAGTGATCCAGCACAAAAGACTGGTGAAATAAAATGCTATCCAGATGGAGAATTGATAGACTCAAAATGAAGAGTGAAGTACAGCAGAACTCAACTTTGCAAAAATTCACATTATGCAAAATACTTTTCTTACATAGAGAATCCTGAAAGAATCTACATTCTTAAAAAAAAAAAAAAAAAAACAGTCCTATATTAACTTTACCAAAAAGTACTTTACTCTCCTGCTCTTGCACTTTTACACTTCCTTTCTCTCTCCCCCAATGCCGCCCCTCTGATGAGTTTCATGCTCCACAGCCTCCTAATCTTCCATCAAATGAACAAACAATCCTTCAACTGAAAGCACAAGAAACAGGGACACAGAGAGATCACCACCACTGCCTTTGGAACAGAGGCTTGGCTTGAGTCCTTGAGGAAAGAGGACACCTTTGCACTGATCCACCTGCCTTGGTTCAAGCCTCCAAAGGACATGCCTCAGAACCTCCCGCTTTTGCTTCTCTCTCTCAGGCTCCCAAGTGTCCCCGTGGCAGCCCCATCCCTCTGTGGGATCCTTCCCTTCCCTTCACATGTCAGCAGACACATTTACATTACTTAAATATTGATTCAAGTAGGAGTTTGCAATCCACTTATTAAAGGAGCAACTTTTTCTCCTTTTTTTGTGCTTTGTTTTTTTTTCCAAAATATAGCTGATATGGAAAGATGTTTTCTGTGAATTTGAATGTATAATGATTATATTTTTGTCTATTCAATAGATAAAGGAAAATGGGGAAAGGAAAGAGAAGCTATGATAGAGAATAACAACGTTCTGAAATTGGAGTTGGAAAAAATAAAGAATTCACAGGAGATGCAGGGAAACAAAATTAGTGAATTAGAAAAGGTAAAAAAATCACAGGAAAGTAGGATTTCTGAATTGGAGAAGATAAAAAAGTCTCAAGGAAATAGGATTTCTGAATTGGAGAAGATAAAAAAGTCCCAAGAAAATAGGATTTCTGAATTGGAAAAAGAAAATAATTCTCAAAAAAAAAAATAGGGAAATGGAAAAAAATTCAACAGAGCAAAATAATTCATTTAAAAACGAAATTGAGCATTTACAAAAAGAACTAAAAACTGTGAAAGAAGAAAATAACTCCTTAAAAGTCAGAATGGAACAAATAGAAATGAATGATTCACAGAGAACCCAAGAATCAGTCAAACAAAACAAAACAAAAAAAAAAAAATGAGTAGTTGGAGAACAACGTCAAATACTTACTGGGAAAATCTATAGACCTGGAAAATAGATCTAGGAGAGATAATCTGCGCATCATTTGACTTCCCGAAAACTATGACCAAAAAAAGAGCCTAGATTCTATTTTACAGGAAATTATCAAAGAGAACTGTCCAGAGATAATAGAAACAGAGGGGAAAGTAGATGTGGAAAGAATTCATCGAACTCCTTCTGAAATAGACCCTAAAAAAAGAACACCACGGAATATTGTGGCTAAGCTGCAGAATTACCACACAAAGGAGAAAATCCTGCAAGCAGCTAGAAAAAAACAATTTAAATACCAAGGTGCCACAATAAGGGTCACACAAGATCTGGCTGCCTCCACATTAAAAGATAGAAAGGCCTGGAACCTGATATTCCGAAAGGCAAAAGATCAAGGATTGCAACCAAGAATAAACTACCCAGCTAAGTTTAGCATCTTTTTCCATGGAAGAAGATGGTCATTCAATGAAACAGAGGAATTCCATATGTTTCTAAGAAAAAAACCAGACTTAAACAAAAAATTTGATCTACATCCACAAGACTGAAGAGAAACAGAAAAAGGTACACAGAACCCTTGAGAACTATATCTCTGTTGTGGGTATATAGAAAGTACGCATGGATAATTTGATTTTACTGATATAAAAGAAAAAAAAAGAGGGGGTGTAGTAAAGGGAAGGGGGTAGTATCAGAAAAAGGGGAGGGTGTGATAAAAAGAGGGAAACTACATCCCAGGAAGAGGCATAGAAAATACACCATATCTGAGGGAATTTAGAGAGGGGGAGAATCATTGTGTGAATCTTACTCTCATCAGAAGAGGCTCAAAGAGTAAATAATTAACATATTTGTTTTTCAGAGAATTCTCTCTCACCTCATTAAAAGGGGGGAAAAGAAAAGGGAAAAGGAAAAGGAAAATAAGGGAAGGGACGTGGAGGGAGAGGGGAGGGATACTAAAAAAAAAAAAGGGAGGGCTGCGCGTCACAAGGGGGGTCTATAAATTAAATATTGGGGAAGGGGTTTAGGGGAGTCAATGGAAAAAGCATAATCTGGGGATAATATGATGGCAGGAAAAACAGAATTATTAATTTTAACTGTAAATGTGAATGGGATGAACGCTCCCATCATACAGAGACGGATAGCAGACTGGATCAAAAATCAGAACCCTACAATATGTTGTTTACAGGAAACACACTTAAAGCAGGGAGATACATATAGAGTAAAGGTAAAAGGTTGGAGCAGAATCTATTATGCTTCAGGTAAAGCCAAAAAAGCAGGGGTAGCTATCCTTATCTCAGATCAAGCAAAAGCAGAAGTTGACCTAATTAAAAGAGATAAGGAAGGAAACTATATCCTGCTGAAAGGTAGCATAAATAACGAAGCCATATCGATACTAAACATATATGCACCAAGTGGTATAGCATCTAACTTTCTAAAGGAAAAGTTAAGAGAGTTGCAAGAAGAAACAGACAGTAAAACTATAATAGTGGGAGATCTCAACCTTGCACTCTCAGGTTTAGACAAATCAAACCACAAAACAAACAAGAAAGAAATTAAAAAAGTAAATAGAACATTAGAAAAACTAGGTATGATAGACCTTTGGAGAAAACTGAATGGCAATAGAAAGGAATATACTTTCTTCTCAGCAATTCATGGATCCTATACAAAAATTGACCATATATTAGGACATAAAGATCTCAAAATTAAATGTAGGAAGGCAGAAATAATAAATGCCTTCTTCTCAGACCACAATGCAATAAAAGCTACATTCAGTAAAAAGTTAGGGATAAATAGACCAAAAAGTAATTGGAAACTGAATAATCTCATGTTAAAGAATGACTGGGTGAAAGAGCAAATTATAGAAACAATTAATAATTTCACCCAAGATAATGACAATGATGAGACATCATATCAAAACCTGTGGGATGCAGCTAAAGTGGTAATAAGGGGAAATTTTATATCTTTAGAGGCTTATTTGAAGAAAATAGAGAAAGAGAAGATTAACGAATTGGGCTTACAACTTAAAAGGCTAGAAAAAGACCAAATTATAAACCCACAACCAAAAATTAAACTGGAAATACAAAAATTAAAAGGAGAAATCAATAATATTGAAAGTAAAATAACTATTGAATTAATAAATAAAACCAAGAGTTGGTTTTATGAAAAAGCCAATAAAATAGATAAACCTTTGGTAAATTTGATCAGAAAAAAGAAAGAAGAAAATCAAATTGTTAGTCTTACAAATGAAAAGGGGGATCTTTCCACCAATGAAGAGGAAATTAGAGAAATAATAAGGAGTTACTTTGCCCAACTTTATGCCAATAAATTTAATAACTTAAGTGAAATGGATGACTTCCTCCAAAAACATAGGCTTCCTAGATTAACAGAGGAGGAAATAAATTGCTTAAATAGTCCCATTTCAGAAAAACAAATAGAACAAGCTATTAATTAACTCCCCAGGAAAAAATCCCCAGGACCAGATGGATTCACATGTGAATTCTACCAAACATTTAAAGAACAATTAGTCCCAATGCGATATAAACTATTTGAAAAAATAGGGAATGAAGGAGTCCTACCAAACTCCTTTTATGACACAGACATGGTACTGATACCTAAACCAGGTCGATCGAAAACTGAGAAAGAAAATTATAGACCAATTTCCTTAATGAATATTGATGCTAAAATCTTAAATAAGATATTAGCAAAAAGACTTCAGGAAATCATCCCCAGGATAATACACTATGATCAAGTAGGATTCATATCAGGAATGCAGGGCTGGTTTAATATTAGGAAAACTATTAGTATAAATAACCATATTAATAATCAAATTAATAAAAACCATATGATCATCTCAGTAGATGCAGAAAAAGCATTTGACAAAATCCAACATCCATTCCTACTAAAAACTCTTGAGAGTATAGGAATAAATGGATTATTCCTTAGAATAATCAGGAGCATATATTTAAGACCGTCAGTAAGCATAATATGCAATAGGAATAAACTGCAACCTTTCCCAGTAAGATCAGGAGTGAAACAAGATTGCCCACTATCACCATTACTATTCAATATAGTACTAGAAACACTAGCCTCGGCAATAAGAGCCGAGAAAGAGATACAAGGAATTAGAGTAGGAAATGAGGAAATCAAACTATCACTCTTTGCAGATGACAGGATGATATACTTAAAGAACCCCAAAGACTCTGCTAAAAAGCTATTAGAAATAATTCAGAATTTTAGCCAAGTGGCAGGATACAAAATAAATCCACATAAATCCTCAGCATTCTTATATATCACCAACAAAATGCAACAGCAAGAGATACAAAGAGAAATTCCATTCCAAACAAATGTTGAGAGTATAAAGTATTTGGGAATCCATCTACCAAAGAATAGTCAGGAATTATATGAGAAAAATTACAAAAACACTTGCCACAAAAATAAAGTCAGATTTAAATAATTGGAAAGACATTCAGTGCTCTTGGATAGGCCGAGCGAATATAATAAAGATGACAATACTCCCCAAACTAATCTATTTATTTAGTGCTATACCAATCAGACTCCCAAGAAACTGTTTTAATGACCTAGAAAAAATAACAACAAAATTCATATGGAAGAATAAAAGGTCGATAATTGCAAGGGAACTAATGAAAAAAAAGTCAGAGGAAGGTGGTCTAAGTGTAACCTGATCTAAAGCTATATTATATAGCAGCAGTAACCAAAACCTTTTGGTACTGGCTAAGAAATAGACCGGTAGATCAGTGGAACAGATTAGATACAAAGGACAAAAAAGGGTACATCTATAGCAATCTAATCTTTGACAAACCCAAAGATACCAACATTAGGGACAAAAATTCATTATTCAGAAGAAACTATTTGGAAAACTGGAAATTAGTATGGCAGAAATTAGATATGGATGCACACAACACCATATACCAAGATAAGATCAAAATGGATCCATGATTTAGGCATAAAGAGGGAGATAATAAATAGATTAGAGGAACAGAGAATAGTCTACCTCTCAGACTTGTGGAGGAGGAAGGAATTTATGACCAGAGGAGAACTAGAGATCATTATTGATCACAAAATAGAAGATTTTGATTACATCAAACTAAAAAGATTCTGTACAAACAATACTAATGCAAACAAGATTAGAAGGGAAGTAACAAATTGGGAAAATATTTTTCAAAGTAAAGGTTCTGACAAAGGTCTCATTTCCAAAATATATAGAGAACTGACCCTGATTTATAGGAAACCAAACCATTCTCGTATTGATAAATGGTCAAGGGATATAAACAGACAATTCTCAGATGATGAAATTGAAACTATTTCCACTCATATGAAAGAGTGTTCCAAATCACTACTGATCAGAGAAATGCAAATTAAGACACCTCTGAGATACCACTACACACCTGTCAGATTGGCTAAGATGACAGGAACAAATAATGATGAATGTTGGAGGGGCTGTGGGAAAACTGGGACACTGATACATTGTTAGTGGAGTTGTGAAAGAATCCAGCCATTCTGGAGAGCAATTTGGAACTATGCCCAAAAAGTTATCAAACTGTGCATACCCTTTGACCCAGCATTGCTGTTACTGGGCTTATATCCCAAAGAAATACTAAAGAACGGAAACGAACCTGTATGTGCCAAAATGTTTGTGGCAGCTCTTTTTGTTGTAGCTAGAAACTGGAAGTTGAATGGATGTCCATCAGTTGGAGAATGGTTGGGTAAATTGTGGTATATGAAGGTTATGGAATATTATTGCTCTGTAAGAAATGACCAGCAGGAGGAATACAGAGAGGCTTGGAGAGACTTAAATCAACTGTTGCTGAGTGAAATGAGCAGAACCAGAAGATCACTATATACTTCAACAACAATACTGTATGAGGATGTATTCTGATGGAGGTGGAAATCTTCAACATAAAGAAGATCCAACTCACTTCCAGTTGATCAATGATGGACAGAAATAATTACACCCAGAGAAGGAACACTGGGAAGTGAATGTAAATTGTTACCACTACTGTCTATCTACCCAGGTTACTTATACCTTAGGTAGCTAATAATTAATGTGCAACAAGAAAATGGTATTTACACACATATATTTTATCTAGGTTATATTGTAACACATGTAAAATGTAAGGGATTACTTGCCATCGGGGGGAGGGAGTGGAGGGAGGGTGGGGATAATTTGGAAAAAATGAATATAAATAAATAAATAAATAAATAAATAAATAAATAAATAAATAAATAAATAAATAAATAAATAGATAGATAGATAGATAAATAAATAAATAAATGAATGAATGAATGAATGAATGAATGAATAAATAAATAAACAAACAAACAAATAAATAAATAAATATATAAATAAATAAATAAATGAATAAATAAAAGATGAGAGACAAATGACAACAATATTCTAGTTATCAAAGAGGTTTCTTTTTTCCGTTTTCTCCCCCATCCGTAGATGGGTACCATTAGATATAGCAGATGGACAGAGAGATAGAAATAAAGTTATTGCATAAATTCTTCTACTTATGAGTTCTTTCTCAAGAAATCTCTAGAATACTTTTTTAATATGATTTAAATTGGAAATCATCCAACCTAGAATTAGGGAGTTGGAAAGCCAACAAGCTACCTACTAAGGGATGTTATCTTGCCACGAGTGGTTCAAAAATCCTGCATTTCAGGTGATCGGGGTATGACTTTCACATAGAAAATCAAGAATATCAGAACTGAGAGATCATTCATAGAGCCTATGATTCAGCCTGTGTTTAAAAAAGAACTCCCTTTATAACCTCATTGATGAGCAGACATCTCATCTCCACCTGAAGACTTCCAACAATGGGCAAGTCAATTTTCCTTCTTGTATGCATTCAACAAACTTTTATCTTGTGCTACCTTTGACAATCAATGACTAGGTATATATACACACTCTAAATAATATGTAGGCCATTGATTTCAGACATTTATAGTCTAATAAGGAAAAGGGGGATGCAGAAAATTACAACCCATATAATGGAGGGAGACTTTCTGAAAAGTCAGGAAGGTATAAAGAGAAGCAAAAGTGTAAAACAGCAAAAGAATGGGAAAAGCAAAGGTAACCCAAGAACAGGAA
This sequence comes from Sminthopsis crassicaudata, assembly GCF_048593235.1. Classification (NCBI taxonomy): domain Eukaryota; kingdom Metazoa; phylum Chordata; class Mammalia; order Dasyuromorphia; family Dasyuridae; genus Sminthopsis; species Sminthopsis crassicaudata. Next base: position 222,709,352 of record NC_133621.1, read on the forward strand.
ACAGGTCTACATATCAAGGAGGGGAAACCATTAGGCCCTTACATTTCAACTTCATTACATCATTTACCACTCAGTGACCACAGTTTGTACTTTTCCATTTCAGCATTCTGTTCCATCTTGACTTAACTCATTCTCATCCCTCATCTCCCTTTCCTCTATATTCATCAATTCTTCACCTCTCAAGATCCTAGCCTGTCTTCCAGCCTCAATTCAATTATTAATTCCTACAGAAGCCCTGCCCATCCTTTATAACCAGAACTACTTCCCTTTTCCTTTGTAATCTTACTGTGAAGCAGTATGGAAGTACTTCTCAGAACACTGGGATTTAGGAAAATGAGTTTAAGCCCTGATCCTGCCACTGACAGCTGCATGAAATTGGTCTGGTCTCTTTATTGATCTCTACATCTTCCCCATCTCAAAACCTTTTCATTTGATCCATCCATCCCTCCCAGTATCATCTCTTTTCCTTTTTTGCTGTTACTTCATTAAGAATCTTGTCTACAAGAGAGGCTTCCATTTCCTCTCCTCTCTCCCTAACTCACTACATTCTGACTTCTGATCTCAACTTCAATTAAAACTGCTCTATCCAAAATTAACACTCTCTTAACTCCAGATCCAATGGCCTTTTCTCCATCCTCATCCTTCTTGACCTCTCTGTAACTTTTGACATTGCCAGTCATTCTTTTCCTTGATACTCTCTTCAGTTGGGATTTCTGTGACACAATCACTTCTGGTTCCTATCTTCGCTGTCTGATGACTCCTTCTCAGGCTTCTTTGCTTCATCTTCATCCAGATCATGGCCACCAAACCATGGTATCCCGTGGAGTTCTGTCCTGGGCCCACTTCTTCTTCTAGACTATGTCATCCTGAATGCCATTAGCTCCCATAGATTCAATTATTATCCCTGTGTTGATTATTCTCATATGTACTTTTCCATCCCCAAACCTCTGCTCATCTGCACGTGTCTATTAGATATCTCAAACCAGATGTACCTCAGACATCTTTAAGTCAATATGTTCAAAACCCAAACCCATTTTATTTCCCCCAAATCCTCTCCTCCTGTCCTTGCTACTGTTCAGGACACCACTACGCGACCAGTCACCCATATTCACCATCTAGACATCATCCTTCACTCATCACTGTCTCCCAGCTATCCCCAGATCTAATCCTTTGCCAAGTTCTGTGACTCAGTTCTACCTTCATAACTTCTCTGCTATTATCTCTTTCTCTCGTATGAATCTGCCACTTTCCTGATCCAGGTCTCCGATTAGGACGAATGCAATATCCTGATGGTTGCTCTGCCAAAAACCTCTTCATGAGCCACTAAACCTTCCCTCTGAAGTGACCTTCCTAAAGCACATGTCAGACCATGTCACACATACCCTGATTCAAAACCTCAATTGTCTGCCTATTAGCTCCACAATTAAATTTGTAATCCTCTATTTAGCTTTTAAAACCCTTCATGATCTGTTTTTCCTGGCATTTCCAGTCTCTTTACACCCTATTTCATGCCTACCACTACCGTCAAGTGTTTGATCAAGTGTTGTTCCTCAGCAAGACTTTCCATCTCTTGATCCCAGACACTTTGAGTGACTCTCCCCCATATATGGAATGCTCTCTCTTTTCATTTCTACCTTCTGATTTCCTTCAAATCCAAAGTAAAATTCTACTTGTTATAGGAAGACTTTCCTAGTCCATCTTAATTCCAATTTATACTGAATATGGCTTATTTTTACAGAATTGTGTGCATTCTGTCTCCTTAGACTTAGTCTCCTTAGTATCAGAGCTGTCTATTATCTTTTTTGAATCTCCAGCAAATTAGCACAGTACCCACACATAGTAGGTGCTTAATAACTGTTTGCTGGTTAACTAATGCTGTAAAAATAAGAGTGATAAGACACTACCTCCCAGATAGGATCATCATGGGAAAAGGGCTGCAGAAATGTCAGGTATTACTATTATTATGCCACTTGACACATAATACCTATTATCTTGACAACTCATGTCCAAATCCTATCTCCTCTGTTGGACTATCCTCATGTTGAAGACAGTGTTTTGCACATATTAGGTATTAAATCAATCAAATGAATGGATGAATGGTTGGGGTCTGGAAGAACAAAAAAATCGGGTTCTGTACTGCCTATTAGCCATCTCTCCTGCAAACAGGACAGTTGCTTCCTTAAAAGGATTCAACCCAAAATGGTCCCTCTTAATTATAGAAAAAGTCCTCCTAAACAAGGTTCCACCCAGAGACCAGCCACAAACCCTTCTGCTCTGAATAATCTCCCAGTTTGTTCCATGACCCTCAATGAATCACTCAGGCTACTTTCACTCACAAAAAAGATAAGGAGTTTCAATCCTTTTCCCAGTATAACAGAAATCATTTTCTCTACTGTCACCAGAAAATTCAAAGCAATTTGGCAAATTAGTGTCTTTTGATTCACACTTCCTTCTAGCTCAGCAGCTAACCAAATGGCTTTCCTTTATTACTCAATATTCAAACAGTAACAGAATCCCTTCACTGAACACCATTACATAATTTCAAAAGCAGTGCTCATCAAATCCCCTGGTGATCCTGGGCAGATACTCCCAGGACTCAGTCTCATTCAGTAGTTACTTTGTTTTTTGTTTTGAGAGGTTTGTTTTGAGTGGGGTTTTTAATTTTTTTTAAATAAATGCAAAATGAGAAAAAATGAAATTTAAAAAAAAAGACAGAAAAAGAAAAAGAGAAAAGAGAAAAAACAAGCAAACAAAAAAAACATTGTCATATACCCAGCAGAACATTGGGGGAGATTCAAAATATTTAATAATAAATTTCCATTTCAAGAAAACATATATCATAATATAAAACATTATAATCATAACTGTCCATCTTTTCTTAGCTTCCTTTTAAGTTTTCTTTTATTCTCTGCAGTATACTTTTTACTTTATTCTTTTTTTACCTTTCCATTGCTCCCATTGTTCCACTTCCCCCAAAAAGGCTACAATTAAACACTAAGATATGTATGTACATATACACATATATTCACACAAAGAAATACATATCTACACATGTATATATATACAGGCATACATATACAAATACACACACATATACATCTACATACACAAACATCTCAAATAATATTAATGTAAGTAACACATGATGGAGATTTCTCTTTTGATTGAATTTTTTAAAGTTTGATTATTTTTTCTAATAAATTCTACTAGTCATTGTTATTATATTTCCCCTCTTATTTCCTATCTTTGCTAACTCTTCTACTTTATTTCTATCCCTTGGCTTACCTTGCTATTACTTAAATGTCCTTGGTGCCTTTTACTTTATCTTCTCCCCCTACTTTTTCCCTCCCTTTTTATCCCATTCCAGTTAAGCCACACACATTATCCACTGCCCATCAATCTAAAAATCCTTTTGAATCCCAGTTTATCCTATTCCCTTTTCATTACTTATTGATTTTGGAGGATGCTATATCCTTCTTGGTGAAGACTTACTTGGGGGCTTTAGGCCCCTGGGCTAGACTATAAATGCTGCAGTATCAGCCCAGTGGGGAAACAAGGGAAGAAAACATGAATCACAAAAAGGAATTAAAAAGGTTAAATAAATAAAACAAATGACTTATAGCTTAAAATGCTCGAATGACATAAACAATTGTCTTAGCTGGGTGCCTGTTATTTTGGAACATTAAATAAATTAAATAAATATAATTATTTATAAAAATAAATATAATTATAATTTTAAAAATTAAATAAAACAAATAAATTAAACATTAATAAAAAATAATAATACCAGCAATTTCATGAAATTCTTGATAATTGTTTCTTAAACTTTATATTTTGTTTTATTATTTCTTGGTCCCTTAAACCTTAACTGATTCTTCCATGCCTATTTCCAATTTTCAAAGAGTTTAATTTTTCTCTTTAAGACTTTGGATCTTTTTTTTCTAGTTGGTTGACTTTCTTTTAAGAATCTTTTTGTTTTTCTTTTTTTCTTTTGATTTTTTTCTTAATCTCTCATTTGATTTTATTCTTTTTTGAGTTCTATAAATTCTTTTGGGGGCAGATAGTTTTTTAACATCCCTCTTTGAGGTAGAAGAGGCTTTTTTTTTAACATTATTGTCCTCTGAAGATGAACCGGGTCATATATATATATATATATACATATATACATATATATATATATATATATATATATATATATATATATATATATATATATATATATATATATATATATATATGTATATATATATATATAATGCTTCTTAATGGGTTGTTTTTTGGTTTGGATTGTTTTGTTGTTGTTGTTGTTGTTGTTTTTTGCCAGGAAATTGGGGTTAATTGATTTGCTCCTGATAAGTGTCTGTGGGTATATTTGAACACTTGACTTCTGGGCCCATGCCCTATCCATTGTGCCATCTAAAGTGAATATTTCTAGCCATCTTAAACAGTAACAGATTTTTTTTTTTGCCTTTCTTTGTCCCTAAACTTCTTGGAAAGGTCTCTCTTTTTCTTCAATATAGATTACGATAGAATTTGGGTTTTGTCAGATATTGTTTGCCATATTTGGACATTCTCCTTTTGTTTCTCTACTTTATGGTATTTCTCACATGAGTTTTATATTTTGTATGATTTTGATTTGGTTTGGTTTTTTGTATTTGTTTTTGTTATTAACATGATTTATCATAAGTTTTTGTAATAGAGAACCATTCCTAAGTCTCTAATAAAAATCCAGTATGTTCCTATTAGGAAGTCTTTTTTAATTTTTTGCTGTAACCTATTTATTCATATTTTATTCAATATTTTTACATGGCTATTCATTAGAGATAACTGTTAATAGTTTTCTTTCTTTAATTAAACTCTCCCTAGTTTGAGTTGTCAGGATCACATTTGTTTCATAAGAAAATTTGATAGCATGCCCTCTTTCTATATTTTTCTAAACTCTTTATATATTATTAGAATTATTCTTTCAATGTTTTATAGGATTTACGTATCTCCCCCACCTCTCCCATTTGATCAAAAACCGGGGAAGACTTACATGAACTGATATAAAGTAAAGTGAGCAGATCTAGAAAAACAATCCACACAATTACAACAGTCTTATAAAGATCATCAACTGTGAAAGACTAAGTATCTAATCAATCCTTTAATCCACCACAAAAGACTCATGAAAGAAAATGCTATTTACTTCCAGATAGAGAATTGATACACACAAAATGAAAACTGAAGAATAGATAGTGCTCACTTTACATAAATTCACATTACACAAACTACTTTATATATATAAAGAATTCTAAAAGAAATCTACATTCCATATAGGACTGCCTGCCATCTAGGGGAAGGGGTGGAGGGAAGGAAGGGAAAAATCGGAACAGAAGTGAGTGCAAGGGATAATGTTGTAAAACAAATTATTCATGTATATGTACTGTCAAAAAAAAAGTTATTATTATAAAATAAATTTTAAAAATAAAAAAAACAAATTAATCTTGGAGGAATTTATATATATACATATATATATATATGTATGTATGTTAATTTTGCCAAAAAGTACTTTACTCTTTGTGGAATAGAAAGATGAAATGAAGAACTTACAGGAATGTATGAATTATTTTTCTGTATTTTATTTTCATATTTCCGTGTTTTCCCTATGACCTGTATAATATGTGCAGGCCCATATTTACTTGAGCATCGGCCAGCTATAAACATATTTACTTAACCTGAACTGATGACATTTCTCAGTATTTGACATTTATCAATATTTAGTCAATTAGCTTGACCACTATCTGTTTGATAAATCCTGAAGGCACAAAATATCTTCGGCATTTTGTGGGGGGGGGGGGCGAGGGAGAGAGGCAGCAGGTTCACTCCACTTGGAGTCAGGAAACCTATTTTCTAATTCCACACTTGCTGGTTGAGTGATGTTGGAGAAATCATTTAATTTCTCAGAGTCTCAGTTTCCTCATCTTAAAAAGAAATAAATAGGATGAGTTGGGAAGGAAATCTAGAGTGATCCTTTCCATTAAAAGCTTTGCTCCTACTGGAGGTGGGGCCATGAGGAGAAAGTTTGGGGGACTTCTATCATCTATGTATGGCCTGTTCTACCAACACAGCAACAACTATTTCTGATGCAGGAATCCTTGAAGACTTCATAAAGGGATTTAAGGGGACTATGGGTGAGTATGTGCACCAGGGGCCCCAGAATGAATCCCTACATGATCTCCTTCCTGGCCCTGAAACCTTCGTGTCCAAGCCCTAAAATAAATAGGCCATTCTCCAAACCTAAGCAAAAGATGTGAAACTATTTGGGAAGTTGAGGGTAGCTAAGTCCATTCTTTTGGGAACAGTTTATAACACTGTGTTTTCTCAGACCTCCCTAAGGTCAGACAGGAAACAAGCATATTTTTTAAACGGGTCTTTTATGTCAGGCACTGGGTCAAGCACTGGAAATATGATGAAAAAAAAATCAACAGAACTATAGTCTCCACCTTTGAAAAGCCTGTATTAGGGAGAAACAAGATATAAATATCTAGATAAATGCAAGATATATAGAAAGACTATATGACAATAATCTAGAAAGGACAAGAAACTTAGGAGACCAGGAAAGGCCTCTACAGGGGCAGGATTTGAACTGAGTCCAGAAAGAAGGTTGGGAAGAGGGCAGCATTCTAGGCAAGGGAGTGGCCAGCAGAGAGATTAAGGGATGGAGGATGGAATTACCTGTAGGAGGAAATGCAAGCAGAGCAGGTCTCTTCTGAACCTAAAATTATTCTTTCAAACTATTTCCTTTTTGAATTTTAATCTACCAAGCAGGAGGACATGTCCCTCATCCCTGCTATGTCCACACTGCATCATTCTGGCAGCAGCTGTAAGCTCTGCCCTAAACCGTAGGCTCAGGTGGCACAGAGAAAAATTGGGCCCAGTGAAACAGAAAGTCTGGGTTGACTAAGGGGCCCTGACTACCTCTGCTTCACATTGTAGCCATGACCTCTTTCCATTTTTCTTGTTTATAGAAATATTGAATGAAAGAATCAGAGCAATTTTGGGCAAAGATATGAACTTGTAGGAAGCACTCCTTAAAAGGATTCCTTAAAGTAAATCATTTAAAATAGATTTGCACAATTCTAAATCATGAAACTGGAGCATCAAACCTGCTTCTTCTCTCGTATCTTGACTGAAAAATCATAGACAAAGGATAAGGTGGGTATTACCAGTAACCAGGAGGGAAATTTTTGTGGAAAATCCTGTTTTTCTCAAATCCATTTAAATACTGTCAGTACCCTCAATTATTCAGCCCCTTCACACAATTGTACACATATAATAGACACAGGCACAAATTTGGAAAAAGACAACTATGTGCTTCCACAAGGTGTCATATAAAAAAAAGAAGGTAACTAACATTTCTAGTTTAGTTCAATTAGTTCAACAACAGAGAGTGACAGTGTTATGTTGTGATACACATTCACTTCCCACAGTCCTCTCTCTGGGTGTAGTTGGCTCTCTTCATCACAAGATCATTGGAACTGTCCTCAGTCATCTCATTGTTGAAAAGAGATCCATCAGAAATGATCGTGGTATAGTCTTATTGTTGCCGTGTCTCATGATCTCCTGGTTCTGTTCATTTCACTCAGCATCGGTTCATGTGAGTCTCTCCAGGTCTTTCTGAAATCATCCTGCTGGCATTTCTTATACAACGCTAATATTCTATAACATTCCTATACCATAACTTATTCAGCCATTCTCCAGCTGATGGGCATCCTCTGAATTTCCAATTTCTTGCCATTACAAAAAGGGCTGCCACAAACATTTTTGCACATGTGAGTCCTTAATCACTTAGTAGGTGCTTAATAATTGTTTATTGATTAACTAACTGTAAAAATAGAAGTGATAAGACTGGTAGTATCATTGTCGGAAAAGTTGTAGAAATGTGAGCTATTATGTCACTTAACACGCAATATCAATTATTTCAATTACTTGTTCAAATGCTTTCTCCTGTGTAATACTATTCTCTTCTTGAAGACACCACTGAGTGGTGATCTATAAACCAGTGTTTTACACATATTAGATAAATGAAGGGGATCTAGAAGAACAAAGGACTCAGGTTCTCTACCACATATTAGCCATCTCTCCTGCAAACAAGGTAGTTGCTTCCCTTCGAGGATTCAACCTAAAATGCTCCCTATTTTCTATTTTTCTCTAGATCTCACAGAGGAACCAGGCACAAACCCCTCTACCTTAAATAATTCCCCAGCTTGTTTCATGATTCTCAACTAATCACCCAGGCTACTTTGACTCCCTACCAAAGATCAGGAGATTAAAGCCTTTCAGACTATGATAGAAGTCATTTTCTCAACTGTCACCAAAAAATAAAAAAGACAATTTGGCCAGTTTAGTGACTTTTAATTCACACTTAGTTCTAGCTCAGTAGCCAACCAAAAGGCTTTCTTTTACCATTCGATGTTCAAATAGTCTTAGAATTCCTGCACATCTTATGAAGTGAATACTTGTACCTTCTGGCTTATTTAGCAAGTATCTCTGCATTTGGAATCTGAAATTTTTAGTATCAGTCTCTAAAACAGACTCCTTTTTGGGGACAATGTCCATCCGCTTTTTAAAAGATTTCTTTAACAATTGAAAAATCTGAATATGATGAGAAGCCAAAACTCTTAATCAGGAAAGCCAGCATTCACTGTTTCAGTGATGGGAAGGTGATAGGGTTAGGATCCCTTCCATTCCCAGTCAGGAAACCAAATGATGCGGTTAGTGGCAGTTCAGAGAGTTGTGGGAATGCCCTTCTGATCAGCACAGGTTTTCGTGAAAGAATTCTTGAACCTAAATAGTTTAAGTGGCAAAAATGCAAGATTATTGTTGGCACAGCAGGAGTCAGTTTTTGATGGGAAGACTGACTTCCAAGCACCAAGTCCTGACACAGAGATAAAGGTCCTAGCAGAGAAATCCTGGCAGAGAGATAAAGAGGGGTTAACACTGAGAAGAGAATGTCCCACTTACTGGGAGTGATCCTGTGTTAGGATTACTAAGTGAGAACTGAGGTTGTCTGGATAGTGACAAGGTGAGAATTCAGGTTTTCTGGACAATTACAAGGTGAGAACTCAGGTTGACTTGATAGAGGGGGCAAGCTCATTGGCTGGGGTGGTTCTTCCCAGAAGCCCTTGCATTATCCCACGCCCATTCTCTGGGAGGATAAAAGAGACAGCACTGGGCGCAGAGAGCAGATCGGCCTGGAGAAGGATAAGAGCTGGAGGAGATTCAGAGCCAGGATTCAAGAGGAAGACTCTCTGCATTACATCAGGCCTGACGGGGCTCTCTGCAGGAAGGGAAGTCACTTCTAAGGACAAGAGTTAACAGCAACTGCCTGGAGACAACGGTTCACTACAGGAAGAAGAATCTGTCTTAAAGATTTGAGTAGACACAGCAGATCTCTTCCCAGAGAGCGATCCGGCAGCTTCTGGAGACGACAGCTCGCTACAATTTGGCGCCCAACGTGGGGCCAGGACATTTGCTTATCCTGACAAGAAGAGCTAGACCAGACCTTCGCAATTTGGCGCCCGAACAGGGACAGACACGGTCCTGATTCCAGTGGAAAAGCTTCCGATCTAGATCTCAGTCTCTCTGACCCAGAACCGTGAGTAACGAGGAAACTTTGTTAAAGATTAAGTGAGCGTGCTAATAGATAAATAAGGAACTTAACTTGTTAAGGGCTAAACCAGGAATCTCTTATAGCTGAAATGGGGCAGATGTTAGCTATATTCAATCCCTGGACCTCAGCCGACTCATCCCCAGCCCCAGAAGCAACCTCAGCTCCACCCCCATTCAGGAGTGGTACTATAGAGAGTATAATCAACATAATTGAGGAGCAGAGTTTACTTGTAACCTGGGTACAGATTGCTAAACTCTTGGCTGCATTAAGACGCACATCCCCTTGGTTCTTAGAGGAAGAAAAGATAGATGTAGATAAATGGAAGCTAGTGGGATATGAAATGAAAGAATTTCAAGCAAAAAATGGGCCTCGTTCAATTTCTGCAGAAGTATTTTATATCTACAACATAGTTCAATTAGCCTTAAACTATCAAGCAAGTTGTAGGAAAAGGAAAAGTTCTAAAAATGAACAGAGGAGGAAGTGTGAGGAAAAAAGGAAAGATCAAGATCTTTCCCTAGAGCAAGAGGATTTAAATGAGGAATTATGGTATGATTCTCTTGAAGAAGCTTCAACCCTGCCTAGAGAACAGATTATTGACAGGCCCACATCAACCCCACCTTCAGAGATGGAGGAAGAAAGAGGGGAAGAGGCAGAAACACAAACAGAATTGCCTGTGAAGAAGCCTAAGCCTATGACAAGATTAGAAAAAGCATTGGTTAAAGCTAAGAGAGAAGGACAGGATATAAGTGATTTTATACATGCATATCCTGTGATTGAAAATACTGACTCTGTAGGTAAAAAAAGGAGAAGATATGCACCTTTAGATTTGAATAAAATTAAGGATTTGAAAAAAGGTTGTACCCTTTATGGGGCTACATCAGCTTATGTCAAAATGTTACTAGATGGTTTGTCTTATGAAGTCCTAACCCCGAATGATTGGAAATCCATAGCAAGGACATGTCTGGAACCTGGAGAAAATTTATTATGGCTTGCGGAATTTCATGAATTATGTAAAATTCAAGTCAGATGCAATTTGGAAATAGGAGTTAACACACAATTCACTTTTGAGCACTTAGCTGGTGAAGGTCAGTATGGAGAGAATTCGGAACAGATTAATTATACCATGACAATATATGAACAAATTGCTAAGGCTGCAATAAAAGCTTGGGGTGTCCTTCCTGGACAGAAAGATCGTGGAGAGGCTTTCACTAAAATACAGCAAGGTCCCAATGAACCTTTTGCAGATTTTGTGGGACGTTTGCAAACTGCTGTCAAAAGAACTATTGGAGAAAATTCAGCTACAGAAATAATGACCAGACATCTGGCTAAGGAAAATGCCAATGAGATTTGCAAAAGAATTATATGGGGATTAGACAAAGATGCTCCTTTAGAGGAGATCATAAGACGCTGTGCTACAGTGGGAACAAATGCTTTTTACACCCGGACAATGATGAATGTGGAAAGACAGGGTCCCTCCTGGCAAGGGCCTTCTAGAGAAACTCGGCGATGTTTTCAATGTGGAAAAATTGGACATCTAAGAGCTCAGTGTAGGTATGGAGATACAGTGAGAAGACAGGGTGAGAGAAGACCTAAAACCCCATGTCCAAAATGCAACAGAGGACTCCATTGGGCATCAGAGTGTAGAATAATTCAGGGAAATGGGATGAGGGGCCCAGATCCAGGGCCCCAGGCAAAAAAGACGTGGGGTATGATGGCAGCTAATGCTACACCCAAAGAACCTTTAGAAGGCCAGGACTCTGATTTAATCAACCAGCAGAAAAGCAATCACATGGCAGAAAGGGATTACCCAATCAGTCAGCCAAAAGACAATCAGATTGCAAAAATGGATTACACTTGGGGAGAATACAGGCCTTTTAAACCAACAGGGCTGTGTTCAGTGCAAACAATTCCAATGTAATTGTCAGATGATGAGAAGAGATTTAGAAAGTGGTAAATAGAAGGAAATTAGATAGGTTAACTGCCTGGGAGAGAGGGTTTGCTTGTATTTCTTCAGCAGGAGAAGGAATCAGATGGGTGCCAACAAGTCGTAATCGCCTTGTCCATCAGAGAGAGACAGAAAAAGAGAAAGACCTCAAAATAAAGGAGAAGATCTAAGAAACATCTGACACTGAAAGAGCATGGATAATAAGAAGACTGTTAAAGAACTTTAAAAACCAGCAGGAATCATTGGACTTTCTCACACAAGATGAGACTAATGGACAATGGACTTATGGACATTTATAAATATTCAATTTATGATTATGTTATATACTTCTAGCATGTGTTATGTTACTATGTTACTATGTGCTTATGTAATTTATGTAATTATCTGTAATACTTCCCATATTGATGGATTTATGTTTCAAGGTCATTTATGTAATTTTCTGTAATACTTCCCATATTGATGGATTTATGTTTCAAGGTCATGACTGTCCTATGTTCTAAATCAAAAGAAAGGGGGAGATGTTAGGATTACTAAGTGAGAACTGAGGTTGTCTGGATAGTGACAAGGTGAGAATTCAGGTTTTCTGGACAATTACAAGGTGAGAACTCAGGTTGACTTGATAGAGGGGGCAAGCTCATTGGCTGGGGTGGTTCTTCCCAGAAGCCCTTGCATTATCCCACGCCCATTCTCTGGGAGGATAAAAGAGACAGCACTGGGCGCAGAGAGCAGATCGGCCTGGAGAAGGATAAGAGCTGGAGGAGATTCAGAGCCAGGATTCAAGAGGAAGACTCTCTGCATTACATCAGGCCTGACGGGGCTCTCTGCAGGAAGGGAAGTCACTTCTAAGGACAAGAGTTAACAGCAACTGCCTGGAGACAACGGTTCACTACAGGAAGAAGAATCTGTCTTAAAGATTTGAGTAGACACAGCAGATCTCTTCCCAGAGAGCGATCCGGCAGCTTCTGGAGACGACAGCTCGCTACAATCCTGAGCCAATTTTTAGCTCAATAGAGGTCGATAGAAATATCAAGTCTAGATCTCCAGCTAAATGAGTCCACTTAACATCCCCCAATGGTGGGTCTCTGTCAGTGGACAGTTTCTCCAGTGTTCCAGGAGTTTCTCTTCCCGCAAAGTCAGGACAGTTAAAGGGTTCTCCCATCAAAGGGAAACTCTTAATGAGCCCATCCAGAGTCCTATGTCTCTAATCCATCCTGTCTCCAATCTCTGAGACTGTTAATTAGCATATTAGAAAACCAAACTCTTCCCTGGTTCCTCTGCTCACTCCCTAGATATTCCACTCTCTTGAGACTTTCAAAAGTTGTTCTCCTCAAAAGCGCATTAATTAATACCTGTAACTTTATCTTGTTTAGTCATATTTTGGTTAAGTCCATAAGCTATTTCATATAATAAATGGCAAAACTTATAACCTGTAATAAATGACTGATTGAAGATGTCATGTTGCAAACCATTACTCTATTATGCTACTTTTTAAATATTCTTTAAAAATATGCCCTCCCAAATCTACTCCATATTATCACTTCACAAATACAGCCCTAACATTTCTCCTGAACTCCAGTCTTGTATCACCACCTCCCTCAACTCACCATGCCCAAAACAGAACTCTGTCTTTCCCTCAATCCTCTACCTTCCCCCTTTCATGGTTGCCCTCAGGGGTAGCACTAGCTTCCCAGTCACCCAGGATCACAGCTTCAGTGTCATTCTAAATTACTCTCCTTCACATTTACTCCAACTATGTAACCTAAGGCAAAACTTACTTGGTCATCATTTGAGACCTGATTGAATCAGAATCAATACATTAAATAGCAATTGTTTCTGTTTTGATCAGAAACCTTGAGAATCTTACTTTAGTTTTTGATTAAGTAAAAGAGCCCATTCTCTGCTTCATTTCTTACTTAGCTTTAATCACAGATGGGGCATTTGAAAGTCAAACCAAACCCTGTTAAAGACCTTGACTTAAAAAGTCAAAGGGCCCCAAATGTATCCAGGGCCATCTTCAGTCCTCTTGACCTCTATGTGCCTACTGAATCCAGAGGAAAAGTGAAGCTTGGTATCTTTACAATGACTATTTTCCCTTCAAACTAATTCACTTGCATGCCATGGCATCACCTTTCCAATGTCATGGTCTGTTAGGATTACTAGGTGAGAACTCAGGTTGTCTGGACAATTACAAGGTGAGAACTCAGGTTGACTTGACAGTTCTCTGGCTCAGACCTGTAAAGGGAGTTTACACCTTAGGAATCCTAGAAGGAGCAAGCTCATTGGCTGAAGTGGTTTTTCCCAGAAGCCCTTGCATTATCCCACGCCCATTCTCTGGGAGGATAAGAGGCAACATTGGGCCTGGAGAGTGGATTGGACTGGAGAAGGACAAGAGTTAAAGAGGAGAAGTCTCTGCATTACATCAGGCGTAACGAGGCTCTCTGCAGGAGGGGAAGTCACTTCTCTGGACAAGAGTTAACAGCAACTGCCTGGAGACAACGGTTCGCTACAAGAAGAAGAATCTGCCTGAGAGATTTGAGTAGACACAGCAGATCTCTTCCCAGAGAGCGATCCAGCAGCTTCTGGAGACGACAGCTCACTACAATGGTCCTTTCCAAGAAAGAAGAACAAACAGCAACAATAACATATCTCATCTATAACAACGTCTGATTATTTCTACTATCACCTGGCTGAAAGCAAATCCCCTTGGGGAATGTGATCATTGGGAAAATACACCCAAGTGCTCCTTGAGCAACTGCACCATTGTTCAAATTACACACTTTCAAACCATGCTACTTTTCCTCAGAGTATTTTGGAGCTTCTGTCCTCCCAGATAGAGTTGAAGGATCCTAGAATCTCAGAGCTAGAACAAAAGCCATCTTATTTTATGTGAGGAAACGGAAACCCCATAAGGTAAAGCAATCTAGACAAAGTCACACAGGTTTTGAAAATCAGAGTAGGAATCTGGACAGAAGACCCCTGACTCACAAGACATTCCTCTTCAGAACCAAAACATTGTGTACAATAACAGTAACAATGTGTGAAGATCAACTATGATTGCCTTAGCTCTTTTCAGTAATCCAAAAATCCAAAATAATTTCAAAAGATTCATGATAGAAAATGCTATGCACATCCCAAGAAAATATTGATGGAATCTTAATGCAAATAGAAGTACACTATTTTCATTTTGTGGGTGTGCAGGAAGAATTTCATGTGTGTTTTTTTCTCTTTTATTCTATTTCTTCTTTTACAACATGATTAATGTGTAAATGTGTTTTGCATGACTATGTGTGTGTAATATATAAAATTGCTCACCTTCTTAGGGAAGACAGCAGAAGGAAGAGAAGGTAGAAAAATTTGGAAGTCAAAAATTTTTACAAAATTTATCATTGAAGATTGTGTGTATGTATAATGGGAAAAATTGAAATGATATTAAACAAAAATTTAATACCCAATGTTCTTGTCACTGTGGGAGAAACAAGGAGTAAATGAATTAACATAACTGATGAGCTTTCATTCCCCTGAATTCTTAGTAGAGATCCATTTCAGTGATGTGAAATGATCACACACCTCAGAGTCTCTTGATATGCTTCCACACATGGATTTTTCTTTTGACTGCCTATATGATCGTGAACATTTGTGACATTATCATGAGCAAAAGATGGTTTTCCCTTCACAGGCCCTGCCATGTAAAAGGAAAATGGAGGATTGCACCATATTTAAAGTTGCTTGAGCTAAAGTCATGTGATTCTGTGAATATCCTCCCAAGCCTGTTTAAAAATCATCCAAGAAAATAAGCTTCATAGTCTTACATTACACCACCTTGCCCACCAAAATTATTGTCCTTCTTTATTGTTTCCAAAAGTTAAATCCATCTTAAGAGGACACACTCTTAAGAGTGTGTTCAGAAGAGACAGTCATAACATCACTGTTTTAGGTTCTGAAAAAGTCACAAGAATCACTACAATCTATTACTTTTATCAAGAAGGAATCTGAATATGAGAAAGACCATGTACCTTGTTCAAGTCATACATCTAATAATAGCAAAACCAGAATTCAAACCCAAAGCCCCCTGGTACAAAGTCTGAGAGACTTCCCCCGCATTAAAAGTCCTAGGTATCTGTCCTTCCCCTCAATTCCCAATAGCCTGAATGTCCTCAAAGCCACCTCAGTATCCTCTTGATATTTCTGTTAGAGAAAGCAGAATTGGAGAGGGCTTGGAGGTAAGAATCTATTCCAGGTCTTGAATCTTAAAGTAACTTGGCTCACCAACCTTGCTTTTTTAATGAATAGCATAGACATACTTACTAATATAATAATAAGAGAAATGGCCAATGAAGCAAAATGCAAATTCTATTATTCAATGGATCAAAGGCCTGCCTTTGAACTTAGGACAGGAAAAACAGCCCACAATGGAGACTAAAGGCATTTGGGAGAAAGGTACTTGAGGACATTGGTATGATACTTTTACTCTGATGTGTATCTCAACTATTTACATGTCTGATTAAGTAATCAATATCCAGGCTTAATCATTTATATCTCAATAGATCATTCTTGTTAGAAAAAGCTATATGAACATCAAAGTGTGTATTTTGTAGCAAATTTATAAGCATTAGAGATACACACACACACACATATATATATGTACATATATATATATATGTATATATATAATTTGTCTCATCAATAAAATTTGAAGAGTTCATATCAAACTTCTCTCTGTCTAGGATCTGAATAACACACCCTTATTTACTACTGGAGCTAGACTTCAACACAGAATAGTGCTTGAAATACCATCCATCCTCCTATATATATATAAAGGACAACCCTTAATCCAGATAAGACACATCTCACATAGGGGCAAGTTTTTGTCTTACTATCCCCACAAAAATGATGCTCTCTCAACTCATTACTAACTCTTTTGTGTCACCTTCCATTACACATTGCTACACAGCTCCTATCTTTAGGGAAAGTTAAGTACAAAACTCAATGAATGAGTTAGTGTGATGCCAGAGAAACTGAGGCAAGATAAAGATTAAAGACTTTTTCATATTTTATTTGAGAGAGAGAGAGATTGTCTGGGGCCAAATCAGGATCCATGTTGACCCCAGCAGACAGAATGGGACTCAAGTCTCAAAGCATTCAGCAAGGAGTAAAGAATTCCAGGGATTTTTATAGGCTCCAGCCATCAGGAGAGACAAAGGCAGGGGGATGGGGGGAGGGGGAGGGAGGTTAAGAGTACTGGTGAGCAAGAATTTTCAGAAACGGATCATAAATTGAGTTCTGACAGATTAGGGGTGAGGACCATAAATTCCGATAAATTAGGAGGACCTAGGAGCCAGGATGTCTCAAATAAAAGATATGCTTACCTATCTCTAAATAACCTACCTACAATTTATGGCTCTATGGAATGCTAATGGTCAGGGCTAGTGATCTCTATCCCAATTTATAACAGTTCTAAAGGTCAGGAAGAGGAGTTGCAACCAGGGGGATGGAGGTAGAACTATTTAGGGAAACTGAGGCAGGACAATTAAAGGAAACTGTGCCATAATATTAGTAAGTATTATAGAATCAACAGTATCAATTATTTCTCAGATCTGTGATGCATAGAGAGAAAATAGAGTGATTGAGTTGTCTATATCCTTTGAGCCAGAGACTTCATTTCTCAATCTTTGACATAAGGAAGTTATTGATAAGGAGAAAGAAAAAAAAATCCAAAATAAACCAAACTATTAACAGAAGTACAATTTTATGATAGCAAAGATTTGAAAAGAAAATAGATGCCTATTTATTAATTTAAAAAACTGTGCCCATGAATTCTATGGAGTGTTATTGTACCGTCAGAAATTATATGTGTCTTGAATAGGGAGAAACAAAGAAAAATCTATGTGAACAGATGCAACAGTGCCAAAAAAAAAAGCAAACATACACAATAACTTAAACACTGCAAATGAAAGAACAGCCAATTGCTTTTAAAAAATCAAAATTTGAAGTAATGAAGCTAAAAATATCAAATATGACTCTAAGGAAAAGTTATTGTAAGTAACAACTCCAAATCATCTTTCATGGGGATAGGAGGTCCACTGGTATTATGGATAATACATTGTACATATTTTAAGACTTTATCAATATATCTACCACTTTTGCAACTTTTTTCTTATCAAAATTTATTATATAGCATGGCCATCTAAGAAGGGAAGGATCATTATACTGCAGTTAAATATAATCATGAAGATAGTACAAATTTAAATTATTTTTAAAATTATAAAAGAAAAAAGGAAAAGGAATAAAAGTTTTAGAAAAGTATATTCCTTACAATAACTCTATGATGTAGATAGGTAATAAATATAATATTTTCTAAAGTGCATAGATAAAGAAACTGAGCGCCTGGTTGTCTCTCGTTTTAATCTATGTTAGATATCTGGAAATTCGGAGTTGACGATTGGAAGCAAGGGGGGGTGTAGAGTAGGCATGTCAAGTGACTGGTTAAAGCCCTGGATCCCTGAAACCCAACTTCCTCATAGGAAAATTAATTAATCAATTGATATGAATATAATGATCACTTTTCTGTTATAATTCTAAACTGTTGTCTGGAATGGTAGTGTGTGAGACAGTAGAAGCCACAAAAATAATCAGAGAATTTTGAAGTAAAAAAAGGCAAAAAGAAAGTTATTACAGTCTCAGGAGAAAGGGCAACTCCTAATGGGCAAGGTGTTAGTAGAGGAGTGCAAAGCACAAACTGCAAAACACAAGATTATAAAGAAGCCTAATGCAGAAGCTTCCATCCCCCAACTCCTGACTTTTTCTCCCATTGTCTGGTGACTCCAGGTTTACACTCTATACATGGAACTCAATCCAAGGAACAAAAGGATACTAGTAAATAACAAACTCTCTATGCATCAAGTAATTAAATGCTAATCAAGAGGAGGGGAAATGTTCATCCAAAACAATGGAACATCTGCAGTTTTTTAGCTATACCTCATCTTGTTATTGAAAAGTTTCAAGTCACAATTTGGGCAAAGGTCAAGATCACATTCCTATGAGAGGTCTTCACTCAGTTTAACCCATTCAGTAAGGACAAATAATATCTCTATCAACAATGTATTTATGTGTTTTTTGACACAACCCTTTAAATTGTAATAATGCCCATTGTTTAATTTAAAGTTTAAAACTCTCTCCTTTCTCCCTTCCCCAATTTTTCATTTTTTAATCCAGCAGCATTATAAATGATAATTTTATATTAAATACATATTTAATATAAATTAATTTATAAATTATTTTTCATTTATGAATTAAATTTATAAATAATAATTTATGTTACTATGTATTATATAATATATATTATTATATATAATCCATATATAAATATTTTTTATTTTTAAAAATAGGATGAATAATACACATTAAAATGCATATATATATATTTAATCCTGCAAAACACAATTCCACATTAGCTATGTCCAAAAAGAGGGGAGTGAAATGAAGAGAAAGAGAAGAAAATATGTTTCAATCTATCCTCCAGATGATTAGTTCTCTTACTTAAGGAGGATAGAAGAATGTTTGGTCATTGGATCAATCAGATTTGCTATGTCTTTCAACACTGATTTTATTTTTTATTGTTATGGTATAAAATGTTGTCCTAATTTTTTTCACTTCACTTTGTACAAGAACATAAAAGTCTTCCCAGGCTTTTCTGAAATCATCCCTTTCATTTCTTATAGCACAACAGAATTTGATCACACTGTTATACCATAACTGGTCCAGTCACTCCTCAATTGATAGGCACAGCTTCATTTTACAAATCTTTGTCACTGTAAGAAAAAGCTGATTTGTAAACACATCTTTACATACTTTTATGTACATTTCACTCATGCGTCATTTTGTTCCTTCATCTTTTGAGGAATACTGGTATCACTGGGACAAAGGAATATAATTTAATAGTATTTTGGATAGAGATCCAAATTTCTTTCCAGAAGGATTGTACTAGCTCATAAGCTCCACCAACACTACATTGTTGTCACTTTTACTCTACATTCCCTTTAACCTTTGCTATTTTCCTTTTTTATTTTTTGGTCATTTGAGGCAATATTATGGGTGTGAGCTGCTACCTGTGAATTATTTCAATGTACATTTTTCTTATTTAGAGAATTTGTCATATGGTTATTGAAAGTTTGGATTTCTACCTCTGAAAACTGCCTGTTTTTAGCTTTTCACCCTTAATCTATTAGGAAATGGCTCCTTTTCTTGTATATCTTATTGAGTTCTCTATATAGTTTAAAAACAAGTCTTTTATTACAGGAAGCAGTTGCAAAAAATATTTTCCCAGTTCTCTGATATTCTTTTCATTTCAGCTGCATTGATTTTATTTGTGCAAAAAATGTTTTAATTTTAGGCAATCAAAATTAGGCATTTTACCTCCTGTGAACCTATCTATCTCTTGCTTTTTTCATAAACGGTTCCCCTATGTGTGAATCTGACAAGTACTCCCTTTCATGTTCCATTAATTTCCTTAAGATAGCAACGGTTATATCTAAATTATGTGCCCATTTTGAACCTATTTAGTGTATAGAGTGAGGTATTGATGTATGTTACTCTGCTTTCTCTTTTTTGTCTAATAGCAAGTTCTTGCAGTAGCTGGGATTTGGAGATTTATCTAACACAAGGTGACTGTGCTCAATTAATTATGTATATTGTATAACTAATTTATTTCACTGATGCACTTCTTACCCATTATCAAATTATTGTGACAATTACAACTCTATAATATAATTTCAGATCTAATGCTGTTAGACCCCATTATTTGCCTTGTTTTTTTCATTGCTTCCCATGATATTATTGACCTTTTGCTCCTCCAGATGAATCTTGTTATTTATTCCTAGCTTTAAAATGTAATTCTCAAATAGTTTGATTAGCATGACACTGTTTGAGTAAATTAATTTAGATTAAGTTCTTTTTACTATATTGTAGCATAGCCTGTTCATGAATAATTAATATTTCTTCAATTATATATATCTATCTTAACTTGTGTAAAAAAATGCTTTGTAATTCTAGTCATATGAGTAGATAAAGTTCTTTTGTGTATGTGTCTCCACTGGTAGACTCCCAACTATTCAAACCTGTCTGAAGTTATTTCCCGGTCTCTTCCTATTGGATTTTAAAGATAATATGCAAAAATGCTGAGGACTTAGATGAATTTGTTTATAGACTTCATATTTACTGAATTTCTTATTCAGATTAGTTTTTAGTTGACTTTCTAGGATCCTCTAAGTAAGTTATCATGTCATCTGCAAAAGTAATAGTTGTTTTCTTGCTTTATATGCTTATTGCTTTAATTCCTTTTTGTCATATCTGTACAAATATTATTTCTAGTAGAATATTAAAGTATAATGATGAAAACAGAAATTTTGCCTCAACCCTGACCTGATGGAAAGGCTTCCAGATTTTTTGTTTTTCAGTCATGTCCAACTCTTTGTGGCTCTATTTGGGGTTTTCTTGGCAAATGTATTCGAGTGATTATTATTGCTTAGTCCAGTTCATTTTAAAAGAGAAAAGTAGGGGGAAGAAAATTAGGTGACTTGCCCAGAGTTACATAGTTAATAAGTGTCTAAGACTGATTTCAACATTTCTTCCATGCTTCACTCCATCTTTCCTGTTCCCTTTCTCCATATGTATCATACTCTAGACTTCAGATGCTTTTAAATTTATTTTTTGAAGGCTGCACCATCCTGAGATATCTTGAGGTTTTACTACCTAGATTTCTTTCTTTCTTAAGGGCCATGCCTTAAACCCATATCCCTCTGACTCATTGATTGGCCAATAATGAATCCCAGGTCAAGCCCCAGGTGAACATTGCTTGGGTCCTGATTGAGTCAGGATGAATATAAATAGAAAGCATTTCTCTTTTGGCCAGAAACACTGAAAACCTTCCCCTCCCAGGTTTACTCTCTTTATTTATTTTTATTTTTGACTAGGTGAAAGAGTCCATACTTTGAAGCAATCGCAATCTAGCTTTAATCAGTCAAACTGAGACCTGTTAAAGACTTTAGCTTATGTGGAGTCTGAATATTAGGTGGTAAAGACTAACCACTCACCCTATACTCATGTTAGAGTAGTATTGTTAAAAATATACTATTTAAAAAATAAAATAAGCTTTATGTAATTGCTTCTTTTAAAATTAAATAGAAAAGGAAAGCTTATAAAATAAAAGACATTCGCTTAAAAGGATCAAGTTCTCTAATTGCATCCAAAGCCAACTCCAGTTCTCCTGATCTAATATCTGGCCACAAGATTCAGATGGTTCAGGAAGAAAAAGTGAGGGAGATGACCTTGTAAAGCTTTCCATCACTTAAACCTAATTCACTTGAATGTCCTGGCATTATGCCCTTTATGTCATGGTTTTCTTCAAGAATGAAAGACAAATAACAATATTAAAATTATCATGTACTTTTCTTTTTTCTACTTTCCCCATCTTTAGATGGATATCATTAGACATAGACAGATGGAAAAATAGTGAGATAGATATAAAATTATGCTACAAATACTTCTATTTTTTGTTTCATTCTCAGATAAACTTTAGAATTATTTTCTAGATCTGACATAAATTGGAAATCATCTTACCTAGAGTCAGGGAGTTGGATGAATTGAACTTCTAAAGCCCACTTTCCAGGAAGAAACCAGGAGGTCTCTGTATGACCTTGGGAGAGGGTTCTAGCACTATTTTAATGCCAAATGAGTAGGAAGTCTCCCTCATCCACTGCTCTTGAGTCTAGCTGTTCAAGTAGGCCCTCCCCCATGAGCTAATTTTGGACAAAGGCAACTTTCAGCCAAGATGGCAGCATTGAGGCAGACAGCTGCTTGTGTTCTGTGTTTTCTCTCAGGACTTACTTCATGACAAGCCTCAGAGTTAATACTTGACCAGAGAAGAAACCCAGAAATAATCACCAACAGAAGACATCCTTGAAATTCGCCAGAGAAAGTCTGTGTTTGCTCAGGGGGAGGGTCAAACAGACTGGGCACAGACTGAGGGCAGACAGAACTAGACAGGCAGAGCACACAGCTCAGACCAGAGGGGGGAGGGGTACAATCTCTGCCGTTTCTGCAAAAATACTTTTACCCCAGTGTGGCAGCAAGCCAGGAGCACCAGAGAAGTGTAAACACTGGAGGTGAAGAATAAAACCCGGGAAAGCCAGAGTCTCTCAGACAGGCCACCCCTATCCCCATCAGGAGCACCTCCGTGCTTTCTCAGAGCCTCAGAGATGCAGATGCAGCTCAGCCATCTGTGTCCTATTAGTGGCTCTTTGCTGCCCTCCCCCCTAGTCTGTAGAGGAAGCCCGATTAACACCATCCAGCCCCATCCCCCCCAAAACAGACCTATAGTTTCTCTTGTTGATTTGTTTTTTTTTGATTCCCCCTCTGACAAAATGAACAAAAAATTCAAAAGGGCTCTAATCATCAACAGATTCTGTATGGAGAGTGGACTTCATACCCTGAGGAGACTAAAAGCAAACTGTCTCCAGAGAAATCCCCTAAGGGGGATATGAGCTGGTCCTCAATGCAAAAGACTCTCATAGAGGAAATCAAAAAAGCTCTCACAAGAGAGCTAGAAGAGAAATGGAAAAAGGAAAGGGAAGCTTGGAAAGAGAGCCTGGAGAAGTCATTCCATGCATTTAAAGACAGAGTGGATAAAGAAAACAAATCATTGAGAAAAAAATTAGTGAGTTGGAAAAAGAAAACAGCTCTCTAAAAAATAAAATGGATGAAAAGGAAAAAAATTCCATAGAAGAAAAAAACTCACTTAAATACATAATTGGACAATTACAAAAAGATATAAAAAATTAAGTAAAGAAAATACATCATTGAAAATTAGACTCAAACAAGTAGAAATGAATGACTCAAGGAGAAACCAAGAACTAGTCAAGCAAAACCAGAAAAATGAAACAATTGAAAAGAATGTCAAGTACATTATTAGAAAGACAACAGACCTGGAAAACAGATCCAGGAAAGCCAATGTGAGAATAATCAGATTCCCTGAAAAATGTGAGGAAAAAAAGAGCCTGGACACTATTTTCCAGGAAATTATCAAAGAGAACTTCCCAGACGTTTTAGAAACAGAAGGTAAAATAGACATTGAAAAAATTCATCAATCACCTCCTGAAAGGGACCCTAAAATCAAAACGCCAAGAAATATATTGGCCAAGTTCAAGAACCATCAGACCAAGGGAAAAATACTGGAAGCTGCTAGAAAAAAGCAATTCAGATATGAAGGAGCCACAATAAGGATAATCCACGATCTAGCAGCGTCCATATTAAAAGAATGAAGGGCCTGGAACATGATATTCCAAAAGGCTAAGGAACTTGGTATGCAGCCAAGAATAACTTATCCAGCAAAAAATGAGCATTGTTTTCCAGGGAAGAAGATGGACATTTAACAAAATAAATGAAATCCATCTATTCTTGATGAAAAAAAACAGACCTACACAAAATGTTTGATCTTCAAATACAGAACTCAAGAGATTTCTAAAAAGGTAAAAAGACATATTGAGAACTATATTTCTGCCATAAATATATATACAGAACACATGTATAATTTGTCCAAGAAACTAGAGGTGGAAAGGAAATTATATCAGAAAAAAGGTAAAATGGTGGTACTACATCTCATGAAGAGGCAAAGGTAACCTATTATATCTGAGAGAAAGAAAGGAGGGAGATGAACATAGTGTGTATCAATAGACATATTCTACTTATGGTGAAACTTCTTCCACTTCATTGAAAACTGAGAGGGAGGAGTAAGCTAAGGGGAAGGAAATACAGAAATTCTGAGGAAAAGGAGTAAAATAAGGGGAGGAACTTTAAGGTGGGGGAGGGATACTAAAAGGGGAGGGCTTGAAAAGCAAGTGGTATTCACAAGTTTAATACTGGGTAGGTAGGTAAGAGGGAAGAAAAGTAGAAAAGCATAAGCAGGGGTTAACAGCAAGCAATATAGAATTAGTCATTCTAACCATAAATGTGAATGTTGTAAACTCCCTCATAAAGAGGAAGCAGGGGGCGGAGCCAAGATGGCGGAGAAGAAACACACTACTCAGTGAACGTCCTCACTCCCTCACAACCAATTAGATAAATTAAGTCTCAAAATTAGCTCAGGACTGATAGATACCACAAGGACTGGAAGCACGACTTACCAGCTGAAGAGAATCTGGAGTTTCAACAGGAAAGGTCAGTTCTCAGGGGAGGAATAAGAAAGACCAGCACAGACGGTGGGGTAGGGGCACACTGCGCCCATTGCGCTGGGAGGGGCTCTGGGATCAGAGAAGCCACTGAGGTAAAGGAATCTGGCACAGGCTGTTAGCTCTTCTCTGCTAATTATTTAGCAGTTCAGAAGAGAAAGCCAAAATATTTTAAAACTCAGATTAGATTTCCCCCCCCCCCCCACCCTGGGGGTGACTCGGCAGACTCGGCACCAGGGGGTGTGGCCTCAGCTACCTCCTGAGAATAGTTAAGAGACTGACAAGTGGGTGGATACGGCCCAAGGCAACACACACAGCCTAGCTTAGCTGGAGGGAGTGGAACTCAGCTCCAGGAAGTCCCAGAGAAGCGGAACCTTTGAACTAGGGACCGCGGTTTCTGGCAGACACTTCCAGTTTGAGCGCAGGGGCTTCTCACGTCACCTGCTGCAGACACCCACTCCCCACCCGGACACATAGGCTGAGCTTCTTGCTGTCTTCACTATTCTACGCCCTCAAAGCACAGCAGTGCTAATCACCTCTGAGGCACTTCCAGGGAGGAGGTGGGGAACTCTCTCCCAGAGCTCTCTCTTAGCTCCGGCGCAGGGGCCGCTGCATCCATCCGGTCTGGGAGGAAGCTGGTAAAGAAGTAAATAATTTCCTACCCCAGGGACAGACCCCAAAACATTTTTTAAGTATGAGCAAAAAAGCTAGAAAAACTATAGATTCCTTCTATACAGAGAAAGAGCGGGTACCCAACCCCGAGGAAGTTAACAGCAAAGATTCAGAAGATAACAACCCAAAGGGGAACGATTCCTGCCCCCCATCACATAACTCTCTCCTAGAAGAAGCTCTTAAGAAATTGAGGGAGATCGAAGAAAAATGGGGCAAGGAAAGGGAAGTTATGATAGAGAATAACAACGTCCTGAAATTGGAGTTGGAAAAAATAAAGAATTCACAGGAGATGCAGGGAAACAAAATTAGTGAATTAGAAAAGGTTAAAAAAACACAGGAAAGTAGGATTTCTGAATTGGAAAAGATAAAAAAGTCTCAAGAAAATAGAATTTCTGAATTGGAAAAAGAAAATAATTCTCAAAAAAAAAAAATTAGGGAAATGGAAAAAAATTCAATAGAGCAAAATAATTCATTTAAAAACGAAATTGGGCATTTACAAAAAGAACTAAAAACTGTGAAAGAAGAAAATAACTCCTTAAAAGTCAGGATGGAACAAATAGAAATGAATGATTCACAGAGAACCCAAGAATCAGTCAAACAAAACAAAAAAAATGAGAAGCTGGAGAACAACGTCAAATACTTACTGGGAAAATCTATAGACCTGGAAAATAGATCTAGGAGAGATAATCTGCGGATTATTGGACTTCCAGAAAACTATGACCAAAAAAAGAGCCTAGATTCTATTTTACAGGAAATTATCAAAGAGAACTGTCCAGAGATAATAGAAACAGAAGGGAAAGTAGATGTGGAAAGAATTCATCGAACTCCTTCTGAAATAGACCCTAAAAAAAGAACACCACGGAATATTGTGGCTAAGCTGCAGAATTACCACACAAAGGAGAAAATCCTGCAAGCAGCTAGAAAAAAACAATTTAAATACCAAGGTGCCACAATAAGGGTCACCCAAGATCTGGCTGCCTCCACATTAAAAGATAGAAGGGCCTGGAACCTGATATTCCGTAAGGCAAAAGATCAAGGACTGCAACCAAGAATGAACTACCCAGCTAAGTTTAGCATCTTTTTCCACGGAAGAAGATGGTCATTCAATGAAACAGAGGAATTCTATATGTTTCTAAGAAAAAAACCAGACTTAAACAAAAAATTTGATCTACATCCACAAGACTGAAGAGAAACAGAAAAAGGTACACAGAACCCTTGAGAACTGTAACTCTGTTGTGGGTATATAAAAAATACTCAAGGATAATTTGATTTTACTGATATAAAAGAAAAAAAGGGGGGTGTAGTAAAGGGAAGGAGGTCGGTTCAGAAAAAGGGGAAGGAGTGATAAAAAGAGGGAAACTACATCCCAGGAAGAGACATAGAAAATACACCATATCTGAGGGAACTTAGTGAGGGGGAGAATCATTGTGTGAATCTTACTCTCATCAGAAGAGGCTCAAAGAGTAAATAATTAACATATTTGTTTTTCAGAGAATTTTCTCTCACCTCATTAAAAGGGGGGAGAGGAAAAGGGAAAAGGAAAAGGGGAATAAGTGAAGGGACTTGGAGGGAGGGGGGAGGGATCCTAAAAAAAAAAAAAAAAAAAAAAAAAAAAAAGAGGGAGGGTTGCGCGTCACAAGGGGGGTCTGTAAATTAAATATCGGGGAGGGGGATCAGGGGGGTCAAGGGAAAAAAGCATAATCTGGGGATAATACGATGGCAGGAAATACAGAATTAGTAATTTTAACTGTAAATGTAAATGGGATGAACGATCCCATCAAACGGAGACGGATAGTAGATTGGATCAAAAAGCAGAACCCTACAATATGTTGCCTACAGGAAACACACTTAAAGCAGGGAGATACATACAGAGTAAAGGTAAAAGGTTGGAACAGAGCCTATTATGCTTCAGGTAAAGCCAAAAAAGCAGGGGTAGCTATCCTTATCTCAGATCAAGCAAAAGCAGAAGTAGATCTCGTTAAAAAAGATAAGGAAGGAAACTATATCCTGCTGAAAGGTAGCATAAATAATGAAGCCATATCAATACTAAACATATATGCACCAAGTGGTATAGCATCTAACTTTCTAAAGGAAAAGTTAAGAGAACTGCAAGAAGAAATAGACAGTAAAACTATAATAGTGGGAGATCTCAACCTTGCACTCTCAGATTTAGACAAATCAAACCACAAAACAAACAAGAAAGAAATTAAAAAAGTAAATAGAACATTAGAAAAACTAGGTATGATAGACCTTTGGAGAAAACTGAATGGCAATAGGAAGGAATATACTTTCTTCTCAGCAGTTCATGGATCCTATACAAAAATTGACCATATACTAGGACATAAAGATCTCAAAATTAAATGTAGGAAGGCAGAAATAATAAATGCCTTCTTCTCAGATCACAATGCAATAAAAGCTACATTCAGTAAAAAGTTAGGGGTAAATAGACCAAAAAGTAATTGGAAACTGAATAATCTCATCTTAAAGAATGACTGGGTGAAAGAGCAAATTATAGAAACAATTAACAATTTCACCCAAGATAATGATAATGATGAGACATCATATCAAAATCTTTGGGATGCAGCTAAAGCGGTAATAAGGGGTAATTTTATATCTTTAGAGGCTTATTTAAAGAAAATTGAGAAAGAGAAGATTAACGAATTGGGCTTACAACTTAAAAGGCTAGAAAAAGACCAAATTATAAACCCCCAACCAAAAATTAAACTCGAAATACAAAAATTAAAAGGAGAAATCAATAAAATTGAAAGTAAAAAAACTATTGAATTAATAAATAAAACCAAGAGTTGGTTTTATGAAAAAGCCAATAAAATAGATAAACCTTTGGTAAATTTGATCAAAAAAAAGAAAGAGGAAAATCAAATTGATAGTCTTACAAATGAAAAGGGGGATCTTTCCACCAATGAAGAGGAAATTAGAGAAATAATAAGGAGTTACTTTGCCCAACTTTATGCCAATAAATTTGATAACTTAAGTGAAATGGATGACTTCCTCCAAAAATATAGGCTCCCTAGATTAACAGAGGAGGAGATAAATTGCTTAAATAGTCCCATTTCAGAAAAAGAAATAGAACAAGCTATTAATCAACTCCCCAGGAAAAAATCCCCAGGGCCAGATGGATTCACATGTGAATTCTACCAAACATTTAAAGAACAATTAGCCCCAATGTTATATAAATTATTTGAAAAAATAGGGGATGAAGGAGTCCTACCAAATTCCTTTTATGACACAGACATGGTACTGATACCTAAACCTGGTAGATCGAAAACTGAGAAAGAAAATTATAGACCAATCTCCTTAATGAATATTGATGCTAAAATCTTAAATAAGATATTAGCAAAAAGACTTCAGAAAATCATCTCCAAGATAATACACTATGATCAAGTAGGATTTATTCCAGGAATGCAGGGCTGGTTTAATATTAGGAAAACTATTAATATAATTGACCATATTAATAATCAAATTAATAAGAACCATATGATCATCTCAATAGATGCAGAAAAAGCATTTGACAAAATCCAACATCCATTCCTACTAAAAACTCTTGAGAGTATAGGAATAAATGGATTATTCCTTAGAATAATCAGGAGTATATATTTAAGACCGTCAGTAAGCATAATATGCAATAGAAATAAACTGCAACCTTTCCCAGTAAGATCAGGAGTGAAACAAGGTTGCCCACTATCACCATTACTATTCAATATAGTACTAGAAACGCTAGCCTCGGCAATAAGAGCCGAGAAAGAGATTCAAGGAATTAGAGTAGGAAATGAGGAAATTAAACTATCACTTTTTGCAGATGACATGATGGTATACTTAGAGAACCCCAAAGACTCTGCTAAAAAGCTACTAGAAATAATTCAAAATTTCAGCAAAGTGGCAGGATACAAAATAAATCCACATAAATCCTCGGCATTTTTATATATCACTAACAAAATGCAACAGCAAGAGATACAAAGAGAAATTCCATTCCAAACAAATGTTGATAGTATAAAATATTTGGGAATCCATCTACCAAAGAAAAGTCAGGAATTATATGAGAAAAATTACAAAACACTTGCCACAAAAATAAAATCAGATTTAAATAATTGGAAAGACATTCAGTGCTCTTGGATAGGCCGAGCGAATATAATAAAGATGACAATACTCCCCAAACTAATCTATTTATTTAGTGCTATACCAATCAGACTCCCAAGAAACTATTTCAATGACCTAGAAAAAATAACAACAAAATTCATATGGAAGAATAAAAGGTCGAGAATTGCAAGGGAACTAATGAAAAAAAACTCAGAGGAAGGTGGTCTAAGTGTACCTGATCTAAAGCTATATTATATAGCAGCAGTCACCAAAACCATTTGGTATTGGCTAAGAAATACACCGGTAGATCAGTGGAACAGATTAGATACAAAGGACAAAAAAGGGTACATCTATAGCAATCTAATCTTTGACAAACCCAAAGATTCCAACATTAGGGATAAAAATTCATTATTCGGAAAAAAACTGTTGGGAAAACTGGAAATTAGTATGGCAGAAATTAGATATGGATCCACACTTAACACCATATACCAAGATAAGATCAAAATGGGTCCATGATTTAGGCATAAAGAGGGAGATAATAAATAGATTAGAGGAACAGAGGATAATCTACCTCTCAGACTTGTGGAGGAGGAAGGAATTTATGACCAAAGGAGAACTAGAGATCATTATTGATCACAAAATAGAAGATTTTGATTACATCAAACTAAAAAGTTTCTGTACAAATAATACTAATGCAAACAAGATTAGAAGGGAAGTAACAAATTGGGAAAATATTTTTAAAAACAAAGGTTCTGACAAAGGTCTCATTTCCAAAATATATAGAGAACTGACCATAATTTATAAGAAACCAAACCATTCTCCAATTGATAAATGGTCAAAGGATATGAACAGACAATTCTCAGAGGAAGAAATTGAAACTATATCCACTCACATGAAAGAGTGTTCCAAATCACTACTGATCAGAGAAATGCAAATTAAGACCACTCTGAGATACCACTACACACCTGTCAGATTGGCTAAGATGACAGGAACAAATAATGACAAATGTTGGAGGGGATGTGGGGAAATTGGGACACTAATACATTGCTGGTGGAGTTGTGAAAGAATCCAGCCATTCTGGAGAGCAATCTGGAATTATGCCCAAAAAGTTATCAAACTGTGCATACCCTTTGACCCAGCAGCGCTACTACTGGGATTATATCCCAAAGAAATACTAAAGAGCGGAAAGAGACATATATGTGCCAAAATGTTTGTGGCAGCTCTTTTTGTTGTAGCTAGAAACTGGAAGATGAATGGATGTCCATCAGTTGGAGAATGGTTGGGTAAATTGTGGTATATGAAAGTTATGGAATATTATTGCTCAGTAAGAAATGACCAGCAGGAGGAATACAGAGAGGGTTGGAGAGACTTAAATCAACTGATGCTGAGTGAAATGAGCAGAACCAGAAGATCACTGTATACTTCAACAACGATACTGTATGAGGATGTATTCTGATGGAAGTGGAAATCTTCAACATAAAGAAGATCCAACTCACTTCCAGTTGATCAATGATGGACAGAGGTAGATACACCCAGAGAAAAAACACTGGGAGGGGAATGTAAATTGTTAGCACTAATATCTGTCTGCCCAGGTTGCATGTACCTTCGGATTCTAATGTTTATTGTGCAACAAGAAAATGATATTCACACACATGTATTGTACTTAGACTATATTGTAACACATGTAAAATGTATGGTATTGCCTGTCGTCGGGGGGAGGGAATAAGGGAGGGGGGGTAATTTGGAAAAATGAATACAAGGGATAATATTATAAAATATATATATATATATATATATATATATATATATATATATAATAAAAAAAATTTAAAAAAAAAGTGCTTAGTTCATGAGAAAAAGGGAGGGAGGGGGAAGCATGACTAGGTACACTGTATAGAACATAAGAGAGCATTCCACATAAAATACATTTCCATTTCAAGAAAACCTACATAATAAATACTACACCTTAAAAAAAAAAAAAAAAAAAAAAAAAAAAAGAGGAAGCAGTTAGCAGACTAGATTAAAAGTCAGAATCCTACCATATGTTGTTTACAGGAAACACACCTGAAACAAGGTGATAAATTCAAACTAAAAGTAAAAGGGTGGAGCAAAATCTACTATGCTTCAGGTAAAGCCAAAAAAGCAGGTGTAGCCATCCTTATCTCAGATCAAGCAAAAACAAAAATTGATCTAATTAAAAGAGAGAAGGAAAGGCATTATATCCTGCTAAAGGGTAGCATCAATAATGAAGCAGTATCAATATTAAACATATATGCAACAAGTGGTGCAGCATCTAAATTCTTAAAAGAGAAATTAAGAGAGCTGCAAGAAAAAATAAGACAGTAAAACTATAATAGTGGGAGATCTCAACCTTGCACTCTCAGAATTAGATAAACCACAAAATAAATAAGAAAGAAGTCAAAGAGGTAAACAGAATACTAGAAAAGTTTGATATGATAGATGTTTGGCGAAAGCTAAATGGAAACAGAAAGGAGTATACTTTCTTCTCAGCAGTCCATGGAACCTATACAAAAATTGATCATATACTATGGTATAAAAACCTCAAAATCAAATGAAATAAGACAGAAATAGTAAATACATCCTTTTCAGACCACACTGCAATCAAAATTACATTTAATAAAAAGCCAGGGGAAAATAGACCAAAAAATAATTGGAAACTAAATAATAATTTTATACTAAAGAATAATTGGGTAAAATAGCAAATCATAGACATAATTAATAACTTCACCCAATAAAATGACAATAATGACACATCATGCCAAAATGTGTGGGATACAGCCAAAGCAGTAATAAGGGGAAGTTTTATATCTCTAGAGGCCTACTTAGATGAAATAGAGAAAGAGAGGGTCAATGAATTGGGCTTACAACTAAAACTGCTGGAAAAGGAACAAATGAAAACCTCCCAGACAAACACGAAACTTGAAATTCTAAAAAGAAAAGGTGAGATTAAAAAAATTGAAAGTAAAAAAACTATTGAATTAATGAATAAAACTAAGAGTTGGTTCTATGAAAAAACTAACAAAAGAGACAAACCCTTAGTAAACTTGATTTAAAAAAGGAAAGAGAAAAAGCAAATTGTTACTCTTGAAAATGAAAAGGGAGAACTCAACACTAATGAAGAGGAAATTAGAACAATAGTTAGGAGCTACTTTGCTCAACTTTATGCCAATAAATTAGATAACTTAAATGAAATGGAAGAATACCTTCAAAATTTTGCTTGCCCAAGTTAACAGAGGAAGAAGTAAGAAATCTAAATAGACCCATCTCAGAAAAAGAAATAGAACAAGCTATTAAACAACTCCCTAAGAAAAAATCCCCAGGACCAGATGGATTTACATGTGAATTCTACAAAACATTGAAAGAACAACTAACTCCAATGCTATATAAACTATTTGATAAAATACTTATTGAAGGAGTCCTGCCAAATTCCTTTTATGACACAGACATGGTACTGATACCTAAACCAGGTATATTGAAAATTGAGAAAGAAAAGTATAGATCAATCTCCTTAATGAATATTGATGCCAAAATCTTAAATAAGATATTAGCAAAAACACTTCAGAAAATCATCCCCAGGATAATACACTGTGATCAAGTAGGATTTATACCAAGAATGCAGTGCTGGTTTAATATTAGGAAAACTATTAGTATAATTGACCATATTAATAATCAAATGAATAATAACCATATGATCATCTCAATAGATACAGAAAAAGCATTTGATAAAATCCAACAATCATTCCTACTAAAAACAATTGAGAGTATAGGAATAAATGGACTATTCCTTAAAATAATAATGAGCATATATTTAAAACCATCAGTAAACATCATATGTAATGGCGATAAACTAGAACCTTTACCTGTAAGATCAGGAGTGAAACAAGGTTGCCCACTATCACCATTACTTTTCAATATAGTACTAGAAACTCTAGCCTCAGCAATAAGAGCCGAGAAAGAGATTCAAGGAATTAGAGTAGGAAATGATGAAATCAAATTATCACTCTTTGCAGATGACATGATGGTATACATAGATAACCCCAAAGACTCTACTAAAAAGCTATTAGAAATAATTCAGAACTTTAGCAAAGTTGCAGGATACAAAATAAATCCACATAAATCCTCAGCATTTTTATACATTACCAACACAATCCAACAGCAAGAGATACAAAGAGAAATTCCATTCAAAATAACTGTCCATAGTATAAAATATTTGGGAATATATCTACCAAAGGAAAGTCAGGAATTATATGAGCAAAATTACGAAACACTTGCCCCAAAACATAGTCAGATTTAAATAACTGGAAAGACATTGAGTGCTCTTGGATGGGCCAAGCAAATATAATTAAGATGACAATACTCCCTAAACTAATCTATTTATTTAGTGCTATACCAAGCAGACTCCCAAGAAACTATTTTAATGACCCAGAAAAAATAACAACAGAATTCATATGGAACAATAAATGGTCGAGAATTTCAAGGGAAGTAATAAAAAAAAATTAAATGAAGGTGGTCTAGCTGTACCTGATCTAGAACTGTATTATAAAGCAACAGTCACCAAAACCATTTGATATTGGCTAAGAAATAGACTAGTTGATCAGTGAAATAGGTTAGGCTCACAGGGCAAGATAGGGAATAAAAATAGCAATCTAGAGTTTGACAAACCCAAAGATCCCAATAATAAGAATTCATTATTTGACAAAAACTGCTGGGAAAACTGGAAATTAGTATGGCAGAAACTAGGCATGGACCCACATTTAACACCACATTCTAAGATAAGATCAAAATGGGTCAAGATTTAGGCATAAAGAAAGAAATCATAAAAAAATTAGAGGAAAATAGGATAGTTTACCTCTCAGACTTGTGGAGGAGGAAGGAATTTGTGTACAAAGGAGAACGAGAGACCATTATTGATCACAAAATAGAAAATTTTGATTACACCAAATTAAAAAGTTTCTGCACAAACAAAACTAATGCAAACAAGATTAGAAGGGAAGTAACAAATTGGGAAAACATGTTTACAGTTAAAGGTTCTGATAAATGCCTCATCTCCAAAATATATAGAGAACTGACTTTAATTTATAAGAAATCAAGCCATTCTCTAATTGATAAATGGTCAAAGGATATGAACAAACAATTATCAGATGATAATATCGAAATTATTTCCACTCATATGAAAGAGTGTTCCAAATCACTATTGATCAGAGAAATACAAATTAAGACAACTCTGACATATCATTACACACCTGTCAGATTGGCTAAGATGACAGGAACAAATAAGGATGAATGCTGGAGGGACTGTGGGAAAACTGGGACACTGATGCATTGTTGGTGGAGTTGTGAAAGAATCCAACCACTCTGGAGAGCAATCTGGAATTATACCCAAAAAGTTATCAAAATGTGCATACCCTTTGACTCGGCAGTGCTACTACTGGGCTTATATCCCAAGGAAATACTAAAGAAGGAAAAGGGACCTCTATGTGCCAAAATGTTTGTGGCAGCTCTTTGTGTAGTGGCTAGAAACTGGAAAATGAATGGATGTCCATCAGTTGGAGAATGGTTGAGTAAATTATGGTATATGAATGTTATGGAATATTATTATTTTGTAAGAAATGACCAACAGGAGGAATACACAGAGGCTTGGAGAGACTTACATCAGTTGATGCTGAATGAAACGAGCAGAACTAGGAGATCATTAAACACTTCAAAAATGATACTGTTTGAGGAGGTATTCTGATGGAAGTGGATATCTTCAACATAGAGAAGAGCTAATCCAATTCCAGTTGATCAATGATGGACAGAATCAGCTAAAGCCAGAAAAGGAACACTGGGAAATGAGAGTAAACTGTGAGCATTTTTTTTCTTTTTATTCCCAGATTATTTTTACTTTCCGAATACAATTCTTCCTTGGCAACAACAACAACAAATACGGTTCTGCACATATATGTTGTACCTAGGATATACTATAAGATATTTAATATTTATGGGAATGCCTGCCATCTAGGGGAGGGGGTGAAGGGAAGGAGGGGAAAAACTAGGAAAAGAAGGGAATACAAGGGATAATGTTGTAAAAGAAAAAAAAATTACCTAAATTTGGACAAAGCCATAATTAAACAAATGGTGTAAAGGATGAGAATTGCTCTAAGTGCTGCCCATGACCTCTGCCAAAAAATTAGGCATCTACCCCTAACAATGTTTGTTGATTTAGCAAATGGCTGTAGGCAGAAATAAGAGAAAGGGATTAGGTAGTTTGCAGAAGAAGGTTAATTGCCGTTCTCAACTTCCATTGGCTTCTGACATCTTTATAAGTACCTTGGTAGATAGGTGCTTCAGCAACACTCCTCCCTTCTCCACAAGAAACCTCTCCATATTCTTCAGCAAAATGAAGTTCTCCATTTTTCTCCTCCTGACTGCTCTAGCTGGTATCGTGATGGAAGCTGGTAAGTATGGCTATTTCCCAGTCCGTCCTTCAGCAGAAGTCTAAAACTCCAAAGAGGGCCTGAGACCAATTTTTCCACATTCCCACTTCACAGAATAAGATAGTTACCCTTCCTGGAGTCATGTTAACCTTCTCTAAGACCAATCAGTCATCCATAGAAGAGAGTTCCAAATATGATTCAATTGTTTTGACCCGTGTCTGATACTGTGATACCATAATGGGGTTTTCTTATTACACATATTCAAGTAGTTTGTCATTTCCTTTTATGTCTTATTTTATACTTGAGGATACTAAGGCAAAAAGAGTTAAATGACTTACCAAAGGAGTCACATAGCTAATAAGTACCTACCTGATGCTAGATATCTAGATATCCAGATATCTAAAAGATAAATCTTCCTGACTCCAAACCTTTCATTCTATACACTGTGCCACCTTTAAAAGGAAAAGTATAATTTTACAGAAAAGCCTTAGAATGTACATTTTTAAGAATTGCATTAGACTTATTTATGAAATATATATTTTAAATCATGGGCATATAATTTATTGATCTCTAATTAGAAGTGACTCTATTATATGCTGAAATATACATTTTAACTGATACCAGAGAACTTTTGTATTTACTTCTTCTCTGCTATGTTGTCCATTTCATGATTTTATTTATTAACACTACTATGAAAAGGCCAAAATTAATCATTCCTTGTCTCCTGAAGACTCTTGGTGAGTCTTTCCTTTATTTACTCCAATAAATATGTCAGAATAAAGATTTTATGAGTTATGCTAGTTGTCCTTTTGAAGAAGATGCCCAACCAAACCTTTTTGAAAGGAAATATTTGCTAAAATGTGCATCAAGAGTTAAGCGAGATGAGTAGAGATGATGCTGAATAATAATAAGAACACAATAAGGGCCAGGAACTGAGAAGTGACTCACTTCCTAGGAGCTCTCTACTTACCAGGATGAAAATTTTTTTTTCTAATACTATGTGTTCACCTCATAACTCTGTGGCACATTTTGGTCATTCTCACACAACTTCAATTTTTTTCATAATTATTGTTTCTATTATGCTAATCTGTGATCAGTGATCTTTGATTATATTTGATTTTGGGAGCCACAAACTGTTCCCATGTAAGAAATGTTGTTTGTGTTCTGACTCCCCACCATACAGTTGTTCACCACCTCTCTCCCTGTTATGGCTCCTCTATATTCTAGGTTACACAACAATATGGAAATCAGCTTCATTAGTAAGCCTACAATGAACTCTTTGTGTTAAAGTAAATGGAAGTATTAATCTATGAGGCAAATTTTTTTGTTAACTTATGTATTTAAATTGAACAGTCAGCCCAACTTTCAGCACCTACTGCTCTGATCAGTCAGCAGCCATCAACATGGAAGCAAGACCCTCCACAAATAAAAAGATCACAATTTCCTGAAAGCTCAGATAATAGTTAGCCATTTTTACCAATAAAGTATTTTAATGAGGCAGATAGGAGGTGCCATAGGCATAGAGTGCCAGGTTCAGAGTCAGGAAGATTCATTTTCCAGAGTTCAAATCTGACCTCATATTATTTGTATGATCCTGAGAAAGTCACTTGATCTTGTTTGCCTCAGTTTCCTCATCTATAGAATGGAGTAAAGAAGGAAATGCAAACCACCGCACTATCTTTGCCATGAAAACACCAAATTGTGACAAAAAGTCAAATATGACTGAAACATAACTGAATGACAAAATTTTAAATTAAGATTTTAAATTTTTTAGAGTTCTTAAGGGTACAAATATTCATTTTATACTATTTAAACAATGGGGTGTCTGAATTTTTAAAAAGTTGTTTAGGTACAGTCATTAATAGGCAAAAATTCTGCCAAGGGTCTTCCTAATGCAAATGTACCTTGACTATAGCTCCATTTATATAAGTAAACCTGACTTGTAAAGATTTCAGTTTCACTCTTCTAAAAAGTTACCAAAGGGGAAAACAACTCAAGATCATTGGACCTATTTCTTTTTATTATTATTGTTTTATATTTCTGGTTACACATATATATGTAGTATATATAAACTGTTTTGATGCACATTTCTTTATGAAGCATTTTGGGAGAGAAAAAGCAGAACAAAAGGGAAAAAGCATGAGAGGGAAATAAAAGAACATAACATGTGTTGATTCACATTCAATCTCCATAGTTATCTTTCTAGAGACTGATGGTGTTTTCTATCTAAATTTTATTAGGATAGCCTTGAATATATTTTTTAGACTTGATACTGTTGTACATTCAATAGACAAAACTATAGTATTATATAATTTTTATGTGCACTAGGAAGCCAAAAAACCTATATGATTCACTTTATTGTTATGGTCTGGAACTGCACCTGCAGTATGCCCTAGGTATACCTGCCCTGCCCTGACTTGCCTACAAAGGATATAAGCCTTTCTCTGGAATAACAAACTGCTGCTCTGTCCAAGAAGTTCCCTCTCTTACTGAAC
Source organism: Sminthopsis crassicaudata (assembly GCF_048593235.1). Classification (NCBI taxonomy): domain Eukaryota; kingdom Metazoa; phylum Chordata; class Mammalia; order Dasyuromorphia; family Dasyuridae; genus Sminthopsis; species Sminthopsis crassicaudata. The sequence continues at coordinate 222,747,868 of NC_133621.1, forward strand.
AAGACCCCAAAATCCATGCAGTAGGGAGTGATTTTTAATTACTCTTTACAGCCTAGCTACTACCCAGATATCTTTCATTCCCTAAGGGAGGGAGAATCTGAGTACCTCAATGTTTAAAATTGACTCTGCAGCTGGACAGGATTCTGAAGCAGCCCCACATGAGACTACTGCAGGGAGCAATGCCCCACAGGAGACTACTACAGGGAGCGATGCCCCACAGAAGACTACAGAAGGGAGCGATGCCCCACAGGAGAACACTGCAGGGAGCGAAGCCCCACAGGAGACTACTGCAGCCTCAACAATGTCAAGAAAATCTGATACTGAGTATCTACATCTGAGCCCAGCATTGACCCCTGTTCGTTTGCCTCCATGTATGGGCATAAACATACTCAGAATCACAAATGATCTTTGGGTAGAGGGAGGGAAGCAGGACCTTTGGTTTCATAAAACATCCTTCTTATGTCTTGGGCATTTTTGTGGGGGGAGGAGAGGGGAAGCAGGTTCACTCCACTTGGAGTGAGGAAACCCGTTTTCTAATTCCACACTTGCTAGTTGAGGGAGGTTGGAGAAATTATTTAATTTCTCTGAGTCTCAGTTTCCTCATCTTAAAAAGAAATAAATAGGATGAGTTGGGATGGAAATCTATAGAGATTCTTTGCATTAAAGGTTTGCCCCTACTGGAGGTGGGGCCATGAGGAGAAAGTTTGGGGGACTTCTATCATCTATGTATGGCCTGTTCTACCAACACAACCCCAACTATTTCAGATGGAGGACTCCTTGAAGACGCCATAAAGAGATTACAGGAGACTATGGGTGAGTATGTGCAACAGGGGCCCCAGAATGAATCCCTACATGATCTCCTTCCTGGGCCTGTAACCTTTGTGTCCAAGCCCTAAAATGAATAGGCCATTCTCCAAACCTAAACAAAAGATGTGAAACTATTTTGGAAGCTGAGGGTAGGTAAGCCTTTTCTTTTTGGTACAGTGCCTACCCCTGAACTTTCTAACATGCCCAAGGTCAGACAGGAAACAAATATTCATTAATCAGGTCAAATATGACAGGCTCTGGGCTACGCACTGGAGATAGGATGAAAGAAAAAAAAAAGTCTCTGCCCTTAAGAAGCCTATATTAGTGGGATATGCAATATACATTCTAGATGAATACAAAATATAAAGAAAGACTATATGACAACAATCTGGAAAGGACAAAGAATTGGGAAGACCAGGTAATGACTCCTACAGAGGCAGGGCTTGAACTGAGTCCAGAAAGAATACTGGGAACAGGGCAGAGCATTCTGGCCAAGGAAAGTGGCCAGCACAAAGACAAAGGGATGGAAGATGGAAGAAGTCCCTTCCTGACCTAAAATTATTCTTTGAATCTTTTGCTTTTTGGAGTTTAATCTGCAAAGCAGGAAAACATGTCCCTCAGACACTATTGTGTCTTCCTTGTCTCATTCTGGCATAAGTTCTAAGCTCTGTCCCCAAACTTGGGCTCAATGTGATACAGAAAGGAGGTTGGGAAATGGGAAAGTCTGGGGTGATTCAGGAGGACCTCCCTATCTCAGGCTCACATTGGAGTCATGATCTCTTTCAATTTTCTTTTGTCCAGATGGAATAAAGGAAAAATCTCCATGCTTTATTGAGAATCAAGAAGATACAAACCGGCGGGGATCATTCCTTCAAAACTTTCATTTAAAGAAATCAAGAAATAGATTTGCACAAGTCTAAATCATTAAACCAGAGCAGAGCACCAAACTTGCTGTGTGTCTTTACTGGAGGATCTGGTGGGAAGGAAGGACCCTGGGTAGAGGAAAACGTGGGCATTCTTGGTCACTAGGCAGAAAAATTTCTTGGAAATTCCTCTCCTCCAACCTGGTCAAATGCTATCAGCATCCTCAGTTACACACCAAGTGCACACATAAAATAGAGAGAGGAACAACCAAAGTAGCTCGTACGAAGAATAAAGAAATGTGTCTACCAGATGAATGATTTCTCACAAATACAAGATAGAGAAAGAAGGTATATGTGGAAAGGACAAGAACTGGGAGGACCAGATTAGGCCTCCTGCAGAGGCTGGATTTGAAGTGAGTCCAGAAGGAACACAGGGAAAAGGTCAGAGTACTCTAGGTATGGAGGGTGGTGTATGGTTAAGGAAATTTATGGCTTGGATTCCCACCTAGAATAAGACACACTTAAGAAGAAGAATATAGATATTTTATTGATTAATAGAATAGGCAACTGCATAGGCAATTTGCAGCAACAGTAACTAATAAGCCGTAATACTACAATAATTATAGCAATAATTAGATATATATATATATAGATATATAGATATATAAAACATAATATATATAATTATTTCTATAATTATTGTAGTTATATATGTAGTTATATAACATATTGTATATGTTATAATATATAATACTATAATTATAGCAATAAATGTAAAACGCAATAGAAAACATGACCAATTCAGAGTGATGAACCAACTCGTGAGTTTCTTAGGATCCCAGATTCCAGCTCCTTTCTCAGGGTCTCCAATAAGAAAGTCACAAGCAGAAAATCTTCTTTCTCCATGGGTGAGATTCCAAAGCCAGCAAGGTATCTTGCTAATTTAAATCTCAGGTGGAAAAAGAAGGCACTGCATCCAGAGACTGTGTTATGGTTCCTCACTTGAGTCTGACATAGGTCCAAGTGATGCACGGCTCCTTTAACAGTCAACATTTTTGGAAGGAACTTGGCTGAGTTTCTGCAAAACATTTGAGGGGAAAAATCAGCAGGTTGGCCAACCTCCTGCCTCACAGTCTTTTCTGGCTTACAGCACACCTCCCCCTTCCTCAGTCCTCAGGATTTAAGCAGATTGGTGTTCAATATTTTTTAGAGGGACAGATGTAGTCTTATAGGCATGGGAGTCACCCAAAAGATATGACAGTTTACATACTGGGTCTGTTGAGTCACATGGAAGACCTTCTAATCCATAATGAGCATTCAGGTGACCAACACAGAAGCAGAAGAAGAAATACCTAGTATGACGAACTGCAAATACACCAGGGCCCTTCCAGGTCTAAAATTATTCTTTGAATCTCTTTTGTTGCTGAAGTTAAATCTGCAAAACAGGAGGAAATGTCTGTCAGGCCCTGCTATGGCCACCTTGCATCATGCTGAAAGTAGCTGAAAGCCCTGCCCCTAACACTAGGCACACGGTGGTATAGGAGCACGGTTGGGCCCTGTGAAACAGAAAGTCTTGGGTGACCAGGGAGCCCCGGCTACCTCAGCTGCACATTGCAGCAATGACCCCTTTCCATTTTCCCTCTTTCCAGACAAATTCATGCAAGCAGTTAGTGAATCATCTGGCTGAGAGGCAGGAAGATAAGAACCTGTGGGAAGCATTTCTTAAAAAAAATTCCTGAAAGTAAATGATTAAAAATAGATTTTCACAAAGTTAAATTGTTACACCACATCATCAAACCTTCTTCTTCTCTTGTATCTTGACTGAAGAATCTGTAAGGAGGAAAAGACCATTAACAGAGGATGAAGTGGGCATAATCAGCAACCAGGAGGGAAAATATTAGAGAAATCCCTGACCTTCTCCAAGCCATTCAAATGCTATGTGCACCATGAGTTATCAACCTCCTTCACGCCCACACAAATGCACACATATAACAGACACGGACAAAAATAAATTTGGAAAAAGACACCTATGTGCATCCACAAGGTGGCAGATAAACAAAAAGAGGGTAACTAACATTTTTAATATAGTTCAATTCTTCTAAAGTCTATGCAGATACCACTCAAATCTCAAATAGAAAGTTTAGTCCTGGGAGAACCATCCAACAAGGTTTTCGATGGTCTCTCACTAAAAAAGAGAAACAGTAGAGAACGAGAAAAAAGTGAGGGAGAAAGAAAAAAAAAAAGAAAGAAAGGAAACACAGGCAATGGTTTTGAGAAAATCCAAAAACCATCGAGAAACATGGGGATTAAAAGTCATTTAGGTGTAACAAAAAAAGTACCCTGACCCTCACTTCCTCAAGACCAGATATGTTACATTTTACTTCCCTCCCAATTCTCCATTATTCTTATGAGGATTAGGGGTATCCAGCCTCTCTGCAAATGGCTCCAACTATTTAGAATTTTGGTGTTCCCAAGTATGTGGAATCCCTTAAAGCCCAGTTCCTTTTAGCCACTAATAGACAAATGTGATTTATTTCCCCAAGAAATTATCCCTTCAGAAATACAGTTACAAAAATACAATCTTACTCCCCAAACACATGGAAGACATAATCCTCCCTTTTCACCCCATATCACCTCATATTCTGGAAAGGAAAACAGACTTATTCTTTAACTCCATTAGTGTAGAGCCTAGTCCCAGGTTCCAAGGATAAGGGCCAGAGCAGTCCCATGTTCCAGGCTCAGATACTCCTACTTCTCTGAATTTCTTTTCCAGGCTGCCAGTAACATCTCACCTAGAACTCTGGCTCCAACCAAAACTTGAACTTTGAGCAGCAGTGGAATTCCCCTCCAGGACTTAAAACTGAGAAGGATAAATGGAATAGAACATAAACAAACAGCTCCAGGCCCATTTCTCTGAGCTGAGGAAGAAGAGAATAAGACAAGGAAATCCTTTCCCTTTCACTGGTTCAATGTATGATCACTAAAATACAGCTAAGGTGTGCCTGTCACCCTTAGGATGTAGAAGGAGAGGGAAAATGCACCACACTACAAGCAGCCAATTAAAGAAGGTTACCTTGCCACCAGTGGTAGAGGAAGCATCCATTTCAGGTGATCTGGGATGGCCAGACAAGCCTCCTCACATAGAGAATCACAGGATTTCAGAGACCTTCAGAAAGATTCTGATTCAGCCCATGTTTAAAGAAGAACTCCCATTATAACCTCATTGAGGAGTAAACATACTTTACTTGTAGAATTCCAAGGATGGAATAAATCCACATAAATCCTCGGCATTTTTATATATCACTAACAAAATGCAACAGCAAGAGATACAAAGAGAAATTCCATTCCAAACAAATGTTGAGAGTATAAAATATTTGGGAATCCATCTACCAAAGAAAAGTCAGGAATTATATGAGAAAAATTACAAAACACTTGCCACAAAAATAAAGTCAGATTTAAATAATTGGAAAGACATTCAGTGCTCTTGGATAGGCCGAGCGAATATAATAAAGATGACAATACTCCCCAAACTAATCTATTTATTTAGTGCTATACCAATCAGACTCCCAAGAAACTATTTCAATGACCTAGAAAAAATAACAACAAAATTCATATGGAAGAATAAAAGGTCGAGAATTGCAAGGGAACTAATGAAAAAAAACTCAGAGGAAGGTGGTCTAAGTGTACCTGATCTAAAGCTATATTATATAGCAGCAGTCACCAAAACCATTTGGTATTGGCTAAGAAATACACCGGTAGATCAGTGGAACAGATTAGATACAAAGGACAAAAAAGGGTACATCTATAGCAATCTAATCTTTGACAAACCCAAAGATTCCAACATTAGGGATAAAAATTCATTATTCGGAAAAAACTGTTGGGAAAACTGGAAATTAGTATGGCAGAAATTAGATATGGATCCACACTTAACACCATATACCAAGATAAGATCAAAATGGGTCCATGATTTAGGCATAAAGAAAGACATCATAAATAGATTAGAGGAACAGAGGATAATCTACCTCTCAGACTTGTGGAGGAGGAAGGAATTTATGACCAGAGGAGAACTAGAGATCATTATTGATCACAAAATAGAAGATTTTGATTACATCAAACTAAAAAGTTTCTGTACAAATAATACTAATGCAAACAAGATTAGAAGGGAAGTAACAAATTGGGAAAATATTTTTAAAAACAAAGGTTCTGACAAAGGTCTCATTTCCAAAATATATAGAGAACTGACCCTAATTTATAAGAAACCGAACCATTCTCCAATTGATAAATGGTCAAAGGATATGAACAGACAATTCTCAGAGGAAGAAATTGAAACCATATCCACTCACATGAAAGAGTGTTCCAAATCACTACTGATCAGAGAAATGCAAATTAAGACCACTCTGAGATACCACTACACACCTGTCAGATTGGCTAAGATGACAGGAACAAATAATGATGAATGTTGGAGGGGATGTGGGGAAATTGGGACACTAATACATTGCTGGTGGAGTTGTGAAATAATCCAGCCATTCTGGAGAGCAATCTGGAATTATGCCCAAAAAGTTATCAAACTGTGCATACCCTTTGACCCAGCAGCGCTACTACTGGGATTATATCCCAAAGAAATACTAAAGAGCGGAAAGAGACATATATGTGCCAAAATGTTTGTGGCAGCTCTTTTTGTTGTAGCTAGAAACTGGAAGATGAATGGATGTCCATCAGTTGGAGAATGGTAGGGTAAATTGTGGTATATGAAGGTTATGGAATATTATTGCTCTGTAAGAAATGACCAGCAGGAGGAATACAGAGAGGCCTGGAGAGACTTAAATCAACTGATGCTGAGTGAAATGAGCAGAACCAGAAGATCACTGTACACTTCAACAACAATACTGTATGAGGATGTATTCTGATGGAAGTGGAAATCTTCAAAATAAAGAAGATCCAACTCACTTCCAGTTGATCAATGATGGACAGAGGTAGCTACACCCAGAGAAGAAACACTGGGAGGGGAATGTAAATTGTTAGCACTAATATCTGTCTGCCCAGGTTGCATGTACCTTCGGATTCTAATGTTTATTGTGCAACAAGAAAATGATATTCACACACATGTATTGTACCTAGACTATATTGTAACACATGTAAAATGTATGGGATTGCCTGTCGTCGGGGGGAGGGAATAGAGGGAGCGGGCATAATTTGGAAAAATGAATACAAGGGATAATATTATAAAATATATATATATATATAATAAAAAAAAAAAAGAATTCCAAGGATGGGCAACTCAATGTTCATTCTGCTATGCATTCAACAGACTTTTACCTAGTCCCTACCTTTGACAAGCAATGCACTAGGTGTATATGCACTCTAGATAAGACATAGGTCATTGCTTTCAGAAATTTATAGTCTAATAACGAAAGGGGATGATGGAGAAAAGACACCACCACAGTTAACTGCATAACACATAGAGGGAGTCTTACCAAACCTCAGCTAGGAATAAGAGGAAGTAAATGTATACAGTAGTAAAAGAATGGGAAAAGCAAAGATAACCCAAGAACAGGAAATAGATGTGACTACCCATGAGAGGAAAGCATTAGGCCCTTACAGTTCAGATTCATTGGACCACTCAGTGATCACATTTTGACCTTTTCCATTCTTTCATTGTGTTGCATCGGGACTTATCTCATTCTCATCCTTCAACTCCTATTTCTCCATACTCATCAATTCTTCATCTCTCAAGATCCTAGCCATTCTTCCAGACTCTATTATATTATTAACTCCTACAGTAGCCCTCCCCATTCTTTGTAACCAGAATTGTGTGCATTCTGTTTCCCCTGAAACATAGTGAGCTCCTTGAAATCAAAGTTGTCTTTTACCTTCTTTGATCTCCAGCAAATTAGCACAGTACCCACACATAGTAGGTGCTTAATAAATGTTTGATGGTTAACTAATGCTGTAAAAATAAGAGTGATAAGATACTACCTTCCTGGTGGGATCATCATGGGAAAAGGTCTGCAGAAATGTCAGTCATTACTATGATTATGTCATTTAACACATAATAACTATTATTGAAGACAGGGACACCATTGAGTGATAATATATGTAATCCAGTATTTTGCACATATTAGGTATTAAATCAATCAAATGAATGGATGAATGGTTGGGGTCTGGAAGAACAAAGAAATCAGGTTCTCTACCACATATTAGCCATCTCTCCTGCTTCCCTAAGAGGATTCAACCCAAAATAGTCCCTTCTTTACTTTAGAAAAAATTGTGCAAAACAAGATCCCACCCAGAAACCACGCACAAAGCCCTCTGTCCTGAATAATCTCCCAGCTTATTTCATAACCCTCAACTAACCACTGAGACTACTTTCACTCCCAACAAAGATCTGGAGTTTCAAAGCTTTCAGAGCTTCAGCTTTCAGAATATAACAGAAATCACTTTCTCAGCTGTCAACAGAAAATTGTGCAATTTGGCCAATCAGTGCCTTTTGATCCACACTTAGTTCTAGCTCTAACCAAAAGGCTTTCCTTTGTCACTCAATAATTCAAACACTCATAGAATCCCTGTACAGGTTGTAAAATGAATACTTGGTCCTCTGTATTGAACACCATGACATAATTTCAACAGCAGCTCACACCAGATGCTAGAGTGATTCAGCCCAGGATTCAGCCTCATTCAGTAACTACTTTGTTTTTTGAGAAGTTACATGTAACAGCCCCAACTAACCTCTGATGGAGGCTGGAGGTTCACTGGTGTTCTGCCTTGTACATATTGTCACATTTTTCAATATATCTATTAATTTTGCTAATTGTTTCCTCCTAAAAATAATGTTATATAAGATGGTTTTCTGGGAAGGGAAGGAGAATTATAATGAGGATAACTATGATGATGAGAATAGCAGAAGAAATCAATTTAAATTTTTAAAAATCAAAATTTAAAAAGAGAAAAAGAAAAGGAATACAACTTTGACAAAAGTATATTCCTCACAACAACTCTGAGGTAATTAATAGTTATATTTTCCAGTTTCATTGTCCCCCACACTAACTCTTTGTATAAATTTGAAAATTCAAAGTTGATGATTAGAAGTAAGGTAATTATAGTAGAGAGGCAAATTAAATTGACATGTAAGCCCTAATAGGGAAAAATGTATGAAAATAGCAAAGTTGTTTATGTTAGTGATTTTTCAAATATATAACTTGTATATAACTTGTATTGGCCATGACAAAGTCAGCTTTTCATACAGATAAAAGCAAGGTAAAAGAAAACGGGTCCAGGACCTAGCCTCACCAGATCACACATTTTTTTTTACGTCCTTTCTCCCTTCTTCCTCCATTTCTTTCCATATTCTTTTAACATTCCCAGTTGTTGATGCAGAGAAAAAGAAGATCAAGAAGCCTCTATGAATCTGAAGTTTTAGAGACTTTATATTGTGGCCCTTGAAAAATGGAATGAGGTAAAGATTTACCATTAGTGAGTTCAACACTAATGGTAGAATTTTAGATGCTGTTCCAACTGGCTCAAGTCAAGACACATCATCTTAGCATATTAAGCACTTACTATGTGCCAGGCACTAGGGACAGAGACATAGTGAGGAGGAAAAACAGTCCTTGATCATAAGGAACTCATAGTCTATTGGGGAATATGACACTAATAGGATAAACTAGAAACAATCAGGAAAAAATATGGTAACCTCAGAAGGGAAATATAAAGAAAAAGGAAGGTTATGAAGGGAGCTATTAAAAAAAGGAAGGTTATAAATTTTTCTTTCAGAAAATGGGAAATTCTCTGAGATTTGGAAGAAGTCATTTTTACTTTATTCTTACTTTATTTTACTTTATTCTTTTTTTCCCCTTTCCATCCCCCACCCCTCCTCAAAGAAGCTGCAGTTAAACACAGAGATATTTACATACATTCATAGATATTCACACACATATGTATAATACATGAATATACACATATTCATATAGCCATATGTATACATATAAATCTAAAATAATCTTAATATAGCTGACATAATGGAGATTTCTCTTACTGAATTTTTTTAAAGTTGGACTATTTTCTTCTAATAAATTTTATTGATCATTGTTATTATATTTCTATATATCTCTTATTTCCTATCCTTGATAATTCTATTTATTGCTATTTGTTAATTTTCTTTGCTATTACTTAATGTCCCTTGAAACCTTCCATCTTATCTTCCCACCCTTTCCCCTCTTTTTATCCCATTCCTATTAATCTACAAAATTCTTATTACTCTATTAAAATAATCCCACTCCTATTAATCTAAAAATCCTTTTTGTACCCCACTTTGACCTATTCCCTCCTCCCTTATTTACAGATTTTTGGAGGGTGCTATACCTTCTTGGTAAAGACTCTCATCGGGGTTTAGGCCATTCAAAAATGAGGTAAATCCTGAGGTACCTAACCAATAGGGAAATACAAGAAGGAAATGTGAATAATGAATAGAAAATAAAAAGCTTAAAGAAATTTTTTTTAAATTGTCTTAGCTGGGTGCCCATTATTTTGGAAGCCCGCTCTTGAAAGAACATTAATAAAGGTCCTTCCTGATTCACCAGTGATTTCACGAAGTCCTTGATAATTTAATTGTTTCTTACACTTTATATTTTGTTTTATTATTTCCTAGTCCCTTATAATATTACTGGTTCCTCCATGCCCATTTCCATTTGTCAAAGAGTTAATTTTTCTTTTTTTCTAATAGATTGACTTACTTTTAAGAGTCTTCTTATTTTTCCTTTCTTCTTTTTGTTTTTTTCTTAATCCCTCTCATTTGATCTTTAGTCTTTTTTAATTCTATAAATTCTTTGGGGGCAAGTAATGATTTAACATCACTCTTTGGGGTAGGAAAGGCTCTTTTTTTACATTGTTGTCCTCTTCTGAAGATGCACCTGGTGAGATATATATATATATATATATATATATATATATATATATACATATATATATATATATATATTTAATATATATATATATTATATATTGGTGATATATATATATATATATATATATGTATATATATATATATATATATATATATACATATATATATATATATATATATATTTAATATATATATATATTATATATTGGTGATATATATATATATATATATATATGTATATATATATATATATATATATATATATATATATATATATTTAAGTAGGAACTTAATAGTGTAATCTTCTTTAGTCCTGGGGTGGGATGATGCCTCAAGCTTCAGACTTTTCTTTAGTTATCTTCTATGATCTGGAACCTAAAAAAAGAACTCCATTCTCCTGAAGTATAAAAGAATCAAATATGAATGAAAAACAACTGAACAATTGAAATTTGTCAATAATTTTATAGTTGTTTCTTCTTTACTTCTGCATATTATCAAAATTGCTTTTTTTTTTTTTTTTTTTTTTTTTTTTTTTGCTTCCCAGGAAGTTTTTTAATTGTTGGCCAGAAATTGGAGTTCAGTAACTTGCCCAGGGTTACATAGCTAGTAACTGATGTGTCTGAGGCCAGATTTAAACTCCTGACTTCAAGGCCAGTTTTTTATCCACAGTGCCACCTAGCTGCTCCTTGCTTCTTATGTTAAAGCTAATATTTCTAGCCATCTTCTTTGCCTTTATTGTCTCTGAACTTTGTCCCTAAATTCTGGAAAGGGTCTCTGTTTTTTCAGTACACATTATACTATAATTTGGGTTTTGCCAGATGTTTTTTGCCATATTTAGCAATTCCTCTTTTGTTTCTCTGCTTTACAATATTTCTGGCATGTTTTATATTTTATTGAAAAGTCATTCTATTTTCCTTGATTTAATTACCTGATTTTTATTGTTTTTGTAATAAATATGAACTATCATACTCACAGTTTTTATATAGAGAACGATTTCTATGTCATTAATAAAAATCTAGTGAGTTCCTCTTAGGAATCTTTGGTATATATTGCTTTAAACTATGTATTCATATTTTATTCAATATTTTTACATGGCTTTTCATTACAGATAGCTGTTAATAGTTTTCTTTCTCTGATTAAAGCCTCCCTAGTATAGGTTCTCAGGACCACATTTGTTTCATAAGGAAATTCGGTAGCATGCCTTCTTTCTTTATTTTTTCTAAATTCCTCATATGTTAGTAGAATTATTCTTTGAATATTTTATAGAATTTATAAATCTCCCCATCTCTGCCATTTGATCAAAACTTGGGGAGAATTAGATGAATTCATATAAAGTGAAGCAAAGACCGAAAAGAACAACCCACATAGTCAAAACAATATTGTAAAAATAATCACTTTTGAAAGACTAAGTATCTGATCAATACAGTGATCCACCACAAAAGACTGGTGAAATAAAATGCTATCCAGATGGAGAACTGATAGACTCAAAATGAAGACTGAAGTACAGACAGAACTCAACTTTGCATAAATTCACGTTATGCAAAATACTTTTCTTACATAGAGAATCCTGAAAGAATCTATATTCTTAAAAAAAAAAAAAAACAGCCCTATATTAACTTTACCAAAAAGTACTTTACTCTCCTGCTCTTGCACTTTTCCACTTCCTTTCTCTCTCACCCAATGCTGCCCCTCTGATAAGTTTCATGTTCCACAGCCTCCTAATCTTCCATCAAACGAACAAACAATCCTTCAACTGAAAGCACAAGAAACAGGGACACAGAGAGATCAACACCACTGCCTTTGGAACAGAGGCTTGGCTTGAGTCCTTGAGGAAAGAGGACACCTTTGCACTGATCCACCTGTCTTGGTTCAAGCCTCCAAAGGATAGGCCTCAGAACCTCCCGCTCTAGCTTCTCTCTCTCAGGCTCCCAAGTGTCCCCGTGCCAGCCCCATCCCTCTGTGGGATCCTTCCCTTCCCTTCACATGTCAGCAGACACGTTTACATTACTTAAATATTGATTCAAGTAGGAGTTTGCAATCCACTTATTAAAGGAGCAACTATCTGCAAATTTTTCTCATTTTTTTTGCTTTGTTTTTTTTCAAAATATACTTGATATGGAAAGATGTTTTCTGTGAATTTGAATGTATAATAATTATATTTTTGCTTATTCAATAGATAAAGGAAAAGAAAGGAAGAAGGGAGAGAATTTGGAATTGAAAATAAAAATATGTAATGTTCAGGCTAGCTCTCTAGAGGACCTTGGGATCATGCAAAGTCCTTGGTCTTAGGGTGGAGAAGGACACAGGAAAGTCCCCATGCAGTTGGTCCAAGATGGAGTCTGGAGTCTGGAATCTGGAGCCTGAAGTCTTCTGGGGCTGAGAGCTGCTGCTAAGAGCTGCCACTGAGACAAAGCCCTCTGTCCCCCGGACTCCCTTTAAATACCCCAGCAGGACTACATTAGGACACCACACTGGGCATGTACAGCTGTAGAACACCACATCACCATATTACCCTAAGTATACATCAACTAGATTGATGATACCATTACAAGATGTGCTTAAAGAACCATCATCTTCCACCAAGTAGGTACTTAACTACAAGCACCCAGCTGTCCTAGATTCAAGTACACCCTTTCAGAATTCTGGCTGCTACAAAAATATAAAATTTTAAATAATAAATAAAATCATCTTCTCCTGGACTTTTTTAGGGGATCTATTTATAGATCATCCAATTTCTTATAAGATTGTGTGGAGTAATTTTTCTCATTTCTTGTTCTGTTAAGCTATTATTTTTTTTTGTAAATATTTATCTACGTTCCCTCTATTTTGTAATATGAATGTTCCAAACTCGCACATATTTGGACAAAATAATTTGCAATTCATTTCCTTATTTCTTCTTCATCAATTGTGATCAAGTTTTTTCATTTTTTATATTGGTGATTTAGGGGTTTTTTTAATTTTGTTTTTTCAGTAAAAAAAAAAAAAAAAAAAAAAAAAAAAAAAAGGCATCCCACTTAGCTTTTACCCCACACTCAAATGAGAATGAAAGAAAAGCAGATTTCTAAAGACTGTATCATTTCTTTGTATTCTAATGCCTAAGATAAACTCTATTCGATGGAAGGAAGGAAGGAAGGAAGGAAGGAAGGAAGGAAGGAAGGAAGGAAGGAAGGAAGGAAGGAAGGAAGGAAGGAAGGAAGGAAGGAAGGAAGGAAGGAAGGAAAGGAGGAAGGAAGGAAAGGAGGGAGGGAGGGAGGAGAAAAGATATGTGTGTGTGTGTGTATAAATATATACATATGTAAATATCTCAGTCTGGACTCTTGTCTTTCACTTCTCTATCATGTGCAACCTGCAGAGATAAATTTCTTGGGATTATAATTGATATGGGTGTCTTTTGAGTTTTTGAATTCAAGTGTTAATCATTAAAATGCACCATTCCACAGAAGGTACTCAGAGGGGTGTGATCCAGAGCTATTAGGGATGGAAATTTACAATTGGGAGAAAACTAGGAAAACAACTTAAAGCTTTCCTTAAGGTGTTATGCTACTGGTTCAGTTAATGAATTATGTTCCTTTGTACAGGAATATTTCCCACCTCATTATTCCTATTCCAGATATTTCATAATTGTGACTGACTCATGAATTCAAGCAGAGCTGTTTCATCTTGCTATAAATGTGTCTGTGCTTTTTTCTTATAACAAATTTTTACATTAAGAGCAAATAGTAAATATAAAAGCCATGAGCATAATGCAAGTATGTAAAGTCTTGCTTATTTTTATCTAAAAGCACATAGTCATTGGGTAAATGACTATTTTCCATCTGAAATGTGTAATTATTTAATCAATGAACATTTGGCTTTATCATATGACTGTTACTAGACAGATAGATATTATATAGATATATAGATGGATGGAGATAGATAGATATTTTACTAGAAGTATATATCTGCATGCAATTAGGTAATAATGTTTGAAAATAGAAGAACAATTGGCTATTTATAAAATTGTGAGATCCAGTTGTTATTGTAATGTTTATTTAAATTAAACCTGAAATATCTTCAGTGTGCTTTGGAGTAGAGAATTTTAGTGCAATCAGTTTTCTTAGAAGATGTAACTTATGGAGTGCTCTGTGTTACATCAATGCAAAAGTCCATTTAAACTTATTTTAAAAAAAAAGATTTAAACCAATGAAGGTACAACATCTGTTTATATTGTGTTTCTTATAAATAACTTATTTGATATTACAGACTAAGCAGCTAATGAAACCACAAAAGAAGTTGCTGGTCAATCTCTATTGGACTCCTGATTCCCCAGCTCCTGGTTCTTATACTCCTTCCTATAAAAGACCTTGCCAATGAGAGGGTTACACCCTTTTCAACTCTTGGTAATTTAACATTAACCTACAAAGAATGCCCTTCAGCCTGTTTTTATTGGTTACAAACTAGGAGAGATGGGCCATTATTGTTGAGTGTATCATCCACATCCAGTATTTCTAACCAAATTCAATTGTTGTAAAAAGCCCTTTCTTTTTGTGCTAGGCACTCCTTTGTAAACTGATCTTTTTACCTCAAATAAGCTATTTTTTTTAAACAGATTCACTTGATTGGAAAATAAACTCTGTAGCCATGAACAACCTAGGACCCCTGTTACATAAAGGTTTGTGAATGCCTCTGTTAGCCTGGTAGTTAACAAAATCCCACAAAATGGTGGGATGGGGTCTTGGCCACTGTCTTTGCTTTGCATCCCATTTCTAATTCTCATGTCAACTTTAAGTAGGCCTTTTGATTTTAAGCAGGCCTTTAGTTCAATGGACTTTAGTTGCAGTCCTGCTCCAAGTGGAGGTCTCTGGAAACCAAGATTTCTGGGAACACCATCACACCCCTTTTCCTGTTAAATTACTTCTGGGTTTGTTTGTTTGTTTGTTTTTAACCAACTGAATACAAGTTTCTTCTTGCAGATAATATAATTTCCATTTATACCAAACCAACTCTTCATAGTCTACAGAGCATGGTATTCTTTATTTTCAGGGAAGGTAAAGAAAATTGAATTATTTCTCTCCAAATCATTTTCTTCTCCCCACATGCCTTAAATCATTTTCTCTGCACCTTAAACACACATCCCAAGAATGATGGCTCTGCTTTTAAGTATTTTTTTCCTCTCTCTCTCTCTAGTTCTCCTTGCCTCACCCTGTGAGTTCCCACAAATGGAGAATAACTCTTTAATTACAAGAAAATCTATAAGATGAGCCTTTCCTAAATATTTTGAAAGGTCCTATTAAGAGAAATGTCTACAACTGGAGACCCCATCAACCAATAATTTTCTTTACTAATTGTTTAACACATTTTTATGATACTATCAACTCTGTATACATGTAAGTCATAAAACTTTGACCTGACTCTGCTCAGGCCAATGGATTTCACTTTCATCTTCTGTGCATGTAGCAAGTATCTCTGCATTTGGCCTCTAAAAGATTTCAGGATTGGTCCTGAGACAGCCTCTTAATTAGTACCAAACCCCATTCACTTTTTGAAATATTTCATTAGCATTTGAAAGAATCTGAAAGAGTAAAAGGGTCCATTAGAGAGGCCAGGCAAGCACAGTTGGGATGTAAAACAGGCCAATGGCCTGGAGGTCCCCAGATGTGAGGTATGAGTACATAGGGACTTCCTTTATGGGTGGGCCCTCCAGCCATGGTGGCAATCTTAAACACTCTGAAATCACATCAGGAATGGGAAGCTACCTCCATCTCCAATCAGCTCGTGCCTGTGACTTCATGGATATGATATAAGCTTAGTGAAGGAAGGGCTCGATCCTTTTTCCCTTTTTCCTTTTCCACCTTTTCACCTGGAGCTTGGCCTTGGGGAGAGATACTAAGAGAGTGCAGGAGGTCATAGAGTGAGATGTAAACCATGTGAATAAAGTCTAAGCTTGTGTGCTAAAACTCTCAGGTGCTCTGTTGTGCTCAAACTGCGTCCATATGACATAGCATCCAGAGGATTTCTGAAGGCCTCAGGAAGAGAGAAGATTGATATTAATATTTATCAGAGATTTCTCTGATAGACCTGGGAATTAGGAGTGATTAGTGGTAGCAAATGCAATAATAGCACTTTACAAAAGAGTATGATGTGACTCTTACTCAGCTCATCTACCATCCATTGTTTCAGTGATGTCAATGGAAACTCTAAATCAGGTCATCCATTTTATTTCCAACTTCTGAGACTGTTTTGATTAACATAACTTTAGACAACCAAACTCTTCTCTGGTTCTCTCCTCACTCACTAGACACTGTCTCCACTCTCCTGAAACCTTAAGGAGTTGTTTCCCCCAAAAAGCAATTTGCTTAACAAATATGACTCTATATTGTTTGGTCATATTTGGTTAAGAACAAAACTATTTCAAGGAATAAATAAAAAACTTTATAAATTGTAATGTGTCTGATTTGAAGATTTCATTTCATAATCCCTTATTCTATTATATTATTTTTAAATATTCTTATAAAAATATGCTCTTTCAAATCTATTTCATATTATCATTTCACATACACAACCCTAACATTTCTCCTGAGCTCCAGTCTTGTATCACCAACTCCCTAAACTCACCATTCCAAAACAGAACTCATTATCTTTCCCTCAAATCCTCCACCATTCCCCACTTTTTGATTACCCTCAAAAGTAATACTAGCTTCCTAGTCACAAGGATCACTACTTCAGTGTCATTCTAAATAACTCTCTTTCACACAGCCCAACTTTACATCCTAT
Organism: Sminthopsis crassicaudata; assembly: GCF_048593235.1. Classification (NCBI taxonomy): domain Eukaryota; kingdom Metazoa; phylum Chordata; class Mammalia; order Dasyuromorphia; family Dasyuridae; genus Sminthopsis; species Sminthopsis crassicaudata. The sequence continues at coordinate 222,765,190 of NC_133621.1, forward strand.
GGCAAACATCACTTGACCTACATTTGGGTCCTGATTGAATCAAAATCATTATAGCAAATAGCAATCATTTCTGTTTTGACTACAAATCCTAAGGATATTCCCATTTCAGAATGATTTGGTTTTTTGATTAAGTAAAAGAAGTCATTCTCTACCTTATTTCTTACTTAGTCTTAATCACAGATGGGGCATTGTTAAAATCAAACTAAACCCCATTAAAGATCTTTGCTTAAAAAGGAAAAAGCCCCCAAATGTATCCAGGGTCATCTCCAATCCTCCTGATCAATGTCTAACCACTGCATCCAGATGGCTCCAGTGAGGCTAGGGACTTTACACAAGGTACCCTCACTTCAGTGCAATTCATTTGCATGTCACAGCATCATCTCTCTGATATCATGGTCCTCTTCAAGAATAAAGAACAAGCAGGGCAGCTAGGTGGTACAGTGGATAGAGCACCAGCCCTGAACTCAAGAGAACCTGCATTCAAATCTAGTCTCAGACACTTAATATTTCCTAAGTGTGACCTTAGGTAAGTCACCTAACTTTAATTGCCTTAGCAAAAAGATTTTGTGTGTTCAGAGGAAATAATCATAATATCACTGGATTGGATCCTGAAGAAGCCATAAGAATCACTATAATCTATTATTTTTATGAAGAAGAAGAGAGAGCAAGTAATACCTGAGTCACATAGCTAATAATAGTAAAACCAGAATTCAAATTCAAACCAAGGTCCCGTTCTTCCTCTCCCCCTTACATCACAAGTCCTAGGTACGTGTCCTTACCCCCAATCCCCAGTAACCTAGATGTCCTCAAGACCACCTTTGTATCCTCTTGCATGTATAAAGGATACCCCTTAATCGAGATCAGTCACTAAGGACATCTTCTTTTCTTATAATTCCCACAAAAGAGATGCCATCTCAACTCATTACTATTCTTTTTCACCCTTCCTTTTACATTCCTATACAGTTCCTGCCTTTAGAGAAAGATGAGTATAAACCTCAGTAAGTCCTATAGAACGGACTGTCAATTATTACTAAGATCCATGACATCTCCACAGAGAATTTAGTTTTACAATGAAAACGTTGGGAAATATTTACAACTTCATGGGAAAATACCCTGAATCATTAATAATAATAGAAATTAAAATCACTCTGAGATTTCACCTCACATTATAAAAACTAGCAAAGATGACCAAAATGGCAATATTCAATTCAATGTTGGACTAACAAGCATATTCATATATTTTAGTGCAATTGTGAAATTTTAAGATTGTTTTGAAATGAAATTTGAAATTATTCAAATCTAATAACTGCATTGTCTATATTCTTTAAGCCAGAAACTCCATTTCTCAGCTTATACCATAATGATGCTATCAATAATAAAAACAAGAATATATATATATATATATATACACGTACGTATAGATATAGATACACACATCAACTATTAAGAAAAGAACTTTTTCATGATAAGAAATATTTGGAAAGAAAATAGATGTGTTTTGATTAATTTTAAAAATTATAACCAATAATTACTGTTTGTAAGAAATGATATGTGTCTGCAATGGGGAAATGCATGGAAAGATCTATACGAACTGATACAACATGAAGCAAATAGTGCCAAAAAGAATAACCATACACAGTAACTACAATAATTTAAATGAAAATAAAAATGAAATAAAATGATAAAAATTAAGCATGCCTCTAGTGAAAAGTTATAACATCCCCAACTCACCTTTGATGGAGGTTGGAGATTCACTGGTGTTATCCCTTGTACAAAGTCACATTTTTTCAATATATCTATTTGTTAATTGTTATATAATAATGTTATATAGGAGGGCTTTCTGGGAAGGGAAGGAGAATGATAAGTAATGGACACAACTATGATGATGAATATAGCAGAAGAAACCAATTTAAATTGAAAAATCAAAATTTTAAAAGAGAAAAAGAAAAGGAATAAAACCTTTACAAAAGTATATTCCTCACAATAACTTTATGAGGTAATTAATACATATATTTTCCAAATTCCATTGTCCCCCATTCTAACCCTTTTTATAAATTTGAAAATTCAAAGTTGAGGATTGGAGGCAAGGGAAGGGTGTAGTAGAAAGGCACGTCAATTGGATGTGTAAGCCCTGGAGCTCTAAAGACCAACTTCCTCATAGAAAAAATGTGTGCAAATAGCAATGTTGTTTATGTTAGTTATTTTTTAAATATATAATTTGTGTTGGCCAGGACTGTATGGAATGAGATCCAGAACAAAGTCAGCTTTTCACATAGATGAAAGCAAAGATGGTTCCAAGACCTAGCCTCATCACACAATTATTTTTACTTCCTTTCTCCCCTCTTTATCCATTTCTTTCAATGCTCTTTTAACATTCCCAGTCCTGTTGATTCAAAGAAAGACAAGATAGAGAAAACTCCATGACCCTGAACCTTTGGAGACTTAACTTTGTACTCTTTGGAAAGTGGGATGAGCAATGATTTATCATTAGTGAATTCATCACTAATGGTAGAATTTTAGATGCTGTTCCACCTGACTCAAATCAAGGCAGATCACCTTAGCATATTAAGCAACTAATATGTGCCAGGCACTGTGCTAAACACTGGGGACAGAGACACTGTGTGAGGAAAAACACTCTTTGATCTTAAGGAGCACATAGTTTAATGGAGAATATGACACTAATAGGTATAAACTAGAAATAGGAAAAATCATGGTATCCTCAGAAGGAAGGTATAAGGAAAAAGGAAGATTGTGAAAAACTTCTTAACAGAAAATTGGAAATTCTCTGAGACTTGGAGGAAGTTAAAAAATTCAGAGGAAGAAATAAGGAGGGAAAGCACTCCAGACATGGAGGAGGGATAAAGTCAGGATATATAGTGTAGTGTTGGAGAATTTGCAAGATCAGTACCACTCAATCACACAATACATAGAAAGAAGGAAGTTTTAAGAAGACTATAAAGGTAGGAAGAAACCAAATTAAGAGGAGCTTTAAAAACAAGGCAAAAGAATTTATAACTCATCTTGGGGAGAAGAGGGAGCCACTGAGTTTATAGAATCAAGTAGGGGAAAACTGATCAGATCTGTGCTTCAGGAAAATCAGTTTTGAATAGAGGATAGACTGGAGTGGTGAGAGATGAGGCAGGGAGAGCAATGTAAGAGGCTACTACAATAGTCCAGCTTTAAAGTAATAAGAGTATGGAGCAAGAGGGTAGCAATGGCAAAAGAAAGAAGTAAAAACATGTTGTGAGGATAGAAAGGACAGAATTTAACAAATAAGACATATGAGGAGGAGTGGGAGACAGTGGGCAGTCAAGGATGACACCTAATTTGCAAACACCAGATGATTGGAATGGTATCCTAGATAGTATTAGGGAAGTTTGTAAAAAGAAGAAAGTTGAGGAAGTGAAATAGGGAGTGAAGATAATTTCATTTTTGGACATTTGGGGTTGAAACTATCTATGGGACAACCAGTTTGAGAATTCTATTGGACAGTTGGTGCTGATAGACTGGAGGTCAGGAGAAAAGTTAAGGCTTCATCAAAGAACCTGAGCTTCATCTGCACAAAGATGATCATTAAATCCATAGGAATTGATGAGACAACAAGTGAAATAGTATAGAGGAAAAAGAGAAGAGAAGAAAGCCCAAGTCAGAGCCTGGAAGGACCCTCCACAGATAGTGGGAGTGATTTAAAGATCCAGCAAAGCAAACAGAGGAGTAGCAAGAGAAATAAAAGGAGATCCAGTTGAGTAAAGTCCTAAAAACAGAGAAAGGAGAGCATTGAGAACAAGACAGGGATCAATAGTATCATGGACACAGAGAGGAATTTTGGAGGAGTGACAACTCTGTCGACATGAAGCCAGACTCCTCTGCATATGCTTAAAGTAGTTATGAAATGACTTGGGGAACACATTCTAAATGAGGAAGTTTAGTTAGAGCTTCTAATGCCCAGTTGCTCAGATTACAGGTATTAAGATTCAGCACTACAAAACAGAGGATAGCTCCCCATTCCACTTCTTGAGAACTGGGGAAAGTGATTGAGAATTCATCAATGGAGACCCCAGCACAGACCATGAAAAACACAGATCTCATCTCTACTGCACAATTTGAAACCCATGGTTACAAATGCATCAAGATCTGGTTTTACAGATTAGGAACAGGAACCAGGTTAAGAGACTTTGGCATTGGGGGCCTTTTTACCCTCCTATTGGGAATGACAGAAAAGTCAGGCTGATATCCCCAGAAATGGACATAGTCATTTGTCCTCCTGGAGTGAATTACTCTGCTTAGAGATTCAATGGCATTGCTTTTGGTATGCATACACACACACACACACACACACACACACACACACACACACATACACACACACAGAGGGAGAGAGAGAGAGAGAGAGAGAGAGAGAGAGAGAGAGAGAGAGAGAATTCTCTTCCCTTAATTTGTTTCAGTTACAAAGGTTACTATGTCATTCCAATTAACACAGATTCTGACCAAAGCCAAGACTCAAGTGTCACAATACAAATACATATAAGAGAGATAGGAACCTAGGGAAGAATTGGGGACTCTAAAGTACCCCTAGCTCCAGCTGGGGGCTAATGTGGTCATTGACAAATGGAAACCTTATGCCTCCTTCTTTCCTGTTAACAGACAAGGCTACTAATTGTCCCTCAATAAAACTCATCCTGAGAGTTATTTGTCCAGATGCTGATGGGAATATAGCGGGCAAACTCATCCACATTCCTTTATCTGATCAGCAGCATGGCTAACTCTCTAAAGTTTGGGATACAGTATATGACACAAGAATAGAACCAAAAAATTAACTAGAATATATGACAACTGGTCTGCCCTGAACAACCAAGTTTATAAAGGCAAGCCCTTTTAGAACTTTCTAACCCATCACTTTTTTCTCCTACTCTTACAACTGCCCTTGGGAATAGGGAAATGGGTGGGTTCTTATTTCCGGGCTAAATCAAGGTCCAGAATGGCACCTAAAGTTCCAGAACTCAAAGTTATGGTGAGAAGCAACATCAGAGCCCAGAGTTCCAAGGCATATTATGATTTACACCACAGAATATTGGCTACTGACAACCCAGGCAGACAGGAAGAAAAATGTTGGCAAAGTCAGATCTATAGCCATGTCCCCCAGGTATTACTGGTACTGATGGCCAGAATTAACTGCTTAAAGCTTCTATTTTTCCAAGAATAGTTGGCTTTGGAAAAAAATTATTTTACTTAGACAAACAAATTTATTAGAGAAAGTTTGGCAATCTTATCCCTCAAGTATCTTCCCACATCCCATATACATTTACTCCTCTTCACTTGCTTGCCTCCCATCACTCACCCATCTTTTATTTAATGCTTTGTTTTACATCATAATCACATCTACAAATATTGATGCCTCCAAATTAAGTAGTTCTTGAAAGGAAGAAAAAAATTAAGAAAAAGTGCCTAATTCAGGAACTGCATTGACAACATTTGCAGTCTTCTGCCTGGTAATCCCCTGCCTCTCTGTCCCAGAGAAGTATATATAATTATCTGTTTTCTGGGATCATGACTGGCCACTCAGTTACCTAACGTTCCGTTTCCTTTTAGATAACTTTTTGTTTAAATTATTGTAGTCATTCTACATACTGTTTTTTTTTCATCTGGTCTTACACCATAGTGTATCATTTAATACAAATTTCTCCCTAAGGTTTTCTGAATTATTTATATTTTTTCCTTTATAATGATATGCTGTTGTATTCATATATCATAGTTTGGGAAGGGGTATTTAAATTTTTTAATTAACAAGTATGCTTTTTATCTTCTTGTCAGCCTACCACCAATTTTTTTAATAGTTTTCATTTACTAGATATATGCATGGGTAATTTGAGAACATTGACAGTTGCCAAATCTTTTGTTCTAATTTTTCCCCTCCTCCCCCCCCCCAGATGGCAGGTTGACCAATACATGTTCAATATGTTAAAGTATAAATTAAATATAGTATCTGTATACATGTCCAAACAGTTGTTTTGCCATAAAAAAAGAACCAGACTTTGAAATAGTGTACAATTACCCTGTGAAGGAAATCCAAAATGCAGGCAGACAAAATTAGAGGGTCTACCACAAATTATTTTTTAAAAAAAGGAAATAAAATCTGTTTGTAATACATATTTAGTTAGTTAGTTATTTAACTAGGCAAAATAAATTCTGAAAACAGTCAAGTCCAAAAATGTTTATGCTTTATTCCACTTTATACATCTATTGTGTCTCTATAAGGAAGTAGATACTTTATCATAGTCAATCATTTCATGATTAAGAGGTCTTCAATTTTTCAAAAGTATTCCATTTAACAGTGTTGATATAATGATATAAATTGTTTTCCTAGTTCTTCTTCACTTCACTCTACATCAAACCAGAAGTCTTCAAGGATTTTTCTAAAACCATTCCTTTCATCATTTTAAGAGTAAGATAATATTCCATTGTATGCAGATACCACAATGTATTTATTCATTCCTCCTGGGGATCCATATCTCCTTAACTTGTTATTTGCCACTAAATAATTTGTGTGATAATTTCTTTTTTCTTTGATCTCTTTAGGACACAAAGTTTAGTGATTTGGGGGGCAGAGTTCCAAGTCATATGCTTTAACTACTTCATAACTCCACAAATGATGTTGTAATAAGCTTATTTTCCTTCAGCTTCTCCAGCAATTGACATTTTTCCTTTTTTACCATCCTTGATAATGTGGTGGCTGTGAGGTGAAAAGTCAGTTTTCTTTGAAATGATTTTGAAACATATTTTCATATAGATATGGATAGTTTTTATTTCTTCAATTGAAAACTTAATAACATTGAAAACATATTAATTAAGGAATTCTTACAAATTTGAATCAATTTCTAATATGTCTAGAAAATGAGACTTTTATTAGACATTTGATATGACAGAAGCTTACCCCATTAACCTGTTTCCATTTCAGTCTTGGCAAGCTTGAGAGTGTTCAAAAACTTTCCAATTTTATTTGATCAAAATTGTTCATTTAAAAAAAAAATTTCCCTAATCTCTTGTTTGTTCATATCATATTACCCTATTCACTCATTTGGAAGATGATTAGCTCCTTTTTCCTCTAATTTGTTTATGGTATAATCTTTTATAAATTATGTTTCCATTTGGAGCTAATCTCAGAGACCAGTTTTTAAGCCATTACTCCAGTAAAAGACGCCCATTTTGTTTCCAGTACTATTCTCACTAATAAATAGCTTGTATTTATATTTTGGTATATATTCATCTTGGAATTAATCAATTTGTATAAAGACAATAATAACATTTCTTTTATAATTCTAAACTGTTACCTGGATGGTAGGGACAATTCACATCTACACCAATAGTGTATTTATGTACTTTTCCCCATATCCCTTCAAATTTTGACTATCCCCATTTTTTAATTTAAAGTTAAAACTCTCTCTCTCTCTTTCTTCCATTCCGCTCATTTTTAGAATTCAAGATAAACAAAAGCCATTACAAATATGGATAGATATATAGACAGAAAGATAGATGGATGGATGGATTATGCAAAACAAACTTCCATTAGATATGGCTAAAAAGGGGGAGAAAACAAAGAGAAAGAGAAGAAAATATTTTAAATCTGCCCTCTGAGATGACTGGTTATCTTATTGAAGGAAGATAGAGTTTTATACCCCAAATCCTTGGAAAAGTCTTTGGTCATTGTGTCAATCAGAATTAGTCTTTTTTTTTACTGTACTGTATAAATTGTCCTAACTTTGTTCACTTCACATTGTACCAAAACATAAAAGTCTTAGCAGGCTTTGCTGAAATCATCTCTTCATCATTTCTTATACCAGAATAGAATTCAGTCACACTGATACACCATAATTGGTTTAGTCACTCATCTATTAATAGGCATAATCTCATTTTACAAATCTTTGTCACTGTAAGAAATTGGTGATATATAAGTACAGCTTTGCATGGTTTTATGTACATTTTACTCATGGGTCTTTTTCTTCCTGAATTTTTTGGGAAATACAATTATCTTTGGGGCAAAAGGACATAATAGTATTTTGGATAGAGATCCAAATTTCTTTCCATAATGATTGGACTAGGTTACAAGCTCCACCAACACTCCATTAGTGTTCCTATTTTTCTACATTCCCTCTAGTCTTTGCTATTTTCCTTTTTTTCTTCATCTTGGGCAATTTCATGATTGTGAATTGCAACATCTGAATTATTTCAAGGTGCATTTTTCTTATTTAGAGAATTTTTCATATGGTTACTAAAAGCTTGGCTTTCTTCCTCTTGTAAGGGATAGAAAATCCCAGAAATTACTCATAGAAAAGCAGAATTATTTATTAGAATCTCAAGAAGTGGACCCCTTCCTGGTCTGTGAACCAAATTCACAGCAGGAAAGAGCCACTCCATTGAAAATGTTCACGACTTTTATACATTTGAGACAAAGAACCTCCAAAATCCCACCCTCCACGTGTTGTGATTGGTCATACAAATCTGCACTCCCCTATTTTGGTCAGTGGAAAGCAGCTGACAAGGTGATTTACAACCTTTGGCCACTTCATGCCATATTTGGGCAATGGAATGCAGCCTAGGCCTTCACATGACTGGGGCCTAGTGGCCCTGGTTTACCTTAGCTAGCAGTCTCTGATCAATATGTGCTTAACCTGTAAGTTCTTCACAATATCTTACTCCGTACACTCTGAAAACTGTCTTGTAACAATCAATTAGGAAATAATTCCAATTCCTGTATCCTTTTTTGAGTTCTCTCTACAGTTTAATAATAAGATTTTGATTACAGGAACCTATGGCAAAGAATCTTTTCCCAGATGCCTGCTATTCTTTTCATTTTAGCAGCCATGGTTTTATTTGTGCAAAAATGTTTTAATTTAAGGCAATCAGAATTATGCATTTTACCTCCTTACCTATCTCTTGTTTGATCATGAACTATTCCCCTATAGATGAATCTGACAAGTAATTCCTGCCATGCTCCATTAATTTCCTTAGGATAGCATTCTTTATATCTAAATCATGTGCCCATTTTTAATTTATTTAGTATAGAGTATAATGTGTTGATCTATGTTGTTTTACTTTCCAGTTTTCCCAACTTTTTCTCTAATAGCAAATTCTTGCTGCAGTAGCTGAGATTTGAAGATTTATCCAACACAAAGTGACTGTGCTCAGTTATGTTTATTGTATACCTAATTTATTCCACTGATGCATTTCTTACTTATTACCAATTGCTGTGACCATTATAACTCTGTAGTATATTTCAGATCTAATGCTATTAACCCTGCTTACTTGCCTTGTTTTTTCAATGCTTCCCATGATATTTTTGACCTTTTACTCCTCTAGATGAATTTAGGGGTTTTTTTTGCTTTATACTGTAATTCTCAGGTAGTATTATTGACATGGCACTCATTAAGTAAGTTAATTTGGGCAGTTTTTTTTAGGTAGTTTTTATAATATGGTAGCTTAGAATGTAAATGAGTAATTAATATTTCTCCAATTTATGTACATCTTTATTTGTGTGAAAAGTGTTTTGTAATTCTAGTCATATAGTTCTTATATGTGTTTGTGTTGGCTGGTAGACTCTCAATTATTTAAAACTAGTTATTTTAATTCATGTTTCTGTGCTGTTGGATTTTAAAGATAACGTACAAAAATGTTGAGGATTTGTATGGGTTTGTGTTTAGACTTCAAATTTATTGAAGTTCTTACTGATTCAGATTAGTTTTTTAGTTGACTTTCTAGGATTCTCTAAGTTATCATATCATCTGCAAAAAGTGATAGTTGTATTTTCTCCTTTTCTACGATTGTGGCTTCGATTTCTTTTTCTTGTCTTATCAGTATATCTAGCATTTCTAATAGATTAATGAACTGTAATAGTTAAAATGGAAAATGTACCATAACCCTGACCTGATGGAAAGGCTTTCAGAATGTTTGTTCTCCAATAATGTCCTATTGTTTATGGCCCCATTTGGGGTTTTCTTGGCAAATATACTGCAGTGATTACCATTTCCTACTCCAGATCATATTATTAAAAAGAAAAGTGTGGAAGATGGCGGAGAGGAAACACACGACTCAGTGAACGTCCTCACTCCCTCACAACCAATTAGATAAATTAAGTCTCAAAATTAGCTCAGGACTGATAGATACCACAAGGACTGGAAGCACGACTTACCAGCTGAAGAGAATCTGGAGTTTCAACAGGAAAGGTCAGTTCTCAGGGGAGGAATAAGAAAGACCAGCACAGACGGTGGGGTAGGGGCACACTGCGCCCATTGCGCTGGGAAGGGCTCTGGGATCAGAGAAGCCACTGAGGTAAAGGAATCTGGCACAGGCTGTTAGCTCTTCTCTGCTAATTATTTAGCAGTTCAGAAGAGAAAGCCAAAATATTTTAAAACTCAGATTAAATTTTCCCCGGACCCTGGGGGTGACTTGGCACCAGGGGGTGTGGCCTCAGCTACCTCCTGAGAATAGTTAAGAGACTGACAAGTGGGTGGATACGGCCCAAGGCAACACACACTGCCTAGCTTAGCTGGAGGGAGTGGAACTCAGCTCCAGGAAGTCCCAGAGAAGCGGAACCTTTGAACTAGGGACCGCGGTTTCTGGCAGACACTTCCAGTTTGAGCGCAGGGGCTTCTTACGTCACCTGCTGCAGACACCCACTCCCCACCCGGACACATAGGCTGCGCTTCCTGCAGTCTTCACTATTCTACGCCCTCGAAGCACAGCAGTGCTAATCACCTCTGAGGCGCTTCCAGGGAGGGGGTGGGGAACTCTCTCCCAGAGCTCTCTCTTAGCTCAGGCTCAGGAGCCGCTGCATCCATCCCGTCTGGGAGGAAGCTGGTAAAGAAGTAAATAATTTCCTACCCCAGAGACAGACCCCAAAAGATTTTTTTTAAGTATGAACAAAAAAGCTAGAAAAACCATAGATTCCTTCTATACAGAGAAAGAGCGGGTGTCCAACCCCGAGGAAGTTGACAGCAGAGAATCAGATAACAACCTAAAGAGGAACGATTCCTGCCCCCCATCACATAACTCTCTCCTAGAAGAAGCTCTTAAGAAATTGAGGGAGATCGAAGAAAAATGGGGAAAAGAAAGGGAAGTTATGATAGAGAATAATAATGTCCTGAAATTGGAGTTGGAAAAAATAAAGAATTCACAGGAGATGCAGGGAAACAAAATTAGTGAATTAGAAAAGGTTAAAAAAACACAGGAAAGTAGGATTTCTGAATTGGAAAAGATAAAAAAGTCTCAAGAAAATAGAATTTCTGAATTGGAAAAAGAAAATAATTCTCAAAAAAAAAAATTAGGGAAATGGAAAAAAACTCAATAGAGCAAAATAATTCATTTAAAAACGAAATTGGGCATTTACAAAAAGAACTAAAAACTGTGAAAGAAGAAAATAACTCCTTAAAAGTCAGGATGGAACAAATAGAAATGAATGATTCACAGAGAACCCAAGAATCAGTCAAACAAAACAAAAAAAATGAGAAGCTGGAGAACAACGTCAAATACTTACTGGGAAAATCTATAGACCTGGAAAATAGATCTAGGAGAGATAATCTGCGGATTATTGGACTTCCAGAAAACTATGACCAAAAAAAGAGCCTAGATTCTATTTTACAGGAAATTATCAAAGAGAACTGTCCAGAGATAATAGAAACAGAAGGGAAAGTAGATGTGGAAAGAATTCATCGAACTCCTTCTGAAATAGACCCTAAAAAAAGAACACCACGGAATATTGTGGCTAAGCTGCAGAATTACCACACAAAGGAGAAAATCCTGCAAGCAGCTAGAAAAAAACAATTTAAATACCAAGGTGCCACAATAAGGGTCACCCAAGATCTGGCTGCCTCCACATTAAAAGATAGAAGGGCCTGGAACCTGATATTCCGAAAGGCAAAAGATCAAGGACTGCAACCAAGAATGAACTACCCAGCTAAGTTTAGCATCTTTTTCCATGGAAGAAGATGGTCATTCAATGAAACAGAGGAATTCTATATGTTTCTAAGAAAAAAACCAGACTTAAACAAAAAATTTGATCTACATCCACAAGACTGAAGAGAAACAGAAAAAGGTACACAGAACCCTTGAGAACTGTAACTTTGTTGTGGGTATATAAAAAATACTCAAGGATAATTTGATTTTACTGATATAAAAGAAAAAAAGGGGGGTGTGGTAAAGGGAAGGAGGTCGGTTCAGAAAAAGGGGAAGGAGTGATAAAAAGAGGGAAACTACATCCCAGGAAGAGACATAGAAAATACACCATATCTGAGGGAACTTAGTGAGGGGGAGAATCATTGTGTGAATCTTACTCTCATCAGAAGAGGCTCAAAGAGTAAATAATTAACATATTTGTTTTTCAGAGAATTTTCTCTCACCTCATTAAAAGGGGGGAGAGGAAAAGGGGAAAGGAAAAGGAGAATAAGTGAAGGGATTTGGAGGGAGGGGGGAGGGATCCTAAAAAAAAAAAAAAAAAAAAAAAAAAGAGGAGGAGGGTTGTGCGTCACAAGGGGGGTCTGTAAATTAAATATCGGGGAGGGGGATCAGGGGGGTCAAGGGAAAAAAGTATAATCTGGGGATAATACGATGGCAGGAAATACAGAATTAGTAATTTTAACTGTAAATGTAAATGGGATGAACGATCCCATCAAACGGAGACGGATAGCAGATTGGATCAAAAAGCAGAACCCTACAATATGTTGTCTACAGGAAACACACTTAAAGCAGGGAGATACATACAGAGTAAAGGTAAAAGGTTGGAACGGAGCTTATTATGCTTCAGGTAAAGCCAAAAAAGCAGGGGTAGCTATCCTTATCTCAGATCAAGCAAAAGCAGAAGTAGATCTCGTTAAAAAAGATAAGGAAGGAAACTATATCCTGCTGAAAGGTAGCATAAATAATGAAGCCATATCAATACTAAACATATATATATACCAAGTAGTATAGCATCTAACTTTCTAAAGGAAAAGTTAAGAGAGTTGCAAGAAGAAATAGACAGTAAAACTATAATAGTGGGAGATCTCAACCTTGCACTCTCAGATTTAGACAAATCAAACCACAAAACAAACAAGAAAGAAATTAAAAAAGTAAATAGAACATTAGAAAAACTAGGTATGATAGACCTTTGGAGAAAACTGAATGGCAATAGGAAGGAATATACTTTCTTCTCAGCAGTTCATGGATCCTATACAAAAATTGACCATATATTAGGACATAAAGATCTCAAAATTAAATGTAGGAAGGCAGAAATAATAAATGCCCTCTTCTCAGATCACAATGCAATAAAAGCTACATTCAGTAAAAAGTTAGGGGTAAATAGACCAAAAAGTAATTGGAAACTGAATAATCTCATCTTAAAGAATGACTGGGTGAAAGAGCAAATTATAGAAACAATTAACAATTTCACCCAAGATAATGATAATGATGAGACATCATATCAAAATCTTTGGGATGCAGCTAAAGCAGTAATAAGGGGAAATTTTATATCTTTAGAGGTCTTATTTGAAGAAAATTGAGAAAGAGAAGATTAACGAATTGGGCTTACAACTTAAAAGGCTAGAAAAAGACCAAATTATAAACCCCCAACCAAAAATTAAACTCGAAATACAAAAATTAAAAGGAGAAATCAATAAAATTGAAAGTAAAAAAACTATTGAATTAATAAATAAAACCAAAAGTTGGTTTTATGAAAAAGCCAATAAAATAGATAAACCTTTGGTAAATTTGATCAAAAAAAAGAAAGAGGAAAATCAAATTGATAGTCTTACAAATGAAAAGGGGGATCTTTCCACCAATGAAGAGGAAATTAGAGAAATAATAAGGAGTTACTTTGCCCAACTTTATGCCAATAAATTTGATAACTTAAGTGAAATGGATGACTTTCTCCAAAAATATAGGCTCCCTAGATTAACAGAGGAGGAGATAAATTGCTTAAATAGTCCCATTTCAGAAAAAGAAATAGAACAAGCTATTAATCAACTCCCCAGGAAAAAATCCCCAGGGCCAGATGGATTCACATGTGAATTCTACCAAACATTTAAAGAACAATTAGCCCCAATGTTATATAAATTATTTGAAAAAATAGGGGATGAAGGAGTCCTACCAAACTCCTTTTATGACACAGACATGGTACTGATACCTAAACCTGGTAGATCGAAAACTGAGAAAGAAAATTATAGACCAATCTCCTTAATGAATATTGATGCTAAAATCTTAAATAAGATATTAGCAAAAAGACTTCAGAAAATCATCTCCAAGATAATACACTATGATCAAGTAGGATTTATTCCAGGAATGCAGGGCTGGTTTAATATTAGGAAAACTATTAATATAATTGACCATATTAATAATCAAATTAATAAGAACCATATGATCATCTCAATAGATGCAGAAAAAGCATTTGACAAAATCCAACATCCATTCCTACTAAAAACTCTTGAGAGTATAGGAATAAATGGATTATTCCTTAGAATAATCAGGAGTATATATTTAAGACCGTCAGTAAGCATAATATGCAATAGAAATAAACTACAACCTTTCCCTGTAAGATCAGGAGTGAAACAAGGTTGCCCACTATCACCATTACTATTCAATATAGTACTAGAAACGCTAGCCTCGGCAATAAGAGCCGAGAAAGAGATTCAAGGAATTAGAGTAGGAAATGAGGAAATCAAACTATCACTTTTTGCAGATGACATGATGGTATACTTAGAGAACCCCAAAGACTCTGCTAAAAAGCTACTAGAAATAATTCAAAATTTCAGCAAAGTGGCAGGATACAAAATAAATCCACATAAATCCTCGGCATTTTTATATATCACTAACAAAATGCAACAGCAAGAGATACAAAGAGAAATTCCATTCCAAACAAATGTTGAGAGTATAAAATATTTGGGAATCCATCTACCAAAGAAAAGTCAGGAATTATATGAGAAAAATTACAAAACACTTGCCACAAAAATAAAATCAGATTTAAATAATTGGAAAGACATTCAGTGCTCTTGGATAGGCCGAGCGAATATAATAAAGATGACAATACTCCCCAAACTAATCTATTTATTTAGTGCTATACCAATCAGACTCCCAAGAAACTATTTTAATGACCTAGAAAAAATAACAACAAAATTCATATGGAAGAATAAAAGGTCAAGAATTGCAAGGGAACTAATGAAAAAAAACTCAGAGGAAGGTGGTCTAAGTGTACCTGATCTAAAGCTATATTATATAGCAGCAGTCACCAAAACCATTTGGTATTGGCTACAAAATAGACCGGTTGATCAGTGGAACAGATTAGATACAAAGGACAAAAAAGGATACATATATAGCAACCTAATCTTTGACAAACCCAAAGATTCCAACATTAGGGATAAAAATTCATTATTCGGAAAAAACTGTTGGGAAAACTGGAAATTAGTATGGCAGAAATTAGATATGGATCCACACTTAACACCATATACCAAGATAAGATCAAAATGGGTCCATGATTTAGGCATAAAGAGGGAGATAATAAATAGATTGGAGGAACAGAGGATAATCTACCTCTCAGACTTGTGGAGGAGGAAGGAATTTATGACCAGAGGAGAACTAGAGATCATTATTGATCACAAAATAGAAGATTTTGATTACATCAAACTAAAAAGTTTCTGTACAAATAATACTAATGCAAACAAGATTAGAAGGGAAATAACAAATTGGGAAAATATTTTTAAAAACAAAGGTTCTGACAAAGGTCTCATTTCCAAAATATATAGAGAACTGACCCAAATTTATAAGAAACCGAACCATTCTCCAATTGATAAATGGTCAAAGGATATGAACAGACAATTCTCAGAGGAAGAAATTGAAACTATATCCACTCACATGAAAGAGTGTTCCAAATCACTACTGATCAGAGAAATGCAAATTAAGACCACTCTGAGATACCACTACACACCTGTCAGATTGGCTAAGATGACAGGAACAAATAATGACAAATGTTGGAGGGGATGTGGGGAAACTGGGACACTAATACATTGCTGGTGGAGTTGTGAAAGAATCCAGCCATTCTGGAGAGCAATCTGGAATTATGCCCAAAAAGTTATCAAACTGCTCATACCCTTTGACCCAGCAGCGCTACTACTGGGATTATATCCCAAAGAAATACTAAAGAGCGGAAAGAGACATATATGTGCCAAAATGTTTGTGGCAGCTCTTTTTGTTGTAGCTAGAAACTGGAGGATGAATGGATGTCCATCAGTTGGAGAATGGTTGGGTAAATTGTGGTATATGAAGGTTATGGAATATTATTGCTCGGTAAGAAATGACCAGCAGGAGGAATATAGAGAGGCCTGGAGAGACTTAAATCAACTGATGCTGAGTGAAATGAGCAGAACCAGAAGATCACTGTACACTTCAACAACAATGCTGTATGAGGATGTATTCTGATGGAAGTGGAAATCTTCAACATAAAGAAGATCCAACTCACTTCCAGTTGATCAATGATGGACAGAGGTAGCTGCACCCAGAGAAGAAACACTGGGAGGGGAATGAAAATTGTTAGCACTAATATCTGTCTGCCCAGGTTGCATGTACCTTCGGATTCTAATGTTTATTGTGCAACAAGAAAGTGATATTCGCACACATGTATTGTACCTAGACTATATTGTAACACATGTAAAATGTATGGTATTGCCTGTCGTCGGGGGGAGGGAATAGAGGGAGGGGGGGTAAATTGGAAAAATGAATACAAGGGATAATATTATAAAATATATATATATATATATATATATAATAAAAAAAAAAAAAAAAAAAAAAAAAAAGAAAAGTGTGAAAAACAAGGGCAGGTGACTTGTCCAGGTAACTAAGTGTCCAAGGTTAATTTCAATATTTCTGATGAAGAGGGCCAGTAATAAATAAGTTCATGTACAGGAAGAGTCCAGTCTAAGTATTACTGGAGACCTGCTTTCTATAAGGACATACAATTCAAAGCATTGGCTCACCACCTTCCTTGATAGTGATGAAAGATGTGCTTGAGATAAATTTAAGATATCTTGGTGGATAATGCATGTAATTGGAACAAACTATGCAATTTATGACTTTATTAGATAAATAATTTGTAATTCTAATTGTTCCAATTTATGAGTCTGTTAGATAAGCAGATTATTAATGGTAGTTACTGTTTAATGTTAATGTCAAACTAGAATGTTGGAAGTGATGTATCCCTGTAATTTTGGAATGTATACTAAGTAGCCTGAAAAAGTCTGGCATTCATGTGTACAAAGCATCCCTTGTTGATGATAGTATATCTTTGTGAATTGTAGATGGCTACATATGTATCACAGGCTTTCACTGCCAGGAGAATACATTCTGTACAACCCAATCCAAGAGAAATAACCATCCGCAGGGAACATCCCAGGTGGAGATGGGTTTTCTCTCAGACATAACATTATCAACATTTGAGGGAAAATGAAGATGTGTAGCAAATGTCCAAAAAGAAGAGATTTACAAGGAAAAAATACATAGGGGTGTGAAGGTGGGAATCCAGGATGCTGATGAGAGTGAGCATGCTGTTTCCCAACAGCATTACCAGGTACATCACCAGGCAAAACACATAAAGAGCTAGTGGGAGGCCTGAGTAATGAGAAAGCCCGATTAAAAAACATTCAGTCACAGATGTGTAATTGCCCTTATTCATATAAATTTAAATGTGTCAATTTCAGAATTTGGGAAAGAACATCATAAAGCAACTGGAATGAATAATAACACATTTGAAATTAGTCTCATACGGTAAATTATTTTTAAAATCTTGATATTTTTTCATTTATTCAGTGCTATAAGCATTTAAATATATGCAGAACAGCAAAAAAATAGGAAAATACAAAAAAAGGTATATGTGATGTGAAGCAGATGTGAGCACCAATATTCGGTTTTTTTTGTTTGTTTTTTATTTTATTTAGAATTTTTTCCACAGTATATATGCATGAGTAATTTTTTATAATATTATCCCTTGTATTCATTTTCCAAATTATCCCCTCCCTCCCTCTACTCCCTCCCCCCGATGACAGGCAATCCCATACATTTTACATGTGTTACAATATAACCCAGATACAATATATGTGTGTAAATACCATTTTCTTGTTGCACATTAAGTATTAGATTCCGAAGGTATAAGTAACCTGGGTAGATAGACAGTAGTGCTAACAATTTACATTCACTTCCCAGTGTTCCTTCTCTGTGTGTAGTTATTTCTGTCCATCATTGATCAACTGGAAGTGAGTTGGATCTTCTTTATGTTGAAGATATCCACTTCCATCAGAATACATCTTCATACAGCATTAAAGTGTACAGCGATCTTCTGGTTCTATTCACTTCACTCAGCATCAGTTGATGTAAGTCTCTCCAAGCCTCTCTGTATTCTTCCTGCTGGTCATTTCTTACAGAACAATAATATTCCATAACCTTCATATACCATAATTTACCCAACCATTCTCCAATTGATGGTCATCCATTCATCTTCCAGTTTCTAGCTACTACAAAAAGAGCTGCCACAAACATTTTGGCACATACAGGTCCCTTTCTGCTCTTTAGTATTTCCTTGGGATATAAGGCCAGTAGTGGCAATGCTGGATCAAAGGCTATGCACAGTTAGATAACTTTTTGGGCATAGTTCCAAATGAGCACCAATATTTGTAACAAAGTTTTCATGGAGAGTTGTAAAAACATAAAAACAAAAAGTTTGGCATTATTAAAATATATGTTTAGAGAGTTTAGAGATCAATAAGATCAATATGAATTTTAGATAAACTCCATCTGACTTACACATATCAAATTCATAACCACATCTCCCCATTCATTGGAGCTCTACTCCAACATTCTTCCACGGCTCCCTCCTTCTTCCCATTCCCTTTGTCCACATGATATATCATATCCTAGTCTCCAGATGCTCTTTAATTTTTGAATGCTGCACTCTTCTGAGCTATCTTGGGATTTACTGCCTAGAATTCTTTCTTTCTAAAGGCCATACCTTAAACCCATATCACTCTGACGCTCATTGACTGGCCAGGTGAAATCAGAATGAATATAAATGGAAATCATTTCTCTTTTGACCAGAAATACTAAGGGTCTTCCCCTCCCAGGTTTATTTTATTTATTCATTTTTATTTTTGACTAGGTGAAAGAGGCCATTCTTTGCCTCAATTGCACTTAATCACTAAATGCGTGTGGCCTCAGTCAAACTGACATCTGTTGAGGACTTTAGCTTGTATGGAGCCTCAATACTAAGCCTAAACATCTACTCTCTTTTCATATGAGATTAACATGTTTAAATAAGATGACAAATTAAAAGTAGATTCATATAATTCCTTTTTTAAAAAATAGATTTTTTTAAATTTAAATAAAAAAAGACATTGGCTTAAAAATGCCAACTTCCATGCTGCATCCAGAGCCCTTTCCAGTTCTCCTGATCCACTGTGTCCAGATGGCTCTGGAGAAGAAAGTGAGGTTGATGACCTTGCACAGCCTTCCCTCACTTAAACCTAATTTACTTGAATTCATGACATTACCTCCCTTATATCATGGTTCTCTTCAAAGATGAGAGACAAACGACAACAATATTCAAGTTATCATATAGGTTTCTTTTTTTCTTTTTCTCCCCCATCCGTAGATGGGTACCATTAGATATAGCAGATGGACAGAGAGATAGAAATAAAGGTATTGTATAAATTCTTCTACTTACGAGTTCTTTATCAAGAAATCTCTAGAACACTTTTTTAATATGACATGAATTGGAAATCATCCAACCTAGAATTAGGGAGTTGGAAAGCCATCTTTCCAGAGAGAAACTCGGAGGTCTCTGTTTGGTCTGGCAGAGAGACCCTCCACTATAATAATGCCAAATGAGTAGAAAGTTTCTCTCATCCACTGCCCTTGGGTCTAGCTGATAAGGTAGGCCCTCTCCCGTGGTTTAATTTGATTTAATTATTTGATAACAATTGCCAGGACTGCTGGCCATGAACTCTCTGCTGACATATCATGCATCTACACCTCATAACCCTTGTTGACTTAATAAATGTCTTTGGACAGAAATAAGGGAAAAGAAATAGAAAGTTTAAAGAGGAAGGAGGTAAAAAGGCTTCTCTCCATTTCCATTGGCCTCTGGCATCTTTATAAGTTCCTTGGTAGTTTGGTGGTTTCATCAACATTCCCCCCTCCTTCTCCTCAAGAGACCTCTCCATATTTCTTCAGCAAAATGAAGTTCCCAGTTTTACTCCTCATGACTACTCTAGCTGGAGTTCTGATGGGAGCTGGTGAGTATGGTCCTTTCCCCTGTCCCTCCTTCAACAGAGCTCTAGGACTCAAAAGAATACCTGAGGTCAATTACCCCAGATTCCCAATCAGAGAAGAAGACAGTCACCCTTCTTGGGGTCATGTTATTCTTCTCTAAGATCAATCACTGATCCATAGAAGTTCCATATTGTTGGGTTGTTTTTCACCTGTCTGACCTTTTGTGACAACAACTGAGGTTTTCATGCCATAGATACTGTAATGGTTTGCCATTTACTTTTCTACCTTATCTTATAGTTGAGGAAACAAAGGCTAATAGGGCTAAATGACTTACCAAAAGTCACACAGCTAAAAGGTAAGTGGGAAGAGATACAGAATAAGCACTGCCACAAGAGCCAAGAATTGAGAAGGGATTCACCCATGTCCTATTTTCCAGAAAGGGAAGGATAAAACCATGACAGCTCTAGATCTGGCTGAGCTCTCTTGGCTCTAGTTGGCTGATAGGGAATCCAGGAAGACCAGGGCAAGTAAGCTCAAACAAGTCACTTAACCTCTTAATGTTCTCTGCAATTCTCTGAAACTATACCTTACTAATTCCTCCAAAAATGTACTGACCTACAATGACAAAGACAAAGAAGATAGAGACTGATAGAGAAAGAGAAGGGAAAGAGATAAAGAAAAATAAAGAAGGGAGAGAAAGAGAATGAGAGAGAAAGAAAAGAGAAAGGAAGAGAAAGCAAGAAAGAGAAAAAGAGAAAGAGCAAAAAAGACAAAGAGGAGGCAGAAAGAGAAAGAGAAAAAAGAGAGAGAAAAGGCAGAGGAAAGAGAAAAGAGAAAGAGAAGTAATGGTTCCTCTACAAGGACTTCTCTGCATCAAAATTCACAGATCCAGAGACAGGGTTCTCTCTCCCCTAGAATAAACATGAATAAATGCACAATAAGCAAGAAGCAAAATATTTCTACTACCATACCTACATGTGGTCTCCTTTACTTTCTTACCATCTGATGCCTTCGAACACAGTCTGATTAACCATCTGGCATTACATGTTGTAGTACTCAGATTCTGATGCATTCTCAATGCTGCCAGGAGAAATTGAGATTCTGCTGTGAACGGCAATGAGAAAACCATTTGTACATATTCTAATACTGCCCATGAAAGAGATTGCCTGAAAGGAAATTTACTGGTCGTGGAAATTGCCTCTTCCAATAATGGTTGTTAGTGCTTTCTCTGAGAGTTACTCTTCAAGAGTTGCCCCAAAGTTCAATGGCACTAGTGATAGGTACTTCCTGGAATCAGGAAGAACTTAGGTCAAATCTCATCTCAGATACTTATCAACTGTGTGACCATTTCCCCATCTATAAAATTAGTTTGGAGAAGAAAATGGCAACACCAGTCCAGAATTTTTGCCAAGAAAACTCCAAAGAGGATCACAAAGTCAGATAGAATTGAAAGGACTAAACAAGAACATATCATTCAAAAATTAAGTGGCTTGACCAGGATCACACAGCTAGGACATGTTGTTACAGGAAGGTTTTGAACCCACATTTTCCTACCTCTATTCAACAATTTAAGCAGCTTCTCAAACCTTACATATATATATATGTAAGAAAAAGAGAAGCCCGTTTTGATATATAGATATATATAAAAGCGGCTTTTCTTTTTTTGAGGAGATAGGAGCCTGAAATTAAATAATTCAGCTTTCAATAGGGCCATTTTAAGAGAGGTATATCATGTTTTTTTTAAATACACATTGCTTTATTAATCATGTTGGAAGAGAAAAATCAGAGCAAAAGGGAAAAACCATGGGAGAGAAAAACAACAGAAAAAAAGAAGTGAACATAATATGTGTTGGTGTATATTCACTCTATACTATTTTTCAGAATGCAGATGTCATCCTGTCTAAAGTCTATTGGGATTGATTGGGGCTAATAAAGTCTAGCGTGGTTTAGCTGCAAGGATTCTTAACTTTTTGTGCTTTGTTAGTTTGAGGAACTTAGAAAGCCATTTTCTGAATGTGATTTTATATATATATATATATATATATATGTATATGTATATTTATATATATATATATATTTACATATATATATACATGTGTGTAATATACATATATATAATAAAATATGCAAGACTGCATTAAATACAATATGTGTATAATTTGTCCAAACAGTTATTTTGCTGTGCAAAAAGAATTGGACTTTGACATAGCGTACATTTAGCCTATGAAGGAAATCAAAAATGCAGGAATACAAAAATAGAGGGATTGGGAATTCTATGTAGTGGTTCATAGTTATATCCCAGAGTTCTTTCGCTGGGTGTAGCTGGTTCAGTTCATTACTGCTCTATTGGAACTGATTTGATTCATCTCATTGTTGAAGAGGCCAAGTCCATCAGAACTGATCATCACATAGTATTGTTGTTGAAGTATACAATGATCTCTTGGTCCTCAGGCAGTTTATTATTGCAGAAAATACATAGTCTGAGACAACATTGCCTCCCTCTCCTCTTTCATGGATTCTGGGTCATTAAATTCAAATTTTACATGGGAAGTGATTGGGGGGGGGGTTTCAAGGGGAACATTTGGTAGTTGTCAATAATTCCTTGAAAGTTCTCCCAATCTCAATCTGCCATCTGGGGGAGGTGGGGGGAGGAGAGGAAAAGTTGGAACAAAAGGTTTTGCAATTGAGAATGCTGAAAAATTGCCCTGCACATATCTTGTAAATAAAAAGCTATTTTAAAAAAAAGAAAAGAAAGTTCTCCCAATCCTAAAATTATCATCACCCCAGGTCAGTGTGAATTGACTGCATTAATGAATGGATTTTAGAGGCCTTCTGAAGCAGGGAGAGAACCTCACTATTCCTTCCCAGGCCTTCCCACATAAAGCCAGACCTCCATCACTTAACTGCACTTTGCTGATATTGCAGGGTTTGATTGCTTTTGCAAATTGAAGATTTGTGGGATCAAGCAAGACTGCTAGCACCATTTTTTCTAACACTATGTGGCCATCTCATATCTCTGTGTCACATTTTGCAATTCTTACACTATTTCAAATTTTTTCATTATTATCATATCTGTTATGGTAATCTATGATCAGTGATCTTTGATGTAACTATTATATTTGCTTTTGGTGAACTACAAACTGTACCATATTAGATAGCAAATAATCAATAAATGTTGTGTGTGTGTTCTGATTGCCTCCACCATCCAGCTGTTTCCTCATTCTCTCTCGCTCTCTCTCTCTCTCTCTCTCTCTCTCTCTCTCTCTCTCTCTCTCTCTCTCTCTCTCTCTCTCTCTCTCTCTCTCCTTGTCCTCCTTATCCTAGGTCACACAGCAATCCTGAAATTAGCTCAGTTAGTAACCCTACAATGGCCTCTATATGTTAAAGTAAAAAGAAGTGTCCGTCTAAATGGCAAATTTCTTTATTGTCTTATTTTTTAAATGGCTACAGTCAGTCCAACTTGCAGCAACCACTATCCCGATCAGTCAGCAGCCATCAACATGGAAGCAAGACCCTCTACAACCAAAAAGATCACATTGGTGAAAGTTCAAATAATGATTAGCAATGTTTAGCAATCAAGTATTTTAATGAGGCTGATAGGAGCTTCCATAGTGCACAGAGTGCCAGGCTCAAAGTCAGGAAGATTTACTTTCCAGAGTTCAGATTTGACAGCAAACATTTACTGCCAGTACAACCCTGGGCAAGTCTTGTTTGCTTCAGTTTCCTCATTATACAATAAGGTAGAGAAGAAATGGCAAACCACTGTAGTATCTTTGTCACAAAAGCACCAAATAGTATCAGAAAGAGTCCAATATGAAGAAAGCATGACAGAATGACAAAAATTTTAATTAAGATTTAAAAATGTTTAGACATTTCTTCAGGATACAAATATTTATTTTATAAAATTTGAGCAATAGAGCTTCTTAGTAAAAAGATAAGTGCAGTCATTAATAGGCAAAAATTCTGCCCAGGATTTTGCTAATGCAAATGCATCTTGATTCTTTCTATATGTATATAAGTAAACATAACCTGAAAAGATTTTAGTTTCACTCTCATTTTAGAAAAGGCTACCAAACGGGAAAAACTACTTCAAGAACATCTTTTATTATTATTATTGTTTTATTTTTCTGGTTATACATATATATCAATGAATAGACATTTCTTTATAAATCATGTTGGGAGAGAAAAAGCAGCAAAAAAGGGAAAAACCATGAGAGGGGAAAAAAAAAGGAAAAAAAAAATGAGCAAAGCATGGGTTGATTTACATTCAATCTCCATAGTTCTCTTCCTGGATACAGAACCAAATTTTATTGGGATTGCCTTGGGCAAATTTATTAGACTTAATACTACGACACATTTAATAGGCAAAAGTATAGTATTATATAACCTTTATATGCACTTGGAAGCAAAAAAATTGGTGGAATTCATTTTACTGCAAAACTCACATTATTGTTATGGTCTAGAAGTACACCTGCAATATGCCTGAGGTATACCTGCACTGCCCTTTCCTGCAAAGGAGATAATTCTCTCTAGACTGACAAACTGCTCCTCTGTCCAAGAAGTTCCCTATCTTACTGAACAAGACCCCAAAATCCATGCACTACGGAGTGATCTTTTGTTACTCTTTACAGCCTGGCTACTATTCAGATACCTTTCACTCCCTAAAGGATGAGAATTTGAGGACCTGAAAATTTAAAAATTAATTCTGCAGCTGGACAGGATTCTAATACAACAGCCCCAGAAAGGGTCCCACAGGACACGGCTGCACAGAACAATGCCCCACAGACCACTCCAGCAACAAAGACAACATCAGCTGCCCAAAGGACAGCAGAGTCTAAAAGTGAGTATCCACCTTGCTGCTCTGTCCAAGAAGTTCCCTATCTTGCTGAACAAGACCCCCAAAATCCATGCACTAGGGAGTGATTTTTTGTTACTCTTTACAGTCTGGCTACTATTCAGATACCTTTCACTCCCTAAAGGAGGAGAATTTGAATACCTGAAAATTTAAAAATTAATTCTGCAGCTGGACAGGATTCTAATACACCAGTCTCAGAGAGGGTCCCACAGGACACGGCTGCACAGAACAATGCCCCACAGACCACTCCAGCAACAAAGACAACTTCCGCTGCCCAAAGGACAACAGAGTCTAAAAGTGAGTATCTATCTTGCTGCTCTGTCCAAGAAGTTCCCTATCTTGCTGAACAAGACCCCCAAAATCCATGCACTAGGGAGTGATTTTTTGTTACTCTTTACAGTCTGGCTACTATTCAGATACCTTTCACTCCCTAAAGGAGGAGAATTTGAGTACCTGAAAATTTAAAAATTAATTCTGCAGCTGGACAGGATTCTAATACACCAGTCTCAGAGATAATCCCACAGGACACTACTGCCGAGAACAATGACCTACAGACCACTCCAGCAACAAAGACAACATCAGCTGCCCAAAGGACAACAGAGTCTAAAAGTGAGTATCCACCTTGCTGCTCTGTCCAAGAAGTTCCCTATCTTACTGAACAAGAACCCCAAAATCCTTGCACTGGGGAGTGATTTTTTATTACTCTTTACAGCCTGGCTATTATTCAGATACCTTTCACTCCCTAAAGGAGGAGAATTTGAGTACCTGAAAATTTAAAAATTAATTCTGCAGCTGGACAGGATTCTAATACACCAGTCTCAGAGAGGGTCCCACAGGACACGGCTACACAGAACAATGCCCCACAGACCACTCCAGCAACAAAGACAACTTCAGCTGCCCAAAGGACAACAGAATCTAGAAGGTAGTATCTACCTCTGTCCCAAGCAGCACCCCTTTTCATTTGCGTCTGGGCACGTACATGCTAGGAGTCACCAATGGTTTTTGGGTGGAGGGAGGGAAGCTGTACTTTTGGTTTGATCTGGCATTTCCTTGTCTGATGTTTTGGGAGTTTGTTGGGAAAGAGGTAGCAGGTTCATTCCACTTAGAGTCAGAAAACCTGCTTTCTAATTCCATACTTTCTGCTTGAGTGATGTTGGAGAAATCAGTTAATTTCTCTAAGTCTTAGTTTTCTCATCTTAGCAACATAAATAAATAAATGTGGGAAGGGAGTCTATAATGATCCTTTTCAAAAAGGTTTTGGCACAACTCAAAGAGATTGTACTTCAGTGGATCCTCCTGAAGATGAGGCATTGGGGAGGAAGGTTTAGGAATTTTTCTCATCCATGTATGGCCTATTCTTCTAACCCAGCACCAACTATTTCTGATGCAGAAATCTGGGAAGTCATTGGTATGATAGCTAAAGGGACATATATACCTTATAGGTACGTATAGTCAACAAAGGCCCCAAAATCAATCCCTATGTGATCCCTTTCCCAAGCCTGTGACTTCATGTCCAACCCGTAAAATGAATAGGTCACTCTCCAAACCTAAGAAAAAGGTATGAAACTATGTGAGAAGCTGAAGGTAGCTGAGCCTTTTTTAAGGGGAACACTGTATAACATAGAGCTTTCTCAGACATCCCCAAGGTCAGACAGGAAACAAGCATTTCTTAGGCAGGTCTTATGTGTCAGTCACTGGGCTAAATACTGAAGAGATGATGATAGCCAAAAAAACAAAATTCCACAAAATCATAGTCTCCACCCTTAACAAGACTATATTAGAGGGAAACAAGATATAAATATCTGGAGAGATACAAGATATAGAAAAAGATGATCTGACAATTATCTGGAAGGGACAACAAACTGAGAAGCCCAGGGAAGGCCTCTACAGAAGCAGGATTGGAACTGAGTCCAAAAGGAGAGTGACTAGCATAGAGCCTAAGGGATGGAAGATGGAATAACCTGTATGAGGAATTTCAAACAGAGCAAGTCCCTTCCACATATAAAATTATTATTTGAATCTATTTCCTTTCTGAATTGTATTCTACAAAGCAGGAGGACATGACCCTCAGGCCCTGCTATGTCCACCCTGCATCATTCTGGCAGCAGCTGTAAGCTCTGCCCCTAAACCTAGGCTCAGGGTGTTACAGGAAAAACATTGGGCCCAGTGAAACAGAAAGTCTGGGGTAACCAAGGGGCCCTGGCTACCTCAGCTTCACATTGCAGCCCTGACATTTTTTCCATTTTTCTTGTTTCTAGACCACTTCAATAAAATACAGAATAGATTTTTTACCTGAAAGTCAAGAAGATATGAATATTTGGGAAGCATTCCTTAAAAGGATTTCTTAAAGCAAATCATTAAAAATAGATTTGCACAGTTCTAAATCATTAAACTAAAGCATCAAACTTGCTTCTTGTCTTGTGTCTTGACTGAAGAATCTGTTGGGAGCGGGGAACCATGGACAGAGGATGAAGTGGGTATTACCAGTAACCAGGAAGGAGATTTTTGTGGAAATCCTTGTCTTTCTCCAATGCTTTCTGCATTGGACACCAAATTATCCATCAGTTACCCATCTCCTTCACACCCGCACAATTGTACACATATAATAGATACAGACACGAATGTGGGAAAAGATAGGTATGTTCCTCCACAAGGTGGCTTATAAACAAAAAGAAGGTAACCAACATTTCTAATTTAGTTCAATTCTTCCAAAATTTTTGCAGGTACCTCTCAAATCTTAGCTAGAAAGTTTACTCCTGGGAGAACCATCCAACAAAGTTTTAGTCAGACTCCCACTGAAAAAGAAACAGCCAGAGAAAGAGAAAAAGATGGGGAGGGGGGAGCAAGAGAAAAAGAAAAGAAAAGAAAGAAAGAGAACGTAGGCAAATGGTTTTGAGAAAGACTAAAAACTACAAATAGAACCGGGGAGTGGAAAGTGATTTAGGTGTTAACAGAGCACCCTGATCCTTCCTAAAGACCAGGTATGTTACATTTTACCTCTCTCCCAGGATTCTCCCTTATTCTTGTGAGGGTTAGAGGTATCTAGTTTCTCTGCAAATGGCTCCAATCATTTAGAATTTTAGTGTTCCTCAAGTATAAGGGGTCCCCCTGAAGCCCAGTGCCATTTAGTCACTAACAGACAAGTGAGATTTCTCAGAAAAATGATCCCTTCAAAAGCTATCATCACAAAAATACAATTTTACTCCCCAAATACATGGAAGTCATAATCCTCCCTTTCCACCCCATACCACCTCATATTCTGGAAAAGAAAAGAGTAACAGACTTATTCTTTAACTCTAGACCCCCATAGAATCCAGTCCAAGTTCCAAGGACAAGGCCCAGCCCAGATTCAGGCTCCAGTCCCACTTCTTTGAGATTCCCTTCCAGACAGGCAGCAACATCTCACCTGGAATTCTGGATCCAACCATAACTTGAACTTTGAGCTCCAGTGGGGATCACCTCCAGTGCCTAAAACCATGAAAGACAAATGGAATAGAACAGAAACAAGCAGTTCCAGGCCCATTTCTCTGAGCTGAGAACAGAAGAAGAAAATCTTTTCCCTTTCACTGGTTCAATTCATGGTCACTAAACTGTGGGTAAACTGTGTCTTTCACCCTTGGGATGAAGAAAGTATGAGTAAGAAAGGGAGAATGTACCAGAACTGCTTCCCTTTTCCTTTGTAATCTTACTGTGAAGCAGTATGGAAGTACTTGTCAGAACATTGGGACTTAGGAAAAAAAGTCCTGAGTTTAAGCCCTGATCCTGCCACTTACAGCTGCATGAAATTGGTCTGGTCTCTTTATTAATCTCTACATCTTCCCCATCTCAAAACCTTTTCATTTGATCCATCCATCCCTCCCAGTATTATCTCTTTTCCTTTTTTGCTGCTTACTTCATTAAGAAACTTGTCTACAAGAGGGGCTTCCATTTCCTCTCCTCTCTCCCTAACTCACTACATTCTGACTTCTGACCTCAACTTCAATTAAAACTGCTCTATCCAAAATTAACACTCTTAACTCCAGATCCAATGGCCTTTTCTCCATCCTCATCCTTCTTGACCTCTCTGTAACTTTTGACATTGCCAGTCATTCTTTTCCTTGATACTCTCTTCAGTTGGGGTTTCTGTGACACAATCACTTATGGTTCCTGTCTTCGCTGTCTGATGGCTCCTTCTCAGGCTTCTTTGCTTCATCTTCATCCAGATCATGGCCACCAAACCATGGTATCCCATGGAGTTCTGTCCTGGGCCCACTTCTTCTTCTAGACTATGTCATCCTGAATGTCATTAGCTCCCATAGATTCAATTATTATCCCTTTGTTGATTATTCTCATATATACTTTTCCAGCCCCAAACCTCTGCTCATCTGCACGTGTCTATTAGATATCTCAAACTAGACGTACCTCAGACATCTTTAAGTCAATATGTTCAAAACCCAAACATTTTCTTTCCCCCAAATCCTCTCCTCCTGTCCTTGCTACTAGTAGTTCAGAGCACCACTATGCTACCAGTCACCCATATTCACCATCTAGACATCATCCTTAACTCATCACTGTCTCCCAGCTACTCCCAGATCTAATCCTTTGCCAAGTTCTGTGACTCCTTTCTACCTTCATAACTTCTCTGCTATTATCTCTTTCTCTCCTATGAATCTGCCACTTTCCTGATCCAGGTCTCTAATTAGGACTAATGCAGTATCCTGATGGTTGCTCTGCCAAAAACCTCTTCATGAGCCACTTCACCTTCCCTCTGAAGTGACCTTCCTAAAGCACAAGTCAGACCATGTCACACATATCCTGATTCAAAAACTCAATTGTCTGCCTATTAGCTCCACAATTAAATTTTAATCCTCTATTAAGCTTTTAAAACATGTTTTTCCTGGCATTTCCAGTCTCTTTACACTATATTTCATGCCTACCACTACCGCCAAGTGTTTGATCAAGTGTTGTTCCTCAGCAAGACTTTCCATCTCTTGTTCCCAGACACTTTGAGTGACTGTCCTCCATACATGGAATGCTCTCTCTTCTCATTTCTACCTTCTGATTTCCTTCAAATCCAAAGTAAAATTCTACTTGTTATAGGAAGACTTTCCTAGTCCATCTTAATTCCAATTTATACTGAATATGGCTTATTTTTACAGAATTGTGTGCATTCTGTCTCCTTAGACTTAGTCTCCTTAGTATCAGAGCTGTCTATTATCTTTTTTCAATCTCCAGCAAATTAGCACAGTACCCACACATAGTAGGTGCTTAATAACTGTTTGCTGGTTAACTAATGCTGTAAAAATAAGAGTGATAAGACACTACCTCCCTGATAGGATCATCATGGGAAAAGGGCTGCAGAAATGTCAGCTATTACTATTATTATGCCACTTGACACATAATACTTATTATTTTGACAACTCATGTCCAAATCCTATCTCCTCTGTTGGACTATCCTCATCTTGTTTTACACATATTAGGTATTAAATCAATCAAATGAATGGATGAATGGTTGGGGTCTGGAAGAACAAAGAAATCGGGTTCTGTACTGCCTATTAGCCATCTCTCCTGCAAACAGGACAGTTGCTTCCTTAAAAGGATTCAACCCAAAATGGTCCCTCTTAATTATAGAAAAAATCCTCCTAAACAAGGTTCCACCCAGAGACCAGCCACAAAACCTTCTGCTCTGAATAATCTCCCAGCTTGTTCCATGACCCTCAATGACTCAGACTACTTTCACTCACAACAAAGATAAGGAGTTTCAAGCCTTTCCGAGTATAACAGAAATCATTTTCTCTACTGTCACCAGAAAATTCAAAGCAATTTGGCAAGTTAGTGTCTTTTGATTCACACTTCCTTCTAGCTCAGCAGCTAACCAAAAGGCTTTCCTTTATCACTCAATATTCAAACAGTAATAGAATCCCTTCACTGAACACCATTACATAATTTCTAGAGCAGTGCTCATCAAATCCCCTGGTGATCCAGGGCAGGTACTCCCAGGACTCAATCTCATTCAGTAGTTACTTTGTTTTTTGTTTCGAGGGATTTGTTTTGAGTGGGGTTTTTAAATTTTTTAAAAATAAATGCAAAATAAGAAAAAATGAAATAAAAAAAAGACAGAAAAAGAGAAAAGAGAAAAAACAAGCAAACAAAAAAAACCATTGTCATGTACCCAGCAGAACATTGGGGGAGATTCAAAATATTTAATAATAAATTTCCATTTCAAGAAAACATATATCATAATATAAAACATTATAATCATAATTGTCCAGCTTTTCTTTGCTTCCTTTTAAGTTTTCTTTTATTCTCTGCAGTATACTTTTTACTTTATTCTTTTTTTACCTTTCCATTGCTCCACTTCCCCCAAAGAGGCTACAATTAAACACTAAGATATGTATGTACATATACATATATATTCACACAAAGAATTACATATCTACACATGTATATATACAAGCATACATATACAAAAACACACACATATACATCTACATACACAAACATCTAAAATCATATTAATGTAAGTAACACATGGTGGAGATTTCTCTTTTGATTGAATTTTTTAAAGTTTGATTATTTTTTCTAATAAATTCTACTAGTCATTGTTATTATATTTCCCCTCTTATTTCCTATCCTTGCTAACTCTTCTACTTTATTTCTATCCCTTGGCTTACCTTGCTATTACTTAAATGTCCTTGGTGCCTTTTACTTTATCTTCTCCCCCTACTTTTTCCCTCCCTTTTTATCCCATTCCAATTAACCCACACACATTATCCACTGCCCATCAATCTAAAAATCCTTTTGAATCCCAGTTTATCCTATTCCCTTTTCATTACTTTTTGATTTTGGAGGATGCTACATCCTTCTTGGTGAAGACTTACTTGGGGGCTTTAGGCCCGTGGCTAGACTGTAAATGCTGCAGTATCAGCCCGGTGGGAAAACAAGGAAAGAAAACATGAATCACAAAAAGGAAATAAAAAGGTTAAATAAATAAAACAAATGACTTATAGCTTAAAATGCTTAAATGACATAAACAATTGTCTTAGCTGGGTGCCTGTTATTCTGGAACATTACATAAATTAAATAAATATAATTATTTATAAATATAAATATAATTATAATTTTAAA
Organism: Sminthopsis crassicaudata; assembly: GCF_048593235.1. Taxonomy (NCBI): domain Eukaryota; kingdom Metazoa; phylum Chordata; class Mammalia; order Dasyuromorphia; family Dasyuridae; genus Sminthopsis; species Sminthopsis crassicaudata. The sequence continues at coordinate 222,797,423 of NC_133621.1, forward strand.
AATTAAATAAAATAAATAAATTAAACATTAATAAAAACAATAATACCAGCAATTTCATGAAATTCTTGATAATTGTTTCTTAAACTTTATATTTTGTTTTATTATTTCTTGGTTCCTTAAACCTTAACTGGTTCTTCCATGCCTATTTCCAATTTTCAAAGAGTTTAATTTTTGTCTTTAAGACTTTGGATCTGTTTTTTCTAGTTGTTTGACTTTCTTTTAAGAATCTTGTTTTTCTTTGCTTCTTCTAATTTTTTTCTTAATCTCTCATTTGATTTTATTCTTTTTTGAGTTCTATAAATCCTTTTGGGGGCAGGTAGTCTTTTAACATCCCTCTTTGAGGTAGAAGAGGCTTTTTTTTTTAACATTGTCCTCTGAAGATGAACCGGGTCATATATACATATATATATATATATATAATGCTTCTTAATGGGTTGTTTTATGGTTTGGTGTTGTTTTGTTGTTGTTCTTGTTGTTTTTTGTCAGGAAATTGGGGTTAATTGATTTGCTCCTGATAAGTGTCTGTGGATAGATTTGAACACCTGACTTCTGGGCCCATGCCCTATCCATTGTGCCACCTAAAGTGAATATTTCTAGCCATCTTAAACAGTAACAGATATTTTTTTGCCTTTCTTTGTCCCTAAACTTCTTCGAAAAGGTCTCTCTTTTTCTTCAATATAGATTACGCTAAAATTTGGGTTTTGTCAGATATTGTTTGCCATATTTGGACATTCTCCTTTTGTTTCTCTATGATATTTCTCACATGAGTTTTATATTTTGTATGATTTTGGTTTGGTTTGGTTTTTTCTATTTGTTTTTGTTATTAACATGATTTAGCATAAGTTTTTGTAATAGAGAACCATTCCTAAGTCTCTAATGAAAATCCAGTGTGTTCTTATTAGGAAATCTTTTGAATTTTTTGCTGTAACTTATTTATTCATATTTTATTCAATATTTTTACATGGCTATTCATTAGAGATAACTGTTAATAGTTTTCTTTCTTTAATTAAAGTCTCCCTAGTTTGAGTTGTCCGGATCACATTTGTTTCATAAGAAAATTTGGTAGCATGCCCTCTTTCTATATTCTTCTAAACACTTTGTATATTATTAGAATTATTCTTTCAATGTTTTATAGGATGTACCTATCTCCCCCACCTCTCCCATTTGATCAAAAACCGGGGAAGACTTAGATGAACTGATATAAAGTAAAGTGAGCAGACCTAGAAAAACAATCCACACAATCACAACAGTCTTATAAAGATCATCAACTGTGAAAGACTAAGTATCTAATCAATGCTTTAATCCCCCACAAAAGACTCATGAAACAAAATGCTATTTACTTCCAGGTAGAGAATTGATACACACAAAATGAAAACTGAAGAAGAGATAGCGCTCACTTTACATAAATTCACATTATACAAACTACTTTACATATATAAAGAATTCTAAAAGAAATCTGCATTCCATATAGGACTTCCCGCCATCTAGGGGAAGGGGTGGAGGGAAGGAAGGGAAAAATCAGAACAGAAGTAAGTGCAAGGGATAATGTTGTAAAAAAATATTCATGCATATGTACTGTCAAAAAAAAGTTATAATTATAAAATAAATTTTAAAAATTAAAAAAACCAAATTAATCTAGGAAGAATTTATATATATATATATATACATATATATATATATATATATATGTATATATGTATGTTAATTTTGCCAAAAAATACTTTACTCTTTGTGGAAGAGAGAGATAAAGTGAAGAACTTACAGGAATGTATGAATTCTTTTTCTGTATTTTATTTTCATATTTCTGTGTTTCCCCTATGACCTGTATAATTCCTCCATATTTACTTGAGCCTCGGCCAGCTATAAACATATTTACTTAACCTGAGCTGATGACATTTCTCAGTATTTGACATTTATCAGTATTTAGTCAATTAGCTTGACCACTATCTGTTTGACAAATCCTGAAGGGCTGATTTTCTGATTCCTAAAAATCAGGTGATTTCAGGGAAACAGAAACCTTCCATTCCAATCTCTCCCAATTATATGACTTTCCCCTCCCCTTCTCAATGCTCTCTTATTGTGATATAATCTCTTGAATAAAAGCTATGTGTCTTTACTACTTCTTTAGCCCCCCTACCATGACCTTTCTCTCTTATTTTATGATGGGATGGCTCATCTTCCAGAGGTTTTCAATAAACAATTTTTCTGCCTTCTACTGAGTGATCTCTGGGATCTGAGAGATCTTGGGTAAGGGTCTTCTACATCCCTCATGTTGGGGCTCTCTGGGATGGGATCTTTGAGGGAGACACCTATGTGCACCCCAAACAGGGACAGGCACCCGCGGACTAGTTTTCTCCATGGTATCTTGCTCTGGGTGAGCAGCCTCCCTCCCCTCTTAGACAACGACCTGAGGCAGGGATACTCGTTGGAAAGCAGAATTGAAGACTGAAGGAAGTAGAGTCCTGATGGCCAGCATCATAGCCTGAAAGATATGTGCACGTGTAAACTTGAGGTAACACTCTCAGGGGTCTGGAGGTCTATTGTCTGGGTCGAGGGAGACCCCAAGGGATTAGCCCTTCTAAATTTGTTTTTGGTGTGGACTGCTGTCAACTCCAGTGATAAAGGACTTTCCTGAGGAAGCTCTCCGGTGGCTGTGGGGTGTGAGGGCAATGAAGGGCCTCTGCCAACACCTGGACTGGGTCCAAGGGGGTAAAATAGAAGCAATTCAAGAATTTGTATCAGAATGTGAGCTAGAGAATTCAAGACTGCAATGAACTTCCTAGATATAAAAGGGAAGAAAACTGGGAAGATATATATCCCAGGACTATTTGAGTATATCAGACTTAAATCTGTATGTAAAAGGTGAAAATAGAATTTGTGTTTGTCTGTGTGTATGTCTGATTTGTATTCTGTGTTAAAAGTTAGCAAACTCAAAAAAGATGAATATTCAGCCTCTGTGTTACAGGCTTAGAAAAATATTAGGCTGAATTGTGGGAATGGGAAATAGTAATTCTTTCAGAGTAGTTCAGAATGTATTGGTCTAATTTCGTTAATGAATATTGATGCTAAAATCTTAAATAAGATATTAGCAAAAAGACTTCAGAAAATCATCTCCAGGATAATACAATATGATCAAGTAGGATTTAATCCAGGAATGCAGGGCTGGTTTAATATTAGGAAAACTATTAATATAATTGACCATATTAATAATCAAATTAATAAGAACCATATGATCATCTCAATAGATGCAGAAAAAGCATTTGACAAAATCCAACATCCATTCTTACTAAAAACTCTTGAGAGTATAGGAATAAATGGACAATTCCTTAGAATAATCAGGAGTATATATTTAAGACCGTCAGTAAGCATAATATGCAATAGAAATAAACTGCAACCTTTCCCAGTAAGATCAGGAGTGAAACAAGGTTGCCCACTATCCCCATTACTATTCAATATAGTACTAGAAACGCTAGCCTCGGCAATAAGAGCCGAGAAAGAGATTCAAGAAATTAGAGTAGGAAATGAGGAAATCAAACTATCACTCTTTGCAGATGACATGATGGTATACTTAGAGAACCCCAAAGACTCTGCTAAAAAGCTATTAGAAATAATTCAGTATTTTAGCAAAGTGGCAGGATACAAAATAAATCCACATAAATCCTCAGCATTTTTAACAAAATGCAACAGCAAGAGATACAAAGAGAAATTCCATTCCAAACAAATGTTGAGAGTATAAAGTATTTGGGAATCCATCTACCAAAGAAAAGTCAGGAATTATATAAGAAAAATTACAAAACACTTGCCAAAAAAATAAAGTCACATTTAAATAATTGGAAAGACATTCAGTGCTCTTAGATAGGCCGAGCGAATATAATAAAGATGACAATACTCCCCAAACTAATATGGCAGAAATTAGATATGGACCCACACTTAACACCATATACCAAGATAAGATCAAAATGGGTCCATGATTTAGGCATAAAGAGTGAGATAATAAATAGATTAGAGGAAAAGAGAATCGTCTACTTCTCAGACCTGTGTAGGAGGAAAGAATTTATGACCAGAGGAGAATTAGAGATCATTATTGATCACAAAATAGAAGATTTTGATTACATCAAACTAAAAAGTTTCTGTACAAATAATACTAATGCAAACAAGATTAGAAGGGAAGTAACAAATTGGGAAAATATTTTTAAAAGGAAAGGTTCTGACAAAGGTCTCATTTCCAAAATATATAGAGAACTGACCATAATTTATAAGAAACCGAACCATTCTCCAATTGATAAATGGTCAAAGGATATGAACAGACAATTCTCAGAGGAAGAAATTGAAACTATATCCACTCACATGAAAGAGTGTTCCAAATCACTACTGATCAGAGAAATGCAAATTAAGACCACTCTGAGATACCACTACACACCTGTCAGATTGGCTAAGATGACAGGAACAAATAATGATGAATGTTGGAGTGGCTGTGGGAAAACTGGGACACTGATACATTGCTGGTGGAGTTCTGAAAGAATCCAGCCATTCTGTAGAGCAATTTGGAACTATGCCCAAAAAGTCATCAAACTGTGCATACCCTTTGACCCAGCAGTACTACTACTGGGCTTATATCCCAAAGAAATACTAAAGAGCGGAAAGAGACCTTTATGTGCCAAAATGTTTGTGGCAGCTCTTTTTGTTGTAGCTAGAAACTGGAAGATGAATGGATGTCCATCAGTTGGAGAATGGTTGGGTAAATTATGGTATATGAAGGTTATGGAATATTATTGCTCTGTAAGAAATGACCAGCAGGAGGAATACAGAGAGGCTTGGAGAGACTTACATCAACTGATGCTGAGTGAAATGAGCAGAACCAGAAGATCACTGTACACTTCAACAACAATACTGTATGAGGATGTATTCTGATGGAAGTGGATATCTTCAACATAAAGAAGAGCCAACTCACTCCCAACTGATCAATGATGGACAGAGGTAGCTACACCCAGAGAAGAAACACTGGGAAGTGAATGTAAATTGTTAGCACTAATATCTGTCTGCCCAGGTTACATGTACCTTCGGAATCTAATGCTTATTGTGCAACAAGAAAATGGTATTTACACACATGTATTGTATCTAGGTTATATTGTAACACATGTAAAATGTATGGGATTGCCTGTCATCGGGGGGAGGGAGTAGGAGGGGGCGATAATTTGGAAAAATGAATACAAGGGATAATATTATTAAAATATATATAATAAAATAAATAAATAAAAAGAATGTATTGGTCTTAGACCATGGTAAAGTAATTTGTGAATAGATTTGGACTTCTCAGGAAAAGAAAATATTTTTTTTCTCTTTCTCTCCCTCGGCTTCTGGCAGCAGCTTTGCAGGAAGGGGGAGAGAAGGGGAAAAAGTAAAATATATAGATTGAAAATTTGGAAACTTTTGAGAAAATAGAAGAACAGTGGCTATCACTAACGTAAACAAGGAGCCCTGTTACCAATAACTCAGGCTTGTGAATTCCTGTCAGAAAAAAAAAAAAAAAATTTCAAGGTAAAGTAAGGATTGGTGCTTAACTCTTTCCTGACTTACTAAAGAAAAAAAGTTTGAATGGAATATCTGGGTAGATTTTAGGAAATTTCACAAACTAAAATACTGGTTAATTTTTTTGAAATTTTCATAACATTTATTTTGACATTATCTATGCATAGATAATTTTTTTTTTACAACATTATCCCTTCTACTCCTTTCTTTTCCAAGATTTTCCCCTCCTTCCCTCCACCCCCTCCCCTAGATGGCAGGCATTCCCATACATATGAAACATCTTATAGTATATTCTAGGTACAATATATATGTGCAGAACTGAATTTTGTTGTTGTTGTTTTATTCGGAAGGTAAAAATAACCTGGGAAGAAAAACAACAAAAAATGCTCACAGTTTACACTCATTCCCAGTGTTTCTTCTCTGGGTGTAGCTGATTCTGTCCATCGTTGATCAATTGGAATTGGATTATCTCTTCTCTATGTTGAAGATATCCACTTCCATCAGAATACATCCTCATACAGTATCATTGTTGAAGTGGATAATGATCTCCTGGTTCTGCTCATTTCACTCAGCATCAGTTGATGTAAGTCTCTCCAAGCCTCTCTGTATTCCTCCTGTTGGTCATTTCTTACAGAACAATAATATTCCATAACATTAATATTTAATTTCTCTGAGCCTCAGTTTCTTCATAGTAAAAAGAAATAAATAGGGTGTGAGAGGGAGAGGAACCTATAGTGATGCTTCCCATTAAGAGCTTTGCTCCTCCTGGGGGTGGGGCACTGGGGAGAAAACCTTGGGAACTTCCATCATCTATGGATGGCCTACTCTACTAACACAAACCAACTGTTTCTGATGCAGGTGTCTGGGGAAAATTATTAGACAAATTTGATCATTTTGAAGGCGAGTATATTCAACATAGGCCACAAAATGAATCCCTACATGATCTCCTTCCTGGGCTGTAACCTTCGTGCCCAAGCCCTAAAATGAATAGGCCATTCTCCAAACCTAAGCAAAAGATGTGAAACTATTCAGGAAGCTGAGGGGAGCTAAGCCTTTCTTTTTGGTACAGTGCATAACACTGAGCTTTCTACACGGATGCCCACCACTCAAGCCACGAGGCAGCAAGGCTCACCACACTGCCTGGCTTGCACGTGTAAGAGTCCCAGTGTTCTGCCTGCCCAGGCCACCAGGACTCTAAACTAATCACTGGGGATGATATGAAACATTGATTGAAAATTATTTTGTGTTTCTTAATCTATGGCTCCATTCTTATCCTTCAATTAGAATTTCTGTTTGTGTCCAAAGTCCTAATACAGGGCTCAGACTCCCGAAGTCCACTGTGCTCACCTCCATGGAGCAGAGACAATCAGTGTGACTGAAATGGCTCTTTCTGCCCAGAACGCTAAGTGACGGCATGAGAGTTTCTCAGTAATAAAAGAATTCAATTGAGAAGTGGTGATTCCAGCTCTCCACATCTAGATCATCTCCTCCTCCTCCTCCAAGCAGTTTTTTATTGAGAAAACACATATGGTCTGAGACTGCATTGCCTCCCCCTCCTCTTTTATGGACTTTTGGTCATTACATTCAAAATTTAATTGGGAAGCAAAGGGGAGGGTTAATCCCAGGGGAACTTTTGGTAGTCATCAATAATTCCTTCAAAGTTCCCCCGGGGCAGCTAGGTGGCGCAGTGGATAGAGCACCATCCCTGAAGTCAAGAGGACCCGAGTTCAAATCTGCTCTCAGACACTTAACACTTCCTGGCTGTGTGACCCTGGGCAGTCACTTACCTCAGCCTCAGAAAAAGGAAAAAAAACAAAGACCAAACAAAGTTCTCCCAATTCTAAAATTACCATCACCCTAGGCCCTAAGGACAATAAGAATTTGTAATACAAAAGGTTACAATCTATAAAATCATGGTGTGGATTGAGTGAATTAATGAATGGATACTAGAGGGCCTTCTGGAGCAAGGAGAGAAACTCCCTACTCCACCACCAGCCCTCCCACATAAGGGCAGACCCCCATCACCTAACTGCACTTTGCTGATATTGCAGGTTTGCTTGTTTTTGCAAAGTGAAGGTTTCTGGCATCAAACAAGACATTGGCACCACTTTTTCGGACACCATGTTTTCACCTCATATTTCTGTGTCACATTTTGGTAATTCTTACACTATTTTAATTTGTTTTCATTATTATTGTATCTGTTACAGTCATCTGTGATCAGTGATCTTTAATATGGCTAGTATATTTGTTTTTGGGAGCCACAAACTGTACCCATATAAATGGCAGACTTGATAAACGTTGCCTGTGTTCTGAGCGCTCCACCATTCGTTTCCCATCTCTCCCTCTCCTACCTCTTCCATTTTCCAGGTGACACAACAATACTGAAATCAGCTCAATTACTAACCCTGCAATGAACTCTAAATATTAAAGTAATGGGAAGTATCCCTCTATGTAACAAATTTCATTTTTATCTTACTTTTTTTGAAGACCACAGCTAGCCCAGTCTTCAATAACCACTATTCTGATAGCTCAGCAGCCATCAACATGGAAGCAAGACCCTCCACAACCATTACAGCTTGTGGAAAGTTCAAATCATGGTTGGCGATTTTCAGTAATAAAGTATTTTAATGAGGCTGATAAAAGGTGCCATAGTGAATAGAGAGCCGGCTGAGTCAGGAAGATTTACTTTCTGGAGTCTAAATCTGACCTCATCCTCTAACTCCATGCATGATCCTAGATACTTTTCTCTAGGTTGCCTTAGTTTCCTCATCGATAAAATGAGGTAAAGAAAAAATGGCAAACCAATACAGTATCTTTGCCACCAAAAATGCAAAATAGTATCACAAAGAGTCAAATATGACAGAAACATGACTGAATAACAGCATTTTTAAATTAAGGTTTCAAATGTTTTAGACATTTTAAGACCACAAGTATTTATTTTATACAATTTGACCTATTAATAGGCAAATTCTGCCTAGAGTCTTGCTAATACAAATGTAGCTTCACCAAAGTTCCATTTATATAAGTAAATATAACTTGAAAAGGTTTTAATTTCACTCTCTTAAAAAACTATTAAATGGGAAACCTACTCTAAGAACATAGGACCTTTTCCTTTTTTATTATTATTAATTGTTTAATCTTTCTGATTGTATATATATTAATTATTTTAATACACATTTCTTTAAGAATCATGTTGGCAAAGAAAAATCAGAATGAAAGGGAAAAAGTATGAGAGAAAAAAAAAAACAGAAAATAAATGAACATAGCTTAAGTTGATTTGCATTCAATCTCCATAGCTCTCTTTTATGAATACAGATGCAAATTCTATTGGGATTGTCATGGGTACATTTTTTAGACTTAATACTATTGCATATTTAATAGGCAAAAGTATGTATACAACTTGTATATGCATTGGGACTTCAAAAAATGTATGTGATTCACTTTATTGCAATACTCACTTTATTGTTATGATCTAGAACAACACCTGCGGTATGCCTGAGGTGTAACTGCATTGCATGTCCTGCAAAGGAGATAAGTCTTTCTCTAGAATTACTTACTCTGTCCAAGAAGTTCCTTCTCTTACTGAGCAAAACCTCCAAAATTCACGACCTAGGAGTGATTTTTTTTATTCTTTTTTTTTATTTAATTTTTATTTTATTTTATAATTATAACTTTTTTTTTGACAGTACATATGCATGGGTAATTTTTTACAACATTATCCCTTGCACTTACTTCTATTCAGATTTTTTCCCTTCCTCCCGCAACCCCCTCCCTCAGATGGCAGGCAGTCTTATACATGTTAAATATATTACAGTATATTCTAGATACAATATATGTGTGTAGAAATGAATTTCTTGTTGCACAGGAAGTGATTCTTATCACACTTTAAAGCCTGGGGACTGCCCAGATACCTTTGATTCCCTGCCTTAAGGGAGGGAGAAATTGAGTGCCTCAAAATTTTAAAATTAATTCTGCAGCTGGACAGGACTCTGATACACCAGCCCCAGAAATGGGCCCACAGGACACTGCTACAGAGAACAATGCCCCACCGACCACTCCAGCCTCAGTAAAGATAACTTCAGCTGCCCAAAGGTCAACAGAATCTAATGGTGAGCATCTTCTCCTCTCCCAAGCAGTGCCCCTTGTTCATTTGCCTCCAGGTATGATCATAAGTATACTCAGAGTCACAGAATGTCTTTGAGTAGAGGGAGGGAAACAGTACATTTTGTTTGATCTGGTACAAAATATCTTAGGCATTTTGCGGGGATGGGGGGGAGGGAGAGAGGCAGCAGTTTCACTCCACTTGGAGTCAGGAAATTATTTTCTAATTCCACACTTGCTAGTTGAGAGATGTTGGAGAAATCATTTAATTTCTCAGAGTCTCAGTTTCCTCATCTTAAAAAGAAATAAATAGGATCTGAGTTGGGAGGGAAATCTAGAGTGATCCTTTCCATTAAAAGCTCTGCTCCTACTGGAGGTGGGGCCATGAGGAGAAAGTTTGGGGGACTTCTATCATCTAGGTATGGCCTGTTCTACAAACACAGCAACAACTATTTCTGATGCAGGAATCATTGAAGAAGTCATAAAGGGATTTAAGGAGATTATGGGGGAGTATGTGCAACAGGAGCCCCAGAATGAATCCCTACATGATCTCCTTCCTGGGCCTGAAACCTTTGTGTCCAATCCCTAAAATAAATAGGCCATTCTCCAAACCTAAGCAAAAGATGTGAAACTATTTGGGAAGCTGAGGGTAGCTAAGTCCATTCTTTTGGGAACAGTTTATAACGCTGAGTTTTCTCAGACCTCCCTAAGGTCAGACAGGAAACAAGCATATTTCTTAAACAGGTCTTTTATGTCAGGCACTGGGTCAAGTACTGGAAATATGATGGAAAAAAAAATCTACAGAACTATAGTCTCCACCCTTGAAAAGCCTGTATTAGGGAGAAACAAGATATAAATATATAGATAAATGCAAGATATATAGAAAGCCTATATGACAATAATCTAGAAAGAACAAGAAACTTAGGAGACAAGGGAAGGCCTCTGCAGGGACAGGATTTGAACTGAGTCCAGAAAGAAGGTTGGGAAGAGGGCAGCATTCTAGGCAAGGGAGTGGCCAGCAGAGAGATAAAGGGATGGAGGATGGAATTACCTGCAGGAGGAAATGCAAGCAGAGCAGATCCCTTCCGAACCTAAAATTATTCTTTCAAACTATTTCCTTTTTGAATTTTAATCTACCAAGCAGGAGATGTCCCTCACCCCTGCTATGTCCACACTGCATCATTCTGGCAGCAGCTGTAAGCTCTGCCCCCAACTGTAGGCTCAGGTGGTACAGAGAAAAATTGGGCCCAGTGAAACAGAAAGTCTGGGGTGACTAAGGGGCCCTGACTACCTCGGCTTCACATTATAGCCATGACCTCTTTCCATTTTCCTTGTTTATAGAAATATTGAATGAAAGAATCAGAGCAATTTTGGGCAAAGATATGAACCTGTAGGAAGCATTCCTTAAAAGGATTCCTTAAAGTAAATCATTTAAAATGGATTTGCACAATTCTAAATCATTAAACTGGAGCATCAAACCTGCTTCTTCTCTTGTATCTTGACTGAAAAATCATAGGCAAAGAATAAAGAAGGTATTACCAGTAACCAGGAAGGAAATTTTTGTGGAAAATCCTGTTTTTCTCAAATCCATTTAAATACTGTCAGTACCCTCAGTCACCCACACAATTGTACACATATAATAGACACAGGCACAAATTTGGAAAAAGACAACTATGTGCCTCCACAAGGTGACATGTAAAAAAAAAGAAGGTAACTAACATTTCTAATTTAGTTCAATTTTCCCAAAGTCTTTGCAGATACCGCACCATCTGCCCTAGATGGCAAGCAAGCCAACATATGCAATACATGTTAAAATATATGTTAAATATTATATATTTAAACATATTAATGTAATTATCTTGCTGCATAAAATCAAAACGGAAAGAAAATGAGTAAGAAAAGAAAATGCAAGCAAACAACAACAGAGTGAGAATGTTATGTTGTGATACACATTCACTTCCCACAGTTCTCTCTGAGTGTAGTTGGCTCTCTTCATCACAAGATCATTGGAAGGACTTCCGGCCAAGATGGCGGCATGGAGGCAGACAGCTGCTTGAGCTCCTCATTTTCTCTCAGAACTTACTTCATGGGGGCAGAGCCAAGATGGCGGAGAAGAAACACAGGACTCTGTGAACGTCCTCACTCCCTCACAACCAATTAGATAAATTAAGCCTTAGAATAAGCCCAGTACTGATAGATACCACAAGGACTGGAAGCACGACTTACCAGCTGAAGAGAATCTGGAGTTTCAACAGAGAAGGTCAGTCCCCAGGGGAGGAAGAAGAGAGGCCAGCACAGACGGTGGGGTAGTGGCACACTGCGCTGGTTGCGCTGGGAAGGGCTCTGGGATCAGAGAAGCCACTGAGGTAAAGGAATCTGGCACAGGCTGTTAGCTCTTCTCGGCTAATTATTTAGCAGTTCAGAAGAGAAAGCTAAAATACCTTAAAACTCAGATTAGATTTTCCCCGGACCCTGGAGGTGACTCAGCAGATCTCAGCACCAGGTGGCGTGGCCTCAGCTACCACCTGAGAATAGTTAAGAGATTGACAAGTGGGTGGATACGGCCCAAGGCAACACACACTGCCTAGTTTAGCTGGAGGGAGTGGAACTCAGCTCCAGGAAGTCCCAGAGACGCGGAACCTTTGAACTAGGGACCGCGGTTTCTGGCAGACACTTCCAGTTTGAGTGCAGGGGCTTTTCACGTCACCTGCTGCAGACATCCACGCCCCACCGGGACACATAGGCTGGGCTTTGTGCTGTTTTTACCCATCAGTCTCAACCTCAGGGAAGCCGCTAAAACACAGCGCCCTCGGGCACAGCAGTGCTAATCACCTCTGAGGCACCTCCAGGGAGGGCGTGGGGAACTCTCTCCCAGAGCTCTATCTTAGCTCAGGCGCAGGAGCCGCTGCATCCATCCGGTCTGGGAGGAAGCTGGTAAAGAAGTAAATAAATAATTTCCTACCCCAGGGACAGACCCCAAAAGATTTTTTAAATATGAGCAAAAAAGCCAGAAAAACTATAGATTCCTTCTATACAGAGAAAGAGCGGGTATCCAACCCCAAGGAAGTTAACAGCAGAGAGACAGCAGATAACAACCCAAAGGGGAACGATCCCTGCCCCCATCACATAACTCTCTCCTAGAAGAGACTCTTAAAAAATTAAGGGAGATTGAAGAAAAATGGGGAAAGGAAAGGGAAGCTATGATAGAGAATAACAACATCCTGAAATTGGAGTTGGAAAAAATAAAGAATTCACAGGAGATGCAGGGAAACAAAATTTATGAATTAGAAAAGGGTAAAAAAACACAGGAAAGTAGGATTTCTGAATTGGAAAAGATAAAAAAGTCTCAAGAAAATAGAATTTCTGAATTGGAAAAAGAAAATAATTCTCAAAAAAAAATTAGGGAAATGGAAAAAAATTCAATAGAGCAAAATAATTCATTTAAAAACGAAATTGGGCATATACAAAAAGAACTAAAAATTGTGAAAGAAGAAAATAACTCCTTAAAAGTCAGGATGGAACAAATAGAAATGAATGATTCACAGAGAACCCAAGAATCAGTCAAACAAAACAAAAAAAAAAATGAGAAGCTGGAGAACAACGTCAAATGCTTACTGGGAAAATCTATAGACCTGGAAAATAGATCTAGGAGAGATAATCTGCGGATCATTGGACTTCCAGAAAACTATGACCAAAAAAAGAGCCTAGATTCTATTTTACAGGAAATTATCAAAGAGAACTGTCCAGAGATAATAGAAACAGAGGGGAAAGTAGATGTGGAAAGAATTCATCGAACTCCTTCTGAAATAGACCCTAAAAAAAGAACACCACGGAATATTGTGGCTAAGCTGCAGAATTACCACACAAAGGAGAAAATCCTGCAAGCAGCTAGAAAAAAACAATTTAAATACCAAGGTGCCACAATAAGGGTCACCCAAGATCTGGCTGCCTCCACATTAAAAGATAGAAGGGCCTGGAACCTGATATTCCGTAAGGCAAAAGATCAAGGACTGTAACCAAGAATGAACTACCCAGCTAAGTTTAGCATCTTTTTCCATGGAAGAAGATGGTCATTCAATGAAACAGAGGAATTCTATATGTTACTAAGAAAAAAACCAGACTTAAACAAAAAATTTGGTCTACATCCACAAGACTGAAGAGAAACAGAAAAGGGTACACAGAACCCTTGAGAACTGTAACTCTGTTGTGGGTATATAAAAAGTACTCAAGGATAATTTGATTTTACTGATATAAAAGAAAAAAAGGGGGGTGTAGTAAAGGGAAGGAGGTCGGTTCAGAAAAAGGGGAAGAAATGATAAAAAGAGGGAAACTACATCCCAGGAAGAGGCATAGAAAATACACCATATCTGAGGGAACTTAGTGAGGGGGAGAATCATTGTGTGAATCTTACTCTCATCAGGAGAGGTTCAAAGAGTAAATAATTAACATATTTGTTTTTCAGAGAATTTTCTCTCACCTCATTAAAAGGGGGGAGAGGAAAAGGGAAAAGGAAAAGGAGAATAAGTGAAGGGACTTGGAGGGAGGGGGGAGGGATCCTAAAAAAAAAAAAAAAAAAAGAGGGAGGGTTGCGCGTCACAAGGGGGATCTGTAAATTAAATATCGGGGAGGGGGATCAGGGGGGGTCAAGGGAAAAAAGCATAATCTGGGGATAATATGATGGCAGGAAATACAGAATTAGTAATTTTAACTGTAAATGTAAATGGGATGAACGATCCCATCAAATGGAGACGGATAGCAGATTGGATCAAAAAGCAGAACCCTACAATATGTTGTCTATAGGAAACACACTTAAAGCAGGGAGATACATACAGAGTAAAGGTAAAAGGTTGGAGCAGAGCCTATTATGCTTCAGGTAAAGCCAAAAAAGCAGGGGTAGCTATCCTTATCTCAGATCAAGCAAAAGCAGAAGTAGATCTCATTAAAAAAGATAAGGAAGGAAACTATATCCTGCTGAAAGGTAGCATAAATAATGAAGCCATATCGATACTAAACATATATATATACCAAGTAGTATAGCATCTAACTTTCTAAAGGAAAAGTTAAGAGAGTTGCAAGAAGAAATAGACAGTAAAACTATAATAGTGGAAGATCTCAACCTTGCACTCTCAGATTTAGACAAATCAAACCACAAAACAAACAAGAAAGAAATTAAAAAAGTAAATAGAACATTAGAAAAACTAGGTATGATAGACCTTTGGAGAAAACTGAATGGCAATAGAAAGGAATATACTTTCTTCTCAGCAGTTCATGGATCCTATACAAAAATAGACCATATATTAGGACATAAAGATCTCAAAATTAAATGTAGGAAGGCAGAAATAATAAATGCCTTCTTCTCAGATCACAATGCAATAAAAGCTACATTCAGTAAAAAGTTAGGGGTAAATAGACCAAAAAGTAATTGGAAACTGAATAATCTCATCTTAAAGAATGACTGGGTGAAAGAGCAAATTATAGAAACAATTAACAATTTCACCTAAGATAATGACAATGATGAGACATCATATCAAAATCTTTGGGATGCAGCTAAAGCAGTAATAAGGGGAAATTTTATATCTTTAGAGGCGTATTTGAAGAAAATTGAGAAAGAGAAGATTAACGAATTGGGCTTACAACTTAAAAAGCTAGAAAAAGACCAAATTATAAACCCCCAACCAAAAATTAAACTTGAAATACAAAAATTAAAAGGAGAAATCAATAATATTGAAAGTAAAAAAAAACTATTGAATTAATAAATAAAACCAAGAGTTGGTTTTATGAAAAAGCCAATAAAATAGATAAACCTTTGGTAAATTTGATCAAAAAAAAGAAAGAGGAAAATCAAATTGATAGTCTTACAAATGAAAAGGGAGATCTTTCCACCAATGAAGAGGAAATTAGAGAAATAATAAGGAGTTACTTTGCCCAAATTTATGCCAATAAATTTGATAACTTAAGTGAAATGGATGACTTCCTCCAAAAATATAGGCTCCCTAGATTAAAAGAGGAGGAGATAAATTGCTTAAATAGTCCCATTTCAGAAAAAGAAATAGATCAAGCTATTAATCAACTCCCCAGGAAAAAATCCCCAGGGCCAGATGGATTCACATGTGAATTCTACCAAACATTTAAAGAACAATTAGCCCCAATGTTACATAAATTATTTGAAAAAATAGGGGATGAAGGAGTCCTACCAAACTCCTTTTATGACACAGACATGGTACTGATACCTAAACCAGGTAGATCGAAAACTGAGAAAGAAAATTATAGACCAATCTCCTTAATGAATATTGATGCTAAAATCTTAAATAAGATATTAGCAAAAAGACTTCAGAAAATCATCTCCAGGATAATACACTATGATCAAGTAGGATTTATTCCAGGAATGCAGGGCTGGTTCAATATTAGGAAAACTATTAATATAATTGACCATATTAATAATCAAATTAATAAGAACCATATGATCATCTCAATAGATGCAGAAAAAGCATTTGACAAAATCCAACATCCATTCCTACTAAAAACTCTTGAGAGTATAGGAATAAATGGATTATTCCTTAGAATAATCAGGAGCATATATTTAAGACCGTCAGTAAGCATAATATGCAATAGAAATAAACTGCAACCTTTCCCAGTAAGATCAGGAGTGAAACAAGGTTGCCCACTATCACCATTACTATTCAATATAGTACTAGAAACGCTAGCCTCAGCAATAAGAGCCGAGAAAGAGATTCAAGGAATTAGAGTAGGAAATGAGGAAATTAAACTATCACTTTTTGCAGATGACATGATGGTATACTTAGAGAACCCCAAAGATTCTGCTAAAAAGCTACTAGAAATAATTCAAAATTTCAGCAAAGTGGCAGGATACAAAATAAATCCACATAAATCCTCGGCATTTTTATATATCAATAACAAAATGCAACAGCAAGAGATACAAAGAGAAATTCCATTCCAAACAAATGTTGAGAGTATAAAGTATTTGGGAATTCATCTACCAAAGAAAAGTCAGGAATTATATGAGAAAAATTACAAAACACTTGCCACAAAAATAAAATCAGATTTAAATAATTGGAAAGACATTCAGTGCTCTTGGATAGGCCGAGCGAATATAATAAAGATGACAATACTCCCCAAACTAATCTATTTATTTAGTGCTATACCAATCAGACTCCCAAGAAACTATTTCAATGACCTAGAAAAAATAACAACAAAATTCATATGGAAGAATAAAAGGTCGAGAATTGCAAGGGAACTAATGAAAAAAAACTCAGAGGAAGGTGGTCTAAGTGTACCTGATCTAAAGCTATATTATATAGCAGCAGTCACCAAAACCATTTGGTATTGGCTAAGAAATAGACCGGTAGATCAGTGGAACAGATTAGATACAAAGGACAAAAAAGGATACATATATGGCAACCTAATCTTTGACAAACCCAAAGATACCAACATTAGGGATAAAAATTCATTATTCGGAAAAAACTGTTGGGAAAACTGGAAATTAGTATGGCAGAAATTAGATATGGATCCACACTTAACACCATATACCAAGATAAGATCAAAATGGATCCATGATTTAGGCATAAAGAGGGAGATAATAAATAGATTAGAGGAACAGAGGATAATCTACCTCTCAGACTTGTGGAGGAGGAAGGAATTTATGACCAGAGGAGAACTAGAGATCATTATTGATCACAAAATAGAAGATTTTGATTACATCAAACTAAAAAGTTTCTGTACAAATAATACTAATGCAAACAAGATTAGAAGGGAAGTAACAAATTGGGAAAATATTTTTAAAAACAAAGATTCTGACAAAGGTCTCATTTCCAAAATATATAGAGAACTGACCCTAATTTATAAGAAACCGAACCATTCTACAATTGATAAATGGTCAAAGGATATGAACAGGCAATTCTCAGAGGAAGAAATTGAAACTATATCCACTCACATGAAAGAGTGTTCCAAATCACTACTGATCAGAGAAATGCAAATTAAGACCACTCTGAGATACCACTACACACCTGTCAGATTGGCTAAGATGACAGGAACAAATAATGATGAATGTTGGAGGGGCTGTGGGAAAACTGGGACACTGATACATTGCTGGTTGAGTTGCGAAAAAATCCAGCCATTCTGGAGAGCAATCTGGAATTATGCCCAAAAAGTTATCAAACTGTGCATACCCTTTGACCCAGCAGCGCTACTACTGGGATTATATCCCAAAGAAATACTAAAGAGCGGAAAGAGACCTTTATGTGCCAAAATGTTTGTGGCAGCTCTTTTTGTTGTAGCTAGAAACTGGAAGATGAATGGATGTCCATTAGTTGGAGAATGGTTGGGTAAATTGTGGTATATGAAGGTTATGGAATATTATTGCTCTGTAAGAAATGACCAGCAGGAGGAATACAGAGAGGCCTGGAGAGACTTAAATCAACTGATGCTGAGTGAAATGAGCAGAACCAGAAGATCACTGTACACTTCAACAACAATACTGTATGAGGATGTATTCTGATGGAAGTGGAAATCTTCAACATAAAGAAAAACCAACTCACTTCCAGTTGATCAATGATGGACAGAGGTAGCTACACCCAGAGAAGAAACACTGGGAAGTGAATGTAAATTGTTAGCACTAATATCTGTCTGCCCAGGTTACATGTACCTTCGGAATCTAAAGTTTATTGTGCAACAAGAAAATGATATTTACCCACATGTATTGTACCTGTTATATTGTAACACATGTAAAATGTATGGGATTGCCTGTCATCGGGGGGAGGGAGTAGGAGGGAGGGATAATTTGGAAAAATGAATACAAGGGATAATATTATAAAAAATATATATAATAAAAAATTAAAAAAAAAAAGAAATACATCAGAAAGGCTTTCCAAATCTTGAAAAAAAAAAAAAAAAGAACTTACTTCATGACAAGCCTCAGACTTAATGCTTGACCCAGAAGAAATCCACAAAATATCACCAAGAGAAGACATCCTTGAAAGTCGCCAGAAAGGTCTGTGTTTGCTCGGGGGAGGGTCAATCAGAGTGGGCGCAGACTGAGGGCAGGCAGCCAGAGCAAGACAGGCAGCTCACACAGCTCAGACCAGAGGGGGAGGGGTGTGATCTCTGCTGTTTCTGTGAAAGGGCTTTTGCCCCAGTGTGGATGCTCTGTCTTGGCAGCAAGCCAGGAGCAGTGGAGAGGGTGTAAACACCGGAGGTGAAGATTAAAACCCCAGAAAGCCAGTGTCTCTCAGAGCCCGGCCACCCCCAACCCCCACCTGGACTGACTTGGTGTGTTCTCGGAGACTCAGAGCGCAGACTCAGTACAGTCATTGCTGTTCTGTTAGTGGCTCTCTGCTACCCTACCCCCAATCTGTAGAGGAAGCCCATTAATACCATCCAGCCCCATCCCCCGCAAAACAGACCAATTGTTTCTCTTGTCAGTTTGTTTTCTTTGATTCCTACTCTGACAAAATGAACAAAAAATTCAAAAGGGCTCTAACCATTGACAGCTTCTGTGTGGAGAGGGAGCAGGCTTCAAATGCTGAGGAGACTAGGAACAGACTGTCCCCAGATGTATCCCCTGGGAGGGATATAAGCTGCTCCTCAATACAAAAGAACCTCATAGAGGAAATCAAAAAGGCTCTCACAAGAGAGCTGGAACAGAAATGGGAAAAGGAAAGGGAAGCTTGGCAAGGGAGCCTGGAGAAGTCATCCCATGCATTCAAAGACAGAGTGGATAAAGAAAACAAATCATTGAGAAAAAAATTAGTGAGCTGGAAAAGGTAAACAACTCCAAGGAAAACAGGATTAGTGAGCTGGAAAAGGTAAACAACTCCAAGGAAAACAGGATTAGTGAGCTGGAAAAAGAAATCAGCTCTCTAAAAAATAAAATGGATAAAATGGAAAAAAATTCCCTAGAAGATAAAAACTCAATTGGACAATTACAAAAAGATATAAAAAAGTGAGTGAAGAAAATACATCATTGAAAATTAGACTGGAACAAGTAGAAATGAATGACTCAAGGAGAAACCAAGAGGTAGTCAAGCAAAACCAGAGAAATGAAACAATTGAAAAGAATGTCAAGTACCTTACCAGAAAGACAACAGACCTGGAAAACAGATCCAGGAGAGACAATTTGAGAATAATCAGACTCCCTGAAAAATGGGAGGAAAAAAAGAGCTTGGACACCATTTTCGAGGAAATTATCAAAGAGAACTGCCCAGACATTCTGGAAACAGAGGGTAAAATAGACATTGAAAAAATTCATCGATCACCTACTGAAAGGGACCCTAAAGTCAAAACGCCAAGAAATATAGTGGCCAAGTTCAAGAACCATCAGACAAAGGAAAAGATATTGTAAGCTGCTAGAAAAAAGCAATTCAGATATGGAGGATCCACAATAAGGATAACCCAGGATCTAGCAGCGTCCACATTAAAAGAACGAAGGGCCTGGAACATGATATTCTGAAAGGATAAGGAACTTGGTATGCAGCCAAGAATAACTTACCCAGCAAGAATGAGCATCGTTTTCCAGGGAAGAAGATGGACATTTAATGAAATAAATGAATTCCATCTATTTTTGATGAAAAAACCAGACCTACATAAAAGGTTTGATCTTCAAATACAGAACTCAAGAGATTTCTAAAAAGGTAAAAAGAAATCTTGAGAACTATACTTCTGTCAAAAAAATATGTAAAGAACATATGTACAATTTGTCTTAGAAACTAGAGGTGGAAAGGAGATTATATCATAAAAAAGTGTAAAGTGGTGGTACTACATCTCAAGAAGAGGCAAAGGTAACCTATTATATCTGAGAGAAAGAAAGGAGGGAGATGAACATAGTGTGTATCAGTAGACATATTGTATTTATGTTGAAACTTCAAACTTCATTGAAAAGTGAGAGGGAAGGAGTAAGCTAAGGGGAAGGGAATACAGTAATTTCGAGGAAAAGGGGTAAAATAAGGGGAGGATCTTTAAGGTGGGGGAGGGATCCTAAAAAGGGAGGGCTGTGAAAAGCAGGAAAGAGAAAAAGCAAATTGATAGTCTTGAAAATGAAAAAGGAGAACTCACCACTAATGAAGAGGAAATTAGAACAATAGTTAAGAGCTACTTTGCTCAACTTTATGCTGATAAATTCGATAACTTAAATGAAATGGAAGAATACCTTCAAAAATATAGCTTGCCCAGATTAACAGAGGAAGAAGTAAGTAGTCTAAATAGTCCCATCTCAGAAAAAGAAATAGACCAAGGTATTAACCAACTTCCTAAGAAAAAGTCCCCAGGACCAGATGGATTTACAGGTGAATTCTACCAAACATTTAAAGAAAAACTAACTCCAATGCTATGTAAACTATTTGAAAAAATAGGGATTGAAGGAGTCCTACCAAACTCCTTCTATGACACAGACATGGTACTGATACCTAAACCAGGTAGATCGAAAACTGAGAAAGAAAACTATAGACCAATTTCCTTAATGAATATTGATGCTAAAATCTTAAATAAGATATTAGCAAATAGACTTCAGAAAATCATCCCCAGGATAATGCACTATGACGAAGTGGGATTTATACCAGGAATTCAGGGCTGGTTTAATATTAGGAAAACTATTAGTATAATTGACCATATTAATAATCAAATTAATAAAAACCATATGATCATCTCAATAGATGCAGAAAAGGCATTTGATAAAATCCAATATCCATTCCTACTAAAAACGCTTGAGAGTATAGGAATAAATGGACTATTCCTTAAAATAATAAGTATCATATATTTAAAACCTTCAGTAAACATCATATGTAATGGTGATAAACTAGAACCTTTCCCTGTAAGATCAGGAGTGAAACAAGGTTGCCCACTATCACCATTACTATTCAATATAGTACTAGAAACTCTAGACTTGGCAATAAGAGCCGAGAAAGAGATCTAAGGAATTAGAGTAGGAAATGAAGAAATCAAATTGTCACTTTTCGCAGATGAAATGATGGTATACTTAGAGAACCCCAAAGACTCTGCTAAAAAGCTATTAGAAATAATTCAGAATTTTAACAAAGTTGCAGGATACAAAATAAATCCACATAAATCCTCAGGATTTTTATACATTACCAACACAATCCAACCGCAAGAGATACAAAGAGAAATTCCATTCAAAATAACAGTCGATAGTATAAAATATTTGGGAATATATCTACCAAAGGAGAGATTGGAATTATATGAACAAAATTACAAAACACTTGCCACAAAAATAAAGTCAGATTTAAATAATTGGAAAGACATTCAGTGTTCTTGGATTGGCCGAGCGAATATAATAAAGATGACAATACTCCCTAAACTAATCTATTTATTTAGTGCTATACCAATCAGATTCCCAAGAAACTATTTTAATGACCTAGAAAAAATAACAACAAAATTCATATGGAAGAATAAAAGATCAAGAATTGCAAGGGAACTAATGAAAAAAAAGTCAGAGGAAGGTGATCTAAGTGTACCTGATTTAAAGCTATATTATAAAGCAACAGTCACCAAAACCATTTGGTATTGGCTAAGAAATAGACTAGTTGATCAGTGGCATATGTTAGGTTCACAGGGCAAGATAGTGAATAAAAATAGCAATCTAATCTTTGACAAACCCAAAGATCCCAAATTTTGGGATAAGAATTCATTATTTGACAAAAACTGCTGGGAAAACTGGAAATTAGTATGGCAGAAACTAGGCATGGACCCACATTTAATACCACATACTAAGATTAGATCAAAAAGGGTCCAAGATTTAGGCATAAAGAACGAAATCATAAATAAATTGGAGGAACATGGGATGGTTTACCTCTCAGACTTGTGGAGGAGGAAGGAGTTTGTGTCCAAGGGAGAACTAGAGACCATTATTGATCACAAAATAGAACATTTTGATTACACCAAATTAAAAAGTTTCTGCACAAACAAAACTAATGCAAACAAGATTAGAAGGGAAGTAACAAATTGGGAAAAAATTTTTACAGTTAAAGGTTCTGATAAAGGCCTCATCTCCAAAATATACAAAGAATTGACTTTAATTTATAAGAAATCAAGCCATTCTCCAATTGATAAATGGTCAAAGGATATGAACAGACAATTTTCAGATGATGAAATTAAAACTATTTCCGCTCATATGAAAGAATGTTCCAAATCACTATTGATCAGAGAAATGCAAATTAAGACAACTCTGAGGTATCATTACACACCTGTCAGATTGGCTAAGAAGACAGGAACAAATAACGATGAATGTTGGAGGGGCTGTGGGAAAACTGGGACACTGATGCATTGTTGGTGGAGTTGTGAAAGAATCCAACCATTCTGGAGAGCAATCTGGAATTATGCCCAAAAAGTTATCAAAATGTGCATACCCTTTGACCCAGCCATACTACTACTGGGCTTATACCCCAAGGAACTACTAAAGAAGGGAAAGGGACCTGTATGTGCCAAAATGTTTGTGGCAGCCCTTTTCATAGTGGCTAGAAGCTGGAAGATGAATGGATGTCCATCAATTGGAGAATGGTTGGGTAAACTATGGTATATGAATGTGATGGAATAGTATTGTTCTATAAGAAATGACCAACAGGAGAAATACAGAGAGGCTTGGAGAGACTTACATCAACTGATGCTGAGTGAAACGAGCAGAACCAGAAGATCATTATACACATCAACAATGATACTGTACGAGGATGTATGCTGATGGAAGTGGATTTCTTCAACATAGAGAAGAGCTAATCCAATTCCAATTGATTAATGATGGACAGAACCAGCTACATCCAGAAAAGGAATACTGGGAAATGAATGTAAACTGTTATTTTTACCTTCTGAATCCAATTCTTCCTGTGCAACAAAAAATTCGGTTCTACACACATATATTGTATCTAGAATATACTGTAATATATTTAACATATATAAGACTGCTTGCCATCTGGGGGAGGGGGTTGGGGGAGGAAGGGAAAAAATCTAAATAGAACTAAGTGCAAGGGATAATGTTGTAAAAAATTACCCATGCATATATACTGTCAAAAAATGTTATAATTATAAAATAAAATAAAAATTAAAAAACAAAACAAAAAAAAAAAAAAAAAAAAAAAAAACAAGATCATTGGAACCGTCCTCAGTCATCTCATTGTTGAAAAGACTCAGATCCATCAGAAATGATCGTGGTATAGTCTTATTGTTGCCGTGTCTCATGATCTCCTGGTTCTGCTCATTTCACTCAGCATCGATTCATGTGAGTCTCTCCAGGCCTTTCTGAAATCATCCTGCTGGCCATTTCTTATACAACGCTAATATTCTATAACATTCCTATACCATAACTTATTCAGCCATTCTCCAGCTGATGGGCATCCCCCGAATTTCCAATTTCTTGCCATTACAAAAAGGGCTGAAACAAACATTTTTGCACATGTGAGTCCTTAATCATTTAGTAGGTGTTTAATAACTGTTTATTGATTAACTAACTGTAAAAATAGAAGTGAAAAGACTGGTAGTATCATTATAGGAAAAGTTGTAGAAATGTGAGCTATGACTATTATTATGTCACTTAACACACAATATCAATTATTTCAATTACTTGTTCAAATGCTTTCTCCTGTGTAATACTATTCTCTTCTTGAAGACACCACCGAGTGGTGACCTATAAACCAGTGTTTTACACATATTAGATGAATGAAGGGGATCTAGAAGAACAAAGGACTCAGGTTCTCTATCACATATTAGCCATCTTGCCTGCAAACAGGGTAATTGCTTCCCTTCGAGGATTCAACCTAAAATGCTCCCTATTTTCTATTTTTCTATAGATCTCACAGAGGAACAAGGCACAAACCCCTCTGCCTTAAATAATTCCCCAGCTTGTTTCATGATTCTCAACTAATCACCTAGGTTACTTTGACTCCCTACCAAAGACCAGGAGATTAAAGCCTTTCAGACTATGATAGAAGTCATTTTCTCAACTGTCACCAAAAAACAAAAAAGCAATTTGGCCAGTTTAGTGCCTTTTAATTCAAACTCAGTTCTGGCTCAGCAGCCAACCATTCGATAATCAAACAGTCATAGAATTCCTGCACATCTTATGAAGTGAATACGTGTACCTTATGGCTTATTTAGCAAGTATCTCTGCATTTGGAATCTGAAATTTTTAGTATCAGTCTCTAAAACAGACTCCTTTTTAGGGGCAATGTCCATCTACTTTTTAAAAGATTTCTTTAACAATTAAAAAATCTGAATATGATGAGAAGCCAAAACTCTTAATCAGCAAAGCCAGCATTCACTGTTTCAGTGATGGGAAGGTGATAGGGTTAGGATCCCTTCCATTCCCAGTCAGGAAACCAAATGATACGGTTAGTGGAAGTTCAGAGAGTTGTGTGAATGCCCTTCTGATCAGCACAGGTCTTTCGTGAAAGAATTCTTGAACCTAAATCGTTTAAGTGGCAAAAATGCAAGTTTATTGTTGGCACAGCAGGAGTCAGTTTTTAATGGGAAGACTGACTTCCAAGCACCAAGTCCTGACACAGAGATAAAGGTCCTAGCAGAGAAATCCTGGCAGAGAGATAAAGAGGGGTTAACACTGAGAAGAGATTGTCCCACTTACTGGAAGTGATCCTGAGCCAATTTTTAGCTCAATAGAGGTCAATAGAAATATCAAGTCTAGATCTCCAGCTAAATGAGTCCACTTAACATCCCCCAGTGATGGGTCTCTGTCAGTGGAAAGTTTCTCCAGTGTTCCAGGAGTTTCTCTTCCCCCAAAGTCAGGACAGTTTCAGGGTTCTCCCATCAAAGGGAAACTCTTAATGAGCCCATCCAGAGGCCTATGTCTCTAATCCATCCTGTCTCCAATCTCTGAGACTGTTAATTAGCATAATATTAGAAAACCAAACTCTTCCCTGGTTCTTCTGCTCACTCCCTAGATATTCCACTCTCTTGAGACTTTAAAAAGTTGTTCTCCTCAAAAGCACATTAATTAATACCTCTAACTTTATCTTGTTTAGTCATATTTTGGTTAAGTCCCTAAGCTATTTCATACAATAAATGGCAAAACTTATAACCTATAATAAATGTCTGATTGAAGATGTCATGTTGCAAACCATTACTCTATTAGGCTATTTTTAAAATATTCTTTAAAAACATGCCCTCCCAAATCTACTCCATATTATCACTTCACACATACAGCCCTAACAGTTCTCCTGAGCTCCTGTCTTGTATCACCACCTCCCTCAACTCACCATGTCCAAAACAGAACTCTATCTTTCCCTCAATCCTTTACCTTTCCCCATTCCATGGTTGCCCTCAGAGGTAGCACTAGCTTCCCAGTCACCCAGGATCACAGCTTCAGTGTCATTCTAAATTACTCTCCTTCACATTTACTGCAACTATATAACCTAAGGCAAGACTTACTTGTTCATCATATGAGACCTGATTGAATCAGAATCAATACATTAAATAGCAATTGTTTCTGTTTTGATCAGAAACCTTGAGAATCTTACTTTGGTTTTTGATTAAGTAAAAGAGCCCATTCTCTGCTTCATTTCTTACTTAGATTTAATCACAGATGGGGCATTTGAAAGTCAAACCAAACCCTGTTAAAGACCTTGACTTAAAAAGTCAAAGGGCCCCAAATGTATCCAGGGCCATCTTCAGTCCTCTTGACCTATATGTGCCTACTGAATCCAGAGGAAACGTGAAGCTTGGTATCTTTACAGTGACTATTTTCCCTTCAAACTAATTCACTTGCATGCCATGGCATCATCTTTCCAATGTCATGGTCCTCTTCAAGAATGAAGAACAAACAGCAACAATAACATATCTCATCTATAACAAAGTCTGATTATTTCTACTATCACCTGGCTGAAAGCAAATCCCCTTGGGGTATGTGATCATTGGGAAAATACACCCAAGTGCTCCTTGAGTAACTGCACCATTGTTCAAATTACACACTTTCAAACCATGCTACTTTTCCTCAGAGTATTTTGGAACTTCTGTCCTCCCAGACAGAGTTGAAGGATCCTAGGATCTCAGAGCTAGAACAAGAAGAAACTTCAAAAGCCATCTATTTTATATGATGAAAAGGAAACCCCATAAGGTAAAGCAATCTAGACAAAGTCACACAGGTTTTGAAAATCAGAGTAGGAATCTGGACAGAAGACCCCTGACTCACAACACATTGCTCTTCAGAACCAAAACATTGTGTATAATAACAGTAACAATGTGTGGTGATCAACTATGATTACCTTAGCTCTTTTCAGTAATCCAAAAATCCAAAATAATTTCAAAAGATTCATGATAAAAAATGCTATCCATATCCCAAGAAAATACTGATGGAATCTTAATGCAAATAGAAGTACACTATTTTCATTTTGTGGGTGTGCTGGAAGAATTTCATGTGTGTTTTTTTCTCTTTTATTCTCTTTATTTTACAACATGATTAATGTGTAAATGTGTTTTGCATGACTATGTGTGTGTAATATATCAAACTGCTTACCTTCTTAGGGAAGACAGCAGAAGGAAGAGAAGGTAGAAAAATTTGGAACTCAAAATTTTTTACAAAATTTATCATTGAAGATTGTGTGTATGTATAATTAGAAAAATTGAAATGATATTAAACAAAAATTTAATACCCAATGTTCTTGTCACTGTGGGAGAGACAAGGAATAAATAATTAACATGACTGATGAGCTTTCATTCCCCTGAATTCTTAGTACAGATCCATTTCAGTGATGTGAAATGATCACACAACTCAGAGTCTCCTGATATGCTTCCACACATGGATTTTTCTTTTGACTGCCTATATGATCATGAACATTTGTGAAATTATCATGAGTAAAAGATGGTTTTCCCTTCACAGGCCCTCCCATGTAAAAGGAAAGTGGAGGATTGCACCATATTTAAAGTTGCTTGAGCTAAAGTCATGTGATTCTGTGAATATCCTCCCAAGCCTGTTTAAAACTCATCCAAGAAAATAAGCTTCATAGTCTTACATAACACCATCTTGCCCACCAAAATTATTGTCCCTCTTTATTGTTTCCAAAAATTAAATCCATCTTAAGAGGACATACTGTTAAGAGTGTGTTCAGAAGAGACACTCATAACATCACTGTTTTAGGTTCTGAAAAAGTCACAAGAATCACTACAATCTATTAGTTTTATCAAGAAGGAATCTGAATATGAGAAAGACCATGTACCTTGTTCAAGTCATACATCCAATAATAGCAAAACCAGAATTCAAACCCAAAGGCCCCCTGGTACAAAGTTTGAGAGACTTCCCCCACATTAAAAGTCCTGGGTATCTGTCCTTCCCCTCAATCCCCAATAGCCTGAATGTCCTCAAAGCCACCTCTGTATCCTCTTGATATTTCTGTTAGAGAAAACAGAATTGGAGAGGCTTGGAGATAAGAATCTATTCCAGGTCTTGAATCTTAAAGTAACTTGGCTCACCAACCTCACTTTTTTAATGAATAGCATAGACATACTTGCTAATATAATAATAAGAGAATTGGCCAATGAAGCAAAATGGAAATTCTATTATTCAATGGATCAAAGACCTTCCTTTGAACTTAGGACAGGAAAAACAGCCCACAATGGAGACTAAAGGCATTTGGGAGAAAGGTACTTGAGGACATTGGTATGATACTTTTACTCTGATGTGTATCTCAACTATTTACATCTCTGTGTAAATAATCAAGATCCAGGCTTAATCATTTATATCTCAATAGATCATGCTTTTTAGAAAAAGCTATATGAACATCAAAGAGTGTATTTTGTAGCAAATTTATAAGTATTGGAGATACACACACACACATACACACACACACACACACAAACACACACACATATATATATATGTGTGTGTGTTTGTGTGTGTGTATATATATATATGTGTGTGTGTGTATATATATATATATATATACATATATATATACATATATATATATATATAATTTGTCTCATCAATAAAATTTGAAGAGTTCATATCGAACTTCTCTCTGTCTAGGATCTGAATAATACACCCTTATTTCCTACTGGAGCTAGACTTCAGCACAGAATAGTGCTTGAAATACCATCCATCCTCCTATATATATAAAAGACAACTCTTAATCCAGATAAGACACATCTCACATAGGGGCAAGTTTTTGTCTTACTTTCCCCACAAAAAAAGATGCTGTCTCAACTCATTACTAACTCTTTTGTGTCACCTTCCATTACACATTGCTACACAGCTCCTACCTTTAGGCAAAGTTAAGTACAAACCTCAATGAATGCGTTAGTGTGATGCCAGAGAAACTGAGGCAAGATAAAGATTAAAGAGTTTTTCATATTTTATTTGAGAGGGAGAGATTGTCTGGGGCCAAATCAGGATCAATGTTGACCCCAGCAGACAAAATGGGACTCAAGTCTCAAAGCATTCAGCAATGAGTAAAGAATTCAAGGGATTTTTATAGGCTCCAGCAATCAGGAGAGACAAAGGCAGGGGGATGGGGGGAGGGGGAGGGAGGTTAAGAGTACTGGTGAGCAAGAATTTTCAGAAACAGATCATAAATTCAGTTCTGACAGGTTGGGGATGAGGACCATAAATTCCGATAACTTAGGAGGACCTAGGAGCCAGGATGTCTGAAATAAAAGATACGCTTACCTATCTCTAAATAACCTACCTACAATTTATGGCTCTATGGAATGTTAATGATCAGGGATAACAGTTCTAATGGTCAGGAAGAGGAGTTGCAACCAGGGGGATGGAGGTAGAACTATTTAGGGAAACTGAGGCAGGACAATTAAAGGAAACTGTGCCATAATATTAGTATTATAGACTCAACAGTATCAATTATTTCTCAGATCTGTGATGCATAGAGAGAGAATAAAATCATTGAGTTGTCTATATCCTTTGAGCCAGACACTTCATTTCTCAGTCGATGACATAAGGAAGTTATTGATAAGGAGAAAGAAAAAAATCCAATATAAACCAAACTATTAACAGAAGCACATTTTTATGATAGCAAAGACTTGAAAAGAAAATAGATGCCTATTTATTAATTTAAAAAACTGTGCCCATGAATGCTATGGAGTGTTATTGTACTGTCAGAAATGATATGCGTCTTGAATAGGGAGAAAAAAAGAAAAATCTATACAAACACATGCAACAGTGCCAAAAAAAAAGCAAACATACACAATAACTTAAACACTGCAAATGAAAGGATAGCCAATTGCTTTAAAAAAAATCAAAATTTGAAGCAATGAAGCTAAAAATATCAAATATGACTCTAATGAAAAGTTATGATAAGTAACAACTCCAAATCATCTTTCATGGATAGGAGATCCTCTGGTATTATGTATAATACATTATACATATTTTCAGACTTTATCAATATATCTACCACTTTTGCAACTTTTTTTCTTACCAAAATTTATTATATAGGATGGCCCTCTAAGAAGGGAAGGAGAATTATACTGCAGTTAAATACAATCATGAAGATAGTACCAATTTAAATTATTTTTAAAATTTTAAAAGAGAAAAAGAAAAGGAATAAAAGTTTTAGAAAAGTATATTCCTTACAATAACTCTATGATGTAGGTAGGTAATAAATATAATATTTTCTAAATTGCATAGATAAAGAAACTGAGCCCCTGGTTGTCTCTCATTTTAATCTCTGTTAGATATCTGGAAATTCGGAGTTGAGGATTGGAAGCAAGGGGTGTAGAGTAGGCATGTAAAGTGACTGGTTAAAGCCCTGGAGCCCTGAAACCCAACTTCCTCATAGGAAAATTAATTAATCAATTGATATGAATATAATGATCACTTTTCTGTTACAATTCTAAACTCTTGTCTGGAATGGTATTGTGTGAGACAGTAGCAGCCACAAAAATAATCAGAGAATTTTGAAGTAAAAAAGGCAAAAAGAAAGTTATTACAATCTCAGGAGAAAGGGCAACTCCTAATGGGCAAGGTGTCAGTAGAGGAGTGCAAAGCACAAACTGCAAAACACAAGATTATAAAGAAGCCTAATGCAGAAGCTTCCATGCCCCAACCCCTGACTTTTTCTCCCATTGTCTGGGGACTCCAGGTTTACACTCTATACATGGAACTCAATCCAAGGAACAAAAGGATACTAGGAAATAACAAAGTCTCTATGCATCAAGTAATTAAATGCTAATCAAGAGGAGGGGAAATGTTCATCCAAAACAATGGAATATCTGCAGTTTTTTTAGCTATAGCTCATCTTGTTATTGAAAAGTCTCAAGTAACAATTTGGGCAAAGGTCAAGACCACACACATTCCTATGAGAGGTCTTCATTCAGTTTAACCCATTCAGTAAGGACAAGTCATATGTCCATCAACAATGTATTTGTGTGTTTTTGGACACAACCCTTTAAATTGTAATAATGTTCATTGTTTAATTTAAAGTTTAAAACTCTCTCCTTTCTCCCTTCCCCAATTTTTCTTTTTTTATTCCAGCACCATTATAAATGATAATTTTATATTAAATTCACATTCAATATAAATTAATTTATAAATTATTTTTCATTTATAAATTAAATTTGTAAATAATAATTTATGTTATTATGTATTATATAATATATATTATTATATATAATCCATATATAAATATTTTTATTTTGAAAAATAGGATGAATAATACACATTAAAATGCATATATATATATATATATATATATATATATATATATGTATAATCCTTCAAAACAAAATTCCACATTAGCTATGTCCAAAAAGAGAGGAATAAAATAGAAAGAGAAGAAAATATGTTTCAATCTATGCTCCAGATGATTAGTTCTCTTACTGAAGGAGGATAGAAGAATGTTTGGTCATTGGATCAATCAGATTTACTATGTCTTTCAACACTGATTATATTTTTTATCGTTATGGTATAAAATGTTGTCCTAATTTTTTTTACTTCATTTTGTACCAGAACATAAAAGTCTTACCAGGCTTTTCTGAAATCATCCCCTTCATTTCTTATAGCACAACAGAATTTGATCACACTGTTATACCATAACTGGTCAAGTCACTCCTCAATTGATAGGCATAGCTTCATTTTACAAATCTTTGTCACTATAAGAAAAAGCTGATTTATAAACACATCTTTGCATACTTTTATGTACATTTCACTCATATGTCATTTTCTTCCTTATTCTTTTGAAGAATACTGGTATCACTGGGACAAAGGAATATAATTTAATAGTATTTTGGATAGAGATCCAAATTTCTTTCCAGAAAGATTGTAGTAGCTCATAAGCTCCACCAACACTACATTAGTGTCCCTAATATTCTACATTCTCTTTAACCTTTGCTATTTTCCTTTTTTATTTTTTGGTCATTTTAGCCAACATTATGGGTGTGAGCTGCTACCTCTGAAGTATTCCTTTTATATATATATATATTTTTTTTTTAATTTTTTATTAATTTTTATAATTATAAAATTTTCTTTGACAGTACATATTCATAGGTAGTTTTTTTTTTTTACATCATTATCCGTTGTACTCCCTTCTGTTCCAAATTTTTCCCCTCCTTCCCTCTACCCCCTCCCCTAGATGGCAGGCATTCCCATACATATTAAATATTTTATAGTATATCCTAGGTACAATATATATGTGCAGAACCGAATTTTGTTGTTGTTGTTGCAAAGGAAGAATTGTTTTCGGAAGGTAAAAATAGTCTGGGAAGAAAAACAAAACAAAACAAAACAAAAGAGTACTCACAGTTTATACTCTATTCCCAGTGTTCCTTTTCTGGATGAAGCTGATTCTGTCCATCATTGATCAATTGGAATTGGATTAGCTCTTCTCTATGTTGAAGATATCCACTTCCATCAGAATACATCCTCATACAGTATCATTGTTGAAGTGTATAATGATCTTCTGGTTCTGCTCGTTTCACTCAGCATCAGTTCATGCAAGTCTCTCCAAACCTCTCTGTATTCCTCCTGTTGGTCATTTCTTACAGAACAATAGTATTCCATAACATTCATATACCATAATTTCCCCCATCATTCTCCAATTGATGGACATCCATTCATTTTCCAGTTTCTAGCCACTATGAAAAGGGCTGCCACAAACATTTTGGCACATACAAGTCCCTTTCCCTTCTTTAGGGATATAAGCCCAGGAGTAGCACTGATGGGTCAAAGGGTATGCACATTTTGATAACTTTTGGGGCATAATTCCAGATTGCTCTCCAGAATGGTTGGATTCTTTCACAACTCCACCAACAATGCATCAGTGTCCCAGTTTTCCCACATCACCTCCAACATTTATCATTATTTGTTCCTGTCATCTTAGCCAATCTGACAGGTGTGTAATGATATCTCAGAGTTGTCTTAATTTGCATTTCTCTGATCAATAGTGATTTGGAACACTCTTTCATATGAGTGGAAATAGTTTCAATTTCCTCATCTGAAAATTGTCTGTCCATATCCTTTGACCATTTATCAATTGGAGAATGGCTTGATTTCTTATAAATTAAAGTCAATTCTCTGAATAGTTTAGAGATGAGGCCTTTACCAGAACCTTTAACTGTAAAAATGTTTTCCCAATTTGTTACTTCCCTTCTAATCTTGTTTGCATTAGTTTTGTTTGTGCGGAAACTTTTTAATTTGGTGTAATCAAAATTTTCTATTTTGTGATCAATAATGGTCTCTAGTTCTCCCTTAGACACAAACTCCTTCCTCCTCCACAAATCTGAGTGATAGACTATCCCATGTTCCTCCAATTTATTTATGATTTCATTCTTAATGCCTAAATCGTGGACCCATTTTGATCTTATCTTAGTATGTGGTGTTAAATGTGGGTCCATGCCTGGTCTCTAATTTCCAGTTTTCCCACCAGTTTTTGTCAAATAATGAATTCTTATCCCAAAAGTTAGGATCTTTGGGTTTGTCAAACACTAGATTACTATTTTTATTCACTGTCTTGCCCTGTGAACCTAACCTATGCCACTGATCAACTAGTCTATTTCTTAGCCAATACCAAATGGTTTTGGTGACTGTTGCTTTATAATATAGTTCTAGATCAGGTACAGCTAGACCACCTTCACTTAATTTTTTTTTCATTACTTCCCTTGAAATTCTCAACCTTTTGTTGTTCCATATGAATTCTGTTGTTATTTTTTTCTAGGTCATTGAAATAGTTTCTTGGGAGTCTGATTGGTATAGTACTAAATAAATAGATTAGTTTAGGGAGTATTGTCATCTTGATTATATTCGCTCAGCCTATCCAAGAATGTCTTTCCAATTATTTAAATCTGACTTTATTTTTGTGGCAAGTGTTTTATAGTTTTGCTGATAAACTTCCTGACTTTCCTTTAGTAGATATATTCCCAAATATTTGATACTATCAACCATTATTTTGAATGGAACTGCTCTTGTATCTCTTGCTGTTGGATTGTGTTGGTAATGTATAAAAATGCTGAGGATTTATGTGGATTTATTTTGTATCCTGCAACTTTGCTAAGGTTCAGAATTATTTTTAATAGCTTTTTAGCAGAGTCTTTGGGATTCTCTAAGTATACCATCATGTCATCTGCAAAGAGTGATAGTTTGATTTCCTCATTTCCTACTTTAATTCCTTGAATCTCTTTCTTGGCTCTTATTGCCGAGGCTAGCGTTTCTAGTACTATATTGAATAGTATTGGTGATAGTGGCAACCTTGTTTCACTCCTAATCTTACAAGGAAAGGTTCTGGTTTATCACCATTACATAAGTTGTTTACTGACGGTTTTAAATATAGGCTCATTATTATTTTAAGTAATAGTCCATTTATTCCTATACTCTCAAGCGTTTTTAGTAGGAATGGATGTTGGATTTTATCAAATGCTTTTTCTGCATCTATTGAGATGATCATATGGTTTTTATTCATTTGATTATTAATATGGTCAATTATACTAATAGTTTTCCTAATATTAAACCAGCCCTACATTCCTGGTATAAATCCTACTTGATCATAGCGTATTATCCTGGGGATGATTTTCTGAAGTCTTTTTGCTAATATCTTATTTAAGATTTTAGCATCAATGTTCATTAAGGAAATTGGTCTATAGTTTTCTTTCTCAGTTTTTTATCTACCTGGTTTAGGTATCAGTACCATGTCTATGTCATGAAAGTAATTTAGTAGGACTCCTTCAATCCCTATTTTTTTTTCAAACAGTTTATATAGCATTGGAGTTAGTTGTTTAAATGTTTGGTAGAATTCACATGTAAATCAATCTGGTCCTGTGGATTTTTTCTTAGGTAGTTGGTTAATAGCTTGTTCTATTTCTTTTTCTGAGATGGGACTATTTAGACTACTTACTTCTTCCTCTGTTAATCTGGCCAAGCTATATTTTTGAAGGAATTCTTCCATTTCATTTAAGTTATCGAATTGATTGGCATAAAGTTGAGCAAAGTAGTTCCTACCTATTGTTCTAATTTCCTCTTCATTAGTGGTGAGTTCTCCCTTTTCATTTTCAAGACTAACAATTTGCTTTTTCTCTTTCCTTTTTTTAATCAGGTTTACTAATGTTTTGTCTATTTTGTTGGTTTTTTCATATTACCAACTCCTAGTTTTATTCATTAATTCAATAGTTTTTTTTTTTTTACTTTCAATTTTATTAATCTCACCTTTTAATTTTAGAATTTCAAGTTTTGTGTTTGTCTGGGGGTTTTTAATTTGTTCCTTTTCTAGCAATTTTAGTTGTAAGCCCAATTCATTGGCCCTCTCTTTCTCTATTTTATGCAAGTAGGTTTGTAGAGATATAAAGTTTCCCCTTATTACTGTTTTGGCTGTATCCCACACATTTTGGCATGATGTCTCATTATTGTCATTTTCTTAGGTGAAGTTATTAATTATGTCTATGATTTGCTGTTTTACCCAATCATTCTTTAGTATAAGATTATTTAGTTTCCAATTATTTTTTGGTGTATTTTAACCTGGCTTTTTATTAAATGTAATTTTAATTGCATTGTGGTCTGAAAAGGATTAATTTACTATTTCTGCCTTACTGCATTTGATTTTGAGGTTTTTATGTCCTAGTATATAGTCAGTTTTTGTATAGGTTACATGAACTGCTGAGAAGAAAGTATACTCCTTTCTGTCTCCATTTAGCTTTCACCAAAGATCTATCATATCACACTTTTCTAGTATTCTATTTACCTCTTTGACTTCTTTCTTATTTATTTTGTCATTTGATTTATCTAATTCTGAAAGTGCAAGGTTGAGATCTCCCACTATTATAGTTTTGCTGTATATTTCTTCTTGCAGCTCTCTTAATTTCTCTTTTAAGAATTTAGATGCTGCACCATTTGGTGTGTATATGTTTAATATTGATACTGCTTCATTATTGATGCTACCCTTTAGCAGGATATAATGCCTTTCCTTCTCTCTTTTAATTAGATCAGTTTTTGTTTTTGCTTGATCTGAGATGAGGATGGCTACCCCTGCTTTTTTGGCTTTACCTGAAGCATAGTAGATTCTGCTCCACCCTTTTACTTTTAGTTTGAATGTATCACCCTGTTTCAGGTGTGTTTCCTGTAAACAACATATACTAGGATTCTGACTTATGATCCAATCTGCTAACTGCTTCCTCTTTATGAGGGAGTTTGCCCCATTCACATTAATAGTTAGAATGACTAATTCTATATTGCTTGCCATCCTGTTAACCCCTGCTTATGCTTTTCACTTTTCCTTCCCTCTTACCCCTCTAAACACCACTTGCTTTTCACAGCCCTCCCTTTTTCGTATCCCTCCCCCACCCTAAAGTTACTTCCTTTATTTTACCCCTTTTCCTCACAATTTCTGTATTCCCTTCCCCTTAGCTTACTCCTTCCCTCTCACTTTTCAATAAAATGGAAGTTTCACCATAAATAGAATATGTCTATTGATACACACTATGTTCATCTCCCTCCTTTCTTTGCCTTTTCATGAGATGCACTACCATCACTTTACACTTTTTTATGATATAATTTCCTTTCCACCTCTAGTTTCCAGGACAAATTATTCTTTGCATATTTTTATAACAGAAGTATTGTTCTCAAGATTTATTTTTACCTTTTTAGAAATCTCTTGAGTTCTGTATTTGAAGATCAAACATTTTATGTAGGTCTGGTTTTTTTCATCAAGAATAGATGGAATTCATTTATTTCATTAAACGTCCATCTTATTCCCTGGAAAACGATGCTCATTTTTTCTGGGTAAGTTATTCTTGGCTTCATACCAAGTTCCTTAGCCTTTCAGAATATCATGTTCCAGGCCCTTCGTTCTTTTAATGTGGACGCTGCTAGATCCTGGATTATCCTTATTGTGGCTCCTCCATATGTGAATTGTTTTTTTCTAGCAGCTTCCAGTATTTTATCCTTTGTGTGATGGTCCTTGAACTTGGCCATTATATTTCTTGGAGTTTTGATTTTAGGGTCCCTTTTAGTAGGTGATTGGTGAATTTTTTCAATGTCTATTTTGCCCTGTTTCCAAAACGTCTGGGCAGTTCTCTTTGATAATTTCCTTGAAAATAGTGTCCAAGCTCTTTTTTTCCTCACATTTTTCAGGGAGTCTGATTATTCTCATATTGTGTCTCCTGGATCTGTTTTCCAGGTCTCTTGTCTTTCTAATAAGGTACTTGACATTCTTTTCAATTGTTTCATTTCTCTGGTTTTGCTTGACTACCTCTTGGTTTCTCCTTGAGTCATTCATTTCTACTTGTTCGAGTCTAATTTTCAATGATGTATTTTCTTCACTCACTTTTTTATGTCTTTTTGTAATTATCCAATTGAGTTTTTATCTTCTAGGGAATTTTTTTCCATTTTTTGTTCATTTTGTCAGAGCGGGAATCAAAGAAAACAAATTGACAAGAGAAACAATAGGTCTGTTTTGGGGGGATGGGGCTGGATGATATTAATGGGCTTCCTCTACAGACTGGGGGGAGGGCAGCAGTGAGGCACTAACAGGACAACAATGGCTGTGCTGAGTCTGCACTCTGAGGCTCTGAGAACGGGCTGAGTCAGTTCAGGTAGGGGTTGGGGGTAGCTGAGTTCTGAGAGACACTAGCTTTCTGGGATTTTAATCTTTACCTCCAGTGTTTACACCCTCTCTGCTGATCCTGGCTTGCTGCCAAGAAGGAGTATCCACAGTGGGGTAAAAGCCTCTTTGAAGAAACGATAGAGATTGTACCCCTCCCCGCTCTGGTCTGAGCTGTGTGAGCTGCCTGTCTAGCTCTGGCTTGCCTGCCCTCAGTCTGCCCGGAGTCTGATTGATCCTGCCCTGAGCAAACACAGACCTTTTCTGGCAAATTTCAAGGATTTCTTCTCTTGGTGATCTATGTTACTCTGCTTTCTCTTTTTTGTCTAATAGCAAGTTCTTGCAGTAGCTGGGATTTGGAGATTTATCTAACACAAGGTGACTGTGCTCAATTAATTATGTATTTTGTATAACTAATTTATTTCACTGATGCACTTCTTACCCATTATCAAATTATTGTGACAATGAATACTCCATAATATAATTTCAGATCTAATGCTGTTAGACCACATTATTTGCCTTGTTTTTTCATTGCTTCCCAAGATATTATTGACCTTTTGCTCCTCCAGATAAATCTTGTTATTTATTCCTAGCTTTAAAATGTAATTCTCAAATAGTTTGATTGGCATGACACTGTTTGAGTAAATTAATTTAGATTAAGTTCTTTTTACTATATTGTAGCATAGCCTGTTCATGAATAATTAATATTTCTTCAATTATATACATCTATCTTAACTTGTGTGAAAAATGCTTTGTAATTCTAGTCATATGAGTAGATATAGTTCTTGTGTATATGTGTCTCGACTGGTAGACTCCCAACTATTTAAACCTGTCTGAAGTTATTTCCCGGTCTCTTCCTATTGGATTTTAAAGATAATATTCAAAAATGCTGAGGATTTGGATGAATTTGTTTATAGACTTCATATTTACTGAATTTCTTATTCAGATTAGTTTTTTAGTTGACTTTCTAGGATCCTCTAAGTAAGTTATTATGCCATCTGCAAAAAGTAATAGTTGTTTTCTTGCTTTATATGCTTATTGCTTTAATTCCTGTTTTGTCATATTTGTACAAATATTATTTCTAGTAGAATATTAAAGTATAATGATGAAAACAGAAATTTTGGCTCAACCCTGACCTGATGGAAAGGCTTCCAGATTTTTTTGTTCTTCAGTCATGTCCAACTCTTTGTGGCTCTATTTGGGGTTTTCTTCCATGCTTCCCTCCATTTTTCCTGTTTCCTTTCTCCATATGTATCATACTCTAGCCTTCCGATGCTTTTAAATTTATTTTTTGAAGGCTGCACCATCCTGAGATATCTTGAGGTTTTACTACCTAGATTTCTTTCTTTCTTAAGGGCCATGCCTTAAACCCATATCCCTCTGACTCATTGATTGGCCAATAATGAATCCCAGGTCAAGCCCCTGGTGAACATTGCTTGGGTCCTGATTGACTCAGGATGAATATAAAGAGAAAGCATTTCTCTTTTGGCTAGAAACACTGGAAACCTTCCCCTCCCAGGTTTACTCTCCTTATTTACTTTTATTTTTGACTAGGTGAAAGAGTGCATACTTTGAAGCAATCCCAATCTAGCTTTAATCATTCAAACTGAGACCTGTTAAAGACATTAGCTAATTTGGAGTCTGAATATTAGGTGGTAAAGCCTAACCACTCACCCTATATTCATGTTAGAGTAGTATTGTTAAAAATATAATATTAAAAAAATGAAAGAAGCTTTATGTAATTTCTTCTTTTAAAAATAACTAGAAAAGGAAAGCTTATAAAATAAAAGACATTTGCTTAAAAGGATCAAATTCTCTACCTGCATCCAAAGCCAACTCTAGTTCTCCTGATCTAATTTCTGGCCACAAGATTCAGGTGGTTCTGGAAGAAAAAGTGAGGCAAAGCTTTCCATCACTTAAACCTAATTCACTTGAATGTCATGGCATTATGCCCTTTATGTCATGGTTCTCTTCAAGAATGAAAGACAAACAATGATATTAAAATTATCATGTAGTTTTCTTTTTTCTACTTTCCCCATCTCTAGATGGATATCATTAGACATAGACAAATGGAAAAATAGTGAGATAGATATAAAATTATTCTACAAATACTTCTGTTTATGATTTCTTTCTCAGATAACCTTTAGAATTATTTTCTAGATCTGACATGAATTGGAAATCATCTTACCTAGAGTCAGGGAGTTGGACAA
Source organism: Sminthopsis crassicaudata (assembly GCF_048593235.1). Taxonomy (NCBI): domain Eukaryota; kingdom Metazoa; phylum Chordata; class Mammalia; order Dasyuromorphia; family Dasyuridae; genus Sminthopsis; species Sminthopsis crassicaudata. The sequence goes on from NC_133621.1 coordinate 222,837,258, forward strand.
ATTGAACTTCTAAAGCCCACTATCCAGGAAGAAACCAGGAGGTCTCTGTATGACCTTGAGAGAGGGTTCTATCACTATAATAATGCCAAATGAGTAGGAAGTCTCCCTCATCCACTGCTCTTGTGTCTAGCTGATCAAGCAGGCTCTCCCCCATGGGCTAATTTTGGACAAAGGCTACTTCCGGCCAATATGGCGGCATGGAGGCAGACAGCTGCTTGAGCTCCATGTTTTCTCTCAGGACTTACTTCATGACAAGCCTCAGAGTTAATACTTGACTGGAGAAGAAACCCACAAATAATCACCAACAGAAGACATCCTTGAAATGCCCCAGAGAAGGTCTGTGTTTGTTTGGAGGAGGGTTGAACAGACTGGGCGCAGACTGAGGGCAGACAGCCAGAAGGAGACAGGCAGCTCACACAGCTCAGACCAGAGTGGGGAGGGGTATGATCTCTGCCCTTTTCTGCAAAAATACTTTTACCCCAGTGTGGATGTTCCCTCTTGGCAGCAAGCCAGGAGCAGCAGAGAGGGTTTAACACTGGAGGTGAAGAATAAAACCCCGGAGGGCCAGCATCTCTTGGAACTGCCACCCCCATGCCCATCAGGAGTGACTCAGTGCATTCTCAGAGCCTCAGAGCACAGACTCAGCACAGCCATTGCTGTCCTGTTAGTGCCTCACTGCTGCCCTCCCCCCCAGTCTGTAGAACAAGCCTATTAATACCATCCAGCCCCATCCTTCCCAAAACAGACCTATTGTTTCTCTTGTCATTTTATTTTCTTTGATTCCCCCTCTGACAAAATGAACAAAAAATTCAAAAGGGCTCTAATCATCAACAGATTCTGTATGGAGAGAGAGCAGACTTCAAACCCTGAGGAGACTAAAAGCAGACTGTCTCCAGAGGAATCCCCTAAGGGGGATATGAGCTGCTTCTCAATGCAAAAGACTCTCATAGAGGAAATAAAAAAGGTTCTCACAAGAGAGCTAGAAGAGAAATGGGAAAAGGAAATGGAAGCTTGGCAAGAGAGCCTGGAGAAGTCATTCCATGCATTTAAAGACAGAGTAGATAAAGAAAACAAATCATTGTTTTAAACAAAATTAGTGAGTTGGAAAAAGAAAATAGCTCTCTAAAAAATAAAATGGATGAAAAGGAAAAAAATTCCATAGAAGAAAAAAACTCACTTAAATACACAATTGGACAATTACAAAAAGATATAAAAAAAGTGAGTGAAGAAAAAACATCATTGAAAATTAGACTCGAACAAGTAGAAATGAATGACTCAAGGAGAAACCAAGAACTAGTCAAGCAAAACCAGAAAAACTAAACAATTGAAAAGAATGTCAAGTACCTTATTAGAAATACAACAGACCTGGAAAACAGATCCAGGAGAGAATTTTTTTTTTTTAGCTCTTTCAATTTCTTTTGTTTTTTAATTTAATTTTTATTTTATTTTATTATTATAACTTTTTTTTTGACAGTACATGTGCATGGGTAATTTTTTACAACATTATCCCTTGCACTTACTTCGATTCAGATTTTTTCCCTTCCTCCCCCAACCCCCTCCCCCAGATGGCAGGCAGTCTTATACATCTTAAATATATTACAGTTTATTCTAGGTACAATAGATGTGTGTAGAACCGAATTTCTTGTTGCACAGGAAGAATTGGATTCAGAAGGTAAAAATAAGAGTTTACACTCATTTCCCAGTGTTCCTTTTCTGGATATAGCTGATTCTGTCCATCATTAATCAATTGGAATTAGATTAGCTGTTCTCTATATTGAAGATATCCACTTCCATCAGTATACATCCTCGTATAGTATCATTGTTGAAGTGTATAATGATCTTCTGGTTCTGCTCGTTTCATTTAGCATCAGTTGATGTAAGTCTCTCCAAGCCTCTCTATATTTCTCCTGTTGGTCATTTCTTACAGAACAATAATATTCCATAACATTCATATACCATAATTTACCCAACCATTCTTCAATTGATGGACATCCATTCATCTTCCAGCTTCTAGCCACTATGAAAAGGGCTGCCACAAACATTTTGGCACATACATGTCCCTTTCCCTTCTTTAGTATTTCCTTGGGATATAAGCCCAGTTGTAGTATGGCTGGGTCAAAAGGTATGCACATTTTGATAACTTTTGGGGCATAATTCCAGATTGCTCTCCAGAATGGTTGGATTCTTTGACAACTCCACCAACAATGCATCAGTGTCCCAGTTTTCCCACAGCCCCTCCAACATTAATTGTTATTTGTTCCTGTCATCTTATCCAATCTGACAGGTGTGTAATGATATCTCAGAGTTGTCTTAATTTGCATTACTCTGATCAATAATGATTTGGAACACTCTTTCATATGAGCGGAAATAGTTTTAATTTCATCATCTGAAAATTGTCTGTTCATATCCTTTGACCATTTATCAATTGGAGAATGGTTTGATTTCTTATAAATTAAAGTCAAATTTCTGTATATTTTGAAGATGAGGCCTTTATCAAAACCTTTAACTATAAAAATGTTTTCCCAATTTGTTACTTCCCTTCTAATCTTGTTTGCATTACTTTTGTTTGTGCAGAAACTTTTTAATTTGGTGTAATCAAAATTTTCTATTTTGTGATCAATAATGGTCTCTAGTTCTCCTTTGGACACAAATTCCTTCCTCCTCCAAAAATCTGAGAGGTAAAGTATCCTATGTTTCAGTTTTAAATATATGCTCATTATTTTTTAAGGAATAGTCCATTTATTCCTATACTCTCAAGCATTTTTAGTAGGAATGGATGTTGGATTTTATCAAATGCTTTTTCTTTATCTATTGAGATGATCATATGTTTTTCATTAATTTGATTATTAATTTGGTCAATTATAGTAATAGTTTTCCTAATATTAACCAGCCCTGAATTCCTGATCATAGTGTATTATCCTGGGGATGATTTTCTGAAGTCTTTTTGCTAATATCTTATTTGAGATTTTAGCTTCAATATTCATTAAGGAGATTGGTGTATAGATTTTCTCAATTTTCAATCTGCCTGGTTTAGGTATCAGTATCATGTCTGTGTCATGAAAGGAATTTGGTAGGACTCCTTCAATAATTATTTTTTCAAATAATTTATATAGCATTGGAGTTAGTTGTTCTTTCAATGTTTGGTAGAATTCACATGTAAATCCATCTGGTCCTGTGGATTTTTTCTTAGGGAGGTGGTTAATAGCTTGTTCTATTTCATTTTCTGAAATGGGACTATTTAGATTACTTACTTCTTCCTCTGTTAATCTGGGCAAGCTATATTTTTGAAGGAATTCTTCCATTTCATTTAAGTTATCGAATTTATTGGCATAAAGTTGAGCAAAGAAGCTCCTAACTATTGTTCTAATTTCCTCTTCATTAGTGGTGAGTTGTCCCTTTTAATTTTCAAGAATAACAATTTGCTTTTTATCTTTCCATTTTTTAATCAGGTTTACTAAGGGTTTGTCTATTTTGTTGTTTTTTTCATAGAACCAACTCTTAGTTTTATTCATTAATTCAATAGTTTTTTTTTTACTTTCAATTTTATTAATCTCACCTTTAATTTTTAGAATTTCAAGTTTTGTGTTTGTCTGGGCGTTTTTAATTTGTTCCTTTTCTAGCAGTTTTAGTTGTAAGCCCAATTCATTGACCCTCTCTTTCTCTATTTCGTGCAAGTAGGACTCTAGAGAAATAAAACTTCCCCTTATTACTGCTTTGGCTGTATCCCACACATTTTGGCATGATGTCTCATTATTGTCATTTTCTTGGTTGAAGTTATTAATTATGTCTATGATTTGCTGTTTTACCCAATCATTCTTTAGTATAAGATTATTTAGTTTCCAATTATTTTTTGGTCTATTTTTCCCTGGCTTTTTATTAAATGTAATTTTGATTGCACTGTGGTCTGAAAAGGCTGCATTTACTATTTCTTCCTTACTTCATTTGATTTTGAGGTTTTTATGCCCTAATATAGGATCAATTTTTTTATAGGTTCCAAGAACTGCTGAGAAGAAAGTATACTCCTTTCTGTTTCCATTTAACTTTCACCAAAGATCTATCATATCACACTTTTCTAGTATTCTATTTACCTCTTTGACTTCTTTCTTATTTATTTTGTGGTTTATCTAATTCTGAGAGTGCAAGGTTGAGATCTCCCACTATTATAGTTTTGCTGTCTTATGTCTTCTTGCAGCTCTCTTAATTTCTCTTTTAAGAATTTAGATGCTGCACCACCTGGTGCGTATATGTTTAATATTGATACTGCTTCATTATTGATGCAACCCTTTAGCAGGATATAATGCCTTTCCTTCTCTCTTTTAATTAGATCAGTTTTTGTTTTTGCTTGATCTGAGATGAGGATGGCTACCCCTGCTTTTTTGGCTTTACCTGAAGTATAGTAGATTCTGCTCCAACCTTTTAATGTTAGTTTGAATGTATCACCTTGTTTCAGGTGTGTTTCCTGTAAACAACATATGGTAGGATTTTGACTTTTAATCCAGTCTACAAACTGCTTCCTCTTTATAAGGGAGTTTACCCCATTCACATTATGGTTAGACTGACTAATTCTATATTGCTTGCTGTTAACCCCTGCTTATGCTTTTCTTCTTTCCTTCCTTCTTACCTCCCTACCCAGTATTAAACTGGTGAAGACCACTTGCTTTTCAAGCCCTCCCCTTTTAGTATCCCTCCCCCACCTTAAAGTTCCTCCCCTTATTTTACCTCTTTTTCTCACAATTTCTGTATTCCCTTCCCCTTAACTTACTCCTTCCCTCTCTTTTCAATGAAGTTTGAAGTTTCAACATAAATACAATATGTCTACTGATACACACTATGTTCATCTCCCTCCTTTCTTTCTCTCAAATATAATAGGTTACATTTGCCTCTTCATGAGATGTAGTACCACCACTTTACCCCTTTTTATGATATAATTTCCTTTCCACCTCTAGTTTCTAGGACAAAGTATACATGTGTTCTGTACATATATTTATGGCAGAAGTATAGTTCTCAAGATTTCTTTTTACCTTTTTAGAATTCTCTTGCCTTCTGTATTTGAAGATAAAACATTTTGTGTAGGTCTGGTTTTTTCATCAAGAATAGATGGAATTCTGCAGCTTAGCCACAATATTCCGTGGTGTTCTTTTTTTAGGGTCTATTTCAGAAGGAGTTCGATGAATTCTTTCCACATCTACTTTCCCTTCTGTTTCTATTATCTCTGGACAGTTCTCTTTGATAATTTCCTGTAAAATAGAATCTAGGCTCTTTTTTTGGTCATAGTTTTCTGGAAGTCCAATAATCCGCAGATTATCTCTCCTAGATCTATTTTCCAGGTCTATAGATTTTCCCAGTAAGTATTTGACGTTGTTCTCCAGCTTCTCATTTTTTTTGTTTTGTTTGACTGATTCTTGGGTTCCCTGTGAATCATTCATTTCTATTTGTTCCATCCTGACTTTTAAGGAGTTATTTTCTTCTTTCACAGTTTTTAGTTCTTTTTGTAAATGCCCAATTTCGTTTTTCTCAGAGGAAGAAATTGAAACTATATCCACTCACATGAAAGAGTGTTCCAAATCACTACTGATCAGAGAAATGCAAATTAAGACCACTCTGAGATACCACTACACACCTGTCAGATTGGCTAAGATGACAGGAACAAATAATGACGAATGTTGGAGGGGATGTGGGGAAATTGGGACACTAATACACTGCTGGTGGAGTTGTGAAAGAATCCAGCCATTCTGGAGAGCAATCTGGAATTATGCCCAAAAAGTTATCAAACTGTGCATACCCTTTGACCCAGCAGCGCTACTACTGGGATTATATCCCAAAGAAATACTAAAGAGCGGAAAGAAACATATATGTGCCAAAATGTTTGTGGCAGCTCTTTTTGTTGTAGCTAGAAACTGGAAGATGAATGGATGTCCATCAGTTGGAGAATGGTTGGGTAAATTGTGGTATATGAAGGTTATGGAATATTATTGCTCTGTAAGAAATGACCAGCAGGAGGAATACAGAGAGGGTTAGAGAGACTTAAATCAACTGATGCTGAGTGAAATGAGCAGAACCAGAAGATCACTGTATACTTCAACAACAATACTGTATGAGGATGTATTCTGATGGAAGTGGAAATCTTCAACATAAAGAAGATCCAACTCACTTCCAGTTGATCAATGATGGACAGAAATAACTATACCCAGAGAAGGAACACTGGGAAGCGAATGTAAATTGTTAGCACTAATATCTGTCTGCCCAGGTTGCATGTACCTTCGGATTCTAATGTTTATTGTGCAACAAGAAAATGATATTCACACACATGTATTGTACTTAGACTATATTGTAACACATGTAAAATGTATGGTATTGCCTGTCGTCGGGGGGAGGGAATAGAAGGAGGGGGAGTAATTTGGAAAAATGAATACAAGGGATAATATTATAAAATATATATATAATAAAAAAATAAATAAATAAATAAAATTAAAAAAAAAAAAAAAAAAAAAAAAAAAAAAAGAATAGATGGAATTCATTTATTTTGTTAAATGTCCATCTTCTTCCCTGGAAAACAATGCTCATTTTTGCTGGGTAAGTTATTCTTGGCTGCATACCAAGTTCCGTATCCTTTCAGAATATCATGCTCCAGGCCCTTCATTCTTTTAATGTGGATGCTGCTAGATCCTGGATTATCCTTATTGTGGCTCCTCCATATCTGAATTGCTTTTTTCTAGTAGCTTCCAGTATTTTTTCCTTTGTCTGATGGTTCTTGAACTTGGCCAATATATTTCTTGGCGTTTTGATTTTAGGGTCCCTTTCAGTAGGTGTTCAATGAATTTTTTCAATGTCTATTTTACCTTCTGTTTCTAAAATGTCTGGGCAGTTCTCTTTGATAATTTCCTTGAAAATAGTGTCCAGGCTCTTTTTTTACTCACATTTTTCAGAGAGTCTGACTATTCTCAAATTGTCTCTCCTGTACAAAATAAATCCACATAAATCCTCAGCATTTTTATACATTAACAACACAATCCAACAGCAAGAGATACAAAGAGAAATTCCATTCAAAATAACGGTCAATAGTATAAAATATTTGGGAATATATCTACCAAAGGAGAGTCAAGAATTAGATGAGCAAAATTACAAAACACTTGCCACAAAAATAAAGTCATATTTAAATAATTGGAAAGACATTCAGTGCTCTTGGATAGGCCAAGCGAATATAATTAAGATGACAATACTCCCTAAACTAATCTATTTATTTAGTGCTATACCAATCAGACTCCCAAGAAACTATTTTAATGACCCAGAAAAAATAACAACAGAATTCATATGGAACAACAAAAGGTCGAGAATTTCAAGGGAAATAATGAAAAAAAATTAAGTGAAGGTGGTCTAGCTGTACCTGATCTAGAACTATATTATAAAGCAACAGTCACTGTAGCGAGCTGTCGTCTCCAGAAGCTGCTGGATCTCTCTCTGGGAAGAGATCTGCTGTGTCTACTCAAATCTCTCCGATTCTTCTTCCTGTAGTGAACCGTTGTCTCCAGGCAGTTGCTGTTAACTCTTGTCCAAAGAAGTGACTTCCCTTCCTGCAGAGAGCCCCGTCAGGCCTGATGTAATGCAGAGAGTCTTCTTCTTTCTCTGAGAGTCCTCTCTTTTATTCTCCCAGAGAATGGGCGTGGGATAATGCAAGGGCTTCTGGGAAGAACCACCCCAGCCAATGAGCTTGCCCCCTCTATCAAGTCAACCTGAGTTCTCACCTTGTAATTGTCCAGAAAACCTGAATTCTCACCTTGTTACCATCCAGACAACCTCAGTTCTCACCTAGTAATCCCAACATCTCCCCCTTTCTTTTGATTTAGAACATAGGACAGTCATGACCTTGAAACATAAATCCATCAATATGGGAAGTATTACAGATAATTACATAAATTACATAAGCATATAGTAACATAGTAACATAACACATGCTAGAAGTATATAACATAATCATAAATTGAAAATTTATAAATGTCCATAAGTCTATTGTCCATTAGTCTCATCTTGTGTGAGGAAGTCCAATGATTCCTGCTGGTTTTAAAGTTCTTTAACAGTCTTCTTATTATCCATGCTCTTTCAGTATCAGATGTTTCTTAGATCTTCTCCTTTATTTTGAGGTCTTTCTCTTTTTCTGTCTCTCTCTGATGGACAAGGCGAATATGACTCGTTGGCACCCATCTGATTCCTTCTCCTGCTGAAGAAATACAAGCAAACCCTCTCTCCCAGGCAGTTAACCTATCTAATTACATTCTATTTACCACTTTCTAAATCTCTTCTCATCATCTGGCAATTACATTGGAGTTGTTTGCACTGGGCACAGCCCTTTGACTGACTTATCAGGTAATCCCTTTCTGCCATGTGATTGCTTCTCTGCTGATTGATTAAATCAGAGTCCTGGCCTTCTAAAGGCTCTTTAGGTGTAACATCAGCTGCCATCATGCCCCAAGTCTTTTTTGCCTGGGGCCCTGGACCTGGGCCCCTCATCCCATTTCCCTGAATTATTCTACACTCTGATGCCCAATGGAATCCTCTGTTGCATTTTAGACATGGGGTTTTAGGTCTTCTCTCACCCTGTCTTTTCACTGTATCTCCATACCTACACTGAGCTCTTAGATGCCCAATTTTTCCACATTGAAAACATCGCCGAGTTTCTCTAGAAGTCCCTTGCCAGGAGGGACCCTGTCTTTCCACGTTCATCATTGTCCGGGTGTAAAAAGCATTTGTTCCCACTGTAGCACAGCGTCTTATGATCTCCTCTAAAGGAGCATCTTTGTCTAATCCCCATATAATTCTTTTGCAAATCTCGTTGGCATTTTCCTTAGCCAGATGTCTGGTCATTATTTCTGTAGCTGAATTTTCTCCAATAGTTCTTTTGACAGCAGTTTGCAAACGTCCCACAAAATCTGCAAAAGGTTCATTGGGACCTTGCTGTATTTTAGTGAAAGCCTCTCCACGATCTTTCTGTCCAGGAAGGACACCCCAAGCTTTTATTGCAGCCTTAGCAATTTGTTCATATATTGTCATGGTATAATTAATCTGTTCCGAATTCTCTCCATACTGACCTTCACCAGCTAAGTGCTCAAAAGTGAATTGTGTGTTAACTCCTATTTCCAAATTGCATCTGACTTGAATTTTACATAATTCATGAAATTCCGCAAGCCATAATAAATTTTCTCCAGGTTCCAGACATGTCCTTGCTATGGATTTCCAATCATTCGGGGTTAGGACTTCATAAGACAAACCATCTAGTAACATTTTGACATAAGCTGATGTAGCCCCATAAAGGGTACAACCTTTTTTCAAATCCTTAATTGTATTCAAATCTAAAGGTGCATATCTTCTCCTTTTTTTACCTACAGAGTCAGTATTTTCAATCACAGGATATGCATGTATAAAATCACTTATATCCTGTCCTTCTCTCTTAGCTTTAACCAATGCTTTTTCTAATCTTGTCATAGGCTTAGGCTTCTTCACAGGCGATTCTGTTTGAGTTTCTGTCTCTTCCCCTCCTCCTTCTTCCTCCACCTCTGAAGGGTTAATTGAGGGAGGAGATGGGAGGTGCTCCTGTTGCTGTTGCTCAGAATTGTACTTAACTTCATTGTTATCTGATTCATCCTTTTCACCTAGTTTAGTTGACACCTCCCCATTTTGCTCCTTCATCTCTTCCTTTAGAATAACATTTTTTAAAGCCATTTGGATTAAATTATAGGTATGAATTGTATCTTTGGAAACTGAGTTTGGTCTGGAACCAAAGGGTAAAATGTCACAAAGGTAATTGTACTGTTCACCTAATTGCTCTCCTACTAATTTCCACTCATCTGGATCCAATTCTTCTTCCAGAGAAAAAGAAGGACATATGACCTTCACAGTTCTTAAAAGTTCAGTAATCTCCTCTAAAATTATAATCAATCCTTGGCTTTTCATAACCTTGATGATGCTCTCTAAACATTTTCCTTGAACAGAAGGTGTTTGCCCCATTTCACTATAAGAGATTCCTGGTTTGGCCTTAACAAGTTAAGTTCCTTATTTATCTATTAGCACACTCACTTAATCTTTAACAAAGTTTCCTCTTTACTCACGGTTCTGGGTCAGAGAGACTGAGATCTGGATGGGAAGCTTTTCTACTGGAATCAGGACTGTGTCTGTCCCTGTTCGGGTGCCAAATTGCGAAGGGTCTGGTCTAGCTCCTCTTGTCAGGATAAGCAAAAGTCCTTGCCCCACGTGTGGACGCCAAGTGTAGCGAGCTGTCGTCTCCAGAAGCTGCTGGATCTCTCTCTGGGAAGAGATCTGCTGTGTCTACTCAAATCTCTCCGATTCTTCTTCCTGTAGTGAACCGTTGTCTCCAGGCAGTTGCTGTTAACTCTTGTCCAAAGAAGTGACTTCCCTTCCTGCAGAGAGCCCCGTCAGGCCTGATGTAATGCAGAGAGTCTTCTTCTTTCTCTGAGAGTCCTCTCTTTTATTCTCCCAGAGAATGGGCGTGGGATAATGCAAGGGCTTCTGGGAAGAACCACCCCAGCCAATGAGCTTGCCCCCTCTATCAAGTCAACCTGAGTTCTCACCTTGTAATTGTCCAGAAAACCTGAATTCTCACCTTGTTACCATCCAGACAACCTCAGTTCTCACCTAGTAATCCCAACAAGTCACCAAAACCATTTGGTATTGGCTAAGAAATAGACTAGTTGATCAATGGCATAGGTTAGGTTCACAGGGCAAGATAGTGAATAAAAATAGCAATCTAATGTTTGACAAATCCAAAGATCCCAAATTTTGGGATAAGAATTCATTATTTGACAAAAACTGCTGGGAAAACTGGAAATTAGTATGGCAGAAACTAGGCATGGACCCACATTTAACACCACATACATAATACCACATTAGATCAAAATGAGTCCACGATTTAGGCATAAAGAACGAAATCATAAATAAATTGGAGGAACATGGGATGGTTTATCTCTCAGACTTGTGGAGGAGGAAGGAGTTTGTGTCCAAGGGCGAACTAGAGACCATTATTGATCACAAAATTAAGACAACTCTGAGATATCATTACACACCTGTCAGATTGGATAAGATGACAGGAACAAATAACAATTAATGTTGCAGGGGCTGTGAGAAAACTGGGACACTGATGCATTGTTGGTGGAGTTGTGAAAGAATCCAACCACTCTGGAGAGCAATCTGGAATTATGCCCAAAAAGTTATCAAAATGTGTATACCCTTTGACCCAGCAGTGCTACTCCTGGGCTTATATCACAAGGAAATATTAAAGAAGGGAAAGGGACCTCCATGTGCTAAAATTTTTGTGGCAGCCTTTTGTGTAGTGGCTAGAACTGGAAAATGAATGGATGTCCATTAATTGGAGAATGGTTGGGTAAATTATGGTATATGAATGTTATGGAATATTATTGTTCTGTAAGAAATGACCAACAGGAGGAATACAGAGAGGCTTGGAGAGACTTACATCAACTGATGCTGAGTGAAACAAGCAGAACTAGGGGATCATTATACACTTCAACAATGATACTGTATGAGGATGTACTCTGATGGAAGTGGATATCTTCAACATGAAGAAGAGCTAATCCAATTCCAGTTGATCAATGATGGACAGAATCAGCTACAGCCAGAAAAGGAACACTGGGAAATGACTGTAAAGTGTGAGCATTTTTTTTGTTTTTCTTCCCAGACTATTTTTAGCTTCCGAATACAATTCTTCCTTTGCAACAACAACAAAATTCGGTTCTGCACATACATGTTGTATCTAGGATATGTATGGGAATGCCTGCCATCTAGGGGAGGTGGTGGAGGGAAGGAGGGGAAAAATTCAGAACAGAAGGGAGTACAATGTTGCAAAAGAAAAAAAATTACCTCAATTTGCACAAACCCATAAGTAAACACATGGTGTACAAGATGAGAATTGCTCTAAGTACTGCCCATGACCTCTGCCAAAAAATTAACCATCTACTCCTAACAATGTTTGTTGATTTAGCAAATGGATGTAGGCAGAAATAGGAGAAAGGGATTAGGTAGTTTATAGAAGAAGGTTAATTGCCGCTCTCAACTTCCATTGGCTTCTGACATCTTTATATGTACCTTGGTAGATAGGTGCTTCAGCAACAGTTCTCCCTTCTCCACAAGAAACCTCTCCATATTCTTCAGCAAAATGAAGTTCTCCATTTTTCTCCTCCTGACTGCTCTAGCTGGAATCCTGATGGGAGCTGGTGAGTATGGCCATTCCCCAGTCCCTCCTTCAGCAGAAGTCTAAAACTCCAAAGAGGGCCTGAGACCAATTTTTCCAGATTCCCACTTCAAGAATAAGATAGTTACCCTTCCTGGAATCATGTTAACCTTCTCTAAGACCAATCAGTCATCCATAGAAAGAGAGTTCCAAATATGGTTCAATTGTTTTGACCTGTGTCTGATACTGTGACACCATAATGGGGTTTTCTTGTTACACATATTCAAGTGGTTTGTCATTTCCTTTTATGTCTTATTTTATACTTGAGGATACTAAGGCAAAAAGAGTTAAATGACTTACCAAAGTTGTCACAAAGCTAATAAGTACCTAGCTGATGCTAGATATCTAGATATCCAGATATCTAAAAGATAAATCTTCCTGACTCCAAACCTTTCATTCTATACACTGTCACCTTTAAAAGAAAAAGTATAATTTTAGAGAAAAGCCTTAGAATGTACATTTTTAAGAGTTGCATTAGACTTAATTATGAAATATATATTTTAAATCATGGGCATATAATTTATTGATCTCTAATTATGAGTGACTCTGTTATATGCTGAAATATACATTTTAACTGATATCAGAGAACTTTTGTATTTACTTCTTCTCTGCTGGTTTGTCCATTTCATGATTTTACGTATTAAAACTACTGTCTATAGGCCAAAATTAATCATTCCTTGTCTCCTGAAGACTCTTGGTGAGTCATTCCATTATTGACTCCAATAAATATGTCAGAATAAAGATTTTATGAGTTATGCTAGTTGTCCTTTTGCAGAAGATGCCCAACCAAACCTTGAAATGAAATATTTGCTAAAATGTGCATCAAGAGTTACACTAAGTGAGTAGAGATGCTGAATAATAATAAGACCACAAAAAGGGCCAAGAATTCAGAAGGGACTCACTTCCTAGGAGCTCTCTACTTACCAGGATGAATTTTTTTTTGCTAATACTATGTGTTCACCTCATATTTCAGTGCCACATTTTGGCAATTCTTACACAACTTCATATTTTTTTCATTATTATTGTTCCTATTATGCTAATCTGTGATCAGTGATCTTTGATGTAGCTATTATATTTGATTTTGGGACCCACAAACTGTACCAATATAAGAAATGTTGTTTGTGTTCTGACTACCCCACCATGCAGCTGTTCACCACCTCTCTCCCTCTTCTTGCTCCTCTATATTCTAGGTTACACAACACTACTGATATCTGCTTAATTAGTAAGCCTACTATGAACTCTTTGTGTTAAAGTAAAAGGAAGTATGCATCTATGAGGCAAAAATTTTTGTTAACTTATTTTTTTTAAATTGAACAGTCAGCCCAACTTTCAGCAACTACTGCTGTTATCAGTCAGCAGCCATCAACATGGAAGCAAGACCCTCCACAAATAAAAAGATCACAATTTCCTGAAAGCTCAGATAATAGTTAGCCATTTTTAGCAATAAAGTATTTTAATGAGGCAGATAGCAGGTGCCATAAGCATAGAGTGCCAGGTTCAGAGTCAGGAAGATTCATTTTCCAGAGTTCAAATCTGACCTCATATTATTTGTATGATCCTGAGAAAGTCACTTAATCTTGTTTGCCTCTGTTTCCTCATCTATAGAATGGAGTAAAGAAGGAAATGCAAACCACCGCACTTTCTTTGCCATGAAAACACCAAATTCTGACAAAAAGTCAGATATAACTGAAACATCACTGAATGACAAAATTTTAAATTAAGATTTTAAATTCTTTAGAGTTCTTAAGGATACAAATATTCATTTTATTCTATTTAACCAATGGGGTGTCTGAATTTTTAAAAAGTTATTTAGATCCAGTCTTTAATAGACAAAAATTCTGCCCAGGGTCTTCCTAATACAAAAGTAGCTTGACTATAGCTCCATTTATATAAGTAAACCTGACTTGTATACAAGATTTTAGTTTCACTCTTCTAAAAAGTTACCAAACGGGAAAACAACTCCAAAAACATTGGACCTATTTCTTTTTTATTATTATTGTTTTATTTTTCTGGTTATACAAATATATGTAGCATATATAAACTGTTTTGATACACATTTCTTTATGAATCATGTTGGGAGAGAAAAAGCAGAACAAAAGGGAAAAAGCATGATTGAGAAATAAAAGAACATAACAAGTGTTGATTCACATTCAACCTCCATAGTTATCTTTCTAGAGACTGATGGTGTTTTCTATCAAATTTTACTAGGATACCCTTGAGTATATTTTTTAGACAATACTCTTACACATTTAATAGAGAAAACTATAGGGTTATATAATTTTTATGAGCACTGGGAAGCCAAAAAACCTATATGATTCACTTATTGTTATAGTCTAGAACTGCACCTGCAGTATGCCCGAGGTATACCTGCCCTGCCCTGCCTTGCCTACAAAGGAGATAAACCTTTCTCTGGAATAACAAACTGCTGCTCTGTCCAAGAAGTTCCCTCTCTTACTGAACAAGACCCCCAAAATCAATGCAGTAGGGAGTGATTTTTAATTACTCTTTACAACCTAGCTACTACCCAGATATCTTTCATTCCCTAAAGGAGGGAGAATCTGAGTACCTCAATGTGTAAAATTGACTCTGCAGCTGGACAGAATTCTGAAGCAGCCCCACAGGAGACCACTGCAGGGAGCGATGCCCCACAGGAGACCACAGCAGGGAGCGATGCCCCACAGCAGACTACTGCAGGGAGCGATGCCCCACAGAAGACCACTGCAGCCTCAACAATGTCAACAAAATCTGATACTGACTATCTACCTCTGTCCCAAGCAGTGTCCCCTGTTCGTTTGCCTCCAGGTATGGGCATAAACATACTCAGAATCACAAATGATCTTTGGGTAGAGGGAGGGAAGCAGGATCTTTGGTTTCATAAAACGTCCTTCTTATGTCTTGGGCATTTTTGCAGGGGGAGGAGAGAGGCAGCAGGAAACCCGTTTTCTAATTCCACACTTGCTAGTTGAGTGAGATTGGAGAAATTATTTAATTTCTCTGAGTCTCAGTTTCCTCATCTTAAAAAGAAATAAATAGGATGAGTTGGGAGAGAAATCTATAGAGATCCTTTCCATTAAAAGCTGTGCTCCTACTGGAGGTGGGGCCATGAGGAGAAAGTTTGGGGGACTTCTATCATCTATGTATGGCCTGTTCTACCAACACAACACCAACTATTTCTTATGCAGGACTCCTTAAAGAAATCGCAAAGAGAATAAAGGAGATTAGTGGTGAGTATGTGCAACAGGGGCCCCAGAATGAATCCCTACATGATCTCCTTCCTGGGCCTGTAACCTTCGTGTCCAACCCCTGAAATGAATGGGCCATTCTCCAAAGCTAAGCAAAAGGTGTGAAACTATTTAGGAAGCTGAGGGTAGGTAAGCCTTTCTTTTTGGTACAGTGCATAACACTGAACTTTCTAACATGCCCAAGGTCAGACAGGAAACAAACATTCCTTAATCAGGTTATATATGTCAGGCTCTGGACTACGCACTGGAGATAGGATGAAAGACAAAAAAAAGTCTCTGCCCTTAAGAAGCCTATATTAGGGGGAAATGCAATATACATTCTAGATGAATACAAAATATAAAGAAAGACTATATGAAAACAACCTGGAAAGGACAAAGAATTGGGAAGACCAGGTAATGACTCCTACGAGGCAGGGCTTGAACTCAGTCCAGAAAGAATACTGGGAACAGGGCAGAGCATTCTGGCCAAGGAAAGTGGCCAGCACAAAGACAAAGGGATGGCAGATGGAATAAGTCCCTTCCTGACCTAAAATTATTCTTTGAATCTTTTTCCTTTTTGCAGTTTAATCTGCAAAGCAGGAAAACATGTCCCTCAGCCCCTATTATGTCTTCCTTGTCTCATTCTGGCATAAGTTCTAAGCTCTGTCCCCAAACGTGGGCTCAGGGTGATACAGAAAGGAGGCTGGGAAATGGGAAAGTCTGGGGTGATTCAGGAGGACCTGGCTACCTCAGGTTCACATTGGAGTCATGATCTCTTTCAATTTTCTTTTGTCCAGATGAAATAAATTAAAAATCTCACTTCTTGGTTAAGAATAAGGAAATTACAAACCGGTGGGGATCATTCCTTCAAAAGTTTCCTTTAAGGAAATCAAGAAATAGATTTGCACAAGTCTAAATCATTAAACCACAGCAGAGCACCAAAATTGCTGTGTGTCTTTACTGGAGGATCTGTTGGGAAGGGAGGACCTGGGGTAGAGGAAAAAGTGGGCATTCTTGGTCACTAGGCAGAAAATTTCTTGGAAATTCCTCTCCTCCAACCTGGTCAAATGCTATCAGCACCCTCAGTTACCCAGATCCTTCACACCAAGGGCACACATAAAATAGGGAGAGGAACAACCAAAGTAGCTCGTACGAAAAATAAAGAAATGTGTCTACCAGATGAATGATTTCTCACAAATACAAGATAGAGAAAGAAAGTATATGTGGAAAGGACAAAGAACTGGGAGGACCAGATTAGGCCTCCTGCAGAGGCTGGATTTGAAGTCAGTCCAGAAGGAACACAGGGAAAAGGTCAGAGTACTCTAGGTATGGAGGGTGGTGTATGGTTAAGGAAATTTATGGCTTGGATTCCCACCTAGAATAAGACACACTTAAGAAGAAGAATATAGATGTTTTACTGATTAATAGAATAGGCAACTGCATAGGCAATTTGCAGCAATAGCAACAGTAACTAATAAGCCCTAATACTACAATAATTATAGCAATAATTATATATATATATAAAAGATAATATATATATAATTATTGCTATAATTATTGTAGTTATATATGTAGTTATATAACATATTACATATGTTATAATATAATCTACTATAATTATAGCAATAAATGTAAAAAGCAGTAGAAACCATGACCAATTCAGAGTGATGAACCAACTCCTGAGTTTCTTATGATCCCAGATTCCAGCTCCATTCTCAGGGTCCCCAGTAAGAAAGTCACAAGCAGAAAATCTTCTTTCTCCATGGGTGAGATTCCAAAGCCAGCAAGGTATCTTGATCATTTAAATCTCAGGGAAAAAAGAAGGCACTGCATCCAGAGTGTGTTATGGTTCCTCACTTGAGTCTGACCAAGGTCCAAGTGATGCACGGCTCCTTTAACAGTCAACATTATTTGAAGGAACTTGGCTGAGTTTCTGCAAAACATTTGAGGGGAAAATCGGCAGCTTGGCCAACCTCCTACCTCACAATCTTTTCTGGCTTACAGCCCACCTCCCCCTTCCTCAGTCCTCAGGATTTAAGCAGATTGGTGTTCAAATATATATTTTTAGAGGGACAGATGTTTTCTTATAGGCATGGGAGTCACCCAAAAGATATGACAGTTTACATACTGGGTCTGTTGAGACTCATGGAAAACCTTCTAATCCATAATGAGCATTCAGGTGACCAACACAGAAGCAGAAGAAGAAATACCTAGGATGAGGAACTGCAAGTACATCAGGACCCTTCCAGGTCTAAAATTATTCTTTGAATCTCTTTTGTTGCTGAAGTTAAATCTGCAAAACAGGAGGAAATGTCTGTCAGGCCCTGCTATGGCCACCTTGCATCATTCTGAAAGTAGCTGAAAGCCCTGCCCCTAACACTAGGCACACGGTGGTATAGGAGCACGGTTGGGCCCTGTGAAACAGAAAGTCTGGGGTGACCAGGGAGCCCTGGCTACCTCAGCTACACATTGCAGCCATGACCCCTTTCCATTTACCCTCTTTCCAGACACATTCAATCAAGCAGTTAGTGAATCATCTGGCTGAGAGGCAGGAAGATAAGAACCTGTGGGAAGCATTTCTTAAAAGGATTCCTGAAAGTGAATGATTAAAAATCGATTTTCACAAAGGTGAATTGTTACACCAGATCATTAAACCTTCTTCTTCTCTTGTATCTTAACTGAAGAATCTGTAAGGAGGAAAAGACCAATAACAGAGGACAAAGTGGGCAGTATCAGCAACCAGGAGGGAAAATTTTATAGAAATCCCTGACCTTCTCCAAGCCATTCAAATGCTATGTGCACCATGAGTTATCGACCTCCTTCACACCCACACAAATGCACACATATAACAGACACGGACACAAATAAATTTGGAAAAAGACACCTATGTTCATCCACAAGGTGGCAGGTAAACAAAAAGATAGTAAATAACATTTTTAATATAGTTCAATTCTTCTAAAATCTATGCAGATACCCTTCAAATCTCAAATAGAAAGTTTAGTCCTGGGAGAACCATCCAACAAGGTTTTCATTTGTCACTCACTAAAAGAGAGAAACAGCAGAGAAAGAGAAAAAAGTGAGGGAGAAAGAAAAAAAAAAAGAAAGAAAGAAAGGGAACACAGGTGATGGTTTTGAGAAAATCCAAAAACCATAGAGAAACATGGGGATTAAAAGTCATTTAGGTGTAACAAAAAAAGTACCCTGATCCTCACTTCCTCAAGACCAGATATGTTACATTTTACTTCCCTCCCAATTCTCCATTAATCTTATGAGGATTAGGGGTATCTAGCATCTCTGCAAATGGCTCCAACTATTTAGAATTTTGGTGTTCCCTAAGTATGTGGAATCCCTTAAAGCCCCGTTCCTTTTAGCCACTAACAGACAAATGTGATTTATTTCTCCAAGAAATTATCCCTTCAGAAATACAATTACAAAAATACAATCTTACTCCCCAAACACATGGAAGACATAATCCTCCCTTTTAACCCCCTATCACCTCTTATTCTGGAAAGGAAAACAGACTTATCCTTTAACTCCGTTAGTGTAGAGCCTAGTCCCAGGTTCCAAGGATAAGGGCCAGAGCAGTCCCATGTTCCAGGCTCAGATACTCCTACTTCTCTGAATTTCTTTTCCAGGCTGCCAGTAACATCTCACCTAGAACTCTGCTCCAACCATGACTTGAACTTTGAGCACCAGTGGTATTCACTTCCAGGACTTAAAACTGAGAAGGACAAATGGAATAGAACATAAACAAACAGCTCAGGCCCATTTTTCTGAGCTAAGGAAGAAGAGAATAAGACAAGGAAATCCTTTCCCTTTCACTGATTCAATGTATGATCACTAAGATACAGCTAAGGTGTGCCTGTCACCCTTAGGATGTAGAAGGAGAGGGAAAATGCAACATACTACAAGCAGCCAATTAAAGAAGGTTACCTTGCCACCAGTGGTACAGGAAGCATCCATTTCAGGTGATCAGGGGTGACCAGACAAGCCTCCTCACATAGAGAATCACAGGATTTCAGAGACCTTCAGAAAGATTCTGATTCAGCCCATGTTTAATGAAGAACTCCCATTATAACCTCATTGAGGAGTAAACATACTTTACTTGTAGAATTCCAAGGATGGGGAACTCAATGTTCATTCTGCTACCCATTCAACAAACTTTTACCCAGTCCCTACCTTTGACAAGCAATGCACTAGGTGTATATGCACTCTAGATAAGACATAGGTCATTGCTTTCAGAAATTTATAGTCTAATAATGAAAGGGGAGGATGGAGAAAAGACACCACCACAGATAACTACATAACACATAGAGGGAGTCTTTCTCAAACCTCAGCTAGGAATAAGAGGAAGTAAATGTATACAGTAGTAAAAGAATGGGAAAAGCAAAGATAACCCAAGAACAGGAAATAGATGTGACTACCCATGAGAGGAAAGCATTAGGCCCTTACAGTTCAGCTTCATTGGACCATTGGCCACTCAGTGATCACATTTTGACCTTTTCCATTCTTTCATTTTCTTGCATCTGGACTTATCTCATTCTCATCCTTCAACTCCTATTTCTCTATACTCATCAATTCTTCATCTCTCAATAGCCTAGCCATCCTTCCAGCCTCAATTCAATCATTAACTCCTACAGAAGCCCTCCCCATTCTTTGTAACTACAATTGTGTGAATTCTGTTTTCCCTGAAACATAGTGAGCTCCTTGAAGTCAGTTGTCTTTTACCTTCTTTGATCTCCAGCAAATTAGCACAGTACCCACACATAGTAGGTGCTTAATAAATGTTTGCTGGTTAACTAATGCTGTAAAAATAAGAGTGATAAGATACTACCTTCCTGGTGGGATCATCATGGGAAAAGGACTGCAGAAATGTCAGTCATTACTATGATTATGTCATTTAACACATAATAACTTATTGAAGACAGGGACACCATTGAGTGGTAATATATGTAATCCAGTATTTTGCACATATTAGGTATTAAATCAATCAAATGAATGGATGAATGGTTGGGGTCTAGAAGAACAAAGAAATCAGGTTCTCTACCACATATTAGCCATCTCTCCTGCAAACAGGACAGTTGCTTCCCTAAGAGGATTCAACCCAAAATGGTCCCTCTTTACTTTAGAAAAAATTGTCCAAAACAAGATCCCACCCAGAAACCAGGCACAAACTCCTCTGTCCTGAATAATCTCCCAGCTTATTTCATAACCCTCAACTAATCACTGAGACTACTTTCACTCCCAACAAAGATCTGGAGTTTCAAAGCTTTCAGAGCTTCAGCTTTCAGATTATAACAGAAATCAGTTTCTCAGCTGTCAACAGAAAATTGTGCAATTTGGCCAATCAGTGCCTTTTGATCCACACTTAGTTCTAGCTCTAACCAAAAGGCTTTCCTTTGCCACTCAATACTTCAAACACTCATAGAATCCCTGTACAGGTTGTAAAATGAATACTTGGTCCTCTGCATTGAACACCATGACATAATTTCAACAGCAGCTCTCACCGGATGCCAGAGTGATTCAGCCCAGGATTCAGCCTCATTCAGTAACTACTTTGGTTTTTGAGAAGTTATATGTAACAGCCCCAACTAACCTCTGATGGAGATTGGAGGTTCACTGGTGTTCTGCCTTGTACATATTGACACATTTTTCAATATATCTATTAATTTTGCTAATTGTTTCCTCCTAAAAATAATGTTATATAAGATGGCTTTCTGGGAAGGGAAGCCGAATTATAATGAGGATAACTATGATGATGAATATAGCAGAAGAAATCAATTAAAATTTTTAAAAATCAAAATTTAAAAAGAGAAAAAGAAAAGGAATACAACTTTGACAAAAGTATATTCCTCACAACAACTCTGAGGTAATTAATACTTATATTTTCCAGTTTCATTGTCCCCCACACTAATTCTTTGTATAAATTTGAATATTCAAAGTTGATGATTAGAAGTAAGGTTAAGTATAGTAGAGAGGCAAATTAAATTGACGTGTAAGCCCTAATAGCTCTGAAAACCAAATTCCTCATAGGGAAAAATGTGTGGAAATAGCAAAGTTGTTAATGTTAGTGATTTTTCAAATATATAACTTGTATATAACTTGTATTGGCCATAACAAGGTCAGCTTTTCATATAGATAAAAGCAAGGTTCCAGGACCTAGCCTCACCAGATCACTTCCTTTTTTTACTTCCTTTCTCCCTTCTTCCTCCATTTCTTTCCATATTCTTTTAACATTCCCAGTTGTTGATACAGAGAAAAAGAAGATCAAGAAGCCTCTATGAATCTGAACTTTTAGAGACTTTACGTTGTGCCCCTTGAAAAATGGGATGGGGTAAAGATTTACCATTTGTGAGTTCATCACTAATGGTACAATTTTAGATGCTGTTCCACTTGGCTCAAGTCAAGACACATCATCTTAGCATATTAAGCACTTACTATGTGCCAGGCACTAGGGACAGAGACATAGTGTGGAGGAAAAACAGTCCTTGATCATAAGGAACTCATAGTCTATTGGGGAATATGACACTAATAGGATAAACTAGAAACAATCAGGAAAAAACATGGTAACCTCAGAAGGGATATATAAAGAAAAAGGAAGGTTATAAAAATTTCTTTCACAAAACTGGAAATTCTCTGAGATTTGGAAGAAGTCACTTTTTACTTTATTCTTACTTTATTTTACTTTATTCTTTTTTTCCCCATTCCATCCCCCACCCCTCCTCAAAGAAGCTGCAGTTAAACACAGAGATATTTACATACATTCATAGATATACACACATACATATATATATACATGAATATACACATATTCATATAGCCATATGTATACATATAAATCTAAAATAATCTTAATATAGCTGACATAATGGAGATTTCTCTTACTGAATTTTTTTAAAGTTTGACTATTTTCTTCTAATAAATTTTATTGATCATTGTTATTATATTTCTATATATCTCTTATTTCCTTTCCCTGATAATTCTTCTATTTATTTCTATTTGTTAATTTGCCTTGCTATTACTTAATGGTCCTTGAAGCCTTCCATCTTATCTTCCCTCCCACCCTTTCCCCTCTTTTTATCCCATTCCTATTAATCTACAAAATTCTTATTACTCTATTAATATAATCCCACTCCCATTAATCTAAAAATCCTTTTTGTACCTCACTTAATCCTATTCCCTCCTCCCTTATTTACAGATTTTTGGAGGGTGCTATACCTTCTTGGTAAAGACTCTCATCGGGGTTTAGGCCATTCAGAAATGAGGTAAATGCTGAGGTACTTAACCAATAGGGAAATACAAGAAGGAAATGTGAATAATGAATAGGAAATAAAAAGCTTAAAGAAATAAAGCTTAAAGAAATTTTTAAAATTGTCTTAGCTGGGTGCCCATTATTTTGGAATCCCACTCTTGCAAGAACATTAATAAAGGTCCTTCCTGATTCACCAGTGATTTTATGAAGTCCTTGATAAGTTAATTGTTTCTTACTCTTTATATTTTGTTTTATTATTTCTTGGTCCCTTATAATGTTACTGGTTCCTCCATGCCCATTTCCAATTTTCAAAGAGTTAATTTTTCTTTTTTTCTAATAGATTGACTTACTTTTAAGAGTCTTCTTGTTTTTCTTTTCTTCTTTTTGTTTTTTTCTTAATTTGATTTTTGTCTTTTTTTAATTCTATAAATTCTTTTGGGGAAAGTAATGATTTAACATCCCTCTTTGGGGTAGGAAAGGCTCTTTTTTTACATTGTTATCCTCTTCTGAAGATGCACCTGGTGATATATATATATTTATATGTATGTATGTATAAGTAGGACCTTAATAGTGTAATCTTCTTTAGTCCTGGGGTGGGATGATGCCTCTAGCTTCAGACTTTTCTTCAGTTATCTTCTATGATCTGGAACCTAAAAAAAGAACTCCATTCTCCTGAAGTATAAAAGAATCAAATATGAATGAAAAACAACTGAACAATTGAAATTTGTCAATAATTTTATAGTTGTTTCTTCTTTACTTGTGCATATTATCAAAATTGCTCTTTTTTTTTTTTTTTTTTTTTTTTTTTTTGCTTCCCAGGAAGTTTTTTAATTGTTGGCCAGAAATTGGACTTAAGTAATTTGCCCAGGGTTACATAGCTAGTAATTGATGTGTCTGAGGCCAGATTTAAACTCCTGACTTCAAGGCCAGTTTTTTATCCACAGTGCCACCTAGCTGCTTCTTGCTTCTTATGTTAAAGCTAATATTTCTAGCCATCTTCTTTGCCTTTATTGTCTCTGAACTTTGTCCCTAAACTTCTGGAAAGGGTCTCTGTTTCTTCAGTACACATTATACTATAATTTGGGTTTTGCCAGATGTTTTTTGCCATATTTAGGAATTCCTCTTTTGTTTCTCTGCTTTACAATATTTCTGAAATGTTTTATATTTTATTGAAAAGTCATTCTACTTTCCTTGATTTAATTACCTGATTTGTATTGTTCTTGTAATTAACATGATCTATCATGCTCACAGATTTTATATAGAGAACCATTTCTATGTCCTTAATAAAAATCTAGTGAGTTCCTCTTAGGAAATCTTTGGTATATATTACTTTAAACTATTTATTCATATTTTATTCAATATTTTTACATGGCTATTCATTACAGATAGCTGTTGATAGTTTTCTTTCTCTGATTAAAGCCTCCCTAGTATAGGTTCTCAGGACCACATTTGTTTCATAAGAAAATTCGGTAGCATGCCTTCTTTCTTTATTTTTCTAAATTCTTCGTATGTTAGTAGAATTATTCTTTGAATATTTTATAGAATTTACAAATCTCCCCATCTCTGCCATTTGATCAAAACTTGGGGAGACTTAGATGAATTGATATAAAGTGAAGCAAAGATCGAAAAGAACAACCCACATAGTCAAAACAATATTGTAAAAATAATCATTTTTGAAAGACTAAGTATCTGATCAATACAGTGATCCACCCCAAAAGACTGGTGAAATAAAATGCTATCCAGATGGAGAACTGATAGACTCAAAATGAAGACTGAAGTACAGACAGAACTCAACTTTGCATAAATTCACATTATGCAAAATACTTTTCTTACATAGAGAATTCTGAAAGAATCTACATTCTTAAAAAAAAAAAAAAAAACAGCCCTATATTAACTTTACCAAAAAGTACTTTACTCTCCTGCTCTTGCACTTTTACACTTCCTTTCTCTCTCCCCCAATGCCGCCCCTCTGATGAGTTTCATGCTCCACAGTCTCCTAATCTTCATCAAACGAACAAACAATCCTTCAACTGAAAGCACAAGAAACAGGGACACAGAGAGATCACCACCACTGCCTTTGGAACAGAGGCTTGGCTTGAGTCCTTGAGGAAAGAGGACACCTTTGCACTGATCCACCTGTCTTGGTTCAAGCCTCCAAAGGACAGGCCTCAGAACCTCCTGCTCTTGCTTCTCTTTCTCAGGCTCCCAAGTGTCCCCGTGCCAGCCCCATCCCTCTGTGGGATCCTTCCCTTCCCTTCACATGTCAGCAGACACATTTACATTACTTAAATATTGATTCAAGTAGGAGTTTGCAATCCACTTATTAAAGGAGCAACTATCTGCAAATTTTTCTCCTTTTTTTTTTGCTTTGTTTTTTTTTCAAAATATAGCTGATATGGAAAGATGTTTTCTATGAATTTGAATGTATAATAATTATATTTTTGCCTATTCAATAGATAAAGGAAAAGAAAGGAAGAAGGGAGAGAATTTGAATTGAAAATAAAAATATGTAATGTTCAGGCTAGCACTCTAGAGGATCTTGGGATCATGCAAAGTCCTTGGCCTTAGGGTGGAGAAGTGAAGGAGACAGGAAAGTCTCCATGCAGTTGGTCCAAGATGGAGTCTGGAGTCTGGAATCTGGAGCCTGAAGTCTTCTGGGGCTGAGAGCTGCTGCTAAGAGCTGCAGCTGAGACAAAGCCCTCTGTCCCCCAGACACCCTTTAAATACCCCAGCAGGACTACATTAGGACACCACACTGGGCATGCACAGCTGTAGAACATCACATCACCATATTACCCTAAGTATACATCAACTAGATTGATGATGACATTACAAGATGTGCTTAAAGAACCATCATCTTCCACCAAGTAGGTACTTAACTACAAGCACCCGGCTGTCCTAGATTCAAGTACATCCTGTCAGAATTCTGGCTGCTACAAAAATATAACATTTTTAAATAATAAATAAAATCATCTTCAACTGGAAGTTTTTAGGGGATCTATTTATAGGTCATCCAATTTCTTATAAGATTGTGTGGTGCAATTTCTCTCATTTCTTGTTCTGTTAAGCTATTATATTATATCGAAGTTCCCTCTATTTTGTAATATAAATGTTCCAAATACTCACATATTTGGACAAAATAATTTGTAATTCATTTCCTTATTTCTTCTCCATCAGTTGTGATCAATCTTTTTCATTTTTTATATTGGTGATTTAGGGTTTTTTAAATTTTTTTTTCAGTAAAGAAAAAAAAAAGGCATCCCACTTACCTTTTACCCAACACTCAAATGAGAATGAAAGAAAAGCAGATTTCTAAGGACTGGACATGTATCATTTCTTTGTATTCTAATGCCTAAGATAAACTCTATTCGATGGAAGGAAGGAAGGAAGGAAGGAAGGAAGGAAGGAAGGAAGGAAGGAAAGAAGGAAGGAAGGAAGGAAGGAAGGAAGGAAGGAAGGAAGGAAGGAAGGAAGGAAGGAAGGAAGGAAGGAAGGAAGGAAGGAAGGAAGGAAGGAAGGAAGGAAGGAGGGAGGGAGGGAGGGAGGGAGGGAGGGAGAGAGGGAGGGAAGGAAGGAAGGAGGGAGGGAGGGAGGGAGGGAGGGAGAGAGGGAGGGAAGGAAGGAAGGAAGGAAGGAAGGAAGGAAGGAAGGAAGGAAGGAAGGAAGGAAGGAAGGAAGGGAGGGAGGGAGGCAGGGAGGGAGGGAGGAAGGGAGGGAAGGAAGGAAGGAAGGAAGGAAGGAAGGAAGGAAGGAAGGAAGGAAGGAAGGAAGGAAGGAAGGAAGGAAGGAAGGAAGGAAGGAGGGAGGGAGGGAGGGAGGGAGGGAGGGAGGGAGGGAAGGAAGGAAGGAAGGAAGGAAGGAAGAAAGGAAGGAAGGAAGGAAGGAAGGAAGGAAGGAAGGAAGGAAGGAAGAAAGGAAGGAAGGAAGGAAGGAAGGAAGGAAGGAAGGAAGGAAGGAAGGAAGGAAGGAAGGAAGGAAGGAAGGGAGGAAGGAAGGGAGGAAGGAAGGGAGGGAGGGAGGAAGGGAGGGAGGGAGGGAGGGAGGGAGGAAGGGAGGGAGGGAGGGAGGGAGGGAGGGAGGGGGGAGGAAGGAAGGAAGGAAGGAAGGAAGGAAGGAAGGGAGGGAGGGAGGGAGGGAGGGAGGGAGGGAGGGAGGGAGGGAGGGAAGGAGGGGGGAGGAAGGAAGGAAGGAAGGAAGGAAGGAAGGAAGGAAGGAAGGAAGGAAGGAAGGAAGGAAGGAAGGAAGGAAGGAAGGAAGGAAGGAAGGAAGGAAGGAAGGAAGGAAGGAAGGAAGGGAGGGAGGAAGGAAGGGAGGGAGGGAGGGAGGGAGGGAAGGAGGGAGGGAGGGAAGGAGGGAAGGAGGGAGGAAGGGAGGAAGGAAGGAAGGAAGGAAGGAAGGAAGGAAGGAAGGAAGGAAGGAGAAAATACATGTGTGTGTGTGTATAAATATATACATATGTAAATATCTCAGTCTGGACTCTTGTCTTTCACTTCTCTAACAAGAAATACGCAGCATTTTGCATCATCAGTCCTCTTGAAGAAGAGCTGGTAGTTACTCATCAGAATTTCAAAGCCTTTCAAAGTTCTTTGTCTTTATAAGATTATTAGCAAATTCGAAATCACTTTCCTTGATGAGATAGTGGCCCTGTCACAAGTTCTGCAAAAAACCAGTTGCCCAAACTCTCTGAACCCGAAGAATGCTTCGAAGCTTGTCTTTCTTTGAGCAAAGACAGTCGGAAGAACGGAAAGTCTAGAAGCGAATAGCGAACAGCAGCTTTCTCTCTGCCAGGCTTGCTGGGTCTGTTCACTTCCCAGGCTTCCCTCCAACCCTTCAAAAAAGACCAGCTCTTAGTGGGGAGGGAGGAGTCAGGAGTACTGCCTGCGTACTGCCACGCCCCCTACCCCGCCCACCTGCGGAGATTCCCTCAGAGCATGCTCCTTTGGCCTAGCAACGCCACCATGGCAACCACATTTTTGGTAGGTTCATGAATTCATCCTGGTGCTGGCTAGCTGTGGAGGCCATGTGGAATCTGGACTTTTTTACGTGTTCGATTCTTTTTGAACAATCCGAAATGGTGACATGGAAAATACTTTCAATTTTCTTTTTCTCGTTTTCTTTTATTTTAGAATTTGAACACATAATCCCTAGTTTCAGGATTTGGGGGGAAAGGACTTTTTCATTTTTATTTTTTTAATTTCTATTCACAGATTCATAAAGCATCAAATCCTGAAAATTTTTTCAAAGAAGCGATTCGATTTCTGCTTTAAAAATCTGGGCTTTAGTTGGTGTAATGGATAGAGCACCAGCCCTGAAGGCAGGAGTCAAATTTGGCTAAATAACTCTGGGCAAGTCACTTCCTCCCAATTGCATCTGAAAAAAAAATGGGGCTTTGCTATGCTTTTATTCTGTTAAATTATTATACTTTAAATCAACCTTCGTTCCTATCCTTTTATATTGCCTACATTCAGAAATTCAATAATAAAAATTTCCTACTGTGTTTCAGGCTTTGGGCTAAGCTAGGAATATATATAGGAAAATGAAGGGGAAAAAAGAGTCTTGTTCCCAGAGAATTTAGTGGAAGATAGCACATGGAAAGAATCTAGAAAATTCACAGGGGGAAGTAAGACTAAATGACTTACAATAGCACAATGAGGCCCTCCTCCATCCTCTCCCAGGAGAACCATCCCTAATAATAAAGCACTTTTGAAAGAAGAAAACAAAAAGATCATAAAAATCAATCAATATATGGAGAAAAAAACTTGGCATTAAACCCAATATTCAACACCAACAGATTCTTATCTTTTTCAAGAGAGCTGGGATTAAAAGGAAGGTATTATTTTATATTCTTTTCAATGCCAAGTTTGTTCTTCACACATTCTCAAAATTCAGTTTAATTTATTTTGTGCATCATGGTTGCTTTTCTATTTACATTCTTAGCATGGTGTATATTTTCTTGATTCGGTTTAACTCTCTATTAATGTCTCTCCTACTTCTTTCTATTTACGTTGATCATTTCTTACAGCACAATAATTCACTATAAGGTAGGACGGTGATTTAGCCATTTACTTTGTTTCCATTTATAATGACTTAGTAGCCATAATCAAGGAATACCACTCTGGGGCTGCTACTGCTAATCTCTTTGCCAGTGTTCTTTTGGAAGGGGTAGAGCAGAAGGTAGCAGTAGATTTCCCAAAAGATTGTGAATTGGGCAGGAAGGACTC
Organism: Sminthopsis crassicaudata; assembly: GCF_048593235.1. Classification (NCBI taxonomy): domain Eukaryota; kingdom Metazoa; phylum Chordata; class Mammalia; order Dasyuromorphia; family Dasyuridae; genus Sminthopsis; species Sminthopsis crassicaudata. Next base: position 222,866,205 of record NC_133621.1, read on the forward strand.
AAGTCAGAACTGGGAAACCCACAGAATAGACAGAAGGTCGGAGACATGTCTGTGCTATAAATGGGGGCTCCAGAGTAGTTTAAAATGTTTAAAGGGATCTATTTTTCTTTATTGCTTTGGCTGTGAGAAAAAAAGCATAATGCTTATAAATCTTGAAATACCATAATGTCTAAGGAATAATGGAGAAAAATATATGGAATACAACATAATTACAATGATAATCTATTTAGAAAATGTAGAAGAAACAATATCCCTAAGGAAATGCAGAAAGCTAGGAGGCACATTAGATTGCATATGAGCAGTAGTCAGGGACAACTGAGATTGAATCCTGCCACTAACATGTAACATCTCAAAGCCTCAGTGTTTTCATTTGTATAATGGAAGTAATATGACTGTCTGTCTCAGGGTTGTTCTGAGGATCAAATGAGAAAACATGCAAATCACTTTGCAAACTTTAAATGGTTATATAAATGGTAACTATGACTATGATTAAAATGTGATATTGGAAAAGGAAGTCAGCTGGTCATGTAGTAAGGGTAGAGATAACAAAAGGAAAATCCAAGCTCTCTAGTGATATTCAGAAACACTTTTATTAAAGATCTAGAGCAAAAGTTCTTAACTCGGTGTACAGAGATCTCTTTGGATTTTATATAGAGTTATTGGGGCTCTTTGAACATGGATAGGAAAAATTTACATAAATATTCACCTTTGTAATCTTATGTATTTTATTTGACATACTTAAAATAAATATGACTCTGATAAAGACTCACCAGACATGGAAAAAGGAATCCAGAACATTCAAAAAAAATTGAATACCTCTGACCTAAGCACAAACATCCATCAAAGTGGCTAACATAACAGAAAACAAAAACGGCAAGTGTTGGAGGGGATGTGAGAAAATAAGGATATTAGCACACTGGTAATAGAGTTGTGAATTGGTCCCACCATTCTGCTAATCAATTGAGAACTATGTGCAAAAAGGTATAAAACTCTGCATATTCTTTGAAACCAGCAATACAGACTATGCATGTATCATACAAAATATATACAAGAAAAAGGAAAAAAGCTGGTATGCCATTCTCAGAGAAGATGGCATCCTCCCCAAACAGAGAAATGATCACACTTAGAAAGGGAACTTTGGAACCAATTGTGAGACAAGAGAGATACTAGCACAGGACCACGCAGCATGGCACACTCATATCAGAGAAGGTGCTGTGCTCCATGAGCAAAGAAGAATTGGCAGTACCTAAAAAGAAATGACAGTTGAACAAATTAAAAACATCTCCCCTGCAAATGTTTACTGGGATTATTTGTGCCTGACCTGTGGTGGAGCACTGTGAGATCATGTTGGTCCAACCATCCAGTCAGACACACTGTACTTAAGCCCAGTATAGAGATGCCATTCTGGTCCTGTTTCAGAATGAAGGTCAACAGCTGCCATTATAATTCTTGGCCTGAGTCTTTCCCATGTTTTATGTAATCCGAGGCACACATGTGTATCTAGTATAAGCTACAGGATCAGACACCGTTTTCTTTGGAGAGAGAAAGTCTCAGGGATTGCAAACTTTTCTCTTTGCCAGGTTCTTGCTTCCTCCACATATGCTCCCCTCTCCATCTTATTCTGAATGGCAGTAGAAGCAACCTCCGGTCATTTGAATGAGCCCATCCATTTTACCTGAGATAGACTTCCATGGTACCAGGGAGAATTTGAAGGTGAAGTACAACTCAAGAAGCTGTGCCTGGAGGAGGGACTGATAAAAGTGGCACACTGCCAGGCTATTGGGAGAGAGCGGACATCAGATTATAAAGCAAACCTCGAATCTATCCGGTACTTAAGAAGGAGAAGCTTTGGGAGATGATAGACAGAGTGTTCCTGACAATTGTTAGGATTTCCTCAGCCTCAAGTTTATGAGACCTGTGGTAGTACACGGGAGAAATCAAGAGCAGAGATCCTTGCTAAGAATCATTCTGTGATCCTTCTGTGAGACATAGGCGGGCTCAGTATCTCAGGCTAAGACAAGGGAGCTCACATAAATCCCTCCAGGAGGTCAATAAAAGAAGGTTTCACTTGATGGTTTCACCTGAGGGTCTTCACTACTGAGATCATAAAAGAAACTCCACTGGGAGGCACTAATGGGGAGCAATAACTGACACTAAATGACAGCCACTAAAATAGTACAGACAAAGGAATGCTGTGCATGATGTACAAGAATTTTAATCAGGACCATGGGGAGTGATGATCCTAACTATTGTGACTTGCACAAAACTTTAGAAACAGGGAAGCTGGGTACTTGTGAATACTGCAATGATAAAAGAGCTACTAGTAGGACCAAGGCTAGTCCTCTTGAGATGTGACAGAGACAAGCCACATTATCAATGAATGAACCAATATTTTTCCCCCTGAGGCTGGGGTTAAGTGACTTGCCCAGGGTCACACAGTTAGGAAGTGTTAAGAGTCTGAGACAAGATTTGAACTCTGCTCCTCCTGAATTCAAGGCTGGTGCTCTATCCACTGCGCCGCCTAGCTGCCCCCTCAACCAACATTTTTTGAGCACCTACTATGTGTGAGATGCTATTCTAGCATCTGGAGAGCACCATAGGCAATGTCATCTGCTAGGAGTCATATCCAGGGGATGACTCTAAGCAGTTAAAGCATATAAACTTCTCAGAGAGAACTAGTTATAGGAAGGTAAGTGGCAAAGTGGATGGAGTGCTAGGCCTGAAGTCAAGAGACATGAGTTCAAATCCAGCATTAAATACTTATCAGTTGGTCAAGTCACTGAAGGTCTGCCTCAGTTTCCTCAACTGTAAAATGAGGGCAATAATAGAACCTACCACACAAGGCTGTTTGGAAGATCAGATGTGGTAATATTTCTATAAATCACAGTGTTTATACTTATAATTAGGTTCAGAGTAGTACTTTTTTATTTGATCTCTAGATAAAGCTTGTGAATTACAAACTTCCACCTTTATGTGCACTTGTATCTTCATGAAAGAACTAGTAGGACTCTCAAATGAACAAAAGTGTAAGAATATAGGAGAGTTCAGAATTCAGAGCCTACCAAAGCTCTAGGTACCAGATGGCAATAGAAGGGTTAACTCAATATAGGGCCAACAGGAACGAAGATTTGGAGAGAGGTAGCTTAAGTGTAGGAACCATCATGAAAAGACTCACAAAGAATATTGCTGACAAGACATTGGTTCTTGTTAAAAGTAAAATTGCCATATTATTTGGGTAGAAGTAAGAAGCCCAAGAAGTGAACAATATCCAAAGTAGACCTTGCCCCTTTGTACCTGGTGACAGTCTCTGATATAGAGCTTCTAAACCAACGAATGCAGGCAGATATCTGATTCTCTATGGAGGCTAAATAAAGTCATTCTCCTTACATTACTGGTACAACCACTCATACTCACATTAGTCTTTCCCTGGCAATTGATTAGGGAATATAGAACCTTGCCAAAGTAAAGTTCAAACTGTTTGCTAGGACACTGTGAATCCAGGAAGAGGACAGATGTTCTCTTATCTATCACAATTGGCTGCCCCTCTCTCCATCACAAATAATATAAATCAAACAGGAAAAGAACTATTCCTATTTGTCCAAGATATTTTCATGAAGAAATATGCCTTTGATACAGTCACAAAATATGAAGTCATCCAACCTTTGGAGATTAAAGGGATGTCTATTCCAAAAAAATGGGGAAGGGACTTTCTCTTTGCCAAGAGTGTTGAGACTTGCATATAGAGACTACCTTTTAATATCATACCATTTAAAACTGGACAGGATGTAGAGATCATCACGTTTGATCCCTCTGTTTTGCAAAAAAGAAAACCAAGTCCATATAAGTAATTTGCCAAGATCACATAAGTATCAAGTACAAAGTGATCATTTTAACGTGGTGTTTACAAATATTAAAAATTCAAAATCATGTGGAAAGAAAAGTGAGGAAAAGAAGGGTGACGAAGAATTTATAAAGAATCTACAATGTAGTATCTATGATGTACCAGGCATGGTGCTAAGCATTTTTAGAAATATTATCTTATGGGAAGGCTTTTACAAAGTGATACAGAGCAAAGAAAATAAATAGAAAAGAAGAGAATATGAAATGGTTTGCTTGAAATAAAGGAGACTAAAAAGAGCAGAATGAAGGAAACATTATACACAATAATAGCAATATGGTTTTAGAAATGATTTTGAAAAATATTTTATTTTCACTATTATAAATACTGAAATTAACCATAAAGGAAATAGGAACATAGACACTATCAGCATCAGAGAAAGAAAAATGGAAATATCTGTAGCACAGTTACAGATATATGTGTGTGTCTGTGTGTGTATACATTTACATATATATATATATATATGTATATATATATACATATATATATATAGTACACATATTTGTACTTTTGTTTCTAATTAGAGTCATGTCTGAGTGGGGGGGAAAGGAAGGAAGAAAAAAGATACTTATAGTTTTACTATATAGTTTAAGGGAATATCAAATTATACATAATAGATTTGCAGTTTAATGTGAAATTAGTGTTTTATTATGCTATGTTACTGAAATGAATTAAATGAATTTAAAAAGAATAGTATATGAAATGGCTCTAGACAACATTACAGAACAAAATTAATGTTAAATACAATGTGTGATTATGTTATCATACATGCTATCTGATTAAATTTACAACATGAATGTTATGGAATATTATTGTTCTGTAAGAAATGACCAACAGGATGAATACAGAGAGGCTTAGAGAGACTTAAATGAACTGATGCTGAGTGAAATGAGCAGAACTAGGAGATCACTATACACTTCAACAATGATACTGTATGAGGATGTATTCTGATGGAGGTGGATATCTTCAACATAGAGAAGAGCTAATCCAATTCCAGTTGATCAATGATGGACAGAATCAGCCACACCCAGAGAAGAAACACTGGGAAATGAGTGTAAACTGTTTGCATTTTTTGTTTTTCTCCCCAGGTTATTTTTACCTTCCGAATCCAATTCTTCCTTTGCAACAACAACAACAACAAAATTTGGTTCTGCACATGTATACTGTACCTAGGATATACTATAAGATATTTAATATATATGGGAATGCCTGCCATCTAGGGGAGGGGGTAGAGGGAAGGAGGGGAAAAATTTGGAACAGAAGGCAGTACAAGGGATAATGTTGTAAAAAATTACCTATGCATATATACTGTCAAAAAATGTTATAATTATTAAATAAATAAATAAATAAATGAATAGATCGATAGATAAATAAATAGATAGATAGATAGATAGATGGATAAATGAATGAATGTATGAATGAATGAATGAATGAATGAATGAATGAATGAATTTACAGCATGAAAATTTCTTCCTGAATTTCTGCTAGAAGACTATCACTTACCTGAACTTCTCAAATCAGGCATCCACCAAATATTCAACTTCCCACTCCGTGGTACTGTTCCAGTCAAGATTCATAAATGAGAATCCACAATTATTCCCTTTTCATCCTCACCTCACCCCTACAAGTTTACCTATCTTCAGCAAGTTGTCATGAGGAACCGTCATCCTGAAGTCAATGATACTTTCAAATGCCCTTCAAGACTCTTGTCATCCCTGAACTGTTAAGAAGCTAATACTTTTGTACTATCTTTTTCTTTCTCTCAGGAATCTTCTCTGATGAAGTTCAGAGTGATGATTCATATACTTTGGGTCCCCCTAAATGCCAAGAAACTTGAGAATATTCTCACTTCAAATGTCTCTCTCCAAATTTCTCTATATTTGTCTTTTCTTCTTTATAACATAGTTATTGGTACTTGTCTTTCCCTTCATCAGATTGCAAGATAGCAACATAGTTCTATCTATCCCATACAAAACATAAAGGAAAGAGTAAATAACAATGGACTCCAAGGATACACTTATTTGTGACTCAACCCTCGATTTTTGTCCCATCCTGATGCATTCTATGGTAAATTATACAACCTAACAAGATGAAAAATTAGGATGACATGTTTTTATTTCCTTTAAGTTGATATAATTTATTTAAGATGTGGTTCTTTCTAAATTATATATAGTGTAATTTATAAAATTGTATGAGCTATGTTTCAAAATGAATGATTAAATCTTTTATAGCTTTTTAATTTATTTTTATTAAAGCTTTTTATTTCCCAGATATATGCATGACAATTGCCAAACCTTTTGTTCTAATTTTTCCCTCCTTCCACCCACCTCCTCCCCCTGATGGCAGGTTGACCAATACATGTTAAATATATTAAAGTATGAGTTAAATTCAATATATACACATGTCCAAGCAGTTATTTTGCTATATAAAAAGAATCGGACTTTGAAATAGTGTACAATTAGCCTGTGAAGGAAATCAAAAATGCAGGTGGACAAAAATAGAGGGATTGGGAATTCTATGAAGTGGTTCATAATCGTCTCCCAGAGTTCTTTCACTGGGTTTATCTGGTTCAATTCATTACTGCTCTATTTGGTCAGATTTGAACTCTAGATTCTCGTTTTTATTCTTAAGTAGTCCTTTTGTTCAAGTGGGCTTGTCTTACATTCCCACCCCAGGTTGTGACCTCTACAAACCCCACATTTACTATATTCAATCAGAAAGCCAAGTTATGATGTCAAACTCCCAAGGTTATGTGTCCCCTATAAAAGATTTCCTCATACTGTAGATCTTTACTAACCCCTTTTATAGCTAAAACACTTTGGGGTATTCCCTCCTGATAGTGTCTTTCTCCTTATTATAGCTAAATCTTTTTAGTGTGTGAAAAACCTTTTAGGATTAACCCACTTGTCAGATCTAGAGATTCTCTGATCACTGTCCTTTGATCCCAAGGGGGAAAAAAGAAAAAAAAAATAAGGAAGAGAAACTATTCATCAGAGATACCAGCACCAGAGGGATGGGACAGCTCCTACTGCTACTTCAGCTACTTCAGTTCTACTCTGCTTTAGCTCCCCCATCTCTCCCTAGCCAGGTAACATTTATTTAATTATGTATAGACAAAGGTGGCTACTTTCCAAAAACGTTACAAAATTACACTTGTGCAGAAGAAAAGATCACCAATATAAATTTTAGGATTATGACATTCAGGATTACCTCAGTGTCAGTTTACATATAGGATCCTTGAGACCTATGCTATACTAATATCCTTACATCATCAGTCAATGGTTTGATCTCTTCCCACATATGTGACATATATAACTTTTTAAGTTAGTCTGCTAACTTCTCTATTGAAATTAGACCACTAGTCAATGGGATGCTCCCACTCATGGCATCTTCTCTTTAATGGTACAGAAAAGTCTGACGGCTTGTAATTTCAACATTTTGTATACATTGTATGCAGATACTTCCAAAAACTCAATACTATTGCCTATAAAATTATGAGAATAATTATTTTTAATGGATTATAATTTGAATTTTCAATTTAGAAATTTACATTTATACATCTTAAAATCATTTGTGTAATGTTGAACTTAAAACCATCTACTTAGATATCCTAATATTATTTAAAGGAGAACCTAAAACTCTCATATGCAACCTGCTGAGATAAATTTCTTGGGATTATAATTTATATGGGTGTCTTTTGAGTTTTTGAATACAAGTGTTAATCATTAAAATGCACCATTCCACAGAAGGTACTCAGAGGGGTGTGATCCAGAGCTATTAGGGATGATAATTTGCATCTGGGAGAAAAGACTAGGAAAACAACTTAAAGCTTTCCTTAAGGTGTTATGCTACTGGTTCAGTTAATGAATTGTGTTCCTTTGTACAGGAATATTTCCCACCTCATTATTCCTATTCCAAATATTTCATAATTATGACTGACTCATGAATTCAAGCAGACCTGTTTTCTCTTGCTATAAATGGGTCTATGCTTCTTTCTTATAACAAATTTTTACATTCAGAGCAAATGGTAAATATAAAAGCCATGAGCATAATACAAGTACATAAAGTCTTGCTGATTTTTATCTAAAAGCACATAGTCATTGGGTAAATGACTATTTTCCATCTGAAATGTGTAGTTGTTTGAGTCAATGAACATTTGGCCTAATCATATGACTGTTACCAGACAGATAGATAGATATTATATACATATATAGATGGATGGAGATAGATAGATAGATATTTTACTAGAAGTATATATCTGAATATAATTAGGTAATAATGTTTGAAAATAGAAGAACAATTGGTTATTTATAAAATTGTGAGATCCAGCTGTTATTGTAATGTTTATTTAAATTAAATCTGAAATATCTTCAGTGTGCCTTGCAGTAGAAAATTTTAGTGCAATCAGTTTTCTTAGAAGATGTAACTATTGGAGTGCTTTGTGTTACGTCAATGCTAAAGTCCATTTAAACTTATTTTTTAAAAAAATTTAAACCAATGAGGGCACAACATCTGTTAATATTGTGTTTCTTATAAATAATTTATTTGATATTGCAGACTAAGCAGCTAATGAAACCACAAAATAAGTTGTTGGTCAATCTCTATTGGACTCCTGATTCCCCAGCTCCTGGTTCTTATACTTCTTCCTATAAAAGGCCTTGCCAAAGAGAGGGATACACCCTTTTCAACTTTTGGTAATTTAACATTAACCTACAAAGAATGCCCTTCAGCCTGTTTTTGTTGGTTACAAACTAGGAGAGATGGGCCAGTATTGTTGAGTATATCATCCACATCCAGTATTTCTAACCAAATTCAATTGTTGCAAGAACCCTTTTCTTTTTTAAAACCTTTTGTGCTAGGCACTCTTTTGTAAACTGATCTTTTTACCTCAAATGAGCTATTTTTTAAACATATTGACTTGATTGGAAAATAAACTCTGTAACCATGAACAACCTAGTACCCCTGTTACATAAAGGTTTGTGAATGCCTCTGGTAGCCTGGTAGTTAACAAAATCCCACAAAATGGTGGGATGGGGTCTTGGCCACTGTCTTTGCTTTGCATCCCATTTCTAATTCTCATGTCAACATTAAGTAGGCCTTTTGTTTTTAAGCAGGCCTTTTGTTCAATGGACTTTGGTTGCAGTCCTGCTCCAAGTGAAGGTCTCTGGAAACCAAGATTTCTGGGAACACCATCACGCCCCTTTTCCTGTTAAATTACTTCTGGGTTTGTTTGTTTTTTTTTAACCAACTGAATACAAGTTTCTTCTTGCAGATAATATAGTTTCCATTTATACCAAACCAACTCTTCATAGTCTACAGAGCATGGTATTCTTTATTTCAGGGAAGGTAAAGAAAATTGAATTATTTCTCTCCAAATCATTTCTTCTCCCCACATTCCTTGAACCATTTTCTCTGCCCTTAAACACACTTCCCAAGAATGATGGCTCTGCTCTTAAGTATTTCTCTCTCTCCTCTCTCCTCTCTCTCTCTCTCTCTCTCTCCTCTCTCTCTCTCTCTCTCTCTCTCTCTCTCTCTCTCTCTCTCTCTCTCTCTCTCTCCTCTCTCTCTCTCTCTCTCTCTCTCTCTCTCTCTCTCTCTCCTCTCTCTCTCTTTCTCTCTCTCTCTCTCTCTCTAGTTCTCCTTCCCTCACCCTGTGAGTTCCCACAAATGGAGAATAACTCTTTAATCACACTAAAGTCTATAAGATGAGCCTTTCCTAAATATTTTAAAGGTCCTATCAAGAAAAATGTCTACAACTGGAGACCCCATCAACCAATAATTTTCTTTACTAATTGTTTAACACATTTTTATGAGACTATCAACTCTGTATACATGTAAGTCACCAAACTTTGACCTGACTCTGCTCAGGCCAATGGATTTCACTTTCATCTTATGTGCATGTAGCAAGTATCTCTGCATTTGGCCTCTAAAAGATTTCAGGATTGGTCATGAGACAGCCTCTTAATTAGGGACAAACCCCATTCACTTTTTGAAATATTTCATTAACATTTGAAAGAATCTGAAAGAGTGAAAGGGTCCATTAGAGAGGCCAGGAAAGCACAGTTGGGATGTAAAGCAGGCCAATGGCCTGAGGTCCCCAGATGTGAGGTATACATAGGGACTTCCTTTATGGGTGGGACCTCCAGCCATGGTGGCAATCCTAAACACTCTGAAATCACATCAGGAATGGGAAGCTACCATCTCCAATCAGCTCATGCCTGTGACTTCATGGATATGATATAAGCTCAGTGAAGGAAGGGCTTGACCCTTTTTCCCTTTTTCCTTTTCCACCTTTTCACCTGGAGCTCGGCCTTGGGGAGAGATACTAAGAGAGTGCAGGAGGTCATAGAGTGAGGTGTAAACCATGTGAATAAAGTCTAAGCTTGTGTGCTAAAACTCTCAGGTGTTCTGTTGTGCTCAAACTGCGTCCATATGACATAGCATCCAGAGGATTTCTGAAAGCCTCAGGAAGAGAGATGATTGATATTAATATTTACCAGAGATTTCTCCGATAGACCTCGGAATTAAGAGTGATTAGCGGTAGCAAATGCAATAATAGCACTTTGCAAAAGAGTATTATGTGTAGCCAGAACTTATTTCTACTTTAAAAATCTGGCCTTTAGTTGGGGTAATGATAGAAGAATGTTTCGTCATTGGATCAATCAGATTTGCTATGTTTTTCAACACTGATTTTATTTTTTATCGTTATGGTATAAAATGTTTCCCTAATTTTTTTCACTTCACTTTGTACCAGAACATAAAAATCTTACCAGGCTGTTCTGAAATCATCCCCTTCATTTCTTATAGCACAACAGAATTTGATCACACTGTTATATCATAACTGGTCAAGTCACTCCTCAATTGATAGGCACAGCTTTATTTTACAAATCTTTGTCACTATAAGAAAAAGCTGATTTATAAACACATCTTTGCATACTTTTATGTACATTTCACTCCTGTCATTTTGTTCTTTCTTCTTTTGAGGAATACTGGTATCACTGGGACAAAATAATATAATTTAATAGTATTTTGGAAAGAAATCCAAATTTCTTTCCAGAGGGATTGTACTAGCTCATAAGCTCCACCAACACTACCTTGGTGTCCCTATTATTCTACATTCCCTTTAACCTTTGATATTTTCCTTTTTTACTTTTTGGTCATTTTAGGCAATATTATGGGTGTGAGCTGCTGTAACACACTGTTGTCTCCAGAAGCTGCCAATCGCTCTCTGGGAAGAGATCTGCTGTGTCAACTCAAATCTCTTGGACGGATTCTTCTTCCTGAAGAGAGCCGAGTCAGGCCTGATGTAGTGCAGATACTTCTCCTATTGCTGGAGTGCTGTCCTCTTTTATCCTCCCAGAGAATGGGCGTGGGATAATGCAAAGGCTTCTGGGAAGAACCACTTCAACCATTGAGCTTGCTCCTTCCAAGCACACAAGCTCTTCCTTAGGAATTCACAAGTCAAACTACCAGCAAAGGCCAGAACTAGAGAATTGTTAAGTACCGACTTAGCACTTAGTAAGAACCTAATATCTCATTGTCTCATTAGCACTTAGTAAGAACCTAACAAGCTGCTACCTCTGAATTATTTCAATGTACTTTTTTCTTATTTAGAGAATTTGTCATATGGTTATTGAAAGTTTGGATGTCTACATCTGAAAACTGCCTGTTTTTAGCCTTTCACCCTTAATCTATTAGGAAATGGTTCCTTTTCTTGTATATCTTATTGAGTTCTCTATATAGTTTAGAAACAAGTCTTTTCTTACAGGAAGCAGTCGCAAAAAATATTTTCCCAGTTCTCTGATATTCTTTTCATTTCAGCTGCATTGATTTTATTTGTGCAAAAATGTTTTAATTTTAGGCAATCAAAATTAGGCATTTTACCTCCCGTGAACCTATCTCTTGTTTCTTCATAAACTGTTCCCCTATGTGTGAATCTGACAAGTACTCCCTTTCATGTTCCATTAATTTCCTTAAGATAGCAACGTTTATATCTAAATCATGTGCCCATTTTGAACCTATTTAGTGTACAGAGTGAGGTGTTGATCTATATTACCCTGCTTTCCCTTTTTTGTCTAATAGCAAGTTCTTGCAGTAGCTGGGATTTGGAGATTTATCTAACAAAAGGTGACTGTGCTCAATTAATTATGTATATTGTATAACTAATTTATTTCACTGATGCACTTCTTACCCATTATCAAATTATTGTGACAATTATAACTCTATAATATAAGTTCAGATCTAATGCTGTTAGACCACATTATTTGCCATGTTTTTTCATTGCTTCCCATGATATTATTGACCTTTTGCTCCTCCAGATAAATCTTGTTATTTATTCCTAGCTTTAAAATGTAATTCTCAAATAGTTTGATTGGCATGACACTGTTTGAGTAAATTAATTTAGATTAAGTTCTTTTTACTATATTGTAGCATAGCCTGTTCATGAATAATTAATATTTCTTCAATTATATACATCTATCTTAACTTGTGTGAAAAATGCTTTGTAATTCTAGTCATATGAGTAGTTAAAGTTCTTGTGTACATGTGTCTCGGCTGGTAGACTCCCAACTATTTAAAACTGTCTGAAGGTATTTCCCAGTCTCTTCCTATTGGATTTTAAAGATAATATTCAAAAATGCTGATAATTTGGATGAATTTGTTTATAGACTTCATATTTACTGAATTTCTTATTCATATTACTTTTTTAGTTGACTTTCTAAGATCCTCTAAGTAAGTTATCATGCCATCTGCAAAAAGTAATAGTTGTTTTCTTGCATTATATGTTTATTGCTTTAATTCTTTTTTGTCATATCTGTACAAATATTATTTCTAGTAGAATATTAAAGTATAATGATGAAAACAGAAATTTTGCCTCAACCCTGACCTGATGACAGATTTTTTGTTTTTCAGTCATGTCCAACTATTTGTGGCTCTATTTGGGGTTTTCTTGGCAAATATATTCCAGTGATTATTGCTTACTCCAGTTCATTTTAAAAGAGAAAAGTAGGGGGAACAAAATTAGGTGACTTGCCCAGAGTTACTAGCTAATAAATGTCTAAGACTGATGTCAACGTTTCTTCCATGCTTCCCTCCATTTTTCCTGTTTCCTTTCTCCATATGTATCATACTCTAGCCTTCCGATGCTTTTAAATTTATTTTTTGAAGGCTGCACCATCCTGAGATATCTTGAGGTTTTACTACCTAGATTCCTTTCTTTCTTAAGGGCCATGCCTTAAACCCATATCACTCTGACTAATTGATTGGCCAATAATGAATCCCAGGTCAAGCCCCTGGTGAACATTGCTTGGGTCTTGATTGACTCAGGGTGAATATAAAGAGAAAGCATTTCTCTTTTGGCCAGAAACATTGAAAACCTTCCCCTCCCAGGTTTACTCTCTTTATTTACTTTTATTTTTGACTAAGTGAAAGAGTCCATACTTTGAAGCAATCCCAATCTAGCTTTAAACAGTCAAACTGAGACCTGTTAAAGACTTTAGCTTATTTGGAGTCTGAATATTAGGTGGTAAAGCCTAACCACTCACCCTATATTCATGTTAGAGTAGTATTGTTAAAAATATACCATTAAAAAAATAAAAGAAGCTTTATGTAATTTCTTCTTTTAAAAATAAATAGAAAAGGAAAGCTTATAAAATAAAAGACATTCGCTTAAAAGGATCAAGTTCTCTAACTGCATCCAAAGTCAACTCTAGTTCTCCTGATCTAATTTCTGGCCACAAGATTCAGGTGGTTCTGGAAGAAAAAGTGAGGCAAAGCTTTCCATCACTTAAACCTAATTCACTTGAATGTCATGGCATTATGCCCTTTATGTCATGTTTCTCTTCAACAATGAAAGACAAACAATGATATTAAAATTATCACGTAGTTTTCTTTTTTCTACTTTCCCCATCTCTAGATGGATATCATTAGACATAGACAGATGGAAAAAATAGTGAGATAGATATAATATTATTCTACAAATGTTTCTAGTTATGATTTCTTTCTCAGATAACCTTTAGAATTATTTTCTAGATCTGACATGAATTGGAAATCATCTTACCTAGAGTCAGGGAGTTGGACAAATTGAACTTCTAAAGCCCACTATCCAGGAAGAAACCGGAAGGTCTCTGCATGACCTTGGGAGAGGGTTCTATCACTATAATAATGGCAAATGAGTAGGAAGTCTCCCTCATCCACTGCTCTTGTTTCTAGCTGATTAAGCAGGCCCTTCCCCATGGGCTAATTTTGGACAAAGGGGACTTCAGGCCAAGATGGCGGCATGGAGGCAGACAGCTGCTTGAGCTCCATGTTTTCTCTCAGGACTTACTTCATGACAAGCCTAGGAGTTAATATTTGACCAGAGAAGAAACCCACAAATAATCACCAACAGAAGACATCCTTGAAATTCGCCAGAGAAGGTCTGTGTTTGCTCGGGGTAGGGTCAAACAGACTGGGTGCAGACAGAGGGCAGACAGCCAGAAGGAGACAGGCAGCTCACACAGCTCAGACCAGACTGGGGAGGGGTATGCTCTGCTTTTTCTGCAAAAAGACTTTTACCCCAGTGTGGATGTTCCCCCTTGGCAGCAAGCCCTGAGCAGCAGAGAAGTGTAAACACTGCAGGTGAAGAATAAAACCCCGCAAAGCTAGTGCCTCTCGGACCGGCCACCCCCATCCCCATGAGGAGTGACTCAGCTCGTTCTCAGAGCCTCAGAGCACAGATTCAGCTCAGCCATAACTGTCCTATTAGTGGCTCATTGCTGCCCTCCCCCCCCCCAGTCTGTAGAGTAAGCCCGTTAAAAACATCCAGCCCCGTCCTCCACCAAACATACCTATTGTTTCTCTTGTAAATTTGTTTTCTTTGATTTCCGCTATGACAAAATGAACAAAAAATTCAAAAGGGCTCTAATCATCAACAGGGTCTGTATGGAGAGAGAGCAGACTTCATACCCTGAGGAGACTAAAAGCAGACTGTCTCCAGAGGAATCCCCTAAGGGGTATATGAGCTGCTCCTCATTGCAAAAGACTCTCATAAAGTAAATCAAAAATGCTCTCACAAGAGAGCTAGAAGAGAAATGGGAAAAGGAAAGGAAAGCTTGGCAAGAGAGCCTGGAGAAGTCATTCCATGCATTTAAAGACGGAGTGGATAAAGAAAACAAATTATTGAGAAACAAAATTAGTGAGTTGGAAAAAGGAAACAGCCCTCTAAAAAATAAAATGGATGAAAAGGGAAAAAATTCCATAGAAGAAAAAAACTCACTTAAATACACAATTGGACAATTACAAAAAGATATAAAAAAGTGAGTGAAGAAAAAACATCATTGAAAATTAGACTCAAACAAGTAGAAATGAATAACTCAAGGGGAAACCAAGAACTAGTCAAGCAAAACCAGAAAAATGAAACAATTGAAAAGAATGTCAAGCACCTTATTAGAAAGACAACAGACCTGGAAAACAGATCCAAAAGAGACAATTTGAGAATAATCAGACACCCTGAAAAATGTGAGGAAAAAAGAGCCTGGACACTATTTTCCAGGAAATTATCAAAGAGACCGCCCATTCATTTTGGAAACAGAGGGTAAAATAGACATTGAAAAAATTCATCACTCACCTACTGAAAGGGACCCTAAAATCAAAACCCCAAGAAATATATTGGCCAAGTTCGAGAACCATCAGACCAAGGAAAAAATACTGGAAGCTGCTAGAAAAAAGCAATTCAGATATGGAAGAGCCACAATAAGGATAATCAAGGATCTAGCAGCATCCACATTAAAAGAATGAAGGGCCTGGAATATGATATTCTGAAGGGCTAAGGAACTTGGTATGCAGCCAAGAATAACTTACCCAGCAAAAATGAGCATTGTTTTCCAGGGAAGAAGATGGACATTTAATGAAATAAATAAATTCCATCTATTCTTGATGAAAAAACCAGACCTACACAAAATGTTTGATCTTCAAATACAGAACTCAATAGATTTCTAAAAAGGTAAAAAGAAATCTTGAGAACTATATTTCTGCCATAAATATATGTACAGAACACATGTATAATTTGTCCTAGAAACTAGAGGTGGAAAGGAAATTATATCATAAAAAAGGATGAAGTGGAGGTACTACATCCATCTGAGAGAAAGAAAGGAGGGAGATGAATATAGTGTGTATCAATAGACATATTCTATTTATGGTGAAACTTCTTCCACTTCATTGAAAAGTGAGAGGGAAGGAGTAACCTAAGTAGAAGGGAATACAGAAATTGTGAGGAAAAGGGGTAAAATAAGGGGAGGAACTTTAAGGTGGGGGAGGGATACTAAAGGGGAGGGCTTGAAAAGCAAGTGGTACTCACAAGTTTAATACTGGGTAGGGAGATAAGAGGGAAGGAAAGGAGAAAAGCATAAGCAGGGGTTAACATCAAGCAATATAGAATTAGTCATTCTAACCATAAATGTGAATGGAGTAAACTCCCTCATAAAGAGGAAACATTTAGAAGACTGGATTAAAAGCCAGAATCCTACCATATGTTGTTTACAGGAAACGCAACTGAAACAAGGTGATACATTCAAACTAAATGTAAAAGGGTGGAGCAGAATCTACTATGCTTCAGGTAAAGCCAAAAAAGCAGGGGTAGCCTTCCTCATCTCAGATCAAGGAAAAACAAAAATTGATCTAATTAAAAGAGATAAGGAAAGGCATTATATCTTGGTGAAGGGTAGCATCAATGATGAAGCAGTATCAATATTAAACATATACGCACCACGTGGTGCAGATCTAAATTCTTAAAAGAGAAATTAAGAGAGCTGCAAGAAGAAATAAGATAGCAAAACTACAATAGTGGGAGATCTCAACCTTGCACTCTCAGAATTAGATAAACCACAAAATAAATAAGAAAGAAGTCAAAGAGGTAAATAGAATACTAGAAAAGTGTGATATAATAGATCTTTGGCAAAAGCTAAATGGAGACAGAAAGGAGTATACTTTCTTTTCAGCAGTTCATGGAACCTGTGCAAAAATTCATCATATACTAGGGCATAAAAATCTCAAAATCAAATGAAGTAAGGCAGAAATAGTAAATACATTCTTTTCAGACCACAATGCAATCAAAATTACATTTAATAAAAAGCCAGGGGAAAATAGACCAAAAAATAATTGGAAACTAAATAATTTTATACTAAAGAATGATTGGGTAAAATAGCAAATCATAGACATAATTAATAACTTCACCCAAGAAAATGACAATAATGAGACATCATGCCAAAATGTGTGGGATACAGCCAAAGCAGTAATAAGGGGAAGTTTTTCTATCTCTAGAGGCCTATTTGCATGAAATAGAGAAAGAGAGGGTCAGTGAATTGGGCTTACAACTAAAACTGCTAGAAAAGGAACAAATGAAAAGCCCCCAGACAAACACGAAACTTGAAATTCTAAAATTAAAAGGTGAGATTAATAAAATTGAAAGTAAAAAAACTATTGATTTAATGAATAAAACTAAGAGTTGGTTCTATGAAAAAACTAACAAAATAGGCAAACCCTTAGTAAACCTGATTAAAAAAAGGAAAGAGAAAAAGAAAATTGTTAGTCTTGA
The DNA here is from genome assembly GCF_048593235.1 of Sminthopsis crassicaudata. Lineage (NCBI taxonomy): Eukaryota > Metazoa > Chordata > Mammalia > Dasyuromorphia > Dasyuridae > Sminthopsis > Sminthopsis crassicaudata. The sequence goes on from NC_133621.1 coordinate 222,883,673, forward strand.
AAATGAAAAGGGATAACTCACCACTAATGAAGAGGAAATTAGAACAATAGGTAGCAGCTACTTTGCTCAACTTTATGCCAATAAATTCGATAACTTAAATGAAATGGAAGAATACCTTCAAAAATATAGCTGGCCCAGATTAACAGAGGAAGACTTAAGTAGTCTAAATAGCCCCATCTCAGAAAAAGAAATAGAACAAGCTATTAACCAACTCCCTAAGAAAAAATCCCCAGGACCAGATGGATTTACATGTGAATGCTACCAAACATTGAAAGAACAACTAACTCCAATGCTATATAAACTATTTTTAAAAATAGGGATTGAAGGTGTCCTACAAAATTCCTATTATGACACACACATGATACTGATACCTAAACCAGGTAGATTGAAAATTGAGAAAAACTATAGACCAATCTCCTTAATTAATATTGATTCTAAAATCTTAAATAAGGTATTAGCAAAAGGACTTCAGAAAATCATCCCCAGGATAATACACTATGATCAGGTAGGATTTATACCAGGAATGCAGGGCTAGTTTAATATTAGGAAAACTATTAGTATAATTGACCAAATTAATAATCAAATTAATAAAAACCATATGATCATCTCAATAGATACAGAAAAAACATTTGATAAAATCCAACATCCATTCCTACTAAAAACGCTTGAGAGTATAGGAATAAATGGACTATTCCTTAAAATAATAATGATCATGTATTTAAAACCAGAAGATGAAATTAAAACTATTTCCGCTCATATGAAAGAGTGTTCCAAATCACTATTGAGCAGAGAAATGCAAATTAAGACAACTCTGAGATATCATTACATACCTGTCAGATTGGCTAAGATGACAGGAACAAATAACGATGAATGTTGGAGGGGCTGTGGGAAAACTGGGACACTGATACATTGTTGGAGGAGTTGTGAAAGAATTCAACCATTCTGGAGAGCAATCTGGAATTATGCCCAAAAAGTTATCAAAATGTGCATACCCTTTAACCTAGCAGTGCTACTACTGGGCTTATATCCCAAGGAAATACTAAAGAAGGGAAAGAGACCTCTATGTGCCAAAATGTTTGTGGCAGCCCTTTTCATAGTGGCTAGAAGCTGGAAGATGAATGGATGTCCATCAATTGGAGAATGGTTGGGTAAATTATGGTATATGAATGTTATGGAATATTATTGTTCTGTAAGAAATGACCAGCAGGAAGAATACAGAGAGGCTTGGAGAGACTTACATCAACTGATGCCGAGTGAAACGAGCAGAACCAGGAGATCATTATACACTTCAACAATGATACTCTATGAGGATGTATTCTGATGGAAGTGGATATCTTCAACATAGAGAAGAGCTAATCCAATTCCAGTTGATCAATGATGGGCAGAATCAGCTACTGCCAGAAAAGGAACACTGGGAAATGAGTGTAAACTGTGAGCATTTTTTTTTCTTTTTCTTCCAAGATTATTTTTACCTTCCGAATACAATTCTTCCTTTGCAACAAAAACAACAAAATTCGGTTCTACACATATATGTTGTACCTAGGATATACTATAAGATATTTAATATGTATGGGAATGCCTGCCCTCTAGGGGAGGTGGTGGAGGGAAGGAGGAGAAAAATTCATAACAGAGGGGAGTACAATGTTGTAAAAGAAAAATAATTACCTAAATTTGGACAAAGCCATAAGTAAATACATGGTGTACAAGATGAGAATTGCTCTAAGTGCTGCCCATGCCCTCTGGCAAAAAATTAGGCATCTACCCCTAAGAATGTTTGTTGATTTAGCAAATTGCAGTAGGCAGAAATAAGAGAAAGAAATTAGGTAGTTTGCAGAAGAAGGTTAATTGCCAATCTCAACTTCCACTGGCTTCTGACATCTTTATAAGTACCTTGGTAGATAGGTGCTTCATCAACACTTCTCCCTTCTCCACAAGAAACCTCTCCATATTCTTCAGCAAAATGAAGTTCTCCATTTTTCTCCTCCTGACTGCTCTAGCTGGAATCCTGATGGGAGCTGGTGAGTATGGCCATTTCCCAGTCCCTCCTTCAGCAGAAGTCTAAAACCCCAAAGAGGGCCTGAGACCAATTTTTCCAGATTCCCACTTAACAGAATAAGACAGTTACCCTTCCTGGAGTCATGTTAACCTTCTCTAAGACCAATCACTCATCCATAGAAAGAGAGTTCCAAATATCGTTCAATTGTTTTGACCTGTGTCTGATACTGTGACACCATAATGGGGTTTTCTTGTTACACATATTCAAGTGGTTTGTCATTTCCTTTTATGTCTTATTTTATACTTGAGGATACTAAGGCAAAAAGAGTTAAATGACTTACCAAAGTTGTCACATAGCTAATAAGTACCTAGCTGATGCCAGATATCTAGATATCCAGATATCTAAAAGATAAATCTTGCTGACTCCAAACCTTCCATTCTATACACTGTGACACCTTTAAAAGAAAAAGTATCCTTTTAGAGAAAAGCCTTAGAATGTACATTTTTAAGAGTTGCATTAGACTTAATTATGAAATATATATTTTAAATCATGGGCATATAATTTATTGATCTCTAATTATAAGTGACTCTATTATATGCTGAAATATTCATGTTAAGTGATACCAGAGAACTTTTGTATTTACTTCTTCTCTGCTGGGTTGTCCATTTCATGATTTTCCGTATTAAAACTACTATCTAAAGGCCAAAATTAATCATTCCTTGTCTCCTGAAGACTCTTGGTGAGTCATTCCATTATTTACTCCAATAAATATGTCAGAATAAAGATTTTATGAGTTATGCTAGTTGTCCTTTTGAAGAAGATGCCCAACCAAACCTTGAAAGGAAATATTTGCTAAAATGTGTATCAAGAGTTAAACTAGGTGAGTAGAGATGATGCTGAATAATAATAAGAACACAATAAGGGCCAAGAACTGAGAAGGGACTCACTTCCTAGGAGCTCTCTACTTACCAGCATGAATTTTTTTTTTCTAATACTATGTGTTCACCTCATATCTCAGTGCCACATTTTGGCAATTCTTACACAACTTCAATTTTTTTCATAATTATTGTTTCTATTATACTAATCAGTGATCTTTGATGTAGCTATTATATTTGATTTTGGGAGCCACAAACTGTACCCATATAAGAAATGTTGTTTGTGTTCTGACTACCTCACCATGCAGCTGTTCACCACCTCTCTCCCTGTTCTTGCTCCTCTATATTCTAGGTTACACAACAATATGGAAATCAGCTTCATTAGTAAGCCTACAATGAACTCTTTGTGTTAAAGTAAAAGGAAGTATCCATCTTTGAGGCAAAATTTTTTGTTAACTTATTTTTTTTAATTGAACAGTCAGCACAACTTTCAGCAACTACTACTGTTATCAGTCAGCAGCCATCAACATAGAAGGAAGACCCTCCACAACTAAAAAGATCACAATTTCCTGAAAGCTCAGATAATAGTTAGCCATTTTTAGCAATAAAGTATTTTGATGAAGCAGATAGGAGGTGCCATAGGCATAGAGTGCCAGGTTCAGAGTCAGGAAGATTCATTTTCCAGAATTCAAATCTGACCTCATATTATTTGTATGATCCTGAGAACGTCACTTAATCTTGTTTGCCTCAGTTTCCTCATCTATAGAATGGAGTAAAGAAGGAAATGGCAAACCACCGCACTTTCTTTGTCATGAAAACACCAAATTGTGACAAAAAGTCAAATATGACTGAAACATCACTGAATGACAAAATTTTAAATTAAGATTTTAAATTTTTTAGAGTTCTTAAGGATACAAATATTCATTTTATACTATTTAAACAATGGGGTGTCTGAATTTTTAAAAAAATATTTAGATACAATCATCAATAAGCAAAAATTCTGCCCAGGGTCTTCCTAACGCAAATGTAGCTTGACTATAGCTCATTTATATAAGTAAACCTGACTTGTAAAGATTTTAGTGTCACTCTTCTAAAAAGTCACCAAACGGGAAAACAACTGCAAGAACATTGGACCTATTTCTTTTTTATTATCATTGTTTTATTTTTCTGGTTATACATATATATGTAGTATATATAAACTGTTTTGATACACATTTCTTTATGAATCATGTTGGGAGAGAAAAAGCAGAACAAAAGGGAAAAAGCATGAGAGGGAAATAAAAGAACATAACATGTGTTGATTTACATTCAATCACCATAGTTATCTTTCTAGAGACTGATGGTATTTTCTATCTAAATTTTATTAGGATAGCCTTGTGTATATTTTTTAGACTTGATACTCTTGTACATTTAATGGAGAAAACTATAGTATTATATAATTTTTATTTGCACTGGGAAGCCAAAAAACCTGTATGATTCACTTTATTGTTATGGTCTAGAACTGCACCTGCAGTATGCCCGAGGTATACCTGCCCTGCCTTGCCTTGCCTAAAAAGGAGATAATGCTTTCTCTGGAATAACAAACAGCTGCTCTGTCGAAGAAGTTCCCTCTCTTACTGAACAAGACACCCAAAAACCATGCAGTAGGGAGTGATTTTTAATTACTCTTTACATCCTAGCTACTACCCAGATATCTTTAATTCCCTAAAGGAGGGAGAATCTGAGTACCTCAATGTTTAAAATTGACTCTGCAGCTGGACAGGATTCTGAAGCAGCCCCACAGGAGACTACTGCAGGGAGGGATGCCTCACAGACCACTACTACAGCCTGAACAATGTCGACAAAATATAATAGTGAGTATCTGCCTCTGTCCCAAGCAGCGCCCCCTGTTCGTTTGTCTCTGGGTATGGACATAAACATACTCAGAATCACAAATGACCTTTGGGTGGAGGGAGGGAAGCAGGACCTTTGGTTTCATAAAACGTCCTTCTTATGTCTTGGGCATTTTGGGGGGGGAGGAGAGAGGCAGCAGGTTCACTCCACTTGGAGTCAGGAAACCCGTTTTCTAATTCCACACTTGCTAGTTGAGGGAGGTTGGAGAAATTATTTAATTTCTCTGAGTCTCAGTTTCCTCATCTTAAAAAGAAATAAATAGGATGAGTTGGGAGGGAAATCTATAGAGATCCTTTCCATTAAAAGCTTTGCTCCTACTGGAGGTGGGGCCATGAGGAGAAAGTTTGGGGGACTTCTATCATCTATGTATGGCCTGTTCTACCAACACAATACCAACTATTTCTGATGCAGGAATCCGTGAAGAAATCATAAAGAGATTAAACAAGATTCTGAGTGAGTATGTGCAACAGGGGCCCCAGAATGAATCCCTACATGATCTCCTTCCTGGGCCTATAACCTTCATGTCCAACCTCTAAAATGAATAGGCCATTCTCCAAACCTAAGCAAAAGGTGTGAAACTATTTTGGAAGCTGAGGGTAGGTAAGCCTTTCTTTTTGGTACAGTGCATAACACTGAACTTTCTAACATGCCCAAGGTCAGACAGGAAACAAGCATTCATTAATCAGGTCAAATATGTCAGGCTCTGGGCTAAGCACTGGAGACAGGATGAAAGACAAAAAAAAAGTCTCTGCCCTTAAGAAGCCTATATTAGGGGGAAATGCAATGTACATTCTAGATGAATACAAAATATAAAGAAAAACTGTATGACGACAACCTGGAAAGGACAAAGAATTGGGAAGAGCAGGTAATGACTCCTACAGAGGCAGGGCTTGAACTCAGTCCAGAAAGAATACTGGGAACGGGGCAGAGCATTCTGGCCGAGGAAAGTGGCCAGCACAAAGACAAGGGGATGGAAGATGGAAGAAGTCCCTTCCTGACCTAAAATTATTCTTTGAATCTTTTTCCTTTTTGCAGTTTAATCTACAAAGCAGGAAAACATGTCCCTCAGCCCTATTATGTCTTCCTTATCTCATTCTGGCATAAGTTCTAAGCTCTGTCCCCAAACTTGGGCTCAGAGTGATACAGAAAGGAGGCTGGGAAATGGGAAAGTCTGGGGTGATTCAGGGGGACCTGGCTACCTCAGGTTCACATTGGAGTCATGATCTCTTTCAATTTTCTTTTGTCCAGATGAAATAAAGAAAAAATCTCCCTTCTTAGTTGAGAATCAGGAAGATACCAACCGGTGGGGATCATTCCTTCAAAAGTTTCCTTTAAGGAAATCAAGAAATAGATTTGCACAAGTCTAAATCATTAAACCAGAGTAGAGCACCAAACTTGCTGTGTGCCTTTACTGGAGGATCTGTTGGGAAGGAAGGACCCTGGGGAGAGGAAAAAGTGGGCATTCTTGGTCACTAGGCAGAAAATTTCTTGGAAATTCCTCTCCTCCAACCTGGTCAAATGCTATCAGCACCCTGAGTTACCCAGATCCTTCACACCAAGTGCACACATAAAATAGAGAGAGGAACAACCAAAGTAGCTCGTACAAAGAATAAAGAAATGTGTCTGTCAAATGAATGATTTCTCACAAATACATGATAGAGAAAGAAGGTATATGTGGAAAGGACAAAGAACTGGGAGGACCAGATTAGGCCTCCTGCAGAGGCTGGATTTGAAGTGAGTCCAGAAGGAACACAGGGAAACGGTCAGAGTACTCTAGGTATGGAGGGTGGTGTATGGTTAAGGAAATTTATGGCTTGGATTCCCACCTAGAATAAAACACACTTAAGAAGAAGAATATAGATATTTTATTGATTAATAGAATAGGCAACTACATAGGCAATTAGCAGCAATAGCAACAGTAACTAATAAGACCTTATACTACAGTAATTATATCAATAATTAAATATATATATATTTATAACATATAATATATAATTATAGCAATCATATATATATAACATAAAATATATAATTATTTCTATAGTTATTGTAGTTATATATGTAGTTATATGGCATATTATATATGTTATAATATATACTATTATAATTATAGCAATAAATGTAAAAAGCAGTAGAAACCATGACCAATTCAGAGTGATGAACCAACTCCTGAGTTTCTTAGGATCCCAGATTCCAGCTCCATTCTCAGGGTCCCCAGTAAGAAAGTCACAAGCAGAAAATCTTCTTTCTCTGTGGGTGAGATTCCAAAGCCAGTAAGGTATCTTGATCATTTAAATCTCAGGTGGAAAAAGAAGGCACTGCATCCAGAGACTGTGTTATGGTTCCTCACTTGAGTCTGACCTAGGTCCAAGTGATACACGGATCCTTTAACAGTCAACATTTTTTGAAGGAACTTGGCTGAGTTTCTGCAAAACATTTGAGGGGAAAAGTTGGCAGGTTGGCCAAACTCCTACCTCACAATCTTTTCAGGCTTACAGCCTACCTCCCCCTTCCTCAGTCCTCAGGATTTAATCAGATTGGTGTTAAAATATACTTTTTAGAGGGACAGATAACTTATAGGCATGGGAGTCACCCAAAAGATGTGACAGTTTACATACTCGGTCTGTTGAGACACATGGAAGAACTTCTAATCCATAATGAGCATTCAGGTGACCAACACAGAAGCAGAAGAAGAAATACCTAGTATGACGAACTGCAAGTACATCAGGACCCTTCCACGTCTAAAATTATTCTTTGAATCTCTTTTGTTGCTGAAGTTAAATCTGCAAAATAGGAGGAAATGTGTGTCAGGCCCTGCTATGTCCACCTTGCATCATTCTGATAGTAGCTGAAAGCCCTGCCCCTAACACTAGGCACAGGGTGGTATAGGAGCACGGTTGGGCTCTGTGAAACAGAAAGTCTGGGGTGACCAGGGAGCCCCGGCTACCTCAGCTGCACATTGCAGCAATGACCCCTTTCCATTTTCCCTCTTTCCAGACAAATTCAATCAAGCAGTTGGTGAATCATCTGGCTGAGAGGCAGGAAGATAAGAACCTGTGGGAAGCATTTCTTAAAAGGATTCCTGAAAGTAAATGATTAAAAATAGATTTTCACAAAGCTGAATTGTTACACCAGATCATCAAACCTGCTTCTTCTCTTGTATCTTGACTGAAGAATCTGTAAGGAGGAAAAGACCATTAACAGAGGACGAAGTGGGCATTATCAGCAACTAGGAGGGAAAATTTTATAGAAATCCCTGACCTTCTCCAAGCCATTCAAATGCTATGTGCACCATGAGTTATCGACCTCCTTCACACCCACACAAATGCACACATATAACAGACACGGACAAAAATAAATTTGGAAAAAGACACCTATGTGCATCCACAAGGTGTCAGGTAAACAAAAAGAGGGTAACTAACATTTTTAATATAGTTCAATTCTTCTAAAGTCTATGCAGATATCCTTCAAATCTAAAATAGAAAGTTTAGTCCTGGGAGAACCATCCAACAAGGTTTTCGTTTGTCTCTCACTAAAAAAGAGAAACAGAAGAGAAAGAGAAAAAAGTGAGGGAGAAAGGAAAAAAAAAAGAAAGGGAACACAGGCGATGGATTTGAGAAAATCCAAAAGCCATAGAGAAACATGGGGATTAAAAGTCATTTAGGTGTAACAAAAAAAGTACCCTGATCCTCACTTCCTCAAGACTAGATATGTTACATTTTACTTCCCTCCCAATTCTCCATTATTCTTATGAGGATTAGGGGTATCTAGCCTCTCTGCAAATGGCTCCAACTATTTAGAATTTTGGTGTTCCCAAGTATGTGGAATCCTTTAAAACCCAGTTCCTTTTAGCCACTAACAGACAAATGTGATTTCTCCAAGAAATTATCCCTTCAGAAATACAATTACAAAAATACAGTCTTACTCCCCAAACACATGCAAGACATAATCCTCCCTTTTCACCCCCTATCACCTCATATTCTGGAAAGGAAAACAGACTTATCCTTTAACTCCATTATTGTAGAGCCTAGTCCCAGAATCCAAGGATAAGGGCCAGAGCAGTCCCAGGTTCCAGGATCAGATACTCCTACTTCTCTGAATTTCTTTTCCAGGCTGCCAGTAACATCTCACCTAGAACTCTGGCTCCAACCATGACTTGAACTTTGAGCACCAGTGGTATTCACTTCCAGGACTTAAAACTGAGAAGGATAAATGGAATAGAACATAAACAAACAGCTCAAGGTCCATTTCTCTGAGCTAAGGAAGAAGAGAATAAGACAAGGAAATCCTTTCCCTTTCACTGGTTCAATGTATGATCACTAAGATACAGCTAAGGTGTGCCTGGCACACTTAGGATGCAGAAGGAAAGGGAAAATGCACCATACTACAAGCAGCCAATTAAAGAAGGTTACCTTGCCACCAGTGGTACAGGAAGCATCCATTTCAGGTGATCTGGGATGGCCAGGCAAGCCTCTTCACATAGAGAATCACAGAATTTCAGAGACCTTCAGAAAGATTCTGATTCAGCCCATGTTAAAAGAAGACCTCCCATTATAACCTCATTGAGGAGTAAACATCTAATCTTTACATGTAGAATTCCAAGGATGGGCAACTCAATGTTCATTCTGCTGTGCATTCAACAGACTTTTACCAAGTCCCTACCTTTGACAAACAATGCACTAGGAGTATATGCACTCTAGATAAGACATAGGTCATTGCTTTCAGAAATTTATAGTCTAATAATGAAAGGGGAGGATGGAGAAAAGACACCACCACAGATAACTACATAACACATAGAGGGAGTCTTTCTCAAACCTCAGCTAGGAATAAGAGGAAGTAAATGTATACAGTAGTAAAAGAACAGGAAAAGCAAAGATAACCGAAGAACAGGAAATAGATGTACCTACCCATGAGAGGAAAGCATTAGGCCCTTACAGTTCAGCTTCATTGGACCATTGGCCACTCAGTGATCACATTTTGACTTTTTCCATTCTTTCATTTTGTTGCATCTGGACTTAACTCATTCTCATCCTTCAACTCCATACTCATCAATTCTTCATCTCTCAAGACCCTAGCCATCCTTCCATCCTCAATTAAATCATTAACTCCTACGGAAGCCCTCCTCATTCTTTGTAACCAGAATTGTGTGAATTCTGTTTCCCCTGAAACATAGTCAGCTCCTTGAAATCAAAGTTGTCTTTTACCTTCTTTGATCTCCAGCAAATTAGCACAGTACCCACACATAGTAGGTGCTTAATAAATGTTTGCTGGTTAACTAATGCTGTAAAAATAAGAGTGATAAGATACTACCTTCCTGATGGGATCATCATGGGAAAAGGTCTGCAGAAATGTCAGTCATTACTATGATTATGTCATTTAACACATAATAACTATTATTGAAGACAGGGACACCATTGAGTGGTAATATATGTAACCCAGTATTTTGTACATATTAGGTATTAAATCAATCAAATGAATGGATGAATGGATGAACAAAGAAATCAGGTTCTCTACCACATATTAGCCATCTCTCCTACTTCCCTAAGAGGATTCAACCCCAAATAGTCCCTTCTTTACTTTAGAAAAAATTGTCCAAAACAAGATCCCACCCAGAAACCAGGCACAAAGCCCTCTGTCCTGAATAATCTCCCAGCTTATTTCATAACCCTCAACTAATCACTGAGTCTACTTTCACTCCCAACAAAGATCTGGAGTTTCAAAGCTTTCAGAGCTTCAGCTTTCAGATTATAACAGAAATCAGTTTCTCAGCTGTCAACAGAAAATTGTGCAATTTGGCCAATCAGTGCCTTTTGATGCACACTTAGTTCTAGCTCTAACCAAAAGGCTTTCCTTTGCCACTCAATAATTCAAACACTCATAGAATCCCTGTACAGGTTGTAAAATGAGTACTTGGTCCTCTCCATTGAACACCATGACATAATTTCAACAGCAGCTCTCACCAGACGCCAGAGTGATTCAGCCCAGGATTCAGCCTCATTCAGTAACTACTTTGTTTTTTTGAGAAGTTATATGTAAACAGCCCCAACTAACCTCTGATGGAGGCTGGAGGTTCACTGGTGTTCTGCCTTGTACATATTGTCACATTTTTCAATATATCTATTAGTTTTTCTAATTGTTTCCTCCTAAAAATAATGTTATATAAGATGGCTTTCTGGGAAGGGAAGCAGAATTATAATGAGGATAACTATGATGATGAATATAGCAGAAGAAATCAATTTAAATTTTTAAAAATCAAAATTCTAAAAAAGAAAAAGAAAATGAATACAACTTTGACAAAAGTATATACCTCACAACAACTCTGAGGTAATTAATACTTATATTTTCCAGTTTCATTGTCCCCCACACTAACTCTTTGTATAAATTTGAAAATTTAAAGTTGATGATTAGAAGGAAAGTAAGTATAGTAGAGAGGCAAATTAAATTGACGTGTAAGCCCTAATAGCTGTGAAACCAACTTCCTCATAGGGAAAAATGTGTGGAAATAGCAAAGTTGTTAATGTTAGTGATTTTTCAAATATATAACTTCTATATAACTTGTATTGGCCATGACAAGGTCAGCTTTTCATACAGATAAAAGCAAGGTTCCAGGACCTAGCCTCACCAGATCACACATTTTTTTTTACTTCCTTTCTCCCTTCTTCCTCCATTTCTTTCCATATTCTTTTAACATTCCCAGTTGTTGATGCAGAGAAAAAGAAGATCAAGAAACCTCCATGAATCTGAAGTTTTAGAGACTTTACGTTGTGCCCCTTGAAAAATGGGATGAGGTAAAGATTTAACATTAGTGAGTTCATCACTAATGGTAGAATTTTAGATGCGGTTCCACTTGGCTCAAGTCAAGACACATCATCTTAGCATATTAAGCACTTACTATGTGCCAGGCACTAGGGACAGAGACATAGTGTGGAGGAAAAACAGTCCTAATTCATAAGGAACTCATAGTCTATTGGGGAATATGACACTAATAGGATAAACTAGAAACAATCAGGAAAAAATATGGTAACCTCAGAAGGGAGTTATAAAGAAAAAGGAAGGTTATGAAGGGAGATATAAAGGAAAAGGAAGGTTATAAAAATTTCTTTCAGAAAATGGGAAATTCTCTGAGATCTGGAAGAAGTCACTTTTTACTTTATTCTTACTTTATTTTACTTTATTCTTTTTTCCCCCATTCCATCCCCCACCCCTCCTCAAAGAAGCTGCAGTTAAACACAGAGATATTTACATACATTCATATATATTCACACACACACATATATATATATATATATATATATATATATATATATATATACATGAATATACACATATTCATATAGCCATATTTATACATATAAATCTAAAATAATCTTAATATAGCTGACATAATGGAGATTTCTCTTATTGAATTTTTTAAAAGTTGGACTATTTTCTTCTAATAAATGTTATTGATCATTGTTATTATATTTCTATATATCTCTTATTTCCTATCCTTGATAATTCTATTTATTTCTATTTGTTAATTTGCCTTGCTATTACTTAATGGTCCTTGAAGCCTTCAATCTTATCTTCCCACCCTTTCCCCTCTTTTTATCCCATTCCTATTAATCTACAAAATTCTTATTACTCTATTAATATAATCCCACTCCCATTAATCTAAAAATCCTTTTTGTACCCCACTTTGTCCTATTCCCTCCTCCCTTATTTACAGATTTTTGGAGGGTGCTATACCTTCTTGGTAAAGACTCTCATCGGGGTTTAGGCCATTCAGAAATGAGGTAAATCCTGAGGTACCTAACCAATAGGGAAATAAAAGAAGGAAATGTGAATAATAAATAGAAAATAAAAAGCTTAAAGAAATTTTTTTAAATTGTCTTAGCTGGGTACCCATTATTTTGGAAGCCCGCTCTTCCAAGAATATTAAAAAAGGTCCTTCCTGATTTACCAGTGATTTCATGAAGTCCTTGATAAGTTAATTGTTTCTTACGCTTTATATTTTGTTTTATTATTTCCTGGTCCCTTATAATGTTCCTGCTTCCTCCATGCCCATTTCCATTTGTCAAAGAGTGAATTTTTCTTTTTTTCTAGTAGATTGACTTACTTTTAAGAGTCTTCTTGTTTTTCTTTTCTTCTTTTTGTTTTTTTCTTAACCTCTCTCATTTGATTTTTAGTCTTTTTTAATTCTATAAATTCTTTTGGGGCAAGTAATTATTTAACATCCGTCTTTGGGGTAGGAAAGGCTCTTTTTTTACATTGTTGTCCTCTTCTGAAGATGCACCTGGTGATATATATATATATATTTAAGTAGGTCCTTAATAGTGTAATCTTCTTTAGTCCTGGGGTGGGATGATGCCTCTAGCTTCAGACTTTTCTTCAGTTATCTTCTATGATCTGGAACCTAAAAAAAGAACTCCATTCTCCTGAAGTATAAAAGAATCAAATATCAATGAAAAACAACTGAACAATTGAAACTTGTCAATAATTTTATAGTTGTTTCTTCATTACTTGTGCATATTATCAAAATTGCTGGGGTTTTTTTTTGCTTCACACAAAGTTTTTTAATTGTTGGCCAGGAAATTGGAGTTCAGTAACTTGCCCAGAGTTACATAGCTAGTAATTGATGTGTCTGAGGCCAGATTTTAACTCCTGACTTCAGGGCCAGTTTTTTATCCACAGTGCCACCTAGCTGCTCCTTGCTTCTTATGTTAAAGCTAATATTTCTAGCCATCTTCTTTGCCTTTATTGTCTGTGAACTTTGTCCCTAAATTCTGGAAAGGGTCTCCTTTTCTTCAGTACACATTATACTATAATTTGGGTTTTGCCAGATGTTTTTTGCCATATTTAGGAATTCCTCTTTTGTTTCAGTGCTTTACAATATTTCTGACATGTTTTATATTTTATTGAAAAGTCATTCTACTTTCCTTGATTTAATTACCTGATTTGTATTGTTCTTGTAATTAGCATGATCTATCATACTCACAGTTTTTATATAGAGAAAGATTTCTATGTCGTTAATAAAAATCTAGTGAGTTCCTCTTAGGAAATCTTTGGTATATATTGCTTTAAACTATTTATTCATATTTTATTCAATATTTTTACATGGCTATTCATTACAGATAGCTGTTAATAGTTTTCTTTCTCTGATTAAAGCCTCCCTAGTATAGGTGTCGGGACCACATTTGTTTCATAAGAAAATTCGGTAGCATGCCTTCTTTCTTTACTTTTCTAAATTCTTTGTATATTAGTAGAATTATTCTTTCAATATTTTATAGAATTTACAAATCTCCGCATCTCTACCATTTGATCAAAACTAGGGGATACTTAGATGAATTGATATAAAGTGAAGCAAAGATCGAAAAGAACAACCCACATAGTCAAAACAATATTGTAAAAATAATCATTTTTGAAAGACTAAGTATGTGATCAATACAGTGATCCACCACAAAAGACTGGTGTAATAAAATGCTATCCAGATGGAGAATTGATAGACTCAAAATGAAGAGTGAAGTACAGACAGAACTCAACTTTGCATAAATTCACATTATGCAAAATACTTTTCTTACATATAGAATTATGAAATAATCTACATTCTCAAAAAAAAACAAAACAGCCCTATATTAACTTTACCAAAAAGTACTTTACTCTCCTGCTCTTGCACTTTTCCACTTTCTTTCTCTCTCTCCCAATGCCGCCCCTCTGATGAGTTTCATGCTCCACAGCCTCCTAATCTTCATCAAACGAACAAACAATCCATCAACTGAAAGCACAAGAAGCAGGGACACAGAGAGATCACCACCACTGCCTTTGGAACAGAGGCTTGGCTTGAGTCCTTGAGGAAAGAGGACACCTTTGCACTGATCCACCTGTCTTGGTTCAAGCCTCCAAAGGACAGGCCTCAGAACCTCCTGCTCTTGCTTCTCTTTCTCAGGCTCCCAAGTGTCCCCATGCCAGCCCCATCCCTCTGTGGGATCCTTCCCTTCCCTTCACATGTCAGCAGACACGTTTACATTACTTAAATATTGATTCAAGTAGGAGTTTGCAATCCACTTATTAAAGGAGCAACTATCTGCAAATTTTTCTCCTTTTTTTTTTTTGCTTTTTTTTAAAAATATAGCTGATATGGAAAGATGTTTTCTGTGAATTTGAATGTATAATTATTATATTTTTGCCTATTCAATAGATAAAGGAAAAGAAAGGAAGAAGGGAGAGAATTTGGAATTGAAAATAAAAATATGTAAAATTCAGGCTAGCACTCTAGAGGACCTTGGGATCATGCAAAGTCCTTGGTCTTGGGGTGGAGAAGTGAAGGAGACAGGAAAGTCTCCATGCAGTTTGTCCAAGAATAGCGAACAGCAGCTTTCTCTCTGCCAGGCTTGCAGGATCTGTTAACTTCCCAGGCTTCCCTCCAACACTTCAAAAAAGACCAGCTCTTAGTGGGGAGGGAGGAGTCAGGAGTACTGCCTGCGTACTGCCACGCCCCCTACCCCGCCCACCTGTGGAGATTCCCACAGAGCATGCTCATTTGGCAACCACATTTTTGGTAGGTTCATGAATTCATCCTGGTGGCTGGCTAGCTGTGGAGGCCATGTAGAACCTGTACTTTTTTACGTGTTCGATTCTTTTTGAACAATCCGAAATGGTGACATGGAAAATACTTAAAATTTTCTTTTTCTCGTTTTCTTTTATTTTAGAGTTTGAACACATAATCCCTAGTTTCAGGATTTAGGGGGAAAGGACTTTTTCATTTTTATTATTTTAATTTCTATTCACAGATTCATAAAGTATCTAATCCTGAAATATTTTTCAAAGAAGTGATTCGATTTCTACTTTAAAAATCTGGGCTTTAGTTGGTGTAATGGAAAGAGCACCAACCCTGAAGGAAGGAGTCAAATTTGACTAAATAACTCTGGGCAAGTCACTTCCTCCCAATTGCATCAGAAAAAGAAATGGGGCTTTGCTATGCTTTTATTCTGTTAAGTTATTATACTTTAAATCAACCTTCGTTCCTATCCTTTTATATTGCCTACATTCAGAAAATCAATAATAAAAATTTCCTACTGTGCTTCAGGCCTTGGGCTAAGCTAGGAATATATATATAGGAAAATGAAGGGGAAAAAAGAGTCTTGTTCCCAAAGAATTTAGTGGAAGATAGCACGTGGAAAGAATCTAGAAAATTCACAGGGGGAAGTAAGACTGCATGACTTACAATAGCACAATGAGGTCCTCCTCCATCCTCTCCCAAGAGAACCATCCTTAATAATAAAGCACTTTTGAAAGAAGAAAACAAAAAGATCATAAAAATCAATCAATATATGGAGGGAAAAACTTGGCATTAAACCCAATATTCAACACCAACAGATTCTTATCTTTTTCAGGAGAGCTGGGATTAAAAGGAAGCTATTATTTTATATTCTTTTCAATGCCAAGTTTGTTCTTCATACATTCTCAAAATTCAGTTTAATTTATTTTGTGCATCATGGTTGCTTTTCTATTTACATTGTCAGCATAGTGTATAGTTTCTTGATTCGGTGTAACTTTCTATTAATGTCTCTCCTACTTCTTTCTATTTACGTTGATCATTTCTTACAGCACAATAATTCACTATAAGGTAGGATGGTGATTTAGCCATTTACTTTGTTTCCATTTATAATGACTTAGTAGCCATAATCAAGGAATACCACTCTGGGGCTGCTACTGCTAATCTCTTTACCAGTGTTCTTTTGGAAGGGGTAGAGCAGAAGGTAGCAGTAGATTTCACAAAAGATTGTGAATTGGGCAGGAAGGACTCAAGTCAGAATAGAAGAGAAGGTTGGAGAGACGTCTGTGCTATAAATGGGGGCTCCAAAGTAGTTTAAAATGTTTAAAGGGATACATTTTTCTTTATTGCTTTGGCTGTGAGAAAAAAAGCTTAATGCTTATAAATCTTTAAATACCATAATGTCGAAGGAATAATGGAGAAAAATATATGGAATACAACATAATTACAATGATAATCTATTTAGAAAATGTAGAAGAAACAATATCCCTAAGGAAATGCAGAAAGCTAGGAGGCACATTAGATTGCATAGGACCAGTAGTCAGGGCCAACTGAGGTTGAATCCTGCCACAAACATGTAACATCTCGAAGCCTCAGTGTTTTCATTTGTATAATGGAAGTAATATGACTGTCTGTCTCAGGGTTGTTCTGAGGATCAAATGAGAAAACATGCAAATCACTTTGCAAACTTTAAATGGTTATATAAATGGTAACTATGATTATGATTAGAATGTGATATTGGAAAAGGAAGTCAGCTGGTCATGCAGTAAGACTGAGCATAACAAAAGGAAAATCCAAGCTCTCTACTGATATTCAGAAACACTTTTATTAAAGATCTAGAGCAAAAGTTCTTAACTCGGTGTACAGAGATATCTTTGTATTTTATATAGAGATATTGGGGCTCTTTGAACATGGATATGAAAAATTTACATAAATATTCACCTTTGTAATCTTATGTATTTTATTTGACATACTTAAAATAAATATGACTCTGATAAAGATTCACCAGACATGGAAAAAGGAATCCAGAACATTCAAAAAAAATTGAATACCTCTGACCTAAGCACACACAGATGTCAAAGTGGCTAACATAACAGAAAACAAAAACGGCAAGTGTTGGATGTGAGAAAATAAGGATATTAGCACACTGGTAATAGAGTTGTGAATTGGTCCCACCATTCTGCTAATGAATTGAGAACTATGTCCAAAAAGCTATAAAACTCTGCATACTCTTTGAAACAGCAATACCAGACTATGCCTGTATCATACAAAATATATACAAGAAAAAGGAAAAAAGCTGGTATGCCATTCTCAGAGGAGATGGCATCCGCCCTAAACAGAGAAATGATCACACTTAGAAAGGGAACTTTGGAACCAACTTTGAGACAAGAGAGATACTGGCACAGGACCACGCAGCATGGCACACTCACATCAGAGAAGGTGCTGTGCTCCATGAGTAAAGAAGAATTGGCAGTACCTAAAAAGAAATGACAGTTGAACAAATTAAAAACATCTCCCCTGCAAATGTTTATTGGGATTATTTGTGCCTGACCTGTGGTGGAGCACTGTGAGATAACATTGGTCCAACCATCCAGTCAGACACACTGTACTTAAGCCCAGTATAGAGATGCCATTCTGGTCCTGTTTCAGAATGAAGGTCAACAGCTGCCATTATAATTCTTGGCCTGAGTCTTTCCCATGTTTTATGTAATCCGAGGCACACGTATGTATCTAGTATAAGCTACAGGATCAGACACCGTTTTCTTTGGAGAGAGAAAGTCTCAGGGATTGCAAACTTTTCTCTTTCCCAGGTTCTTGCTTCCTCCACATATGCTCCCCTCTCCATCTTATTCTGAATGGTAGTAGAAGCAACCTCTGGTCATTTGAATGAGCCTATCCATTTCACCTAAGATAGACTTCCATGGTACCAGGGAGAATTTGAAGGTGAAGTACAACTCAAGAAGCTGTGCCTGGAGGAGGGACTGATAAAAGTGGCACACTGCCAGGCTATTGGGAGAGAGCGGACATCAGATTATAAAGCAAACCTCGAACCTATCTAGTACTGAAGAAGGAGAATCTTTGGGAGATGATAGACAGAATGTTCCTGACCACTGTTAGGATTTCCTCAGCCTCAAGTTTATGAGACCTGTAGTAGTACACGGGAGAAATCAAGAGCAGAGATCCTTGCTAAGAATCATTCTGTGCTCCTTCTGTGAGACACAGGCGGGCTCAGTATCTCAGGCTAAGACAAGGGAGCTCACATAAATCCCTCCAGGAGGTCAATAAAAGAGGATTTCACTTGATGGTTTCACCTGAGGTTCTTCACTACTGAGATCATAAAAGAAACTCCACTGGGAGGCACTAATGGGGAGCAATAACTGACAGTAAATGACAGCCACTAAAAAAAGTACAGACAAAGGAATGCTGTGCATGATGTACAAGAATTTTAATCAGGACCATGGGGAGTGATGACCCTAACTATTGTGACTTGCACAAAACTTTAGAAACAGGGAAGCTGGTTACCTGTGAAGACTGCAATGATAAAGAGCTACTAGTAGGACCAAGGCTAGTCCTCTTGAGATGTGACAGGGACAACCCACATTATCAATGAATCAACCAATATTTTTCCCCCCTGAGGCTGGGGTTAAGTGTCTTGCCCAGGGTCACACAGCTAGGATGTGTTAAGAGTCTGAGACAAGATTTGAACTCTGCTCCTCCTGAATTCAAGGCTGGTGCTCTATCCACTACACCACCTAGCTGCCCCCTCAACCAACATTTTTTGAGCACCTACTATGTGCGAGATACTATTCTAGCATCTGGAGAGCACCATAGGCAATGTCATCTGCTAGGAGTCATATCCAGGGGATGACTCTAAGCAGTTAAAGCATATAAACTTCTCAGAGAGAACTAGTTACATAAAAGTAAGTGGCAAAGTGGATGGAGTGATAGGCCTGAAGTCAAGAGACATGAGTTCAAATCCAGCATTAAATACTTATCAGTTGGTCAAGTCACTGAAGGTCTGCCTCAGTTTCCTCAACTGTAAAATGAGGGCAATAATAGAACCTACCACACAAGGCTGTTTGGAAGATGAGATGTGATAACATTTCTATAAATTGCAATGTTTATACTTATAATTAGGTTCAGAGTAGTACTTTTTTATTTGATCTCTAGATAAAGCTTGTGAATTGCAAACTTCCACCTAAATGTATGCACTTTTATCTTCATGAAAGAACTAGTAGGACTCTCAAATGAACAAAAGTGTAAGAATATAGGAGAGTTCAGAATTCAGAGCCTACCAAAGCTCTAGGTACCAGATGGCAATAGAAGGGTTAACTCAATATAGAGCCAACCGGAACTAAGATTTGGAGAGAGGTAGCTTAAGTGTAGGAACCATCATGAAAAGACTCACAAAGAATATTGCTGACAAGACATTGGTTCTTGTTAAAAGTAAAATTGCCATATTATTTGGGTAGAAGTAAGAAGCCCAAGAAGTGAACAATATCCAAAGTAGACCTTGCCCCTTTGTACCTGGTGACAGTCTCTGATATAGAGCTTCTAAACCACGAATGCAGGCAGATATCTGATTCTCTATGGAGGCTAAATAAAGTCATTCTCCTTACATTACTGGTACAACCACTCATACTCACATTAGTCTCTCCCTGGCAATTGATTAGGGAATATAGAACCTTGCCAAAGTAAAGTTCAAACTGTTTGCTAGGACACTGTGAATCCAGGAAGAGGACAGATGTTCTCTTATCTATCACAATTGGCTGCCCCTCTCTCCATCACAAATAATATAAATCAAACAGGGAAAAACTATTCCTATTTGCTCAAGATATTTTCATGAAGAAATATGCCTTTGATACAGTCACAAAATATGAAGTCATCCAACCTTTGGAGATTAAAGGGATGTCTATTCCAAAAAAATGGGGAAGGGACTTTCTCTTTACCAAGAGTGTTGAGACTTGCATATAGAGACTACCTTTTAGTATCGTACCATTTAAAACTGGACAGTATGTAGAGATCATCACGTTTGATCCCTCTGTTTTGCAAAAAGGAAAAACAAGTTCATATAGGTAATTTGGGAAACATCACATAAGTATCAAGTAGCAAGTGATCATTTGAACCTAGTGTTTACAAATATTAAAAATTCAAAATCATGTGGAAAGAAAAGTGAGGAAAAGAAGGGTGACGAAGAATTGATAAAGAATCTACAATGTAGTATCTATGATGTACCAGGCATTGTGCTAAGCATTTTTAGAAATATTATCTTATGGGAAGGCTTTTACAAAGTGATACAGAGCAAAGAAAATAAGTAGAAAAGAACAGAATATGAAATGGTTTGCTTGAAATAAAGAGACTAAAAAGAGCAGAATGAAGGAAACATTATACACAATAATAGCAATATAGTTTTAGAAATGATTTTGAAAAATATTTTATTTTCACTATTATAAATACTGAAATTAACCATAAAGGAAATAAGAACATAGACACTATCAGCATCAGAGAAAGAACGAAAAATGGAAATATCTGTAGCACAGTTACAGATATATGTGTGTGTCTGTGTGTGTATACATTTATATATATATATATATATATATATATATATATATATATATATATATATATATATATATATATTACGTATAGTACACATATTTGTACTTTTGTTTCTAATAAGAGTCATGTCTGAGTGGGGAGAAAGGAAGGAAGAAAAAAGATACTTATAGAATAGTTTTACTATATAGTTTAAGGGAATAGCAAATTATACATAATAGATTTGCAGTTTAATGTGAAATTAGTGTTTTATTATGCTATGTTACTGAAATGAATTAAATGAATTTAAAAAGAATAGTATATGAAATGGCTCTAGACAACATAACAGAACAAAATTAATGTTAAATACAATGTGTGATTATGTTATCATACATGCTATCTGATTAAATTTACAACATGAATGTTATGGAATATTATTGTTCTGTAAGAAATGACCAACAGGATGAATACAGAGAGGCTTAGAGAGACTTAATGAAATGATGCTGAGTGAAATGAGCAGAACTAGGAGATCATTATACAATTCAACAATGATGCTGTATGAGGATGTATTCTGATGGAGGTGGATATCTTCAACATAGAGAAGAGCTAATCCAATTCCAGTTGATCAATGATGGACAGAATCAGCTACACCCAGAGAAGAAACACTGGGAAATGAGTGTAAACTGTTTGCATTTTTTGTTTTTCTCCCCAGGTTATTTTTACCTTCCGAATCCAATTCTTCCTTTGCAACAACAACAACAACAACAACAAAAAAAATTTGGTTCTGCACATGTATATTGTACCTAGGATATACTATAAGATATTTAATATGTATGGTAATGCCTGCCATCTAAGGGAGGGGGTGGAGGGAAGGAGGGGAAAAATTTGGAACAGAAGGCAGTACAAGGGATAATGTTGTAAAAAATTACCTATGCATATATACTGTCAAAAAGTGTTATAATTATTAAATAAATATATATATATGTATAGATGAATAGATAGATAAATAGATAGATAGATAGATAAATGAATGAATGCATGAATGAATGAATGAATAAATAAATAAATTTACAGCATGAAAATTTCTTCCTGAATTTCTGCTAGAAGACTATCACTTACCTGAACTTCTCAAATCAGGCATCCACCAAATATTCAACTTCCCGCTCCGTGGTACTGCTCCAGTCAAGACTCACAAATGTGAATCCATAATTATTCCCTTTTCATCCTCACCTCACCCCTACAAGTTTACCTATCTTCCGCAAGTAGTCATGAGGAAGCGTCATCCTGAAATCAATGATACTTTCAAATGCCCTCAAGACTCTTGTCATCCCTGAACTGTTAGGAAGCTAATACTTTTATACTGTCTTTTTCTTTCTCTCAGGAATCTTCTCTGATGAAGTTCAGGGTGATGATTCATATACTTTGGGTCCCCCTAAATGCCAAGAAACTTGAGAATATTATCACTTCAAATGTCTCTCTCCAAATTTCTCTATATTTGTCTTTTCTTCTTTATAACATAGTTATTGGTATTTGTCTTTCCCTTCATCAGATTGCAAGATAGCAACATAGTTCTACCTATCCCATACAAAGTATAAAGGAAAGAGTAAATAACAATGGACTCCAAGGATACACTTATTTGTGACTCAACCCTCGATTTTTGTCCCATCCTGATGCATTCTATGGTAAATTATACAACCTAACAAGATGAAAAATTAGGATGACATGTTTTTATTTCCTTTAAGTAGATATAATTTATTTAAGATGTGGTTCTTTCTAAATTATATATAGTGTAATTTGTAAAATTGTATGAGCTATGTTTCAAAATGAATGATTAAGTCTTTTTATAGCTTTTTAATTTATTTTTATTATAGCTTTTTATTTACCAGATATATGCATGGGTAATTTTACAGCATTGACAATTGCCAAACCTTTTGTTCTAATTTTCCCCTCCTTCCCCCCACCTCCTCCCCCTGATGGCAGGTTGACCAATTCATGTTATATATATTAAATTATGAGTTAAATTCAATATATACACATGTCCAAGCAGTTATTTTGCTGTATAAAAAGAATCGGACTTTGAAATAGTGTACAATTAGCCTGTGAAGGAAATCAAAAATGCAGGTGGACAAAAATAGAGGGATTGGGAATTCTATGAAGTGGTTCATAATCGTCTCCCAGAGTTCTTTCACTGGGTTTATCTGGTTCAATTCATTACTGCTCTGTTTGGTCAGATTTGAACTCTAGATTCTCCTTTTTATTCTTAAGTAGACCTTTTGTTCAAGTGGGCTTGTCTTACATTCCCACCCCAGATTGTGACATCTACAAACCCCACATTTACTATATTCTATCAGAAAGCCAAGTTATGATGTCAAACTCCCAAGGTTATGTGACCCTATAAAAGATTTCCTCATACTGTAGATCTTTACTAACCCCTTTTATAGCTAAAACACTTTGGGGTATTCCCTCCTGATAGTGTCTTTCTCCTTATTATAGCTAAATCTTTTTAGTGTGTGAAATACCTTTTAGGATTAACCCACTTGTCAGATCTAGAGATTCTCTGATCACTGTCCTTTGATCCCAAGAGGGAAAAAAAAAGAAAAAAAAAATTAAGGAAGAGAAACTATTCATCAGAGATACCAGCACCAAAGGGATGGGACAGCTCCTACTGCTACTTCAGCTACTTCTGTTCTACCCTGCTTTAGCTCCCCCATCTCTCCCTAGGCAGGTAACATTTATTTAATTAGGTATAGACAAAGGTGGCTACTTTCCAAAACATTACAAAATTACACTTGTGCAGAAGAAAAGGTCACCAGTATAAATTTTAGGATTATGACATTCAGGATTACCTCAGTGTCAGTTTACATATAGGATCCTTGAGACCTATGCTATACTAGTATCCTTACATCATCAGTCAATGGTTGGATCTCTTCCCACATATGTGACATATATAACTTTTTGAGTTAGTCTGTTAACTTCTCTATTGAAATTAGACCACTAATCAATGGGATGCTCCCACCTCATGGCATCTTCTATTTAATGGTACAGAAAAGTCTGATGGCTTGTAATTTCCACATTTTGTATCCATTGTATGCAGATACTTCCCAAAACTCAATACTATTACCTATAAAAATTATGAGATTAATTATCTTTGTAATGGATTATATTTTGAATTTTAAATTTAGAATCTTTACATTTATACATCTTAAAATCATTTGTGTAATGTTGAACTTAAAACCATCTACTTAGATATCCTAATATTATTTAAAGGAGAACCCAAAACTCTCATGTGCAACCTGCTGAGATACATTTCTTGGGATAATAATTGATATGGGTGACTTCTGAATTTTTGAATTCAAGTGTTAATCATTAAAATGCACCATTCCACAGAAAGTACTCAGAGGGGTGTGATCCAGAGCTATTAGGGATGGAAATTTGCAACTGGGAGAAAATACTAGGAAAACAACTTAAAGCTTTCCTTAAGGTGTTATACTAATGGTTCAGTTAATGAATTGTGTTCCTTTGTACAGGAATATTTCCCACCTCATTATTCCTATTCCAGATATTTCATAATTATGACTGACTCATGAATTCAAGCAGAGCTGTTTTGTCTTGCTATAAATGTGTCTGTGCTTTTTTCTTATAACAAATTTTTTACATTCAGAACAAATGGTAAATATAAAAGCCATGAGCATAATGCAAGTATGTAAAGTCTTGCTGATTTTTATCTAAAAGCACATAGTCATTGGGTAAATGACTATTTTCCATCTGAAATGTGTAGTTGTTTGAGTCAATGAACATTTGGCCTAATTATATGACTGTTACCAGACAGATTGATAGATATTATGTACATATATAGATGGATGGAGATGGCTACTCTCTTTGCTTTGCATCCCGTTTCTAATTCTCATGTCAACTTTAAGTAGGCCTTTTGTTTTTAAGCAGGCCTTTTTTTCAATGGACTTTGGTTGCAGTGCTGCTCCAAGTGGAGGTCTCTGGAAACCAAGATTTCTGGGAACACCATCACACCCCTTTTCCTGTTAAATTACTTCTGGGTTTGTTTGTTTGTTTGTTTGTTTTACCAACTAAATAAAAGGTTCTTCTTGCAGATAATATAGTTTCCATTTATACCAAACCAACTTTTCATAGTCTACAGAGCATGGTATTCTTTATTTTCAGGGAAGGTAAAGAAAATTGAATTATTTCTCTCCAAATCATTTTCTTCTCCCCACATTCCTTGAACCATTTTCTCTGCCCCTTAAACACACATCTCAAGAATGATGGCTCTGCTTTTAAATTTTCTCTCTCTCTCTCTCTCTCTCTCTCTCTCTCTCTCTCTCTCTCGTTCTCCTTGCCTCACCCTGTGAGTTCCCACAAATGGAGAATAACTCTTTAATCACACTAAAATCTATAAGATGAGCCTTTCCTAAATATTTTGAAAGGTCCTATCAAGAGAAATGTCTACAACTGGAGACCCCATCAACCAATAATTTTCTTTACTAATTGTTTAACACATTTTTATGATACTATCAACTCTGTATACATGTAAGTCACCAAAATTTGACCTGACTCTGCTCAGGCCAATGGATTTCACTTTCATCTTATGTGCATGTAGCAAGTATCTCTGCATTTGGCCTCTAAAAGATTTCAGGATTGGTCATGAGACAGCCTCTTAATTAGGGACAAACCCCATTCACTTTTTGAAATATTTCATTAACATTTGAAAGAATCTGAAAGAGTGAAAGGGTCCATTAGAGAGGCCAGGCAAGTGCATTTGGGATATAAAGCAGGTCAATAGCCTGGAGGTCCCCAGATGTGAGGTATGAGTACATAGGGACTTCCTTTATGGGTGGGACCTCCAGCCATGGTGGGAATCCTAAACACTCTGAAATCACATCAGGAATGGGAAGCTACCTCCATCTCCTATTGGCTCATGCCTGTGATGTCATGGATATGATATAAGCTCAGTGAAGGAAGGGCTCGACCCTTTTTCCCTTTTTCCTTTTCCACCTTTTCACCTGGAGCTTGGCCTTGGGGAGAGATACTAAGAGAGTGCAGGAGGTCATGGAGTGAGGTGTAAACCATGTGAATAAAGTCTAAGCTTGTGTGCTAAAACTCTCAGGTGCTCTGTTGTGCTCAAACTGCGTCCATATGACATAGCATCCAGAGGATTTCTGAAGGCCTCAGGAAGAGAGAAGATTGATATTAATATTTACGAGAGATTTCTCTGATAGACCTGGGAATTAGGAGTGATTAGTGGTAGCAAATGCAATAATAGCACTTTGCAAAAGAGTATTATGTGAAGACAGAGCTCTTAATCAGCTCATCTACCATCCATTGTTTCAGTGATGTCAATGGAACCTCTAAATCAGCTCATCCATTTTATTTCCAACTTCTGAGACTGTTTTGATTAACATAACTTTAGACAACCAAACTCTTCCCTGGTTCTCTCCTCACTCCTTAGACACTGCCTCCACTCTCCTGAAACCTTAAGGTGTTGTTCCCCACAAAAAGCAATTTGCTTAACAAATATGACTCTACATTGTTTGGGCATATTCGGTTAAGAACAAAATTATTTGATGGAATAAAGAGAAAACTTTATAAATTGTAATGAATGTATGATTTGAGGATTTCATTTCATAATCTCTTATTCTATTATATTATTTTTTTAAATATTCTTATAAAAATATGCTCTTTCAAATCTATTTCATATTATCATTTCACATACACAACCCTAACATTTCGCCTGAGCTCCAGTCTTGTATCACCAACTCCCTAAACTCACCATTCCAAAACAGAACTCATTATCTTTCCCTCAAATCCTCCACCATTCCCCACTTTTTGATTACCCTCACAAGTAATACTAGCTTCCTAGTCACAAGGATCACTGCTTCAGTGTCATTCTAAATAACTCTCTTTCACACAGCCCAACTTTACATCCTATGTCAAGAATCACTTGACCCTCATTTGGGTCCTGATTGAATCAAAGTCATTATAGCAAATAGCAATCATTTCTGTTTTGACTATAAATCCTAAAGATTTTCCCATTTCAGAATGATTTGGTTTTTTGATTAAATAAAGGAAGTCATTCTCTACCTTATTTCTTACTTAGCCTTAATCACAGATGGGGCATCGTTAAAAATCAAACTGAACCCCATTAAAGGCCTTTGATTAAAAAGGAAAAAGTCCCCAAATGTATCCAGGGCCATCTCCAATCCTCCTGATCAATGTCTAACCACTGCATTCAGATGGCTCCAGTGAGGCTAGGGACTTTACACAAGGTACCCTCACTTAAATGCAATTCATTTGCCTGTCACAGCATCATCTCTCTGATATCATGGTCCTCTTCAAGAATAAAGAACAAGCAGGGCAGCTAGGTGGTACAGTGGATAGAGCACCAGCCCTGAACTCAAGAGAACCTGAGTTCAAATCAGGTCTCAGACACTTCATATTTCCTAAGTGTGACCTTAGGTAAGTCACTTAACCTTAATTGCCTTAGCAAAAAAATTTAGTGTGTTCAGAGGAAATAACCATAACATCTTAACATCAGTGGATTGGATCCTGAAGAAGCCATAAGAATCACTATAAACTATTAGTTTTATGAAGAAGGAGAGAGAGCAAGTAACACCTGAGTCATATAGCTAATAATAGTAAAACCAGAATTCAAATTCAAACCAAGGTCCCGTTCTTCCTCTCCCCCTTACATCACATTACGTGTCCTTACCCTCCTCCCCAGTAACCTAGGTGTCCTCAAGACCACCTCTGTATCCTCTTGCATGTATAAAGGACACCCCTTAAGCAAGATCAGTCACTAAGGGCATCTTCTCTTCTTATAATTCCCACAAAAGAGATGCCATCTCAACTCATTCTGTTTCACCCTCCCTTTTACATTCCTAAACAGTTCCTGCCTTTAGAGAAAGATGTGTATAAATCTCAGTAAGTCCTATAGAACAGACTGTCAATTATTAGTAAGATCCATGATATCTATACAGAGAATTTAGTTTTACAATGAAAATGTTAGAAAATATTTACAACTTCATGGAAAAATACCCTGAATCATTAATAATGATAGAAATTAAAATCATTCTGAGATTTCACCTCACATTATAAAAACTAGCAAAGAGGATTAAAATGGCAATATTCAATTCAATGTTGGACTAACAAGTATATTCATATTTTTAGTGCAGTTGTGAAATTTTAAGATAATTTTGTAATTAAATTTGAAATTATTCAAATGTAATGACTCCATTGTCTATATTCTTTCAGCCAGAAAGTCCATTTCCCAGCTTATACCATAATGATGCTGTCAATAATAAGAATAAGAATATATATATATACACGTACATATAGATATAGATATACACATCAACTATTAAGAGAAGAACTTTTTCATGATAAGAAATATTTGGAAAGAAAATAGATGTGTTTTGATTGATTTTTAAAATTATAACCAAGAATTACTGTTTGTAAGAAATGATATGTGTCTGCAGTGGGGAAATGCATGGAAAGATCTATACGAACTGATACAACATGAAGCAAATAGTGCCAAAAAACAACCATACACAGTAACTACAACAATTTAAATGAAAATAAAAATGAAATGAAACGATAAAAATGAAGCATGCCTCTAGTGAAAAGTTATAACAGCCCCAACTCACCTTTGATGGAGGTTGGAGATTCACTGGTGTTATGCCTTGTACAAAGTCACATTTTTTCAATATATTGATTTGTTCATTGTTATATAATAATGTTATATAGGAGGGCTTTCTGGGAAGGGAAGGATAATGATAAGTAATGGGCACAACTATGATGATGAATATAGCAGAAGAAACCAATTTAAATTTAAAAAATCAATTTTTAAAAGAGAAAAAGAAAAGGAATAAAACTTTTACACAAGTATATTCCTCACAATAACTTTATGAGGTAATTAATACATATATTTTCCAACTTCCATTGTCCTCCATTCTAACCCTTTTTATAAATTTGAAAATTCAGAGTTGAGGATTGGAGGCAAGGGAAGGGTGTAGTAGAAAAGCACTTCAATTGGACATGTAAGTCCTGAAGCTCTAAAGACCAACTTCCTCATAGAAAAAATGTGTGCAAATAGCAATGTTGTTTATGTTAGTTATTTTTTAAATATATAATTTGTGTTGGCCAGGACTGTATGGAATGAGATCCAGAACAAAGTCAGCTTTTCACATAGATGAAAGCAAAGATGGTTCCAGGACCTAGCCTCATCACACAATTATTTTTACTTCCTTTCTCCCCTCTTTATCCATTTCTTTCAATGCTCTTTTAACATTCCCAGTCCTGTTGATTCAAAGAAAGACAAGATAGAGAAAACTCGATGACCCTGAAGCTTTGGAGACTTAACTTTGTACTCTTTGGAAAGTGGGATGAGTAATGATTTATCATTAGTGAATTCATCACTAATGGTAGAATTTTAGATACTGTTCCATCTGATTCAAATCAAGGCAGATCACCTTAGCATATTAAGCAACTAATATGTGCCAGGCACTGTGCTAAACACTGGGGACAGAGACACTGTGTGAGGAAAAACACTCTTTGATCTTAAGGAGCACATAGTTTAATGGAGAATATGACACTAATAGGTATAAACTAGAAATAGGAAAAATCATGGTATCCTCAGAAGGAAGGTATAAGGAAAAAGAAAGATTGTGAAAAACTTCTTAAAAAGAGCCACTCCATTGAAAATGTTCACGACTTTTATACATTTCAGACAAAGAACCTCCAAAATCCCACCCTCCATGTGTTGTGATTGTTCATACAATTCTGCACTCTCCTATTTTGGTCAGTGGAATGCAGCTTACAAAGTGATTTACAACCTTTGGCCACTTCATGCCATATTTGGGCAATGGAATGCAGCCTAGGCCTTCACATGACTGGAGCCTAGTGGCCCTGGTTTACCTTAGCTAGCAGTCTCTGATAAATATGTGCTTAATCTTTAAGTTCTTCACCATATCTTACTCTGCACCCTCTGAACACTGTTTTTTAACAATCAATTAGCAAATAATTCCAGTTCTGTATCCTTTTTTGAGTTCTCTCTACATTTTAATAATAAGATTTTGATTAAAGGAACCTATTGCAAAGAATCTTTTCCCAGATGCCTGCTATTCTTTTCATTTTAGCAGCCATGGTTTTATTTGTGCAAAAATGTTTTAATTTAAGGCAACCAGAATTATGCATTTTACCTAATTACCTATCTCTTGTTTGATCATGAACTATTCCCCTAAAGATGAATTTGACAAGTAATTCCTGCCATGCTCCATTAATTTCCTTATTGCTATATTCTTTATATCTAAATCATGTACCCATTTTGAATTTATTTAGTATAGTATAACGTGTTGATCTATGTTATTTTACTTTCCAGTTTTCCCAAGTTTTTCTCTAATAGCAAATTCTTGCTGCAATAGCTGAGATTTGAAGATTTATCCAACACAAAGTGACTGTGCTCAATTATGTTTATTGTATACCTAATTTATTCCACTGATGCATTTCTTACTTATTACGAATTGTTGTGACAATTATAACTCTGTAGTATATTTCAGATCCAATGCTATTAGCCCTGCTTACTTGCCTTGTTTTTTCAATGCTTCCCATGATATTTTTGACCTTTTACTCCTCTAGATGAATTTAGGGTTTTTTTTAGCTTTATAGTGTAATTCTCAGGTAGTATTATTGACATGGCACTCATTAAGTAAGTTAATTTGGACAGTGTTTTAGGTAGTTTTTATAATATGGTAGCTTAGAATGTAAATGAGTAATTAATATTTCTCCAATTTATGCACATCTTTATTTGTGTGAAAAGTGTTTTGTAATTCTAGTCATATAGTTCTTATATGTGTTTGTGTTGGCTGGTAGACTCTCAATTATTTAAAACTAGTTATTTTAATTCATGTTTCTGTGCTGTTGGATTTTAAAGATAACTTACAAAAATGTTGAGGATTTGTATGGGTTTGTGTTTAGACTTCAAATTTATTGAAGTTCTTAGTGATTCAGATTAGTTTTTTAGTTGACTTTCTAGGATTCTCTAAGTTATCAAAAAATCTGTAAAAAGTGATAGTTGTATTTTCTCCTTTTCTACGATTGTGGCTTCGATTTCTTTTTCTTGTCTTATCAGTATATCTAGCATTTCTAATAGATTAATGAACTCTAATAGTTAAAATGGAAAATGTACCGTAACCCTGACCTGATGGAAAGGGTTTCAGAATGTTTGTTCTCCAATAATGTCCAATTGTTTATGGCCCCATTTGGGGTTTTCTTGGCAAATATACTGCAGTGATTACCATTTCCTACTCCAGATCATGTTATTAAAAAGAAAAGTGTGAAAAACAAGGGCAGGTGACTTGTCCAGGTTACTAAGTGTCCAAGGTTAATTTCCATATTTCTGATGAAGAGGGCCAGTATTAAATAAGTTCATGTACAGGAAGAGTCCAGTCTAAGTATTACTTGAGACCTGCTTTCTATAAGGACATACAATTCAAAGCATTGGCTCACCACCTTCCTTTATAGTGATGAAAGATGTGCTTGAGATAAATTTAAGATATCTTGGGGGATAATGCATGTAATTGGAACAAACTATGCAATTTATGACTTTATTAGATAAATAATTTATAATTCTTATTGTTCCAATTTATGAGTCTGTTAGATAAGCAGATTATTACTGCTAGTTACTGTTTAATGTTAATGTCAAACTAGAATGTTGGAAGTGATGTATACCTGTAATCTTGGAATGTACACTAAGTAGCCTGAAAAAGTCTGGCATTCACGTGTACTTAGCATCCCTTGTTCATGATGATAGTATAATTTTGTGAATTGTAGATGGCTACATATGTATCACAGGCTTTCACTGCCAGGAGAATACATTCTGTGCAACCCAATCCAAGAGAAATAACCATCCGCAGGGCACATCCCAGGAGGAGATTGGTTTTCTCTCAGACATAACATTATCAGCATTTGAGGGGAAAATGAAGATGTGTAGCAAATGTCCAAAAAGAAGAGATTTACAAGGAAAAAATACATAGGGGTGTGAAGGTGGGAATCCAGGATGCTGATGAGAGTGAGCATGCTGTTTCCCAACAGCATTACCAGGTACATCACCAGGCAAAACACATAAAGAGATAGTGGGAGGCCTGAGTAATGAGAAAGCCCGATTAAAAAACATTCAGTCTCAGCTTTGTAATTGCCCTTATTCATATAAATTTAAATGTGTCAATTTCAGGATTTGGGAAAGAACACCATAAAGCAACTGGAATGAATAATAACACATTTGAAATTGTCTCATACATTAAATTATTTTTAAAATATTTTTTCATTTATTCAGTGCTATAAGCATTTAAATATATGCAGAACAGCAAAAAAATAGGAAAATACAAAAAAAGTATATGTGATGTGAAGCAGATGTGAGCACCAATATTTGTTTTTTGTTTGTTTGTTTGTTTTTTATTTTATTTAGAATTTTTTCCACAGTATATATGCATGAGTAATTTTTTATAATATTATCCCTTGTATTCATTTTTCCAAATTATCCCCTCCCTCCCTCCATTCCCTCCCCCCAAAGACAGGCAATCCCATACATTTTATATATGTTACAATATAACCCAGATACAATATATGTGTGTAAATACCATTTTCTTGTTGCACATTAAGTATTAGATTCAGAAAGTATAAGAAACCTGGGTAGATAGACAGTAGTGCTAACAATTTACATTCACTTCCCAGTGTTCCTTCTCTGTGTGTAGTTATTTCTGTCCATCATTGATCAATTGGAAGTGAGTTGGATCTTCTTTATGTTAAAGATATCCACTTCCATCAGAATACATCTTCATACAGCATTGAAGTGTACAGCGATCTTCTGGTTCTATTCATTTCACTCAGCCTCTCTGTATTACTCCTGCTGGTCATTTCTTACAGAGCAATAATATTCCATGACTTTCATATACCATAATTTACCCAAACATTCTCCAATTGATGGTCATCCATTCATCTTCCAGTTTCTAGCCACTACAAAAAGAGCTGCCACAAATATTTTGGCACATACAGGTCCCTTTCCGCTCTTTAGTATTTCCTTGGGATATAAGCCCAGTAGTGGCAATGCTGGATCAAAGGCTATGCACAGTTTGTTAACTTTTTGGGCATAGTTCCAAATGAGCACCAATATGTGTAACAAAGTTTTCATGTGAGAGTAAAAACAAAAAAACCAAAAAGTTTGGCATTATTAAAATATATGTTTAGAGAGTTTAGAGATCAATAAGATCAATATGAATTTTAGATAAACTCCATCTGACTTACTGTCAAATTCATAACCACATCTCCCCATTCATTGGAGCTCTACTCCAACATTCTTCCACGGCTCCCTCCTTCCTCCCATTCCCTTAGTCCACATGATATATCATATCCTAGTCTCCAGATGCTCTTTAATTTTTGAATGCTGCACTCTTCTGAGATATCTTGGGATTTACTGCCTATAATTCTTTCTTTCTAAAGGCCATACCTTAAACCCATATCACTCTGACGCTCATTGACTGGCCAGGTGAACTCAGAATGAATATAAATGGAAATCATTTCTCTTTTGACCAGAAATACTAAGGGTCTTCCCCTCCCAGGTTTATTTTATTTATTCATTTTTATTTTTGACTAGGTGAAAGAGGCCATTCTTTGCCTCAATTGCACTTAATCACTAAATGGGTATGGCCTCAGTCAAAGTGACATCTGTTGATAACTTTAGCTTGTAGGGAGCCTCAATACTAAGCCTCAACATCTACTCTCTTTTCATATGAGATTAACATATTTAAAAAAGATGACAAATTAAAAGTAGATTCATATAATTCCTTTTTTAAAAATAAGTTTTTTTAAATTTAAATAAAAAAAAAAGATATTGGCTTAAAAATGCCAACTTCCATGCTGCATCCATAGCCATTTCCAGTTCTCCTGATCCACTGTGTCCAGATGGCTCTGGAGAAGAAAGTGAGGGTGATGACCTTGCACAGCCTTCCCTCACTTAAACCTAATTTACTTGAATTCGTGATATTACCTCCCTTATTTCATGGTTCTCTTCAAAGATGAGAGACAAACGACAACAATATTCAAGTTATCATATAGGTTTCTTTTTTTTCTTTTTCTCCCCCATCCGTAGATGGGTACCATTAGATATAGCAGATGGACAGAGAGATAGAAATAAAGGTATTGTATAAATTCTTCTACTTACGAGTTCTTTATCAAGAAATCTCTAGAATACTTTTTTTAATATGACATGAATTGGAAATCGTCCAACCTAGAATTAGGGAGTTGGAAAGCCATCTTTCCAGAGAGAAACTCGGAGGTCCCTGTTTGGTCTGGCAGAGAGACCCTCCAGTATAATAATGACAAATGAGTAGGAAGTCTCTCTCATCCACTGTCCTTGGGTCTAGCTGATAAGGTAGGCCCTCTCCCGTGGTTTAATTTGATTTAATTATTTGAAAACAATTGCCAGGACTGCTGGCCATGAACTCTCTGCAGATATATTATGCATCTACACCTCAAAACCCTTGTTGACTTAATAAATGTCTTTGGACAGAAATAAGGGAAAAGGAATAGGAAGTTTAAAGAGGAAAGAGGTAAAAAGGCTTCTCTCAATTTCCATTGGCCTCTAGCATCTTTATAAGTGCCTTGGTAGTTTGGTGGTTTCATCAACATTTCCCCCTCCTCCTCCTCAAGAGACCTCTCCATATTTCTTCAGCAAAATGAAGTTCCCAGTTTTTCTCCTCATGACTACTCTAGCTGGAGTTCTGATGGGAGCTGGTGAGTATGGTCCTTTCCCCTGTCCCTCCTTCAACAGAGCTCTAGGACTCAAAAGAATACCTGAGCTCAATTACCCCAGATTGCCTATCAGAGAAGAAGACAGTCACCCTTCTTGGGGTCATGTTATTCTTCTCTAAGATCAATCACTGATCCACAGAAAGTTCCTTATTGTTCGGTTGTTTTTAAACTGTCTGACCTTTTGTGATGCCAATTGGGGTTTTCATGCCATAGATACTGAAATGGTTTGCCATGACTTTTCTACCTTATCTTATAGTTGAGGAAACAAAGGCTAATAGGTCTAAATGACTTACCAAGAGTCACACAGCTAACAACACAGAGGCTAGATATCTAGATATCAAGAAGATAAATCTTCCTGACTCCCAATCTAGCATTCTATCCACTGTGCCACCTTTAAAGGAAAAAGAATAATTTTAAACAAAAGCTTAGAATATAACTTTTTTAAGAGTTGCATCACATTTCATCTTGAAATATTTTAAATCACAGGCATATCATTTATTTAATTCTTATTATGAGAGATTATATTATATACTGAAATATACATTTCAATTGATGCCAGAGAAGTTTTATATTTACTTTCTCTCTGCTGGGTTGTCCCCTTTATTATTTTATATATTAATGTAATACTATAATCAAAAAATGAAAAAGAATTATTCCTTATCTCCTAAAGGTTCTTGGTGTTTGTTCCTTTATCTATTCTTAATAAACATATTAGAATAAATATTTTATGAGACAAGACAATTGTTCCTTTGAAAGAGAAGCCCAGCCAATCCCTGAAAGAAAATATTGGAGGGAAAGAGCATCAGAAATGAAAAGGTAAGTGGGAAGAGATACAGAATAAGCACTGCCACAAGAGCCAAGAATTGAGAAGGGATTCACCCATGTCCTACAGGTTCCTATTTGCCAGAAAGGGAAGGAAAAAACCAAGACAGCTCTAGATCTGGCTGAGCTCTCTTGGCTCTAGTTGGCTAGGGAATCCAAGAACACCAGGCAAGTAAGCTCAAACAAGTCACTTAACCTCTTAATGTTCTCTGCAATTCTCTGAAACTATACCTTACTAATTCCTGACCTACAATGACAAAGACAAAGAAGATAGAGACTGACAGAGAAAGAGAAGGAAAAGAGATAAAGAAAAATAAAGAAGGGAGAGAAAGAGAATGAGAGAGAAAGAAAAGGAGAAAGGAAGAGAAAGCAAGAAAGAGAAAAAGAGAAAGAGCAAGAAAGACAAAGAGGAGGCAGAAAGAGAAAGAGAAAAAAGAGAGAGAGAAGGCAGAGGAAAGAGAAAAGAGAAAGAGAAGTAATGATTCCTCTACAAGGACTTCTCTGCATCAAAATTCACAGATCCAGAGACAGGGTACTCTCTCCCCTAGAATAAACATGAATAAATGCACAATAAGCAATAAGCAAAATATTTCTACTACCATACCAACATGTGGTCTCCTTTACTTTCTTACCATCTGATGTCTTCAAACACAATCTAATTAACCATCTGGCATTACATGTTGTAGTACTCAGATTCTGATGCATTCTCAATGCTCGCAGGAGAAATTGAGATTCTGCTGTGAACGGCAATGAGAAAACCATTTGTACATATTCTACTACTGCCGTGAAAGAGATTGCCTGAAAGGAAATTTACTGGTCGTGGAAATTGCCTCTTCCAATAATGGTTGTTAGT
Organism: Sminthopsis crassicaudata; assembly: GCF_048593235.1. Taxonomy (NCBI): domain Eukaryota; kingdom Metazoa; phylum Chordata; class Mammalia; order Dasyuromorphia; family Dasyuridae; genus Sminthopsis; species Sminthopsis crassicaudata. The sequence continues at coordinate 222,919,996 of NC_133621.1, forward strand.
GCTTTCTCTGAGAGTTACTCTTCAAGATGGCAGGAAATACAGAATTAGTAATTTTAACTGTAAATGTAAATGGGATGAACAATCCCATCAAACGGAGACTGATAGTAGATTGGATCAAAAAGCAGAACCCTACAATATGTTGCCTACAGGAAACACACTTAAAGCAGGGAGATACATACAGAGTAAAGGTAAAAGTTTGCAACAGAGCCTATTATGCTTCAGGTAAAGCCAAAAAAGCAGGGGTAGCTATCCTTATCTCAGATCAAGCAAAAGCAGAAGTAGATCTAGTTAAAAAAGATAAGGAAGGAAACTATATCCTGCTGAAAGGTAGCATAAATAATGAAGCCATATCAATACTAAACATATATGCACCAAGTGGTATAGCATCTAACTTTCTAAAGGAAAAGTTAAGAGAACTGCAAGAAGAAATAGACAGTAAAACTATAATAGTGGGAGATCTCAACCTTACACTCTCAGATTTAGACAAATCAAACCACAAAACAAACAAGAAAGAAATTAAAAAAGTAAATAGAACATTAGAAAAACTAGGTATGATAGACCTTTGGAGAAAACTGAATGGCAATAGGAAGGAATATACTTTCTTCTCAGCAGTTCATGGATCCTATACAAAAATTGACCATATATTAGGACATAAAGATCTCAAAATTAAATGTAGGAAGGCAGAAATAATAAATGCCTTCTTCTCAGATCACAATGCAATAAAAGCTACATTCAGTAAAAAGTTAGGGGTAAATAGACCAAAAAGTAATTGGAAACTGAATAATCTCATCTTAAAGAATGACTGGGTGAAAGAGCAAATTATAGAAACAATTAACAATTTCACCCAAGATAATGATAATGATGAGACATCATATCAAAATCTTTGGGATGCAGCTAAAGCAGTAATAAGGGGAAATTTTATATCTTTAGAGGCTTATTTGAAGAAAATTGAGAAAGAGAAGATTAACGAATTGGGCTTACAACTTAAAAGGCTAGAAAAAGACCAAATTATAAACCCCCAACCAAAAATTAAACTTGAAATACAAAAATTGAAAGGAGAAATCAATAAAATTGAAAGTAAAAAAACTATTGAATTAATAAATAAAACCAAGAGTTGGTTTTATGAAAAAGCCAATAAAATAGATAAACCTTTGGTAAATTTGGTCAAAAAAAAGAAAGAGGAAAATCAAATTGATAGTCTTACAAATGAAAAGGGGGATCTTTCCACCAATGAAGAGGAAATTAGAGAAATAACAAGGAGTTACTTTGCCCAACTTTATGCCAATAAATTTGATAAGTGAAATGGATGACTTCCTCCAAAAATATAGGCTCCCTAGATTAACAGAGGAGGAGATAAATTGCTTAAATAGTCCCATTTCAGAAAAAGAAATAGAACAAGCTATTAATCAACTCCCCAGGAAAAAATCCCCAGGGCCAGATGGATTCACATGTGAATTCTACCAAACATTTAAAGAACAATTAGCCCCAATGTTATATAAATTATTTGAAAAAATAGGGGATGAAGGAGTCCTACCAAACTCCTTTTATGACACAGATATGGTACTGATACCTAAACCTGGTAGATCGAAAACTGAGAAAGAAAATTATAGACCAATCTCTTTAATGAATATTGATGCTAAAATCTTAAATAAGATATTAGCAAAAAGACTTCAGAAAATCATCTCCAGGATTATACACTATGATCAAGTAGGATTTATTCCAGGAATGCAGGGCTGGTTTAATATTAGGAAAACTATTAATATAATTGACCATATTAATAATCAAATTAATAAGAACCATATGATCATCTCAATAGATGCAGAAAAAGCATTTGACAAAATCCAACATCCATTCCTACTAAAAACTCTTGAGAGTATAGGAATAAATGGACTAATCCTCAAAATAATCAGGAGCATATATTTAAGACCTTCAGTAAGCATAATATGCAATAGAAATAAACTACAACCTTTCCCAGTAAGATCAGGAGTGAAACAAGGTTGCCCACTATCACCATTACTATTCAATATAGTACTAGAAACGCTAGCCTCGGCAATAAGAGCCAAGAAAGAGATTCAAGGAATTAGAGTAGGAAATGAGGAAATTAAACTATCACTTTTTGCAGATGACATGATGGTATACTTAGAGAACCCCAAAGATTCTGCTAAAAAGCTACTAGAAATAATTCAAAATTTCAGCAAAGTGGCAGGATACAAAATAAATCCACATAAATCCTCGGCATTTTTATATATCACTAACAAAATGCAACAGCAAGAGATACAAAGAGAAATTCCATTCCAAACAAATGTTGAGAGTATAAAATATTTGGGAATCCATCTACCAAAGAAAAGTCAGGAATTATATGAGAAAAATTACAAAACACTTGCCACAAAAATAAAATCAGATTTAAATAATTGGAAAGACATTCAGTGCTCTTGGATAGGCCGAGCGAATATAATAAAGATGACAATACTCCCCAAACTAATCTATTTATTTAGTGTTATACCAATCAGACTCCCAAGAAACTATTTCAATGACCTAGAAAAAATAACAACAAAATTCATATGGAATAATAAAAGGTCGAGAATTGCAAGGGAACTAATGAAAAAAAAACTCAGAGGAAGGTGGTCTAAGTGTACCTGATCTAAAGCTATATTATATAGCAGCAGTCACCAAAACCATTTGGTATTGGCTAAGAAATAGACCGGTAGATCAGTGGAACAGATTAGATACAAAGGACAAAAAAGGGTACATCTATAGCAATCTAATCTTTGACAAACCCAAAGATTCCAACATTAGGGATAAAAATTCATTATTCGGAAAAAACTGTTGGGAAAACTGGAAATTAGTATGGCAGAAATTAGATATGGATCCACACTTAACACCATATACCAAGATAAGATCAAAATGGATCCATGATTTAGGCATAAAGAGGGAGATAATAAATAGATTAGAGGAACAGAGGATAATCTACCTCTCAGACTTGTGGAGGAGGAAGGAATTTATGACCAGAGAACTAGAGATCATTATTGATCACAAAATAAGAAGATTTTGATTACATCAAACTAAAAAGTTTCTGTACAAATAATACTAATGCAAACAAGATTAGAAGGGAAGTAACAAATTGGGAAAATATTTTTAAAAACAAAGGTTCTGACAAAGGTCTCATTTTCAAAATATATAGAGAACTGACCATAATTTATAAGAAACCGAACCATTCTCCAATTGATAAATGGTCAAAGGATATGAACAGACAATTCTCAGAGGGAGAAATTGAAACTATATCCACTCACATGAAAGAGTGTTCCAAATCACTACTGATCAGAGAAATGCAAATTAAGACCACTCTGAGATACCACTACACACCTGTCAGATTGGCTAAGATGACAGGAACAAATAATGATAAATGTTGGAGGGGATGTGGGGAAATTGGGACACTAATACATTGCTGGTGGAGTTGCGAAAGAATCCAGCCATTCTGGAGAGCAATCTGGAATTATGCCCAAAAAGTTATCAAACTGTGCATACCCTTTGACCCAGCAGCGCTACTACTGGGATTATATCCAAAGAAATACTAAAGAGTGGAAAGAGTCATATATGTGCCAAAATGTTTGTGGCAGCTCTTTTTGTTGTAGCTAGAAACTGGAAGATGAATGGATGTCCATCAGTTGGAGAATGGTTGGGTAAATTGTGGTATATGAAGGTTATGGAATATTATTGCTCTGTAAGAAATGACCAGCAGGAGGAATACAGAGAGGCCTGGAGAGAACTTAAATCAACTGATGCTGAGTGAAATGAGCAGAACCAGAAGATCACTGTACACTTCAACAACAATACTGTATGAGGATGTATTCTGATGGAAGTGGAAATCTTCAACATAAAGAAGATCCAACTCATTTCCAGTTGATCAATGATGGACAGAGGTAGCTGCACCCAGAGAAGAAACACTGGGAAGTGAATGTAAATTGTTAGCACTAATATCTGTCTGCCCAGGTTGCATGTACCTTCGGATTCTAATGTTTATTGTGCAACAAGAAAATGATATTCACACACATGTATTGTACCTAGACTATATTGTAACACATTTAAAATGTATGGGATTGCCTGTCATCGGGGGGAGGGAATAGAGGGAGGGGGGGTAATTTGGAAAAATGAATACAAGGGATAATATTATAAAAAAAAAATATATATATATATATATGTATATATATATATATATATATATATATATATATATATAATAAAAAAAAAAAAAAAAGAGTTGCCCCAAAGTTCAATGGCACTAGTGATAGGTACTTCCTGGAATCAGGAAGAACTTAGGTCAAATCTCATCTCAGATACTTATCAGCTGTGTGACCATTTCCCCATCTATAAAATTAGTTTGGAGAAGAAAATGGCAAACCAGGCCAGAATTTTTGCCAAGAAAACTCCAAAGAGGATCACAAAGTCAGATAGAATTGAAAGGACTAAACAAGAACAGATCATTTAAAAATTAAGTGACTTGACCAGGATCACACAGCTAGGACATGTTGTTACAGGAAGGTTTTGAACCCACATTTTCCTACCTCTATTCAACAATTTAAGCAGCTTCTCAAATCTTACATATATTCATATATATATATATATATATATATATATATATATATATATATATATATATATATATATATATATATATATATATATATATATATATATATATATATATATATATATATATATATATATATATATATATATATATATATATATATACATATATATGTGTGTGTGTGTGTGTGTACATATGTAAGAAAAAGAAAAGCCGCTTTAATATATATGTATATCAAAGCAGCTTTTCTTTTTTTGAGGAGATAGGAGCCTGAAATTAAATAATTCAGCTTTCAATAGGGCCATTTTAAGAAAGGTGTATCATGGGTTTTTTTTTTAATACACATTGCTTTATTAATCATATTGGAAGAGAAAAATCAGAGCAAAAGGGAAAAACCATGGGAGAGAAAAACAATAGAAAAAAAAGAAGTGAACATAGTATGTGTTGATGTATATTCACTCTATACTTTTTTTCAGAATGCAGATGTCATCCTGTCTAAAGTCTATTGGGATTGATTGGGCTAACAAAGTCTATCGTGGTTTAGCTGCAAGGATTCTTCACTTTTTGTGCTTTGTTAGTTTGAGGAACTTAGAAAGCCATTTTCTGAATGTGATTTTAAAATATGTGTGTGTGTGTGTGTGTGTGTGTGTGTGTGTGTGTGTGTGTGTGATATACATATATGTAATAAAATATGCAAGACAACAAAGAAATCCAAGAGTTAGTAAAAATAAACCAAAAAACAAATAAATAATAGCAACAAAGATATAAAATTGCCCCATTCTAATAATTAATGGGTCTCACAAAATGCATCCATTGATTATTTGGGGGTCTAAATAAAGAACTCCTAATTTAGAAAAAACATTTCTCATTGCATAAGTGGAAAAATTGCAATTGGATATTTGAAATAACTTGTTGGCAGAAAGATGCACGGACAAGAGAGAATCCTTTGGGCTCTCTCTCTTTTCAGATCCCTAGATCTGAGACTTTTCCTTCCTAAATCTGGAACTGCAGCCCATAAGGCAGTGGGTAATGATTAAGGGAAGCCTTCTTTATGGATTTACTTTTGTTTCTCCAAAACTAATTATACTTAACTCTATCAACCTCAGAAGATGGTTGTGTGGAAAATTCTATAGACATGAGAGCTATTGTTAATGAGAGTTAATGTCTCAATTTTCTCAGTTCTCATTTATTTCACTTATTTATGTTCAATACGTTTCCCCTCATTAGAATGTAAATTAAGGAGGTAAATGTGCCTGATTTTTTTCTTTATTCTTGAAATTACATTTATTCTTTCCCAACAAAAATACAATAGCACATTTTCCACTTATACTTGATTCCATGAGAGAAGTGCCTGTGACTGTGCATACCCTAGGGAGCACATTATGGTATCATCTCATTCATCTATCTTCAGGAATTTATTAACTATCTATTAAATATGAAATTAAGAAATAACAAGAATGAAACAATTCCTACAAATTCTACAAGGTCCCTGATGCCCACCAGGTAAAGTGATACTCAAGCCATGAAGCAACTGGGCTCATCAGTCTATCTGGCTTGCATGCATAAGAGCCCCAGCACTCCACCAGTCCAGACTACCAAGGCTGTAAATAGAGCACAGAGATGATCAAAACTCATTGTGTGTTTGTTTAATCTATGGCTCCATCCTTATTCTTCAATGAGAACTTCTGCCTGTGTGAAAAGACATGTTAGATGGGACTCAGGATACCCCAAGTTTGTTGTGCTCACCTCCATGGTAGCAGAGAAAATGAGTATGATTGAAATGAATCTCTGTGCCCTTGACTCCAAATGACAGAATGAGAGTTTCTCAATGTCAAAAGAATGAAACTGAGAAGTAGTGATTCTCGCTGCCCACATTTAGATCAATTTCTCTTCCTCCTCCAGGGAGTTTCTTAGTTTTTTAATAGTTTTTATTTACCAGATATGTGTATACACTATAGCTACAATACTTAGGTGCACTATACTTACACTTAGTACTTATACTTATACAATACTTAGGTATACTATACTTACACTTAGTACTTATACTTATACAATACTTAGGTATACTATAGGTATACCCAAACGTTTTGTTCTAATTTTTCCCCTCCTTTCCCCCCCAGATGGCAGGTAGACCAATACATGTAAATATGGTTAAGTTAAATACCATATATGTATACATGTCCAAACAGTTATTTTGCTGTGCAAAAAGAATCGGACTTTGACATAGTGTACATTTAGCCTATGAAAGAAATTAAAAATGCAGGATGACAAAAATAGAGGGATTTGGAATTGTATGTAGTGGTTCATAGTTATATCCTAGAGTTCTTTCCCTGGGTGTAGCTGGTTCAGTTCATTACTGCTCTATTGGAATTGATTTGGTTCATCTCACTGTTGGAGAGGGCCACATCCATCAGAATTGATCATCATACAGTATTGTTGTTGAAGTATACAATGATCTCTTGGTCCTCAGGCAGTTTATTATTGCAGAAAATACGTAGTCTGAGAAAACATTGCCTCCCTCTCCTCTTTCATGGATTCTGGGTCATTAAATTCTAATTTTACTTGGGAAGTGATTGGGGGTTGGTTTCAAGGGGAACATTTGGTAGTCATCAATAATTCCTTCAAAGTTCTCCAAATCTCAATCCAATCTGGGAGAGGTGGGGGGAGGAGAGGAAAAGTTGGAACAAAAGGTTTTGCAATTGAGAATGCTGAAAAATTGCCCAGGCACTTATCTTGTAACTAAAAAGCTATTAAAAAAGAGAAGAAAAGAAAAGAAAGTTCTCCCAATCCTAAAATTATGATCACCCCAGGTCAGTGTGAATTGACTGAATTAATGAATGGATTTTAGAGGGCCTTCTGAAGCAGGGAGAGAACCTCACTATTCCTTCCCAGGCCTTCCCACATAAAGGCAGACCTCCATCACTTAACTGCACTTTGCTGATATTGCATGGTTAGATTGCTTTTGCAAACTGAAGATTTGTGGGATCAAGCAAGACTGCTAGCACCATTTTTTCTAACACTATGTGGTCATCTCATATCTCTGTGTCACATTTTAAAATTCTTACACCATTTCAAATTTTTTCATTATTATCATATCTGTTATGGTAATCTATGATCAGTGATCTTTGATGTAACTATTATATTTGCTTTTGGGAACTACAAACTGTACCCATATTAGATAGCAAATAATCAATAAATGTTGTGTGTGTTCTGATTGCTCCACCATCCAGCTGTTCCTCATTTCTCTCTCTCTCTCTCTCTCTCTCTCTCTCTCTCTCTCTCTCTCTCTCTCTCTCTCTCTCTCTCTCTCTCTCTCTCTCTCGCCTTGTCCTCCTTATCCCAGGTCACACAGCAATCCTGAAATTAGCTCAGTTAGTAACCCTACAATGGCCTCTATATGTTAAAGTAAAAAGAAGTGTCCATCTAAATGGCAAATTTCTTTGTTATCTTATTTTTTAAAGGGCTACAGTCAGTCCAACTTTCAGCAACCACTATCCCAATCAGTCAGCAGCCATCAACATGGAAGCAAGACCCTCTACAACCAAAAAGATCACATTGGTGAAAGTTCAAATAATGGTTAGCAATGTTTAGCAATAAAGTATTTTAATGAGGCTGATAGGAGCTGCCATAGTGCACAGAGTGCCAGGCTCAAAGTTAGGAACATTTACTTTCCAGAGGTCAGATTTGACAGCAAACATTTACTACCAGTACAACCCTGGGCAAGTCTTGTTTGCTTCAGTTTCCTCATTATAAAATAAGGTAGAGAAGAAAATGTCAAACCACTGCAATATCTGTGTCACAAAAGCCAAATAGTATCAGAAAGAGTCCAATATGAAGAAAGCATGACTGAATGACAAAAATTTTAATTAAGATTTTAAAATTTTTAGACATTTCTTCAGGATACAAATATTTATTTTATAAAATTTGACCAATAGAACTTCTTAGTAAAAAGATGCTTTAAGTGCAGTCACTTATAGGCAAAAATTTTGCCCAGGATTTTGCTAATGGAAATGCATCCTGATTCTTTCTGTATTTATGTAAGTAAATATAAACTGAAAAGATTTTAGGTTCACTCATATTTTAGAAAAGGCTACCAAATGGGAAAAACTACTTCAAGAACATAGGAGCTTTTTCTTTTATTATTATTATTGTTTTATTTTTCTGTTTATACATATATATAGTGGCCAAGTTCAAGAACCATCAGACAAAGGAAAAGATATTGGAAGCTGCTAGAAAAAAAGCAATTCAGATATGGAGGATCCACCATAAGGATAACCCAGGATCTAGCAGCGTCCACATTAAAAGAACGCAGGGCCTGGAACATGATATTCCGAAAGGCTAAGGAACTTGGTATGCAGCCAAGAATAACTTACCCAGGAAGAATGAGCATCGTTTTCCAGGGAAGAAGATGGACATTTAACGAAATAAATGAATTCCATCTATTTTTGATGAAAAAACCAGACCTACATAAAAGGTTTGATCTTCAAATACAGAACTCAAGAGATTTCTAAAAAGGTAAAAAGAAATCTTGAGAACTATACTTCTGCCAAAAAAATATGTAAAGAACATATGTACAATTTGTCTTAGAAACTAGAGGTGGAAAGGAAATTATATCACAAAAAAGTGTAAAGTGGTGGTACTACATCTCATGAAGAGACAAAGGTAACCTATTATATCTGAGAGAAAGAAAGGAGGGAGAAGAACATAGTGTGTCTCAATAGATATATTCGACTTAGGGTGAAACTTCTTCCACTTCATTGAAAAGTGAAAGGGAAGGAGTAAGCTAAGGGGAAGGGAATACAGAAATTTCGAGGAAAAAGGGTAAAATAAGGGGAGGATCTTTAAGGTGGGGGAGGGATCCTAAAAAGGGAGGGCTGTGAAAAGCAAGTGGTGTTCCCAAGTTTAATACTGGGTAGGGGGGTAAGAGGGAAAGAAAGGGGAAAAGCATAAGCAGAGGTTAATAGGATGGCAAGCAATATGTACTTTTCCCCATAACACTTCAAATTTTGACTATCCCCATTTTTTAATTTAAAGTTAAAACTCTCTCTCTCTTTCTTCCATTCCCCTCTTTTTTAGAATTCAAGATAAACAAAAGCCATTACAAATATGGATAGATAGATAGACAGATAGAAAGATAGATGGGAAGCAAAAAAAAATTGGTGGAATTCATTTTACTGCAAAACTCACATTATTTTTATGGTCTAGAAGTACACCTGCAATATGCCTAAGGTATACCTGCACTGCCCTTTCCTGCAAAGGAAATAAGTCTCTCTAGACAGACAAACTGCTGCTCTGTCCAAGAAGTTCCCTAACTTACTGAACAAGACCCCCAAAATCCTTGCACTGGGGAGTGATTTTTTGTTACTCTTTACATCCTGGCTACTATTCAGATACCTTTCATTCCCAAAGGAGGAGAATTTCAGTACCTGAAAATTTAAAATTGATTCTGCAGCCGGACAGGATTCTAATACAACAGCCTCAGAGATGGTCCCACAGGACATTCCTGCAGAAAACAATTCCCCACAGACCACTCCAGCAACAAAGACAACTTCAACTGCCCAAAGGACAACAGAATCTAGAAGTGAGTATCTATATTTCTGCTCTGTCCAAGAAGTTCCCTATCTTACTGAACAAGACCCCCAAAATCCATGCAGAGGGAGTGATTTTTTGTTACTCTTTACAGTCTGGCTACTATTCAGACACCCTTCACTCCCTAAGGGAGGGAGAATTTGAGTACCTGAAAATTTAAAAATTAATTCTGCAGCTGGAGAGGATTCTAATACACCAGCCTCAGAGAGGGTCCCACAGGACACTACTGCCGAGAACAATACCCCACAGACCACTCCAGCAACAAAGACAGCTTCAGCTGCCCAAAGGACAACAGAGTCTAAAAGTGAGTATCTATCTTGCTGCTCTGTTCAAGAAGTTCCCTATCTTACTGAACAAGACCCCCAAAATCCATGCACTGGGGAGTGATATTTTGTTACTCTTTACAGCCTGGCTACTATTCAGATAACTTTCACTCCCTAAGAGAGGGAGAATTTGAGTATCTGAAAATTTAAAAATTAATTCTGCAGCTGGACAGGATTCTAATACACCAGTCTCAGAGAGGGTCCCACAGGACACTACTGCCGAGAACAATTCCCCACAGACCACTCCAGCAACAAAGACAACTTCAGCTTCCCAAAGGACAACAGAGTCTAAAAGTGAGTATCTATCTTGCTGCTCTGTCCAAGAAGTTCCCTATCTTACTGAACAAGACGCCCAAAATCCATGCACTAGGGAGTGATTTTTGTTACTCTTTACAGTCTGGCTACTATTCAGATACCTTTCACTCCCTAAAGGAGGAGAATTTGAGTACCTGAAAATTTAAAAATTAATTCTGCAGCTGGACAGGATTCTAATACACCAGCCCCAGAGATGGTCCCACAGGACACGGCTGCACAGAACAATACCCCACAGACCACTCCAGCAACAAAGACAGCTTCAGCTGCCCAAAGGACAACAGAGTCTAAAAGTGAGTATCTATCTTGCTGCTCTGTTCAAGAAGTTCCCTATCTTACTGAACAAGACCCCCAAAATCCATGCACTGGGGAGTGATATTTTGTTACTCTTTACAGTCTGGCTACTATTCAGATACCTTTCACTCCCTAAAGGAGGAGAATTTGAGTACCTGAAAATTTAAAAATTAATTCTGCAGCTGGACAGGATTCTAATACAACAGCCCCAAAAATGATCCCCCAGGACACTGCTGCAGAGAACAATGCCCCACAGACCACTCCAGCAACAAAGACAACATCATCTGCCCAAAGGACAACAGAGTCTAAAAGTGAGTATCCACCTTGCTGCTCTGTCCAAGAAGTTCCCTATCTTACTGAACAAGAACCCCAAAATCCTTGCACTGGGGAGTGATTTTTGTTACTCTTTACAGTCTGGCTACTATTCAGATACCTTTCACTCCCTAAAGGAGGAGAATTTCAGTACCTGAAAATTTAAAAATTAATTCTGCAGCTGGACAGGATTCTAATACACCAGCCCCAGAGAGGGTCCCCCAGGACACTACTGCCGAGAACAATGACCCACAGACCACTCCAGCAACAAAGACAACTTCATCCTCCCAAAGTACAACAGAGTCTAGAAGGTAGTATCTACCTCTGTCCCAAGCAGCACCCCTTTTCATTTGCGTCTGGGCACATACATGCTAGGAGTCACCAATGGGTTTTGGGTGGAGGGAGGGAAGCAGTACTTTTGGTTTGATCTGGCATTTCCTTGTCTGATGTTTTGGGAGTTTGTTGGGAAAGAGGCAGCAGGTTCATTCCACTTAGAGTCAGAAAATCTGCTTTCTAATTCCATACTTTCTGCTTGAGTGATGTTGGAGAAATCAGTTAATTTCTCTAAGTCTTAGTTTTCTCATCTTAGCAACATAAATAAATAAATGGGGGAAGGGAGTCTATAGTGATCCTTTTCAAAAAGGTTTTGGCACAACTCAAAGAGATTGTACTTCAGTGGATCCTCCTGAAGATGAGGCATTGGGGAGGAAGGTTTAGGAATTTTTCTCATCCATGTATGGCCTATTCTTCTAACCCAGAACCAACTATTTCTGATGCAGAAATCTGGGAAGTCATTGGTATGATAGCTAAAGGGACATATATACCTTATAGGTACGTATACTCAACAAAGATCCCCAAATCAATCCCTATGTGATCCCTTTCCAAAGCCTGTGACTTCATGTCTAACCCGTAAAATGAATAGGTCACTCTCCAAACCTAAGCAAAAGGTATGAAACTATGTGAGAAGCTGAAGGTAGCTGAGCCTTTTCTTTTGGAGACACTATATAACATGCAGCTTTCTCAGACATCCCCAAGGTCAGACAGGAAACAAGCATTTCTTAGGCAGGTCTTATATGTCAGTCACTGGGCTAAATACTGAAGAGATGATGATAGCCAAAAAAAAAAAAAAAATTCCACAAAATCACAGTCTCCACCCTTAACAAGACTATATTAGAGGGAAACAAGATATAAATATCTGGAGAGATACAAGACATAGAAAAAGATGATATGACAATTATCTTGAAAGGACAACAAACTGAGAAGCCCAGGGAAGGCCTCTACAGAAGCAGGATTGGAACTGAGTCCAAAAGGAGAGTGACTAGCATAGAGCCTAAGGGATGGAAGATGGAATAACCTGTATGAGGAATTTCAAACAGAGCAAGTCCCTTCCAGGTATAAAATTATTATTTGAATCTATTTCCTTTCTGAATTTTAATCTACAAAGAGGAGGACATGACCGTCAGGCCCTGCTATGTCTACCCTGCATTCTGGCAGCAGCTGAAAGCTCTGCCCCTAACCCTAGGCTCAGGGTGTTACAGGAAAAACATTGGACCTAGTGAAACAGAAAGTCTGGGGTGACCAAGGGGCCCTGGCTACCTCAGCTTCACATTGCAGCCCTGACGTTATTTCCATTTTTCTTGTTTCTAGACCACTTCAATAAAATACATAATAAATTTTTTGCCTGAAAGTCAAGAAGATATGAATATTTGGGAAGCATTTCTTAAAAGGATTTCTTAAAGCAAATCATTAAAATAGATTTGCACAGTTCTAAATCATTAAACCAAAGCATCAAACTTGCTTCTTCTCTTGTGTCTTGACTGAAGAATCTGTTGGGAGCGGGGAACCATGGACAGAGGATGAAGTGGGTATTACCAGTAACCAGGAAGGAGATTTTTGTGGAAATCCGTGTCTTTCTCCAATGCTGTCTGCATTGGATACCAAATTACCCATCAGTTACCTTCTCACCCACAAAATTGTACACATATAATAGATACAGACACAAATGTGGGAAAAGATAGGTATGTTCCTCCACAACGTGGCTTATAAACAAAAAGAAGGTAATCAACATTTCTAATTTAGTTCAATTCTTCCAAAATTTTTGCAGATACCTCTCAAATCGTAGCTAGAAAGTTTACTCCTGGGAGAACCATTCAACAAAGTTTTAGTCAGACTCCCACTGAAAAAGAAACAGCCAGAGAAAGAGAAAAAGATGGGGGGGGGGGCAAGAGAGAAAAAGAAAAGAAAAGAAAGAAAGAGAACGTAGGCAAATGGTTTTGAGAAAGACCAAAAACTACAAATAGAACCGGGGAGTTTAACGTGATTTAGGTGTCAACAGAGCACCCTGATCCTTCCTAAAGACCAGGTATGTTACATTTTACCTCTCTCCCAGGATTCTCCCTTATTCTTGTGAGGGTTAGAGGTATCTAGCCTCTCTACAAATGGCTCCAATCATTTAGAATTTTGGTGTTCCTCAAGTATAAGGGGTCCCGGGGGGAGGAGCCAAGATGGCGGAGAAGATACACACGACTCTGTGAACGTCCTTACTCCCTCACAACCAATTAGATAAATCAGCCTCAGAAATAGCCCTGGACTGATAGATACCACAAGGACTGGAAGCACGACTTACCAGCTGAAGAGAGTCTGGAGTTTCAACAGAAAAGGTCAGTTCCCAGGGGAGGAAGAAGAGAGGCCAGCACAGACTGCTGGGTGCTAGTATACTGTGCTGATCATGCTGGGAAGCGCTCTGGGATCAGAGAAGCCACTGAGATAGAGGAATCTGGCACAGGCTGTTAGCTCTTCTCTGGTTATAACACAGCAGTTCAGAAGAGAAATCTAAACTACTTTAAAAATTCAAAGATAGATTAGATCTTCTCGGACCCTGGGGGTGACTCAGCAGATCTTGGCACTGGGGGGTGTGGCCCCTAGCTCCCACCTGAGACTAGTTAAGAGATTGAGAAGTGGGCGGATACGGCCCAAGGCAACACACACTACCTGGCTCAGCTTAAGGCTGTGAAAATCAGCCCCGGAAGTCCCAGAGAAGAGGAACCTTTGAACTAGGGACCGCGGTTTCTGGCAGACACTTCCAGTTTGAGCACAGGGGCTTTTCACGTCACCTGTTGCTGACATTCACCTCCCACCAGGACGCATAGGCTAGGGAAAAGGAAAAGGAGAAAAAGTGAAGGGACTTGGAGAGAGGGGGGAGGGATACTAAAAAAAGGGAGGGCTGCGTCACAAGGGGGGGGTCTGTAAATTAAATATCGGGGAGGGGGACCAGGGGGGTCAATGGAAAAAGCATAATCTGGGGATAATATGATGGCAGGAAATACAGAATTAGTAATTTTAACTGTAAATGTGAATGAGATGAACACTCCCATCAAATGGAGACGGATAGCAGATTGGATCAAAAATCAGAACCCTACAATATGTTGTCTGCAGCAAACACACTTAAAGCAGGGAGATACATACAGAGTAAAGGTAAAAGGTTGGAACAGAGCCTATTATGCTCCAGGTAAAGCCAAAAAAGCAGGGGTAGCTATCCTTATCTCAGATCAAGCAAAAGCAGAAGTTGATCTAGTTAAAAAAGATAAGGAAGGAAACTATATCCTGCTGAAAGGTAGCATAAATAATGAAGCCATATCAATACTAAACATATATGCACCAAGTTGGTATAGCATCTAACTTTCTAAAGGAGAAGTTAAGAGAATTGCAAGAAGAAATAGACAGTAAAACTATAATAGTGGGAGATCTCAACCTTGCACTCTCAGATTTAGACAAATCAAACCGCAAAACAAATAAGAAAGAAATTAAAAAAGTAAACAGAACATTACAAAAACTAGGTATGATAGACCTTTGAAGAAAACTGAATGGCAATAGAAAGGAATATACTTTCTTCTCAGCAGTTCATGGATCCTATACAAAAATAGACCATATATTAGGACATAAAGATCTCAAAATTAAATGTAGGAAGGCAGAAATAATAAATGCCTTCTTCTCAGATCACAAGGCAATAAAAGCTACATTCAGTAAAAAAAAGTTTGGGGTAAATAGACCAAAAAGTAATTGGAAAATGAACAATCTCATCTTAAAGAATGACTGGGTGAAACAGCAAATTATAGAAACAATTAATAATTTCACCTAAGATAATGCCAATGATGAAATATCATACCAAAATCTGTGGGATGCAGATAAAGCAGTAATAAGGGGAAATTTTATATCTTTAGAGGCTTATTTGAAGAAAATAGAGAAAGAGAAAATTAACGAATTGGGCCTACAACTTAAAAAGCTAGAAAAAGACCAAATTAAAAACCCCCAACCAAAAATTAAACTTGAAATACAAAAATTAAAAGGGGAAATCAATAATATTGAAAGTAAAAAAACTATTGAATTAATAAATAAAACCAAGAGTTGGTTTTATGAAAAAGGCAAAAAATAGATAAACCTTTGATAAATCTGATCAGAAAAAAGAAAGGGGAAAATCAAATTGTTACTCTTACAAATGAATAGGGGGATCTTTCCACCAATGAAGAGGAAATTAGAGAAATAATAAGGAGTTACTTTGCCCAACTTTATGCCAATAAATTTGATAATTTAAGTGAAATGGATGACTTCCTCCAAAAACATAGGCTTCCTAGATTAACAGAGGAGGAGATAAATTGCTTAAATTGTCTGATTTCAGAAAAAGAAATAGAACAAGCTATTAATCAACTCCCCAGGAAAAAATCCCCAGGGCCAGATGGATTCACATGTGAATTCTACCAAACATTTAAAGAACAATTAGCCCCAATGTTATATAAATTATTTGAAAAAATAGGGGATGAAGGAGTCCTACCAAACTCCTTTTATGACACAGACATGGTACTGATACCTAAACCAGGTAGATCGAAAACTGAGAAAGAAAATTATAGACCAATTTCCTTAATGAATATTGATGCTAAAATCTTAAACAAGATATTAGCAAAAAGACTTCAGAAAATCATCTCCAGGATTATACACTATGATCAAGTAGGATTTATTCCAGGAATGCAGGGCTGGTTTAATATTAGGAAAACTATTAATATAATTGACCATATTAATAATCAAATTAATAAGAACCATATGATCATCTCAATAGATGCAGAAAAAGCATTTGACAAAATCCAACATCCATACCTACTAAAAACGCTTGAGAGAATAGGAATAAATGGACTATTCTTTAAAATAATAATGAGCATATATTTAAGACCGTCAGTAAGCATAACATGCAATAGAAATAAACTGCAACCTTTCCAATAAGATCAGGAGTGAAACAAGGTTGCCCACTATCACCATTACTATTCAATATAGTACTAGAAACGCTAGCCTCGGCAATAAGAGCCAAGAAAAAGATTCAAGGAATTAGAGTAGGAAATGAGGAAATCAAACTATCACTTTTTGCAGATGACATGATGGTATACTTAGAGAACCCCAAAGACTCTGCTAAAAAGCTATTAGAATAATTCAAAATTTCAGCAAAGTGGCAGGATACAAAATAAATCCACATAAATCCTCAGCATTTTTATATATCACTAACAAAATGCAACAGCAAGAGTTACAAAGAGAAATTCCATTCCAAACAAATGTTGAGAGTATAAAGTATTTGGGAATCCATCTACCAAAGAAAAGTCAGGAATTATATGAGAAAAATTACAAAACACTTGCCACAAAAATAAAGTCAGATTTAAATAATTGGAAAGACATTCAGTGCTCTTGAATAGGCCAAGCGAATATAATAAAGATGACAATACTCCCCAAACTAATCTATTTATTTAGTGCTATACCAATCAGACTCCCAAGAAACTATTTTAATGACCTAGAAAAAATAACAATAAAATTCATATGGAAGAATAAAAGGTCGAGAATTGCAAAGGAACTAATGAAAAAAAAAAAAAACGCAGAGGAAGGTGGTCTAAGTGTACCTGATCTAAAGCTATATTATATAGCAGCAGTCACCAGAACCATTTGGTATTGGCTAAGAAATAGACGGGTAGATCAGTGGAACAGATTAGATACAAAGGACAAAAAAGGGTACATCTATAGCAATCTAATCTTTGACAAACCCAAAGATACCAACATTAGGGCTAAAAATTCAATATTTGGAAAAAACTTTTGGGAAAACTGGAAATTAATATGGCAGAAATTAGATATGGATCCACACTTAACACCATATACCAAGATAAGATCAAAATGGGTCCATGATTTAGGCATAAAGAGTGAGATAATAAATAGATTAGAGGAACAGAGGATAGTCTACCTCTCAGACCTGTGGAGGAGGAAGGAATTTATGACCAGAGGAGAATTAGAGATCATTATTGATCACAAAATAGAAGATTTTGATTACATCAAACTAAAAAGTTTCTGTACAAACAATACTAATGCAAACAAGATTAGAAGGGAAGTAACAAATTGGGAAAATATTTTTAAAAGCAAAGGTTCTGACAAAGGTCTCATTTCCAAAATATATAGAGAACTGACCCTGATTTATAGGAAACCAAACCATTCTCTAATTGATAAATGGTCAAAGGATATGAACAGACAATTCTCAGATGAAGAAATTGAAACTATATCCACTCATATGAAAGAGTGTTCCAAATCACTACTGATCAGAGAAATGCAAATTAAGACAACTCTGAGATACCACTACACACCTGTCAGATTGGCTAAGATGACAGGAACAAATAATGATGAATGTTGGAGGGGATGTGGGAAAACTGGGACACTGATACATTGTTGGTGGAGTTGTGAAAGAATCCAGCCATTCTAGAGAGCAATTTGGAACTATGCCCAAAAAGTTATCAAACTGTGCATACCCTTTGAGCCAGCATTGCTGTTATTGGGATTATATCCCAAAGAAATACTAAAGAGCGGGAAGAGACCTATATGAGCCAAAATGTTTGTGGCAGCTCTTTTTGTTGTAGCTAGAAACTGGAAGTCGAATGGATGTCCATCAGTTGGAGAATGGTTGGGTAAATTATGGTATATGAAGGTTATGGAATATTATTGCTCTGTAAGAAATGACCAGCAGGAGGAATACAGAGAGGCTTGGAGAGACTTAAATCAACTGATGCTGAGTGAAATGAGCAGAACCAGAAGATCACTGTACATTTCAACAACAATACTGTATGAGGATGTATTCTGATGGAAGTGGAAATCTTCAACATAAAGAAGATCCAACTCACTTCCAGTTGATCAATGATGGACAGAGGTAGCTACACCCAGAGAAGAAACACTGGGAAGTGAATGTAAATTGTTAGCACTAATATCTGTCTGCACAGGTTACATGTACCTTCGGAATCTAATGCTTATTGTGCAACAAAAAAATGGTATTTACACACATGTATTGTATCTAGGTTATATTGTAACACATGTAAAATGTATGGGACTGCCTGTCATCAGGGGGAGGGAGTGGAGGGAGGGGAGGGATAATTTGGAAAAATGAATACAAGGGATAATATTATAAAAATATATAATAAAAAGTATAAGGGGTCCCCCTCAAGCCCAGTGCCATTTAGTCACTAACAGACAAGTGAGATTTCTCAGAAAAATTATTCCTTCAAATACTATCATCACAAAAATACAATTTTACTCCCCAATTATATGGAAGTCATAATCCTCCCTTTCCACCCCATACCACCTCATATTCTGGAAAAGAAAAGAGTAGCAGACTTATTCTTTTAACTATAGACCCCTATAGAATCCAGTCCAAGTTCCAAGGACAAGGCCCAGCCCAGATTCAGGCTCCAGTCCCACTTCTTTGAGATTCCCTTCCAGACAGGCAGTAACATCTCACCTGGAATTCTGGCTCCAACCATAACTTGAACTTTGAGCTCCAGTGGGGATCACCTCCAGTGCCTAAAACCATGAAAGGCAAATGGAAGAGAACAGAAACAAACAGTTCCAGGCCCATTTCTCTGAGCTGAGAACAGAAGAAGAAAATCTTTCCCCTTTCACTGGTTCAATTCATGGTCACTAAACTGTGGGTAAATTGTGTCTTTCACCCTTGGGATGAAGAAAGTATGAGTAAGAAAGGGAGAATGTACCATACTACAAGCTACCTACTAAAGGATGTTATCTTGCCACGAGTGGTTCAAAAATCCTGCATTTCAGGTGATCTGGGTATGAATTTCACATACAAAATCAAGAATATCAGAACTGAAAGATCATTCATAGAGCCTATGATTCAGCCTGTGTTCAAAAAAGAACTCCCTTTATAACCTCATTGATGAGCAGACATCTCATCTCCACCTGAAGACTTCCAACAATGGGCAACTCAATTTTCATTATTGTATGCATTCAACAAACTTTTATCTAGTGCCTACCTTTGACAAGCAATGATTAGGTATATATACACACTCTAAATAATATGTAGGCCATTGCTTTCAGAAATTTATAGTCTAATAAGGAAAGGGGGGATGCAGATAATACAGCACCACAGAAAATTACAACCCATATAATGGAGGGAGACTTTCTGAAAAGTCAGGAAGGTATAAAGAGAAGCAAATGTGTAAAACAGCAAAAGAATGGGAAAAGCAAAGGTAACCCAAGAACAGGAAACAGGTCTACATATCAAGGAGGGGAAGCCATTAGGCCCTTACATTTCAACTTCATTACATCATTTACCACTCAGTGACCACAGTTTGTACTTTTCCATTTCAGCATTCTGTTCCATCTTGACTTAACTCATTCTCATCCTTCATCTCCCTTTCCTCTATATTAATCAATTCTTCACCTCTCAAGATTCTAGCCAGTCTTCCAGCCTCAATTCAATTATTAACTCCTACAGAAGCCCTCCCCATCCTTTATAACCAGAACTGCTTCCCTTTTCCTTTGTAATCTTACTGTGAAGCAGTATGGAAGTACTTGTCAGAACATTGGGAGTTAGGAAAAAAAAGTCCTGAGTTTAAGCCCTGATCCTGCCACTGACAGCTGCATGACATTGGTCTGGTCTCTTTATTGATCTCTACCTCTTCCCCATCTCAAAAACTTTTCATTTGATCCATCCATCCCTCCCAGTGTCATCTCTTTTCCTTTTTTGCTGCTTACTTCATTAAGAAACTTATCTACAAGAGGGGCTTCCATTTCCTCTCCTCTCTCCCTACCTCACTACATTCTGACTTCTGACCTCAACTTCAATTAAAACTGCTCTATCCAAAATTAACACTCTCTTAACTCCAGATCCAATGGCCTTTTCTCCATCCTCATCCTTCTTGACCTCTCTGTAACTTTTGACATTGCCAGTCATTGTTTTCCTTGATACTCTCTTCAGTTTGGGTTTCTGCGACACAATCACTTCTGGTTCCTGTCTTCGCTGTCTGATGGCTCTTTCTCAGGCTTCTTTGCTTCATCTTCATCCAGAACATAGCCACCAAACCATGGTATCCCGTGGAGTTCTGTCCTGGGCCCACTTCTTCTTCTAGACTATGTCATCCTGAATGCCATTAGCTCCCATAGATTCAATTATTATCCCTATGTTGATTATTCTCATATGTACTTTTCCATCCCTAAACCTCTGCTCATCTGCAAGTGTCTATTAGATATCTCAAACTAGATGTACCTCAGACATCTTTAAGTCAATATGTTCAAAACCCAAACCCATTTTCTTTCCCCCAAATCCTCTCCTCCTTTCCTTGCTACTGTTCAGGGCACCACTATGCTACCAGTCACCCATATTCACCATCTAGACATCATCCTTAACTCATCACTGTCTCCCAGCTACTCCCAGATCTAATCCTTTGCCAAGTTCTGTGACTCCTTTCTACCTTCATAACTTTTCTGCTATTATCTCTTTCTCTCCTATGAATCTGCCACTTTCCTGATCCAGGTCTCTGAATAGGACTAATGCAGTATCCTGATGGTTGCTCTGCCAAAAACCTCTTCATGAGCCACTTCACCTTCCCTCTGAAGTGACCTTCCTAAAGTACAAGTCAGACCATGTCACACATATCCTGATTCAAAAACTCAATTGTCAATTAGGTCACAATTAAATTTTTTAATCCTCTATTTAGCTTTTAAAACCCTTCATGATCTGTTTTTCCTGGCATTTCCAGTCTCTTTATACCATATTTCATGCCTACCACTACCAACAAGTATTTGATCAAGTGTTGTTCCTCAGCAAGACTTTCCATCTCTTAATCCCAGACACTTTGAGTGACTGGCCTCCATACATGGAATGCTCTCTCTTCTCATTTCTATCTTCTGATTTCCTTCAAATCCAAAGTAAAATTCTACTTGTTATAGGAAGACTTTCCTAGTCCATCTTAATTCCAATTTATACTGAATATGGCTTATTTTTACAGAATTGTGTGCATTCTGTCTCCTTAGATTTAGTCTCCTTAGAATCAGAGTTGTCTTTTGCCTTTTTTGAATCTCCAGCAAATTAGCACAGTACCCACACATAATAGGTGCTTAATAACTGTTTGCTGGTTAACTAATGCTGTAAAAATAAGAGTGATAAGACACTACCTCCCTGATAGGATCATCATGGGAAAAGGGCTGCAGAAATGTCAGGTATTACTATTATTATGCCACTTGACACATAATACCTATTATCTTGACAACTCATGTCCAAATCCTATCTCCTCTGTTGGACTATCCTCATGTTGAAGACAGTGTTTTGCACATATTAGGTATTAAATCAATCAAATGGATGGATGAATGGTTGGGGTCTGGAAGAACAAAGAAATCGGGTTCTGTACTGCCTATTAGCCATCTCTCCTGCAAACAGGACAGTTGCTTCCTTAAAAGGATTCAACCCAAAATGGTCCCTCTTAATTATAGAAAAAGTCCTCCTAAACAAGGTCCCACCCAGAGACCAGCCACAAAGCCTTCTGCTCTGAATAATCTCCCAGCTTGTTCCATGACCCTCAATGACTCAGGCTACTTTCACTCACAACAAAGATAAGGAGTTTCAAGCCTTTTCCCAGCATAACAGAAATCATTTTCTCTACTGTCACCAGAAAATTCAAAGCACTTTGGCCAATTAGTGTCTTTTGATTCACACTTCTTTCTAGCTCAGCAGCTAACCAAAAACGCTTTCCTTTATTACTCAATATTCAAATAGTAATAGAATCCCTTCACTGAACACCATTACATAATTTCAAGAGCAGTGCTCATCAAATCCCCTGGTGATCCAGGGCAGGTACTCCCAGGACTCAATCTCATTCAGTAGTTACTTTGTTTTTTGTTTCAAGAGGTTTGTTTTGAGTGAGGTTTTTAAATTTTTTTTAAAATAAATGCAAAATAAGAAAAAATGAAATTAAAAAAAAAGACAGAAAAAGAAAAAGAGAAAAGAGAAAAAACAAGCAAACAAAAAAAAAATATATTGTCATGTACCCATCACAACATTGGGGGAAATTCAAAATATTTAATAATAAATTTCCATTTCAAGAAAACATATATCATAATATAAAACATTATAATCATAATTGTCCAGCTTTTCTTTGCTTCCTTTTAAGTTTTCTTTTATTCTCTGCAGTATACTTTTTACTTTATTCTAATTTTACCTTTCCATTGCTCCACTTCCCCCAAAGAGGCTACAATTAGACACTAAGATATATATGTACATATACATATATATTCACACAAAGAAATACATATCTACACATGTATATATACAGGCATACATATACAAATACACACACATATACATCTACATACACAAACATCTAAAATCATATTAATGTAAGTAACACATGATGGAGATTTCTCTTTTGATTGAATTTTTTTTAAGTTTGATTATTTTTTCTAATAAATTCTACTACTCATTGGTATTATATTTCCTCTCTTATTTCCTATCCTTGCTAACTCTTCTACTTTATTTCTATCCCTTGGCTTACCTTGCTATTACTTAAATGTCCTTGGTACCTTTTACTTTATCTTCTCCCCCTACTTTTTCCCTCCCTTTTTATCCCATTCCAATTAACCCACACACATTATCCACTGCCCATCAATCTAAAAATCCTTTTGAATCCCAGTTTATCCTATTCCCTTTTCATTACTTATTGATTTTGGAGGATGCTATATCCTTCTTGGTGAAGACTTACTTTGGGTATTTAGGTCCCTGGGCTAGACTGTAAATGCTGCAGTATCAGCCCGGTGGGGAAACAAGGGAAGAAAACATGAATCACAAAAAGGAAATAAAAAGCTTAAATAAATAAAACAAATGACTTATAGCTTAAAATGCTTAAATGACATAAAAAATTGTCTTAGCTGGGTGCCTGTTATTTTGGAACATTAAATAAATTAAATAAATATAATTATTTAGAAATATAAATATAATTATAATTTAAAAAACTAAATAAAATAAATAAATTAAACATTAATAAAAATAATAATACCAGCAATTTGATGAAATTCTTGACAATTGTTTCTTAAACTTTATATTTTGTTTTATTATTTCTTGGTCCCTTAAACCTTAACTGGTTCTTCCATGCCTATTTCCAATTTTCAAAGAGTTTAATTTTTCTCTTTAAGAATTTGGATCTTTTTTTTCTAGTTGGTTGACTTTCTTTTAAGAATCTTCTTGTTTTTCTTTTCTTTTGATTTTTTTCTTAATCTCTCATTTGATTTTATTCTTTTTTGAGTGCTATAAATTCTTTTGGGGGCAGGTAGTCTTTTAACATCCCTCTTTGAGGTAGAAGAGCCTTTTTTTTTTTTAACATTATTGTCCTCTGAAGATGAACCGGGTCATATATACATATATATATGTGTGTGTGTGTATATATATATATATAATGCTTCTTAATGGGTTGTTTTATGGTTTGGTGTTGTTTTGTTGTTGTTGTTGTTGTTTTTTGCCAGGAAATTGGGGTTAATTGATTTGCTCCTGATAAGTGTCTGTGGATATATTTGAGCACCTGACTTCTGAGCCCATGCCATATCCATTGTGCCATCTAAAGTGAATATTTCTAGCCATCTTAAACAGTAACAGATTTTTTTTTGCCTTTCTTTGTCCCTAAACTTCTTGGAAATGTCTCTCTCTTTCTTCAATATAGATTACATTAGAATTTGGGTTTTGTCAGATATTGTTTGCCATATTTGGACATTTTCCTTTTGTTTCTCTACTTTATGATATTTCTCACATGAGTTTTAATTTTGTATGATTTTGGTTTGGTTTGGTTTTTTGTATTTGTTTTTGTTATTAACATGATTTATCATAAGTTTTTATAATAGAAAACCATTCCTAAGTCTCTAATAAAAATCCAGTGTGTTCCTCTTAGGAAATATTTTTAATTTTTTGCTGTAAATTATTTATTCATATTTTATTCAATATTTTACATGGCTATTCATTAGAGATAACTGTTAATAGTTTTCTTTCTTTAATTAAACTCTCCCTAGTTTGAGTTGTCAGGATCACATTTGTTTCATAAGAAAATTTGGTAGCATGCCCTCTTTCTATATTCTTCTAAACACTTTGTATATTATTAGAATTATTCTTTCAATGTTTTATAGGATGTACCTATCTCCCCCACCTCTCCCATTTGATCAAAAACCGGGGAAGACTTAGATGAACTGATATAAAGTAAAGTGAGCAGATCTAGAAAAACAATCCACACAATCACAACAATCTTGTAAAGATCATCAACTGTGAAAGACTAAGTATCTAATCAATGCTTTAATCCACCACAAAAGATGCATGAAACAAAATGCTATTTACTTCCAGATAGAGAACTGATACACACAAAATGAAAACTGAAGAATAGATAGTGCTCACTTACATAAATTCACATTACACAAACTACTTTACATATATAAAGAATTCTAAAAGAAATCTACATTCCATATAGGACTGCCTGCCATCTAGGGGAAAGGGTGGAGGGAAGGAAGGGAAAAATCAGAACAGAAGTGAGTGCAAGTGATAATGTTGTAAAAAAAAATTATTCATGTATATGTACTGTCAAAAAATAGTTATAATTATAAAATAAATTTTAAAAATTAAAAAACCAAATAAATCTTGGAGGAATTTATATATATATATATATATATATATATATATATATATATATATATATGTATGTATGTTAATTTTGCCAAAAAGTACTTTACTCTTTGTGGAATAGAGAGATAAAGTGAAGAACTTACAGGAATGTATGAATTCTTTTTCTGTATTTTATTTTCATATTTCCATGTTTCCCCTATGACCTGTATAATATGTGCAGGCCCATATTTACTTGAGCCTCAGCCACCTATAAACATATTTACTTAACCTGAGCTGATGACATTTCTCAGTATTTGACATTTATCAATATTTAGTCAATTAGCTTGACCACTATCTGTTTGATAAATCCTGAAGGCCTGATTTTCTGATTCCTAAAAATCAGGTGATTTCAGGGAAACAGAAACCTTCCATTCCAATCTCTCCCAATTATATGCCTTTCCCCTCCCTTTCTCAATGCTCTCTTACTTGTGATATAATCTCTTGAATAAAACTATGTATCTTTACTACTTCTTTAGCCCTGCTACCATGAGCTTTCTCTCTTATTTCATGATGGGATGGCTCTTCCTCCAGAGGTTTTCAATAAACAATTTTTCTGCCTTCTACTGAGTGATCTCTGAGTGGTCATTTTGGGTAAGGGTCTTCTACATGCCTCACGTTGGGGGCTCTCTGGGATCGGGTCTTTGGGGGAGACAGCTATGTGCAGCCCAAACAGGGACAGGCACCCACGGAGTAGTTTTCTCCATGGTGTCTGGCTCTGGGTGAGCAGCCTCCCTCCCCTCTTAGACAACGACCTGAGGCAGGGATACTCATTGGAAAGCAGAATTGAAGACTGAAGGAAGTAGAGTCCTGATGGCCAGCATCATAGCCTGAAACATATGTACACGTGTAAACTTGAGGTAACACTCTCAGGGGTCTGAAGGTCTATTGTTTGGGTCGAGGGAGACCCCGAGGGATTAGCCCTTCTAAATTTGTTTTTGGTGTGGACTGCTGTCAACCCCAGTGATAAAGGACTTTCCTGAGGAGACTCTTAGGTGGCTATGGGGTGTGAGGGCAACGAAGGGCCTCTGCCAACACCTGGACTGGGTCCAAGGTGGCAATCCAAGAATTTGTATCAGAATGTTAGCTAGTGAATTCAAGACTGCAATGAACTTCCTATATATAAAAGGGAAGAAAACTGGGAAGATATATATCCCAGGACTATTTGAGTATATCAGACTTAAATCTATATGTAAAAGGTGAAAATAGAATTTGTGTTTGTCTGTGTGTGTATGTCTCCTTTGTATTCTGTGTTAAAAAGTTAGCAAACTCGTAAAAGATGAAAATTCAGCCTCTGTGTTACAGGCTTAGAAAAATATTAGGCTGAATTGTGAGAATAGGAAATAGTAATTCTTTCAGAGTGGTTCAGAATGTATCGGTCTTAGACCATGGTAAAGTAATTTGGGAACTAGTTTTGGACTTCTCAGGAAAAGAAAATCTTTTTTTTTTTCTCTTTCTATCCCTAGGCTTCTGGCAGCAGCTTTGCAGGAAGGG
Organism: Sminthopsis crassicaudata; assembly: GCF_048593235.1. NCBI lineage: Eukaryota > Metazoa > Chordata > Mammalia > Dasyuromorphia > Dasyuridae > Sminthopsis > Sminthopsis crassicaudata. The sequence continues at coordinate 222,946,895 of NC_133621.1, forward strand.
GGAGAGAAGGGGAAAAAGTAAAATATATAGATTGAAAGTTTGGAAACTTTGGAGAAAATAGAAGAACAGTGACTATCATTCCCGTAAACAAGGAGACCTGTTACTGATAACTCAGGCTTGTGAATTCCTGTCAGAGAAAAAAAAATTTCAAGGTATAGGAAGGATTGGTGCTTCACTCTTTCCTGACTTACTAAAGAAAAGAAGTTTGAATGGAATATATAGGTAGATTTTAGGAAATTTCACAAAATAAAATACTGGTTAATTTTTTTAAATTTTTTATACATATAACATATTTTTACAGTATCTATGCATAGGTAATTTTTTTTACAACATTATCCCTTGTACTCCCTTCTGTTCCAAGTTTTTCCCCTCTTTCCCTCCACCCCCTCCCCTAGAGGGCAGGCATTCCCATACATATTAAATATCTCATAGTATATCCTAGGTACAATATATATGGGCAGAACCGAATTTTGTTGTTGTTGTTGTATTTGGAAGGTAACGGTAATCTGGGAAAAAAAAACAACGAAAAAAATGCTCACAGTTTACACTCATTTCCCAATGCTCCCTCTCTGAGATGTAGCTGATTCTGTCCATCGTTGATCAACTGGAAGTGGATTAGCTCTTTTCTATGTTGAAGATATCCACTTCCATCAGAATACATCCTCATACAGTATCATTGTTTAAGTGGATAATGATCCCCTAGTTCTGTTTATTTCACTCAGCATCAGTTGATGTAAGTCTCTCCAAACCTCTCTGTATTTCTCCTGTTGTTGTTTTTTTTTAATTTTTTTTATTATTTTTTTATTTTTTTTTTATTCATTTTTCCAAATTATCCCCTCCCTCCCTCCACTCCCTCCCCCCGATGGCAGGTAATCACATACATTTTACATGTGTTACAATATAAGCTAGATACAATATATGTGTGTAAATACCATTTTCTTGTTGCACATTAATTATTAGCTTCCGAAGGTATAAGTAACCTGGGTAGATAGACAGTAGTGCTAACAATTTACATTCACTTCCCAGTGTTCCTTCTCTGGGTGTAGTTATTTCTGTCCATCATTGATCAACTGGAAGTGAGTTGGATCTTCTTTATGTTGAAGATTTCCACTTCCATCAGAATACATCCTCATACAGTATTGTTGTTGAAGTGTATAGTGATCTTCTGGTTCTGCTCATTTCACTCAGCAACAGTTGATGTAAGTCTCTCCAAGACTCTCTGTATTCCTCCTGCTGGTCATTTCTTACAGAACAATAATATTCCATAACCTTCATATACCAAAATTTACCCAACCATTCTCCAACTGATGGTCATGCATTCGACTTCCAGTTTCTAGCTACAACAAAAAGAGCTGCCACAAACATTTTGGCACATACAGGTCCCTTTCCACTCTTTAGTATTTCTTTGGGATATAATCCCAATAACAGCAATGCTGGGTCAAAGGGTATGCACAGTTTGACAACTTTTTGGACATAGTTCCAAATTGCTCTCCAGAATGGCTGGATTCTTTCACAACTCCACCAACAATGTATCAGTGTCCCAGTTTTCCCACATCCCCTCCGACATTCATCATCATTTGTTCCTGTCATCTTAGCCAATCTGACAGGTGTATAGTGGTATCTCAGAGTTGTCTTAATTTGCATTTCTCTGATCAGTAGTGATTTGGAACACTCTTTCATATGAGTGGAAATAGTTTCAATTTCATCATCTGAGAACTGTCTGTTCATATCCCTTGACCATTTATCAATTGGAGAATGGTTTGGTTTCCTATAAATCAGGGTCAGTTCTCTATATATTTTGGAAATGAGACCTTTGTCAGAACCTTTCCTTTTAAAAATATTTTCCCAATATGTTACTGCCCTTCTAATCTTGTTTGCATTAGTATTGTTTGTACAGAAACTTTTTAGTTTGATGTAGTCAAAATCTTCTATTTTGTGATCAATAATGATCTCTAATTCTTCTCTGGTCATAAATTCCTTCCTCCTCCACAGGTCTGAGAGGTAGACTATTCCCTGTTCCTCTAATCTATTTATGATCTCATTCTTTATGCCTAAATCATGGACCCATTTTGATCTTATCTTGGTATATGGTGTTAAGTGTGGGTCCATATCTAATTTCTGCCATACTAATTTCCAGTTTTCCTGTTGGTCGTTTCTTACAGAACAATAATATTCCATAACATTCATATTTAATTTCTCTGAGCCTCAGTTTCTTCATAGTAAAAAGAAATAAATAGGGTGTGAGAGGGAGAGGAATCTACAGTGATGCTTCCCATTAAGAGCTTTGCTCCTCCTGGGGGTGGGGCACTGGGGAGAAAACCTTGGGAACTTCCATCATCTATGGATGGCCTACTCTGCTAACACAAACCAACTGTTTCCGATGCAGGTGTCTGGGGAAAATTATTAGACAAATTTGATCATTTTGAAGGCGAGTATATTCAACATAGTCCACAAAATGAATCCCTTCATGATCTCCTTCCTGGGCCTCTAACCTTCGAGTCCAACCCCTAAGATGAATAGGCCATTCTCCAAACCTAAGCAAAAGATGTGAAACTATTCAGGAAGCTGAGGGGAGCTAAGCCTTTCTTTTCGGTACAGTGCATAACACTGAGCTTTCTACACGGATGCCCACCACTCAAGCCACGAGGCAGCAAGGCTCACCACACTACCTGGCTTGCACGTGTAAGAGTCCCAGTGTTCTGCCTGCCCAGGCTACCAGGGCTATAAACTGAGCACTGGGGATGATATGAAACATTGATTGAAAATTGTTATGTGTTTCTTTAATCTGTGTCTCCATCCTTATCCTTCAATGAGAATTTCTGTTTGTGTCCAAAGCCCTAATACAGGGCTCAGACTCCCGAAGTCCACTGTGCTCACCTCCATGGAGCAGAGACAATCAGTGTGACTGAAATGGCTCTTTCTGCCCAGAACAATAAGTGACAGCATGAGAGTTTCTCAGTAATAAAAGAATTCAATGGAGAAGTGGTGATTCCAGCTCTCCACATCTAGATCATCTCCTCCTCCTCCTCCAAGCAGTTTTTTATTGAGAAAACACATGTGGTCTGAGACTGCATTGCCTCCCTCTCCTCTTTTATGGACTTTTGGTCATTACATTCAAAATTTAATTGGGAAGAAAAGGGGAGGGTTAATCCAAGGGGAACTTTTGGTAGTCATCAATAATTCCTTCAAAGTTCTCCCGGGGCAGCTAGGTGGCGCAGTGGATAGAGCACCATCCCTGAAGTCAGGAGGACCCGAGTTCAAATCTACTCTCAAACACCTAACACTTCCTGGCTGTGTGACCCTGGGCTTACCTCAGTTTCAGAAAAAGGAAAAAAAACGAAGACCAAACAAAGTTCTCCCAATTCTAAAATTACTATCACCCTAGGCCCTAAAGACAATAAGAATTTGTAATACAAAAGGTGACAATCTATAAAATCATGGTGTGGACTGAGTGAATTAATGAATGGATACTAGAGGGCCTTCTGGAGCAAGTAGAGACACTCAGTACTCCACCACCAGCCCTCCCACATAAGGGCAGACCCCCATCACCTAACTGCACTTTGCTGATATTGCAGGTTTGCTTGTTTTTGCAAAGTGAAGGTTTGTGGCATCAAACAAGACATTGGCACCACTTTTTCGGACACCATGTTTTCACCTCATATTTCTGTGTCACATTTTGGTAATTCTTATACTATTTTAATTTGTTTTCATTATTATTGTATATGTTACAGTCATCTGTGATCAGTGATCTTTAATATGGCTAGTATATTTGTTTTTGGGAGCCACAAACTGTACCCATATAAATGGCAGACTTCATAAACGTTGCCTGTGTTCTGAGCACTCCACCATTCGTTTCCCATCTCTCCCTCTCCTTCCTCTTCCATTTTCCAGGTGACCCAGCAATACTGAAATCAGCTCAATTACTAACCCTGCAATGAACTCTAAATATTAAAGTAATGGGAAGTATCCCACTATGTAACAAATTTCATTTTTATCTTACTTTTTTTGAAGACCACAGCTAGCCCAGTCTTCAACAACCACTATTCTGATAGGTCAGCAGCCATCAACATGGACGCAAGACCCTCCACGACCATTACAGCTTGCTGAAAGTTCAAATAATTGTTGGCGATTTTTAGTAATAAAGTATTTTAATGAGGCTGATAAAAGGTGCCATAGTGAATAGAGTGCTGGCTGAGTCAGGAAGATTTACTTTCTGGAGTCCTTTAAGAATCATGTTGGCAAAGAAAAATCAGAATGAAAGGGAAAATCTTTGAGAGAGAAAAAAAAAAAAAACAGAAAATGAATGAAAATAGATTGAGTTGATTTGCATTCAATCTCCATAGCTCTCTTTTCTGAATACAGATCCAAATTCTATTGGTATTGTCATGGTTACATTTTTTAGACTTAATACTACTGCATATTTAATAGGCAAAAGTATGTATACAACTTGTATAAGCCTTGGGAAGTCAAAAAATGTGTGTGATTCACTTAATAAAGTGAAGTATTTCACTTTAAAGTGCAATAGCAATACTCCCTTTACTGTTTTGATCTAGAACTACACCTGCGATATGCCTGAGGTGTAACTGCATTGCACTGTCCTGCAAAGTAGATAAGACTTTCTCTGGAATTACTTGCTCTGTCCAAGAAGTTCCTTCACTTACTGAGCAAAACCTCCAAAATTCATGACCTAGGGAGTGATTCTTATCACACGTTAAAGCCTGGGGACTGCCCAGATACCTTTGACTCCCTACCTTAAGGGAGGGAGGAATTGAGTACCTCAAATTTTTAAAATTAATTCTACAGCTGGACAGGATTCTGATACACCAGCCCCAGAAATGGGCCCACAGGACACTGCTACAGAGAAGAACGCCCAACTGTCCACTCCAGCCTCAGTAAAGATAACTTCAACTGCCCAAAGGACAACACAATCTACTGGTGAACATGTTCTCCTCTCCCAAGCAGTGCCCCTTGTTCATTTGCCTCCAGGTATGGTCATAAGTATACTCAGAGTCCCAGAAGGTCTTTGAGTGGAGGGAGGGAAACAGTACATTTGGTTTGATGTGGTACACAATATCTTTGGCATTTTGGTGGGGTGTGGAGGAGGGAGAGAGGCAGCAGGTTCACTCCACTTGGAGTCAGGAAACCTATTTACTAATTCCACACTTCCTAGTTGAGGGATGTTGGAGAAATCATTTAATTTCTCAGAGTCTCAGTTTCTTCATCTTAAAAAGAAATAAATAGGATGAGTTGGGAGGGAAATCTAGAGTGATCCTTTCCATTAAAAGCTTTGCTCCTACTGGAGGTGGGGTTATGAGGAGAAAGTTTGGGGGACTTCTATCATCTATGTATGGCCTGTTCTACCAACACAGCAACAACTATTTCTGATGCAGGAATCATTGAAGACGTCATAAAGAGATTTAAGGAGATTATGGGGGAGTATGTGCACCAGGGGCCCCAGAATGAATCTCCTTCCTGGGCCTGAAACCTTCGTGTCCAAGCCCTAAAATAAATAGGCCATTCTCCAAAGCTAAGCAAAAGATGTGAAACTATTTGGGAAGCTGAGGGTAGCTAAGTCCATTCTTTTGGGAAGAGTTTATAACGCTGAGTTTTCTCAGACGTCCCTAAGGTCAGACAGGAAACAAGCATATTTCTTAAACAGGTCTTTTATGTCAGGCACTGGGTCAAGCACTGGAAATATGATGAAAAAAAAAATCTACACAACTATAGTCTCCACCCTTGAAAAGCCTGTATTAGGGAGAAACAAGATATAAATATCTAGATAAATGCAAGATATATAGAAAGCCTATATGACAATAATCTAGAAAGGACAAGAAACTTAGGAGACAAGGGAAGGCCTCTGCAGAGGCAGGATCTGAACTGAGTCCAGAAAGAAGGTTGGGAAGAGGGCAGCATTCTAGGCAAGGGAGTGGCCAGCAGAGAGATAAAGGGATGGAGGATGGAATTACCTGTAGGAGGAAATGCAAGCAGAGCAGGTCCCTTCTGAACCTAAAATTATTTTTCAAACTATTTTCTTTTTGAATTTTAATCTATCAAGCAGGAGGAGATGTCCCTCACCCCTGCTATGTCCACGCTGCATCATTCTGGCAGCAGTTGTAAGCTCTGCCCCCAACCATAGGCTCAGAGAAAAATTGGGCCCAGTGAAACAGAAAGTCTGGGGTGACTAAGGAAGGGGCCCTGACTACCTCGGCTTCACATTGTAGCCATGACCTCTTTCCATTTTTCTTGTTTATAGAAATATTGAATGAAAGAATCAGAGCAATTTTGGGCAAAGATATGAATCTGTGGGAAGCATTCCGTAAAAGGATTCCTTAAAGTAAATCATTTAAAATAGATTTCCACAATTCTAAATCATTAAACTGGAGCATCAAACCTGCTTCTTCTCTCGTATCTTGACTGAAAAATCATAGGCAAAGGATAAAGTGGGTGTTACCAGTAACCAGGAAGGAAATTTTTGTTGAAAATCCTGTTTTTCTCAAATCCATTTAAATACTATCAGTACCCTCAATTATTCAGCTCCTTCACACAATTGTACCCATATAATAGACACAGGCACAAATTTGGAAAAAGACAACTATGTGCCTCCACAAGGTGACATGTAAAAAAAAAGAAGGTAACTAACATTTCTAATTTAGTTCAATTTTCCCAAAGTCTTTGCAGATACCGCACCATCTTCCCTAGATGGCAAGCAAGCCAATATATGCAATACATGTTAAAATATATGTTAAATATTATATATGTAAACATATTTATGTAATTATCTTGCTGCATAAAATCAAAAAGGAAAGAAAATGAGTAAGAAAACAAAATGCAAGCAAACAACAACAAAGAGAGTGACAATGTTATGTTGTGATACACATTCACTTCCCACAGTTCTCTCTGGGTGTAGTTGGCTCTCTTCATCACAAGATCATTGGAACCGTCCTCAGTCGTCTCATTGTTGAAAAGTCAGATCCATCAGAAATGATCGTGGTATAGTCTTATTGTTGCCGTGTCTCATGATCTCCTGGTTCTGCTCATTTCACTCAGCATCGGTTCATGTGAGTCTCTCCAGGTCTCTCTGAAATCATCCTGCTGGCCATTTCTTATACAACGATAATATTCTATAACATTCCTATACCATAACTTATTCAGCCATTCTCCAGCTGATGGGCATCCCCTGAATTTCCAATTTCTTGCCATTACAAAAAGGGCTGCCACAAACATTTTTGCACATGTGAGTCCTTAATCACTTAGTAGGTGCTTAATAATTGTTTATTGATTAACTAACTGTAAAAATAGAAGTGAAAAGACTGGTAGTATCATTATGGGAAAAGTTGTAGAAATGTGCGCTATTAATATTATTATGTCACTTAACACGCAATATCAATTATTTCAATTACTTGTTCAAATGCTTTCTCCTGTGTAATACTATTCTCTTTTTGAAGACACCACCGAGTGGTGATCTATAAACCAGTGTTTTACACATATTAGATGAATGAAGGGGATCTAGAAGAACAAAGGACTCAGGTTCTCTACCACATATTAGCCATCTCTCCTGCAAACAGGGTAGTTGCTTCCCTTCGAGGATTCAACCTAAAATGCTCCCTATTTTCTATTTTTCTATAGATCTCACAGAGGAACCAGGCACAAACCCCTCTGCCTTAAATAATTCCCCAGCTTGTTTCATGATTCTCAACTAATCACCCAGGCTACTTTGACTCCCTACCAAAGATTAGGAGATTAAAGCCTTTCAGACTATGATAGAAGTCATTTTCTCAACTGTCACAAAAAAATAAAAAAGCAATTTGGCCAGTTTAGTGCCTTTTAATTCACACTTAGTTCTGGCTCAGCAGCCAACCAAAAGGCTTTCTTTTACCATTCGATATTCAAACAGTCATAGAATTCCTGCACATCTTATGAAGTGAATACTTGTACCTTCTGGCTTATTTAGCAAGTATCTCTGCATTTGGAATCTGAAATTTTTAGTATCAGTCTCTAAAACAGACTCCTCTTTAGGGACAATGTCCATCCACTTTTTAAAAGATTTCTTTAACAATTGAAAAATCTGAATGTGATGAGAAGCCAAAACTCTTAATCAGCAAAGCCAGCATTCACTGTTTCAGTGATGGGAAAGTGATAGGGTTAGGATCCCTTCCATTCCCAGTCAGGAAACCAAATGATGCGGTTAGTGGCAGTTCAGAGAGTTGTGGGAATGCCCTTCTGATCAGCACAGGTCTTTCGTGAAAGAATTCTTGAACCTAAATAGTTTAAGTGGCAAAAATGGAAGTTTATTGTTGGCACAGCAGGAGTCAGTTTTTGATGGGAAGACTGCCTTCCAAGCACCAAGTCCTGACACAGAGATAAAGGTCCTAGCAGAGAAATCCTGGCAGAGAGATAAAGAGGGGTTAACACTGAGAAGAGAATGTCCCACTTATTGGGAGTGATCCTGAGCCAATTTTTACATCAATAGAGGTCGACAGAAATATCAAGTCTAGATCTCCAGCTAAATGAGTCCACTTAACATCCCCCAACGATGGGTCTCTGTCAGTGGAAAGTTTCTCCAGTGTTCCAGGAGTTTCTCTTCCTGCAAAGTCAGGACAGTTTCAGGGTTCTCCCATCAAAGGGAAACTCTTAATGAGCCCATCCAGAGGCCTATGTCTCTAATCCATCCTGTCTCCAATCTCTGAGACTGTTAATTAGCATATTAGAAAACCAAACTCTTCCCTGGTTCCTCTGCTCACTCCCTAGATATTCCACTCTCTTGAGACTTTCAAAAGTTGTTCTCCTCAAAAGCGCATTAATTAATACCTGTAACTTTATCTTGTTTAGTCATATTTTGGTTAAGTCCCTAAGCTATTTCATATAATAAATGGCAAAACTTATAACCTGTAATAAATGTCTGATTGAAGATGTCATGTTGCAAACCATTACTCTATTATGCTACTTTTTAAATATTCTTTAAAAATATGCCCTCCCAAATCTACTCCATATTATCACTTCACACATACAGCCCTAACATTTTTCCTGAGCTCCAGTCTTGTATCACCACCTCCCTCAACTCACCATGTCCAAAACAGAACTCTATCTTTCCCTCAGTCCTCTACCTTTCCCCATTCCATGGTTGCCCTCAGAGGTAGCACTAGCTTCCCAGTCACCCAGGATCACAGCTTCAGTGTCATTCAAATTACTCTCCTTCACATTTACTCCAACTATATAACCTAAGGCAAGACTTACTTGGTCATCATTTGAAACCTGATTGAATCAGAATCAATACATTAAATAGCAATTGTTTCTGTTTTGATCAGAAACCTTGAGAATGTTACTTTGGTTTTTGATTAAGTAAAAGATCCCATTCTCTGCTTCATTTCTTACTTAGTTTTAATCATAGATGGGGCATTTGAAAGTCAAACCAAACCCTGTTAAAGACCTTGACTTAAAAAGTCAGAGGGCCCCAAATGTATCCAAGGCCATCCTCAGTCCTCTTGACCTATATGTGCCTACTGAATCCTGAGGAAAAGTGAAGCTTGGTGTCTTTACAATAACTATTTTCCCTTCAAACTAATTCACTTGCATGCCATGGCATCACCTTTCCAATGTCATGGTCCTCTTCAAGAATGAAGAACAAACAGCAACAATAACATATCTCATCTATAACAAAGTCTGATTATTTCTACTATCACCTGGCTGAAAGCAAATCCCCTTGGGGAATGTGATCATTGGGAAAATGCACCCAAGTGCTCCTTGAGCAACTGCACCATTGTTCAAATTACACACTTTCAAACAATGCTACTTTTCCTCAGAATATTTTGGAACTTCTGTCCTCCCAGATAGAGTTGAAGGGTCCTAGGATCTCAGAGCTAGAACAAGAAGAAACTTCAAAAGCCATCTATTTTATGTGAGGAAACAGAAACCCCATAAGGTAAAGCAATCTAGACAAAGTCACACAGGTTTTGAAAATCAGAGTAGGAATCTGGACAGAAGACCCCTGACTCACAACACATTCCTCTTCAGAACCAAAACATTGTGTACAATAACAGTAACAATGTGTGAAGATCAACTATGATTACCTTAGCTCTTTTCAGTAATCGAAAAATCCAAAATAATTTCAAAAGGTTTATGATAAAAAATGCTATCCATTTCCCAAGAAAATACTGATGGAATCTTAATGCAAATAGAAGTACACAATTTTCATTTTGTGGGTATGCTGGAAGAATTTCATGTGTGTTATTTTCTCTTTTATTCTCTTTCTTCTTTTACAACATGATTAATGTGTAAATGTGTTTTGCATGACTATGTGTGTGTAATATATCAAATTGCTCACCTTCTTAGGGAATAAAGCAGAAGGAAGAGAAGGTAGAAAAAATTTTACAAAGTTTATCATTGAAGATTGTGTGTATGTATAATGGGAAATATTGAAATGATATTAAACAAAAATTTAATACCCAATGTTCTTGTTACTGTGGGAGAGACAAGGAATAAAGAATTAACATGACTGATGAGCTTTCATTCCCCTGAATTCTTAGTACAGATCCATTTCAGTGATGTGAAATGATCACACAACTCAGAGTCTCTTGATATGCTTCCACACATGGATTTTTCTTTTGACTGCCTATATGATCGTGAACATTTGTGACATTATCATGAGCAAAAGATGGTTTTCCCTTCACAGGCCCTGCCATGTAAAAGGAAAGTGGAGGTTTGCACCATATTTAAAGTTGCTTGAGCTAAAGTCATGTGATTCTGTGAATATCCTCCCAAGCCTGTTTAAAACTCGTCCAAGAAAATAAGCTTCATAGTCTTACATAACACCACCTTGCCCACCAAAACTATTGTCCCTCTTTATTGTTTCCAAAAATTAAATCTATCTTAAGGGGACATACTCTTAAGAGTGTGTTCAGAAGAGACAGTCATAACATCATTGTTTTAGGTTCTGAAAAAGTCACAAGAATCACTACAATCTATTAGTTTTATCAAGAAGGAATCTGAATATGAGAAAGACCATGTACCTTGTTCAAGTCATACATCTAATAATAGCAAAACCAGAAGGGCTTGGAGGTAAGACTCAATTCCAGGTCTTGAACCTCAAAGTAACTTGGCTCACCAACCTTCCTTTTTTTTAATGAATAGCATAGACATACTTTCTAATATAATAATATGAGATTTGGCCAATGAAGCAAAATGCAAATTCTATTATTCAATGGATCAAAGGTCTGCTTTGAACTTAGGACAGGAAAAACAGCCCACAATGGAGACTAAAGGCATTTGGAGAAAGGTACTTGAAGACATTGGTATGATACTTTTACTCTGATGTGTATCTCAACTATTTACATCTCTGTGTAAATAATCAATATCCAGGCTTAATCATTTATATCTCAATAGATCATGCTTGTTAGAAAAAGCTATATGAACATCAAAGAGTGTATTCTGTAGCAAATTTATAAGTATTGGAGATACACACACTCACAACACACACACACACACACACACCACACATATATATATATATATATATATATATATATATATATAATTTGTCTCATCAATAAAATTTGAAGAGTTCATATCGAACTTCTCTCTGTCTAGGATCTGAATAACACACCCTTAATTCCTACTGGAGCTAGACTTCAACACAGAATAGTGCTTGAAATACCATCCATCCTCCTATATATATAAAGGATAACCCTTAATCCAGATAAGACACATCTCACATAGGGGCAAGTTTTTGTCTTACTATCTCCACAAAAAAGATGCTGTCTCAAGTCATTACTAACTCTTTTGTGTCACCTTCCATTACACATTGCTACACAGCGCCTACCTTTAGGGAAAGTTAAGTACAAACTTCAATGAATGAGTTAGTGTGATGCCAGAGAAACTGAGGCAAGATAAAGATTAAAGCTTTTTTCATATTTTATTTGAGAGGTAGAGATTGTCTGGGGCCAAAACAGGATCCACATTGACCCCAGCAGACTGAATGGGACTCAAGTCTCAAAGCATTCAGCTTCAAGTAAAGAATTCCAGGGATTTTTATAGGCTCCAGCAATCAGGAGAGACAAAGGCAGGGGGATGGGGGGAGGGGGAGGGAGGTTAAGAGTACTGGTGAGCAAGAATTTTCAGAAACGGATCATAAATTCAGTTCTGACAGGTTGGGGATGAGGACCATAAATTCTGATAACTTAGGAAGACCTAGGAGCCAGGATGTCTGAAATAAAAGATATGCTTACCTATCTCTAAATAACCTACCTACAATTTATAGCTCTATGGAATGCTAATGTTCATGGCTAGTTATCTCTGTCCCAATTTATAACAGTTCTAATGGTCAGGAAGAGGAGTTGCAACCAGGGGGATGGAGGTAGAACTATTTAAGGAAACTGAGGCAGGACAATTAAAGGAAACTGTGCCATAATATTAGTAAGTATTATAGACTCAACAGTATCAATTATTTCTAAGATCTGTGATGCATAGAGATAGAATAAAATGATAGAGTTGTCTATATCCTTTGAGCCAGAGACTTCATTTCACAGTCTATGACATAAGGAAGTTATTGATAAGGAGAAAGAAAAAAAATCAAAAATAAACCCAAATATTAACAGAAGCACATTTTTATGATAGCAAAGACTTGAAAAGAAAATAGATGCCTATATATTAATTTAAAAAACTGTGCCCATGAATGCTATGGAGTGTTATTGTACTGTCAGAAATAATTTGTCTTGAATGGGGAGAAACAAAGAAAAATCTATATGAACAGATACAACAGTGCCAAAAAAAGCAAAATACACAATAACAAACACTGCAAATGAAAGAACAGCCAATTGCTTTAAAAAAAATCAAAATTTTGGAAGTGAAAATCTTCAACATAAAGAAGATCCAACTCACTTCCAGTTGATCAATGATGGACAGAGGTAGCTACACCCAGAGAAGGAATACTGGGAAGTGAATGTAAATTGTTAGCACTACTGTCTGTCTGCCCAGGTTACTTGTATCTTCGGAATCTAATGCTAATTGTGCAATAAGAAAATGGTATTTACACACATGTATTGTATCTAGGTTATATTGTAACACATGTAAAATGTAGGGAATACCTGTCATCGGGGGGAGGGAGTAGAGGGAGTGGGGGCATAATTTGGAAAAATGAATACAAGGGATAATATTATTTAAAAAATAAAAAAATAAAAAATTTAAAAAATAAAAATTTGAAGTAATGAAGCTAAAAATATCAAATATGACTCTAAGGAAAAGTTATGATAAGTAACAACTCCAAATCATCTTTCATGGATAGGAAGTCCTCTGGTATTATGTATAATACATTGTATATATTTTCAGACTTTATCAATATATCTACCACTTTTGCAACTTTTTTTCTTACCAAAATTTATTATATAGGATGGCCCTCTAAGAATGGAAGGATAATTATACTGCAGTTAAATACAATCATGAAGATAGTACCAATTTAAATTATTTTTAAAATTATAAAAGAGAAAAGGAAAAGGAATAAAAGTTTTAGAAAAGTATATTCCTTACAATAACTCTATGATGTAGGTAGGTAATAAATATAATATTTTCTAAATTGCATAGATAAAGAAACTGAGCCCCTGGTTGTCTCTCATTTTAATCTTTGTTAGATATCTGGAAATTCGGAGTTGAGGATTGGAAGCAAGCAGGTGTAGAGTAGGCATGTCAAGTGACAGGTTAAAGCCCTGGAGCCCTGAAACCCAACTTCCTCATAGGAAAATTAATTAATCAATTGAGATGAATATAACGATCACTTTTCTGTTATAATTCTAAACTGTTGTCTGTAATGGTAGTGTGTGAGACAGTAGCAGCCACAAAAATAATCAGAAAATTTTGAAGTAAAAAAGGCAAAAAGAAAGTTGTTACAATCTCAGGAGAAAGGACAACTCCTAATGGGCAAGGTGTCAGTAGAGGAGTGCAAAGCACAAACTGCAAAACACAAGAGTATAAAGAAGCCTAATGCAGAAGCTTCCATGCCCCAACCCCTGACTTTTTCTCCCATTGTCTGGGGACTCCAGGTTTACACTCTATACATGGAACTCAATCCAAGGAACAAAAGGATACTAGTAAATAACAAAGTCTCTATGCATCAAGTAATTAAATGCTAATCAAGAGGAGGGGAAAAGTTTATCCAAAACAATGGAACATCTGCAGTTTTTTAGCTATAGCTCATCTTGTTATTGAAAAGTCTCAAGTCACAATTTGGGCAAAGGTCAAGACCACACACATTCCTATGAGAGGTCTTCACTCAGTTTAACCCATTCAGTAAGGACAAATCATATCTCCATCAACAATGTATTTGTATGTTTTTTGACAGAACCATTTAAAATGTAATAATGCCCATTGTTTACTTTAAAGTTTAAAACTCTCTCCTTTCTCCCTTCCCCAATTTTTCATTTTTTAATCCAGCAGCATTATAAGTGATAATTTTATATTAAATTCATATTTAATATAAATTAATTTATAAATTATTTTTCATTTATGAATTAAATTTGTAAATAATAATTTATGCTATTAATCATGTTATTAATAATAATTTAAATTAAATAATTAATTTAATTAATAATTATTTAATCATTATTAATTATTTATTTAATTATTTAATTAATTTAGATAATAATTTATGTTATTATGTATTATATAATATATATATAATCCATATATAAATTTTTTTATTTTTAAAAATAGGATGAATAATACACATTAAAATGCATATAGATATATAATCCTGCAAAACAAAATTCCACATTAGCTATGTCCAAAAAGAGAGGAGTGAAATGAAGAGAAAGAGAAGAAAATATGTTTCAATCTATGCTCCAGATGATTAGTTCTCTTACTGAAGGACGATAGAAGAATGTTTGGTCATTGGATCAATCAGATTTACTATGTCTTTCAACACTGATTTTATTTTTTATTGTTATGGTATAAAATGTTGTCCTAATTTTTTTCACTTCACTTTGTACCAGAACATAAAAGTCTTACCAAGCTTTTCTGAAATCATCCCCTCCATTTCTTATACCACAACAGAATTTGATCACACTGTTATACCATAACTGGTCAAGTCACTCCTCAATTGATAGGCATAGCTTCATTTTACAAATCTTTGTCACTATAAGAAAAAGCTGAGTTATAAACACATCTTTGCATACTTTTATGTACATTTCACTCGATTCATTTTGTTCCTTCTTCTTTTGAGGAATACTGGTATCACTGGGACAAAAGTATTTTGCATAGAGATCCAAATTTCTTTCCAGAGCGATTGAACTAGCTCATAAGCTCCACCAACTCTGCATTAGTGTTCCTATTATTCTACATTCCCTTTAACCTTTGCTATTTTCCTTTTTTATTTTTTGGTCATTTTAGGCAACATTATGGGTGTGAACTGCTAGCTCTGAATTATTTCAATGTACATTTTTCTTATTTAGAGAATTTGTCATATGGTTATTGAAAGTTTGGATTTCTACCTCTGAAAACTGCCTGTTTTTAGCCTTTCACCCTTAATCTATTAGGAAATGGCTCCTTTTCTTGTATATCTTATTGAGTTCTCTATATACTTTAGAAACAAGTCTTTTATTACAGGAAGCAGTTGCAAAAAATATTTTCCCAGTTCTCTGATATTCTTTTGATTTCAGCTGCATTGATTTTATTTGTGCAAAAATGTTTTAATTTTAGGCAATCAAAATTAGGCATTTTACCTCCTGTGAACCTATCTATCTCTTGTTTCTTCATAAACTGTTCCCCTATGTGTGAATCTGACAAGTACTCCCTTTCATGTTCCATTAATTTCCTTAAGATAGCAACAGTTATATCTAAATCATGTGCCCATTTTCAACCTATTTAGTGTATAGAGTGAGGTGTTGATCTATGTTACTCTGCTTTCTCTTTTTTGTCTAATAGCAAGTTCTTGCAGTAGCTGGGATTTGGAGATTTATCTAACATAAGGTGACTGTGCTCAATTAATTATGTATTTTGTATAACTAATTTATTTCACTGATGCACTTCTTACCCATTATCAAATTATTGTGACAATTACAACTCTATAATATAATTTCAGATCTAATGCGGTTAGACCCCATTATTTGCCTTGTTTTTTCATTGCTTCCCATGATATTATTGACCTTTTGCTCCTCCAGATGAATCTTGTTATTTATTTCTAGCTTTAAAATGTAATTCTCAAATAGTTTGATTGGCATGACACTGTTTGAGTAAATTAATTTAGATTAAGTTCTTTTTACTATATTGTAGCATAGCCTGTTCATGAATAATTAATATTTCTTCAATTATTTACATCTATCTTAACTTGTGTGAAAAATGCTTTGTAATTCTAGTCATATGAGTAGATATAATTCTTGTGTGTATGTGTCTCAACTGGTAGACTCCCAACTATTTAAACCTCTCTGAAGTTATTTACAGGTCTCTTCCTATTGGAATTTAAAGATAATATTCAAAAATGCTGAGGATTTGGATGAATTTGTTTATAGACTTCATATTTACTGAATTTCTTATTCAGATTAGTTTATTAGTTGACTTTCAAGGATATTCTAAGTAAGTTATCATGTCATCTGTAAAAAGTAATAGTTGTTTTCTTGCTTTATATGCTTATTGCTTTAATTTCTTTTTTGTCATATCTGTACAAATATTATTTCTAGTAGAATATTAAAGTATAATGATGAAAACGGAAATTTTGGCTCAACCCTGACCTGATGGAAAGGCTTCCAGATTTGTTGTTCTTCAGTTTTGTCCAACTCTTTGTGACTCTATTTGGGGTTTTCTTGTCAAATATATTCGAGTGATTATTATTGCTTACCCCAGTTCGTTTTTAAAGAAAAAAGTAGGGGGAACAAAATTAGGTGACTTGCCCAGAGTTACATAGCTAATAAGTGTCTAAGAATGGTTTCAACATTTCTTCCATGCTTCACTCCATCTTTCCTGTTCCCTTTCTCCATATGTATCATACTCTAGACTTCAGATGCTTTTAAATTTATTTTTTGAAGGCTGCACCATCCTGAGATATCTTGAGGTTTTACTACCTAGATTTCTTTCTTTCTTAAGGGCCATGCCTTAAACCCATATCCCTCTGACTCATTGATTTTCCAATAATGAATCCCAGGTCAAGCCCCTGGTGAACATTGCTTGGGTCCTGATTGACTCAGGATGAATATAAAGAGAAAGCATTTCTCTTTTGGCCAGAAACACTGAAAACCTTCCCCTCCCAGGTTTACCCTCTTTATTTACTTTTATTTTTGACTAGGTGAAAGAGTCCATACTTTGAAGCAATCCCAATCTAGCTTTAATCAGTCAAACTGAGACCTGTTAAAGACTTTAGCTTATTTAGAGTCTGAATATTAGGTGGTAAAGCCTAACCACTCACCCTATATTCATGTTAGAGTAGTATTGTTAAAAATATACCATTAAAAAAATAAAAGAAGCTTTATGTAATGTCTTCTTTTAAAAATAAATAGAAAAGGAAAGCTTATAAAATAAAAGACATTCACTTAAAAGGATCAAGTTCTCTAACTGCATCCAAAGCCAACTCCAGTTCTCCTGATCTAATTTCTGGCCACAAGATTCAGGTGGTTCTGGAAGAAAAAGTGAGGCAGATGACCTTGCAAAGCTTTCCATCACTTAAACCTAATTCACTTGAATGTCATGGCATTATGCCCTTTATGTCATGGTTCTCTTCAAGAATGAAAGACAAACAACGATATTAAAATGTTCATGTAGTTTTCTTTTTTCTACTTTCCCCATCTCTAGATGGATATCATTAGACATAGACAGATGGAAAAATAATGAGATAGACATAAAATTATTCTACAAATACTTCTATTTATGATTTCTTTCTCAGATAAACTTAAGAATTATTTTCTAGATCTGACATGAATTGGAAATCATCTTACCTAGAGTCAGGGAGTTGGACAAATTGAACTTCTAAAGCCCACTTTCCAGGAAGAAACCAGGAGGTCTCTGTATGTTCTTGAGAGAGGGTTCTAGCACTATAATAATGCCAAATGAGTAGGAAGTCTACCTTATCCACTGAGACATACGTGCTAATATAATATAATTTTAATTAATATTAATATAATATATATAAATATGTACATATTTATATATAATTTTAATATAATTTAAATTAATATTAATAATACAATTTGAGAATAATCAGACTCCCTGAAAAATGTGAGGAAAAAAAGAGCCTGGACACTATTTTCCAGGAAATTATCAAAGAGAACTCCCCAGAAGTTTTAGAAAGAGAAGGTAAAATAGATATTGAAAAAATTCATCAATCACCTACTGAAAGGGACCCTAAAATCAAAACACCAAGAAATATATTGGCCAAGTTCAAGAATCATCAGACAAAGGAAAAAATACTGGAAGCTGCCAGAAAAAAGCAATTCAGATATGGAGGAGCCACAATAAGGATAATCAAGGATCTAGCAGCATCCACGTTAAAAGAATGAAGGGCCTGGAACATGATATTCTGAAAGGCTAAGGAACTTGGTATGCAGCCAAGAATAACTTACCCATCAAAAATGAGCATTGTTTTCCAGGGAAGAAGATGGACATTTAACAAAATAAATGAATTCCTTCTATTCTTGGTGAAAAAACCAGACCTACACAAAATGTTTGATCTTCAAATACAGAACTCAAAAGATTTCTAAAAAGGTAAAAAGAAATCTTGAGAACTACATTTCTGCCATAAATATATGTACAGAACACATGTATAATTTGTCCTAGAGGTGGAAAGGAAATTATATCATAAAAAAGGGTAAAGTGATGGTACTACATCTCATAAAGAGGCAAAGGTAACCTCTTATATCTGAGAGAAAGAAAGGAGGGAGATAAACATAGTGTGTATCAATAGACATAATCTATTTATGGTGAAACTTCTTCCACTTCATTGAAAAGTGAGAGGGAAGGAGTAAGCTAAGGGGAAGGAAATACAGAAATTGTGAGGAAAAGGGGTAAAATAAGGGGAGGAACTTTAAGGTGGGGGAGGGATAATAAAAGGGGAGGGCAAGTGGTGTTCACAAATTTATTAGTGGGTAGGGAGGTAAGAGGGAAGGAAAGGAGAAAAGCATAAGCAGGGGTTAACAGCAAGCAATATAGAATTAGTCATTCTAACCATAAATGTGAATGGGGTAAACTCCCTCATAAAGAGGAAGCAGTTAGCAGACTGGATTAAAAGTCAGAATCCTACCATATGTTGTTTACAGGAAACAAACCTGAAACAAGGTGATACATTCAAATTAAAAGTAAAAGGGTGGAGCAGAATCCTACTATGCTTCAGGTAAAGCCAAAAAAGCAGGGGTAGCCATCCTCATTTCAAATCAAGCAAAAACAAAAATTGATCTAAATAAAAGAGATAAGGAAAGGCATTATATCCTGCTTAAGGGTAGCATCAATAATGAAGCAGTATCAATATTAAACATATATGCACCATGTGGTGCAGCATCTAAATTCTTAAAAGAGAAATTAAGAGAGCTGCAAGAAGAAATAAGACAGCAAAACTATAATAGTGGGAGATCTCAACCTTGCTCTCTCAGAATTAGATAAAGCAAACCACAAAATAAATAAGAAAGAAGTCAAAGAGGTAAATAGAATACTAGAAAAGTGTGATATGATAGATCTTTGGCGAAAGTTAAATGGAAACAGAAAGGAATATACTTTCTTCTCAGCAGTTCATGGAACCTATACAAAAATTGATCATATACTAGGGCATAAAAACCTCAAAATCAAATGAAGTAAGGCAGAAATAGTAAATGCATCCTTTTCAGACCACAATGCAATCAAAATTACATTTAATAAAAAGCCAGGGAAAATAGACCAAAAAATAATTGGAAACTAAATAATCTTATTCTAAAGAATGATTGGGTAAAACAGCAAATCATAGACATAATTAATAACTTCACCCAAGAAAATGACAATAATGAGACATCATGCCAAAATGTGTGGGATACAGCCAAACCAGTAATAAGGGGAAGTTTTATATCTCTAGAGGCCTACTTGGATGAAATAGAGAAAGAGAGGGTCAATGAATTGGGCTTACAACTAAAACTGCTAGAAAAGGAACAAATGAAAACCCCCCAGACAAACACGAAACTTGAAATTCTAAAAAGAAAAGGTGAGATTAATAAAATTTAAAGTAAAAAAACTATTGAATTAATGAATAAAACAAAGAGTTAGTTCTATGAAAAAACTAACAAAATAGACAAACCCTTAGTAAACCTGATTAAAAAAAGGAAAGAGAAAAAGCAAATTGTTAGTCTTGAAAATGAAAAGGGAGAACTCACCACTAATGGAGAGGAAATTAGAACACTAGGTATGAGCTACTTTGCTCAACTTTATGCCAATAAATTCGATAACTTAAATGAAATGGAAGAATACCTTCAAAAATATAGCTTGCCCAGATTAACAGAGGAAGAAGTAAGTAATCTAAATAGTCCCATCTCTGAAAAAGAAATAGAACAAGCTATTAACCAACTCCCTAAGAAAAAAATTCCCAGGACCACATGGATTTACATGTGAATTCTACCAAACATTGAAAGAACAACTAACGCCAATGCTATATAAACTATTTGAAAAAATAGTTATTGAACGAGTCCTACCAAATTCCTTTTATGACACAGACATGATACTGATACCTAAACCAGGTAGATTGAAAATTGAGAAAAACTATAGACCAATCTCCTTAATGAATATTGATTCTAAAATCTTAAATAAGATATTAGCAAAAAGACTTCAGAAAATCATCCCCAGGGTAATACACTATGATCAAGGAGGATTTATACCAGGAATGCAGGGCTGGTTTAATATTAGGAAAACTATTAGTATAATTGACCAAATTAACAATCAAATTAATAAAAACCATATGATCATCTCAATAGATACAGAAAAAGCATTTGATAAAATCCAACATCCATACCTACTAAAAACGCTTGAGAATATAGGAATTAATGGACTATTCTTTAAAATAATAATGAGCATATATTTAAAATCGTCAGTAAGCATCATATGTAATGGAGATAAACTGGAACCTTTCCCTGTAAGATCAGGAATGAAACAAGGTTACCCACTATCACCATTACTATTCAATATAGTACTAGAAACGCTAGCCTCGGCAATAAGAGCCAAGAAAGAGATTCAAAGAATTAGAGTAGGAAATGAGGAAATCAAACTATCACTCTTTGCAGGTGACATGATGGTACACGTAGACAACCCCAAAGACTCTGCTAAAAAGCTATTAGAAATAATTCAGAATTTTAGCAAAGTGGCTGGATACAAAATAAATCCACATAAATCCTCAGCATTTTTATACATTGCCAACACAATCCAACAGCAAGAGATACAAAGAGAAATTCCATTCTAAATAACTGTTGATATAAAATATTTGGGAATGTATCTACCAAAGGAAAGTCAGGAAATATATGAGCAAAATTATGAAACACTTGCCACAAAAATAAAGTCATATTTAAATAACTGGAAAGACATTAAGTCCTCTTCGATAGGCCGAGCGAATATAATAAAGATGACAATACTCCCTAAACTAATCTATTTATTTAGTGCTATACCAATCAGACTCCCAAGAAACTATTTTAATGACCCAGAAAAAATAACAACAGAATTCATATGGAACAACAAAAGGTCGAGAATTTCAAGGGAAGTAATGAAAAAAAAATTAAGTGAAGGTGGTCTAGCTGTACCAGATCAAGAACTATATTATAAAGCAACAGTCACCAAAACCATTTGGCATTGGCTAAGAAATAGACTAGTTGATCAGTGACATAGGTTAGGTTCACAGGGCAAGATAGTGAATAAAAATAGCAATCTAGTGTTAAACAAACCCAAAGATCCCAACAATAAGAATTCATTATTTGACAAAAACTGCTGGGAAAACTGGAAATTAGTATGGCAGAAACTAGGCATGGACCCACATTTAACACCACATACTAAGATAAGATCAAAATGGGTCCAAGATTTAGGCATTAAACATGAAATCATAAATAAACTGGAGTAACATGGGATAGTCTACCTCTCAGACTTGTGGAGGAGGAAGGAGTTTGTGTCCAAGGGAGAACTAGAGACCATTATTGATCACAAAATAGAAAATTTTGATTACACCAAATTAAAAAATTTCTGTGTAATGTGCCCTCCTGGCAGCTACAATTACTAGTCTGCCCTAGGGTAGTACCTTTGTCCACTGTCCTTTGCACTGTCAACTCTACCTGGCTCACCTCCTCTGAGGCCTTCAAAGGTCTCTGGCCACGATCTCTTGAATCTATAGCTTAATAACCGGTAGAGCACTCAAGAACAGCCACATATAATCTTAAAAGCCTTTATTACACCTACTCACATAATGCCCTGACTTGACGCCCTGACTTGTTGGTTCCCGAGTGAACACCTGGTCAGAAGACCCACGTGTTCACTAGCAAAATCCTTACCTCTTCTGGCTGCCCATCTTGGCTTGGCCACCCAGGCTCAGGAGCCAGGGTAAAGAGCGCGAGGTTAAAGAGAGCGACTGCTGCCTGCAGTGGGCTTATAAAGGGCCTGTGAGGTCACACACTCAGCCAATCAGCGAGAGAGTCACCCATTACGAAGCTGTCTCAACGTGGCCAAGATCCGACCTACAAGGCACTCCTAATAGCCACAGAAATTACTTCTGGGCCTTAATCTCCCGATGAGCTGTGGTGCCACCCATTTAAAGGGCTCTTAAATTTCTGCACAAACAAAACTAATGAAAACAAGCTTAGAAGGGAAGTAACAAATTGGGAAAACATTTTTATAGTTAAAGGTTCAGAAAAGGCCTCATCTCTAAAATATACAGAGAATTGACTTTAATTTATAAGAAATCAAGCCATTCTCCAATTGATAAATGGTCAAAGGATTTGAACAGACAATTTTCAGATGATGAAATTAAAACTATTTCCACTCATATGAAAGAGTGTTCCAAATCACTATTGATCAGAGAAATGCAAATTAAGACAACTCTGAGATATCATTACACACCTGTCAGATTGGCTAAGATGACAGGAACAAATAACGATGAATGTTGGAGGGGCTCTGGGAAAACTGGGACACTGATGCATTGTTGGTGGAGTTGTGAAAGAATCCAACCATTCTGGAGAGCAATCTGGAATTATGCCCAAAGAGTTATCAAAATGTGCATACCCTTTGACCCAGCAGTGCTACTCCTGGGCTTATATCCCAAGGAAATACTAAAGAAAGGAAAGGGACCTGTATGTGCCAAAATATTTGTGGCAGCCCTTTGTGTAGTGGCTAGAAACTGGAAAATGAATGGATGTCCATCAAATGGAGAATGGTTGGGTAAATTATGGTATATGAATGTTATGGAATATTATTGTTCTGTAAGAAATGACCAACAGGAGGTATACAGAGAGGCTTGGAGAGACTTACATCAACTGATGCTGAGTGAAACAAGCAGAACTAGGGGATCATTATACACTTCAACAATGATACTTGTATGAGAATGTATTCTGATGGAAGTGGATATCTTCAACATAGAGAAGAGCTAATCCAATTCCAGTTGATCAATGATGGACAGAATCAGCTACTGCCAGAAAAGGAACACTGGGAAATGAGTGTAAATTGTGAGCATTTTTTTTTTCTTCCAGATTATTTTTACCTTCCGAATCCAATTCTTCCTTTGCAACATCAACAACAAAATTCGGTTCTGCACATATATGTTGTACCAAGGATATACTATAACATATTTAATATGTATGGGAATGCCTGCCATCTAGGGGAGGTGGTGGAGGGAAGGAAGGGAAAAATTCAGAACAGAAGGGAGTACGATGTTGTAAAAGAAAAAAAATTACCTAAATTTGGACAAAGCCATAAGTAAACACATGGTGTACAAGATGAGAATTGCTCTAAGTGCTGCCCATGACCTCTGCCAAAAAATTAGGCATCTACCCCTAACAATGTTTGTTGATTTAGCAAATGACAGTAGGCAGAAATAAGAGAAAGGGATTAGGTAGTTTACAGAAGAAGGTTAATTGCTGCTCTCAACTTCCATTGGCCTCTGACATCTTTATAAGTACCTTGGTAGATAGGTGCTTCATCAGCATTTCTACCTTCTCCACAAGAAACCTCTCCATATTCTTCAGCAAAATGAAGTTCTCCATTTTTCTCCTCCTGACTGCTCTAGCTGGAATCCTGATGGGAGCTGGTGAGTATGGCCATTTCCCAGTCCCTCCTTCAGCAGAAGTCTAAAACCCCAAAGAGGGCCTGAGACCAATTTTCCAGATTCCTACTTCACAGAATAAGACAGTTACCCTTCCTGGAGTCATGTTAACCTTCTCTAAGACCAATCACTCATCCATAAAAAGAGAGTTCCAAATATTGTTCAATTGTTTTGACCTGTGTCTGATACTGTGACACCATGATGCAGTTTTCTTGTTACACATATTCAAGTGGTTTGTTATTTCCTTTTATGTCTTATTTTATACTTGAGGATACTAAGGCAAAAAGAGTTAAATGACTTACCAAAGGAGTCACATAGGTGATAAGTAACTACCTGATGCTAGATATCTAGATATCCAGATATCTAAAAGATAAATCTTTCTGACTCCAAACCTTTCATTCTATACACTGCGCCACCTTTAAAAGAAAAAGTATCATTTTAGAGAAAGGCCTTAGAATGTACATTTTTAAGAATTGCATTAGACTTAATTATGAAATATATAATTTAAATCATGGGCATATAATTTATTGATCTCTAATTATAAGTGACTCTATTATATGCTGAAATATACATTTTAACTGATACCAGAGAACTTTTGTATTTACTTCTTCTCTGCTGGGTTGTCCATTTCATGATTTTACGTATTAAAGCTACTATCAAAAGGCCAAAATTAATCATTCCTTGTCTCCTGAAGACTCTTGGTGAGTCGTTCCTTTATTAACTCCAATAAATATGTCAGAATAAAGATTTTATGAGTTATGCTAGTTGTCCTTTTGAAGAAGATGCCCAACCAAACTTTGAAAGGAAATATTTGCTAAATTTTGCATCAAGAGTTACACTAGGTGAGTAGAGATGCTGAATAATAATGAGAACACAATAAGGTCCAAGAACTGAGAAGGGACTTACTTCCTAGGAGCTCTCTACTTACCAGGATGAAAATGTTTTTCTAATACTATGTGTTCACCTCATATCTCTGTGCCACATTTTGGCAATTCTTACACAACTTCAATTTTTTTCATCATTATTGTTTCTATTATGCTAATCTGTGATCAGTGATCTTTGATGTAGCTATTATATTTGCTTTTGGGAGCCACAAATTGTACCCATATAAGAAATGTTGTTTGTGTTCTGACTACCCCACCATGCAGCTGTTCACCACCTCTCTCCCTGTTCTCACTCTTCTATATTCTAGGTTACACAACACTACTGAAATCTGCTTAATTAGTAAGCCTATAATGAACTCTTTGTGTTAAAGTAAAAGGAAGTATCCATCTATGAGGCAAAATTTTTTGTTAACTTATTTTTTTAAATTGAACAGTCAGCCCAACTTTCAGCAACTACTGCTCTGATCAGTCAGCAGCCATCAACATGGAAGCAAGACCCTCCACAACTAAAAAGATCACAATTTCCTGAAAGCTCAGATAATAGTTAGCCATTTTTAGCAATAAAGTATTTTAATGAGGCAGATAGCAGGTGCCATAGGCATAGAGTGCCAGGTTCAGAGTCAGGAAGATTCATTTTCCAGAGTTCAAATCTGACCTCATATTAATTGTATGATCTTGAGAAAGTCACTTAATCTTGTTTGCCTCAGTTTCCTCATCTATAGAATGGAGTCAAGAAGGAAATGGCAAACCACCGCACTTTCTTTGTCATGAAAACAACAAATTGTGACAAAAAGTCAAATATGACTGAAACATCACTGAATGACAAAATTTTAAATTAAGATTTTAAATTTTTTAGAGTTCTTAAGGATACAAATATTCATTTTATACTATTTAACCAATGGGGTGTCTGAAGTTTTAAAAAATTATTTAGATACAATCATTAATAGGCAAAAATTCTGCCCAGGGTCTTCCTAATGCAAATGTAGCTTGACTATAGCTCCATTTATATAAGTAAACCTGACTTGTAAAGATTTTAGTTTCACTCTTCTAAAAAGTTACCAAACGGGAAAACAACTCCAAGATCATTGGACCTATTTCTTTTTTATTATTATTGTTTTATTTTTCTTGTTATACATATATATGTAGTATACATAAACTGTTTTGATGCACATTTCTTTATGAATCATGTTGGGAGAGAAAAAGCAGAACAAAAGGGAAAAAGCATGAGAGGGAAATAAAAGACCATCACATGTGTTGATTTACATTCAATCTCCATAGTTATCTTTCTAGAGACTGATGGTGTTTTCTATCTAAATTTTATTAGGATAGCCTTGAGAATATTTTTTAGACTTGATACTGTTGTACATTCAATAGACAAAACTAGAGTATTTTATAATTTTTATGTGCACTGGGAAGCCAAAAAACCTGTATGATTCACTTTATTGTTATGGTCTAGAACTGCACCTTCAGTATGCCCAAGGTATACCTGCCCTGCCCTGCCTTGCCTACAAAGGATATAAGCCTTTCTCTGGAATAACAAACTCCTGCTCTGTCCAAGAAGTTGCTTCCTTACTGAACAAGACCCCCAAAATCCATGCAGTAGGGAGTGATTTTTAATTACTCTTTACAACCTAGCTACTACCCAGATATCTTTCATTCCCTAAAGGAGGGAGAATCTGAGTACCTCAATGTTTAAAATTGACTCTGCAGCTGGACAGGATTCTGAAGCAGCCCCACAGGAGACTACAGCAGGGAGTGATGTCCCACAGGAGAACACTGCAGGGAGCGATGCCCCACAGGAGACCACTGCAGGGAGCGATGCCCCACAGGAGACCACTGCAGGGAGCGATGCCCCACAGGAGACCACTGCAGGGAGCGATGCCCACAGGAGACCACTGCAGGGAGCGATGCCCCACAGGAGACCACTGCAGGGAGCGATGCCCCACGGAAGAACACTGCAGGGAGCGATGCCCCACAAGAGACTACTGCAGCCTCAACAATGTCAACAAAATCTGATACTGACTATCTACCTCTGTCTCAAGCAGTGTCCCCTGTTCGATTGCCTCCAGGTATGGGCATAAACATACTCAGAATCACAAATGGTCTTTGGGTGGAGGGAGGGAAGCCAGACCTTTGGTTTCATAAAACGTCCTTCTTATGTCTTGGGCATTTTTGCTGGGGGAGGAGAGAGGCAGCAGGTTCACTCCACTTGGAGTCAGGAAACCCGTTTTCTAATTCCACACTTGCTAATTTCTCTGAGTCTCAGTTTCCTCATCTTAAAAAGAAATAAATAGGATGAGTTGGGAGGGAAATCTATAGAGATCCTTTCCATTAAAAGTTTTGCTCCTACTGGAGGTGGGGCCATGAGGAGAAAGTTTGGGGGACTTCTATCATCTATGTATGGCCTGTTCTACGAACACAATACCAACTATTTCTGATGCAGGACTCCTTCAAGATGTCAGAAAGAGATTAAAGGGGATTCTGGGTGAGTATGTGCAACAGGGGCCCCAGAATGAATCCCTACATGTAACCTTGGTGTCTAAGCCCTAAAATGAATAGGCAATTCTCCAAACCTAAGCAAAAGATGTGAAACTATTTTGGAAGCTGAGGGTAGGTAAGCCTTTCTTTTTGGTATAGTGCATAACACTGAACTTTCTAACATGCCCAAGGTCAGACAGGAAACAACCACTCCTTAATCAGGTCAAATATGTCAGGCTCTGGGATACCCACTGGAGATAGGATGAAAGACAAAAAAAAAAAGTTTCTGCCCTTAAGAAGCCTATATTAGGGGGAAATGCAATATACATTCTAGATGAATACAAAATATAAAGAAAGACTATATGACAACAACCTGGAAAGGACAAAGAATTGGGAAGACCAGGTTATGACTCCTACAGAGGCAGGGCTTGAACTGAGTCCAGAAAGAATACTGGGAACAGGGCAGAGCATTCTGGCCGAGGAAAGTGGCCAGCACAAAGACAAAGGGATAGAAGATGGAAGAAGTCCCTTCCTGACCTAAAATTATTCTTTGAATCTTTTTCCTTTTTGCAGTTTAATCTGCAAAGCAGGCAAACATGTCCCGCAGCCCCTATTATGTCTTCCTTGTCTCATTCTGGCATAAGTTCTAAGCTCTGTCCCCAAACTTGGGCTCAGGGTGATACAGAAAGGAGGTTGGGAAATGGGAAAGTCTGGGGTGATTCAGGGGGACCTGGCTCCCTCAGGTTCACATTGGAGTCATGATCTCTTTCAATTTTCTTTTGTCCAGATGAAACAAAGGAAAAATCTCCCTGCTTTATTGAGAATCAGGAAGATACAAACCGGTGGGGAGCATTCCTTCAAAAGTTTCCTTTAAGGAAATCAAGAAATAGATTTGCACAAGTCTAAATCATTAAACCAGAGCAGAGCACCAAACTTGCTGTGTCTTTACTGGAGGATCTGTTGGGAAGGAAGGACCCTGGGTAGAGGAAAAAGTGGGCATTCTTGGTCACTAGGCAGAAAATGTCTTGGAAATTCCTCTCCTCCAACCTGGTCAAATGCTATCAGCACCCTCAGTTACCCAGATCCTTCACACCAAGGGCACACGTAAAATAGAGAGAGGAACAACCAAAGTAGCTCGTACAAAGAATGAAGAAATGTGTCTGCCAAATGAATGATTTCTCACAAATACAAGATAGAGAAAGAAGGTATATGTGGAAAGGACAAAGAACTGGGAGGACCAGATTAGGCCTCCTGCAGAGGCTGGATTTGAAGTGGGTCCAGAAGGAACACAGGGAAAAGGTCAGAGTACTCTAGGTATGGAGGGTGGTGTATGGTTAAGGAAATTTATGGCTTGGATTCCCACCTAGAATAAGACACACTTAAGAAGAAGAATATAGATAGTTTATTGATTAATAGAATAGGCAACTGAATAGGCAATTTGCAACAATAGCAACAGTAACTAATAAGTCCTAATACTACAATAATTATATATATTATGTATATAAGTATATATGACATAATATGTATAATTATTGCTATAATTATTGTAGTTATATACATAGTTATATAATATATTATTTATGTTATAATATATACTACTATAATTATAGCAATAAATGTAAAAAGCAGTAGAACACATGACCAATTCAGAGTGATGAACCAACTCCTGAGTTTCTTAGGATCCCAGATTCCAGCTCCATTCTCAGGGCCCCAGTAAGAAAGTCACAAGCAGAAAATCTTCTTTCTCCGTGGGTGAGATTCCAAAGCCAGCAAGGTATCTTGATCATTTAAATCTCAGGTGGAAAAAGAAGGCACTGCATCCAGAGAGTGTGTTATGGTTCCTCACTTGAGTCTGACCTAGGTCCAAGTGATGCACGGCTCCTTTAACAGTCAACATTTTTTGAAGAAACTTGGCTGAGTTTCTGCAAAACATTTGAGGGGATAATCGGCGGGTTGCCAACCTGCTTCCCATCAGGTCCCATCTCCTTCACGCCCACACAATTGTACACATATAACAGATACAGACACAAATGTGGGAAAAGATAGGTATGTTCCTCCACAAGGTGGCTTTTAAACAAAAGGAAGGTAACCAACATTTCTAATTTATTCAATTCTGCAGGGAGCGAGGCCCCACGGACCCCTGCAGCCTCAACAACGTCAAGAAAATCTGATACTGAGTATCTGCCTCTGTCCCAAGCAGTGTCCCCTGTTCGATTGCCTCCAGGTATGGGCATAAACATACTCAGAGTCACAAATGATCTTTGGGTGGAGGAAGGGAACAGGACCTTTAGTTTCATAAAACATCCTTCTTATGTCTTGGGCATTTTTGCTGGGGGAGGAGAGAGGCAGCAGGTTCACTCCACTTGGAGTCAGGAAACCCGTTTTCTAATTCCACACTTGCTAGTTGGAGAGGTTGGAGAAATTATTTAATTTCTCAGAGTCTCAGTTTCCTCATCTTAAAAAGAAATAAATAGGATGAGTTGGGAGGGAAATCTATAGAGATCCTTTCCATTAAAAGCTTTGCTCCTACTGGAGGTGGGGCCATGAGGAGAAAGTTTGGGGGACTTCTATCATCTATGTATGGCCTGTTCTACGAACACAATACCAACTATTTCTGATGCAGGACTCCTTCAAGATGTCAGAAAGAGATTAAAGGGGATTCTGGGTGAGTATGTGCAACAGGGGCCCCAGAATGAATCCCTACATGATCTCCTTCCTGGGCCTGTAACCTTGGTGTCTAAGCCCTAAAATGAATAGGCAATTCTCCAAACCTAAGCAAAAGATGTGAAACTATTTTGGAAGCTGAGGGTAGGTAAGCCTTTCTTTTTGGTATAGTGCATAACACTGAACTTTCTAACATGCCCAAGGTCAGACAGGAAACAACCACTCCTTAATCAGGTCAAATATGTCAGGCTCTGGGATACCCACTGGAGATAGGATGAAAGACAAAAAAAAAAAGTTTCTGCCCTTAAGAAGCCTATATTAGGGGGAAATGCAATATACATTCTAGATGAAAAGAAAATATAAAGAAAGACTATATGACAACAACCTGGAAAGGACAAAGAATTGGGAAGACCAGGTTATGACTCCTACAGAGGCAGGGCTTGAACTGAGTCCAGAAAGAATACTGGGAACAGGGCAGAGCATTCTGGCCGAGGAAAGTGGCCAGCACAAAGACAAAGGGATGGAAGATGGAAGAAGTCCCTTCCTGACCTAAAATTATTCTTTGAATCTTTTCCTTTTTGCAGTTTAATCTGCAAAGCAGGAAAACATGTCCCTCAGCCCCTATTATGTCTTCCTTGTCTCATTCTGGCATAAGTTCTAAGCTCTGTCCCAAAACTTGGGCTCAGGGTGATACGGAAAGGAGGTTGGGAAATGGGAAAGTCTGGGGTGATTCAGGGGGACCTGGCTACCTCAGGTTCACATTGGAGTCATGATCTCTTTCAATTTTCTTTTGTCCAGATGAAACAAAGGAAAAATCTCCCTTCTTGGTTAAGAATCAGGAAGATACAAACCGGTGGGGATCATTCCTTCAAAAGTTTCCTTTAAGGAAATCAAGAAACAGATTTGCACAAGTCTAAATCATTAAACCAGAGCAGAGCACCAAACTTGCTGTGTCTTTACTGGAGGATCTGTTGGGAAGGAAGGACCCTGGGTAGAGGAAAAAATGGGCATTCTTGGTCACTAGGCAGAAAATTTCTTGGAAATTCCTCTCCTTCAACGTGGTCAAATGCTATCAGCACCCTCAGTTACCCAAATCCTTCACACCAAGGGCACACATAAAATAGAGAGAGGAACAACCAAAGTAGCTCGTACTGAGAATAAAGAAATGTGTCTGTCAAATGAATGATTTCTCACAAATACAAGATAGAGAAAGAAGGTATATGTGGAAAGGACAAAGAACTGGGAGGACCAGATTAGGCCTCCTGCAGAGGCTGCATTTGAAGTGAGTCCAGAAGGAACACAGGGAAAGGGTCAGAGTACTCTAGGTATGGAGGGTGGTGTATGGTTAAGGAAATTTATGGCTTGGATTCCCACCTAGAATAAGACATACTTAAGAAGAAGAATATAGATAGTTTATTGATTAATAGAATAGGCAACTACATAGGCAATTAGCAGCAATAGCAACAGTAATTAATAAGCCCTAATACTACAGTAATTATATCAATAATTATATATATATATGTATATAGCAATTATAAGTGTATATATATATAACATAATATATATAATTATTGCTATAATTATTTTAGTTATATATGTAGTTATATAACATATTATATATGTTATAATATATACTACTATAATTATAGCAATAAATGTAAAAAGCAGTAGAAAACATGACCAATTCAGAGTGATGAACCAACTCCTGAGTTTCTTAGGATCCCAGATTCCAGCTCCATTCTCAGGGTCCCCAGTAAGAAAGTCACAAGCAGAAAATCTTCTTTCTCTGTGGGTGAGATTCCAAAGCCAGTAAGGTATCTTGATCATTTAAATCTCAGGTGGAAAAAAGAAGGCACTGCATCCAGAGAGTGTGTTATGGTTCCTCACTTGAGTCTGACCTAGGTCCAAGTGATGCATGGCTCCTTTAACAGTTAACATTTTTTGAAGGAACTTGGCTGAGTTTCTGCAAAACATTTGAGGGGAAAAATCAGCAGGTTGGCCAAACTCCTACCTCACAGTCTTTTCAGGCTTACAGCCCACCACCCCCTTCCTCAGTCTTCAGGATTTAATCAGATTGGTGTTCAAATATATTGTTAGAGGGACAGATGTTTTCTTATAGGCATGGGAGTCACCCAAAAGATATGAAAGTTTACATACTGGGTCTGTTGAGACTCATGGAAGAACTTCTAATCCATAATGAGCATTAAGGTGACCAACACAGAAGCAGAAGAAGAAATACCTAGTATGAGGAACTGCAAGTACATCAGGACCCTTCCAGGTCTAAAATTATTCTTTGAATCTCTTTTGTTGCTGAAGTTAAATCTGCAAAACAGGAGGAAATGTCTGTCAGGCCCTGCTATGGCCACCTGACATCATTCTGAAAGTAGCTGAAAGCCCTGCCCCTAACACTAGGCACAGGGTGGTATAGGAGCACGGTTGGGCCCTGTGAAACAGAAAGTCTGGGGTGACCAGGGAGCCCCGGCTACCTCAGCTGCACATTGCAGCCATGACCCCTTTCCATTTTCCCTCTTTCCAGACACATTCAATCAAGCAGTTAGTGAATCATCTGGCTGAGAGGCAGGAAGATAAGAACCTGTGGGAAGCATTTCTTAAAAGGATTCCTGAAAGTAAATGATTAAAAATCGATTTTCACAAAGGTGAATTGTTACACCAGATCATCAAACCTGCTTCTTCTCTTGTATCTTGACTGAAGAATCTGTAAGGAGGAAAAGACCATTAACAGAGGACAAAGTGGGCATTATCAGCAACCAGGAGGGAAAATTTTATAGAAATCCCTGACCTTCTCCAAGCCATTCAAATGCTATGTGCACCATGAGTTATCGACCTCCTTCACACCCACACAAATGCACACATATAACAGACACAGACACAAATAAATTTGGAAAAAGATACCTATGTGCATCCACAAGGTGGCAGGTAAACAAAAAGATAGTAACTAACATTTTTAATATAGTTCAATTCTTCTAAAGTCTATGCAGATACCGCTCAAATCTCAAATAGAAAGTTTAGTCCTGGGAGAACCATCCAACAAGGTTTTCGTTTGTCTCTCACTAAAAAAGAGAAACAGCAGAGAAAGAGAAAAAAGTGAGGGAGAAAGAAAAAAAAAAAGAAAGAAAGAAAGGGAACACAGGTGATGGTTTTGAGTAAATCCAAAAGCCATACAGAAACATGGGGATTAAAAGTCATTTAGGTGTAACAAAAAAAGTACCCTGATCCTCACTTCCTCAAGACCAGATATGTTACATTTTACTTCCCTCCCAATTCTCCATTATTCCTATGAGGATTAGGGGTATCTAGCCTCTCTACAAATGGCTCCAACTATTTAGAATTTTGGTGTTCCCAAGTAAGTGGAATACCTTAAAGCCCAGTTCCTTTTAGCCACTAACAGACAAATGTGATTTCTCCAAGAAATTATCACTTCAGAAATACAATTACAAAAATACAGTCTTACTCCCCAAACACATGCAAGACATAATCCTCCCTTTTCACCCTCTATCACGTCATATTCTGGAAAGGAAAACAGACTTATCCTTTAACTCCATTAGTGTAGAGCCTAGTCCCAGGTTCCAAGGATAAGGGCCAGAGCAGTCCCATGTTCCAGGCTCAGATACTCCTACTTCTCTGAATTTCTTTTCCAGGCTGCCAGTAACATCTCACCTAGAACTCTGGCTCCAACCATGACTTGAACTTTGAGCACCAGTGGTATTCACTTCCAGGACTTAAAACTGAGAAGGATAAATGGAATAGAACATAAACAAACAGCTCCAGGCCCATTTCTCTGAGCTAAGGAAGAAGAGAATAAGACAAGGAAATCCTTTCCCTTTCACTGGTTCAATGTATGATCACTAAGATACAGCTAAGGTATGCCTGGCACACTTAGGATGCAGAAGGAAAGGGAAAATGCACCATACTTCAAGCAGCCAATTAAAGAAGGTTACCTTGCCACCAGTGGTACAGGAAGCATCCATTTCAGGTGATCTGGGATGGCCAGGCAAGCCTCCTCACATAGAGAATCACAGAATTTCAGAGACCTTCAGAAAGATTCTGATTCAGCCCATGTTAAAAGAAGGCTTCCCATTATAACCTCATTGAGGGGTAAACATAATCTTTACATGTAGAATTCCAAGGATGGGCAACTCAATGTTCATTCTGCTGTGCATTCAACAAACTTTTACCAAGTCCCTACCTTTGACAAGCAATGCACTAGGAGTATATGCACTCTAGATAAGACATAGGTCATTGCTTTCAGAAATTTATAGTCTAATAATGAAAGGGGAGGATGGAGAAAAGACACCACCACAGATAACTACATAACACACAGAGAGAGTCTTTCTCAAACCTCAGCTAGGAATAAGAGGAAGTAAATGTATACAGTAGTAAAAGAAAAGGAAAAGCAAAGATAACCGAAAAACAGGAAATAGATGTAGCTACCCATGAGAGGAAAGCATTAGGCCCTTACAGTTCAGCTTCCTTGGACCATTGGCCACTCAGTGATCACATTTTGACCTTTTCCATTCTTTCATTTTGTTGCATCTGGACTTAACTCATTCTCATCCTTCAACTCCATACTCATCAATTCTTCATCTCTCAAGACCCTAGCCATCCTTCCATCCTCAATTAAATCATTAACTCCTACGGAAGCCCTCCTCATTCTTTGTAACCAGAATTGTGTGAATTCTGTTTCCCCTGAAACATAGTCAGCTCCTTGAAGTCAAAGTTGTCTTTTACCTTCTTTTATCTCCAGCAAATTAGCACAGTACCCACACATAGTAGGTGCTTAATAAATGTTTGCTGGTTAATTAATGCTGTAAAAATAAGAGTCATAAGATTCTACCTTCCTGGTGGGATCATCATGGGAAAAGGACTGCAGAAATGTCAGTCATTACTATGATTATATCATTTAACACATAATAACTATTATTGAAGACAGGGACACCATTGAGTGGTAATATATGTAACCCAGTATTTTGTACATATTAGGTATTAAATCAATCAAATGAATGGATGAATGGTTGGGGTCTGGAAGAACAAAGAAATCAGACTCTCTACCACATATTAGCCATCTCTCCTGCAAACAGGACAGCTGCTTCCCTAAGAGGATTCAACCCAAAATAGTCCCTTTTTACTTTAGAAAAAATTCTCCAAAACAAGATTGCACCCAGAAACCAGGCACAAAGCCCTATGTCCTGAATAATCTCCCAGCTTATTTCATAACCCTCAACTAATCACTGAGTCTACTTTCACTCCCAACAAAGATCTGGAGTTTCAGAGCTTTCAGAGCTTCAGCTTTCAGATTATAACAGAAATCATTTTCTCAGCTGTCAAGAGAAAATTGTGCAATTTGGCCAATCAGTGCCTTTTGATCCACACTTAGTTCTAGCTCTAACCAAAAGGCTTTCCTTTGCCACTCAATAATTCAAACACTCATAGAATCCCTGTACAGGTTGTAAAATGAATACTTGGTCCTCTCCATTGAACACCATGACATAATTTAAACAGCAGCTCTCACCAGACGCCAGAGTGATTCAGCCCAGGATTCAGCCTCATTCAGTAACTACTTTGGTTTTTGAGAAGTTATATGTAACAGCCCCAACTAACCTCTGATGGAGGCTGGAGGTTCACTGGTGTTCTGCCTTGTACATATTGTCACATTTTTCAATATATCTATTAGTTTTTCTAATTGTTTCCTCCTAAAAATAATGTTATATAAGATGGCTTTCTGGGAAGGGAAGCAGAAATATAATGAGGATAACTATGATGATGAATATAGCAGAAGAAATCAATTTAAATTTTTAAAAATCAAAATTTTAAAAAAGAAAAAGAAAATGAATACAACTTTGACAAAAGTATATACCTCACAACAACTCAGAGGTAATTAATACTTATATTTTCCAGTTTCATTGTCCCCCACACTAACTCTTTGTATAAATTTGAAAATTTAAAGTTGATGATTAGAAGCAAAGTAAGTATAGTAGAGAGGCAAATTAAATTGACGTGTAAGCCCTAATAGCTGTGAAACCAACTTCCTCATAGGGAAAAATGTGTGGAAATAGCAAAGTTGTTAATGTTAGTGATTTTTCAAATATATAACTTCTATATAACTTGTATTGGCCATGACAAGGTCAGCTTTTCATACAGATAAAAGCAAGGTTCCAGGACCTAGCCTCACCAGATCACACATTTTTTTTTTACTTACTTTCTCCCTTCTTCCTCCATTTCTTTCCATATTCTTTTAACATTCCCAGTTGTTGATGCAGAGAAAAAGAAGATCAAGAAACCTCCATGAATCTGAAGTTTTAGAGACTTTACGTTGTGCCCCTTGAAAAATGGGATGGGGTAAAGATTTACCATTAGTGAGTTCATCACTAATGGTAGAATTTTAGATGCGGTTCCACTTGGCTCAAGTCAAGACACATCATCTTAGCATATTAAGCACTTACTATGTGCCAGGCACTAGGGACAGAGACATAGTGTGGAGGAAAAACAGTCCTAATTCATAAGGAACTCATAGTCTATTGGGGAATATGACACTAATAGGATAAACTAGAAACAATCAGGAAAAAATATGGTAACCTCAGAAGGGAGTTATAAAGAAAAAGGAAGGTTATGAAGGGAGATATAAAGGAAAAGGAAGGTTATAAAAATTTCTTTCAGAAAATGGGAAATTCTCTGAGATCTGGAAGAAGTCACTTTTTACTTTATTCTTACTTCATTTTACTTTATTCTTTTTTTCCCTTTCCATCCCCCACCCCTCCTCAAAGAAGCTGCAGTTAAACACAGAGATATTTACATACATTCATATATATTCACACACACACACATATATATACATGAATATACACATATTCATATAGCCATATGTATACATATAAATCTAAAATAATCTTAATATAGCTGACATAATGGAGATTTCTCTTACTGAATTTTTTTAAAGTTGGACTATTTTCTTCTAATAAATGTTATTGATCATTGTTATTATATTTCTATATATCTCTTATTTCCTATCCTTGATAATTCTATTTATTTCTATTTGTTAATTTGCCTTGCTATTACTTAATGGTCCTTGAAGCCTTCAATCTTATCTTCCCACCCTTTCCCCTCTTTTTATCCCATTCCTATTAATCTACAAAATTCTTATTACTCTATTAATATAATCCCACTCCCATTAATCTAAAAATCCTTTTTGTACCCCACTTTGTCCTATTCCCTCCTCCCTTATTTACAGATTTTTGGAGGGTGCTATACCTTCTTGGTAAAGACTCTCATCGGGGTTTAGGCCATTCAGAAATGAGGTAAATCCTGAGGTACCTAACCAATAGGGAAATAAAAGAAGGAAATGTGAATAATAAATAGAAAATAAAAAGCTTAAAGAAATTTTTTTAAATTGTCTTAGCTGGGTGCCCATTATTTTGGAAGCCCGCTCTTCCAAGAACATTAAAAAAGGTCCTTCCTGATTTACCAGTGATTTCATGAAGTCCTTGATAAGTTAATTGTTTCTTACACTTTATATTTTGTTTTACTATTTCCTGGTCCCTTATAATGTTCCTGGTTCCTCCATGCCCATTTCCATTTGTCAAAGAGTGAATTTTTCTTTTTTTCTAGTAGATTGACTTACTTTTAAGAGTCTTCTTGTTTTTCTTTTCTTCTTTTTGTTTTTTTCTTAACCTCTCTCATTTGATTTTTAGTCTTTTTTAATTCTATAAATTCTTTTGGGGCAAGTAATGATTTAACATCACTCTTTGGGGTAGGAAAGGCTCTTTTTTTACATTGTTGTCCTCTTCTGAAGATGCACCTGGTGATATATATATATATATATATATATATATATTTAAGTAGGACCATAATAGTGTAATCTTCTTTAGTCCTGGGGTGGGAGGATGCCTCTAGCTTCAGACTTTTCTTCAGTTATCTTCTATGATCTGGAACCTAAAAAAAGAACTCCATTCTCCTGAAGTATAAAAGAATCAAATATGAATGAAAAACAACTGAACAATTGAAATTTGTCAATAATTTTATAGTTGTTTCTTCATTACTTGTGCATATTATCAAAATTGCTGGGTTTTTGTTTTTTTTTTTTTTTTTTTTGCTTCACACAAAGTTTTTTAATTGTTGGCCAGGAAATTGGAGTTCAGTAACTTGCCCAGGGTTACATAGCTAGTAATTGATGTGTCTGAGGCCACATTTTAACTCCTGACTTCAGGGCCAGTTTTTTATCCACAGTTACACCTAGCTGCTCCTTGCTTCTTATGTTAAAGCTAATATTTCTAGCCATCTTCTTTGCCTTTATTGTCTGTGAACTTTGTCCCTAAATTCTGGAAAGGGTTTCCTTTTCTTCAGTACACATTATACTATAATTTGGGTTTTGCCAGATTTTTTTTGCCATATTTAGGAATTCCTCTTTTGTTTCTGTGCTTTACAATATTTCTGACATGTTTTATATTTTATTGAAAAGTCATTCTACTTTCCTTGATTTAATTACCTGATTTGTATTGTTCTTGTAATTAAAATGATCTATCATGCTCACAGTTTTTATATAGAGAACCATTTCTATGTCCTTAATAAAAATCTAGTGAGTTCCTCTTAGGAAATCTTTGGTATATATTGTTTTAAACTATTTATTCATATTTTATTCAATATTTTTACATGGCTATTCATTACAGATAGCTGTTAATAGTTTTCTTTCTCTGATTAAAGCCTCCCTAGTATAGGTTCTCAGGACCACATTTGTTTCATAAGAAAATTCGGTAGCATGCCTTCTTTATTTTTGTAAATTCTTTGTATATTAGTAGAATTATTCTTTGAATATTTTATAGAATTTACAAATCTCCGCATCTCTACCAATTGATCAAAACTTGGGGAGACTTAGATGAATTGATATAAAGTGAAGCAAAGACCGAAAAGAACAACCCACATAGTCAAAACAATATTGTAAAAATAATCATTTTTGAAAGACTAAGTATGTGATCAATACAGTGATCCACCACAAAAGACTGGTGTAATAAAATGCTATCCAGATGGAGAACTGATAGACTCAAAATGAAGAGTGAAGTACAGACAGAACTCAACTTTGCATAAATTCACATTATGCAAAATACTTTTCTTACATATAGAATTCTGAAAGAATCTACATTCTCAAAAAAAAACAAAACAGCCCTATATCAACTTTACCAAAAAGTACTTTACTCTCCTGCTCTTGCACTTTTCCACTTTCTTTCTCTCTCCCCCAAAGCTGCCCCTTTGATGAGTTTCATGCTCCACAGTCTCCTAATCTTCATCAAACGGACAAACAATCCGTCAACTGAAAGCACAAGAAACAGGGACACAGAGAGATCACCACCACTGCCTTTGGAACAGAGGCTTGGCTTGAGTCCTTGAGGAAAGAGGACACCTTTGCACTGATCCACCTGTCTTGGTTCAAGCCTCCAAAGGACAGGCCTCAGAACCTCCTGCTCTTGCTTCTCTTTCTCAGG
Organism: Sminthopsis crassicaudata; assembly: GCF_048593235.1. Taxonomy (NCBI): domain Eukaryota; kingdom Metazoa; phylum Chordata; class Mammalia; order Dasyuromorphia; family Dasyuridae; genus Sminthopsis; species Sminthopsis crassicaudata. The sequence goes on from NC_133621.1 coordinate 222,986,623, forward strand.
CTCACAAGTGTCCCCGTGCCAGCCCCATCCCTCTGTGGGATCCTTCCCTTCCCTTCACATGTCAGCAGACACGTTTACATTACTTAAATATTGATTCAAGTAGGAGTTTGCCATCCACTTATTAAAGGAGCAACTATCTGCAAATTTTTCTCCTTTTTTTTTTTTTGCTTTTTTTAAAAAATATAGCTGATATGGAAAGATGTTTTCTGTGAATTTGAATGTATAATTATTATATTTTTGCCTATTCAATAGATAAAGGAAAAGAAAGGAAGAAGGGAGAGAATTTGGAATTGAAAATAAAAATATGTAAAATTCAGGCTAGCACTCTAGAGGATCTTGGGATCATGCAAAGTCCTTGGTCTTGGGGTGGAGAAGTGAAGGAGACAGGAAAGTCTCCATGCAGTTTGTCCAAGAATAGCGAACAGCAGCTTTCTCTCTGCCAGGCTTGCAGGATCTGTTAACTTCCCAGGCTTCCCTCCAACACTTCAAAAAAGACCAGCTCTTAGTGGGGAGGGAGGAGTCAGGAGTACTGCCTGCGTACTGCCACGCCCCCTACCCCGCCCACCTGTGGAGATTCCCACAGAGCATGCTCGTTTGGCCTAGCAACGCCACCATGGCAACCACATTTTTGGTAGGTTCATGAATTCATCCTTGTGGCTGGCTAGCTGTGGAGGCCATGTAGAACCTGTACTTTTTTACGTGTTCGATTCTTTTTGAACAATCCGAAATGGTGACATGGAAAATACTTAAAATTTTCTTTTTCTCGTTTTCTTTTATTTTAGAGTTTGAACACATAATCCCTAGTTTCAGGATTTAGGGGGAAAGGACTTTTACATTTTTATTATTTTAATTTATATTCACAGATTCATAAAGTATCTAATCCTGAAATATTTTTCAAAGAAGTGATTCGATTTCTACTTTAAAAATCTGGGCTTTAGTTGGTGTAATGGAAAGAGCACCAACCCTGAAGGAAGGAGTCAAATTTGACTAAATAACTCTGGGCAAGTCACTTCCTCCCAATTGCATCAGAAAAAGAAATGGGGCTTTGCTATGCTTTTATTCTGTTAAGTTATTATACTTTAAATCAACCTTCGTTCCTATCCTTTTATATTGCCTACATTCAGTAAATCAATAATAAAAATTTCCTACTGTGTTTCAGGCCTTGGGCTAAGCTAGGAATATATATATAGGAAAATGAAGGGGAAAAAAGAGTCTTGTTCCCAAAGAATTTAGTGGAAGTTAGCACGTGGAAAGAATCTAGAAAATTCACAGGGGGAAGTAAGACTGCATGACTTACAATAGCACAATGAGGCCCTCCTCCATCCTCTCCCAGGAGAACCATCCCTGATAATAAAGCACTTTTGAAAGAAGAAAACAAAAAGATCATAAAAATCAATCAATATATGGAGGGAAAACTTGGCATTAAACCCAATATTCAACACCAATAGATTCTTATCTTTTTCAGGAGAGCTGGGATTAAAAGGAAGCTATTATTTTATATTCTTTTCAATGCCAAGTTTGTTCTTCATATATTCTCAAAATTCAGTTTAATTTATTTTGTGCATCATGGTTGCTTTTCTAGTTACACTATCAGCATGGTGTATATTTTCTTGATTCGGTTTAACTCTCTATTAATGTCTCTCCTACTTCTTTCTATTTACGTTGATCATTTCTTACAGCACAATAATTCACTATAAGGTAGGACGGTGATTTAGCCATTTATTTGTTTCCATTTATAATAACTTAGTAGCCATAATCAAGGAATACCACTCTGGGGCTGCTACTGCTAATCTCTTTGCCAGTGTTCTTTTGGAAGAGGTAGAGCAGAAGGTAGGAGTAGATTTCCCAAAAGATTGTGAATTGGGCAGGAAGGACTCAAGTCAGAACTGGGAAACCCACAGAATAGACAGAAGGTCGGAGAGACGTCTGTGCTATAAATGGGGGCTCCAAAGTAGTTTAAAATGTTTAAAGGGATACATTTTTCTTTATTGCTTTGGCTGTGAGAAAAAAAGCTTAATGCTTATAAATCTTGAAATACCACAGTGTCTAAGGAATAATGGAGAAAAATATATGGAATACAACAAAATTACAATGATAATCTATTTAGAGAATGTAGAAGAAACAATATCCCTAAGGAAATGCAGAAAGCGAGGAGGCACATTAGATTGCATATGACCAGTAGTCAGGGACAACTGAGGTTGAATCCTGCCACAAACATGTAACATCTCGAAGCCTCAGTGTTTTCATTTCTATAATGGAAGTAATATGACCATCTGTCTCAGGGTTGTTCTGAGGATCAAATGAGAAAACATATGCAAATCACTTTGCAAACTTTAAATGGTTATATAAATGGTAACTATGACTATGATTAGAATGTGATATTGGAAAAGGAAGTCAGCTGGTCATGTAATAAGAGTATGCATAACAAAAGGAAAATCCAAGCTCTCTACTGATATTCAGAAACACTTTTATTAAAGATCTAGAGCAAAAGTTCTTAACTCGGTGTACAGAGATCTCTTTTTATTTTATATAGAGTTATTGGGGCTCTTTGAACATGGATAAGAAAAATTTACATAAATATTCACCTTTGTAATCTTACGTATTTTATTTGACATACTTAAAATAAATATGACTCTGATAAAGATTCACCAGACATGGAAAAAGGAATCCAGAACATTCAAAAAAATTGAATACCTCTGACCTAAGCACACACATCCATCAAAGTGGCTAACATAACAGAACACAAAAACGGCAAGTGTTGGAGGAGATGTGAGAAAACAAGGATATTAGCACACTGGTAATAGAGTTGTGAATTGGTGCCACCATTCTGCTAATCAATTGAGAACTATGTCCAAAAAGCTATAAAACTCTGCATACTCTTTGAAACAGCAATACCAGACTATGCCTGTATCATACAAAATATATACAAGAAAAAGGAAAAAAGCTCGTATGCCATTCTCAGAGGAGATGGCATCCGCCCTAAACAGAGAAATGATCACACTTAAGAAGGGGACTTTGGAACCAACTGTGAGACAAGAGAGATACTGGCACAGGACCACGCAGCATGGCACACTCACATCAGAGAAGGTGCTGTGCTCCATGAGTAAAGAAGAATTGGCAGTACCTAAAAAGAAATGACAGTTGAACAAATTAAAAACATCTCCCCTGCAAATGTTTACTGGGATTATTTGTGCCTGACCTGTGGTGGAGCACTGTGAGATCATATTGGTCCAACCATCCAGTCAGACACACTGTACTTAAGCCCAGTATAGAGATGCCATTCTAGTCCTGTTTCAGAATGAAGGTCAACAGCTGCCATTATAATTCTTGGCCTGAGTCTTTCCCATGTTTTATGTAATCCGAGGCACACATGTGTATCTAGTATAAGCTACAGGATCAGACACCGTTTTCTTTGGAGAGAGAAAGTCTCAGGGATTGCAAACTTTTCTCTTTCCCAGGTTCTTGCTTCCTCCACATATGCTCCCCTCTCCATCTTATTCTGAATGGCAGTAGAAGCAACCTCAGGTCATTTGACCATCCATTTTACCTGAGATAGACTTCCATGGTACCAGGGAGAATTTGAAGATGAAGTACAACTCAAGAAGCTGTGCCTGGAGGAGGGACTGATAAAAGTGGCACACTGCCAGGCTATTGGGAGAGAGCGGACATCAGATTATAAAGCAAACCTCGAACCTATCCGGTACTGAAGAAGGAGAAGCTTTGGGAGATGATAGACAGAATGTTCCTGACCACTGTTAGGATTTCCTCAGCCTCAAGTTTATGAGACCTGTAGTAGTACACGGGAGAAATCAAGAGCAGAGATCCTTGCTAAGAATCATTCTGTGCTCCTTCTGTGAGACACAGGGGAGCTCAGTATCTCAGGCTAAGACAAGGGAGCTCACATAAATCCCTCCGGGAGGTCAATAAAAGAGGATTTCACTTGATGGTTTCACCTGAGGTTCTTCACTACTGAGATCATAAAAGAAACTCCACTGGGAGGCACTAATGGGGAGCAATAACTGACAGTAAATGACAGCCACTAAAAAAAGTACAGACAAAGGAATGCTGTGCATGATGTACAAGAATTTTAATCAGGACCATGGGGAGTGATGACCCTAACTATTGTGACTTGCACAAAACTTTAGAAACAGGGAAGCTGGTTATCTGTGAATACTGCAATGATAAAAGAGCTACTAGTAGGACCAAGGCTAGTCCTCTTGGGATGTGACAAGGACAACCCACATTATCAATGAATCAACCAATATTTTTTCCCGCCTGAGGCTGGGGTTAAGTGTCTTGCCCAGGGTCACACAGCTAGGATGTGTTAAGAGTCTGAGACAAGATTTGAACTCTGCTCCTCCTGAATTCAAGGCTGGTGCTCTATCCACTGCACCACCTAGCTGCCCCCTCAACCAACATTTTTTGAGCACCTACTATGTGCGAGATGCTATTCTAGCATCTGGAGAGCACCATAGGCAATGTCATCTGCTAGGAGTCATATCCAGGAGATGACTCTAAGCAGTTAAAGCATATAAACTTCTCAGAGAGAACTAGTTACATGAAAGTAAGTGGCAAAGTGGATGGAGTGATAGGCCTGAAGTCAAGAGACATGAGTTCAAATCTAGCTTTAAATAGTTATCAGTTGGTCAAGTCACTGAAGGTCTGCCTCAGTTTCCTCAACTGTAAAATGAGGGCAATAATAGAACCTACCACACAAGGCTGTTTGGAAGATCAGATGTGATAATATTTCTATAAATCGCAGTGTTTATACTTATAATTAGGTTCAGAGTAGTACTTTTTTATTTGATCTCTAGATAAAGCTTGTGAATTGCAAACTTCCACCTAAATGTATGCACTTTTATCTTCATGAAAGAACTAGTAGGACTCTCAAATGAACAAAAGTGTAAGAATATAGGAGAGTTCAGAATTCAGAGCCTACCAAAGCTCTAGGTACCAGATGGCAATAGAAGGGTTAACTCAATATAGAGCCAACCGGAACTAAGATTTGGAGAGAGGTAGCTTAAGTGTAGGAACCATCATGAAAAGACTCACAAAGAATATTGCTGACAAGACATTGGTTCTTGTTAAAAGTAAAATTGCCATATTATTTGGGTAGAAGTAAGAAGCCCAAGAAGTGAACAATATCCAAAGTAGACCTTGCCCCTTTGTACCTGGTGACAGTCCCTGATATAGAGCTTCTAATCACGAATGCAGGCAGATATCTGATTCTCTATGGAGGCTAAATAAAGTCATTCTCCTTACATTACTGGTACAACCACTCATACTCACATTAGTCTCTCCCTGGCAATTGATTAGGGAATATAGAACCTTGCCAAAGTAAAGTTCAAACTGTTTGCTAGGACACTGTGAATCCAGGAAGAGGACAGATGTTCTCTTATCTATCACAATTGGCTGCCCCTCTCTCCATCACAAATAATATAAATCAACCAGGAAAAGAACTATTCCTATTTGCCCAAGATATTTTCATGAAGAAATATGCCTTTGATACAGTCACAAAATATGAAGTCATCCAACCTTTGGAGATTAAAGGGATGTCTATTCCAAAAAATTGGGGAAGGGACTTTCTCTTTGCCAAGAGTGTTGAGATTTGCATATAGAGACTACCTTTTAGTATCGTACCATTTAAAACTGGACAGTATGTAGAGATCATCACGTTTGATCCCTCTGTTTTGCAAAAAGGAAAAACAAGTTCATATAGGTAATTTGGGAAACATCACATAAGTATCAAGTAGAAAGTGATCATTTGAACCTAGTGTTTACAAATATTAAAAATTCAAAATCATGTGGAAAGAAAAGTGAGGAAAAGAAGGGTGACGAAGAATTGATAAAGAATCTACAATGTAGTATCTATGATGTACCAGGCATTGTGCTAAGCATTTTTAGAAATATTATCTTATGTGAAGGCTTTTACAAAGTGATACAGAGCAAAGAAAATAAACAGAAAAGAAGAGTATATGAAATGGTTTGCTTGAAATAAAGGAGACTAAAAAGAGCCGAATGAAGGAAACATTATACACAATAATAGCAATATGGTTTTAGAAATGATTTTGAAAAATATTTTATTTTCACTATTATAAATACTGAAATTAACCATAAAGGAAATAAGAACATAGACACTATCACCATCAGAGAAAGAAAAATGGAAATATCTGTAGCACAGTTACATATATATGTGTGTGTCTGTGTGTGTACACATTTATATATATATATATATATATATATATATATATATGTATATATATATACATATATATATATACATATAGTACACATATTTGTACTTTTGTTTCTAATTAGAGTCATGTCTGAGTGGGGGGAAAGGAAGGAAGAAAAAAGATACTTATAGAATAGTTTTACTATATAGTTTAAGGGAATAGCAAATTATACATAATAGATTTGCAGTTTAATGTGAAATTAGTGTTTTATTATGCTATGTTGCTGAAATGAATTAAATGAATTTAAAAAGAATAGTATATGAAATGGCTCTAGACAACATTACAGAACAAAATTAATGTTAAATACAATGTGTGATTATGTTATCATACATGCTATCTGATTAAATTTACAACATGAATGTTATGGAATATTATTGTTCTGTAAGAAATGACCAACAGGATGAATACAGAGAGGCTTAGAGAGACTTAAATGAACTGATGCTGAGTGAAATGAGCAGAACTAGGAGATCACTATACACTTCAACAATGATACTGTACGAGGATGTATTCTGATGGAGGTGGATATCTTCAACATAGAGAAGAGCTAATCCAATTCCAGTTGATCAATGATGGACAGAATCAGCCACACCCAGAGAAGAAACACTGGGAAATGAGTGTAAACTGTTTGCATTTTTTGTTTTTCTCCCCAGGTTATTTTTACCTTCCGAATCCAATTCTTCCTTTGCAACAACAACAACAAAATTTGGTTCTGCACATGTATACTGTACCTAGGATATACTATAAGATATTTAATATATATGGGAATGCCTGCCATCTAGGGGAGGGGGTAGAGGGAAGGAGGGGAAAAATTTGGAACAGAAGGCAGTACAAGGGATAATGTTGTAAAAAATAACCTATGCATATATACTGTCAAAAAATGTTATAATTATTAAATAAATAAATAAATAAATAAATAAATAAATAGATCCATAGATAAATAGATAGATAGATAGATAGATAGATAGATAGATAGATAGATAGATAGATGGATAAATGAATGAATGTATGAATGAATGAATGAATGAATGAATTTACAGCATGAAAATTTCTTCCTGAATTTCTGCTAGAAGACTATCACTTACCTGAACTTCTCAAATCAGGCATCCACCAAATATTCAACTTCCCGCTCCGTGGTACTGTTCCAGTCAAGATTCATAAATGAGAATCCACAATTATTCCCTTTTCATCCTCACCTCACCCCTACAAGTTTACCTATCTTCAGCAAGTTGTCATGAGGAACCGTCATCCTGAAGTCAATGATACTTTCAAATGCCCTTCAAGACTCTTGTCATCCCTGAACTGTTAGGAAGCTAATACTTTTGTATTATCTTTTTCTTTCTCTCAGGAATCTTCTCTGATGAAGTTCAGAGTGATGATTCATATACTTTGGGTCCCCCTAAATGCCAAGAAACTGAGAATATTCACTTCAAATGTCTCTCTCCAAATTTCTCTATATTTGTCTTTTCTTCTTTATAACATAGTTATTGGTATTTGTCTTTCCCTTCATCAGATTTCAAGATAGCAACATAGTTCTATCTATCCCATACAAAACATAAAGGAAAGAGTAAATATTAATGGACTCCAAGGATACACTTATTTTTGACTCAGCCCTCGATTTTTGTCCCATCCTTATGCATTTTATGGTAAATTATACAACCTAACAAGATGAAAAATTAGGATGACATGTTTTTATTTCCTTTAAGTTGATATAATTTATTTAAGATGTGGTTCTTTCTAAATTATATATAGTGTAATATATAAAATTGTATGAGCTATGTTTCAAAATGAATGATTAAGTCTTTTATAGCTTTTTAATTTATTTTTATTATAGCTTTTTATTTCCCAGATATATGCATGACAATTGCCAAACCTTTTGTTCTAATTTTTCCCTCCTTCCACCCACCTCCTCCCCCTGATGGCAGGTTGACCAATACATGTTAAATATATTAAAGTATGAGTTAAATTCAATATATACACATGTCCAAGCAGTTATTTTGCTATATAAAAAGAATCGGACTTTGAAATAGTGTACAATTAGCCTGTGAAGGAAATCAAAAATGCAGGTTGACAAAAATAGAGGGATTGGGAATTCTATGAAGTGGTTCATAATCGTCTCCCAGAGTTCTTTCACTGGGTTTATCTGGTTCAATTCATTACTGCTCTATTTGGTCAGATTTGAACTCTAGATTCTTTTTTTATTCTTAAGTAGTCCTTTTGTTCAAGTGGGCTTGTCTTACATTCCCACCCCAGGTTGTGACCTCTACAAACCCCACATTTACTATATTCAATCAGAAAGCCAAGTTATGATGTCAAACTCCCAAGGTTATGTGTCCCCACAAAATGGTGGGATGGGGTCTTGGCCACTGTCTTTGCTTTGCATCCCATTTCTAATTCTCATGTCAACATTAAGTAGGCCTTTTGTTTTTAAGCAGGCCTTTTGTTCAATGGACTTTGGTTGCAGTCCTGCTTCAAGTGAAGGTCTCTGGAAACCAAGATTTCTGGGAACACCATCACGCCCCTTTTCCTGTTAAATTACTTCTGGGTTTGTTTGTTTTCTTTAACCAACTGAATACAAGTTTCTTCTTGCAGATAATATAGTTTCCATTTATACCAAACCAACTCTTCATAGTCTACAGAGCATGGTATTCTTTATTTTCAGGGAAGGTAAAGAAAATTGAATTATTTCTCTCCAAATCATTTTCTTCTCCCCACATTCCTTGAACCATTTTCTCTGCCCCTTAAACACACTTCCCAAAATGATGGCTCTGCTCTTAAGTATTTTCTCTCTCTCTCTCTCTCTCTCTCTCTCTCTCTCTCTCTCTCTCTCTCTCTCTCTCTCGTTCTCCTTCCCTCACCCTGTGAGTTCCCACAAATGGAGAATAACTCTTTAATCACACTAAAGTCTATAAGATGAGCCTTTCCTAAATATTTTGAAAGGTCCTATCAAGAGAAATGTCTACAACTGGAGACCCCATCAACCAATAATTTTCTTTACTAATTGTTTAACACATTTTTATGATACTAATCAACTCTGTATACATGTAAGTCACCAAAATTTGACCTGACTCTGCTCAGGCCAATGGATTTCACTTTCATCTTATGTGCATGTAGCAAGTATCTCTGCATTTGGCCTCTAAAAGATTTCAGGATTGGTCATGAGACAGCCTCTTAATTAGGGACAAACCCCATTCACTTTTTGAAATATTTCATTAACATTTGAAAGAATCTGAAAGAGTGAAAGGGTCCATTAGAGAGGCCAGGCAAGCACAGTTGGGATGTAAAGCAGGCCAATGGCCTGGAGGTCCCCAGATGTGAGGTATGAGTACATAGGGACTTCCTTTATGGGTGGGACCTCCAGCCATGGTGGCAATCCTAAACACTCTGAAATCACATCAGGAATGGGAAGCTACCTCCATCTCCAATCAGCTCATGCCTGTGACTTCATGGATATGATATAAGCTCAGTGAAGGAAGGGCTTGACCCTTTTTCCCTTTTTCCTTTTCCACCTTTTCACCTGGAGCTTGGCCTTGGGGAGAGATACTAAGAGAGTGCAGGAGGTCATAGAGTGAGGTGTAAACCATGTGAATAAAGTCTAAGCTTGTGTGCTAAAACTCTCAGGTGCTCTGTTGTGCTCAAACTGCGTCCATATGACATAGCATCCAGAGGATTTCTGAAAGCCTCAGGAAGAGAGAAGATTGATATTAATATTTACCAGAGATTTCTCTGATAGACCTCGGAATTAAGAGTGATTAGCGGTAGCAAATGCAATAATAGCACTTTGCAAAAGAGTATTATGTGAAGCCAGAACTTATTTCTACTTTAAAAATCTGGCCTTTAGTTGGGGTAATGATAGAAGAATGTTTCGTCATTGGATCAATCAGATTTGCTATGTTTTTCAACACTGATTTTATTTTTTATCGTTATGGTATAAAATGTTTCCCTAATTTTTTTCACTTCACTTTGTACCAGAACATAAAAATCTTACCAGGCTGTTCTGAAATCATCCCCTTCATTTCTTATAGCACAACAGAATTTGATCACACTGTTATATCATAACTGGTCAAGTCACTCCTCAATTGATAGGCACAGCTTTATTTTACAAATCTTTGTCACTATAAGAAAAAGCTGATTTATAAACACATCTTTGCATACTTTTATGTACATTTCACTCCTGTCATTTTGTTCTTTATTCTTTTGAGGAATACTGGTATCACTGGGACAAAATAATATAATTTAATAGTATTTTGGATAGAGATCTAAATTTCTTTCCAGAGGGATTGTACTAGCTCATAAGCTCCACCAACACTACCTTGGTGTCCCTATTATTCTACATTCCCTTTAACCTTTGATATTTTCCTTTTTTACTTTTTGGTCATTTTAGGCAATATTATGGGTGTGAGCTGCTGTAACACACTGTTGTCTCCAGAAGCTGCCAATCGCTCTCTGGGAAGAGATCTGCTGTGTCAACTCAAATCTCTTGGACGGATTCTTCTTCCTGAAGAGAGCCGAGTCAGGCCTGATGTAGTGCAGATACTTCTCCTATTGCTGGAGTGCTGTCCTCTTTTATCCTCCCAGAGAATGGGCGTGGGATAATGCAAAGGCTTCTGGGAAGAACCACTTCAACCATTGAGCTTGCTCCTTCCAAGCACACAAGCTCTTCCTTAGGAATTCACAAGTCAAACTACCAGGAAAGGCCAGAACTAGAGAATTGTTAAGTACCGACTTAGCACTTAGTAAGAACCTAATATCTCATTGTCTCATTAGCACTTAGTAAGAACCTAACAAGCTGCTACCTCTGAATTATTTCAATGTACTTTTTTCTTATTTAGAGAATTTGTCATATGGTTATTGAAAGTTTGGATGTCTACATCTGAAAACTGCCTGTTTTTAGCCTCACCCTTAATCTATTAGGAAATGGTTCCTTTTCTTGTATATCTTATTGAGTTCTCTATATAGTTTAGAAACAAGTCTTTTCTTACAGGAAGCAGTCGCAAAAAATATTTTCCCAGTTCTCTGATATTCTTTTCATTTCAGCTGCATTGATTTTATTTGTGCAAAAATGTTTTAATTTTAGGCAATCAAAATTAGGCATTTTACCTCCTGTGAACCTATCTCTTGTTTCTTCATAAACTGTTCCCCTATGTGTGAATCTGACAAGTACTCCCTTTCATGTTCCATTAATTTCCTTAAGATAGCAACGTTTATATCTAAATCATGTGCCCATTTTGAACCTATTTAGTGTACAGAGTGAGGTGTTGATCTATATTACCCTGCTTTCCCTTTTTTGTCTAATAGCAAGTTCTTGCAGTAGCTGGGATTTGGAGATTTATCTAACAAAAGGTGACTGTGCTCAATTAATTATGTATATTGTATAACTAATTTATTTCACTGATGCACTTCTTACCCATTATCAAATTATTGTGACAATTATAACTCTATAATATAAGTTCAGATCTAATGCTGTTAGACCACATTATTTGCCATGTTTTTTCATTGCTTCCCATGATATTATTGACCTTTTGCTCCTCCAGATAAATCTTGTTATTTATTCCTAGCTTTAAAATGTAATTCTCAAATAGTTTGATTGGCATGACACTGTTTGAGTAAATTAATTTAGATTAAGTTCTTTTTACTATATTGTAGCATAGCCTGTTCATGAATAATTAATATTTCTTCAATTATATACATCTATCTTAACTTGTGTGAAAAATGCTTTGTAATTCTAGTCATATGAGTAGTTAAAGTTCTTGTGTACATGTGTCTCGGCTGGTAGACTCCCAACTATTTAAAACTGTCTGAAGGTATTTCCCAGTCTCTTCCTATTGGATTTTAAAGATAATATTCAAAAATGCTGATAATTTGGATGAATTTGTTTATAGACTTCATATTTACTGAATTTCTTATTCATATTACTTTTTTAGTTGACTTTCTAAGATCCTCTAAGTAAGTTATCATGCCATCTGCAAAAAGTAATAGTTGTTTTCTTGCATTATATGTTTATTGCTTTAATTCTTTTTTGTCATATCTGTACAAATATTATTTCTAGTAGAATATTAAAGTATAATGATGAAAACAGAAATTTTGCCTCAACCCTGACCTGATGACAGATTTTTTGTTTTTCAGTCATGTCCAACTATTTGTGGCTCTATTTGGGGTTTTCTTGGCAAATATATTCCAGTGATTATTGCTTACTCCAGTTCATTTTAAAAGAGAAAAGTAGGGGGAACAAAATTAGGTGACTTGCCCAGAGTTACTAGCTAATAAATGTCTAAGACTGATGTCAACGTTTCTTCCATGCTTCCCTCCATTTTTCCTGTTTCCTTTCTCCATATGTATCATACTCTAGCCTTCCGATGCTTTTAAATTTATTTTTTGAAGACTGCACCATCCTGAGATATCTTGAGGTTTTACTACCTAGATTTCTTTCTTTCTTAAGGGCCATGCCTTAAACCCATATCCCTCAGAAGGTCTCTGCATGACCTTGGGAGAGGGTTCTATCACTATAATAATGGCAAATGAGTAGGAAGTCTCCCTCATCCACTGCTCTTGTGTCTAGCTGATTAAGCAGGCCCTTCCCCATGGGCTAATTTTGGACAAAGGGGACTTCCAGCCAAGATGGAGGCATGGAGGCAGACAGCTGCTTAAGCTCCGTGTTTTCTCTCAGGACTTACTTCATGACAAGCCTAGGAGTTAATATTTGACCAGAGAAGAAACCCACAAATAATCACCAACAGAAGACATCCTTGAAATTCGCCAGAGAAGGTCTGTGTTTGCTCAGGGGTAGGGTCAAACAGACTGGGTGCAGACAGAGGGCAGACAGCCAGGAGACAGGCAGCTCACACAGCTCAGACCAGACCGGGGAGGGGTATGCTCTGCTTTTTCTGCAAAAAGATTTTTACCCCAGTGTGGATGTTCCCCCTTGGCAGCAAGCCCGGAGCAGCAGAGAAGTGTAAACACTGCAGGTGAAGAATAAAACCCCGCAAAGCTAGTGCCTCTCGGACCGGCCACCCCCATCCCCATCAGGAGTGACTCAGTGCATTCTCAGAGCCTCAGAGCACAGACTCAGCTCAGCCATAACTGTCCTATTAGTGGCTCATTGCTGCCCTCCCCCCCCCCAGTCTGTAGAGTAAGCCCGTTAAAAACATCCAGCCCCGTCCTCCCCCAAACATACCTATTGTTTCTCTTGTAAATTTGTTTTCTTTGATTTCCGCTATGACAAAATGAACAAAAAAATTCAAAAGGGCTCTAATCATCAACAGGGTCTGTATGGAGAGAGAGCAGACTTCATACCCTGAGGAGACTAAAAGCAGACTGTCTCCAGAGGAATCCCCTAAGGGGTATATGAGCTGCTCCTCAATGCAAAAGACTCTCATAGAGGAAATCAAAAAGGCTCTCACAAGAGAGCTAGAAGAGAAATGGGAAAAGGAAAGGGAAGCTTGGCAAGAGAGCCTGAAGAAGTCATTCCATGCATTTAAAGACGGAGTGGATAAAGAAAACAAATTATTGAGAAACAAAATTAGTGAGTTGGAAAAAGGAAACAGCCCTCTAAAAAATAAAATGGATGAAAAGGGAAAAAATTCCATAGAAGAAAAAAACTCACTTAAATACACAATTGGACAATTACAAAAAGATATAAAAAAGTGAGTGAAGAAAAAACATCATTGAAAATTAGACTCAAACAAGTAGAAATGAATAACTCAAGGAGAAACCAAGAACTAGTCAAGCAAAACCAGAAAAATGAAACCATTGAAAAGAATGTCAAGCACCTTATTAGAAAGACAAGAGACCTGGAAAACAGATCCAAAAGAGACAATTTAGGAATAATCAGACACCCTGAAAAATGTGAGGAAAAAAGAGCCTGGACACTATTTTCCAGGAAATTATCAAAGAGACCGCCCATTCATTTTGGAAACAGAGGGTAAAATAGACATTTAAAAAATTCATCACTCACCTACTGAAAGGGACCCTAAAATCAAAACCCCAAGAAATATATTGGCCAAGTTCGAGAACCATCAGACCAAGGAAAAAATACTGGAAGCTGCTAGAAAAAAGCAATTCAGATATGGAGGAGCCACAATAAGGATAATCCAGTATCTAGCAGCATCCACATTAAAAGAATGAAGGGCCTGGAACATGATATTCCGAAGGGCTAAGGAACTTGGTATACAGCCAAGAATAACTTACCCAGCAAAAATGAGCATTGTTTTCCAGGGAAGAAGATGGACATTTAACGAAATAAATGAATTCCATCTATTCTTGATGAAAAAACCAGACCTACACAAAATGTTTGATCTTCAAATACAGAACTCAATAGATTTCTAAAAAGGTAAAAAGAAATCTTGAGAACTATATTTCTGCCATAAATATATGTACAGAACACATGTATAATTTGTCCTAGAAACTAGAGGTGGAAAGGAAATTATATCATAAAAAAGGGTGAAGTGGTGGTACTACATCCATCTGAGAGAAAGAAAGGAGGGAGATGAATATAGTGTGTATAAATAGACATATTCTATTTATGGTGAAACTTCTTCCACTTCATTGAAAAGTGAGAGGGAAGGAGTAACCTAAGTAGAAGGGAATACAGAAATTGTGAGGAAAAGGGGTAAAATAAGGGGAGGAACTTTAAGGTGGGGGAGGGATACTAAAGGGGAGGGCTTGAAAAGCAAGTGGTACTCACAAGTTTAATACTGGGTAGGGAGATAAGAGGGAAGGAAAGGAGAAAAGCATAAGCAGGGGTTAACATCAAGCAATATAGAATTAGTCATTCTAACCATAAATGTGAATGGGGTAAACTCCCCCATAAAGAGGAAACAGTTAGAAGACTGGATTAAAAGCCAGAATCCTACCATATGTTGTTTACAGGAAACACAACTGAAACAAGGTGATACATTCAAACTAAAAGTAAAAGGGTGGAGCAGAATCTACTATGCTTCAGGTAAAGCCAAAAAAGCAGGGGTAGCCTTCCTCATCTCAGATCAAGCAAAAACAAAAATTGATCTAATTAAAAGAGATAAGGAAAGGCATTATATCTTGGTAAAGGGCAGCATCAATAATGAAGCAGTATCTATATTAAACATATACGCACCACGTGGTGCAGATCTAAATTCTTAAAAGAGAAATTAAGAGATCTGCAAGAAGAAATAAGATAGCAAAACTACAATAGTGGGAGATCTCAACCTTGCACTCTCAGAATTAGATAAACCACAAAATAAATAAGAAAGAAGTCAAAGAGGTAAATAGAATACTAGAAAAGTGTGATATAATAGATCTTTGGAAAAGCTAAATGGAGACAGAAAGGAGTATACTTTCTTTTCAGCAGTTCATGGAACCTGTGCAAAAATTCATCATATACTAGGGCATAAAAACCTCAAAATCAAATGAAGTAAGGCAGAAATAGTAAATACATTCTTTTCAGAACACAATGCAATCAAAATTACATTTAATAAAAAGCCAGGGGAAAATAGACCAAAAAGTAATTGGAAACTAAATAATTTTATACTAAAGAATGATTGGGCAAAATAGCAAATCATAGATATAATTAATAACTTCACCCAAGAAAATGACAATAATGAGACATCATGCCAAAATGTGTGGGATACAGCCAAAGCAGTAATAAGGGGAAATTTTATATCTCTACAAACCTACTTGCATGAAATAGAGAAAGAGAGGGTCAGTGAATTGGGCTTACAACTAAAACTGCTAGAAAAGGAACAAACACGAAACTTGAAATTCTAAAATTAAAAGGTGAGATTAATAAAATTGAAAGTAAAAAAACTATTGAATTAATGAATAAAACTAAGAGTTGGTTCTATGAAAAAACTAACAAAATAGACAAACCCTTAGTAAACCTGATTTAAAAAAGGAAAGAGAAAAAGAAAATTGTTAGTCTTGAAAATGAAAAGGGATAACTCACCATTAATGAAGAGGAAATTAGAACAATAGGTAGCAGCTACTTTGCTCAACTTTATGCCAATAAATTCGATAACTTAAATGAAATGGAAGAATACCTTCAAAAATATAGCTTGCCCAGATTAACAGAGGAAGACTTAAGTAGTCTAAATAGCCCCATCTCAGAAAAAGAAATAGAACAAGCTATTAACCAATTCCCTAAGAAAAAATCCCCAGGACCAGATGGATTTACATGTGAATGCTACCAAACATTGAAAGAACAACTAACTCCAATGCTATATAAACTATTTTTAAAAATAGGGATTGAAGGTGTCCTACAAAATTCCTATTATGTCACACACATGATACTGATACCTAAACCAGGTAGATTGAAAATTGAGAAAAACTATAGACCAATCTCCTTAATGAATATTGATTCTAAAATCTTAAATAAGGTATTAGCAAAAGGACTTCAGAAAATCATCCCCAGGATAATACACTATGATCAGGTAGGATTTATACCAGGAATGCAGGGCTAGTTTAATATTAGGAAAACTATTAGTATAATTGACCAAATTAATAATCAAATTAATAAAAACCATATGATCATCTCAATAGATACAGAAAAAACATTTGATAAAATCCAACATCCATTCCTACTAAAAACACTTGAGAGTATAGGAATAAATGGACTATTCCTTAAAATAATAATGATCATGTATTTAAAACCAGATGATGAAATTAAAACTATTTCCACTCATATGAAAGAGTGTTCCAAATCACTATTGAGCAGAGAAATGCAAATTAAGACAACTCTGAGATATCATTACATACCTGTCAGATTGGCTAAGATGACAGGAACAAATAACGATGAATGTTGGAGGGGCTGTGGGAAAACTGGGACACTGATACATTGTTGGTGGAGTTGTGAAAGAATTCAACCATTCTGGAGAGCAATCTGGAATTATGCCCAAAAAGTTATCAAAATGTGCATACCCTTTAACCTAGCAGTGCTACTACTGGGCTTATATCCCAAGGAAATACTAAAGAAGGGAAAGAGACCTCTATGTGCCAAAATGTTTGTGGCAGCCCTTTTCATAGTGGCTAGAAGCTGGAAGATGAATGGATGTCCATCAATTGGAGAATGGTTGGGTAAATTATGGTATATGAATGTTATGGAATATTATTGTTCTGTAAGAAATGACCAGCAGGAAGAATACAGAGAGACTTACATCAACTGATGCAGAGTGAAACGAGCAGAACCAGGAGATCATTATACACTTCAACAATGATACTCTATGAGGATGTATTGTGATGGAAGTGGATATCTTCAACATAGAGAAGAGCTAATCCAATTCCAGTTGATCAATGATGGGCAGAATCAGCTACTGCCAGAAAAGGAACACTGGGAAATGAGTGTAAACTGTGAGCATTTTTTTTCTTTTTCTTCCAAGATTATTTTTACCTTCCGAATACAATTCTTCCTTTGCAACAAAAACAACAAAATTCGGTTCTACACATATATGTTGTACCTAGGATATACTATAAGATATTTAATATGTATGGGTACACATATATGTTGTACCTAGGATATACTATAAGATATTTAATATGTATGGGAATGCCTGCCCTCTAGGGGAGGTGGTGGAGGGAAGGAGGAGAAAAATTCATAACAGAGGGGAGTACAATGTTGTAAAAGAAAAATAATTACCTAAATTTGGACAAAGCCATAAGTAAATACATGGTGTACAAGATGAGAATTGCTCTAAGTGCTGCCCATGACCTCTGGCAAAAAATTAGGCATCTACCCCTAAGAATGTTTGTTGATTTAGCAAATTGCAGTAGGCAGAAATAAGAGAAAGAGATTAGGTAGTTTGCAGAAGAAGGTTAATTGCCAATCTCAACTTCCACTGGCTTCTGACATCTTTATAAGTACCTTGGTAGATAGGTGCTTCATCAACACTTCTCCCTTCTCCACAAGAAACCTCTCCATATTCTTCAGCAAAATGAAGTTCTCCATTTTTCTCCTCCTGACTGCTCTAGCTGGAATCCTGATGGGAGCTGGTGAGTATGGCCATTTCCCAGTCCCTCCTTCAGCAGAAGTCTAAAACCCCAAAGAAGGCCTGAGACCAATTTTTCCAGATTCCCACTTCACAGAATATGATAGTTACCCTTCCTGGAGTCATGTTAACCTTCTCTAAGACCAATCACTCATCCATAGAAAGAGAGTTCCAAATATCGTTCACTTGTTTTGACCTGTGTCTGATACTGTGACACCATAATGGGGTTTTCTTGTTACACATATTCAAGTGGTTTGTCATTTCCTTTTATGTCTTATTTTATACTTGAGGATACTAAGGCAAAAAGAGTTAAATGAATTACCAAAGTTATCACATAGCTAATAAGTACCTAGCTGATGCCAGATATCTAGATATCCAGATATCTAAAAGATAAATCTTGCTGACTCCAAACCATCCATTATATACACTGTGACACCTTTAAAAGAAAAAGTATCTTTTTAGAGAAAAGCCTTAGAATGTACATTTTTAAGAGTTGCATTAGACTTAATTATGAAATATATATTTTAAATCATGGGCATATAATTTATTGATCTCTAATTATAAGTGACTCTATTATATGCTGAAATATTCATTTTAAGTGATACCAGAGAACTTTTGTATTTACTTCTTCTCTGCTGGGTTGTCCATTTCATGATGTTCCCTATTAAAACTACTATCTAAAGGCCAAAATTAATCATTCCTTGTCTCCTGAAGACGCTTGGTGAGTCATTCCATTATTTACTCCAATAAATATGTCAGAATAAAGATTTTATGAGTTATGCTAGTTGTCCTTTTGAAGAAGATGCCCAACCAAACCTTGAATGGAAATATTTGCTAAAATGTGTATCAAGAGTTAAACTAGGTGAGTAGAGATGATGCTGAATAATAATAAGAACACAATAAGGGCCAAGAACTGAGAAGGGACTCACTTCCTAGGAGCTCTCTACTTACCAGGATGAAATTTTTTTTCTAATACTATGTGTTCACCTCATATCTCAGTGCCACATTTTGGCAATTCTTACACAACTTCAATTTTTTTCATAATTATTGTTTCTATTATACTAATCAGTGATCTTTGATGTAGCTATTATATTTGATTTTGGGAGCCACAAACTGTACCCATATAAGAAATGTTGTTTATGTTTTGACTACTCCACCATGCATTTGTTCACCACCTCTCTCCCTGTTCTCGCTCCTCTATATTCTAGGTTACACAACAATATGGAAATCAGCTTCATTAGTAAGCCTACAATGAACTCTTTGTGTTAAAGTAAAAGGAAGTATCCATCTTTGAGGCAAAATTTTTTGTTAACTTATTTTTTTTTTAATTGAACAGTCAGCGCAACTTCCAGCAACTACTACTGTTATCAGTCAGCAGCCATCAACATAGAAGGAAGACCCTCCACAACTAAAAAGATCACAATTTCCTGAAAGCTCAGATAATAGTTAGCCATTTTTAGCAATAGAGTATTTTAATGAAGCAGATAGGAGGTGCCATAGGCATAGAGTGCCAGGTTCAGAGTCAGGAAGATTCATTTTCCAGAGTTCAAATCTGACCTCATATTATTTGTATGATCCTGAGAAAGTCACTTAATCTTGTTTGCCTCAGTTTCCTCATCTATAGAATGGAGTAAAGAAGGAAATGGCAAACCACTGCAGTATCTTTGCCATGAAAACACCAAATTGTGACAAAAAGTCAAATATGACTGAAACGTCACTGAATGACAAAATTTTAAATTAAGATTTTAAATTCTTTAGAGTTCTTAAGGATACAAATATTCATTTTATACTATTTAAACAATGGGGTGTCTGAATTTTTAAAAAAATATTTAGATACAATCATCAATAGGCAAAAATTCTGCCCAGGGTCTTCCTAACGCAAATGTAGCTTGACTATAGCTCATTTATATAAGTAAACCTGACTTGTAAAGATTTTAGTTTCACTCTTCTAAAAAGTTACCAAACGGGAAAACAACTGCAAGAACATTGGACCTATTTCTTTTTTATTATCATTGTTTTATTTTTCTGGTTATACATATATATGTAGTATATATAAACTGTTTTGATACACATTTCTTTATGAATCATGTTGGGAGAGAAAAAGCAGAACAAAAGGGAAAAAGCATGAGAGGGAAATAAAAGAATATAACATGTGTTGATTTACATTCAATCACCATAGTTATCTTTCTAGAGACTGATGGTATTTTCTATCTAAATTTTATTAGGATACCCTTGTGTATATTTTTTAGACTTGATACTGTTGTACATTTAATGGAGAAAACTATAGTATTATATAATTTTTATTTGCACTGGGAAGCCAAAAAACTTGTATGATTCACTTTATTGTTATGGTCTAGAACTGCACCTGCAGTATGCCCGAGGTATACCTGCCCTGCCTTGCCTTGCCTACAAAGGAGATAATGCTTTCTCTGGAATAACAAACTGCTGCTCTGTCGAAGAAGTTCCCTCTCTTACTGAACAAGACCCCCAAAATCCATGCAGTAGGGAGTGATTTTTAATTACTCTTTACATCCTAGCTACTACCCAGATATCTTTCATTCCCTAAAGGAGGGAGAATCTGAGTGCCTCAATGTTTAAAATTGACTCTGCAGCTGGACAGGATTCTGAAGCAACCCCACAGGAGACTACTGCAGGGAGCGATGCCCCACAGGAGACTATTGCAGCCTGAACAACATCAACAAAATATAATAGTGAGTATCTGCCTCTGTCCCAAGCAGCGCCCCCTGTTCGTTTGTCTCTGGGTATGGACATAAACATACTCAGAAACACAAATGACCTTTGGGTGGAGGGAGGGAAGCAGGACCTTTGGTTTCATAAAACGTCCTTCTTATGTCTTGGGCATTTTTGTGGGGGAAGGAGAGAGGCAGCAGGTTCACTCCACTTGGAGTCAGGAAACCCGTTTTCTAATTCCACACTTGCTAGTTGAGGGAGGTTGGAGATATTATTTAATTTTTCTGAGTCTCAGTTTCCTCATCTTAAAAAGAAATAAATAGGATGAGTTGGGAGGGAAATTTATAGAGATCCTTTCCATTAAAAGCTTTGCTCCTACTGGAGGTGAGGCCATGAGGAGAAAGTTTGGGGGACTTCTATCATCTATGTATGGCCTGTTCTACCAACACAATACCAACTATTTCTGATACAGGAATCCGTGAAGAAATCATAAAGAGATTAAAGAAGATTCTGGGTGAGTATGTGCAACAGGGGCCCCAGAATGAATCCCTACATGATCTCCTTCCTGGGCCTGTAACGTTCTTGTCCAACCTCTAAAATGAATAGGACATTCTCCAAAGCTAAGCAAAAGGTGTGAAACTATTTTGGAAGCTGAGGGTAGGTAAGCCTTTCTTTTTGGTACAGTGCATAACACTGAACTTTCTAACATGCCCAAGGTCAGACAAGAAACAAGCATTCATTAATCAGGTCAAATATGTCAGGCTCTGGCCTAAGCACTGGAGACAGGATGAAAGACAAAAAAAAAAGTCTCTGCCCTTAAGAAGTCTATATTAGGGGGAAATGCAATGTACATTCTAGATGAATACAAAATATAAAGAAAGACTATATGGCAACAACCTGGAAAGGACAAAGAATTGGGAAGAGCAGGTAATGACTCCTACAGAGGCAGGGCTTGAACTCAGTCCAGAAAGAATACTGGGAACGGGGCAGAGCATTCTGGCCGAGGAAAGTGGCCAGCACAAAGACAAGGGGATGGAAGATGTAATCAGTCCCTTCCTGACCTAAAATTATTCTTTGAATCTTTTTCCTTTTTGCAGTTTAATCTACAAAGCAGGAAAACATGTCCCTCAGCCCCTATTATGTCTTCCTTATCTCATTCTGACATAAGTTCTAAGCTCTGTCCCCAAACTTGGGCTCAGAGTGATACAGAAAGGAGGCTGGGAAATGGGAAAGTCTGAGGTGATTCAGGGGGACCTGGCTACCTCAGGTTCACATTGAAGTCATGATTTCTTTCAATTTTCTTTTGTCCAGATGAAATAAAGAAAAAATCTCCCTTCTTAGTTGAGAATCAGGAAGATAACAACCCGTGGGGATCATTCCTTCAAAAGTTTCCTTTAAGGAAATCAAGAAATAGATTTGCACAAGGCTAAATCATTAAACCAGAGTAGAGCACCAAACTTGCTGTGTGTCTTTACTGGAGGATCTGTTGGGAAGGAAGGACCCTGGGGAGAGGAAAAAGTGAGCATTCTTGGTCACTAGGCAGAAAATTTCTTGGAAATTCCTCTCCTCCAACCTGGTCAAATGCTATCAGCACCCTCAGTTACCCAGATCCTTCACACCAAGTGCACACATAAAATAGAGAGAGGAACAACCAAAGTAGCTCGTACAAAGAATAAAGGAATGTGTCTGTCAAATGAATGATTTCTCACAAATACAAGATAGAGAAAGAAAGTATATGTGGAAAGGACAAGACCTGGGAGGACCAGATTAGGCCTCCTGCAGAGGCTGGATTTGAAGTGAGTCCAGAAGGAACACAGGGAAACGGTCAGAGTACTCTAGGTATGGAGGGTGGTGTATGGTTAAGGAAATTTATGGCTTGGATTCCCACCTAGAATAAAACACCCTTAAGAAGAAGAATATAGATATTTTATTGATTAATAGAATAGGCAACTACATAGGCAATTAGCAGCAATAGCAACAGTAACTAATAAGCCCTAATACTACAGTAATTATATCAATAATTAAATATATATATTTATAACATATAATATATAATTATAGCAATTATATATATATATAACATAATATATATATAATTATTTATATAATTATTGTAATTATATATGTAGTTATATGGCATATTATATATGTTATAATATATACTATTATAATTATAGCAATAAATGTAAAAAGCAGTAGAAACCATGACCAATTCAGAGTGATGAACCAACTCCTGAGTCTCTAAGGATCCCAGATTCCAGCTCCATTCTCAGGGTCCCCAGTAAGAAAGTCACAAGCAGAAAATCTTCTTTCTCCATGGGTGAGATTCCAAAGCCAGCAAGGTATCTTGATCATTTAAATCTCAGGTGGAAAAAAGAAGGCACTGCATCCAGAGAGTGTGTTATGGTTCCTCACTTGAATCTGACCTAGGTCCAAGTGATACACGGATCCTTTAACAGTCAACATTTTTTGAAGGAACTTGGCTGAGTTTCTGCAAAACATTTGAGGGGAAAAGTCAGCAGGTTGGCCAAACTCCTACCTCACAATCTTTTCAGGCTTAAAGCCTACCTCCCCCTTCCTCCGTCCTCAGGATTTAATCAGATTGGTGTTAAGATATATTTTTTAGAGGGACAGATAACTTATAGGCATGGGAGTCACCCAAAAGATGTGACAGTTTACATACTCGGTCTGTTGAGACACATGGAAGAACTTCTATCCATAATGAGCATTCAGGTGACCAACACAGAAGCAGAAGAAGAAATACCTAGTATGACGAACTGCAAGTACATCAGGACCCTTCCACGTCTAAAATTATTCTTTGAATCTCTTTTGTTGCTGAAGTTAAATCTGCAAAACAGGAGGAAAGGTCTGTCAGGCCCTGTTATGGCCACCTTGCATCATTCTGATAGTAGCTGAAAGCCCTGCCCCTAACACTAGGCACAGGGTGGTATAGGAGCACGGTTGGGCCCTGTGAAACAGAAAGTCTGGGGTGACCAGGGAGCCCTGGCTACCTCAGCTGCACATTGCAGCAATGACCCTTTTCCATTTTCCCTCTTTCCAGACAAATTCATGCAAGCAGTTAGTGAATCATCTGGCTGAGAGGCAGGAAGATAAGAACCTGTGGGAAGCATTTCTTAAAAGGATTCCTGAAAGTAAATGATTAAAAATAGATTTTCACAAAGCTGAATTGTTACACCAGATCATCAAACCTGCTTCTTCTCTTGTATCTTGACTGAAGAAGCTGTAAGGAGGAAAAGACCATTAACAGAGGACGAACTGGGCATTATCAGCAACTAGGAGGGAAAATTTTATAGAAATTCCTGACCTTCTCCAAGCCATTCAAATGCTATGTGCACCATGAGTTATCGACCTCCTTCACACCCACACAAATGCACACATATAACAGACACGGACAAAAATAAATTTGGAAAAAGACACCTATGTGCATCCACAAGGTGTCAGGTAAACAAAAAGAGGGTAACTAACATTTTTAATATAGTTCAATTCTTCTAAAGTCTATGCAGATACCCTTCAAATCTAAAATAGAAAGTTTAGTCCTGGGAGAAACATCCAACAAGGTTTTCGTTTGTCTCTCATTAAAAAAGAGAAACAGCAGAGAAAGAGAAAAAAGTGAGGGAGAAAGGAAAAAAAAAAGAAAGGGAACACAGGCGATGGATTTGAGAAAATCCAAAAACCATAGAGAAACATGGGGATTAAAAGTCATTTAGGTGTAACAAAAAAAGTGCCCTGATCCTCACTTCCTCAAGACCAGATATGTTACATTTTACTTCCCTCCCAATTCTCCATTATTCTTATGAGGATTAGGGGTATCTAGCCTCTCTGCAAATGGCTCCAACTATTTAGAATTTTGGTCTTCCCAAGTATGTGGAATCCTTTAAAACCCAGTTCCTTTTAGCCACAAACAGACAAATGTGATTTCTCCAAGAAATTATCACTTCAGAAATACAATTACAAAAATACAATCTTACTCCCCAAACACATGGAAGACATAATCCTCCCTTTTAACCCCCTATCACCTCTTATTCTGGAAAGGAAAATAGACTTTTCCTTTAACTCCATTAGTGTAGAGCCTAGTCCCAGGTTCCAAGGAAAAGGGCCAGAGCAGTCCCAGGTTCCAGGCTCAGATACGCCTACTTCTCTGAATTTCTTTTCCAGGCTGCCAGTAACATCTCACCTAGAACTCTGGCTCCAACCATGACTTGAACTTTGAGCACCAGTGGTATTCACTTCCAGGACTTAAAACTGAGAAGGATAAATGGAATAGAACATAAACAAACAGCTCAAGGTCCATTTCTCTGAGCTAAGGAAGAAGAGAATAAGACAAGGAAATCCTTTCCCTTTCACTGGTTCAATGTATGATCACTAAGATACAGCTAAGGTATACCTGTCACCCTTAGGATGCAGAAGGAAAGGGAAAATGCACCATACTACAAGCAGCCAATTAAAGAAGGTTACCTTGCCACCAGTGGTACAGGAAGCATCCATTTCAGGTGATCTGGGATGGCCAGGCAAGCCTCCTCACATAGAGAATCACAGAATTTCAGAGACCTTCAGAAAGATTCTGATTCAGCCCATGTTAAAAGAAGACCTCCCATTATAACCTCATTGAAGAGTAAACATAATCTTTACATGTAGAATTCCAAGGATGGGCAACTCAATGTTCATTCTGCTTTGCATTCAACAGACTTTTACCAAGTCCCTACCTTTGACAAGGAATGCACTAGGAGTATATGCACTCTAGATAAGACATAGGTCATTGCTTTCAGAAATTTATAGTCTAATAATGAAAGGGGAGGATGGAGAAAAGACACCACCACAGTTAACTACATAACACATAGAGGGAGTCTTTCTCAAACCTCAGCTAGGAATAAGAGGAAGTAAATGTATACAGTAGTAAAAGAACAGGAAAAGCAAAGATAACCGAAGAACAGGAAATAGATGTAGCTACCCATGAGAGGAAAGCATTAGGCCCTTACAGTTCAGCTTCATTGGACCATTGGCCACTCAGTGATCACATTTTGACTTTTTCCATTCTTTCATTTTGTTGCATCTGGACTTAACTCATTCTCATCCTTCAACTCCATACTCATCAATTCTTCATCTCTCAAGACCCTAGCCATCCTTCAATCCTCAATTAAATCATTAACTCCTACGGAAGCCCTCCTCATTCTTTGTAACCAGAATTGTGTGAATTCTGTTTCCCCTGAAACATAGTCAGCTCCTTGAAGTCAAAGTTGTCTTTTACCTTCTTTTATCTCCAGCAAATTAGCACAGTACCCACACATAGTAGGTGCTTAATAAATGTTTGCTGGTTAAGTAATGCTGTAAAAATAAGAGTGATAAAATACTACCTTCCTGAAGGGATCATCATGGGAAAAGGTCTGCAGAAATGTCAGTCATTACTATGATTATGTCATTTAACACATAATAACTATTATTGAAGACAGGGACACCATTGAGTGGTAATATATGTAACCCAGTATTTTGCACATATTAGGTATCAAATCAATCAAATGAATGGATGAATGGTTGGGGTCTGGAAGAACAAAGAAATCAGGTTCTCTACCACATATTAGCCATCTCTGCTGCAAACAGGACAGTTGCTTCCCTAAGAGGATTCAACCCAAAATAGTCCCTTCTTTACTTTAGAAAAAATTGTCCAAAACAAGATCCCACCCAGAAACCAGGCACAAAGCCCTCTGTCCTGAATAATCTCCCAGCTTATTTCATAACCCTCAACTAATCACTGAGTCTACTTTCACTCCCAACAAAGATCTGGAGTTTCAAAGCTTTCAGAGCTTCAGCTTTCAGATTATAACAGAAATCAGTTTCTCAGCTGTCAACAGAAAATTGTGCAATTTGGCCAATCAGTGCCTTTTGATCCACACTTAGTTCTAGCTCTAACCAAAAGGCTTTCCTTTGCCACTCAATAATTCAAACACTCATAGAATCCCTGTACAAGTTGTAAAATGAGTACTTGGTCCTCTCCATTGAACACCATGACATAATTTCAACAGCAGCTTTCACCAGACGCCAGAGTGATTCAGCCCAGGATTCAGCCTCATTCAGTAACTACTTTGTTTTTTTGAGAAGTTATATGTAAACAGCCCCAACTAACCTCTGATGGAGGCTGGAGGTTCACTGGTGTTCTGCTTTGTACATATTGTCACATTTTTCAATATATCTATTAGTTTTTCTAATTGTTTCCTCCTAAAAATAATGTTATATAAGATGGCTTTCTGGGAAGGGAAGCAGAATTATAATGAGGATAACTATGATGATGAATATAGCAGAAGAAATCAATTTAAATTTTTAAAAATCAAAATTTTAAAAAAGAAAAAGAAAATCAATACAACTTTGACAAAAGTATATACCTCACAACAACTCAGAGGTAATTAATACCTATATTTTCCAGTTTCATTGTCCCCCACACTAACTCTTTGTATAAATTTGAAAATTTAAAGTTGATGATTAGAAGCAAAGTAAGTATAGTAGAGAGGCAAATTAAATTGACGTGTAAGCCCTAATAGCTGTGAAACCAACTTCCTCATAGGGAAAAATGTGTGGAAATAGCAAAGTTGTTAATGTTAGTGATTTTTCAAATAAATAACTTCTATATAACTTGTATTGGCCATGACAAGGTCAGCTTTTCATACAGATAAAAGCAAGGTTCCAGGACCTAGCCTCACCAGATCACACTTTTTTTTTACTTACTTTCTCCCTTCTTCCTCCATTTCTTTCCATATTCTTTTAACATTCCCAGTTGTTGATGCAGAGAAAAAGAAGATCAAGAAGCCTCCATGAATCTGAAGTTTTAGAGACTTTACGTTGTGCCCCTTGAAAAATGGGATGGGGTAAAGATTTAACATTAGTGAGTTCATCACTAATGGTAGAATTTTAGATGCGGTTCCACTTGGCTCAAGTCAAGACACATCATCTTAGCATATTAAGCACTTACTATGTGCCAGACACTAGGGACAGAGACATAGTGTGGAGGAAAAACAGTCCTAATTCATAAGGAACTCATAGTCTATTGGGGAATATGACACTAATAGGATAAACTAGAAACAATCAGGAAAAAATATGGTAACCTCAGAAGGGAAATATAAAGAAAAAGGAAGGTTATGAAGGGAGATATAAAGGAAAAGGAAGGTTATAAAAATTTCTTTCAGAAAATGGGAAATTCTCTGAGATCTGGAAGAAGTCACTTTTTACTTTATTCTTACTTTATTTTACTTTATTCTTTTTTTCCCTTTCCATCCCTCAACCCTCCTCAAAGAAGCTGCAGTTAAACACAGAGATATTTACATACATTCATATATATTCACACACACACATATATATATACATGAATATACACATATTCATATAGCCATATGTATACATATAAATCTAAAATAATCTTAATATAGCTGACATAATGGAGATTTCTCTTATTGAATTTTTTAAAAGTTGGACTATTTTCTTCTAATAAATTTTATTGATCATTGTTATTATATTTCTATATATCTCTTATTTCCTATCCTTGATAATTCTATTTATTTCTATTTGTTAATTTGCCTTGCTATTACTTAATGGTCCTTGAAGCCTTCAATCTTATCTTCCCACCCTTTCCCCTCTTTTTATCCCATTCCTATTAATCTACAAAATTCTTATTACTCTATTAATATAATCCCACTCCCATTAATCTAAAAATCCTTTTTGTACCCCACTTTGTCCTATTCCCTCCTCCCTTATTTACAGATTTTTGGAGGGTGCTATACCTTCTTGGTAAAGACTCTCATCGGGGTTTAGGCCATTCAAAAATGAGGTAAATCCTGAGGTACCTAACCAATAGGGAAATAAAAGAAGGAAATGTGAATAATAAATAGAAAATAAAAAGCTTAAAGAAATTTTTTTAAATTGTCTTAGCTGGGTGCCCATTATTTTGGAAGCCCGCTCTTGCAAGAACATTAATAAAGGTCCTTCCTGATTTACCAGTGATTTCATGAAGTCCTTGATAAGTTAATTGTTTCTTACACTTTATATTTTGTTTTACTATTTCCTGGTCCCTTATAATGTTCCTGGTTCCTCCATGCCCATTTCCATTTGTCAAAGAGTGAATTTTTCTTTTTTTCTAGTAGATTGACTTACTTTTAAGAGTCTTCTTGTTTTTCTTTTCTTCTTTTTGTTTTTTTCTTAACCTCTCTCATTTGATTTTTAGTCTTTTTTAATTCTATAAATTCTTTTGGGGCAAGTAATGATTTAACATCACTCTTTGGGGTAGGAAAGGCTCTTTTTTTACATTGTTGTCCTCTTCTGAAGATGCACCTGGTGATATATATATATATATATATATATATATATATATATATATATATATTTAAGTAGGACCATAATAGTGTAATCTTCTTTAGTCCTGGGGTGGGAGGATGCCTCTAGCTTCAGACTTTTCTTCAGTTATCTTCTATGATCTGGAACCTAAAAAAAGAACTCCATTCTCCTGAAGTATAAAAGAATCAAATATGAATGAAAAACAACTGAACAATTGAAATTTGTCAATAATTTTATAGTTGTTTCTTCATTACTTGTGCATATTATCAAAATTGCTGGGTTTTTGTTTTGTTTTTTTTTTTTTTTGCTTCACACAAAGTTTTTTAATTGTTGGCCAGGAAATTGGAGTTCAGTAACTTGCCCAGGGTTACATAGCTAGTAATTGATGTGTCTGAGGCCACATTTTAACTCCTGACTTCAGGGCCAGTTTTTTATCCACAGTTACACCTAGCTGCTCCTTGCTTCTTATGTTAAAGCTAATATTTCTAGCCATCTTCTTTGCCTTTATTGTCTGTGAACTTTGTCCCTAAATTCTGGAAAGGGTTTCCTTTTCTTCAGTACACATTATACTATAATTTGGGTTTTGCCAGATTTTTTTTGCCATATTTAGGAATTCCTCTTTTGTTTCTGTGCTTTACAATATTTCTGACATGTTTTATATTTTATTGAAAAGTCATTCTACTTTCCTTGATTTAATTACCTGATTTGTATTGTTCTTGTAATTAAAATGATCTATCATGCTCACAGTTTTTATATAGAGAACCATTTCTATGTCCTTAATAAAAATCTAGTGAGTTCCTCTTAGGAAATATTTGGTATATATTGTTTTAAACTATTTATTCATATTTTATTCAATATTTTTACATGGCTATTCATTACAGATAGCTGTTAATAGTTTTCTTTCTCTGATTAAAGCCTCCCTAGTATAGGTTCTCAGGACCACATTTGTTTCATAAGAAAATTCGGTAGCATGCCTTCTTTATTTTTGTAAATTCTTTGTATATTAGTAGAATTATTCTTTGAATATTTTATAGAATTTACAAATCTCCGCATCTCTACCAATTGATCAAAACTTGGGGAGACTTAGATGAATTGATATAAAGTGAAGCAAAGACCGAAAAGAACAACCCACATAGTCAAAACAATATTGTAAAAATAATCATTTTTGAAAGACTAAGTATGTGATCAATACAGTGATCCACCACAAAAGACTGGTGTAATAAAATGCTATCCAGATGGAGAACTGATAGACTCAAAATGAAGAGTGAAGTACAGACAGAACTCAACTTTGCATAAATTCACATTATGCAAAATACTTTTCTTACATATAGAATTCTGAAAGAATCTACATTCTCAAAAAAAAACAAAACAGCCCTATATTAACTTTACCAAAAAGTACTTTACTCTCCTGCTCTTGCACTTTTCCACTTTCTTTCTCTCTCTCCCAAAGCTGCCCCTTTGATGAGTTTCATGCTCCACAGTCTCCTAATCTTCATCAAACGGACAAACAATCCGTCAACTGAAAGCACAAGAAACAGGGACACAGAGAGATCACCACCACTGCCTTTGGAACAGAGGCTTGGCTTGAGTCCTTGAGGAAAGAGGACACCTTTGCACTGATCCACCTGTCTTGGTTCAAGCCTCCAAAGGACAGGCCTCAGAACCTCCTGCTCTTGCTTCTCTTTCTCAGGCTCACAAGTGTCCCCGTGCCAGCCCCATCCCTCTGTGGGATCCTTCCCTTCCCTTCACATGTCAGCAGACACGTTTACATTACTTAAATATTGATTCAAGTAGGAGTTTGCCATCCACTTATTAAAGGAGCAACTATCTGCAAATTTTTCTCCTTTTTTTTTTTTTGCTTTTTTTAAAAAATATAGCTGATATGGAAAGATGTTTTCTGTGAATTTGAATGTATAATTATTATATTTTTGCCTATTCAATAGATAAAGGAAAAGAAAGGAAGAAGGGAGAGAATTTGGAATTGAAAATAAAAATATGTAAAATTCAGGCTAGCACTCTAGAGGATCTTGGGATCATGCAAAGTCCTTGGTCTTGGGGTGGAGAAGTGAAGGAGACAGGAAAGTCTCCATGCAGTTTGTCCAAGAATAGCGAACAGCAGCTTTCTCTCTGCCAGGCTTGCAGGATCTGTTAACTTCCCAGGCTTCCCTCCAACACTTCAAAAAAGACCAGCTCTTAGTGGGGAGGGAGGAGTCAGGAGTACTGCCTGCGTACTGCCACGCCCCCTACCCCGCCCACCTGTGGAGATTCCCACAGAGCATGCTCGTTTGGCCTAGCAACGCCACCATGGCAACCACATTTTTGGTAGGTTCATGAATTCATCCTGGTGGCTGGCTAGCTGTGGAGGCCATGTAGAACCTGTACTTTTTTACGTGTTCGATTCTTTTTGAACAATCCGAAATGGTGACATGGAAAATACTTAAAATTTTCTTTTTCTCGTTTTCTTTTATTTTAGAGTTTGAACACATAATCCCTAGTTTCAGGATTTAGGGGGAAAGGACTTTTTCATTTTTATTATTTTAATTTCTATTCACAGATTCATAAAGTATCTAATCCTGAAATATTTTTCAAAGAAGTGATTCGATTTCTACTTTAAAAATCTGGGCTTTAGTTGGTGTAATGGAAAGAGCACCAACCCTGAAGGAAGGAGTCAAATTTGACTAAATAACTCTGGGCAAGTCACTTCCTCCCAATTGCATCAGAAAAAGAAATGGGGCTTTGCTATGCTTTTATTCTGTTAAGTTATTATACTTTAAATCAACCTTCGTTCCTATCCTTTTATATTGCCTACATTCAGTAAATCAATAATAAAAATTTCCTACTGTGTTTCAGGCCTTGGGCTAAGCTAGGAATATATATATAGGAAAATGAAGGGGAAAAAAGAGTCTTGTTCCCAAAGAATTTAGTGGAAGATAGCACGTGGAAAGAATCTAGAAAATTCACAGGGGGAAGTAAGACTGCATGACTTACAATAGCACAATGAGGTCCTCCTCCATCCTCTCCCAGGAGAACCATCCCTGATAATAAAGCACTTTTGAAAGAAGAAAACAAAAAGATCATAAAAATCAATCAATATATGGAGGGAAAACTTGGCATTAAACCCAATATTCAACACCAATAGATTCTTATCTTTTTCAGGAGAGCTGGGATTAAAAGGAAGCTATTATTTTATATTCTTTTCAATGCCAAGTTTGTTCTTCACACATTCTCAAACTTCAGTTTAATTTATTTTGTGCATCATGGTTGCTTTTCTAGTTACACTATCAGCATGGTGTATATTTTCTTGATTCGGTTTAACTCTCTATTAATGTCTCTCCTACTTCTTTCTATTTACGTTGATCATTTCTTACAGCACAATAATTCACTATAAGGTAGGACAGTGATTTAGCCATTTACTTTGTTTCCATTTATAATAACTTAGTAGCCATAATCAAGGAATACCACTCTGGGGCTGCTACTGCTAATCTCTTTGCCAGTGTTCTTTTGGAAGAGGTAGAGCAGAAGGTAGGAGTAGATTTCCCAAAAGATTGTGAATTGGGCAGGAAGGACTCAAGTCAGAACTGGGAAACCCACAGAATAGACAGAAGGTCGGAGAGACGTCTGTGCTATAAATGGGGGCTCCAAAGTAGTTTAAAATGTTTAAAGGAATACATTTTTCTTTATTGCTTTGGCTGTGAGAAAAAAAGCTTAATGCTTATAAATCTTGAAATACCACAGTGTCTAAGGAATAATGGAGAAAAATATATGGAATATAACAAAATTACAATGATAATCTATTTAGAAAATGTAGAAGAAACAATATCCCTAAGGAAATGCAGAAAGCTAGGAGGCACATTAGATTGCATATGAGCAGTAGTCAGGGACAACTGAGGTTGAATCCTGCCACAAACATGTAACATCTCGAAGCCTCAGTGTTTTCATTTCTATAATGGAAGTAATATGACCATCTGTCTCAGGGTTGTTCTGAGGATCAAATGAGAAAACATATGCAAATCACTTTGCAAACTTTAAATGGTTATATAAATGGTAACTATGATTATGATTAGAATGTGATATTGGAAAAGGAAGTCAGCTGGTCATGTAATAAGAGTATGCATAACAAAAGGAAAATCCAAGCTCTCTACTGATATTCAGAAACACTTTTATTAAAGATCTAGAGCAAAAGTTCTTAACTCGGTGTACAGAGATCTCTTTGTATTTTATATAGAGTTATTGGGGCTCTCTGAACATGGATAACAAAAATTTACATAAATATTCACCTTTGTAATCTTATGTATTTTATTTGACATACTTAAAATAAATATGACTCTGATAAAGATTCACCAGACATGGAAAAAGGAATCCAGAACATTCAAAAAAAATTGAATACCTCTGACCTAAGCACACACATCCATCAAAGTGGCTAACATAACAGAACACAAAAACGGCAAGTGTTGGAGGGGATGTGAGAAAACAAGGATATTAGCACACTGGTAATAGAGTTGTGAATTGGTCCCACCATTCTGCTAAACAATTGCGAACTATGTCCAAAAAGCTATAAAACTCTGCATACTCTTTGAAACAGCAATACCAGACTATGCCTGTATCATAAAAAATATATACAAGAAAAAGGAAAAAAGCTGGTATGCCATTCTCAGAGAAGATGGCATCCTCCCCAAACAGAGAAATGATCACACTTAGAAAGGGACCTTTGGAACTAACTGTGAGACAAGAGAGATACTGGCACAGGACCACGCAGCATGGCACACTCACATCAGAGAAGGTGCTGTGCTCCATGAGCAAAGAAGAATTGGCAGTACCTAAAAAGGAATGACAGTTGAACAAATTAAAAACATCTCCCCTGCAAATGTTTACTGGGGTTATTTGTGCCTGACCTGTGGTGGAGCACTGTGAGATCAGATTGGTCCAACCATCCAGTCAGACAGACTGTACTTAAGCCCAGTATAGAGATGTCATTCTGGTCCTGATTCAGAATGAAGGTCAACAGCTGCCATTATAATTCTTGGCCTGAGTCTTTCCCATGTTTTATGTAATCCGAGGCACACGTATGTATCTAGTATAAGCTACAGGATCAGACACCGTTTTCTTTGGAGAGAGAAAGTCTCAGGGATTGCAAACTTTTCTCTTTCCCAGGTTCTTGCTTCCTCCACATATGCTCCCCTCTCCATCTTATTCTGAATGGCAGTAGAAGCAACCTCAGGTCATTTGACCATCCATGTTACCTGAGATAGACTTCCATGGTACCAGGGAGAATTTGAAGGTGAAGTACAACTCAAGAAGCTGCGCCTGGAGGAGGGACTGATAAAAGTGGCACACTGCCAGGCTATTGGGAGAGAGCGGACATCAGATTATAAAGCAAACCTCGAACCTATCTAGTACTGAAGAAGGAGAATCTTTGGGAGATGATAGACAGAATGTTCCTGACCACTGTTAGGATTTCCTCAGCCTCAAGTCTATGAGACCTGTGGTAGTACACGGGAGAAATCAAGAGCAGAGATCCTTGCTAAGAATCATTCTGTGCTCCTTCTGTGAGACACAGGCGGGCTCAGTATCTCAGGCTAAGACAAGGGAGCTCACATAAATCCCTCCGGGAGGTCAATAAAAGAGGATTTCACTTGATGGTTTCACCTGAGGTTCTTCACTACTGAGATCATAAAAGAAACTCCACTGGGAGGCACTAATGGGGAGCAATAACTGACAGTAAATGACAGCCACTAAAAAAAAGTACAGACAAAGCAATGCTGTGCATGATGTACAAGAATTTTAATCAGGACCATGGGGAGTGATGACCCTAACTATTCTGACTTCCCCAAAACTTTAGAAACAGGGAAGCTGGTTATCTGTGAAGACTGCAATGATAAAGAGCTACTAGTAGGACCAAGGCTAGTCCTCTTGAGATGTGACAGGGACAACCCACATTATCAATGAATCAACCAATATTTTTTCCCGCCTGAGGCTGGGGTTAAGTGTCTTGCCCAGGGTCACACAGCTAGGATGTGTTAAGAGTCTGAGACAAGATTTGAACTCTGCTCCTCCTGAATTCAAGGCTGGTGCTCTATCCACTGCGCCACCTAGCTGCCCCCTCAACCAACATTTTTTGAGCACCTACTATGTGCGAGATACTATTCTAGCATCTGGAGAGCACCATAGGCAATGTCATCTGCTAGGAGTCATATCCAGGGGATGACTCTAAGTAGTTAAAGCATATA
Organism: Sminthopsis crassicaudata; assembly: GCF_048593235.1. NCBI lineage: Eukaryota > Metazoa > Chordata > Mammalia > Dasyuromorphia > Dasyuridae > Sminthopsis > Sminthopsis crassicaudata. Next base: position 223,022,062 of record NC_133621.1, read on the forward strand.
AACTTCTCAGAGAGAACTAGTTACATGAAAGTAAGTGGCAAAGTGGATGGAGTGATAGGCCTGAAGTCAAGAGACATGAGTTCAAATCTAGCTTTAAATACTTATCAGTTGGTCAAGTACCTTAAGGTCTGCCTCAGTTTCCTCAACTGTAAAATGAGGGCAATAATAGAACCTACCACACAAGGCTGTTTGGAAGATGAGATGTGATAACATTTCTATAAATCGCAGTGTTTATACTTATAATTAGGTTCAGAGTAGTACTTTTTAATTTGATCTCTAGATAAAGCTTGTGAATTGCAAACTTCCACCTAAATGTATGCACTTTTATCTTCATGAAAGAACTAGTAGGACTCTCAAATGAACAAAAGTGTAAGAATATAGGAGAGTTCAGAATTCAGAACCAAAGCTCTAGGGACCAGATGGCAATAGAAGGGTTAACTCAATATAGAGCCAACCGGAACTAAGATTTGGAGAGAGGTAGCTTAAGTGTAGGAACCATCATGAAAAGACTCACAAAGAATATTGCTGACAAGACATTGGTTCTTGTTAAAAGTAAAATTGCCATATTATTTGGGTAGAAGTAAGAAGCCCAAGAAGTGAACAATATCCAAAGTAGACCTTGCCCCTTTGTACCTGGTGACAGTCTCTGATATAGAGCTTCTAAACCACGAATGCAGGCAGATATCTGATTCTCTATGGAGGCTAAATAAAGTCATTCTCCTTACATTACTGGTACAACCACTCATACTCACATTAGTCTCTCCCTGGCAATTGATTAGGGAATATAGAACCTTGCCAAAGTAAAGTTCAAACTGTTTCCTAGGACACTGTGAATCCAGGAAGAGGACAGATGTTCTCTTATCTATCACAATTGGCTGCCCCTCTCTCCATCACAAATAATATAAATCAAACAGGGAAAAACTATTCCTATTTGCTCAAGATATTTTCATGAAGAAATATGCCTTTGATACAGTCACAAAATATGAAGTCATCCAACCTTTGGAGCTTAAAGGGATGTCTACTCCAAAAAAATGGGGAAGGGACTTTCTCTTTGCCAAGAGTGTTGAGACTTGCATATAGAGACTATCTTTTAGTATCGTACCATTTAAAACTGGACAGTATGTAGAGAGCATCACGTTTGATCCCTCTGTTTTGCAAAAAGGAAAAACAAGTTCATAAAGGTAATTTGGGAAACATCACATAAGTATCAAGTAGAAAGTGATCATTTTAACGTAGTGTTTACAAATATTAAAAATTCAAAATCATGTGGAAAGAAAAGTGAGGAAAAGAAGGGTGACGAAGAATTGATAAAGAATCTACAATGTAGTATCTATGATGTACCAGGCATTGTGCTAAGCATTTTTAGAAATATTATCTTATTTGAAGGTTTTTACAAAGTGATACAGAGCAAAGAAAATAAGTAGAAAAGAACAGAATATGAAATGGTTTGCTTGAAATAAAGGAGAATAAAAAGAGCAGAATGAAGGAAACATTATACACAATAATAGCAATATGGTTTTAGAAATGATTTTGAAAGATATTTTATTTTGACTAATATAAATACTGAAATTAACCATAAAGGAAATAAGAACATAGACACTATCAGCATCAGAGAAAGAACGAAAAATGGAAATATCTGTAGCACAGTTACATATATATGTGTGTGTCTGTGTGTGTACATATATATATATATGTGTGTGTGTGTGTGTGTGTGTGTGTGTGTGTATGTATATACATATATATATAGTACACATATTTGTACTTTTGTTTCTAATAGGAGTCATGTCTGAGTGGGGGGAAAGGAAGGAAGAAAAAAGATACTTATAGAATAGTTTTACTATATAGTTTAAGGGAATAGCAAATTATACATAATAAATTTGCAGTTTAATGTGAAATTAGTGTTTTATTATGCTATGTTACTGAAATGAATTAAATGAATTTAAAAAGTATATGAAATGGCTCTAGACAACATAACAGAACAAAATTAATGTGAAATACAATGTGTGATTATGGTATCATACATGCTATCTGATTAAATTTACAACATGAATGTTATGGAATATTATTGTTCTGTAAGAAATGACCAACAGGATGAATACAGAGAGGCTTAGAGAGACTTAATGAACTGATGCTGAGTGAAATGAGCAGAACTAGGAGATCATTACACAATTCAACAATGATGCTATATGAGGATGTATTCTGATGGAGGTGGATATCTTCAACATAGAGAAGAGCTAATCCAATTCCAGTTGATCAATGATGGACAGAATCAGCTACACCCAGAGAAGAAACACTGGGAAATGAGTGTAAACTGTTTGCATTTTTTGTTTTTCTCCCCAGGTTATTTTTACCTTCCGAATCCAATTCTTCCTTTACAACAACAACAACAACAAAAAAAATTTGGTTCTGCACATATATACTGTACCTAGGATATACTATAAGATATTTAATATGTATGGGAATGCCTGCCATCTAAGGGAGGGGGTGGAGGGAAGGAGGGGAAAAATTTGGAACAGAAGGCAGTACAAGGGATAATGTTGTAAAAAATTACCTATGCATATATACTGTCAAAAAATGTTATAATTATTAAATAAATAGATAAATAAATGAATAGATAGATACATAGATAGATAGATAGATAGATAGATAGATAAATGAATGAATGCATGAATGAATGAATGAATAAATAAATAAATTTACAGCATGAAAATTTCTTCCTGAATTTCTGCTAGAAGACTATCACTTACCTGAACTTCTCAAATCAGGCATCCACCAAATATTCAACTTCCCCCTCCATGGTACTGCTCCAGTCAAGACTCACAAATGTGAATCCACAATTATTCCCTTTTCATCCTCACCTCACCCCTACAAGTTTACCTATCTTCTGCATGTAGTCATGAGGAACCATCATCCTGAAATCAATGATACTTTCAAATGCCCTCAAGACTCTTGTCATCCCTGAACTGTTAGGAAGCTAATACTTTTATACTGTCTTTTTCTTTCTCTCAGGAATCTTCTCTGATGAAGTTCAGGGTGATGATTCATATACTTTGGGTCCCCCTAAATGCCAAGAAACTTGAGAATATTCTCACTTCAAATGTCTCTCTCCAAATTTCTCTATATTTGTCTTTTCTTCTTTATAACATAGTTATTGGTATTTGTCTTTCCCTTCATCAGATTGCAAGATAGCAACATAGTTCTATCTATCCCATACAAAGTATAAAGGAAAGAGTAAATAACAATGGACTCCAAGGATACACTTATTTGTGACTCAACCCTCGATTTTTGTCCCATCCTGATGCATTCTATGGTAAATTATACAACCTAACAAGATGAAAAATTAGGATGACATGTTTTTATTTCCTTTAAGTAGATATAATTTATTTAAGATGTGGTTCTTTCTAAATTATATATAGTGTAATTTGTAAAATTGTATGAGCTATGTTTCAAAATGAATGATTAAGTCTTTTTATAACTTTTTAATTTATTTTTATTATAGCTTTTTATTTACCAGATATATGCATGGGTAATTTTAAAGCATTGACAATTGCCAAACCTTTTGTTCTAATTTTCCCCTCCTTCCCCCCACCTCCTCCCCCTGATGGCAGGTTGACCAATACATGTTATATATATTAAATTATGAGTTAAATTCAATATATACACATGTCCAAGCAGTTATTTTGCTGTATAAAAAGAATCGGACTTTGAAATAGTGTACAATTAGCCTGTGAAGGAAATCAAAAATGCAGGTGGACAAAAATAGAGGGATTGGGAATTCTATGAAGTGGTTCATAATCATCTCCCAGAGTTCTTTCACTGATTTTATCTGGTTCAATTCATTACTGCTCTATTTGGTCATATTTGAACTCTAGATTCTCCTTTTTATTCTTAAGTAGACCTTTTGTTCAACTGGGCTTGTCTTACATTCCCACCCCAGGTTGTGACCTCTACAAACCCCACATTTACTATATTCAATCAGAAAGCCAAGTTATGATGTCAAACTCCCAAGGTTATGTGTCCCCTATAAAAGATTTCCTCATACTGTACATCTTTACTAACCCCTTTTATAGCTAAAACACTTTGGGGTATTCCCTCCTGATAGTGTCTTTCTCCTTATTATAGCTAAATCTTTTTAGGGTGTGAAATACCTTTTAGGATTAACCCACTTGTCAGATCTAGAGATTCTCTGATCACTGTCCTTTGATCCCAAGGGGGAAAAAAAGAAAAAAAAATTAAGGAAGAGAAACTATTCATCAGAGATACCAGCACCAAAGGGATGGGACAGCTCCTACTGCTACTTCAGCTACTTCAGTTCTACTCTGCTTTAGCTCCCCCATCTCTCCCTAGCCAGGTAACATTTATTTAATTAGGTATAGACAAAGGTGGCTACTTTCCAAAACATTACAAAATTACACTTGTGCAGAAGAAAAGGTCACCAATATAAATTTTAGGATTATGACATTCAGGATTACCTCAGTGTCAGTTTACATATAGGATCCTTGAGACCTATGCTATACTAATATCCTTACATCATCAGTCAATGGTTTGATCTCTTCCCACATATGTGACATATATAACTTTTTAAGTTAGTCTGCTAACTTCTCTATTGAAATTAGACCACTAGTCAATGGGATGCTCCCACCTCATGGCATCTTCTCTTTAATGGTACAGAAAAGTCTGATGGCTTGTAATTTCAACATTTTGTATCCATTGTATGCAGATACTTCCCAAAACTCAATACTATTGCCTATAAAAATTATGAGATAAATTAGTTTTGTAATGGATTATAATTTGAATTTTCAATTTAGAAATTTACATTTATACATCTTAAAATCATTTGTGTAATGTTGAACTTAAAACCATCTACTTAGATATCCTAATATTATTTAAAGGAGAACCTAAAACTCTCATGTGCAACCTGCTGAGATAAATTTCTTGGGATTATAATTGATATGGGTGTCTTTTGAGTTTTTGAATTCAAGTGTTAATCATTAAAATGCACCATTCCACAGAAGGTACTCAGAGGGGTGTGATCCAGAGCTATTAGGGATGGAAATTTGCAACTGGGAGAAAAGACTAGGAAAACAACTTAAAGCTTTCCTTAAGGTGTTATGCTAATGGTTCAGTTAATGAATTATGTTCCTTTGTACAGGAATATTTCCCACCTCATTATTCCTATTCCAGATATTTCATAATTATGACTGACTCATGAATTCAAGCAGAGCTGTTTTGTCTTGCTATAAATGTGTCTGTGCTTTTTTCTTATAACAAATTTTTACATTCAGAACAAATGGTAAATATAAAAGCCATGAGCATAATGCAAGTATGTAAAGTCTTGCTGATTTTTATCTAAAAGCACATAGTCATTGGGTAAATGACTATTTTCCATCTGAAATGTGTAGTTGTTTGAGTCAATGAACATTTGGCCTAATTATATGACTGTTACCAGACAGATAGATAGATATTATGTACATATATAGATGGATGGAGATAGATAGATAGATATTTTACTAGAAGTATATATCTGCATGTAATTAGGTAATAATGTTTGAAAATAGAAGAACAATTGGCTATTTATAAAATTGTGAGATCCAGCTGTTATTGTAATGTTTATTTAAATTAAACCTGAAATATCTTCAGTGTGCTTTGGAGTAGAGAATTTTAGTGCAATCAGTTTTCTTAGAAGATGTAACTTATGGAGTGCTTTGTGTTACATCAATGCAAAAGTCCATTTAAACTTATTTTAAAAAAACATTTAAACCAATGACGGAACAACATCTGTTTATATTGTGTTTCTTATAAATAACTTATTTGATATTGCAGACTAAGCAGCTAATGAAACCACAAAAGAAGTTGCTGGTCAATCTCTATTGGACTCCTGATTCCCCAGCTCCTGGTTCTTATACTCCTTCCTATAAAAGACCTTGCTATAGAGAGGGATACACCCTTTTCAACTTTTGGTAATTTAACATTAACCTACAAAGAATGCCCTTCAGCCTGTTTTTGTTGGTTACAAACTAGGAGAGATGGCTCAGTATTGTTGAGTATGTCATCCACATCCAGTATTTCTAACCAAATTCGATTTTTGCAAGAATCCCTTTCTTTTTTAAAACCTTTTGTTCTAGGCACTCCTTTGTAAACTGATCTTTTTACCTCAAATGAGCTATTTTTTTAAACAGATTCACTTGATTGGAAAATAAACTCTGTAGCCATGAACAACCTAGGACCCCTGTTACATAAAGGTTTGTGAATGCCTCTGTTAGCCTGGTAGTTAACAAAATCCCACAAAATGGTGGGATGGGGTCTTGGCCACTGTCTTTGCTTTGCATCCCATTTCTAATTCTCATGTCAACTTTAAGTAGGCCTTTTGTTTTTAAGCAGGCCTTTTGTTCAATGGACTTTGGTTGCAGTGCTGCTCCAAGTGGAGGTCTCTGGAAACCAAGATTTCTGGGAACACCATCACACCCCTCTTCCTGGTAAATTACTTCTGGGTTTGTTTGTTTGTTTGTTTGTTTTACCAACTGAATACAAGTTTCTTCTTGCAGATAATATAATTTCCATTTATACCAAACCAACTCTTCATAGTCTACAGAGCATGGTATTCTTTATTTTCAGGGAAGGTAAAGAAAATTGAATTATTTCTCTCCAAATCATTTTCTTCTCCCCACATTCCTTGAACCATTTTCTCTGCCCCTTAAACACACATCCCAAGAATGATGGCTCTGCTTTTAAGTATTTTCTCTCTCTCTCTCTCTCTCTCTCTCTCTCTCTCTCTCTCTCTCTCGTTCTCCTTGCCTCACCCTGTGAGTTCCCACAAATGGAGAATAACTCTTTAATCACACTAAAATCTATAAGATGAGCCTTTCCTAAATATTTTGAAAGGTCTTATCAAGAGAAATGTCTACAACTGGAGACCCCATCAACCAATAATTTTCTTTACTAATTGTTTAACACATTTTTATGATACTATCAACTCTGTATACATGTAAGTCACCAAAATTTGACCTGACTCTGCTCAGGCCAATGGATTTCACTTTCATCTTATGTGCATGTAGCAAGCATCTCTGCATTTGGCCTCTAAGAGATTTCAGGATTGGTTCTGAGACAGCCTCTTAATTAGGGACAAACCCCTTTCACTTTTTGAAATATTTCATTAACATTTGAAAGAATCTGAAAGAATGAAAGGGTCCATTAGAGAGGCCAGGCAAGCACAGTTGGGATGTAAAGCAGGCCAATGGCCTGGAGGTCCCCAGATGTGAGGTATGAGTACATAGGGACTTCCTTTATAAGTGGGACCTCCAGCCATGGTGGCAATCCTAAACACTCTGAAATCACATCAGGAATGGGAAGCTACCTCCATCTCCAATCGGCTCATGCCTGTGACTTCATGGATATGATATAAGCTCAGTGAAGGAAAGGCTCGACCCTTTTCCCCTTTTTCCTTTTCCACCTTTTCACCTGGAGCTTGGCCTTGGGGAGATATATTAAGAGAGTGCAGGAGGTCATGGAGTGAGGTGTAAACCATGTGAATAAAGTCTAAGCTTGTGTGCTAAAACTCTCAGGCGCTCTGTTGTGCTCAAACTGCGTCCATATGACATAGCATCCAGAGGATTTCTGAAAGCCTCGGGAAGAGAGAAGATTGATATTAATATTTATCAGAGATTTCTCTGATAGACCTGGGAATTAGGAGTGATTAGTGGTAGCAAATGCAGTAATAACACTTTGCAAAAGACTATGATGTGAAGTCAGAACTCTAAATCAGCTCATCCATTTTATTTCCAACTTCTGAGACTGTTTTGATTAACATAACTTTAGACAACCAAACTCTTCTCTGGTTCTCTCCTCACTCCCTAGACACTGCCTCCAGTCTTCTGAAACCTTAAGGAGTTGTTCCCCCCAGAAAGCAATTTTCTAAACAAATATGACTCTACATTGTTTGGTCATGTTTGGTTAAGAACAAAACTATTTGATGGAATAAATAGAAAACTTTATAAATCGTAATGAATGTCTGATTTGAGGATTTCATTTCATAATCCCTTATTCTATTATATTATTTTTTAAATATTCTTATAAAAATATGCTCTTTCAAATCTATTTCATATTATCATTTCACATACACAAACCTAACATTTCTCCTGAGCTCCAGTCTTGTATCACCAACTCCCTAAACTCACCATTCCAAAACAGAACTCATTATCTTTCCCTCAAATCCTCCACCATTCCCCACTTTTTGATTACCCTCAAAAGTAATACTAGCTTCCTAGTCACAAGGATCACTGCTTCAGTGTCATTCTAAATAACTCTCTTTCACACAGCCCAACTTTACATCCTATGGCAAGCATCACTTGACCCTCATTTGGGTCCTGATTGAATCAAAATCATTATAGCAAATAGCAATCATTTCTATTTTGACTATAAATCCTAAGGATATTCCCATTTCAGAATGAATTGGTTTTTTGATTAAATAAAGGAAGTCATTCTCTACCTTATTTCTTATTTAACCTTAATCACAGATGAGGCATCATTAAAATCAAACTGAATCCCATTAAAGGCCTTTGATTAAAAAGGAAAACGTCCCCAAATGTATCCAGGGCCATCTCCAATCCTCCTGATCAATGTCTAACCACTGCATCCAGATGACTCCAGTGAGGCTAGGGACTTTACACAAGGTACCCTTACTTCAGTGCAATTCATTTGCATGTCACAGCATCATCTCTCTGATATCATGATCCTCTTCAAGAATAAAGAACAAGCAGGGCAGCTAGGTAGTACAGTGCATAGAGCACCAGCCCTGAACTCAAGAGAACCTGAGTTCAAATCTGGTCTCAGACACTTCATATTTCCTAAGTGTGACCTTAGGTAAGTCACCTAACTTTAATTGCCTTAGCAAAAAGATTTAGTGTATTCAGAGGAAATAACCATAACATCTTAACATCACTGGATTGGATCCTGAAGAAGCCATAAGAACCACTATAAACTATTAGTTTATGAAGAAGGAGAGAGAGCAAGTAACACCTGAGTCATATAGCTAATAATAGTAAAACCAGAATTCAAATTCAAACCAATGTCCCGTTCTTCCTCTCCCCCTTACATCACAAGTCCTAGGTACGTATCCTTACCCACCTCCCCAGTAACCTAGGTGTCCTCAAGACCACCTCTGTATCCTCTTGCATGTATAAAGGACACCCCTTAATCGAGATCAGTTACTAAGGGCATCTTCTCTTCTTATAATTCCCACAAAAGAGATGCCATCTCAACTCATTACTATTCTATTTCACCCTCCCTTTTACATTCCTACACAGTTGCTGCCTTTTGAGAAAGATGACTATAAATCTCAGTAAGTCCTATAGAACAGACTGTCAATTATTACTAAGATCCATGATATCTATACAGAGAATTTAGTTTTACAATGAAAAAGTTGCAAAATATTTACAACTTCATGGAAAAATACCCTGAATCATTAATAATAATAGAAATTAAAATCATTCTGAGATTTCACCTCACATTATAAAAACTAGCAAAGAGGACTAAAATGGCAATATTCAATTCAATGTTGGACTAACAAGTATATTCATATTTTTAGTGCAGTTGTGAAATTTTAAGATTATTTTGGAATGAAATTTGAAATTATTCAAATCTAATGACGGCATTGTCTATATTCTTTCAGCCAGAAAGTCCATTTCCCAGCTTATACCATAATGATGCTATCAATAATAAGAATAAGAATATATATATATACACATACATATATAGATACACACATCAACTATTGAGAGAACTTTTTCATGATAAGAAATATTTGGAAAGAAAATAGATGTGTTTTGATTAATTTTAAAAATTATAACCAAGAATTACTGTTTGTAAGAAATGATATGTGTCTGCATTGGCGAAATGCATGAAAAGATCTATACGAACTGATACAACATGAAGCAAATAGTGCCAAAAAAACAACCATACACAGTAATTACAACAATTTAAATGAAAATAAAAATGAAATAAAATGATAAAAATTAAGCATGCCTCTAGTGAAAAGTTATAACAGCCCCAACTCACCTTTGATGGAGGTTGGAGATTCACTGGTGTTATGCCTTGTACAAAGTCACATTTTTTCAATATATCGATTTGTTCATTGTTATATAATAATGTTATATAGGAGGGCTTTCTGGGAAGGGAAGGATAATGATAAGTAATGGGCACAACTATGATGATGAATATAGCAGAAGAAACCAATTTAAATTTAAAAAATCAAAATTTTAAAAGAGAAAAAGAAAAGGAATAAAACTTTTACAAAAGTATATTCCTCACAATAACTTTATGAGGTAATTAATACACATATTTTCAAAATTTCAATGTCCTCCATTCTAACCCTTTTTATAAATTTGAAAATTCAGAGTTGAGGATTAGAGGCAAGGGAAGGGTGTAATAGAAAGGCACGTCAATTGGACATGTAAGCCCTGGAGCAGTAAAGACCTACTTCCTCATAGAAAAAATGTGTGCAAATAGCAATGTTGTTTATGTTAGTTATTTTTTAAATATATAATTTCTGTTGGCCAGGACTGTATGGAATGAGATCCAGAACAAAGTCAGCTTTTCACATAGATGAAAGCAAAGATGGTTCCAAGACCTAGCCTCATCACACAATTATTTTTACTTCCTTTCTCCCCTCTTTATCCATTTCTTTCAATGCTCTTTTAACATTCCCAGTCCTGTTGATTCAAAGAAAGACAAGATAGAGAAAACTCGATGACCATGAAGCTTTGGAGACTTAACTTTGTACTCTTTGGAAAGTGGGATGAGCAATGATTTATCATTAGTGAATTCATCACTAATGGTAGAATTTTATTTGCTGTTCCACCTGACTCAAATCAAGGCAGATCACCTTAGCATATTAAGCAACTAATATGTGCCAGGCACTGTGCTAAACGCTGGGGACAGAGACAATGTGTGAGGAAAAACACTCTTTGATCTTAAGGAGCACATAGTTTAATGGAGAATATGACACTAATAGGTATAAGCTAGAAATAGGAAAAATCATGGTATCCTCAGAAGGAAGGTATAAGGAAAAAGGAAGATTGTGAAAAACTTCTTAAAAAGAGCCACTCCATTGAAAATGTTCACGACTTTTATACATTTCAGATAAAGAACCTCCAAAATCCCACCCTCCACATGTTGTAATTGGTCATACACTTCTGCACTCCCCTATTTTGGTCAGTGGAATGCAGCTGACAAGGTGATTTACAACCTTTGGCCACTTCATGCCATATTTGGGCAATAGAATGCAGCCTAGGCCTTCACATGACTGGAGCCTAGTGGCCCTGGTTTACCTTAGCTAGCAGTCTCTGATCAATATGTGCTTAATCTTTAAGTTCTTCACCATATCTTACTCTGCACACTCTGAAAACTGTTTTTTAACAATCAATTAGGAAATAATTCCAGTTCCTGTATCCTTTTTTGAGTTCTCTCTACATTTTAATAATAAGATTTTGATTACAGGAACCTATGGCAAAGAATCTTTTCCCAGATGCCTGCTATTCTTTTCATTTTAGCAGCCATGGTTTTATTTGTGCAAAAATGTTTTAATTTAAGGCAATCAGAATTATGCATTTTACCTCCTTACCTATCTCTTGTTTGATCATGAACTATTCCCCTAAAGATGAATATGACAAGTAATTCCTGCCATGCTCCATTAATTTCCTTAGGATAGCATTCTTTATATCGAAATCATGTACCCATTTTGAATTTATTTAGTATAGTATAACGTGTTGATCTATGTTGTTTTATTTTCCAGTTTTCCCAAGTTTTTCTCTAATAGCAAATTCTTGCTGCAATAGCTGAGATTTGAAGATTTATCCAACACAAAGTGACTGTGCTCAATTATGTTTATGGTATACCTAATTTATTCCACTGATGCATTTCTTACTTATTACCAATTTTTGTGACCATTATAACTCTGTAGTATATTTCAGATCTAATGCTATTAGCCCTGCTTACTTGCCTTGTTTTTTTCAATGCTTCCCATGATATTTTTGACCTTTTACTCCTCTAGATGAATTTAGGTTTTTTTTTTGGCTTTATAATGTAATTCTCAGGTAGTATTATTGACATGGCACTCATTAAGTAAGTTAATTTGGACAGTGTTTTAGGTAGTTTTTACAATATGGTAGCTTAGAATGTAAATGAGTAATTAATATTTCTCCAATTTATGTACATCTTTATTTGTGTGAAAAGTGTTTTGTAATTATAGTCATATAGTTCTTATATGTGTTTGTGTTGGCTGGTAGACTCTCAATTATTTAAAACTAGTTATTTTAATTCATACTTCTGTGCTGATGGATTTTAAAGGTAACATACAAAAATGTTGAGGATTTGTATGGGTTTGTGTTTAGACTTCAAATTTATTGAAGTTCTTAGTGATTCAGATTAGTTTTTTAGTTGACTTTCTAGGATTCTCTAAGTTATCATATCATCTGCAAAAATTGATAGTTGTATTTTCTCCTTTTCTACGATTGTGGCTTCGATATCTTTTTCTTGTCTTATCAGTATATCTAGCATTTCTAATAGATTAAGGAACTGTAATAGTTAAAATGGAAAATGTACCGTAACCCTGACCTGATGGAAAGGGTTTCAGAATGTTTGTTCTCCAATAATGTCCAATTGTTTATGGCCCCATTTGGGGTTTTCTTGGCAAATATACTGCAGTGATTACCATTTCCTACTCCAGATCATTTTATTAAAAAGAAAAGTGTGAAAAACAAGGGCAGGTGACTTGTCCAGGTAACTAAGTGTCCAAAGTTAATTTCAATATTTCTGATGAAGAGGGCCAGTATTAAATAAGTTCATGTACAGGAAGAGTCCAGTCTAAGTATTACTTGAGACCTGCTTTCTATAAGGACATACAATTCAAAGCATTGGCTCACCACCTTCCTTTATAGTGATGAAAGATGTGCTTGAGATAAATTTTAGATATCTTGGGGGATAATGCATGTAATTGGAACAAACTATGCAATTTATGACTTTATTAGATAAATAATTTGTAATTCTAGTTTTCCAGTTTATGAGTCTGTTAGATAAGCAGATTATTACTGGTAGTTACTGTTTAATGTTAATGTCAAACTAGAATGTTGGAAGTGATGTATCCCTGTAATCTTGGAATGTACACTAAGTAGCCTGAAAAAGTCTGGCATTCATGTGTACAAAGCATCCCTTGTTGATGATCGTATATCTTTGTGAATTGTAGATGGCTACATATCTATCACAGGCTTTCACTGCCAGGAGAATACATTCTGTGCAACCCAATCCAAGAGAAATAACCATCCGCAGGGCACATCCCAGGAGGAGATGGGTTTTCTCTCAGACATAACAGTATCAACATTTGAGGGGAAAATGAAGATGTGTAGCAAATGTCCAAAAAGAAGAGGTTTACAAGGAAAAAATACATAGGGGTGTGAAGGTGGGAATCCAGGATGCTGATGAGAGTGAGCATGCTGTTTCCCAACAGCATTACCAGGTACATCACCAGGCAAAACACATAAAGAGCTAGTGGGAGGCCTGAGTAATGAGAAAGCCCGATTAAAAAACATTCAGTCACAGATGTGTAATTGCCCTTATTCATATAAATTTAAATGTGTCAATTTCAGGATTTGGGAAAGGACACCATAAATCAACTGGAATGAATAATAACACATTTGTAATTAGTCTCATACGTTAAATTATTTTTAAAATTTTGATATTTTTTTCATTTATTCAGTGCTATAAGCATTTAAATATATGCAGAACAGCAAAAAATAGGAAAATACAAAAAAGGTATATGTGATGTGAAGCAGATGTGAGAGCACCAATATTTGGGTTTTTTTTGTTTGTTTGTTTTTTATTTTATTTAAAAATTTTTTCCACAGTATATATGCATGAGTAATTTTTTTATAACATTATCCCTTGTATTCATTTTTCCAAATTATCCCCTCCCTCCCTCTACTCCCTCCCCTCGATGACAGGCAATCCCAAACATTTTACGTGTGTTACAATATATACCAGATACAATATATGTGTGTAAATACCATTTTCTTGTTGCACATTAAGTATTAGATTCAGAAAGTATAAGAAACCTGGGTAGATAGACAGTAGTGCTAACAATTTACATTCACTTCCCAGTGTTCCTTCGCTGGGTGTAGTTATTTCTGTCCATCATTGATCAATTGGAAGTGAGTTGGATGTTCTTTATGTTGAAGATAGCCACTTCCATCAGAATACATCTTCATACAGCATTGAAGTATACAGTGATCTTCTGGTTCTATTCATTTCACTCAGCCTCTCTGTATTCCTCCTCTTGGTCATTTCTTACAGAGCAATAATATTCCATAGCCTTCATATACCATAATTTACCCAACCATTCTCCAATTGAGGGACATCCATTCATCTTCCAGTTTCTAGCCACTACAAAAAGAGCTGCCACAAATATTTTGGCACATACAGGTCCCTTTCCGCACTTTAGTATTTCCTTGGGATATAAGCCCAGTAGTGGCAATGCTGGATCAAAGGGTATGCCCATTTTGATAACTTTTTGGGCATAGTTCCAAATGAGCACCAATATTTGTAACAAAGTTTTCATGGAGAGTAAAAACAAAAAAACCAAAAAGGTTGGCATTATTAAAATATATGTTTAGAGAGTTTAGAGATCAATAAGATCAATATGAATTTTAGATAAACTCCATCTGACTTACACATGTCAAATTCATAAACACATCTCCCCATTCATTGGAGCTCTACTCCAACATTCTTCCACAGCTCCCTCCTTCCTCCCATTCCCTTAGTCCACATGATATATCATATCCTAGTCTCCAGATGCTCTTTAATTTTTGAATGCTGCAATCTTCTGAGATATCTTGGGATTTACTGCCTAGAATTCTTTCTTTCTAAAGGCCATACCTTAAACCCATATCACTCTGATGCTCATTGACTGCCCAGGTGAACTCAGAATGAATATAAATGGAAATCATTTCTCTTTTGACCAGAAATACTAAGGGTCTTCCCCTCCCAGGTTTATTTTATTTATTCATTTTTATTTTTGACTAGGTGAAAGAGGCCATTCTTTGCCTCAATTACACTTAATCACTAAATGCGTGTGGCCTCAGTCAAAGTGACATCTGTGGAGGACTTTAGCTTGTATGGAGCCTCAATACTAAGCCTCAACATCTACTCTCTTTTCATATGAGATTAACATGTTTAAAAAAGATGACAAATTAAAAGTAGATTCATATAATTCCTTTTTTAAAAATAGATTTTTTAATTTAAATTAAATAAAAAGACATTGGCTTAAAAATGCCAACTTCCATGCTGCATCCAGAGCCATTTCCAATTCTCCTGATCCATTGTGTCCAGATGGATCTGGAGAAGAAAATGAGGCTGATGACCCTGCACAGCCTTCCCTCACTTAAACCTAATTTACTTGAATTCGTGATATTACCTCCCTTATGTCATGGTTCTCTTCAAAGATGAGAGACAAACGACAACAATATTCAAGTTATCATATAGGTTTCTTTTTTTCTTTTTCTCCCCCATCCGTAGATGGGTACCATTAGATATAGCAGATGGACAGAGAGATAGAAATAAAGGTATTGTATAAATTCTTCTACTTACGAGTTCTTTCTGAAGAAATCTCTAGAATACTTTTTTAATATGACATGAATTGGAAATCATCCAACCTAGAATTAGGGAGTTGGAAAGCCATCTTTCCAGAGAGAAACTAAGAGGTCTCTGTTTGGTCTGGCAGAGAGACCCTCCACTATAATAATGCCAAATGAGTAGGAAGTCTCTCTCATCCACTGTCCTTGGGTCTAGCTGATAAGGTAGGCCCTCTCCCGTGGTTTAATTTATTTTAATTGTTTAATGACAATTGCCAGGACTGCTGGCCATGAACTCTCTGCTGAACTATTATGCATCTACACCTCATAACCGTTGTTGACTTAATAAATGTCTTTGGACAGAAATAAGGGAAAAGGAATAGGAAGTTTAAAGAGGAAGGAGGTAAAAAGGCTTCTCTCAATTTCCATTGGCCTCTGGCATCTTTATAAGTGCCTTGGTAGTTTGGTGGTTTCATCAACATTTCCCCCTCCTCCTCCTCAAGAGACCTCTCCATATTTCTTCAGCAAAATGAAGTTCCCAGTTTTTCTCCTCATGACTACTCTAGCTGGAGTTCTGATGGGAGCTGGTGAGTATGGTCCTTTCCCCTGTCCCTCCTTCAACAGAGCTCTAGGACTCAAAAGAATACCTGAGCTCAATTACCCCAGATTCCCAATCAGAGAAGAAGACAGTCACCCTTCTTGGGGTCATGTTATTCTTCTCTAAGATCAATCACTGATCCACAGAAAGTTCCATATTGTTCGGTTGTTTTTCACCTGTCTGACCTTTTGTGACAACAACTGGGGTTTTCATGCCATAGATACTGAAATGGTTTCCCATTTACTTTTCTACCTTATCTTATAGTTGAGGAAACAAAGGCTAATAGGGCTAAATGACTTACCAAGAGTCACACAGCTAACAACACAGAGGCTAGATATCTAGATATCAAGAAGATAAATCTTCCTGACTCCCAATCTGGCATTCTATCCACTGTGCCACCTTTAAAGGAAAAAGAATAATTTTAGAGAAAAGCCTTAGAATATAACTTTTTTAAGAGTTGCATCACATTTCATCTTGAAATATTTTAAATCACAGGCATATACTTTATTTAAATCTAATTATGAGAGATTATATTATATACTGAAATATACATTTCAATTGATGCCAGAGAAGTTTTATATTTACTTTCTCTCTGCTGGATTGTCCACTTTATTATTTTATATATTAATGTTATACTATAATCAAAAAACGAAAAAGAATTATTCCTTGTCTCCTAAAGGTTCTTGGTGTTTGTTCCTTTATCTATTCTTAATAAACATATTAGAATAAATATTTTATGAGACAAGCCAATTGTTCCTTTGAAAGAGAGGCTCAGCCAATCCCTGAAAGAAAATATTGGAGGGAAAGAGCATCAGAAGGGAAAAGGTAAGTGGGAAGAGATACAGAATAAGCACTGCCACAAGAGCCAAGAATTGAGAAGGGATTCACCCATGTCCTAGGAGCTTCCTATTTTCCAGAAAGGGAAGGAAAAAACCATGACAACTGTAGATTTGGCTGAGCTCTCTTGGCTCCAGTTGGCTGATAGGGAATCCAAGAAGACCAGGGCAAGTAAGCTCAAACAAGTCACTTAACCTCTTAATGTTCTCTGCAATTCTCTGAAACTATACCTTACTAATTCCTCCAAAAATGTACTGACCTACAATGACAAAGACAAAGAAGATAGAGACTGACAGAGAAAGAGAAGGAAAAGAGATAAAGAAAAATAAAGAAGGAAGAGAAAGAGAATGAGAGAGAAAGAAAAGGAGAAAGGAAGAGAAAGCAAGAAAGGGAAAAAGAGAAAGAGCAAGAAAGACAAAGAGGAGGCAGAAAGAGAAAGAGAAAAAAGAGAGAGAAAAGGCAGACAGAGGAAAGAGAAAAGAGAAAGAGAAGTAATGATTCCTCTACAAGGACTTCTCTGCATCAAAATTCACAGATCCAGAGACAGGGTTCTCTCTCCCCTAGAATAAACATGAATAAATGCAAAATAAGCAAGAAACAAAATATTTCTACTACCATACCTACATGTGGTCTCCTTTACTTTCTTACCATCTGATGCCTTCGAACACAGTCTGATTAACCATCTGGCATTACATGTTGTAGTACTCAGATTCTGATGCATTCTCAATGCTCACAGGAGAAATTGAGATTCTGCTATGAACGGCAATGAGAAAACCATTGGTACATATTCTAATACTGCCATGAAAGAGATTGCCTGAAAGGACATTTACTGGTCGTGGAAATTGCCTCTTCCAATAATGGTTGTTAGTGCTTTCTCTGAGAGTTACTCTTCAAGAGTTGCCCCAAAGTTCAATGGCACTAGTGATAGGTACTTCCTGGAATCAGGAAGAACTTAGGTCAAATCTCATCTCAGATACTTATCAGCTGTGTGACCATTTCCCCTTCTATAAAATTAGTTTGGAGAAGAAAATGGCAAACCAGAATTTTTGCCAAGAAAATTTCAAAGCGGATCACAAAGTCAGATAGAATTGAAAGGACTAAACAAGAACAGATCATTCAAAAATTAAGTGGCTTGACCAGGATCACACAGCTAGGACATGTTGTTACAGGAACTTTTTGAACCACATTTTCCTACCTCTATTCAACAATTTAAGCAGCTTCTCAAATCTTACATATATATATGTAAGAAAAAGAGAAGCCGTTTTGATATATACATATATATAGATATATATATATCTATATCTATATATATGTATATATCAAAACGGCTTCTCTTTATATATATATTTATTTATATATATATTTATATATATATATATATATATATATATATATATATATATATATATATATATATATATATATATATATATAAAGCGGCTTTTCTTTTTTTGAGGAGATAGGAACCTGAAATTAAATAATTCAGCTATCAATAGGGCCATTTTAAGAGAAGTATATCATGTTTTTTTAAAATATGCATTGCTTTATTAATCATGTTGGAAGAGAAAAATCAGAGCAAAAGGGAAAAACCATGGGAGAGAAAAACAACAGAAAAAAAGAAGTGAACATAACATGTGTTGGTGTATATTCACTCTATACTATTTTTCAGAATGCAGATGTCATCCTGTCTAAAGTCTATTGGGTCTGATTGGGCTAACAAAGTCTAGCGTGGTTTAGCTGCAAGGATTCTTAACTTTTTGTGTTTTATTAGTTTGAGGAACTTAGAAAGCCATTTTCTGAATGTGATTTTAATACATATATATGTATGTATATATATATATATATATATACATGTATGTAATATACATATATGTAATAAAATATGCAAGACTGCATTAAATACAATATGTGTATAATTTGTCCAAACAGTTATTTTGCTGCGCAAAAAGAATTGGACTTTGACATAGTGTACATTTAGCCTATGAAGGAAATCAAAAATGCAGGACGACAAAAATAGAGGGATTGGGAATTCTATGTAGTGGTTCATAGTTATATCCCAGAGTTCTTTCGCTGGGTGTAGCTGGTTCAGTTCATAACTGCTCTATTGGAACTGATTTGGTTCATCTCACTGTTGGAGAGGGCCACATCCATCAGAATTGATCATAACATAGTATTGTTGTTGAAGTATATAATGATCTCTTGGTCCTCAGGCAGTTTATTATTGCAGAAAATACATAGTCTGAGACAACATTGCCTCCCTCTCCTCTTTCATGGATTCTGGCTCATTAAATTCAAATTTTACATGGGAAGTGATTGGGGGTTGGTTTCAAGGGGAACATTTGGTAGTTGTCAATAATTCCTTGAAAGTTCTCCCAATCTCAATCTGCCATCTGTGGGAGGTGGGGGGAGGAGAGGAAAAGTTGGAACAAAAGGTTTTGCAATTGAGAATGCTGAAAAATTGCCCTGCACATATCTTGTAAATAAAAAGCTATTAAAAAAGAGAAGAAAAGAAAAGAAAGTTCTCCCAATCCTGAAATTATGATCACTCCAGGTCAGGGTGAATTGGTAGAATTAATGAATGGATTTTAGAGGCCTTCTGAAGCTGGGAGAGAACCTCACTATTCCTCTCCAGGCCTTCCCACATAAAGGCAGACCTCCATCACTTAACTGCACTTTGCTGATATTGCATGGTTTCATTGTTTTTGCAAACTGAAGATTTATGGCATCAAGCAAGACTGCTAGCACCATTTTTTCTAACACTATGTGGCCATCTCATATCTCTGTGTCACATTTTGCAATTCTTGCACTATTTCAAATTTTTCGTTATTATCATATCTGTTATGGTAATCTATGATCAGTGATCTTTGATATAACTATTATATTTGCTTTTGGGAACTATAAACTGTACCCATATTACATAGCAAATAATCAATAAATGTTGTGTGTGTTCTGATTGCTCTACCATCCAGCTGTTCCTCATTTTTTTCTCTCTCCTTGTCCTCCTTATCCTAGGTCACACAGCAATCCTGAAATTAGCTCAGTTAGTAACCCTACAATGGCCTCTATATGTTAAAGTAAAAAGAAGTGTCCATCTAAATGGCAAATTTCTTTATTGTCTTATTTTTTAAATGGCTACAGTCAGTCCAACTTGCAGCAACCACTATCCCGATCAGTCAGCAGCCATCAACATGGAAGCAAGACACTCTACTACCAAAAAGATCGCATTGGTGAAAGTTCAAATAATGATTAGCAATGTTTAGCAATCAAGTATTTTAATGAGGCTGGTAGGAGCTGCCATAGTGCACAGAGTGCCAGGCTCAAAGTCAGGAAGATTTACTTTCCAGAGTTCAGATTTGACAGCAAACATTTACTACCAGTACAACCCTGGGCAAGTCTTGTTTGCTTCAGTTTCCTCATTATAAAATAGGGTAGAGAAGAAAATGCAAACCACTGCAGTATCTTTGTCACAAAAGTACCAAATAGTATCAGAAACAGTCCAATATGAAGAAAGCACGACTGAATGACAAAAATTTTAATTAAGATTTAAAAATGTTTAGACATTTCTTCAGGATACAAATATTTATTTTATAAAATTTGAGTAATAGAGCTTCTTAGTAAAAAGATAAGTGCAGTCATTAATAGGCAAAAATTCTGCCCAGGATTTTGCTAATGCAAATGCATCTTGATTCTTTCTATATGTATATAAGTAAACATAACCTGAAAAGATTTTAGTTTCACTCTCATTTTTGAAAAGGCTACCAAACGGGAAAAACTACTTCAAGAACATCTTTTATTATTATTATTGTTTTATTTTTCTGGTTATACATATATATCAACGAATAGACATTTCTTTATAAATCATGTTGGGAAGAAAAAGCAGCAAAAAAAAAGGGAAAAACCATGAGAGGGGAAAAAAAAAAGGTAAAAAAAAAAATGAGCAAAGCATGGGTTGATTTACATTCAATCTCCATAGTTCTCTTCCTGGATACAGAACCAAATTTTATTGGGATTGCCTTGGGCAAATTTATTAGACTTAATACTACGACACATTTAATAGGTAAAAGTATAGTATTATATAACCTTTATATGCACTTGGAAGCAAAAAAATTGGTGGAATTCATTTTACTGCAAAACTCACATTATTGTTATGGTCTAGAAGTACACCTGCAATATGCCTGAGGTATACCTGCACTGCCCTTTCCTGCAAAGGAGATAATTCTCTCTAGACTGACAAACTGCTCCTCTGTCCAAGAAGTTCCCTATTTTACTGAACAAGACCCCAAAATCCATGCACTGGGGAGTGATATTTTGTTACTCTTTACAGTCTGGCTACTATTCAGATACCTTTCACTCCCTAAAGGAGGAGAATTTGAGTACCTGAAAATTTAAAAATTAATTCTGCAGCTGGACAGGATTCTAATACACCAGCCCCAGAGATGGTCCCACAGGACACGGCTGCACAGAACAATGCCCCACAGACCACTCCAGCAACAAAGACAACATCAGCTGCCCAAAGGACAGCAGAGTCTAAAAGTGAGTATCCACCTTGCTGCTCTGTCCAAGAAGTTCCCTATCTTGCTGAACAAGACCCCCAAAATCCATGCACTAGGGAGTGATTTTTTGTTACTCTTTACAGTCTGGCTACTATTCAGATACCTTTCACTCCCTAAAGGATGAGAATTTGAGTACCTGAAAATTTAAAAATTAATTCTGCAGCTGGACAGGATTCTAATACACCAGTCTCAGAGAGGGTCCCACAGGACACGGCTGCACAGAACAATACCCCACAGACCACTCCAGCAACAAAGACAGCTTCAGCTGCCCAAAGCACAACAGAGTCTAAAAGTGAGTATCTATCTTGCTGCTCTGTCCAAGAAATTCCCTATCTTACTGAACAAGAACCCCAAAATCCATGCACTGGGGAGTGATATTTTGTTACTCTTTACAGTCTGGCTACTATTCAGATACCTTTCACTCCCTAAAGGAGGAGAATTTGAGTACCTGAAAATTTAAAAATTAATTCTGCAGCTGGACAGGATTCTAATACACCAGCCCCAGAGAGGGTCCCACAGGACACTACTGCCGAGAACAATGACCCACAGACCACTCCAGCAACAAAGACAACTTCATCCTCCCAAAGTACAACAGAGTCTAGAAGGTAGTATCTACCTCTGTCCCAAGCAGCACCCCTTTTCATTTGCGTCTGGGCACATACATGCTAGGAGTCACCAATGGGTTTTGGGTGGAGGGAGGGAAGCAGTACTTTTGGTTTGATCTGGCATTTCCTTGTCTGATGTTTTGGGAGTTTGTTGGGAAAGAGGCAGCAGGTTCATTCCACTTAGAGTCAGAAAACCTACTTTCTAATTCCATACTTTCTGCTTGAGTGATGTTGGAGAAATCAGTTAATATCTCTAAGTCTTAGTTTCCTCATCTTAAAAACATAAATAAATAAATGGGGGAAGGGAGTCTATAGTGATCCTTTTCAAAAAGGTTTTGGCACAACTCAAAGAGATTGTACTTCAGTGGATCCTCCTGAAGATGAGGCATTGGGGAGGAAGGTTTAGGAATTTCTCTCATCCATGTATGGCCAATTCTTCTAATCCAGCACCAACTATTTCTGATGCAGAAATCTGGGAAGTCATTGGTATGATAGCTAAAGGGACATATATACCTTATAGGTACATATAGTCAACAAAGGCCCCCAAATCAATCCCTATGTGATCCCTTTCCCAAGCCTGTGACTTCATGTCCAACCCGTAAAATGAACTGGTCACTCTCCAAACCTAAGAAAAAGGTATGAAACTATGTGAGAACCTGAAGGTAGCTGAGCCTTTTTTAAGGGGAACACTGTATAACATAGAGCTTTCTCAGACATCCCCAAGGTCAGACAGGAAACAAGCATTTCTTAGGCAGGTCTTATGTGTCAGTCACTGGGCTAAATAATGAAGAGATGATGATAGCCAAAAAAACAAAATTCCACAAAATCATAGTCTCCACCCTTAACAAGACTATATTAGAGGGAAACAAGATATAAATATCTGGAGAGATACAAGATATAGAGAAAGATGATATGACAATTATCTGGAAAGGACAACAAACTGAGAAGCCCAGGGAAGGCCTCTACAGAAGCAGGATTGGAACTGAGTCCAAAAGGAGAGTGACTAGCATAGAGCCTAAGGGATGGAAGATGGAATAACCTGTATGAGGAATTTCAAACAGAGCAAGTCCCTTCCACATATAAAATTATTATTTGAATCTATTTCCTTTCTGAATTGTATTCTACAAAGCAGGAGGACATGACCCTCAGGCCCTGCTATGTCCACCCTGTATCATTCTGGCAGCAGCTGGAAGCTCTGCCCCTAAACCTAGGCTCAGGGTGTTACAGGAAAAACATTGGGCCCAGTGAAACAGAAAGTCTGGGGTGACCAAGGGGCCCTGGCTACCTCAGCTTCACATTGCAGCCCTGACGTTTTTTCCATTTTTCTTGTTTCTAGACCACTTCAATAAAATACGGAATAGATTTTTTACCTGAAAGTCAAGAAGATATGAATATTTGGGAAGCATTCCTTAAAAGGATTTCTTAAAGCAAATCATTAAAAATAGATTTGCACAGTTCTAAATCATTAAACTAAAGCATCAAACTTGCTTCTTGTCTTGTGTCTTGACTGAAGAATCTGTTGGGCGCGGGGAACCATGGAAAGAGGATGAAGTGGGTATTACCAGTAACCAGGAAGGAGATTTTTGTGGAAATCCTTGTCTTTCTCCAATGCTGTCTGCATTGGACACCAAATTATCCATCAGTTACCCATCTCCTTCACACCCGCACAATTGTACACATATAATAGATACAGACACGAATGTGGGAAAAGATAGGTATGTTCCTCCACAAGGTGGCTTATAAACAAAAAGAAGGTAACCAACATTTCTAATTTAGTTCAATTCTTCCAAAATTTTTGCAGGTACCTCTCAAATCTTAGCTTAGAAAGTTTACTCCTGGAAGAACCATCCAACAAAGTTTTAGTCAGACTCCCACTGAAAAAGAAACAGCCAGAGAAAGAGAAAAAGATGGGGAGGGGGGAGCAAGAGAAAAAGAAAAGAAAAGAAAGAAAGAGAACGTAGGCAAATGGTTTTGAGAAAGACTAAAAACTACAAATAGAACCGGGGAGTGGAAAGTGATTTAGGTGCTAACAGAGCACCCTGATTCTTCCTAAAGACCAGGTATGTTACATTTTACCTCTTTCCCAGGATTCTACCTTATTCTTGTGAGGATTAGGGGTATCTAGTTTCTCTGCAAATGGCTCCAATCATTTAGAATTTTGGTGTTCATCAAGTATAAGGGGTCCCCCTGAAGCCCAGTGCCATTTAGTCACTAACAGACAAGTGAGATTTCTCAGAAAAAATGATCCCTTCAAAAGCTATCATCAAAAAAATACAATTTTACTCCCCAAATACATGGAAGTCATAATCCTCCCTTTCCACCCCATACCACCTCATATTCTGGAAAAGAAAAGAGTAGCAGACTTATTCTTTAACTCTAGACCCCCATAGAATCCAGTCCAAGTTCCAAGGACAAGGCCCGGCCCAGCTTCAGGCTCCAGTCCCACTTCTTTGAGATTCCCTTCCAGACAGGCAGCAACATCTCACCTGGAATTCTGGATCCAACCATAACTTGAACTTTGAGCTCCAGTGGGGATCACCTCCAGTGCCTAAAACCATGAAAGACAAATGGAATAGAACAGAAACAAGCAGTTCCAGGCCCATTTCTCTGAGCTGAGAACAGAAGAAGAAAATCTTTCCCCTTTCACTGGTTCAATTCATGGTCACTAAACTGTGGGTAAACTGTGTCTTTCACCCTTGGGATGAAGAAAGTATGAGTAAGAAAGGGAGAATGTACCAGAACTGCTTCCCTTTTCCTTTGTGATCTTACTGTGAAGCAGTATGGAAGTACTTGTCAGAACATTGGGACTTAGGAAAAAAAGTCCTGAGTTTAAGCCCTGATCCTGCCACTGACAGCTGCATGAAATTGGTCTGGTCTCTTTATTGATCTCTACATCTTCCCCATCTCAAAAACTTTTCATTTGATCCATCCATCCCTCCCAGTATCATCTCTTTTCCTTTTTTGCTGCTTACTTCATTAAGAAACTTGTCTACAAGAGGGGCTTCCATTTCCTCTCCTCTCTCCCTAACTCACTACATTCTGACTTCTGATCTCAACTTCAATTAAAACTGCTCTATCCAAAATTAACACTCTCTTAACTCCAGATCCATTGGCCTTTTCTCCATCCTCATCCTTCTTGACCTCTCTGTAACTTTTGACATTGCCAGTCATTCTTTTCCTTGATACTCTCTTCAGTTGGGGTTTCTGTGACACAATCACTTCTGGTTCCTATCTTCGCTGTCTGATGGCTCCTTCTTAGGCTTCTTTGCTTCATCTTCATCCAGATCGTGGCCACCAAACCATGGTATCCCGTGGAGTTCTGTCCTGGGCCCACTTCTTCTTCTAGACTATGTCATCCTGAATGCCATTAGCTCCCATAGATTCAATTATTATCCCTTTGTTGATTATTCTCATATGTACTTTTCCAGCCCCAAACCTCTGCTCATCTGCACGTGTCTATTAGATATCTCAAACTAGACGTACCTCAGACATCTTTAAGTCAATATGTTCAAAACCCAAACATTTTCTTTCCCCCAAATCCTCTCCTCCTGTCCTTGCTACTAGTAGTTCAGGGCACCACTATGCTACCAGTCACCCATATTCACCATCTAGACATCATCCTTAACTCATCACTGTCTCCCAGCTACTCCCAGATCTAATCCTTTGCCAAGTTCTGTGACTCCTTTCTACCTTCATAACTTCTCTGCTATTATCTCTTTCTCTCCTATGAATCTGCCACTTTCCTGATCCAGGTCTCTAATTAGGACTAATGCAGTATCCTGATGGTTGCTCTGCCAAAAACCTCTTCATGAGCCACTTCACCTTCCCTCTGAAGTGACCTTCCTAAAGTACAAGTCAGACCATGTCACACATACCCTGATTCAAAAACTCAATTGTCTGCCTATTAGCTCCACAATTAAATTTGTAATCCTCTATTAAGCTTTTAAAACCCTTCATGATCTCTTTTTCCTGGCATTTCCAGTCTCTTTACACCATATTTCATGCCTACCACTACCACCAGTGTTTGATCAAGTGTTGTTCCTCAGCAAGACTTTCCATCTCTTGATCCCAGACACTTTGAGTGACTGTCCCCCATACATGGAATGCTCTCTCTTCTCATTTCTACCTTCTTATTTCCTTCAAATTCAAAGTAAAATTCTACTTTTTATAAGAAGACTTTCCTAGTCCATCTTAATTCCAATTTATACTGAATATGGCTTATTTTTACAGAATTGTGTGCATTCTGTCTCCTTAGACTTAGTCTCCTTAGAATCAGAGCTGTCTTTTGCCTTTTTTGAATCTCCAGCAAATTAGCACAGTACCCACACATAGTAGGTGCTTAATAACTGTTTGCTGGTTAACTAATTCTGTAAAAATAAGAGTGATAAGACACTACCTCCCTGATAGGATCATCATGGGAAAAGGGCTGCAGAAATGTCAGCTATTACTATTATTATGCCACTTGACACATAATACCTATTATTTTGACAACTCATGTCCAAATCCTATCTCCTCTGTTGGACTATCCTCATCTTGAAGACAGTGTTTTACACATATTAGGTATTAAATCAATCAAATGAATGGATGAATGGTTGGGGTCTGGAAGAACAAAGAAATCGGGTTCTGTACTGCCTATTAGCCATCTCTCCTGCAAACAGGACGGTTGCTTCCTTAAAAGGATTCAACCCAAAATGGTCCCTCTTAATTATAGAAAAAATCCTCCTAAACAAGGTTCCACCCAGAGACCAGCCACAAAACCTTCTGCTCTGAATAATCTCCCAGCTTGTTCCATGACCCTCAATGACTCAGGCTACTTTCACTCACAACAAAGATGAGGAGTTTCAAGCCTTTCCCAGTATAACAGAAATCATTTTCTCTACTGTCACCAGAAAATTCAAAGCAATTTGGCCAATTAGTGTATTTTGATTCACACTTCCTTCTAGCTCAGCAGCTAACCAAAAGGCTTTCCTTTATCACTCAATATTCAAACAGTAATAGAATCCCTTCACTGAACACCATTACATAATTTCGAGAGCAGTGCTCATCAAATCCCCTGGTGATCCAGGGCAGGTACTCCCAGGACTCAATCTCATTCAGTAGTTACTTTGTTTTTTGTTTCAAGAGGTTTGTTTTGAGTGGGGTTTTTAAATTTTTTAAAAATAAATGCAAAATAAGAAAAAATGAAATTTAAAAAAAAAAAGACAGAAAAGAAAAAGAGATAAGAGAAAAAACAAGCAAACAAAAAAACCATTGTCATGTACCCAGCAGAACACTGGGGGAGATTCAAAATATTTAATAATAAATATCTATTTCAAGAAAACATATATAATAATATAAAACATTATAATCATAATTGTCCATCTTTTCTTTGCTTCCTTTTAAGTTTTCTTTTATTCTCTGCAGTATACTTTTTACTTTATTCTTTTTTTACCTTTCCATTGCTCCACTTCTCCCAAAGAGGCTACAATTAAACGCAAAAATATATATGTACATATTCACACAAAGAAATACATATCTACACATGTATATATACAGGCATACATATACAAATACACACACATATACATCTACATACACAAACATCTCAAATAATATTAAGGTAAGTAACACATGGTGGAGATTTCTCTTTTGATTGAATTTTTTAAAGTTTGATTATTTTTTCTAATAAATTCTACTAGTCATTGTTATTATATTTCCCCTCTTATTTCCTATCCTTGCTAACTCTTCTACTTTATTTCTATCCCTTGGCTTACCTTGCTATTACTTAAATGTCCTTGGTGCCTTTTACTTTATCTTCTCCCCCTACTTTTTCCCTCCCTTTTTATCCCATTCCAGTTAAGCCACACACATTATCCACTGCCCATCAATCTAAAAATCCTTTTGAATCCCAGTTTATCCTATTCCCTTTTCATTACTTATTGATTTTGGAGGATGCTATATCCTTCTTGGTGAAGACTTACTTGGGGGCTTTAGGCCCCTGGACTAGACTGTAAATGCTGCAGTATCAGCCCAGTGGGGAAACAGGGGAAGAAAACATGAATCACAAAAAGGAAATAAAAAGGTTAAATAAATAAAACAAATGACTTATAGCTTAAAATGCTTAAATGACATAAAAAAATTGTCTTAACTGGGTGCCTGTTATTTTGGAACATTAAATAAATTAAATAAATATAATTATTTATAAATATAAATATAATTAAAATTTTAAAAACTAAATAAAATAAATAAATTAAACATTAATAAAAATAATAATACCAGCAATTTCATGAAATTCTTGATAATTGTTTCTTAAACTTTATATTTTGTTTTATTATTTCTTGGTCCCTTAAACCTTAACTGGTTCTTCCATGCCTATTTCCAATTTTCAAAAGAGTTTAATTTTTCTCTTTATGACTTTGGATCTTTTTTTTCTAGTTGGTTGCCTTTCTTTTAAGAATCTTCTTGTTTTTCTTTTCTTCTTTTGATTTTTTTCTTAATCTCTCATTTGATTTTATTCTTTTTTGAGTTCTATAAATTCTTTTGGGGGCAGGTAGTGTTTTAACATCCCTCTTTGAGGTAGAAGAGGCTTTTTTTTTTTAACATTATTGTCCTCTGAAGATGAACCGGGTCATATATATATGTAATGCTTCTTAATGGGTTCTTTTTTGGTTTGGATTGTTTTGTTGTTGTTGTTGTTGTTGTTTTTTGCAAGGAAATTGGGGTTAATTGATTTGCTCCTGATAAGTGTCTGTGGATAGATTTGAACACCTGACTTCTGGGCCCATGCCCTATCCATTGTGCCATCTAAAGTGAATATTTCTAGCCATCTTAAACAGTAACAGATTTTTTTTTTTTGCCTTTCTTTGTCCCTAATCTTCTTGGAAAGGTCTCTCTTTTTCTTCAATATGGATTACACTAGAATTTGGGTTTTGTCAGATATTGTTTGCCATATTTGGACATTCTCCTTTTGTTTCTCTACTTTATGATATTTCTCACATGAGTTTTATATTTTGTATGATTTTGGTTTGGTTTGGTTTTTTGTATTTGTTTTTGTTATTAACATGATTTAGCATAAGTTTTTGTAATAGAGAACCATTCCTAAGTCTCTAATGAAAATCCAGTGTGTTCTTATTAGGAAATCTTTTTAATATTTTGCTGTAAATTATTTATTCATATTTTATTCAATATTTTTACATGGCTATTCATTAGAGATAACTGTTAATAGTTTTCTTTCTTTAATTAAAGTCTCCCTAGTCTGAGTTGTCAGGATCACATTTGTTTCATAAGAAAATTTGGTAGCATGCCCTCTTTCTATATTCTTCTAAACACTTTGTATATTATTAGAATTATTCTTTCAATGTTTTATAGGATTTGCCTATCTCCCCCACCTCTCCCATTTGATCAAAAACCGGGGAAGACTTAGATGAACTGATATAAAGTAAAGTGAGCAGATCTAGAAAAACAATCCACACAATCACAACAGTCTTGTAAAGATCATCAACTGTGAAAGACTAAGTATCTAATCAATGCTTTAATCCCCCACAAAAGACTCATGAAACAAAATGCTATTTACTTCCTGATAGAGAATTGATACACACAAAATGAAAACTGAAGTATTGATAGTGCTCACTTTACATAAATTCACATTACACAAACTACTTTACATATATAAAGAATTCTAAAACAAATCTACATTCCATATAGGACTGCCTTCCATCTAGGGGAAGGGGTGGAGGGAAGGAAGGGAAAAATTGAACAGAAGTAAGTGCAAGGGATAATGTTGTAAAAAAAATTATTCATACATATGTTCTGTCAAAAAAAGTTATTATTATAAAATAAATTTTAAAAATTCAAAAACCAAATTAAACTTGGAGGAATTCATGTATATATATATATGTTAATTTTGCCAAAAAGTACTTTACTCTTTGTGGAATAGAGAGATAAAGTGAAGAACTTACAGGAAGGTATGAATTCTTTTTCTGTATTTTATTTTCATATTTCCATGTTTCCCCTATGACCTGTATAATATGTGCAGGCCCATATTTACTTGAGCATCGGCCAGCTATAAACATATTTACTTAACCTGAGCTAATGACATTTCTCAGTATTTGACATTTATCAATATTTAGTCAATTAGCTTGACCACTATCTGTTTGATAAATCCTGAAGGCCTGATTTTCTGATTCCTAAAAATCAGGTGATTTCAGGGAAACAGAAACCTTCCATTCCAATCTCTCCCAATTATATGCCTTTCCCCTCCCCTTCTCAATGCTCTCTTACTTGTGATATAATATCTTGAATGAAATCTATGTATCTTTACTACTTCTTTAGCCCTCCTACCATGAGCTTTCTCTCTTATTTCATGATGGGATGGCTCATCCTCCAGAGGTTTTCAATAAACAATTTTTCTGCCTTCTACTGAGTGATCTCTGAGATCTGAGAGATCTTGGGTAAGGTTCTTGTACATCCCTCATGTTGGGGGCTCTCTGGGATGGGGTCTTTGGGGGAGACAGCTATGTGCACCCCAAACAGGGACAGGCACCCACGGAGTAGTTTTCTCCATGGTGTCTGGCTCTGGGTGAGCAGCCTCCCTCCCCTCTTAGACAACGACCTGAGGCAGGGATACTTGTTGGAAAGCAGAATTGAAGATTGAAGGAAGTAGAGTCCTGTTGGCCAGCATCACAGCCTGAAAGATATGTACACGTGTAAACTTGAGGTAACACTCTCAGGGGTCTGGAGGTCTTTTGTCTGGGTCGAGGGAGACCCCGAGGGATTAGCCCTTCTAAATTTGTTTTTGGTGGGACTGCTGTCAACCCCAGTGATAAAGGACTTTCCTGAGGAGGCTCTCGGGTGTCTGTGGGGTGTGAGGGCAAGAATGGGCCTCTGCCAACACCTGGACTGGGTCCAAGGTGGTAAAATAGAAGCAATCCAAGAATTTGTATCAGAATGTTAGCTAGAGAATTCAAGACGGCAATGAACTTCCTAGATATAAAAGGGAAGAAAACGCGCAAGATATATATCCCAGGACTATTTGAGTATATCAGACTTAAATCTATATGTAAAAGGTGAAAATAGAATTTGTGTTTGTCTGTGTATGTATGTCTGCTTTGTATTCTGTGTTAAAAGTTAGCAAACTCATAAAAGATGAAAATTCAGCCTCTGTGTTACAGGCTTAGAAAAATATTAGGCTGAATTGTGGGAATGGGAAATAGTAATTCTTTCAGAGTGGTTCAGAATGTATTGGTCTTAGACCATGGAAGAGTAATTTGGGAACTAGTTTTGGACTTCTCAGGAAAAGAAAATCTTTTTTTTTCTCTTTCTCTCCCTCGGCTTCTGGCATCAGCTTTGCAGGAAGGGGAAAAAGTAAAATATATAGATTGAAAGTTTGGAAACTTTTGAGAAAATAGAAGAACAGTGGCTATCACTCCTGTAAACAAGGAGCTCTGTTATTGATAACTCAGGCTTGTGAATTCCTGTCAGAGAAAAAAAAATTTCAAGGTAAAGTAAGGATTGGTGCTTAACTCTTTCCTGACTTACTAAAGAAAAGAAGTTTAATGGAATATCTAGGTAGATTTTAGTAAATTTCACAAACTAAAATACTGGTTAATTTTTTTTTAATTTTCATAACATTTATTTTGATAGTACCTATGCATAGGTAATTTTTTTTACAACATTATACCTTGTACTCCCTTCTGTTCCAAGTTTTTCCCCTCTTTCCCTCCATCCCCTCCCTTAGAGGGCAGGCATTCCCATACATATTAATTATCTTATAGTATATCCTAGGTACAGTATATATGTGCAGAACCCAATTTTGTTGTTGTTGTATTCAGAAAGGTAAAAGTAATCTGGGAAGAAAAACAACAACAACAAAAAATGCTCACAGTTTACACTCATTTCCCAGTGTTCCTTCTCTGGGTGTAACTGATTCTGTCCATCATTGATCAATTGGAACTGAATTAGATCTTCTCTATGTTGAAGATATCCACTTCCATCAGAATACATCCTCATACAGTATCATTGTTGAAGTGTATAATGATCCCCTAGTTCTGTTTATTTCACTCAGCATGAGTTGATGTAAGTCTCTCCAAGCCTCTCTGTATTCCTCCTGTTGGTCATTTCTTACAGAACAATAATATTCCATAACATTCATATTTAATTTCTCTGAGCCTCAATTTCTTCACAGTAAAAAGAAATAAATAGGGTGTGAGAGGGAGAGGAATCTATAGTGATGCTTCCCATTAAGAGCTTTGCTCCTCCTGGGGGTGGGGCACTGGGGAGAAAACCTTGGGAACTTCCATCATCTATGGATGGCCTACTCTACTAACACAAACCAACTGTTTCCGATGCAGGTGTCTGGGGAAAATTATTAGACAAATTTGATCATTTTGAAGGCGAGTATATTCAACATAGGCCACAAAATGAATCTCTTCATGATCTCCTTCCTGGGCCTCTAACCTTCGAGTCCAACCCCTAAGATGAATAGGCCATTCTCCAAACCTAAGCAAAAGATGTGAAACTATTTAGGAAGCTGAGGGGAGATAAGCCTTTCTTTTTGGTACAGTGCATAACACTGAGCTTTCTACACGGATGCCCACCACTCAAGCCACGAGGCAGCAAGGCTCACCACACTGCCTGGCTTGCACGTGTAAGAGTCCCAGTGTTCTGCCTGCCCAGGCTACCAGGACTCTAAACTGATCAATGGGGATGATACGAAACATTGATTGAAAATTGTTATGTGTTTCTTTAATCTGTGGCTCCATCCTTATCCTTCAATGAGAATTTCTGTTTGTGTCCAAAGCCCTAATACAGGGCTCAGACTGCCGAAGTCCACTGTGCTCACCTCCATGGAGCAGAGACAATCAGTGTGACTGAAATGGCTCTTTCTGCCCAGAACAATAAGTGACAGCATGAGAGTTTCTCAGTAATAAAAGAATTCAATGGAGAAGTGGTGATTCCAGCTCTCCACATCTAGATCATCTCCTCCTCCTCCTCCAAGCAGTTTTTTATTGAGAAAACACATGTGGTCTGAGACTACATTGCCTCCCTCTCCTCTTTTATGGACTTTTGGTCATTACATTCAAAATTTAATTGGGAAGCAAAGGGGAGGGTTAATCCCAGGGGAACTTTTGGTAGTCATCAATAATTCCTTCAAAGTTCTCCCGGGGCAGCTAGGTGGCGCAGTGGATAGAGCACCATCCCTGAAGTCAGGAGGACCCAAGTTCAAATCTGCTCTCAGACACTTAACACTTCCTGGCTGTGTGACCCTGGGCAAGTCACTTACCTCAGCCTCAGAAAAAGGAAAAAAAAAATAAAAAAACAAGACCAAACAAAGTTCTCCCAATTCTAAAATTACCGTCACCCTAGGCCCTAAGGAAGATAAGAATTTGTAATACAAAAGGTTACAATCTATAAAATCATGGTGTGGACTGACTGAATTAATGAATGGATACTAGAGGGCCTTCTGGAGCAAGGAGAGAAACTCCCTACTCCACCACCAGCCCTCCCACATAAGGGCAGACCCCCATGTCCTAACTGCACTTTGCTGATACTGCAGGTTTGCTTGTTTTTGCAAAGTGAAGGTTTGTGGCATCAAACAAGACATTGGCACCACTTTTTCGGACACCATGTTTTCACCTCATATTTCTGTGTCACATTTTGGTAATTCTTATACTATTTTAATTTGTTTTCATTATTATTGTATCTGTTACAGTCATCTGTGATCAGTGATCTTTAATATGGCTAGTATATTTATTTTTGGGAGTCACAAACTGCACCCATATAAATGGCAGACTTCATAAACGTTGCCTGTGTTCTGAGTGCTCCACCATTCGTTTCCCATCTCTCCCTCTCCTTCCTCTTCCATTTTCCAGGTGACGAACAATACTGAAATCAGCTCAATTACTAACCCTGCAATGAACTCTAAATATTAAAGTAATGGGAAGTATCCCACTATGTAACAAATTTCATTTTTATCTTACTTTTTTTGAAGACCACAGCTAGCCCAGTCTTCAACAACCATTATTCTGATAGCTCAGCAGCCATCAACATGGACCCAAGACCCTCCACGACCATTACAGCTTGCTGAAAGTTCAAATCATGGTTGGCGATTTTCAGTAATAAAGTATTTTAATGAGGCTGATAAAAGGCGCCATAGTGAATAGAGTGCCGGCTGAGTCAGGAAGATTTACTTTCTGGAGTCTAAATCTGACCTCATCCTCTAACTCCATGCATGATCCTGGATACTTTTCTCTAGGTTGCCTTAGTTTCCTCATCGATAAAATGAGGTAAAGAAAAAATGGCAAACCAATACAGTATCTTTGCCACCAAAAATGCCAAATAGTATCACAAAGAGTCAAATATGACAGAAACATGACTGAATAACAGCATTTTTAAATTAAGGTTTCAAATGTTTTAGACATTTTAAGACCACAAGTATTTATTTTATACAATTTGACCAGGAGGGCTTCTTAGTAAAAAATGCTTTAGATATTTTGCCTATTAATAGGCAAAAATTCTGCCCAGAGTCTTGCTAATGCAAATGTAGCTTCACCAAAGTTCCATTTATATAAGTAAATATAACGTGAAAAGGTTTTAATGTCACTCTCTTAAAAAACTATTAAATGGGAAACCTACTCTAAGAACATAGGACGTTTTCCTTTTTTATTATTATTAATTGTTTAATCTTTCTGGTTGTATATATATTAATTATTTAAATACACATTCCTTTAAGAATCATGTTGGCAAGGAAAAATCAGAATGAAAGGGAAAAACTATGAGAGAGAAAAAAAAAAACAGAAAATAAATTAACATAGCTTGAGTTGATTTGCATTCAATCTCCATAGCTCTCTTTTCTGAATACAGATCCAAATTCTATTGGGATTGTCATGTGTACATTTTTTAGACTTAATACTACTGCATATTTAATAGGCAAAAGTATGTATACAACTTGAATATGCATTGGGAAGTCAAAAAATTATATGGTTCACTTTATTGCAATACTCCCTTTATTCTTATGATCTAGAACAACACCTGCTGTATGCCTGAGGTGTATCTGCATTGCACTGTCCTGCAAAGGAGATAAGTCTTTCTCTGGAATTACTTGTTCTGTCCAAGAAGCTCCTTCTCTTACTGAGCAAAACCTCCAAAATTCACGACCTAGGGAGTGATTTTTATCACACTTTACAGCCTGGGGACTGCCCAGATACCTTTGACTCCCTACCTTAAGGGAGGGAGAAATTGAGTGCCTCAAAATTTTAAAATTAATTCTGCAGCTGGACAGGACTCTGATACACCAGCCCCAGAAATGGGCCCACAGGACACTGCTACAGAGAACAACCCCCCACCGATCACTCCAGCCTCAGTAAAGATAACTTCAGCTGCCCAAAGGACAACAGAATCTAATGGTGATCATCTTCTGCTCTCCCAAGCAGTGCCCCTTGTTCTTTTGCCTCCAGGTATGCTCATAAGTATACTCAGAGTCACAGAAGGTCTTTGAGTGGAGGGAGGGAAACAGTACATTTGGTTTGATCTGGTACAAAATATTGGGCATTTTTGCGGGGGGAGGAGAAAGGCAGCAGGTTCACTCCACTTGGAGTCAGGAAACCTATTTACTAATTCCACACTTGCT
Organism: Sminthopsis crassicaudata; assembly: GCF_048593235.1. Classification (NCBI taxonomy): domain Eukaryota; kingdom Metazoa; phylum Chordata; class Mammalia; order Dasyuromorphia; family Dasyuridae; genus Sminthopsis; species Sminthopsis crassicaudata. Next base: position 223,057,878 of record NC_133621.1, read on the forward strand.
AGTTGAGAGATGTTGGAGAAATCATTTAATTTCTCAGAGTCTCAGTTTCCTCATCTTAAAAAGAAATAAATAGGATGAGTTGGGAGGGAAATCTAGAGTGATCCTTTCCATTAAAAGCTTTGCTCCTACTGGAGGTGGGGCCATGAGGAGAAAGTTTGGGGGACTTCTATCATCTATGTATGGCCTGTTCTACCAACACAGCAACAACTATTTCAGATGCAGGAATCATTGAAGACGTCATAAAGGGATTTAAGGAGATTATGGGGGAGTATGTGCAACAGGGGCCCCAGAATGAATCCCTACATGATCTCCTTCCTGGGCCTGAAACCTTCGCGTCCAAGCCCTAAGATGAATAGGCCATTCTCCAAACCTAAGCAAAAGATGTGAAACTATTTGGGAAGCTGAGGGTAGCTAAGTCCATTCTTTTCAGAAGAGTTTATAACACTGAGTTTTCTCAGACCTCCCTAAGGTCAGACCGGAAACAAGCATATTTCTTAAACAGGTCTTTTATGTCAGGCACTGGGTCAAGCACTGGAAATATGATGAAAAAAAAAATCTACAGAACTATAGTCTCCACCCTTGAAAAGCCTGTATTAGGGAGAAACAAGATATAAATATCTAGATAAATGCAAGATACAGAGAAAGCCTATATGACAATAATCTAGAAAGGACAAGAAACTTAGGAGACCAGGGAAGGCCTCTGCAGAGGCAGGATTTGAACTGAGTCTAGAAAGAAGGTTGGGAAGAGGGCAGCATTCTAGGCAAGGGAGTAGCCAGCAGAGAGATAAAGGGATGGAGGATGGAATTACCTGTAGGAGGAAATGCAAGCAGAGCAGGTCCCTTCTGAACCTAAAATTATTTTTCAAACTATTTCCTGTTTGAATTTTAATCTACCAAGCAGGAGGACATGTCCCTCACCCCTGCTATGTCCACGCTGCATCATTCTGACAGCAGCTGTAAGCTCTGCCCCCAACTGTAGGCTCAGAGAAAAATTGGGCCCAGTGAAACAGAAATTCTGGGATGACTAAAGGGCCCTGACTACCTCGGCTTCACATTGTAGCCATGACCTCTTTCCATTTTTCTTGTTTATAGAAATATTGAATGAAAGAATCAGAGCAATTTTGGGCAAAGATATGAACCTGTAGGAAGCACTCCTTAAAAGGATTCCTTAAAGGAAATCATTTGAAATGGATTTGCACAATTCTAAATCATCAAACTGGAGCATCAAACCTGCTTCTTCTCTTGTATCTTGACTGAAAAATCATAGACAAAGGATAAAGTGGGTATTACCAGTAACCAGGAGGGAAATTTTTGTGGAAAATCCTCTTTTTCTCAAATCCATTTAAATACTGTCAGTACCCTCAGTCACCCACACAATTGTACACATATAATAGACACAAGCACAAATTTGGAAAAAGACAACTATGTGCCTCCACAAGGTGACATGTAAAAAAAAAGAAGGTAACTAACATTTCTAGTTTAGTTCAATTTTCCCAAAGTCTTTGCAGATACCACACCATCTGCCCTAGATGGCAAGCAAGCCAATATATGCGATACATGTTAAAATATATGTTAAATATTATATATTTAAACATATTAATGTAATTATCTTGCTGCATAAAATCAAAACGGAAAGAAAATGAGTAAGAAAACAAAATGAAAGCAAACAACAACAAAGAGAGTGACAGTGTTATGTTGTGATACACATTCACTTCCCACAGTTCTCTCTGGGTGTAGTTGGTTCTCTTCATCACAAGATCATTGGAACCGTCCTCAGTCGTCTCATTGTTGAAAAGAGTCAGATCCATCAGAAATGATCGTGGTATAGTCTTATTGTTGCCGTGTCTCATGATCTCCTGGTTCTGCTCATTTAACTCAGCATCGGTTCATGTGAGTCTCTCCAGGTCTCTCTGAAATCATCCTGCTGGCCATTTCTTATACAATGATAATATTCTATAACATTCATATACCATAACTTATTCAGCCATTCCCCAGCTGATGGGCATCCCCTGAATTTCCAATTTCTTGCCATTACAAAAAGGGCTGCCACAAACATTTTTGCACATGTGAGTCCTTAATCACTTAGTAGGTGCTTAATAATTGTTTATTGATTAACTAACTGTAAAAATAGAAGTGAAAAGACTGGTAGCATCATTATGGGAAAAGTTGCAGAAATGTGCTCTATGACTATTATTATGTCACTTAACACGCAATATCAATTATTTCAATTACTTGTTCAAATGCTTTCTCCTGTGTAATACTATTCTCTTCTTGAAGACACCACCGAGTGGTGATCTATAAACCAGTGTTTTACACATATTAGATGAATGAAGGGGATCTAGAAGAACAAAGAACTCCGGTTCTCTACCACATATTAGCCATCTCTCCTGCAAACAGGGTAGTTGCTTCCCTTCGAGGATTCAACCTAAAATGCTCCCTATTTTCTATTTTTCTATAGATCTCACAGAGGAACCAGGCACAAACCCCTCTGCCTTAAATAATTCCCCAGCTTGTTTCATGATTCTTAACTAATCACCCAGGCTACTTTGACTCCCTACCAAAGATCAGGAGATTAAAGCCTTTCAGACTATGATAGAAGTCATTTTCTCAACTGTCACCAAAAAATAAAAAAGCAATTTGGCCAGTTTAGTGCCTTTTAATTCACACTTAGTTCTGGCTCAGCAGCCAACCAAAAGGCTTTCTTTTACCATTCGATATTCAAACAGTCATAGAATTCCTGCACATCTTATGAAGTGAATACTTGTTCCTTCTGGCTTATTTAGCAAGTATCTCTGCATTTGGAATCTGAAATTTTTAGTATCAGTCTCTAAAACAGACTCCTTTTTGGGGACAATGAGCATCCACTTTTTAAAAGATTTCTTTAACAATTGAAAAATCTGAATATGATGAGAAGCCAAAACTCTTAATCAGCAAAGCCAGCATTCACTGTTTCAGTGATGGGAAAGTGATAGGGTGAGGATCCCTTCCATTCCCAGTCAGGAAACCAAATGATGCGGTTAGTGGCAGTTCAGAGAGTGGTGGGAATGCCCTTCTGATCAGCACAGGTTTTCCGTGAAAGAATTCTTGAACCTAAATAATTTAAGTGGCAAAAATGCAAGTTTATTGTTGGCACAGCAGGAGTCAGTTTTTGATGGGAAGACTGACTTCCAAGCACCAAGTCCTGACACAGAGATAAAGGTCCTAGCAGAGAAATCCTGGCAGAGAGATAAAGAGCGGTTAACACTGAGAAGAGAATGTCCCACTTACTGGGAGTGATGCTGAGCCAATTTTTAGATCAATAGAGGTCGATAGATATATCAAGTCTAGATCTCCAGCTAAATGAGTCCACTTAACATCCCCCAATGGTGGGTCTCTGTCAGTGGAAAGTTTCTCCAATGTTTCAGGAGTTTCTCTTGCCCCAAAGTCAGGACAGTTTCAGGGTTCTCCCATCAAAGGGAAACTCTTAATGAGCCCATCCAGAGTCCTATGTCTCTAATCCATCCTGTCTCCAATCTCTGAGACTGTTAATTAGCATAATATTAGAAAACCAAACTCTTCCCTGGTTCCTGTGCTCACTCCCTAGATATTCCACTCTCTTGAGACTTTAAAAAGTTGTTCTCATCAAAAGCACATTAATTAATACCTGTAACTTTATCTTGTTTAGTCATATTTTGGTTAAGTCCCTAAGCTATTTCATATAATAAATGGCAAAACTTATAACCTGTAATAAATGACTGATTGAAGATGTCATGTTGCAAACCATTACTCTATTAGGCTATTTTAAAAATATTCTTTAAAAACATGCCCTCCCAAATCTACTCCATATTATCACTTCACACATACAGCCCTAACATTTCTCCTGAGCTCCAGTCTTGTATCACCACCTCCCTCAACTCACCATGCCCAAAACAGAACTCTATCTTTCCCTCAATCCTCTACCTTTCCCCATTTCATGGTTGCCCTCAGAGGTAGCACTAGCTTCCCAGTCACCCAGGATCACAGCTTCAGTGTCATTCTAAATTACTCTCCTTCACATTTACTACAACTATATAACCTAAGGCAAGACTTATTTGGTCATCATTTGAGACCTGATTGAATCAGAATCAATACATTAAATAGCAATTGCTTCTGTTTTGATCAGAAACCTTGAGAATCTTACTTTGATTTTTGACTAAGTAAAAGAGCCCATTCTCTGCTTCATTTCTTACTTAGCTTTAATCACAGATGGGACATTTGAAAGTCAAACCAAACCCTGTTAAAGACCTTGACTTAAAAAGTCAAAGGGCCCCAAATGTATCCAGGGCCATCTTCAGTCCTCCTGATCTATATCTGCCTACTGAATCCAGAGGAAAAGTGAAGCTTGGTATATTTACAATGACTATTTTCCCTTCAAACTAATTCACTTGCATGCCATGGCATCACCTTTCCAATGTCATGGTCCTCTTCAAGAATGAAGAACAAACAGCAACAATAACATATCTCATCTATAACAAAGTCTGATTATTTCTACTATCACCTGGCTGAAAGCAAATCCCCTTGGGGAATGTGATCATTGGGAAAATGCACCCAAGTGCTCCTTGAGCAACTGCACCATTGTTCAAATTACACACTTTCAAACCATGCTACTTTTCCTCAGAGTATTTTAGAACTTCTGTCCTCCCAGACAGAGTTGAAGGATCCTAGGATCTCAAAGCTAGAACAAGAAGAAACTTCAAAAGCCATCTCGTCTAACTCCCTCATTTTGTGTGAGGAAATGAAAACCCCATAAGGTAAAGCAATCTAGACAAAGTCACACAGGTTATGAAAATCAGAGTAGGAATCTGGACAGAAGACCCCTGACTCACAAGACATTCTGCTTTAGAACCAAAACATTGTGTACAATAACACTAACAATGTGTGACAATCAACTATGATTGCCTTAGCTCTTTTCAGTAATCCAAAAATCCAAAATAATTTCAAAAGATTAATGATAAAAAATTCTATCCATATCCCGAGAAAATAATGATGGAATCTTAATGCAAATAGAAGTACACTATTTTCATTTTGTGGGTGTGCTGGAAGAATTTCATGTGTATTTTTTTTCTCCTTTATTCTCTTTCTTCTTTTACAACATGATTAATGTGTAAATGTGTTTTGCATGACTATGTGTGTGTAATATATCAAATTGCTCACCTTCTTAGGGAAGACAGCAGAAGGAAGAGAAGGTAGAAAAATCTGGAACTCAAAAATTTATACAAAATTTATCATTGAAGATTGTGTGTACGTATAATTGGAAAAATTGAAATGATTTAAAAAAAAATTTAAGACCCAATGTTCTTGTCACTGTGGGAGAAACAAGGAGTAAAGAATTAACATAACTGATGAGCTTTCATTCCCCTGAATTCTTAGTACAGATCCATTTCAGTGATATGAAATGATCACATAACTCAGAGTTTCCTGATATGCTTCCACACATGGATTTTTCTTTTGACTGTCTATATGATCGTGAACATTTGTGAAATTATCATGAGCAAAAGATGGTTTTCCCTTCACAGGCCCTGCCATGTAAAATGAAAGTGGAGGATTGCACCATATTTAAAGTTGCTTGAGCTAAAGTTTAAAAATCATCCAAGAAAATAAGCTTCATAGTCTTACATTACATGACCTTGCCCACCAAAATTATTGTCCTTCTTTATTGTTTCCAAAAGTTAAATCCATCTTAAGAGGACATACTCTTAAGAGTGTGTTCAGAAGAGACACTCATAACATCACTGTTTTAGGTTCTGAAAAAGTCACAAGAATCACTACAATCTATTACTTTTATCAAGAAGGAATCTGAATATGAGAAAGACCACGTACCTTGTTCAAGTCATACATCTAATAATTGCAAAACCAGAATTCAAACCCAAAGCCCCCGGTACAAAATCTGAGAGACTTCCCCCACATTAAAAGTCCTGGGTATCTGTCCTTCCCCTCAATCCCCAATAGCCTGAATGTCCTCAAAGCCACCTCTGTATCCTCTTGATATTTCTGTTAGAGAAAGCAGAATTGGAGAGGGCTTGGAGGTAAGAATCTATTCCAGGTCTTGAAGCTTAAAGTAACTTGGCTCACCAACCTCCCTTTTTTAATGAATAGCAGAGACATACTTACTAATATAATAATAAGAGAAATGGCCAATGAAGCAAAATGCAAATTCTATTATTCAATGGATCAAAGGCCTGCCTTTGAACTTAGGACAGGAAAAACAGCCCACAATGGAGACTAAAGGCATTTGGGAGAAAGGTACTTGAGGACATTGGTATGATACTTTTACTCTGATGTGTATCTCAACTATTTACATCTCTGTCTAAGTAATAATATCCAGGCTTAATCATTTATATCTCAATAGATCATGCTTTTTAGAAAAAGCTATATGAACATCAAAGAGTGTATTTTGTAGCAAATTTATAAGTATTGGAGATACACACACACACACACACACACACACACACACACACACACACACATATATATATAAAATTTGTCTCTCTCATCAATAAAATTTGAAGAGTTCATATCGAACTTCTCTCTGTCTAGGATCTGAATAATACACCCTTATTTCCTACTGGAGCTAGACTTCAACACAGAATACTGCTTGAAATACCATCATCCTCCTAAATCCAGATAAGACACATCTCACATAGGGGCAAGTTTTTGTCTTACTTTCCCCACAGAAAAAGATGCTGTCTCAACTCATTACTAACTCTTTTGTGTCACCTTCCATTACACATTGCTACACAGCTCCTACCTTTAGGGAAAGTTAAGTACAAACCTCAATGAATGAGTTAGTGTGATGCCAGAGAAACTGAGGCAAGATAAAGATTAAAGAGTTTTTCATATTTTATTTGAGAGGGAGAGATTGTCTGGGGCCAAAACAGGATCCATGTTGACCCCAGCAGACTGAATGGGACTCAAGTCTCAAAGCATTCAGCAACAAGTAAAGAATTCCAGAGATTTTTATCAAAGGCAGGGGGATGGGGGGAGGGGGAGGGAGGTTAAGAGTACTGGTGAGCAAGAATTTTCAGAAACGTATCATAAATTCAGTTCTGACAGGTTGGGGTGAGGACCATAAATTCCGATAACTTAGGAGGACCTAGGAGCCAGGATGTCTAAAATAAAAGATATGGTTACCTATCTCTAAATAACCTACCTACAATTTATGGCTCTATGGAATGCTAATGGTCAGGGCTAGTTATCTCTGTCCCAATTTATAACAGTTCTAATGGTCAGGAAGAGGAGTTGCAACTAGGGGGATGGAGGTAGAACTATTTAGGGAAACTGAGGCAGGAGAATTAAAGGAAACTCTGCCATAATATTAGTAAGTAATATAGACTCAACAGTATCAATTATTTCTCAGATCTGTGATGCATAGAGAGAGAATAAAATGATTGAGTTGTCTATATCCTTTGAGCCAGAGACTTCATTTCTCAGTCTATGACATAAGGAAGTTATTGATAAGGAGAAAGAAAAAAAAAATCCAAAGTAAACCAAACTATTAACAGAAGTACAATTTTATGATAGCAAAGATTTGAAAAGAAAATAGATGCCTATTTATTAATTTAAAAAACTGTGCCCATGAATTCTATTGAGTGTTATTGTACCGTCAGAAATTATATGTGTCTTGAATAGGGAGAAACAAAGAAAAATCTATGTGAACAGATGCAAGTGCCAAAAAAAAGCAAACATACACAATAACTTAAACACTGCAAATGAAAGAACAGCCAATTGCTTTAAAAAAATCAAAATTTGAAGTAATGAAGCTAAAAATATCAAATATGACTCTAAGGAAAAGTTATGATAAGTAACAACTCCAAATCATCTTTCATTGGGATAGGAGGTCCACTGGTATTATGTATAATACATTGTACATATTTTCAGACTTTATCAATATATCTACCACTTTTGCAACTTTTTTCTTATCAAAATTTATTATATAGGATGGCCCACTAAGAAGGGAAGGGGAATTATACTGCAGTTAAATATAATCATGAAGATAGTACCAATTTAAATTATTTTTAAAATTATAAAAGAGAAAAGGAAAAGGAATAAAAGTTTTAGAAAAGTATATTCCTTACAATAACTCTATGATGTAGATAGGTAATAAATATAATATTTTCTAAATTGCATAGCTAAAGAAACTGAGCCCCTGGTTGTCTGTCATTTTAATCTATGTTAGATATCTGGAAATTCAGAGTTGAGGATTGGAAGCAAGGGGGTGTAGAATAGGCATGTCAAGTGACAGGTTAAAGCCCTGGAGCCCTGAAACCCAACTTCCTCATAGGAAAATTAGTTAATCAATTGATATGAATATAATGATCACTTTTCTGTTATAATTCTAAACTGTTGTCTGGAATGGTAGTGTGTGAGACAGTAGCAGCCACAAAAATAATCAGAGAATTTTGAAGTAAAAAAGGCAAAAAGAAAGTTATTGCAATCTCAGGAGAAAGGGCAACTCCTAATGGGCAAGGTGTCAGTAGAGGAGTGCAAAGCACAAACTGCAAAACACAAGATTATAAAGAAGCCTAATGCAGAAGCTTCCATCCCCCAACCCCTGACTTTTTCTCCCATTGTCTGGGGACTCCAGGTTTACACGCTATACATGGAACTCAATCCAAGTAACAAAAGGATACTAGGAAATAACAAACTCTCTATGCATCAAGTAATTAAATGCTAATCAAGAGGAGGGGAAATGTTCATCCAAAACAATGGAATATCTGCAGTTTTTAAGCTGTAGCTCAGCTTGTTATTGAAAAGTCTCAAGTCACATTTTGGGCAAAGGTCAAGACCACACACATTCCTATGAGAGGTCTTCACTCACTTAAACCCATTCAGTAAGGACAAATCATATCTCCATCAACAATGTATTTGTGTGTTTTTTGACACAACCCTTTAAATTGTAATAATGTTCATTGTTTAATTTAAAGTTTAAAACTCTCTCCTTTCTCCCTTCCCCAATTTTTCATTTTTTAATCCAGCACCATTATAAATGATAATTTTATATTAAAATCACATTCAATATAAATTAATTTATAAATTATTTTTCATTTATAAATTAAATTTATAAATAATAATTTATGTTAGTATGTATTATATAATATATATTATTATATATAATCCATATATAAATATATTTTTTCATTTTTAAAAATAGGATAAATAATACACATTAAAATGCATATATATATATATAATCCTGCAAAACATAATTCCACATTAGCTATGTCCAAAAAGAGATGAGTGAAATGAAGAGAAAGCGAAGAAAATATGTTTCAATCTATTCTCCAGATGATTAGTTCTCTTACTGAAGGACGATAGAAGAATGTTTGGTCATTGGATCAATCAGATTTGCTATGTCGTTCAACACTGATTTTATTTTTTATATTTATGGTATAAAATGTTTCCCTAATTTTTTTCACTTCACTTTGTACCAGAACATAAAAGTCTTACCAGGCTTTTCTGAAATCATCCCCTCCATTTCTTATAGCACAACAGAATTTGATCACACTGTTATACCATAACTGGTCCAGTCACTCCTCAATTGATAGGCACAGCTTCATTTTACAAATCTTTGTCACTATAAGAAAAAGCTGATTTATAAACACATCTTTGCATACTTTTATGTACATTTCACTCGTGTCATTTTGTTCCTTCTTCTTTTGAGGAATACTGGTATCACTAGGACAAAGGAATATAATTTAATAGTATTTTGGATAGAGATCTAATTTTCTTTCCAGAAGGATTGTACTAGCTCATAAGCTCCACCAACACTACATTAGTGTTCCTATTATTCTACATTCCCTTTAACCTTTGCTATTTTCCTTTTTTATTTTTTGGTCATTTTAGGCAATATTATGGGTGTGAGCTGCTACCTCTGAATTATTTCAATGTACATTTTTCTTATTTAGAGAATTTGTCATATGGTTATTGAAAGTTTGGATTTCTACCTCTGAAAACTGCCTGTTTTTAGCCTTTCACCCTTAATCTATTAGGAAATGGCTCCTTTTCTTGTATATCTTATTGAGTTCTCTATATAGTTTAGAAACAAGTCTTTTATTACAGGAAGAAGTTGCAAAAAATATTTTCCCAGTTCTCTGATATTCTTTTCATTTCAGCTGCATTGATTTTATTTGTGCAAAAATGTTTTAATTTTAGGCAATCAAAATTAGGCATTTTACCTCCTATGAACCTATCTCTTCTTTGTTCATAAACTGTTCCCCTATGTGTGAATCTGACACGTACTCCCTTTCATGTTCCATTAATTTCCTTAAGATAGCAACGTTTATACTATTTAGTGTATAGAGTGAGGTGTTGATCTGTGTTACTCTGCTTTCTCTTTTTTGTCTAATAGCAAGTTCTTGCAGTAGCTGGGATTTGGAGATTTATCTAGCACAAGGTGACTGTGCTCAATTAATTATGTATATTGTATAACTTATTTATTTCACTGATGCACTTCTTACCCATTATCAAATTATTGTGACAATTAAACTCTATAATATAATTTCAAATCTAATGCTGTTAGACCTCATTATTTGCCTTGTTTTTTCATTGCTTCCCATGATATTATTGACCTTTTGCTCCTCAAGATGAATCTTGTTATTTAAAATGTAATTCTCAAATAGTTTGATTGGTATGACACTGTTTGTGTAAATTAATTTAGATTAAGTTATTTTTTACTGTATTGTAGCATAGCCTGTTGATGAATAATTAATATTTCTTCAATTATATACATCTATCTTAACTTCAGTGAAGAATGCTTTGTAATTCTAGTCATATGAGTAGATATAGCTCTTGTGTGTATGTGTCTCAACTGGTAGACTCCCAACTATTCAAACCTGTCTGAAGTTATTTCCCGTTCTCTTCCTATTCGATTTTAAAGATAATATTCAAAAATGCTGAGGATTTGGATAAATTTGTGTATAGACTTCATATTTACTGAATTTCTTATTCAGATTAGTTTTTTAGGTGACTTTCTAGGATCCTCTAAGTAAGTTATCATGTCATCTGCAAAAAGTAATAGTTGTTTTCTTGCTTTATATGCTTATTGCTTTAATTCCTTTTTTGTCATATCTGTACAAATATTATTTCTAGTAGAATATTAAAGTATAATGATGAAAACAGAAATTTTGCCTCAACCCTGACCTGATGGAAAGGCTTCCAGATTTTTTTGTTCTTCAGTCATGTACAACTCTTTGTCGCTCTATTTGGGGATTTCTTTGCAAATATATTCGAGTTATTGCTTAGTCCAGTTCATTTTAAAAGAGATAAGTAGGGGGAACAAAATTAGGTGACTTGCCCAGAGTTACATAGCTAATAAGTTTCTAAGACTGATTTCAAAGTTTCTTCCATCCTTCCCTCCATCTTTCCTGTTTCCTTTCTCCATATGTATCATACCCTAGTCTTCCGATGCTTTTAAATTTATTTTTTTGAAGGCTGCACCATCATGAGATATCTTGAGTTTTTACTACCTAGATTTCTTTCTTTCTTAAGGGCCATGCCTTAAACCCATATCCCTCTGACTCATTGATTGGCCAATAATGAATCCCAGGTCAAGCCCCTGGTGAACATTGCTTGGGTCCTGATTGACTCAGGGTGAATATAAAGAGAAAGCATTTCTCTTTTGGCCAGAAGCACTGAAAACCTTCCCCTCCCAGGTTTACTCTTTTTATTTACTTTTATTTTTGAGTAGGTGAAAGAGTCCATACTTTGAAGCAATCCCAATCTAGCTTTAATCAGTCAAACTGAGACCTGTTAAAGACTTTAGCTTATTTGGAGTCTGAATATTAGGTGGTAAAGCCTAACCACTCACCCTATATTCATGTTAGAGTAGTATTGTTAAAAATATCTGGTCTCAAACACTTAACACTTCCTAGCTGTGTGACCCTGGGCAAGTCACTTAATCCCAGCCTCAGGGAAAAAAAATATACCATTAAAAAAATAAAAGAAGCTTTATGTAATTTCTTCTTTTAAAAATAAATAGAAAAGGAAAGCTTATAAAAGAAAAGACATTTGTTTAAAAGGATCAAGTTTTCTAACTGCATCCAAAGCCAACTCCAGTTCTCCTGATCTAATTTCTGACCACAAGTTTCAGGTGGTTCTGGAAGAAAAAGTGAGGGAGATGACCTTGCAAAGCTTTCCATCACTTAAACCTAATTCACTTGAATGTCCTGGCATTATGCCCTTTATGTCATGGTTCTCTTCAAGAATGAAAGACAAACAACAATATTAAAATTATCATGTAGTTTTCTTTTTTCTACTTTCCCCATCACTAGATGGATATCATTAGACATAAACAGATGGAAAAATAGTGAGATAGATATAAAATCATTCTACAAATACTTCTATTTATGATATCTTTCTCAGATAAACTTTAAAATTATTTTCTAGATCTGACATGAATTGGAAATCATCTTACCTAGAGTCAGGGAGTTGGACAAATTGAACTTCTAAAGCCCACTTTCCAGGAAGAAACCAGAAGGTCTCTGTATGACCTGGGGAGAGGGTTCTAGCATTATAATAATGCCAAATGAGTAGGAAGTCTCCCTCACCCACTGCTCTTGTGTCTAGCTGATCAAGCAGGCTTTCCCCCATTGGCTAATTTTGGACAAAGGGGACTTCCGGCCAAGATGGCAGCATGGAGGCAGACACTGCTTGAGCTCCAAGTTTTCTCTCAGGACTTACTTCAGGACAAGCCTCAGAGTTAATATTTAACTGGAGAAGAAACCCACAAATAATCACCAACAGAAGACGTCCTTGAAATTCTCCAGAGAAGGTCTGTGTTTGTTCGGGGGAGGGTCGAACAGACTGGGCCCAGACAGAGGGCAGACAGCCAGAAGGAGACAGGCAGCTCACACAGCTCAGACCAGAGCAGGGAGGGGTACGACCTCTGCCATTTCTGCAAAAAGACTTTTACCCCAGTGTGGATGTTCCCTCTTGGCAGCAAGCCAGAAGCAGCAGAGAGGGTGTAAACAGTGGAGGTGAATAATAAAACCTGGGAAAGCTAGTGTCTCTCAGACTGGCCACCCCAATCTCCATCAGGAGTGACTCAAAGCTTTCTCAGAGCCTCAGAGCAGCAGACACAGCACAGCCATCTGTGTCCTATTAGTGGCTCGTTGCTGCCCTCTCCCCCAGTCTGTAGAGGAAGCCCTTTAACACTGTCCAGCCCCATCCCGCCCAAAACAGACCAATTGTTTCTCTTGTCAATTTGTTTTCTTTGCTTCCCGCTCTGACAAAATGAACAAAAAATTCAAAAGGGCTCTAATCATAGACAGCTTCTGTATGGAGAGAGAGCAGACTAAAAGCAGACTGTCTCCAGAGGAATCCACTAAGGGGGATATGAGCTGCTATTCAATGCAAAAGACTCTCAGAGGAAATAAAAAAGGCTCTCAAAAGAGAGCTACAAGAGAAATGGGAAAAGCAAAGGGAAGCTTGGCAAGAGAGCCTGGAGAAGTCTTCCATGCATTTAAAGATAGAGTGGATAAAGAAAACAAATCATTGAGAAACAAAATTAGTGAGTTGGAAAAAGAAAACAGCTCTCTAAAAAATAAAATGGATGAAAAGGAAAAAAATTCCATAGAAGAAAACAAACTCACTTAAATACACAATTGGACAATTACAAAAAGATATAAAAAAAGTGAGTGAAAAAAAAATCATTGAAAATTAGACTCGAACAAGTAGAAATGAATGACTCAAGGAGAAAACAAGAACTAGTCAAGCAAAACCAGAAAAACGAAACAATTGAAAAGAATGTCAAGCACCTTATTAGAGAGACATCAATACTGGAAAACAGATCCAAAAGAGACAATTTGAGAATAATCAGACTCCCTGAAAAATGTGAGGAAAAAAACAGCCTGATCCTGGACACTATTTTCCAAGAAATTATCAAAGAGACCACCCATTCATTTTGGAAACAGAGGGTAAAATAGACATTGAAAAAATTCATCAGTGACCTATTGAAAGGGACCCTAAAATCAAAATGCCAAGAAATATATTGGCCAAGTTCAAGAACCATCAGACCAAGGAAAAAATACTAGAAGCTGATAGAAAAAAGCAATTCATATATGGAGGAACCACAATAAGGATAATCCAGGATCTAGCAGCATCCACATTAAAAAAACTGAAGGGTCTGGAACATGATATTCCGAAAGGCTAAGGAAATTGTTATGCAGCCAAGAATATCTTACCCAGCAAAAATGAGCATTGTTTTCCAGGGAAGAAGATGGACATTTAACAAAATAAATGAATTCCATCTATTCTTGATGAAAAAACCAGACCTAATCAAAATGTTTGATCTTCAAATACAGAACTCAAGAAATTTTTTAAAAGGTAAAAAGATATCTTGAGAACTATATTTCTGCCATAAATATATGTACAGAACACATGTATAATTTGTCCTAGAAACTAGAGGTTGAAAGGAAATTATATCATAAAAAAGGGTAAAGTGATGGTACTACATCTCAAGAAGAGGCAAAGGTAACCTATTATATCTGAGAGAAAGAAAGGAGGGAGATGAACATAGTGTGTATCAATAGACATATTCTATTTATGGTGAAACTTCTTCCACTTCATTGAAAAGTGAGAGGGAAGGAGTAAGCTAAGGGGAAGGAAATACAGAAATTGTGAGGAAAAGGGGTAAAATAAGGGGAGGAACTTTAAGGTGGGGGAGGGATACTAAAAGGGGAGAGCTTGAAAAGCAAGTGGTGTTCACAAGTTTAATACTGGGTAGGGAGGTAAGAGGGAAGGAAAGTAGAAAAGCATAAGCAGGGGTTAACAGCAAGCAATATAGAATTAGTCATTCTAACCATAAATGTGAATGGGGTAAACTCCCTCATAAAGAGGAAGCAGTTAGCAGACTGGATTAAAAGCCAGAATCCGACCTACATGTTGTTTACAGGAAACACACCTGAAACAAGGTGATACATTCAAAGTAAAAGTAAAAGAGTTGAGCAGAATCTACTAGGCTTCAGGCAAAACCAAAAAATCGGGGGTAGCCATCCTCATCTCAGATCAAGCAAAACCAAAAATTGATCTAATTAAAAGAGATAAGGAAAGGCATTATATCCTGCTAAAGGGTAGCATCAATAATGAAGCAGTATCAATATTAAACATATACGCACCACGTGGTGCAGCATCTAAATTCTTAAAAGAGAAATTAAGAGAGCTGCAAGAAGAAATAGACAGCAAAACTATAATAGTGGGAGATCTTATCCATGCACTCTCAGAATTAGATAAACCACAAAATAAATAAGAAAGAACTCAAAGAGGTAAATAGAATACTGGAAAGTTTGATATGATAGATGTTTGGCAAAAGCTAAATGGAAACAGAAAGGAGTATACTTTCTTCTCAGCAGTCCATGGAACCTATACAAAAATTGACCATATGCTAGGGCATAAAAACCTCAAAATCAAATGAAGTAAGGCAGAAATAGTAAATGCATCCTTTTCAGGCACAATGCAATCAAAATTACATGTAATAAAACCCCAGGGAAAATAGACCAAAAAATAATTGGAAACTAAATAATTTTATACTAAAGAATGATTGGGTAAAAAAGCAAATCATAGACATAATTAATAACTTCACGCAAGAAAATGACAATAATGAGACATCATGCCAAAATGTGTGGGATACCGCCAAAGCAGTAATAAGGGGAAGTTTTATATCTCTAGAGGCCTACTTGCATGAAATAGAGAAAGAGAGGGTCTGTGAATTGGGCTTACAACTAAAACTGCTAGAAAAGGAACAAATGAAAACCCCCCAGACAAACACGAAACTTGAAATTCTAAAAATAAAAGGTGAGATTAATAAAATTGAAAGTAAAAAAAAGTATTGAATTAATGAATAAAACTAAGAGTTGGTTCTATGAAAAAAACAACAAAATAGACAAACCCTTAGTAAACCTGATTAAAAAAAGAAAACAGAGAAAGAAAATTGTTATTCTTGAAAATGAAAAAAGAGAACTCGCCACTAATGAAGAGGAAATTAGAACAATAGTTAGGAGCTACCTTGCTCAACTTTATGCCAATAAATTCGATAACTTAAAATTAAATGGAAGAATACCTTCAAAAATATAGCTTGCCCAAATTAACAGAGGAAGACGTAAGTAGTCTAAATAGTCCTATCTCAGAAAAAGAAATAGAACAAGCTATTAACCAACTCCCTAAGAAAAAATCCGCAGGACCAGATGGATATAATTGTGAATCCTACCAAACATTGAAAGAACAACTAACTCCAATGCTATATAACCTATTAGAAAAAATAGTTATTGAAGGAGTCCTACCAAATTCCTTTTATAACAAAGACATGATACTGATACCTAAACCAGGTAGATTGAATATTGAGAAAGAAAACTATAGACGAATCTCCTTAATTGATGCTAAAATCTAAAACAAGATATTAGCAAAAAGACTTCAGAAAATCATCCCCAGGATAATACAGTATGATTAAGTAGGATTTATATCAGGAATGCAGGGCTGGTTTAATATTAGGAAAACTATTAGTATAACTGACCAAATTAATAATCAAATTAATACAAACCATATGATCATCTCAATAGATACAGAAAAAGCAGTTGATAAAATCCAACATCCATTCCTACTAAAAACACTTGAGAGTATAGGAATAAATGGACTATTCCTTAAAATAATAATGACCATATATTTAAAACCATCAGTAAGCATCATATGTAATGACGATAAACTGGAACCTTTCCTTGTAAGATCAGGAGTGAAACAAGGTTGCCTACTATCAACTTTACTATTCAATATAGTACTAGAAAAGCTAGCCTCGGCAATAAGAGCCAAGAAAGAGATTCAAGGAATTAGAGTAGGAAATGAGGAAATAAAACTATCACTCTTTGCAGATGACATGATGGTATACTTAGAGAACCCCAAAGACTTTGCTAAAAAGCTATTAGAAATAATTCAGAACTTTAGCAAAGTTGCAGGATACAAAATAAATCCACATGAATCCTCAGCATTTTTATACATTACCAACACAATCCAACAGCAAGAGATACAAAGAGAAATTCCATCCAAATTACGGTCGCTTTTATAAAATATTTGGGAATATATCTACCAAAGGAAAGTCAGGAATTATATGAGCAAAATTACAAAACACTTGCCACAAAAATAAAGTCAGATTTAAATAACTGGAAAGACATTAAGTGCTCTTGGATAGGCCGAGCGAATATAATTAAGATGACAATACTCCCTAAACTAATCTATTTATTTAGTGCTATACAAATTAGACTCCCAAGAAACTATTTTAAAGACCAAAAAAAATAACAACAGAATTCATATGGAACAACAAAAGGTCGAGAATTTCAAGGGAAGTAATGAAAAAAAAAATTAAATGAAGGTAGTCTAGCTGTACCTGATCTCTAGAACTATATTATAAAGCAACAATCACCAAAACCATTTGGTATTGGCTAAGAAATAGACTAGTTGATCAGTGGCATAATTTAGGTTCACAGGGCAAGACAGTGAATAAAATTAGCAATCTAGTGTTTGACAAACCCAAAGATCCCAAATTTTTGGGATAAGAAATTCATTATTTGACAAAAACTGCTGGGAAAACTGGAAATTAGTATGGCAGAAAACTAGGCATGGACCCACATTTAACACCACATACTACTAGATAAGATCAAAATGAGTCCAAGATTTAGGCATAAAGAAAGAAATCATAAATAAATTAGAGAAACCATAGGATATGTTTACCTCTCAGACTTGTGGAGGAGTGAAGGAATTTGTGTCCAATAGGAGAACTAGAGACCATTATGGATCACAAAACAGAAAATTTTGATTATACCAAATTAAAAAGTTTCTGTGTAACGTGCCCTCCTGGCATTAAAATTACTAGTCTGCCCTAGGCCCAACAGACTACCTTTGACCACGGTACTTTGCGCTGTCAACTCTACCCGGCTCACCTCCTCTGAGGGCCTTCAAAGGTCTCTGGCCAAGATCTCTTCAATCTATAGCTTAATAACCAGTAGTGCACTCAAGCCACATGTAATCTTAAAAGCCTTTATTATACCTACTCACATAATGCCCTGACTTGATACCCTGCCTTGTTGGTTCCTGAGTGAACACCTGGTCAGAAGACCCACGTGTTCACTACTAAAATCCTTACCTCTTTTGGCTATACATCTTGGTTTAGCCACCCAGGCTAGGGAGCCAGGGTAAAGAGCACCAGGTTAAAGAGAGCGACTGCTGCCTGTAGTGGGCTTATAAAGGGCCTGTGAGGTCACACACACAGCCAATCAGTAAGAGAGTCACCCATTACTAAGCTATCTCAACATGGCCAAGATCCCACCTAAAAGGCAGTCCTAATATCCCACAGAAATAACTTCTGGGCCTTAATCTCCCAATGCACAGTGGTGCCACCCATTTAAACGGCTCTTACATTTCTGCACAAACAAAACTAATGCAAACAAGATTAGAAGGCAAGTAACAAATTGGGAAAACATTTTTGCACTTAAAGGTTCTGATAAAGGGCTCATCTCCAAAATATACAGAGAATTGACTTTAATTTATAAGAAATCAAGCCATTCTCCAATTGATAAATGGTCAAAGGATATGAACAGACAATTTTCAGATGATGAAATTAAAACTATTTCCGCTCATATGAAAGAGTGTTCCAAATCACAATTGATCAGAGAAATGCAAATTAAGATAACTCTGAGATATCATTACACACCTGTCAGATTGGCTAAGATGACAGGAACAAATAAGGATGAATGTTGGAGGGGCTCTGGGGAAACTGGGACACTGATGCATTGTTGGTGGAGTTGTGAAAGAATCCAACCATTCTGGAGAGGAATCTGGAATTATGCCCAAAAAGTTATCAAAATGTGCATACCGTTTGACCCAGCAGTGCTACTCCTGGGCTTATATCCCAAGGAAATACTAAAGAAGGTAAAGGGACCTGTATGTGCCAAAATGTTTGTGGCAGCCCTTTGTGTAGTGGCTGGATACTGGAAAATGAATGGATATCCATCATTTGGAGAATGTTTGGGTAAATTATGGTATATGAATGTTATGGAATATTATTGTTCTGTAAGAAATGACCAACAGGAGGAATACAGAGAGGCTTGGAGAGACTTACATCAACTGATGCTGAGTGAAACGAGCAGAACTAGGGGATCATTATACACTTCAACAATGATACTGTACGAGGATGTATGCTGATGGAAGTGGATATCTTCAACATAGAGAAGAGCTAATCCAATTCCAGTTGATCAATGATGGACAGAATCAGCTACTGCCAGAAAAGGAACACTGGGAAATGAGTGTAAACTGTGAGCATTTTTTTTTGTTTTTCTTCCCAGATTACATTTTCCTTCCGAATCCAATTCTTCCTTTGCAACAACAACAACAAAATTCGGTTCTGCACATATATGTTGTACGTAGGATATACTATAAAATATTTAATATGTATGGGAATGCCTGCCATCTAGGGGAGGTGGTGGAAGGAAGGAGAGGAAAAATTCAGAACAAAAGGGAGTACAATGTTGTAAAAGAAAAAAAAAATTGCTAAATTTGGACAAAGCCACAAGTAAACACATGGTGTACAAGATGAGAATTGCTTTAAGTGCTGCCCATGACCTCTGCCAAAAAATTAGGCATCTACCCCTAACAATGTTTGTTGATTTAGCAAATGGCAGTAGGCAGAAATAAGAGAAAGGGATTAGGTAGTTTGCAGAAGAAGGTTAATTGCCGCTCTCAACTTCCATTGGCTTCTGACATCTTTATAAGTACCTTGGTAGATAGGTGCTTCATCAACACTTCTCCCTTCTCCACAAGAAACCTCTCCATATTCTTCAGCCAAATGAAGTTCTCCATTTTTCTCCTCCTGACTGCTCTAGCTGGAATCCTGATGGGAGCTGGTGAGTATGGTCATTTCCCAGTCCCTCCTTCAGCAGAAGTCTAAAACTCCAAAGAGGGCCTGAGACCAATTTTTCCAGATTCCCACTTCACAGAATAAGACAGTTACCCTTCCTAGAGTCATGTTAACCTTCTCTAAGACCAATCACTCATCCATAGAAAGAGAGTTCCAAATATCGTTCAATTGTTTTGACCTGTGTCTGACACTGTGACACCATAATGGGGTTTTCTTGTTACACATATTCAAGTGGTTTGTCATTTCCTTTTATGTCTTATTTTATACTTGAGGATACTAAGGCAAAACGAGTTAAATGACTTACCAAAGTTGTCATATAGCTAATAAGTACCTACCTGATGCTAGATATCTAGATATCCAGATATCTAAAAGATAAATCTTCCTGAATCCAAACCTTTCATTCTATACACTGTGTCACCTTTAAAAGAAAAAGTATCATTTTAGAGAAAAACCTTAGAATGTACATTTTTAAGAATTGCATTAGACTTAATTATGAAATATATATTTTAAATCATGGGCACATAATGTATTGATCTCTAATTATTAGTGACTCTATTATATGCTGAAATATACATTTTAACTGATACCAGAGAACTTTTGTATTTACTTCTTCTCTGCTGGGTTGTCCATTTCATGATTTTCCGTATTAACACTACTATCAAAAGGCCAAAATTAATCATTCCTTGTCTCCTGAAGACTCTTGGTGAGTCATTCCATTATTGACTCTAAGAAATATGTCAGAATAAAGATTTTATGAGTTATGCTAGTTGTCCTGTTGAAGAAGATGCCCAATCAAACCTTGAAAGGAAATATTTGCTAAATTGTGCATCTAGAGTTACACTGGGTGAGTAGAGATGCTGAATAATAATAAGAACACAATAAGGGCCAAGAACTGAGAAGTGACTCACTTCCTAGGAGCTCTCTACTTACCAGGATGAAAATTTTTTTTTCTAATACTATGTGTTCACCTCATATCTCTGTGCCACATTTTGGCAATTCTTACACAACATCAATTTTTTTCATTATTATTGTTTCTATTATGCTAATCTGTGATCAGTGATCTTTGATGTAGCTATTATATTTGATTTTGGGAGCCACAAACTGTACCCATATAAGAAATGTTGTTTGTGTTCTGACTACCCCACCATGCAGCTGTTCACCACCTCTCTCCCTGTTCTCGCTCCTCTATATTCTAGGTTACACAACACTACTGAAATCTGCTTAATTAGTAAGCCTACAATGAACTCTTTGTGTTAAAGTAAAAGGAAGTATTAATTTATGAGGCAAAATTTTTTGTTAACTTATTTTTTTACATTGAACAGTCACAGCCCAACTTTCAGCACCTACTACTCTGATTAGTCAGCAGCCATCAACATGGAAGCAAGACCCTCCACAACTAAAAAGATCACAATTTCCTGAAAGCTCAGATAATAGTTAGCCATTTTTAGCAATAAAGTATTTTAATGAGGCAGATAGGAGGTGCCATAGGCATAGAGTGCCAGGTTCAGAGTCAGGAAGATTCATTTTCCAGAGTTCAAATCTGACCTCATATTATTTGTATGATCCTGAGAAAGTCACTTAATCTTGTTTGCCTCAGTTTCCTCATCTATAGAATGGAGTAAAGAAGGAAATGCAAACCACCGCACTATCTTTGCCATGAAAACACCAAATTGTGACAAAAAGTCAAATATGACTGAAACATCACTGAATGACAAAATTTTAAATTAAGATTTTGAATTTTTTAGAGTTCTTAAGGATACAAATATTCATTTTATACTATTTAAACAATGGGGTGTCTGAATTTTTAAAAAGTTATTTAGATACATTCATTAATAGGCAAAAATTCTGCCCAGGGTATTCCTAATGCAAATGTACCTTGACCATAGCTCCATTTATATAAGTAAACCTGACTTGTACACAAGATTTTAGTTTCATTCTTCTAAAAATTTACCAAATGGAAAAACAACTCCAAGAACATTGAACCTATTTCTTTTTTATTATTATTGTTTTATTTTTCTGGTTACACATATATATGTAGTATATATAAACTGTTTTGATACACATTTCTTTATGAATCATGTTGGGAGAGAAAAAGCAGAACAAAAGGGAAAAAGCATGAGAGGGAAATAAAAGAACATCACATGTGTTGATTCACATTCAATCTCCATAGTTATCTTTCTAGAGACTGATGGTGTTTCCTATCTACATTTTATTAGGATAGCCTTGAGTATATTTTTTAGACTTGATACTGTTGCACACTTAATAGATAAAACTATAGTATTATATAATTTTTATGAGTACTGGTAAGCCAAAAAAACTATGATTCACTTTATTGTTATGGTCTAGAACTGCACCTGCAGTATGCCCGAGGTATACCTGCCCTGCCCTGCCCTGCCTACAAAGGAGATAATGCTTTCTCTGGAATAACAAACTCTGCTCGGTGCAAGAAGTTCCCTCTCTTACTGAACAAGACCCCCAAATCCATGCAGTAGGGAGTGATTTTAACTACTCTTTACAACCTAGCTACTACCCAGATATCTTTCATTCCCTAAGGGAGGGAGAATGTGAGTACCTCAATGTTTAAAATTGACTCTGCAGCTAGACAGGAATCTGAAGCAGCCCCACAGGAGACTACTGCAGGGAGCGATGCCCCAAAGGAGACTACTGCAGCCTCAACAATGTCAACAAAATCTGAGAGTGAGTATCTACCTCTGTCCCAAGCATAGATTGCTCTTCATTTGCCTCCAGGTATGGGCATAAACCTATGCAGAATCACAAATGATCTTTGGATGGAGGGAGGGAAGCAGGACCTTTGGTTTCATAAAACATCCTTCTTATGTCTTGGACATTTTTGTTGGGGGAGGAGAGAGGCAGCAGGTTCACTCCACTTGGAGTCAGGAAACACGTTTTCTAATTCCACAGTTGCTAGTTGAGGGAGGTTGGAGAAATTATTTAATTTCTCTGAGTCTCAGTTTCCTCATCTTAAAAAGAAATAATAGGAAGAGTTGGGAGGGAAATCTATAGAGATCCTTTCCATTAAAAGCTTTGCTCCTACTGGAGGTGGGGCCATGAGGAGAAAGTTTGGGGGACTTCTATCATCTATGTATGGCCTGTTCTACCAACACAGCAACAACTATTTCAGATGGAGGAATCGGTTAGGAAATCATAAAGAGATTAGAGGAGACTATGGGTGAGTATGTGCAACAGGGGCCCCAGAATGAATCCCTTCATCATCTCCTTCCTGGGCCTGTAACCTTTGTGTCCAAGCCCTAAAATGAATAGGCCATTCTCCAAACCTAAGCAAAAGATGTGAAACTATTTTGGAAGCTGAGGGTAGCTAAGCCTTTCTTTTTGGTACAGTGCATAACACTGAACTTTCTAACATGCCCAAGGTCAGACAGGAAACAAACATTCCTTAATCAGGTCAAATATGTCAGGCTCTGGGTTTCGCACTGGAGATAGGATGAAAGACAAAAAAAAAGTCTCTGCCCTTAAGAAGCCTATATTAGGGGGATATGCAATATACATTCTAGATGAATACAAAATATAAAGAAAGACTATATGACAACAATCTGGAAAGGACAAAGAATTGGGAAGACCAGGTAATGACTCCTACAGAGGCAGGGCTTGAACTGAGTCCAGAAAGAATACTGGGAACAGGGCAGAGCATTCTGGCCGAGGAAAGTGGCCAGCACAAAGAGAAAGGGATGGAAGATGGAAGAAGTCCCTTCCTGACCTAAAATTAATCTTTGAATCTTTTTACCTTTTTGCAGTTTAATCTGGAAAGCAGGAAAACATGTTCCTCAGCCCCTATTATGTCTTTCTTGTCTCATTCTGGCATAAGTGCTAAGCTCTGTCCCCAAATGTGGCCTCAGGGTGATACAGAAAGGAGGTTGGGAAAAGGGAAAGTCTGGGGTGATTCAGGAGGACCTCCCTATCTCAGGTTCACATTGGAGTCATGATCTCTTTCAATTTTCTTTTGTCCAGATGAAATAAAAAAAAAATCTCCCTGCTTTGTTGAGAATCAGGAACATACAAACCGGTGGGGAGCATTCATTCAAAACTTTCCTTTAAAGAAATCAAGAAATAGATTTGCACAAGTCTAAATCATTAAACCAGAGCAGAGCACCAAACTTGCTGTGTGTCTTTACTGGAGGATCTGTTGGGAAGGAAGGACCCTGAGTAGAGGAAAAAGTGGGCATTCTTGGTCACTAGGTAGAAAATTTCTTGGAAATTCCTCTCTTCCAACCCTGTCAAATGCTATCAGCACCCTCAGTTACCCAGCTCCTTCACACCAAGTGCACACATAAAATAGAGAGAGGAACAACCAAAGTAGCTCGTACAAAGAATAAAGGAATGTGTCTGTCAAATGAATGATTTCTCACAAATACAAGATAGAGAAAGAAGGTATATGTGGAAAGGACAAGAACTGGGAGGACCAGATTAGGCCTCCTGCAGAGGCTGGATTTGAACTCAGTCCAGAAGGAACACAGGGAAAGGGTCAGAGTACTCTAGGTATGGAGGGTGGTGTATGGTTAAGGAAATTTATGGCTTGGATTCCCAACTAAAATAAGACACACTTAAGAAGAAGAATATAGATGTTTTATTGTTTAATAGAAAAGTCAACTGAATAGGCAATTTGCAGCAACAGTAACTGATAAGCCCTAATACTACTATAATTATAGCAATAAATGTAAAAAGCAGTAGAAAACATGACCAATTCAGAGTGATGAACCAACTCCTGAGTTTCTTAGGATCCCAGATTCCAGCTTCATTCTCAGGGTCCCCAGTAAGAAAGTCACAAGCAGAAAATCTTCGTTCTCCATGGGTGAGATTCCAAAGCCAGCAAGGTATCTTGATCATTTAAATCTCAGGTGGAAAAAAGAAGGCACTGCATCCAGAAAGAGTGTTATGTTCCTCACTTGAGTCTGACCTAGGTCCAAGTGATGCACGGCTCCTTTAACAGTCAACATTTTTTGAAGGAACTTGGCTGAGTTTCTGCAAAACATTTGAGGGGAAAATCGGCAGGTTGGCCAAACTCCTACCTCACAGTCTTTTCTGGCTTACAGCCCACCTCCCCCTTCCTCAGTCCTCAGGATTTAATCAGATTGGTGTTCAAATATATTTTTTAGAAGGACAGATGTTTTCTTATAGGCATGGGAGTCACCCAAATGATATGACAGTTTACATACTGGGTCTGTTGAGACTCATGGATGACCTTGTAATCCATAATGAGCATTCAGGTGACCAACACAGAAGCAGCAGAAGAAATACCTAGTATGAGGAACTGCAAGTACACCAGGGCCCTTCCAGGTCTAAAATTATTCTTTGAATCTCTTTTGTTGCTGAAGTTAAATCTGCAAAACAGGAGGAAATGTGTGTCAGGCCCTGCTATGGCCACCTTGAATCATTCTGAAAGTAGCTGAAGCCCTGCCCCTAACACTAGGCACAGGGTGGTATAGGAGCACGGTTGGGCCCTGTGAAACAGAAAGTCTGGGGTGACCAGGGAGCCCTGGCTAACTCAGCTGCACATTGCAGCCATGACCCCTTTCCATTTTCCCTCTTTCCAGACAAATTCATGCAAGCAGTTAGTGAATCATCTGGCTGAGAGGCAGGAAGATAAGAACCTGTGGGAAGCATTTCTTAAAAAGATTCCTTAAAGTGAATGATTAAAAATAGATTTTCACAAAGCTGAATTGTTACACCAGATCATCAAACCTGCTTCTTCTCTTGTATCTTGACTGAAGAATCTGTAAGGAGGAAAAGACCATTAACAGAGGATGAAGAGGGCATAATCAGCAACCAGGAGGGAAAATATTAGAGAAATCCCTGACCTTCTCCAAGCCCTTCAAATGTTATGTGCACCATGAGTTACCAATCTCCTTCACACCCACACAAATGCACACATATAACAGACACAGACACAAATAAATTTGGAAAAAGACACCTATGTGCATCCACAAGGTGGCAGGTAAACAAAAAGAGGGTAACTAACATTTTTAATATAGTTCAATTTTTCTAAAGTCCATGCTTCAAATCTCAAATAGAAAGTTTAGTCCTGGGAGAACCATCCAACAAGGTTTTCGTTTGTCCCTCACTAGAAAAGAGAAACACCAGAGAAAGAGAAAAAAGTGAGGGAGAAAGGAAAAAAAAGAAAGAAAGAAAGGGAACACAGGCGATGATTTTGTGAAAATCCAAAAACCATAGAGAAACATGGGGATTAAAAGTCATTTAGGTGTAACAAAAAAAGTACCCTGATCCTCACTTCCTCAAGACCAGATATGTTACATTTTACTTCCCTCCCAATTCTCCATTATTCTTATGAGGATTAGGGGTATCTAGCCTCTCTGCAAATGGCTCCAACTATTTAGAATTTTGGTATATGGAATCCCTTAAAGCCCGATTCCTTTTAATCACTAACAGACAAATGTGATTTCTCCAAGAAATTATCCCTTCAGAAATACAATTACAAAAATACAATCTTACTCCCCAAACACATGGAAGACATAATCCTCCCTTTTCACCCCATATCACCTCATATTCTGGAAAGCAAAACAGACTTATCCTTTAACTCCATTAGTGTAGAGCCTAGTCCCAGGTTCCAAGGATAAGGGCCAGAGCAGTCCCAGGTTCCAGGATCAGATACTCCTACTTCTCTGAATTTCTTTTCCAGGCTGCCAGTAACATCTCACCTAGAACTCTGGCTCCAACCATGACTTGATCTTTGAGCACCAGTGGTATTCACTTCCAGGACTTAAAACTGAGAAGGATAAATGGAATAGAACATAAACAAACAGCTCCAGGCCCATTTCTCTGAGCTGAGGAAGAAGAGAATAAGACAAGGAAATCCTTTCCCTTTCACTGGTTCAATGTATGATCACTAAGATTCCGCTAAGCTGTGCCTGTCACCCTTAGGATGTAGAAGGAGAGGGAAAATGCACCACACTACAAGCAGCCAATTAAAGAAGGTTACCTTGCCACCAGTGGTAGAGGAAGCATCCATTTCAGGTGATCTGGGATGGCCAGGCAAGCCTCCTCACATAGAGAATCACAGGATTTCAGAGACCTTCAGAAAGATTCTGATTCAGTCCATGTTTAAAGAAGAACTCCCATTATAACCTCATTGAGGAGTAAACATACTTTACTTGTAGAATTCCAAGGATGGGCAACTCAATGTTCATTCTTGTATGCATTCAACAAACTTTTACCGAGTCCTTACCTCTGACAAGCAATGCACTGAGTGTATATGCACTCTAGATAAGACATAGGTCATTGCTTTCAGAAATTTATAGTCTAATAATGAAAGGGGGGATAGAGAAAAGACACCACCACAGTTAACTACATAACACATAGAGGGAGTCTTTCTCAAACCTCAGCTAGTAATAAGAGGAAGTAAATGTATACAGTAGTAAAAGAATGGGAAAAGCAAAGATAACCCAAGAACAGGAAATAGATGTACCTATCCATGAGAGGAAAGCATTAGTCCCTTACAATTCAGCTTCCTTGGACCATTGGCCACTCAGTGATCACATTTTGACCTTTTCTATTCTTTCATTTTGTTGCATCTGGACTTAACTCGTTCTCATCTTTCAACAACTATTTCTCCATACTCATCAATTCTTCATCTCTCAAGATCCTAGCCATCCTTCCAGCCTCAATTATATTATTAACTCCTATAGAAGCCCTCCCCATTCTTTGTAACTACAATTGTGTGAATTATGTTTTCCCTGAAACATAGTGAGCTCCTTGAAGTCAAAGTTGTCTTTTACCTTCTTTGATCTCCAGCAAATTAGCACAGTACCCACACATAGTAGGTCCTTAATAAATGTTTGCTGGTTAACTAATGCTGTAAAAATAAGAGTGATAAGATACTACCTTCTTGGTGGGATCATCATGGGAAAAGGGCTGCAGAAATGTCAGTTATTACTACTATTATGTCATTTAACACATAATAACTATTACTGAAGACAGGGACACCACTGAGTGGTAATATATGTAACCTAGTATTTTGCACATAGTAGGTATCAAATCAATCAAATGAATGGATGAATGGTTGGGGTCTGGAAGAACAAAGAAATCAGGTTCTCTACCACATATTAGCCATCTCTCCTGCAAACAGGACAGCTGCTTCCCTAAGAGGATTCAACCCAAAATGGTCCCTCTTTAATTTAAAAAAAATTCAGTACTTTGAGGAACTTAGAAAGCCATTTTCTGAATGTGATTTTAAAATATATATGTGTGTGTGTGTAATATACATATATGTAATAAAATATGCAAGACAACAAAGAAATCCAAGAGTTAGTAAAAAATAAAGAAAAAAACAAATAAATAAATGCAACAAAGATGTAAAATTGCTCCATTCTAATAATTAATGGGTCTCATGAAATGCATCCATTGATTATTTGGGGGTCTAAATAAAGAACTCCTAATTTAGCAAAAAATATTTCTCATTGCATAAGTGGAGAAATTGCAATTGGATATTTGAAATAACTTGTGGGCAGAAAGATGCATGGACAAGAGAGAATCCTTTGGGCTCTGTCTCTTTTCAGATCCCTAGATCTGAGTCTTTTACTTGCTAAATTTGGAACTGCAGCCCATAAGGCAATGGGTAATGATTGGGGGAAGCCTTCTTTATGGATTTACTTTTGTTTCTCCAAGACTAATTATACTTAACGCTATCAACCTCAGAAGATAATTGTGTGGAAAATTCTATAGACATGAGAGCTATTGTTAATGAGAGTTATTGTCTCAATTTTCTCAGTTCTCATTTATTTCACTTATTTATGTTCAATACTTTTCCCTTCATTAGAAGGTAAATTAAGGAGGTAAATGTGCCTGATTTTTTTCTTTATACTTGAAATTACTTTTATTCTATCCCAACAAAAATACAATAGCAGATTTTCCACAGATACTTGATTCCATGAGAGAAGTGCCTGTGACTGTGCATACCCTAGGGAGCACATTATGGTATCATCTCATTCATCTATCATCAGGCATTTATTAACTATCTATTAAATGTGAAATTAACAAATAACAAAAATGAAACAACTCCTACAAATTCTACAAGAGTTTGCAGCAACTGTGTAAGGTCCCTGATGCACACCAGGTAAAGTGATACTCAAGCCATGAAGCAACTGGGCTCACCACAGGCTATCTGGCTTGCATGCATAAGAGCCCCAGCACTGCACCAGTCCAGACTACCAAGGCTGTAAATAGAGCACAGAGATGATCAAAACTCATTGTGTGTTTGTTTAATCTATGGTTCCATCCTTATTCTTCAATGAGAACTTCTGCCTGTGTGAAAAGACATGTTAGATGGGACTCAGGGTACCCCAAGTTTGTTGTGCTCACCTCCATGGTAGCAGAGAAAATGAGTATGATTGAAATGACTCTCTGTGCCCTCACTGCAAATGAGAGAATGAGAGTTTCTCAATGTCAAAAGAATGAAAATGAGAAGTAGTGATTCTCGCTGCCCACATTTATATCAATTTCTCTTCCTCCTCCAGGGAGTTTCTTAGTTTTTTATAGTTTTTATTTACCAGGTATGTGTATACACTATAGCTACAATACTTAGGTGTACTATACTTATACTTAGTACTTATACTTATACAATACTTAGGTATACTATACTTATACTTAGTACTTATACAATACTTAGGCATACTATACTTACACTTAGTACTTAAACAATACTTAGGTATACTATACTTACACTTAGTACTTATACTTATACAATACTTAGGTATACTATACTTACACTTAGTACTTATACAATACTTGGGTATACTATAGTTACACTTAGTACTTATACAATACTTAGGTATACTATACTTACACTTAGTACTTATACAATACTTAGGTATACTGTACTTACACTTAGTACTTATACTTATACAATACTTAGGTATACTATACTTACACTTAGTACTTATACTTATACAATACTTAGGTGTACTATACTTATACTTAGTACTTATACTTATACAATACTTAGGTATACTATACTTACACTTAGTACTTATACAATACTTAGGTATACTATACTTACACTTAGTACTTATACTTATACAATACTTAGGTATACTATACTTATACTTAGTACTTATACAATACTTAGGTATACTATACTTACACTTAGTACTTATACAATACTTAGGTATACTATAAGTATACCCAAACCTTTTGTTCTAATTTTTCCCCTCCTTCCCCACCCCCAGATGGCAGGTTGACCAATACATGTAAAATATATTTAAGTTAAATACAATATATGTATACATGTCCATACAGTTATTTTGCTGTACAAAAAGAATCAAACTTTGAAATAGAGTACAATTAGCCTATGAAGGAAATCAAAAATGCAGGACAACAAAAATAGAGGGATTGGGAATTCTATGTAGTGGTTCATAGTTATATCCCAGAGTTCTTTCGCTGGGTGTAGCTGGTTCAGGTCATTACTGCTCTATTGGAATGGATTTGGTTCATCTCATTGTTGAAGATGGCCTTGTCCATCAGAATGGATCATCATACAGTATTGTTGTTGAAGTATACAATGATCTCTTGATCCTCAGGCAGTTTATTATTGCAGAAAATACATAGTCTGAGACAACATTGCCTCCCTCACCTCTTTCATGGATTCTGGGTCATTAAATTCAAATTTTACATGGGAAGTGATTGGGGGGGGTTTCAAGGGGAACATTTGGTAGTCGTCAATAATTCCTTGAAAGTTCTCCCAATCTCAATCTGCCATCTGTGGGAGGTGGGGGGAGGAGAGGAAAAGTTGGAACAAAAGGTTTTGCAATTGTGAATGTTGAAAAATTGCCCTAAAAATATCTTGTAACTAAAAAGCTATTTAAAAAAAAAGAAAAGAAAAGAAATTTCTCCCAATCCTAAAATTATCATCACCCCAGGTGAGTGTGAATTGATAGAATTAATGAATGGATTTTAGGGGGCCTTCTGAAGCAGGAAGAGAACCTCACTATTCCTTCACATGCCTTCCCACATAAAGGCAGACCTCCATCACTTAACTGCACTTTGTTGATATTGCAGGGTTTCATTGTTTTTGCATCAAGCAAGACTGCTAGCAACATTTTTTCTAACACTATGTGGTCATCTCATATCTCTGTGTCACATTTTGCAATTCTTGCACTATTTCAAATTTGTTCATTATTATCATATCTGTTAATGTAATCTATGATCAGTGATCTTTGATGTCACTATTATATTTGCTTTTGGGAACTACAAACTGTACCCATATTAGATAGCAAATAATCAATAAATGTTGTGTGTGTTCTGATTGCTCCACCATCCAGCTGTTCCTCATTTCTTTCTCCCTCCTTGTCCTCCTTATCCTAGGTCACACAGCAATCCTGAAATTAGCTCAGTTAGTAACCCTACAATGGCCTCTAAATGTTAAAGTAAAAAGAAGTGTCCATCTAAATGGCAAATTTCTTTGTTGTCTTATTTTTTTAAATGGCTACAGTCAGTCCAACTTGCAGCAACCACTATCCCGATCAGTCAGCAGCCATCAACATGGAAGCAAGACCCTCTACAACCAAAAAGATTACCTTGTTGAAAGTTAAAATAATGGTTAGCATTGTTTAGCAATCAAGTATTTTAATGAGGCTGATAGGAGCTGCCATAGTGCACAGAGTGCCAGGCTCAAAGTCAGGAAGATTTACTTTCCAGAGTTCAGATTTGACAGCAAACATTTACTACCAGTACAACCCTGGGCAAGTCTTGTTTGCTTCAGTTTCCTCATTATAAAATAAGGTAGAGAAGAAAATGGCAAACCACTGCAGTATCTTTGTCACAAAAGTACCAAATAGTATCAGAAAGAGTCCAATATGAAGAAAGCACGACTGAATGACAAAAATTTTAATTAAGATTTAAAAATTTTGAGACATTTCTTCAGGATACAAATATTGATTTTATAAAATTTGACCAATAGAGCTTCTTAGTAAAAAGATGCTTTAAGTGCAGTCACTAATAGGCAAAAATTCTGCCAAGGATTTTGCTAATGCCAATGCATCCTGATTCTTTCTGTATTTATGTAAGTAAACATAACCTGAAAAGATTTTAGTTTCACTCTCATTTTAGAAAAGGCTACCAAATGGTAAAAACTACTTAAAGAACATAGGAGCTTTTTCTTTTATTATTATTATTGTTTTATTTTTCTGGTTATACATATATATCAACTAATAGACATTTCATTATAAATCATTTTGGGAGAGAAAAAGCAGCAAAAAAGGGAAAAACCATGAGAGGGGAAAAAAAAGGCAGAAAAAAATGAGCAAAGCATGGGTTGATTTACATTCAATCTCCATACTTCTCTTCCTGGATACAGATCCAAATTTTATTGGGATTGCCTTGGGCATATTTATTAGACTTGATACTACTACACATTTAATAGACAAAACTATACTATTATATAACATTTATATGCACTGGGAAGCCAAAAAATTGGTGGAATTCATTTTACTGCAAAACTCACATTCTTGTTATGGTCTAGAAGTACACCTGCAATATGCCTGAGGTATACCTGCACTGCCCTTTCCTGCAAAGGAGATAAGTCTCTCTAGACAGACAAAACTGCTGCTCTGTCCAAGAAGTTCCCTATCTTACTGAACAAGACCCCCAAATCCAATGCACTGGGGAGTGATTTTTTGTTACTCTTTACAGCCTGGCTACTATTCAGATACCTTTCACTCCCAAAGGTGGGAGAATTTGAGTACCTGAAAATTTAAAAATTAATTCTGCAGCTGGACAGGATTCTAATACACCAGTCTCAAAGATGGTCCCACAGGACACTACTGCAGAGAACAATGCCCCACAGACCACTCCAGCAACAGACAACTTTCAGCTGCATAAAGGACAACAGAGTCTAGAAGTGAGTATTTACCTCTGTCCCAAGCAGCACCCCTTTTCATTTGGGTCTGGGTATATACATCCTAGGAGTCACCAATGGTTTTTGGGTGGAGGGAGGGAAGCAGTACTTTTGATTTGATCTGCTGCCCTCCCCCCCAGTCTGTAGAGGAAGCCCATTAATACCATCCAGCCCCATCCTCTCCAAAACAGACCTATTGTTTCTCTTGTCAATTTGTTTTCTTTGATTCCCGCTCTGACAAAATGAACAAAAAATTCAAAATGTCTCTAATCATCAATAGCTTGTGTATGGAGAGAGAGCAGACTTCAAACCCTGAGGAGACTAAAAGCAGACTGTCTCCAGAGGAATCCCCTAAGGGGGATATGAGCTGCTCTTCAATGCAAAAGACTCTCATAGAGGAAATCAAAAAGGCTCTTACAAGAGAGCTGGAAGAGAAATGGGAAAAGGAAAGGGAAGCTTGGCAAGAGAGCCTGGAGAAGTCATTCCATGCATTTAAAGACAGAGTGAATAAAGAAAACAAATCATTGAGAAACAAAATTTGTGAGTTGGAAAAAGAAAACAGCTCTCTAAAAAATAAAATGAATGAAAAGGAAAAAAATTCCATAGAAGAAAAAAACTCACTTAAATACACAAATGGACAATTATAAAAAGATATAAAAATTTCATCCTGGTAAGTAGAGAGCTCCTAGGAAGTGATATAAAAAAAGTGAGTGAAGAAAAAACATCATTGAAAATTAGACTCGAACAAGTAGAAATGAATGACTCAAGGAGAAACCAAGAACTAGTCAAAGAAAACCAGAAAAACGAAACAATTGAAAAGAATGTCAACTACCTTATTAGAGAGACATCAATACTGGAAAACAGATGCAGGAGAGACAATTTGAGAATAATCAGACTCCCTGAAAAATGTGTGGAAAAAAAGTGGACACTATTTTCCAGGAAATTATCAAAGAGAACTCCGTAGATGTTTTAGAAACAGAAGGTCAAATAGACATTGAAATAATTCATCAGTGACCTACTGAAAGGGACCCTAAAATCAAAATGCCAAGAAATATATTGGCCAAGTTCAAGAACCATCAGACCAAGAAAAAAATACTGGAAGCTGATAGAAAAAAGCAATTCAGATATGGAGGAGCCACAATAAGGATAATCCAGGATCTAGCAGCGTCTACATTAAAAAAATGAAGGGTCTAGAACATGATATTCTGAAAGGCTAAGGAACTTGGTATGAAGCCATGAATAACTTACCCAGCAAAAATGAGCATTGTTTTCCAGGGAAGAAGATGGACATTTAACGAAATAAATGAATTCCATCTATTCTTGATAAAAAAAACCAGACCTACACAAAATTTTTGATCTTCAAATACAGAACTCAAGAGATTTCTAAAAAGGTAAAAAGAAATCTTGAGAACTATATTTCTGCCATAAATATATGTACAGAACACATGTATAATTTGTCCAAGAAACTAGAGGTGGAAAGGAAATTATATCATAAAAAAGGGTAAAGTGGTGGTACTACATCTCATGAAGAGGCAAAGGTAACCTATTATATATGAGAGAAAGAAAGGAGGGAGATGAACATAGTGTGTGTCAGTAGACATATTCTATTTATGGTGAAACTTCTTCCACTTCATTGAAAAGTGAGAGGGAAGAAGTAAGCCAAGGGGAAGGGAATACAGAAATTGTGACGAAAAGGGCTAAAATAAGGGGAGGAACTTTAAGGTGGAGGAGGGATACTAAAAGGGGAGGACTTGAAAAGCAAGTGGTGTTCACAAGTTTAATACTGGGTAGGGAGGTAAGAGGGAAGGAAAGGAGAAAAGCATAAGCAGGGGTTAACAGCAAGCAATATAGAATTAGTCATTCTAACCATAAATGTGAATGGGGTAAACTCCCTCATAAAGAGGAAGCAGTTAACAGACTGGATTAAAAGTCAGAATCCTACCATATGTTGTTTACAGGAAACACACCTGAAACAAGGTGATACATTAAAAGTAAAAGTAAAAGGGTATAGTGGAATCTACTATGCTTCAGGTAAGGCCAAAAAAGCAGGGGTAGCCATCCTCATCTCAAATCAAGCAAAAACAAAAATTGATCTAATTAAAAGAGAGAAGGAAAGGCATTATATCCTGCTAAAGGGTAGCATCAATAATGAAGCAGTATCAATATTAAACATATACACACCAAGTGGTGCAGCATCTAAATTCTTAAAAGAGAAATTAAGAGAGCTGCAAGAAGAAATAAGACAGCAAAACTATAATAGTGGGAGATCTCAACCTTGCACTCTCAGAATTAGATAAACCTCAAAATAAATAAGAAAGAAGTCAAAGAGGTAAATAGAATACTTGAAAAGTGTGATATGATAGATCTTTGACAAAAGCTAAATGGAAACAGAAAGGAGTATACTTTCTTTTCAGCAGTTCATGGAACCTATAGAAAAACTGATCATGTCCTAGGGCAAAAAAACCTCAAAATCAAATGAAGTAAGGCGGAAATAGTAAATGCATCCTTTTCAGACCACAATGCAATCAAAATTACATTTAATAAAAAGCCAGGGGAAAATAGACCAAAAAATAATTGGAAACTAAATAATTTTATACTAAAGAATGATTGGGTAAAACAACAAATAATAGACATAATTAATAACTTCACCCAAGAGAATGACAATAATGAGACATCATGCCAAAATGTGTGGGATACAGCCAAAGAAGTAATAAGGGGAAGTTTTATATCTTTACAGGCATACTTGCATATGATAGAGAAAGAGAGTGCCAACTAATTGGGCTTACAGCTAAAATTGCTAGAAAAGGAACAAATTAAAAACCCCCAAACAAACAAAAAACTTGAAATTCTAAAAATAAAAGGAGAGATTAATAAAATTGAAAGTAAAAAAACTGTTGAATTAATGAATAAAACTAAGAGTTAGTTCTATGAAAAAACTAACAAAATAGACAAACCCTTAGTAAACCTGATTAAAAAAAGGAAAGATAAAAAGCAAATTGTTAGTCTTGAAAATGAAAAGGGAGAACTCACCACTAATGAAGAGTTAATAAGAACAATAGTTAGGAGCCACTTTGCTCAACTTTATGCCAATAAATTCGATAACTTAAATGAAATGGAAGAATTCCTTAAAAAATATAGCTTGCCCAGATTAACAGAGGAAGAATTAAGTAATCTAAATAGTCCCATCTCAGAAAAAGAAATAGAACAAGCTATTAACCAACTCCCTAAAAAAAAAATTCCCAGGACCAGATGGATTTACAGGTGAATTCTACCAAACATTGAAAAAACAACTAACTCCAATGCTATATAAACTATTTGAAAAAACAGTTATTGAAGGAGTCCTACCAAATTCCTTTTATGACACAGACAAGATACTGATACCTAAACCAGGTAGATTGAAAATTGAGAAAAACTATAGAACAATCTCCTTAATGAATATTGATGCTAAAATCTTAAATAAGATATTAGCAAAAAGACTTCAGAAAATCATCCCCAGGATAATACAAGATGACCAAGTAGGATTTATACCAGGAACGCAGGGCTGGTAAAATATTAGGAAAACTATTAGTATAATTGACCAAATTAATAATCAAATTAATAAAAACCATATGATCATTTCAATAGATAGAGAAAAAGCATTTGATAAAATCCAACATCCATTCCTACTAAAAACGCTTGAGAGTATAGGAATAAATGGACTATTCCTTAAAATAATAATGAGCATATATTTAAAACCATCAGTAAGCATCATTTGTAATGGCGATAAACTGGAACCTTTCCCTGTAAGATCAGGAGTGAAACAAGTTTACCCACTATCACCACTACTATTCAATATAGTACTAGAAACACTAGCCTCGGCAATAAGAGCCGAGAAAGAGATTCAAGGAATTAGAGTAGGAAATGAGGAAATCAAACTATCACTCTTTGCAGATGACATGATGGTA
The DNA here is from genome assembly GCF_048593235.1 of Sminthopsis crassicaudata. Lineage (NCBI taxonomy): Eukaryota > Metazoa > Chordata > Mammalia > Dasyuromorphia > Dasyuridae > Sminthopsis > Sminthopsis crassicaudata. The sequence goes on from NC_133621.1 coordinate 223,094,617, forward strand.
TACATAGATAACCCCAAAGACTCTGCTAAAAAGCTATTAGAAATAATTCAGAACTTTAGCAAAGTTGCAGAATACAAAATAAATCCACATAAATCCTCAGCATTTTTATACATTACCAATACAATCCAACAGCAAGAGATACAAAGAGAAATTCCATTCAAAATAACAGTTGATATAAAATATTTGGGAATATATGTACCAAAGGAAAGTCAGAAATTATATGAGCAAAATTACAAAACACTTGCCACAAAAATAAAATCAGATTTAAATAATTCGAAAGACATTGAGTGCTCTTGGATAGGCCCAGAGAATATAATTAAAATGACAATATTCCCTAAACTAATCTATTTATTTAGTGCTATACCAATCAGACTCCCAAGAAACTATTTTAATGACCCAGAAAAAATAACAACAGAATTCATATGGAACAACAAAAGGTCAAGAATTTCAAGGGAAGTAATGAAAAAAAAAATTAAATGAAGGTGGTCTAGCTGTACCTGATCTAGAACTATATTATAAAGCAACAGTCACCAAAACCATTTGGTATTGGCTAAGAAATAGACTAGTTGATCAGTGGCATAGGTTAGGTTCACAGGGCAAGATAGTGACTAAAAATAGCAATCTAGTGTTTAACAAACCCAAAGATCCCAACTATAAGAATTTATTATTTGACAAAAACTGCTGGGAAAACTGGAAATTAGTATGGCAGAAACAAGGCATGGACCCACATTTAGCACCACATACTAAGATAAGATCCTAATGGGTCCAAGATTTAGGCATAAAGAATGAAATCACACGTAAATTAGACAAACATAGGATAGTTTACCTCTCAGACTTGTGGAGGAGAAAGGAATTTGTGTCCAAAGGAGAACTAGAGACCATTATTGATCACAAAATAGAACATATTGATTACACCAAATTAAAAAGTTTCTGCACAAACAAAACTAATGCAAATAAGATTAGAAGGGAAGTAACAAATTGGGAAAAAATTTTTACAGTTAAAGGTTCTGATAAAGGGCTCATCTCCAAAATATACAGAGAATTGAATTTAATTTATAAGAAATCAAGCCATTTTCCAATTGATAAATGGTCAGAGGATATGAACAGACAATTTTCAGATGATGAAATTAAAACTATTTCCACTCATAAGAAAGAGTGTTCCAAATCACTATTGATCAGAGAAATGCAAATTAGGACAACTCTAAGATATCATTACACACCTGTCAGATTGGCTAAGATGACAGGAACAAATAAGAATGAATGTTGGAGGGGCTCTCGGAAAACTGGGACAATGATGCATTGTTGGTGGAGTTGTGAAAGAATCCAACCATTCTGGAGAGGAATCTGGAATTATGCCCAAAAAGTTATCAAAATGTGTATACCCTTTTACCGAGCAGTGCTACTCCTGGGCTTATATCCCAAGGAAATACTAAAGAAGGGAAAGGGACTTGTATGTGCCAAAATTTTGTGGCAGCCCTTTGTGTAGTGGCTAGAAACTGGCAAATGAATGGATGTCCATCAATTGGAGAATGGTTGGGTAAATTATGGTATATGAAGGCTATGGAATATTATTGTTCTGTAAGAAATGACCAACAGGAAGAATACAGAGAGGCTTGGAGAGACTTATATCAACTGATGCTGAGTGAAACGAGCAGAAGCAGGAGATCATTATACACTTCAACAACAATACTGCATGAGGATGTATTCTGATGGAAATGGATATCTTCAACATGGAGACGAGCTAATCCAATTCCAGTTGATCAATGATGGACAGAATCAGCTACAGCCAGAAAAGGAACACTGGGAAATGAGTGTAAACTGTGAGCGTTTTTTTTTTGTTTTTCTTCCCAGACTATTTTTACTTTCCGAATACAATTCTTCCTTTGCAACAACAACAACAACAAAATTTGGTTCTGCACATACATGTTGTACGTAGGATATACTATAACATATTTAATATGTATGGGAATGCCTGCCATCTAGGGGAGGTGGTGGAGGGAAGGAGGGGAAAAATTCAGAACAGAAGGGAGTACAATGTTGTAAAAGAAAAAAAATTACCTAAATTTGGACAAAGCCACAAGTAAACACATGGTGTACAAGATGAGAATTGCTCTAAGTGCTGCCTATGACCTCTGCCAAAAAATTAGGCATCTACCCCTAACAATGTTTGTTGATTTAGCAAATGGCAGTAGGCAGAAATAAGGGAAAGGGATTAGGTAGTTTGCTTAAGAAGGTTAATTGCCGCTCTCAACTTCCATTGGCCTCTGACATCTTTATAAGTACCTTGGTAGATAGGTGCTTCATCAACACTTCTCCCTTCTCCACAAGAAACCTCTCCATATTCTTCAGCAAAATGAAGTTCTCCATTTTTCTCCTCCTGACTGCTCTAGCTGGAATCCTGATGGGAGCTGGTGAGTATGGCCATTTCCCAGTCCCTCCTTCAGCAGAAGTCTAAAACACCAAAGAGGGCCTGAGACCAATTTTTCCAGATTCCCACTTCACATAATAAGATAGTTACCCTTCCTGGAGTCATGTTAACCTTCTCTAAGAGCAATCACTCATCCATAGAAAGAGAGTTCCAAATATGGTTCAATTGTTTTGACCTGTGTCTGATACTGTGACACCATAATGGGGTTTTCTTGTTACACATATTCAAGTGGTTTGTCATTTCCTTTTATGTCTTATTTTATACTTGAGGATACTAAGGCAAAAAGAGTTAAATGACTTACCAAAGGAGTCACATAGGTGATAAGTACCTACCTGATGCTAGATATCTAGATATCCAGATATCTAAAAGATAAATCTTCCTGACTTCAAACCTTTCATTCTATACACTGTCACCTTTAAAAGAAAAAGTATCATTTTAGAGAAAAGCCTTAGAATGTACATTTTTAAGAATTGCATTAGACTTAATTATGAAATATATATTTTAAATCATGGGCATATAATTTATTGATCTCTAATTGTAAGTTACTCTATTATATGCTGAAATATACATTTTAACTGATACCAGAGAACTTTTGTATTTACTTCTTCTCTGCTGGGTTGTCCATTTCATGATTTTACGTATTAAAGCTACTATCAAAAGGCCAAAATTAATCATTCCTTGTCTCCTGAAGACTCTTGGTGAGTCATTCCATTATTGACTTTAAGAAATATGTCAGAATAAAGATTTTATGAGTTATGCTAGTTGTCCTGTTGAAGAAGATGCCCAACCAAACCTTGAAAGGAAATATTTGCTAAATTGTGCATCTAGAGTTACACTGGGTGAGTAGAGATGCTGAATAATAATAAGAACACAATAAGGGCCAAGAACTGAGAAGGGACTCACTTCCTAGGAGCTCTCTACTTACCAGGATGATTTTTTTTTCTAATACTATGTGTTCACCTCATATCTCTGTGCCACATTTTGGCAATTCTTACACAACTTCAATTTTTTTCATTATTATTGTTTCTATTATGCTAATCTGTGATCAGTGATCTTTGATGTAGCTATTATATTTGATTTTGGGAGCCACAAATTGTACCCATATAAGAAATGTTGTTTGTGTTCTGACTACCCCACCATGCAGCTGTTCACCACCTCTCTCCCTGTTCTCGCTCCTCTATATTCTAGGTTACATAACACTACTGAAATCTGCTTAATTAGTAAGCCTACAATGAACTCTTTGTGTTAAAGTAAAAGGAAGTATTAATTTATGAGGCAAAATTTTTGTTAACTTATTTTTTTAAATTGAACAGTCAGCCCAACTTTCAGCAACTACTGCTCTGATCAGTCAACTGTCATAAACATGGAAGCAAGACCCTCCACAAATAAAAAGATCACAATTTCCTGAAAGCTCAGATAATAGTTAGCCATTTTTACCAATAAAGTATTTTAATGAGGCAGATAGGAGGTGCCATAGGCATAGAGTGCCAGGTTCAGAGTCAGGAAGATTCATTTTCCAGGGTTCAAATCTGACCTCATATTATTTGTATGATCCTGAGAAAGTCACTTAATCTTGTTTGCCTCAGTTTCCTCATCTATAGAATGGAGTCAAGAAGGAAATGGCAAACCACCGCACTCTCTTTGCCATGAAAACACCAAATTGTGACAAAAAGTCAAATATGACTGAAACGTCACTAAATGACAAAATTTTTAAATAAAATTTAAATTTTTTAGAGTTCTTAAGGATAGAAATATTCATTTTATACTATTTAACCAATGGGGTGTCTGAATTTTTAAAAAGTTATTTAGATACAGTCATTAATAGACAAAAATTCTGCCCAGGGTCTTTCTAATGCAAATGTACCTTGACTATAGCTCCATTTATATAAGTAAACCTGACTTGTATACAAGATTTTAGTTTCATTCTTCTAAAAAGTTACCAAACGGGAAAACAACTCCAAGAACATTGAACCTATTTCTTTTTTATTATTATTGTTTTATTTTTCTGCTTATACATATATGTGTAGTATATATAAACTGTTTTGATACACATTTCTTTATGAATCATGTTGGGAGAGAAAAAGCAGAACAAAAGGGAAAAAGCATGATTGAGAAATAAAAGAACATAACAAGTGTTGATTCACATTCAACCTCCATAGTTATCTTTCTAGAGACTGATGGTGTTTTCTATCAAATTTTACTAGGATACCCTTGAGTATATTTTTTAGAAAATACTCTTACACATTTAATAGAGAAAACTATAGGGTTATATAATTTTTATGAGCACTGGAAAGCCAAAAAACCTATATGATTCACTTTATTGTTATGGTCTAGAACTGTACCTGCAGTATGCCCGAGGTATACCTGCCCTGCCCTGCCTTGCCTACAAAGGAGATAAGCCTTTCTCTGGAATAACAAACTGCTGCTCTGTCCAAGAAGTTCCCTCTCTTACTGAACAAGACCCCAAAATCCATGCAGTAGGGAGTGATTTTTAATTACTCTTTACAACCTAGCTACTACCCAGATATCTTTCATTCCCTAAGGGAGGGAGAATCTGAGTACCTCAATGTGTAAAATTGACTCTGCAGCTGGACAGGATTCTGAAGCAGCCCCACATGAGACTACTGCAGGGAGCGATGCCCCACAGGAGAACACTGCAGGGAGCGATGCCCCACAGGAGACCACTGCAGGGAGCGATGCCCCACAGGAGACCACTGCAGGGAGCGATGCCCCACAGGAGACCACTGCAGGGAGCGATGCCCCACAGGAGACCACTGCAGGGAGCGATGCCCCACAGGAGACCACTCCAGGGAGCGATGCCCCACAGGAGACCACTGCAGGGAGCGATGCCCCACAGGAGACCACTGCAGGGAGCCATGCCCCACAGGAGACCACTGCAGGGAGCCATGCCCACAGGAGACCACTGCAGGGAGCGATGCACCACAGGACACTACTGCAGCCTCAACTAAGTCAACAAAATATAATAGTGAATATCTACCTCTAACCCAAGCATTGTACCCTGTTCATTTTCCTCCAGGTATGGACATAAACATACTCAGAATCACAAATAATCTTTGGGTGGAGGGAGAGAACAGGACCTTTGGTTTCATAAAACGTCCTTATGTCTTGGGCATTTTTATGGGGGGAGGAGAGAGGCAGCAGGTTTATTCCACTTGGAGTCAGGAAGCCCATTTTAAAATTCCACACTTGCTAGTTGAGTGAGGTTGGAGAAATCATTTAATTTCTCTGAGTCTCAGTTTCCTCATCTTAAAAAGAAATAAATAGGATGAGTTGGGAGGGAAATTTATAGAGATCCTTTCCATTAAAAGCTTTGCTCCTACTGGAGGTGGGGCCATGAGGAGAAAGTTTGGGGGACTTCTATCATCTATGTATGGACTGTTCTACCAACACAGAAACAACTATTTCAGATGGAGGAATCGGTGAAGAAATCATAAAGAGATTAGAGGAGATTATGGGTGAGTATGTGCAACAGGAGCCCCAGAATGAATCCCTACATCATCTCCTTCCTGGGCCTGTAACCTATGTGTCCAACCCCTAAAATGAATAGTCCAATTCTCCAAAGCTAAGCAAAAGATGTGAAACTATTTTGGAAGCTGAGGTTAGATAAGCCTTTCTTTTTGGTACAGTGCATAACACTGAACTTTCTAACATACCCAAGGTCACACAGGAAACAAACATTCATTAATCAGGTCAAATATGTCAGGCTCTGGACTACGCACTGGAGATAGGATGAAAGACAAAAAAAGTCTCTGCCCTTAAGAAGCCTATATTAGGGGGAAATGCAATATACATTCTAGATGAATACAAAATATAAAGAAAGACTATATGACAACAACCTGGAATGGACAAAGAATTGGGAAGACCAGGTAATGACTCCTACAGAGGCAGGGCTTGAACTCAGTCCAGAAAGAATACTGGGAACAGGGCAGAGCATTCTGGCCGAGGAAAGTGGTCAGCATAAAGACAAAGGGATGGAAGATGGAATAAGTCCCTTCCTGACCTAAAATTAATCTTTGAATCTTTTCCTTTTTGCAGTTTAATCTGCAAAGCAGGAAAACATGTCCCACAGCCCCTATTATGTCTTCCTTGTCTCATTCTGGCATGAGTTCTAAGCTCTGTCCCCAAATGATGGCCTCAGGGTGATACAGAAAGGAGGTTGGGAAATGGGAAAGTCTGGGGTGATTCAGGGGGACTTGGCTACCTCAGGTTCACATTGGAGTCATGATCTCTTTCAATTTTCTTTTGTCCAAATGAAATAAAGAAAAAAATCTCCCTTCTTGGTTCAGAATCAGGAACATACAAACTGGTGGGGATCATTCCTTCAAAAGTTTCCTTTAAGGAAATCAAGAAATAGATTAGCACAAGTCTAAATCATTAAACCAGAGCAGAGCACCAAACTTGTTGTGTGTCTTTACTGGAGGATCTGTTGGGAAGGAAGGACGCTGGGTAGAGGAAAAAGTGGGTATTCTTGGTCACTAGGCAGAAAATTTCTTGGAAATTCCTCTCCTCTAACCTGGTCAAATGCTATCAGCACCCTCAGTTACCCAGATCCTTCACACCAAGTGCACATATAAAATAGAGAGAGGAACAACCAAAGTAGCTCGTACTGAGAATAAAGAAATGTGTCTGTCAAATGAATGATTTCTCACAAATACAAGATAGAGAAAGAAGGTATATGTGGAATGGACAAGAACTGGGAGGACCAGATTAGGCCTCCTGCAGAGGCTGGATTTGAAGTGAGTCCAGAAGGAACACAGGGAAACGGTCAGAGTACTCTAGGTATGGAGGGTGGTGTATGGTTAAGGAAATTTATGGCTTGGATTCCCACCTAGAATAAGACACACTTAAGAAGAAGAATATAGATAGTTTATTGATTAATAGAATAAGCAACTGAATAGGCAATTTGCAGCAACAGCAACAGTAACTAATAAGCCCTAATACTACAATAATTATAGCAATCATTATATATATATATTATGTATATATATGACATAATATATATAATGATTGCTATAATTATTGTAGTTATATAACATATTATATATGTTATAATATATACTACTATAATTATAGCAACTACATATATATACATATAACTATAAATATATAACATATTATATATGTTATAATATATAATACTATAATTATAGCAATCATTGTAAAAAGCAGTAGAAAACATGACCAATTCAGAGTGATGAACCAACTCCTGAGTTTCTTAGGATCCCAGATTCCAGCTTCATTCTCAGGGTCCCCAGTAAGAAAGTCACAAGCAGAAAATCTTCTTTCTCCATGGGTGAGATTCCAAAGCCAGCAAGGTAACTTGCTCATTTAAATCTCAGGTGGAAAAAAGAAGGCACTGCATGCAGAGACTGTGTTATGTTCCTCACTTGAGTCTGACCTAGGTACAAGTGATACACGGCTCCTTTGACAGTCAACATTTTTTGAAGGAACTTGGCTGACTTTCTGCAAAACATTTGAGGGGAAAAATCAGCAGGTTGGCCAACCTCCTACCTCACAATCATTTCTGGCTTACAGCCCACCTCCCCCTTCCTCAGTCCTCAAGATTTAATCAGATTGGTGTTCAAATATATTTTTTAGAGGGACAGATGTTTTCTTATAGGCATGGGAGTCACCCAAATGATATGACAGTTTACATACTGGGTCTGTTGAGACTCATGGAAGACCTTCTAATCCATAATGAGCATTAAGGTGACCAACACAGAAGCAGAAGAAGAAATACCTAGTATGAGGAAGTGCAAGTACACCAGGGCCCTTCCAGGTCTAAAATTATTCTTTGAATCTCTTTTGTTGCTGAAGTTAAATCTGCAAAACAGGAGGAAATGTCTGTCAGGCCCTGCTATGGCCACCTTGCATCATTCTGAAAGTAGCTGAAAGCCCTGCCCCTAACACTAGGCACAGGGTGGTATAGGAGCACGGTTGGGCCCTGTGAAACAGAAAGTCTGGGGTGACCAGGGAGCCCTGGCTACCTCAGCTTCACATTGCAGCCATGACCCCTTTCCATTTTCCCTCTTTCCAGACAAATTCATGCAAGCAGTTAGTGAATCATCTGGCTGAGAGGCAGGAAGATAAGAACCTACGGGAAGCATTTCTTAAAAGGATTCCTGAAAGTAAATGATTAAAAATCGATTTTCACAAAGGTAAATTGTTATACCAGATCATCAAACCTGCTTCTTCTCTTGTATCTTAACTGAAGAATCTGTAAGGAGGAAAAGACCATTAACAGAGGATGAAGTGGGCATTATCAGCAACCAGGAGGGAAAATTTTATAGAAAGCCCTCACCTTCTCCAAGCCATTCAAATGCTATGTGCACCATGAGTTATCGACCTCCTTCACACCCACACAAAAGCACACATATAACAGACACAGACACAAATAAATTTGGAAAAAGACACCTATGTGCATCCACAAGGTGGCAGGTAAACAAAAAGATAGTAACTAACATTTTTAATATAGTTCAATTTTTCTAAAGTCTATACAGATACCCTTCAAATCTCAAATAGAAAGTTTAGTCCTGGGAGAACCATCCAACAAGGTTTTCGTTTGTCTCTCACTAGAAAAGAGAAACACCAGAGAAAGAGAAAAAAGTGAGGGAGAAAGAAAAAAAAAAGAAAGAAGGAAAGGGAACACAGGCGATGGTTGTGAGAAAATCCAAAAGCCATAGAGAAACATGGGGATTAAAAGTCATTTAGGTGTAACAAAAAAAGTACCCTGATCCTCACTTCCTCAAGACCAGATATGTTACATTTTACTTCCCTCCCAATTCTCCATTATTCTTATGAGGATTAGGGGTATCTAGCCTCTCTGCAAATGGCTCCAACTATTTAGAATTTTGGTGTTCCCAAGTATGTGGAATCCCTTAAAGCCCAGTTCCTTTTAGCCACTAACAGACAAATGTGATTTATTTCTCCAAGAAATTATCCCTTCAGAAATACAATTACAAAAATACAATCTTACTCCCCAAACACATGGAAGACATAATCCTCCCTTTTAACCCCCTATCACCTCATATTCTGGAAAGGAAAACAGACTTATCCTTTAACTCCGTTAGTGTAGAACCTAGTCCCAGGTTCCAAGGATAAGGGCCAGAGCAGTCCCATGTTCCAGGCTCAGATACTCCTACTTCTCTGAATTTCTTTTCCAGGCTGCCAGTAACATCTCACTCACCTAGAACTCTGGCTCCAACCATGACTTGAACTTTGAGCACCAGTGGTATTCACTTCCAGGACTTAAAACTGAGAAGGATAAATGGAATAGAACATAAACAAACAGCTCCAGGCCCATTTTTCTGAGCTAAGGAAGAAGAGAATAAGACAAGGAAGTCCTGTCCCTTTCACTGGTTCAATGTATGATCAGTAAGTTATAGCTAAGGTATGCCTGGCACACTTAGGATGCAGAAGGAAAGGGAAAATGCACCATACTACAAGCAGACAATTAAAGAAGGTTACCTTGCCACCAGTGGTACAGGAAGCATCCATTTCAGGTGATCAGGGGTGACCAGACAAGCCTCCTCACATAGAGAATCACAGGATTTCAGAGACCTTCAGAAAGATTCTGATTCAGCCTATGTTTAAAGAAGAACTCCCATTATAACCTCATTGAGGAGTAAACATCTAATCTTTACTTGTAGAATTCCAAGGATGGGCAACTCAATGTTCATTCTGCTATGCATTCAACAGACTTTTACCTAGTCCCTACCTTTGACAAGCAATGCACTAGGTGTATATGCACTCTAGATAAGATATAGGTCATTGCTTTCAGAAATTTATAGTCTAATAATGAAAGGGGGAATGGAGAAAAGACACCACCACAGTTAACTGCATAACACATAGAGGGAGTCTTTCTCAAACCTCAGCTAGGAATAAGAGGAAGTAAATGTATACAGTAGTAAAAGAATGGGAAAAGCAAAGATAACCCAAGAACAGGAAATAGATGTGACTACCCATGAGAGGAAAGCATTAGGCCCTTACAGTTCAGCTTCATTAGACCACTCAGTGATCACATTTTGACCTTTTCTATTCTTTCATTTTGTTGCATCTGGACTTAACTTATCCTCATCCCTCAACTCCTATTTCTCCATACTCATCAATTCTTCATCTCTCAAGACCCTAGCCATCATTGCAGCCTCGATTCAATCATTAACTCCTACAGAAACCCTCCCCATTCTTTGTAACCAGAATTGTGCGCATTCTGTTTCCCCTGAAACATAGTGAGCTCCTTGAAATCAAAGTTGTTCTTTTACCTTCTTTGATCTCCAGCAAATTAGCACAGTACCCACACATAGTAGGTGCTTAATAAATGTTTGCTGGTTAATTAATGCTGTAAAAATAAGAGTGATAAAATACTACCTTCCTGGTGGGATCATCATGGAAAAAGGGCTGCAGAAATGTCAGTCATTACTATTGTTATGTCATTTATCACATAATAACTATTATTGAAGACAGGGACACCATTGAGTGGTAATATATGTAACCTAGTATTTTGCACATATTAGGTATCAAATCAATCAAATGAATGGATGAATGGTTGGGGTCTGGAAGAACAAAGAAATCAGGTTCTCTACCACATATTAGCCATCTCTGCTGCAAACAGGACAGTTGCTTCCCTAAGAGGATTAAACCCAAAATGGTCCCTCTTTACTTTAGAAAAAAATGTCCAAAACAAGATCCCACCCAGAAACCAGGCACAAAGCCCTCTGTCCTGAATAATCTCCCAGCTTAATTCATAACCCTCAACTAATCACTGAGTCTACTTTCACTCCCAACAAAGATCTGGAGTTTCAAAGCTTTCAGAGTTTCAGCTTTCAGATTATAACAGAAATCATTTTCTCAGCTGTCAATAGAAAATTGTGCAATTTGGCCAATCAGTGCCTTTTGATCCACACTTAGTTCTAGCTCTAACCAAAAGGCTTTCCTTTGCCACTCAATACTTCAAACACTTCATAGAATCCCTGTACAGATTGTAAAATGAATACTTGGTCCTCTGCATTGAACACCATGACATAATTTCAATAGCACCTCTCACCAGACGCCAGAGTGATTCAGCCCAGGATTCAGCCTCATTCAGTAACTACTTTGGTTTTTGAGAAGTTATATGTAAGAGCATCAACTAACCTCTGATGGAGGCTGGAGGTTCCCTGGTGTTCTGCCTTGTACATATTGACACATTTTTCAATATATCTATAAATTTTGCTAATTTTTTCCTCCTAAAAATAATGTTATATAAGATGGCTTTCTGGGAAAGGAAGCAGAATTATAATGAGGATAACTATGATGATGAATAAAGCAAAAGAAATCAATTTAAATTTTTAAAAATCAAAATTTTAAAAAAGAAAATGAATACAACTTTGACAAAAGTATATTCCTCACAACAACTCTGAGGTAATTAATACTTATATTCATTGTCCCCCATACTAACTCTGTATAAATTTGAAAATTCAAAGTTGATGATTAGAAGCACGGTAAGTATAGTAGAGAGGCAAATTAAATTGACGTGTAAGCCCTAATAGATCTGAAAACCAACTTCCTCATAGGGTAAAATGTGTGGAAATAGTAAAGTTGTCTATATTAGTGATTTTTCAAATATATAACTTGTATATAACTTGTATTGGCCATGACAAGGTCAGCTTTTCATATAGATAAGGGCAAGGTTCTAGGACCTACCCTCACCAGATCACACATATTTCACTTCCTTTCTCCCTTCTTCCTCCATTTCTTTCCATATTCTTTTAACATTCCCAGTTGTTGATGCAGAGAAAAAGAAGATCAAGAAACCTCTATGAATCTGAAGTTTTAGAGACTTTACATTGTGCCCCTTGAAAAATGGGATGGGGTAAAGATTTACCATTAATGGGTTCATCACTAATGGTAGAATTTTAGATGCTGTATCACCTGGCTCAAGTCAAGACACAACCTCTTAGCATATTAAGCACTTATTATGTGCCAGGCACTAGGGACAGAGACATAGTGAGGAGGAAAAACAGTCCTTGATCATAAGGAACTCATAGTCTAATAGGGAATATGACACTAATAGGATAAACTAGAAACAACCAGGAAAAAATATGGTAATCTCAGAAGGGAAATATAAAGAAAAAGGAAGGTTATAAAAATTTCTTTCAGAAAATTGGAAATTCTCTGAGATTTGGAACAAGTCACTTTTTACTTTATTCTTACTTTATTTTACTTTATTCTTTTTTTTTCCCTATCCATCCCTCACACCTCATCAAAGAAGCTGCAGTTAAACACAGAGATATTTACATATATTCATAGATATTCACACATACATATGTATATATATACATGAATATACTCATATTCATATAGTCATATGTATACATATAAATCTAAAATAATCTTAATATAGCTGACATAATGGAGATTTCTCTTACTGAATTTTTTAAAAGTTAGACTATTTTCTTTCAATAAATTTTATTGATCATTGTTATTATATTTCTATATATCTCTTATTTCCTATCCCTGATAATTTGTCTATTTATTTCTATTTGTTAATTTGCCTTGCTATTACTTAATGGTCCTTGAATGGTCCATCTTATCTTCCCTCTCACCCTTTCCCCTCTTTTTATCCCATTCCTATTAATCTACAAAATTCTTATTACTCTATTAATATAATCCCACTCCCATTAATCTAAAATCCTTTTTGTACCCCACTTTGTCCTATTCCCTCCTCCCTTATTTACAGATTTTTGGGGGGTGCTATACCTTCTTGGTAAAAACTCTCATCGGGGTTTAGGCTACTCAGAAATTAGGTAAATCCTGAGGTACCTAACCAATAGGGAAATAAAAGAAGGAAATGTGAATAATGAATAGAAAATAAAAAGCTTAAAGAAACTTTTTTAAATTATCTTAGCTGGGTACCAATTATTTTGGAAGTCCCCTCTTGCAAGAACATTAAAAAACGTCCTTCCTGATTTAACAGTGATTTCATGAAGTCCTTGATAAGTTAATTGTTTCTTACATTTTATATTTTGTTTTATTATTTCCTTGTCCCTTATAATGTTACTGGTTCCTCCATGCCCGTTTCCAATTGTCAAAGAATGAATTTTTCTTTTTTTTCTAGTAGATTGACTTACTTTTAAGAGTCTTCTTGTTTTTCTTTTCTTCTTTTTGTTTTTTTCTTAATCCCTCTCATTTGATTTTTAGTCTTTTTTAATTCTATAAATTCTTTTGGGGCAAGTAATGATTTAACATCCCTCTTTGTGATAGTAAAGGCTCTTTTTTTACATTGTTGTCCTCTTCTGAAGATGCACCTGGTGATATATATATATATATATATATATATATATATATATATATATATATATATATTTAACTAGGACCTTAATAGTGTAATCTTCTTTAGTCCTGGGGTGGGATGATACCTCTAGCTTCAGACTTTTCTTCAGTTATCATCTATGATCTGGAACCTAAAAAAAGAACTCCATTCTCCTGAAGTATAAAAGAATCAAATATGAATGAAAAACAACTGAACAATTGAAATTTGTCAATACTTTTATAGTTGTTTCTTCTTTCCTTGTGCATATTATCAAAATTGCACTTTTTTTTTTGCTTCCCAGGAAGTTTTTTAATTGTTGGCCAGAAATTGGAGTTAAGTGACTTGCCCAGGGTTACATAGCTAGTAATTGATGTGTCTGAGGCCAGATTTAAACTCCTGACTTCAAGGCCAGTTTTTTATCCACAGTGCCACCTAGCTGCTCCTTGCTTCTTATGTTAAAGCTAATATTTCTAGCCATCTTCTTTGCCTTTATTGTCTCTGAACTTTGTCCCTAAATTCTGGAAAGGGTCTCTTTTTCTTCAGTACAAATTATATTATAATTTGGGTTTTGCCAGATGTTTTTTGCCATATTTAGGAATTCCTCTTTTGTTTCTCTGCTTTACAATATTTCTAACATGTTTTATATTATATTGAAAAGTCATTCTACTTTCCTTGATTTAATTACCTGATTTGTATTATTCTTGTAATGAACATGATCTATCATGCTCACAGTTTTTATATAGAGAACCATTTCTATTTCCTTAATAAAAATCTAGTGAGTTCCTCTTAGGAAATCTTTGGTATATATTACTTTAAACTATTTATTCATATTTTATTCAATATTTTTACATGGCTATTCATTACAGATAGCTGTTGATAGTTTTCTTTCTCTGATTAAAGCCTCCCTAGTATAGGTTGTCGGGACCACATTTGTTTCATAAGAAAATTCGGTAGCAAGCCTTCTTTCTTTATTTTTCTAAATTCTTCGTATATTAGTAGAATTATTCTTTGAATATTTTATAGAATTTACAAATCTCCCCATCTCTGTCATTTGATCAAAACTTGGGGAGACCTAGATGAATTGATATAAAGTGAAGCAAAGATCGAAAAGAACAACCCACATAATCAAAACAATATTGTAAAAATAATCATTTTAAAAAGACTAAGTATCTGATCAATGCAGTGATCCAGCACAAAAGACTGGTGAAATAAAATGCTATCCAGATGGAGAATTGATAGACTCAAAATGAAGAGTGAAGTACAGCAGAACTCAACTTTGCAAAAATTCACATTATGCAAAATACTTTTCTTACATAGAGAATCCTGAAAGAATCTACATTCTTAAAAAAAAAAAAAAAAACAGTCCTATATTAACTTTACCAAAAAGTACTTTACTCTCCTGCTCTTGCACTTTTACACTTCCTTTCTCTCTCCCCCAATGCCGCCCCTCTGATGAGTTTCATGCTCCACAGCCTCCTAATCTTCCATCAAACGAACAAACAATCCTTCAACTGAAAGCACAAGAAGCAGGGACAAAGAGAGATCACCACCACTGCCTTTGGAACAGAGGCTTGGCTTGAGTCCTTGAGGAAAGAGGACACCTTTGCACTGATCCACCTGTCTTGGTTCAAGCCTCCAAAGGACATGCCTCAGAACCTCCCGCTTTTGCTTCTCTCTCTCAGACTCCCAAGTGTCCCCGTGGCAGCCCCATCCCTCTGTGGGATCCTTCCCTTCCCTTCACATGTCAGCAGACACATTTACATTACTTAAATATTGATTCAAGTAGGAGTTTGCAATCCACTTATTAAAGGAGCAACTTTCTGCAAATTTTTCTCCTTTTTTTGTGCTTTGTTTTTTTTTCCAAAATATAGCTGATATGGAAAGATGTTTTCTGTGAATTTGAATGTATAATGATTATATTTTTGTCTATTCAATAGATAAAGGAAAATGGGGAAAGGAAAGAGAAGCTATGATAGAGAATAACAACGTTCTGAAATTGGAGTTGGAAAAAATAAAGAATTCACAGGAGATGCAGGGAAACAAAATTAGTGAATTAGAAAAGGTAAAAAAATCACAGGAAAGTAGGATTTCTGAATTGGAGAAGATAAAAAAGTCTCAAGGAAATAGGATTTCTGAATTGGAGAAGATAAAAAAGTCCCAAGAAAATAGGATTTCTGAATTGGAAAAAGAAAATAATTCTCAAAAAAAAAAAAAATAGGGAAATGGAAAAAAATTCAACAGAGCAAAATAATTCATTTAAAAACGAAATTGAGCATTTACAAAAAGAACTAAAAACTGTGAAAGAAGAAAATAACTCCTTAAAAGTCAGGATGGAACAAATAGAAATGAATGATTCACAGAGAACCCAAGAATCAGTCAAACAAAACAAAAAAAATGAGAAGCTGGAGAACAACGTCAAATACTTACTGGGAAAATCTATAGACCTGGAAAATAGATCTAGGAGAGATAATCTGCGCATCATTTGACTTCCCGAAAACTATGACCAAAAAAAGAGCCTAGATTCTATTTTACAGGAAATTATCAAAGAGAACTGTCCAGAGATAATAGAAACAGAGGGGAAAGTAGATGTTGAAAGAATTCATCGAACTCCTTCTGAAATAGACCCTAAAAAAAGAACACCACGGAATATTGTGGCTAAGCTGCAGAATTACCACACAAAGGAGAAAATCCTGCAAGCAGCTAGAAAAAAACAATTTAAATACCAAGGTGCCACAATAAGGGTCACACAAGATCTGGCTGCCTCCACATTAAAAGATAGAAAGGCCTGGAACCTGATATTCCGAAAGGCAAAAGATCAAGGATTGCAACCAAGAATAAACTACCCAGCTAAGTTTAGCATCTTTTTCCATGGAAGAAGATGGTCATTCAATGAAACAGAGGAATTCCATATGTTTCTAAGAAAAAAACCAGACTTAAACAAAAAATTTGATCTACATCCACAAGACTGAAGAGAAACAGAAAAAGGTACACAGAACCCTTGAGAACTATATCTCTGTTGTGGGTATATAGAAAGTACGCATGGATAATTTGATTTTACTGATATAAAAGAAAAAAAAAGAGGGGGTGTAGTAAAGGGAAGGGGGTAGTATCAGAAAAAGGGGAGGGTGTGATAAAAAGAGGGAAACTACATCCCAGGAAGAGGCATAGAAAATACACCATATCTGAGGGAATTTAGAGAGGGGGAGAATCATTGTGTGAATCTTAGTCTCATCAGAAGAGGCTCAAAGAGTAAATAATTGTCATATTTGTTTTTCAGAGAATTCTCTCTCACCTCATTAAAAGGGGGGAAAAGAAAAGGGAAAAGGAAAAGGAAAATAAGGGAAGGGACGTGGAGGGAGAGGGGAGGGATACTAAAAAAAAAAAAGGGAGGGCTGCGCGTCACAAGGGGGGGGTCTATAAATTAAATATTGGGGAAGGGGTTTAGGGGAGTCAATGGAAAAAGCATAATCTGGGGATAATATGATGGCAGGAAAAACAGAATTATTAATTTTAACTGTAAATGTGAATGGGATGAACGCTCCCATCACACGGAGACGGATAGCAGACTGGATCAAAAATCAGAACCCTACAATATGTTGTTTACAGGAAACACACTTAAAGCAGGGAGATACATATAGAGTAAAGGTAAAAGGTTGGAGCAGAATCTATTATGCTTCAGGTAAAGCCAAAAAAGCAGGGGTAGTTATCCTTATCTCAGATCAAGCAAAAGCAGAAGTTGACCTAATTAAAAGAGATAAGGAAGGAAACTATATCCTGCTGAAAGGTAGCATAAATAACGAAGCCATATCGATACTAAACATATATGCACCAAGTGGTATAGCATCTAACTTTCTAAAGGAAAAGTTAAGAGAGTTGCAAAAAGAAACAGACAGTAAAACTATAATAGTGGGAGATCTCAACCTTGCACTCTCAGGTTTAGACAAATCAAACCACAAAACAAACAAGAAAGAAATTAAAAAAGTAAATAGAACATTAGAAAAACTAGGTATGATAGACCTTTGGAGAAAACTGAATGGCAATAGAAAGGAATATACTTTCTTCTCAGCAATTCATGGATCCTATACAAAAATTGACCATATATTAGGACATAAAGATCTCAGGAAGGCAGAAATAATAAATGCCTTCTTCTCAGACCACAATGCAATAAAAGCTACATTCAGTAAAAAGTTAGGGATAAATAGACCAAAAAGTAATTGGAAACTGAATAATCTCATCTTAAAGAATGACTGGGTGAAAGAGCAAATTATAGAAACAATTAATAATTTCACCCAAGATAATGACAATGATGAGACATCATATCAAAACCTGTGGGATGCAGCTAAAGTGGTAATAAGGGGAAATTTTATATCTTTAGAGGCTTATTTGAAGAAAATAGAGAAAGAGAAGATTAACGAATTGGGCTTACAACTTGAAAGGCTAGAAAAAGACCAAATTAAAAACCCACAACCAAAAATTAAACTTGAAATACAATAATTAAAAGGAGAAATCAACAATATTAAAAGTAAAAAACTATTGAATTAATAAATAAAACCAAGAGTTGGTTTTATGAAAAAGCCAATAAAATAGATAAACCTTTGGTAAATTTGATCAGAAAAAAGAAAGAGGAAAATCAAATTGTTAGTCTTACAAATGAAAAGGGGGATCTTTCCACCAATGAAGAGGAAATTAGAGAAATAATAAGGAGTTACTTTGCCCAAGTTTATGCCAATAAATTTAATAACTTAAGTGAAATGGATGACTTCCTCCAAAAACATAGGCTTCCTAGATTAACAGAGGAGGAAATAAATTGCTTAAATAGTCCCATTTCAGAAAAACAAATAGAACAAGCTATTAATTAACTCCCCAGGAAAAAATCCCCAGGACCAGATGGATTTACATGTGAATTCTACCAAACATTTAAAGAATAATTAGCCCCAATGCGATATAAACTATTTGAAAAAATAGGGAATGAAGGAGTCCTACCAAACTCCTTTTATGACACAGACATGGTACTGATACCTAAACCAGGTAGACTGAAAATTGAGAAAAACTATAGACCAATTTCCTTAATGAATATTGATGCTAAAATCTTAAATAAGATATTAGCAAAAAGACTTCAGGAAATCATCCCCAGGATAATACACTATGATCAAGTAGGATTCATATCAGGAATGCAGGGCTGGTTTAATATTAGGAAAACTATTAGTATAAATAACCATATTAATAATCAAATTAATAAAAACCATATGATCATCTAAGTAGATGCAGAAAAAGCATTTGACAAAATCCAACATCTATTCCTACTAAAAACTCTTGAGAGTATAGGAATAAATGGATTATTCCTTAGAATCATCAGGAGCATATATTTAAGACCGTCAGTAAGCATAATATGCAATAGGAATAAACTGCAACCTTTCCCAGTAAGATCAGGAGTGAAACAAGGTTGCCCACTATCACCATTACTATTCAATATAGTACTAGAAACACTAGCCTCGGCAATAAGAGCCGAGAAAGAGATTCAAGGAATTAGAGTAGGAAATGAGGAAATCAAACTATCACTCTTTGCAGATGACATGATGGTATACTTAGAGAACCCCAAAGACTCTGCTAAAAAGCTATTAGAAATAATTCAGAATTTTAGCCAAGTGGCAGGATACAAAATAAATCCACATAAATCCTCAGCATTCTTATATATCACCAACAAAATGCAACAGCAAGAGATACAAAGAGAAATTCCATTCCAAACAAATGTTGAGAGTATAAAGTATTTGGGAATCCATCTACCAAAGAATAGTCAGGAATTATATGAGAAAAATTACAAAACACTTGCCACAAAAATAAAGTCAGATTTAAATAATTGGAAAGACATTCAGTGCTCTTGGATAGGCCGAGCGAATATAAGATGACAATACTCCCCAAACTAATCTATTTATTTAGTGCTATACCAATCAGACTCCCAAGAAACTGTTTTAATGACCTAGAAAAAATAACAACAAAATTCATATGGAAGAATAAAAGGTCGATAATTGCAAGGGAACTAATGAAAAAAAAGTCAGAGGAAGGTGGTCTAAGTGTACCTGATCTAAAGCTATATTATATAGCAGCAGTAACCAAAACCATTTGGTACTGGCTAAGAAATAGACCGGTAGATCAGTGGAACAGATTAGATACAAAGGACAAAAAAGGGTACATCTATAGCAATCTAATCTTTGACAAACCCAAAGATACCAACATTAGGGACAAAAATTCATTATTCGGAAGAAACTATTTGGAAAACTGGAAATTAGTATGGCAGAAATTAGATATGGATGCACACAACACCATATACCAAGATAAGATCAAAATGGATCCATGATTTAGGCATAAAGAGGGAGATAATAAATAGATTAGAGGAACAGAGGATAATCTACCTCTCAGACTTGTGGAGGAGGAAGGAATTTATGACCAGAGGAGAACTAGAGATCATTATTGATCACAAAATAGAAGATTTTGATTACATCAAACTAAAAAGATTCTGTACAAACAATACTAATGCAAACAAGATTAGAAGGGAAGTAACAAATTGGGAAAATATTTTTCAAAGTAAAGGTTCTGACAAAGGTCTCATTTCCAAAATATATAGAGAACTGACCCTGATTTATAGGAAACCAAACCATTCTCGTATTGATAAATGGTCAAGGGATATAAACAGACAATTCTCAGATGATGAAATTGAAACTATTTCCACTCATATGAAAGAGTGTTCCAAATCACTACTGATCAGAGAAATGCAAATTAAGACAACTCTGAGATACCACTACACACCTGTCAGATTGGCTAAGATGACAGGAACAAATAATGATGAATGTTGGAGGGGCTGTGGGAAAACTGGGACACTGATGCACTGTTGGTGGAGTTGTGAAAGAATCCAACCATTCTGGAGAGCAATTTGGAACTATGCCCAAAAAGTTATCAAACTGTGCATACCCTTTGACCCAACATTGCTGTTATTGGGCTTATATCCCAAAGAAATACTAAAGAACGGAAACGAACCTGTATGTGCCAAAATGTTTGTGGCAGCTCTTTTTGTTGTAGCTAGAAACTGGAAGATGAACGGATGCCCATCAATTGGAGAATGGTTGGGTAAATTGTGGTATATGAAGGTTATGGAATATTATTGCTCTGTAAGAAATGACCAGCAGGAGAAATACAGAGAGGCCTGGAGAGACTTAAATCAACTGTTGCTGAGTGAAATGAGCAGAACCAGAAGATCACTATATACTTCAACAACAATACTGTATGAGGATGTATTCTGATGGAAGTGGAAATCTTCAACATAAAGAAGATCCAACTCACTTCCAGTTGATCAATGATGGACAGAAATAACTACACCCAGAGAAGGAACACTGGGAAGTGAATGTAAATTGTTACCACTACTGTCTATCTACCCAGGTTACTTATACCTTAGGAAGCTAATAATTAATGTGCAACAAGAAAATGGTATTTACACACATATATTTTATCTAGGTTATATTGTAACACATGTAAAATGTAAGGGATTACTTGCCATCGGGGGGAGGGAGTGGAGGGAGGGTGGGGATAATTTGGAAAAAACGAATAAAAATAAATAAATAAATAAATAAAAGATGAGAGACAAATGACAACAATATTCAAGTTATCAAAGAGGTTTCTTTTTTCCGTTTTCTCCCCCATCCGTAGAGGGGTACCATTAGATATAGCAGATAGACAGAGAGATAGAAATAAAGTTATTGTATAAATTCTTCTACTTATGAGTTCTTTCTCAAGAAATCTCTAGAATACTTTTTTAATATGATTTGAATTGGAAATCATCCAACCTAGAATTAGGGAGTTGGAAAGCCAACAAGCTACCTACTAAGGGATGTTATCTTGCCACGAGTGGTTCAAGAAGCCTGCATTTCAGGTGATCGGGGTATGACTTTCACATAGAAAATCAAGAATATCAGAACTGAGAGATCATTCATAGAGCCTATGATTCAGCCTGTGTTTAAAAAAGAACTCCCTTTATAACCTCATTGATGAGCAGACATCTCATCTCCACCTGAAGACTTCCAACAATGGGCAAGTCAATTTTCCTTCTTGTATGCATTCAACAAACTTTTATCTTGTGCTACCTTTGACAATCAATGACTAGGTATATATACACACTCTAAATAATATGTAGGCCATTGATTTCAGACATTTATAGTCTAATAAGGAAAAGGGGGATGCAGAAAATTACAACCCATATAATGGAGGGAGACTTTCTGAAAAGTCAGGAAGGTATAAAGAGAAGCAAAAGTGTAAAACAGCAAAAGAATGGGAAAAGCAAAGGTAACCCAAGAACAGGAAACAGGTCTACATATCAAGGAGGGGAAACCATTAGGCCCTTACATTTCAACTTCATTACGTCATTTACCACTCAGTGACAACAGTTTGTACTTTTCCATTTCAGCATTCTGTTCCATCTTGACTTAACTCATTCTCATCCCTCATCTCCCTTTCCTCTATATTCATCAATTCTTCACCTCTCAAGATCCTAGCCAGTCTTCCAGCCTCAATTCAATTATTAACTCCTACAGAAGCCCTCCCCATCCTTTATAACCAGAACTGCTTCCCTTTTCCTTTGTAATCTTACTGTGAAGCAGTATGGAAGTACTTGTCAGAACATTGGGACTTAGGAAAAAAAAGTCCTGAGTTTAAGCCCTGATCCTGCCACTGACAGCTGCATGAAATTGGTCTGGTCTCTTTATTGATCTCTACATCTTCCCCATCTCAAAAACTTTTCATTTGATCCATCCATCCCTCCCAGTGTCATCTCTTTTCCTTTTTTGCTGTTACTTCATTAAGAAACTTGTCTACAAGAGGGGCTTCCATTTCCTCTCCTCTCTCCCTTACTCACTACATTCTGACTTCTGACCTCAACTTCAATTAAAACTGCTCTATCCAAAATTAACACTCTCTTAACTCCAGATCCAACGGCCTTTTCTCCATCCTCATCCTTCTTGACCTCTCTGTAACTTTTGACATTGCCAGTCATTCTTTTCCTTGTTACTCTCTTCAGTTTGGGGTTTCTGTGACACAATCACTTCTGGTTCCTATCTTCGCTGTCTGATGGCTCTTTCTCAGGCTTCTTTGCTTCATCTTCATCCAGATCATGGCCACCAAACCATGGTATCCCGTGGAGTTCTGTCCTGGGCCCACTTCTTCTTCTAGACTATGTCATCCTGAATGCCATTAGCTCCCATAGATTCAATTATTATCCCTGTGTTGATTATTCTCATATGTACTTTTCCATCCCCAAACCTCTGCTCATCTGCACGTGTCTATTAGATATCTCAAACTAGATGTACCTCAGACATCTTTAAGTCAATATGTTCAAAACCCAAACCCATTTTATTTCCCCCAAATCCTCTCCTCCTGTCCTTGCTACTGTTCAGGACACCACTACGCTACCAGTCACCCACATTCACCATCTAGACATCATCCTTCACTCATCACTGTCTCCCAGCTATCCCCAGATCTAATCCTTTGCCAAGTTCTGTGACTCCGTTCTACCTTCATAACTTCTCTGCTATTATCTCTTTCTCTCGTATGAATCTGCCACTTTCCTGATCCAGGTCTCCGATTATCCTGATGGTTGCTCTGCCAAAAACCTCTTCATGAGCCACTAAACCTTCCCTCTGAAGTGACCTTCCTAAAGCACAAGTCAGACCATGTCACACATACCCTGATTCAAAAACTCAATTGTCTGCCTATTAGCTCCACAATTAAATTTGTAATCCTCTATTAAGCTTTTAAAACCCTTCATGATCTCTTTTTCCTGGCATTTCCAGTCTCTTTACACCATATTTCATGCCTACCACTACCGTCAAGTATTTGATCAAGTGTTGTTCCTCAGCAAGACTTTCCATCTCTTGTTCCCAGACACTTTGAGTGACTGTCCTCCATACATGGAATGCTCTCTCTTTTCATTTCTACCTTCTGATTTCCTTCAAATCCAAAGTAAAATTCTACTTGTTATAGGAAGACTTTCCTAGTCCATCTTAATTCCAATTTATACTGAATATGGCTTATTTTTACAGAATTGTGTGCATTCTGTCTCCTTAGACTTAGTCTCCTTAGAATCAGAGCTGCCTTTTACCTTTTTTGAATCTCCAACAAATTAGCACAGTACCCACACATAGTAGGTGCTTAATAACTGTTTGCTGGTTAACTAATGCTGTAAAAATAAGAGTGATAAGACACTACCTCCCTGATAGGATCATCATGGGAAAAGGGCTGCAGAAATGTCAGCTATTACTATTATTATGCCACTTGACACATAATACCTATTATTTTGACAACTCATGTCCAAATCCTATCTCCTCTGTTGGACTATCCTCATCTTGAAGACAGTGTTTTACACATATTAGGTATTAAATCAATCAAATGGATGGATGAATGGTTGGGGTCTGGAAGAACAAAGAAATCGGGTTCTGTACTGCCTATTAGCCATCTCTCCTGCAAACAGGACAGTTGCTTCCTTAAAAGGATTCAACCCAAAATGGTCCCTCTTAATTATAGAAAAAGTCCTCCTAAACAAGGTCCCGCCCAGAGACCAGCCACAAAACCTTCTGCTCTGAATAATCTCCCAGCTTGTTCCATGACCCTCAACTAATCACTCAGGCTACTTTCACTCACAACAAAGATAAGGAGTTTCAAGCCTTTCCCAGTATAACAGAAATCATTTTCTCTACTGTCACCAGAAAATTCAAAGCAATTTGGCCAATTAGTGTCTTTTGATTCACACTTCCTTCTAGCTCAGCAGCTAACCAAAACGCTTTCCTTTATCACTCAATATTCAAACAGTAATAGAATCCCTTCACTGAACACCATTACATAATTTCGAGAGCAGTGCTCATCAAATCCCCTGGTGATCCTGGGCAGGTACTCCCAGGACTCAATCTCATTCAGTAGTTACTTTGTTTTTTGTTTCTAGAGGTTTGTTTTGAGTGGGGTTTTTAAATTTTTTTTAAATAAATGCAAAATAAGAAAAAATGAATTAAAAAAAAGACAGAAAAAGGAAAAGAGAAAAGAGAAAAAACAAGCAAACAAAAAAACCATTGTCATGTATCCAGCAGAACATTGGGGGAGATTCAAAATATTTAATAATAAATATCTATTTCAAGAAAACATATATAATAATATAAAACATTATAATCATAACTGTCCATCTTTTCTTTGCTTCCTTTTAAGTTTTCTTTTATTCTCTACAGTATACTTTTTACTTTATTCTTTTTTTACCTTTCCATTGCTCCACTTCCGCCAAAGAGGCTACAATTAAACCCAAAGATATATATGTACATATACATATATATTCTCACAAAGAAATACATATCTAGACATGAATATATACAGGCAAACATATACAAATACACACACATATACATCTACATACACAAACATCTAAAATAATATTAAGGTAAGTAACACATGATGGAGATTTCTCTTCTGATTGAATTTTTTAAAGTTTGATTATTTTTTCTAATAAATTCTACTAGTCATTGTTATTATATTTCCCCTCTTATTTCCTATCCTTGCTAACTATTCTACTTTATTTCTATCAGTTGGCTTACCTTGCTATTACTTAAATGTCCTTGGTGCCTTTTACTTTATCTTCTCCCCCTACTTTTTCCCTCCCTTTTTATCCCATTCCAGTTAACCCACACACATTATCCACTGCCCATCAATCTAAAAATCCTTTTGAATCCCAGTTTATCCTATTCCCTTTTCATTACTTATTGATTTTGGAGGATGCTATATCCTTCTTGGTGAAGACTTACTTGGGGGCTTTAGGCCCGTGGGCTAGACTGTAAATGCTGCAGTATCAGCCCGGTGGGGAAACAAGGGAAGAAAACATGAATCACAAAAAGGAAATAAAAAGCTTAAATAAATAAAACAAATGACTTATAGCTTAAAATAATGCTTAAATGACATAAAAAATTGTCTTAGCTAGGTGCCTATTATTTTGGAACATTAAGTAAATTAAATAAATGTAATTATTTATAAATATAAATATAATTATAATTTTTAAAATTACATAAAATAAATAAATTAAACATTAATAAAAATAATAATACCAGCAATTTCATGAAATTCTTGATAATTGTTTCTTAAACTTTATATTTTGTTTTATTATTTCTTGGTCCCTTAAACCTTAACTGGTGCTTCCATGCCTATTTCCAATTTTCAAAGAGTTTAATTTTTCTCTTTAAAACTTTGGATCTTTTTTTTCTAGTTGGTTGACTTTATTTCAAGAATCTTCTTGTTTTTCTTTTCTTCTTTTAATTTTTTTCTTAATCTCTCATTTGATTTTATTCTTTTTTGAGTTCTATAAATTCTTTTGGGGGCAGGTAGTCTTTTAACATCCCTCTTTGAGGTAGAAGAGGCTTTTTTTTTACATTATTGACCTCTGAAGATGAACTGGGTCATATATATATATATATATATATATATATATATATATATATATATATATATATATATATATATATATATATATATATATATATATATATATATATATATATATATATATATATATATTTATAATGCTTCTTAATGGGTTGTTTTTTGGTTTGGGGTTGTTTTGTTGTTGTTGTTGTTGTTGTTTTTTGCCAGGAAATTGGGGTTAATTGATTTGCTCCTGATAAGTGTCTGTGGATAGATTTGAACACCTGACTTCTGGGCCCATGCCCTATCCATTGTGCCATCTAAAGTGAATATTTCTAGCCATCTTAAACAGTAACAGGTTTGGGTTTTTTTTGCCTTTCTTTGTCCCTAAACTTCTTGGAAAGGTCTATCTTTTTCTTCAATATAGATTACACTAGACTTTGGGTTTTGTCAGATATTGTTTGCCATATTTGGACATTCTCCTTTTGTTTATGATATTTCTCACATGAGTTTTATATTTTGTATGATTTTGGTTTGGTTTGTTTTTTTCTATTTGTTTTTGTTATTAACATGATTTATCATAAGTTTTTGTAATAGAAAACCATTCCAAAGTCTCTAATAAAAATCCAGTGTGTTCCTATTAGGAAATCTTTTGAATTTTTTGCTGTAACCTATTTATTCATATTTTATTCAATACTTTTACATGGCTATTCATTAGAGATAACTGTTAATAGTTTTCTTTCTTTAATTAAAGTCTCCCTAGTTTGAGTTGTCAGGACCACATTTGTTTCAAAAGAAAATTTGGTAGCATGCTCTCTTTCTATATTCTTCTAAACACTTTGTATATTATTAGAATTGTTCTTTCAATGTTTTATAGGATTTACCTATCTCCCCCATCTCTCCCATTTGATCAAAAACCTGGGAAGACTTAGATGAACTGATATAAAAGTAAAGTGAACAGATCTAGAAAAACAATTCACACAATCACAACAATCTTGTAAAGATCATCAACTGTGAAAGACTAAGTATCTAATCAATGCTTTAATCCACCACAAAAGACTCATGAAACAAAATGCTATTTACTTCCAGATAGAGAATTGATACACACAAAATGAAAACTGAAGTATAGATAGTGCTCACTTTACATAAATTCACATCACACAAACTACTTTACATATATAAAGAATTCTAAAAGAAATCTACATTCCATATAGGACTGCCTGCCATCTAGGGGAAGGGGTGGAGGGAAGGAAGGGAAAAATTGGAACAGACGGAAGTGCAAGGGATAATGTTGTAAAAAAATTATTCATGCATATGTACTGTCAAAAAAAAGTTATAATTATAAAATAAATTTTAAAAATTAAAAAAACAAATTAATCTTGGAGAAATTTATATATATATATGTACATATGTATATGTTAATTTTACCAAAAAGTACTTTACTCTTTGTGGAAGAGAGAGATAAAGTGAAGAATTTACAGGAATGTATGAATTCTTTTTCTGTATTTTATTTTCATATTTCTGTGTTTCCCCTATGACCTGTATAATATGTGCAGGCCCATATTTACTTGAGCCTTGGCCAGCTATAAACATATTTACTTAACCTGAGCTGATGACATTTCTCAGTATTTGACATTTATCAATATTTAGTCAATTAGCTTGACCACTATCTGTTTGATAAATCCTGAAGTCCTGATTTTCTGATTCCTAAAAATCAGGTGATTTCGGGGAAACAGAAACCTTCCATTCCAATCTCTCCAAATAGCATCAACCAATTAGATGATTCCCCCTCCCCTTCTCAATGCTCTCTTACTTGTGATGTAATCTCTTGAATAAAAGCTATGTATCTTTACTACTTCTTTAGCCCTCCTACCATGAGCTTTCTCTTATTTCATGATGGTGATGATATTTCATCCTCCAAAGGTTTTCAATAAACAATTTTTTTTGCCTTCTACTGAGTGATCTCTGGGATCTGAGAGATCTTGGGTAAGGGTCTTCTACATCCCTCATGTTGGGGCTCTCTGGGATGGGGTCTTTGGGAGAGACAGCTATGTGCACCCCAAACAGGGACAGGCACCCACGGAGTAGTTTTCTCCATGGTGTCTGGCTCTGGGTGAGCAGCCTCCCTCCCCTCTTAGACAATGACCTGAGGCAGGGATACTCGTTGGAAAGCAGAATTGAAAACTGAAGAAAGTATAGTCCTGATGGCCAACATCACAGCCTGAAAGATATGTGCACGTGTAAACTTGAGGTAACACTCTTAGGCGTCTGGATGTCTATTGTCTGGGTCGAGGGAGACCCCGAGGGTTTAGCCCTTCTAAATTTGTTTTTGGTGTGGACTGCTGTCAATCCCAGTGATAAAGGACTTTCCTAAGGAGGCTCTCGGGTGGCTGTGGGGTGTGAGGGCAACAAAGGGCCTCTGCCAACACCTGGACTGGGTCCAAGGTGGTAAAATGGAATAGAGGAAATCCAAAAATTTGTATCAGAATGTTAGCTAGGGAATTCCTATATATAAAAGGGAAGAAAACTGGGAAGATGTATATCCCAGGACTATTTGAGTATATCAGACTTAAATCTATATGTAAAAGGTGAAAATAGAATTTGTGTTTGTCTGTGTGTGTATGTCTGCTTTGTATTCTGTGTTAAAAGTTAGCAAACATGTAAAAGATAAAAATTCAGCCTCTGTGTTACAGGCTTAGAAAAATATTAGGCTGAATTGTGGGAATTGGAAATAGTAATTCTTTCAGAGTGGTTCAGAATGTATTGGTCTTAGACCATGGTAAAGTACTTTGGGAACTAGTTTTGGACTTCTCAAGAAAAGAAAATCTTTTTTTTCCTCTTTCTCTCCCTCGGCTTCTGGCAGCAGCTTTGCAGGAAGGGGGAGAGAAGGGAAAAAAGTAAAATATATAGACTGAAAGTTTGGAAACTTTTGAGAAAATAGAAGAACAGTGGCTATCACTCCCATAAATAAGGAGCCCTGTTACCGATAACTCAGACTTGTGAATTCCTGTCAGAGAAAAAAAATTTCAAGGTAAAGCAAGGATTGGATTGGAAATAAAAAAATGTAGATATTTGAAGGGATGAATAAAAATAGAGTAAGACCGATAAATAGCTGAACATGGGGGTTCTCTGACCTGTTGGATCTGTGGGAAAACTAGACATACTTCTAAAAAAGAAAAAAAAATTTCCCAGGAGAAGAAAGAAAAATCATTATTAGCAGGTTTGGTTTCATGGAATTAGAGAACAGAAAGTTTAAGAAGGCTAAAATGAGTAATTGTCTGCAACATTTGATTAAGAGTTTTGGGAACTTACTATATTTTAAAGAGGTACTATAATTTTGAAATTGGGGAAAATAATTTTACTGTTGTTTTGCACAAGTTAGATTTATTAAGAGGATAAAATCTTAAGAATTATTTGAATATTGTGACCTTTACAACTTTTTTTTATTATTTCATTGAGTTTCAAATTAAAAACATAGGTTATTAAACAAAATGCCAGTAGCTTACCTTGGGGGAAGGGTTGTGCTTTTATCTCCTTACTTAAATGATATGCTGCTTTCTAAAAGTATTGTGGTAATTTGTAAACTATATTATAAGTTTAATGAAATTTGGTTCAAAATTAATTGTGAATCTTGAAGTTTAAAGTGTAAAAAAAAGGTGATCTGATGACATGATGATATACTTAGAGAACCCCAAAGACTCTGCTAAAAAGCTATTAGAAATAATTCAGAACTTTAGCAAAGTTGCAGGATACAAAATAAATCCACATAAATCCTCAGCATTTTTATACATTACCAACACAATCCAACAGCAAGACATACAAAGAGAAATTCCATTCAAAATAACTGTCGATAGTATAAAATATTTGGGAATATATCTACCAAAGGAAAGTCAGGAATTATATGAGCAAAATTAGGAAACACTTGCCACAAAAATAAAGTCAGATTTAAATAATAGGAAAGACATTGAGTGCTCTTGGATAGGCCGAGCGAATATAATCAAGATGACAATACTCCCTAAACTAATCTATTTATTTAGTGCTATACCAATCAGACTCCCAAGAAACTATTTTAAAGACCCAGAAAAAATAACAACAGAATTCATATGGAACAACAAAAGGTCAAGAATTTCAAGGGAAGTAATGAAAAAAAAAAATTTAAATGAAGGTGGTCTAGCTGTACCTGATCTAGAACTATATTATAAAGCAACAGTCACCAAAACCATTTGGTATTGGCTAAGAAAATAGACTAGTTGATCAGCGGCATAGGTTAGGTTCACAGGGTAAGATAGTGAATAAAAATAGCAATCTAGTGTTTGACAAACCCAAAGATCCCAACTTTTGGGATAAGAATTCATTATTTGACAAAAACTGCTGGAAAATTGGAAATTAGTATGGCAGAAACTAGGCATGGACCCACATTTAACACCACATACTAAGATAAGATCAAAATGGGTCCAAGATTTAGGCACAAAGAAAGAAATCATACATAAATTAGAGGAACATGGGATGGTTTACCTCTCAGACTTGTGGAGGAGGAAGGAGTTTGTGTCCAAGGGAGAACTAGAGACCATTATTGATCACAAAATAGAAAATTTTGATTACATCAAATTAAAAAGTTTCTGCACAAACAAAACTAATGCAAACAAGATTAGAAGGGAAGTAACAAATTGGGAAAACATTTTTACACTTAAAGGTTCTGATAAAGGCCTCATCTCCAAAATATACAGAGAATTGACTTTAATTTATAAGAAATCAAGCCATTCTCCAATTGATAAATGGTCAAAGGATATGAACAGACAATTTTCAGATGATGAAATTAAAACTATTTCCACTCATATGAAAGAGTGTTCCAAATCACTACTGATCAGAGAAATGCAAATTAAGACAACTCTGAGATACCACTACACACCTGTCAGATTGGCTAAGATGACAGGAACAAATAATGATGAATGTTGGAGGGGCTGTGGGAAAACTGGGACACTGATGCCTTGTTGGTGGAGTTGTGAAAGAATCCAACCATTCTGGAGAGCAATTTGGAACTATGCCCAAAAAGTTATCAAAATGTGCATACTCTTTGACCCAGAAGTGCTACTACTGGGCTTATATCCCAAGGAAATACTAAAGAAGGGAAAGGGACCGCTATGTGCCAAAATGTTTGTGGCAGCCTTTTTTTGTAGTGGCTAGAAACTGGAAATGAATGGATGTCCATCAATTGGAGAATGGTTGGGTAAATTATGGTGTATGAATGTTATGGAATATTATTGTTCTGTAATAAATTACCAACAGGAGGAATACAGAGAGGATTGGAGAGACTTACATCAACTGATGCTAAGTGAAACGAGCAGAACCAGAAGATCATTATACACTTCAACAATGATACTGTATGAGCATGTATTCTGATGGAAGTGGATATCTTCAACATAGAGAAGAGCTAATCCAATTCCAATTGATCAATGATGGACAGAATCAGCTACACCTAGAAAAGGAACACTGGGAAATGAGTGTAAACTGTGAGCATTTTTTTTTTTGTTTTTCTTCCCAGATTATTTTTACCTTCCAAATCCAATTCTTCCTTTGCAACAACAACAAAATTCGGTTCTGCACACATATATTGTACCTATGATATACTATAAGATATTTAATATGTATGGGAATGCCTGCCATCTAGGGGAGGGGGTGGAGGGAAGGAGGGGAAAAATTCAGAACAGAAAGGAGTACAAGGGATAATGTTGTAAAAAAAAAATTACCTATGCATATGTACTGTCAAAAAAATGTTATAATTATAAAATTAATTAAAAAATTAAAAAGATGATTTAAAGACAAGGGAAAGAGAGATTGATTTACAAAAGCAATTAATAGTTTATTTGAAGCATCTAGTCAGAAGGGTTATTGATTTGGGAGTGCTTATCTATGATCGAAAGGTTTCTCTGCTGAATTACTCTGTTGTTAAAGGTACACCTGGAAAAAGTAGGGAAAAAAAAAACAAGAAAGCAAGCTAGAGTGAGAGAGATAGGACACAGACAATTTCACCCTTCTCTATCCAGTATGTTTCCAGTGTTTCCAGGAGTCCTGCAGAAGATTAGTTTCAGATGGTCTATAGATTCACATGACTATTCAGGAATGTCTGAGGGAGAAAAAGTAACAGAAGTAGCACTTTTAATTCTAAAAACATGAAAACAGCTGGAGAAACCTCCGAGTTGGAGGGAAGGGGGCTATAAGTTAGGGGTTTATATGGCTACAGTCAAAGAAGTCCTTCAGGTGGGGTTGCATATCAAGACCATGTACATAGTGGATGACCAGGTTTGTCCAAATATATGGGTACTGTCATGGAGGCCCTGAGCTACCTCCATCTTATGGACGTGACTTGCCTGTGTTAATTACTGGAGTTATGTTTTCTTGGATTTGCTTCTTCAGGGGCAAAAAGAAATTGTGAATTTTTATTTGATAGTATGGAAAAGAAAGCATCTTTAAGATCTAAGATAGAAAAACATTTTGTCCCCTAAAATACTTGTATTGGGCTCATGGCTTCTATTGACCATTTGCTCTGATTATAGAAATTTGCTATAAGAGGAAAAAACAGGGACATGGTTACAATAGCATCAACCCTTCAGGTTTCAGCCTGAGAGAACATTCATGACAGGATAAAGCATCCTTAGATCTGCTTAACAGCCAATCATGCAGTAATAAGTCCATCTCATAGCCAGATGAAGGAATAACCAAGTGGGAAACAAAGAAACATAACTGGGAAACTGAGTCAGAAGGGTCCCACCTTAACAAGAGGTTAAGGTTGTCATCCCAACTCTTGTCCCAGATAAGACTACCCAGAAGTCATACCTCTGAGTAACTTAAGGCATTTCTCTGGAATGGTGAATTACTGACTTAATGATCAGTTGATCAAATTCAAAACTCAAAAGATTATCAGTTGCAATCCCAAGAGATTTTATCTCTAATTGTATTGTGATACAGAAGGCACCTGCAGTGGCTGCTGGAGGTCTAACTCAGACCTATAGAACGGATCTCTTCATGTGAGAAGACGACGATGATACAAGGAGACTGAGAGGTTGTTGCATTGCTGACCTCTCTCCTCTTCCCTCTAGCCTCCAATTTATTTCATTCCCAGTCAACAAGGAACAACTGTGTCAATAAAGGCTGCTTTGCAACTCCTTCAAGTGTTATGATTCACAATTATGGAGGCTCTCAAAGAATTGACCTACCCCTTCACCCAGGCATGGTCCTTAACAATTCCCCATTTTTTGTTTTATGGAAACATGATTGTTTTTCCCCCACAGCATGTAATACCATGGGAGGTATTACACAATATTGTGATACTGTAGCCACCTGCCAGTGGCTGCTGGAGGTCTAACTCAGATCCATAGAATGGATCTCTTCATGTTACAGGATGATGATGATACAAGGAATCTGAGAGGCAGTTGCTGTTCATTCACCACTTTCTGGGTCTCTACATATTACCCGGTGATTATCTAAAGATATTGGAGCTGCTCACACTGGATACTGCCCTTTTGGAGGGTTATAAAACCTGTCTGCTGGAGCCAGTACATCTCCATCAAAAATCAAAAAATTAATAGTATAAAGGCTAAGTGTAGCAGTTCTCTAGGGTTACTTGTGGCTCCTCTCTTTTGGTTTTGGAGGAGTGTCTTGTTGTCTCTGTTTCTCCTCTCTACTACTACCTGTCCTTGAGGATTAAAAGGTATACCAGTGATGGATAAAATCTGATACTGTGCACAAAAGTGTGCAAAATTTTTAGAAGTATATGCAGATCCATTATCTGTTTTTATTGCTTGTGGCACACCCATAATTGCAAATGCTTGCATAAGGAATTCAGTGACCACTCAGGATGTCTCTTTTGCTGCTGGTATTGCAAAAGTAAAGCCTGAAAAGGTGTCTACTACAACATGGATAAAAGACAGTTGACCACAAGATAATGGGTCACATCCATTTGCAAAATTTCACTGGGTCTCAAACCATGAGGGTTCTTCCCTGGAGGGAGTGTAGGAGTGTGGAAAGGAAGGCAAGCTGTATAGGCTTTTACTATGCTCCTAGCTTCCTCTTTTGTTATCCCAAATTGCAAACATAAAGCTCGAGCAGCCTGATGATAATTAGAATGAGATTCTTGGGCTGCCTGAAATAAAAGAGTATTGGCTAACATGGTTAGAAGGCTATCTGCCTTTGAATTTCCGTAAAAAAATAGGACCTGGAAGTCCACTATGAGAGTGGACATGCAAGATCTTACCTGGATGCTTTCTCACTTGCTCTTGAAGTTCCTTAAACAGCTGATATATATTGGAAGCTACAAATTTTATTTGGGCTGTGGCAGTTCTTTGTATGACACCTACTGAATAGGCTGAATCAGATATTATATTTACATCTCCTGGATAATAAGTAAGAGCTAGAATGATTGCATACAATTCATTCTGCTGAGTGGATTGGAAGGAAGTTCTGACTACTTTCTTTATAGTTAAGTCATAAGAATATACAGCACAAATGTTATGTTTGTATAGAGCTGTAAAGATAGTTGGTCCTTTAAGAGGAACCTTAGAAACCTTTTCTTCAAGAATCCATTGCCAATTATCTAATAGCCAGGTTATCTTTAATGGAGACCTATGTGTACAGTTTGGAGCTGTGGCCAATAAAATTTGCCACTCTGGGATGGTTTCACAGCATACATTAATTTGCACATTGGTATAAAAGGTATATATTTTGTCAGGTCTTATCCCAGATGCTTGCTTAATTGCCTTTAACAAGATTCTAGCCACATGGACTGGGTAAGGATTAAAGCTTTGTTCTGGTTGTGCTGGAAGGTTCACCCACTCTATCCCACTGTCTCCTTGGTGAAGGACTGCTGTGGGTGCCTCTTTTGAGTGCAAAAACTGATATTTCCAAGAGTTTTTGAGTAACTCTTTCAACCACATTGGATAAAGCCAGTTCAACTTCTCTCAAAGCCTCTTGAGCTTCTTTTGTAAACTGGTGTGATGAGTCTAAAGCAGTGTCTCCCCTTAAATATCATATAATGGTTGTAATTGAATGGTAGATAAGCCTAACACTGGATGCATCCATTGGATATCTCTTATCAATTTCTGAAAGTCATTTAAGGTGTTCAACTTCTGTGTTCTTAAAGAAAACTTTTGTACTATAAGCATCTTAAAATGTACTCCATATCCTAAATATTGGAAAGGAGCATGCCTTTGAATTTTTCCTGGAGCTATATGCAATTGGTAGTTCCTTAGTGTTTCTATGATCTTTTGTAGACATGCTTCTAACATTTGCTCCTCAGGTGCAAGATACCCCAAGATATCATCTATGTAATGTAATAACGTAACTTTTGGGAATGCTTTTCTTACTGAAGAGCAGCAGCCACATACATTTGACACATAGTAGAGCTATTTTTCATTCCCTGTGGCAAAACTGTCCACTCAAATCTTTTATAAGTCTCAGCTAAATTAATGCTTGGCACTGAAAAGGCAAATCTTTTCATATTCTCCTTATCTAGAGGAATAGAATAGAAACAATCTTTAATGTCTATAACTCAAAGAGGCCATTCTCTAGGCAACTGAGTAGGAGTTGGAAATCCAGGATGAACAGTTGCCATAGTTTCCATGTGTTCTTACAAATTTGAATCAACTCCTAATATGTCTGGAAAATAAGACTTTTATTAGACATTTGATGTTGTTGGGCCACAGTTCCCTTTTAATTGTCCTGCCTCATTTTCCCTAATGGTCCTGCCTAAATTTCCCTGAATCATTCTGCCTCAGTTTCCCTTAATTGTTCTGTCTCAGTTCCTTGAATCCCCCTCAATCCCCCCAATCTTCTGGTTGCAATGCTCCTCCTGATCATTAGGACTGATGTAACTTGGGCTAGATACTCTAAGGTTATAAATTATAAATGTATAAACTCAAGATAAGGGGGAGTTCAGACTCCCTGGCTCCTAATTCCTCCTAAATTATCAAAATGTTTGGTGCTGGGGCAGCTAGGTGGCGCAGTGGATAGAGCACCAGCCCTGAATTCAGGAGGACCTGAGTTCATATCTGGTCTCAGACACTTAACACTTCCTAGCTGTGTGACCCTGGGCAAGTCACTTAACCCCAGCCTCAGGAAAAAAAAAAAATACATGTAAAATATTTGGTGCCTCTCCCCACCCTGTCAGAACTGGATTGATAGTTCATTCCCCATCTCAGTGCTCTGACTCCACCCCTGCCTTGATCTACCCTAGTAGCTTGGAACCACCTGTGTGTATATATATATATTTCATGGGAACTTCACATTTCCTTTTGGATGCTTTGAGACATCATCCCTGGGGGCAATATGTCCTCAGCATAATCTCTCCCTCTCAAATAAACTATTAAAAATTCTCTAATCTCTATCTTGCCTCAGTTTCTCCAGCATTACAATATGACAATGGCTTACTCTGCTAACCTGTTTCCATTACAGTCTTGCAACATTGAGTTTGTTTATTCAAAAACTTTCCAATTTTATTTGATCAAAATTGTTCATTTTTTAAAAAATCCTTGTTTGGTAATACAATCTTACCATATTCATCGATCTATGTAAAGATTTGCTTCTTTTTCCTGTAATTTGTTTATAATTTTTTATATCTAAATTATGTATTCATTCGGAGCTAATCTCAGAAATCAGTTTTTAACCATTACTTAAGTAAAAAATACGCACTTTGTTTCCAGTGCTTTTGCCACCACAAAAATGGCTTGTATTTATATTTTTACATTTTATATGTATATGTATTCATCTTGGAATTAGTCAATTGGTATAAACACAATAATTACTTTTCTTTTATAATTCTAAATCCCTATCTGGATTGGTAAGGACAATTCCCATCTCCATCAACAATTCATTGATGAACTTTTCCCCATGACCCTTCAAATTTCACCTATCCCCATTTTTTTTATTTAAAATTTAAAACTCTTCTTTCTCCCATTCCCTGCTTTTTTAGAATGCAAGATAAGCAAAACCCATTACACACACATACATATATATATATGAATGTATTATATGCAAAACAAATTTCCATTAGCTATGTCCAAAAAAGGGGGGGAAAAATAAAGATAAAGGGAAGAAAATATCTTTAATC
Source organism: Sminthopsis crassicaudata (assembly GCF_048593235.1). Taxonomy (NCBI): domain Eukaryota; kingdom Metazoa; phylum Chordata; class Mammalia; order Dasyuromorphia; family Dasyuridae; genus Sminthopsis; species Sminthopsis crassicaudata. The sequence continues at coordinate 223,131,889 of NC_133621.1, forward strand.
TGTACTTGGAAGAGTCTTTGATCATTGTGTCGATCAGAGTAACTATGTCTTTCAAAGTTGATTTTCTTTATTATTTTATAGTTAATGTATAAATTCTTTTCCTAACTTTGCTCATTTCACTTTGTAACAAAACATAAAAGTCTGACCAGGCTTTTCTGAAATCATCTCCATCATTTCTTATACCAGAATAAAATTTGATCACACTGACATACCATAATTGGTTCAGTCACACCTCTATTGATTGGCATAATCTCATTTTACAATATTTATCACTATAAGAAAGAGGTGATATATAAACACATCTTTGCATATTTTTATACATGTTTTCTTCATAGGTCTTTTTCTTTTTTCCTTACTCTTTTGGGGAATAGAGGTTTCATTTGGACAGAGGGATATAATATAAACAATTTTTGGCCAGAGACCCAAATTTATTTGCAGAATGGTTAGAGTACCTCAAAAGCTCCACCAAGACTACATTAATGTTACTCTTTTTCTACATTTCTAGCCTTTTCCATTTTCCCTTTTATTTTATTTTATTTTTTGCCATCTTAGGCAATATCATGGTTGTAAACTGCAACATCTGAATTATTTCAATGTGCATTTCTCTTATTTAGAGAATTTTTCATAGGGTTACTGAAAGCTCAGATGTCTTTTTCTGAAAACGGCCTGTTTTTATCATTTGACCCTTAATCAATTAGGTATTAGCTCCAATTCTTGTACCTTTTTTTTAAATTCTCTATATAGTTTAATAATGAGACTTATTACAGGAACCTGTTGCAAAGAATTTTTCCCTACTTGGTCATTATTCTTTTCATTTTAGCAGCAGTGGTTTTATTTGTGCAAAAATGTTTTAATTTAAGGCAATCAAAATTATGCATTTTACCTCTTTTCCTATTTCTTGTTTGGTCATGAACTGTTCCCCTATGCATGGATTTGATAAGTATTTCCTTCCATGTTCCATCAATTTCCTTAGGACATCCTTTATATCTGTACCATTTTGAACCTTATCTATTATATAGTGTGATGTGTTAATCTTTGTAATTTTACTTTCCAGTTTTCCCAACAGTTTTTATCTAATAACAAGTTCTTGCTGCAATAGCTGAGATTTGAAGATTTATCCAACACAAGGTGACTGTGCTCAATTAATTATGTTTATTGTATACCTAATCTATTCCACTGATTTCTTACTTATTACCAATTGTTGTGACAATTACAACTCTGTAGTATAAGTTCAGATCTGCTGCTGTTAGACACTCTTACTTGCCTTGTTTTTTCAATGCTTCCCATATTTTTTATCTTTTCCTCCTCCAGATGAATTTTGTTGGGGTTTTTTCTATCTCTATAATGTAATTCTCAAGTAGTTTGATTGACGTGGCACTATTAGTGCCATTAAGTAAATTAATTTAGGTACTGTGCTTTTTATTATATTGTAGTTTGGCCTGTACATGAGTAATTAATATTTCTCTAATTATATACATCACTCTTTATTTGTATGAAAAATGTTTTGTAATTCTAGTTCTTATATGTGTGTGTTGGCTGATAGATTCCCAAGCATTTAAAACTATTTGTAATTATTTCAATTCATATTTAAATTCATCTTTCTGTTGGATTTTAAGATAGCATGCAAAAATGAGGATTGCATAGATTTGTTTATAGACCAAGTTGAGTGACGTTTTTAATGATTCAGATTAGTTTTCTAAGTAAGTTATCATATCTGCAAAAATTTTTAGTTGTGTTTCTCCTTTTCTATGATTGTGGCTTCAATTTCTTTTTCTTGTCTTATCATAATTCCTAGCATTTTTAGTGGAATATTGAATTGTAATGGTGAAAATGGACAATGTGCCTTAACCCTGAACTGATGGAAACGCTTCCAGAATTTTTATTCTCTAATCATGTCCAACTATTTGTGGCCCCATTTGGGGTTTTCTTGGCAAGTATACTAGATTGAATACCATTTCCTACTCCAGATAATTTTATAAAAGAGGAAAGTCTGGGAAACAAAGGTAGGTGATTTGTCCAGGGTTACTAAGTGTCTCAGGTTGATTTCAACATTTCTGATGTAAAGAGCCAGTATTGAATAAGCCCATGTACAGGAAGAGGCTAGTCCAAGTATTACATTCTCTGTAAGGGTATGCATTTTAGTGCATTGACTCACCACCTTCCCTGACGCTGATGAAAGATATGCTTGAGGTAAATTTAAGGTATCTTGGTGGAAAATTCATGTAACTGGAACAAGACAACACAAACCATCAAATTTATGGCTTTGTTAGATAAATAATTTGTTAGTATTAATTGCTCCAAATTATGATTCTGTTAGATAAATAGATTATTCCTGCTAGTTACTGTTTGATGTTACTGCCAAACTGTAATGTTGGAAATTATGCATACCTGTAACCTTGGAATGTACAGTAAGTAGCCTGAAAAACTTTGATTTTATTGGAATATAAGTTTAGAAAGTATGTAAATCCTGACTCTTAGACCAATAAGATCAATACGAATTTTAGATAAATTCCATCTGACTTATGCATGTCAAATTCATAACCACACTCTCACCATTCCTTGGAGCTGGACTCCAACATTCTTCCATGCTTCCTTACTTCTTTCACATTCCCTTTATCATGATACAGCATATCCTAGTCTCCAGATGCTCTTTAATTTTTGAATGCTGCACCCTTCTGAGATATCTTGGGGTTTACTGCCTAAAATTCTTTCTTTCTAAAGGCCATGTCTTAAACCCATATCACTCTGACTCTCATTAATTGGCCAATAATGAAACCCATGCCAAGTCCCAGGTGAACATTGCTTGGATCCTGATTAACTCAGAATGAATATAAATGGAAATCATTTCTCTTTGGGCCAGAAATACTAAGGGTCTTCCCCTCCCAGGTTTATTTTATTTATTCATTTCTATTTTTGAAAGAGGTCATTCTTTGCCTCAATTGCACTTAATCACTAAATGGGTTTGGCCTCAGTCAAACTGAGATCTGTTGAAGACTTTAGCTTATGTGATGCCTTAATACTATGTAGTAAAGCTTATGAGAGTAATATTTTGTAAAAAGATGATGACAAATTAAAGCAGGTTCATATAATTGCTTCTTTTAAAAAACAAAAAGAGAAAAAGAAAGTTGAAAAAAAGACATTAGCTTAAAAAGACCAACTTCTCTAACTGCAACCAGAGCCATCTCCAGTTGGATCCTGATGGCTATGGAAGAAAAGTAAGGCTGATAACCTCACACAGCTTTTCCTCATTTAAGCCTAATTCACTTGAATGTGATCATGTTACCTCCCTTATGTCATGGTTCTCTTCAAGAATGAAAGACAAATAACAATAATATTCAAGTTATCTTGTAAATTTTTTTCCTTCTTCCCTAGATTGGTGCCATTAGACAAAGACAGATGGACAAATAAAGAGATAAATATAAAATTATTCTATAAATACTTCTACTTATGAGTTCTTTCTCAGGAAAATTTTAGAATTAATTTCTTAATCTTACATGAATTGGAAATCATCTTACCTAAAATCAGGGAGTTGGACAAATTGAACTTCAAGAACGGACTTTCCAGACAGAAACCAGGAGGTCTCTGTTTGACCTGGCAGAGGGACCTCCCAAATGAATAAGGGCTCTCTCTCATCTACTGCCCTGGGGTCTAGCTGATGAGATAAGCCTTTCCCCATAGTTTAATTATGGACAAAGTTATAAGTAAATATCTTATGTAAAGGATAACAATTGCCAAGATTGCTGGCCATGAACTCCCTGCCAAAATATATGCATCTGCCCCTCGCAATCCTTGTTAACTTAGCAAATGTCTTTGGGCAGAAATAAGGGGAAAGGAATAGGAAGTTTAAAGAGGAAGGAGGTAAAAAGGCTTCTCTCAATTTCCATTGGCCTCTGGCTTCTTTATAAGTGCCTTGGTAGATAGAGGGCTTCATCAACACTTCCCCCTCCTCCTCAAGAAATCTCTCTATATTTCTTCAGTAAAATGAAGTTCCCAGTTTTTCTCTTCATGACTACTCTAGCTGGAGTTCTGATGGGAGCTGGTGAGTATGGTCCTTTCCCCTGTCCCTCCTTAGATGGAATTCTAGGGCTCCAAAAAAGACCTGAGACCAATTATTTCAGATTTCCATTCAGAGAATAAGATAATCACCCTTCTTGGGGTTGTGTTATTCTTCTCTAAGAAGTTCCAAATATTGTTTGGTTGGTTTTCACCTGTGGCTGACCATTTGGGATTTTCATAACATAGATACTGAAATGGTTTGCCATTTACTTTTCTACCTTATTTTATAGTTGAGGAAACTGAGGCAAACAGACCTAAATGATTTACCAAGGGGTCACACAGCTAATAAGTAGCAGAGGTTAGATAACCAGATATCAAGAAGATAAATCTTCCTGACACCCAATCTGGCCAATCCACTGTGCCACCTTTAAATGAAAACAATCATTTTAGGGAAAAACTTTAGAATGTAACTTTTTTAAGAGTTGCATTACATTTTATTTTGAAATATGTATTTTAAATCACAGGCATATAATTTATTTAATTCTAATTATGAAATACTATATTATAGGCCAAAATATACATTTCAGAGGTTTTATATTTGCCTCCTTTCTGCTGGCTTGTCCATTTCATTATTTTATATATTAACATAATACAACTATCAAAAGACCAAAAATAAGTATTTCTTGTCTCCTAAAAGCCCTTGGTGTGTCATTCCTTTATCTATTATTAGAATAAATATTTTATGAGACAAGCTAATTGTCCCTTTGAAAGAGATGCCCAGCCAGGCCTTGAAAGAAAATATCAGAGGGAAAGGACACCAAGAGGGAAAAGGTAGGTGGGTAGAGATGCTGAATGAGCACTACAACAGAGCCAAGAATTGAGAAGAAATTGACCCATGTCCTAGGAGCTTCCTATTTGCCAGAGTGTGTAAGGAACGTGACAGTTCTAGATCTGGCTGAGCTTTCCTGGCTCTAGGTGGATGATTAAGGGAGTCCAGGAAGACCAGGGCAAGTAATCTCAAGTAAGTCACTTAACCTCTTAATGTTCTCTGTAACTGTCTGAGACAATACCTTGATAATTCCTCCAAAAACTGCTGCTCTGTCCAAGAAGTTTCCTCTCTTTCTAAACAAGGCCCCCCAAATCCAGGCCCTAGGGAGGGTTTTTTTATTACTCTTTGCAACCTGGCCACTATCCAGATTCCTTTCACTCTCCACCTTAAGGGAGAGAGAATTTGAATACCTCAAAGTTTAAAAATTAATCTGCAGATGGACAGGATTCTGATACACCAGCCCCAGAGATAGTCCCACAGGACACTGCTACTACAGAGAACAACACTCCAGCCTCAACAAAGATAACTTCAGCTGCCCAAAGGACAACAAAATTTAAAAGTGAGTATCTACCTCTGTCCCAAGCAGAGGTTCATTTGCCTCTGGGTATGGACATATACATACTAGGAATCACAAATGGTATTTGTGGATGGAGAGAGGGAAGCAGTATCTTTGGTTTGATCTGGTACTTTCTTGTCTTATGTCTTGGGAGTTTGTTGGGAAAGGCAGCAGGTTCACTCCACTTGGAGTCAGGAAACCTGTTTCCTAATTCCACACTTTCTAGTTGAGTGATATTGGAGAAATTATTTAACTTCTCTGAGTCTCAGTTTCCTCATTTTTAAAAGAAATAGGATGTGAAGCAGGAGGAGAATCTATAGTGATCCTTTCCATTAAAGGCTTTGCACAATTTAAAGAAATTGTCCATCAATAGATCCTCCTGGAGGTGGGCACTGGGAAGAAAGCCTTGGGAACTTTTATCATATATGTATGGCCTATTCTACTAACACAAACCAACTGTTACTGATGCAGCAATCTTTGAAGACCTTATAAAGGAATTTCAGAAAACTAATAGGGTGAGTATATTCACGTAGGCCCCAGAATGAATCCCTACATGATCCCCTTCCCAGGCCTGTAACCTTTATGTCCAACCCCTAAAATGAATAGGCCATTCTCCAAACCTAAACAAAAGCTATGAAACTATTTTGGAAGCTGAGGATAGCTAAGTCTTTTCTTTTGGGAATAGTGCATAACATCGAGCTTTCTCAGACTTCCCCAAGGTCAGACAGTAAATAAGGATTTCTTAAGCAAGTCTTATGTGTCAGGCTTACTAGGCTAAGTACTGGAGATATGATGATAGACAAAAAAAAATTACACAAAATTATAATCTCCACCCTTAAGAAGCCTATATTAGGATAAAACAAGATATAAATATCTAAAGACAAGAAACAGAAAAAGATTATATGACAACAATCTGGAAAGGATAAGAAACTAAGAAGCCCAGGGAAGGCTCTGCAGAGGCAGGATTTGAACTGAGTTCAGAAGGAACACAGGGAAGAGGGAAGAGTGTTCTAGGCATAGAGCCTAAGGGATGGAAGATAGAATAACCTGTATGAGGAATTGAAAGCAGAACAGGTCCCTTCCAGACCTAAAATTATTCTTTCAATCTATTTCCTTTCTGAATTTTAATCTACCAAGGAAGAGAGCATGACCCTCAGGCCCCGTTATGTCCACCCTGTGTCATTCTGGCAGCAGCCGTAAGTTCTGCCCCCCACTGTAGGCTCAGGGTGGTACAGGCAAAAAATTGGGCCCAGTGAAACAGAAAGTCTGGGGTCACCAGGGGGCCTTGGCTCCCTCAGCTTCACAAGAGCCATGACCTCTTTCCATTTTTTTCGTTTCTAGCTATTTTCAAAAGAGCAAGTTGCAAATCTGCAGAGAACATTCATTAAAGGAATTCTTTAAGTAAATAATTTAAAATAGATTTGTACAAATCTCAGTCATTAAACCAAGCATCAAACCTGTTTCTTCTCTTGTGTCTTGACTGAAGAATCTGTTGGGAGGGGAGAACCATGGACAGAGTATAAAGTGGGTATTACCAGTAACTAGGAGGGAAATTTGTGTGGAAATCCCGTTCTTTCTCCAATCCATTTGAATGCTGTCTGCACCCTCAGTTATCTAGCTCCTTCACACCCGCACAAATGTATATATATATATATATATATATATATATATAATAGACACAGGCACAAATTTGGAAAAAGACAACTATGTTCCTCCACAAGGTGGCATGTAAATAAAAAGAAGATAACCAACATTTCTACTATAGTTCAATTCTTCCAAACTTTTTGCAGATACTCCTCAAATCTCAGATAGAAAATTTACTCCGGGGGAACCATCCAACAAGGTTTTGGTTGGTCTCACATAAAAAGATAAGTGGACAGAAAAAGAGAAAAAGAGATGAGGGAGAGAGAAAAAGAAAAAGAGAGAGAAGGAACATATGGGGTGGTTTTGAGAAATTCCAAAAACTGCAAGTAGAACCTAGGGATTGAAAGTCATTTAAGTGTTAACATAGAGCACCCTAATCCTCACTTCCTAAAGACCAGATATGTTACATTTTTACCTCCCTCTCAGGATTCTCAGCTATTCTCTTGAGGGTTAGGGGTATTTAGGCTCTCTACAAATGGCTCCAACCATTTAGAATTTGGTGTTCCCCAAGTATATGGGGTTCCTCAAAGCCCAGATCCATTTAGCCATTTTTTGACAAGTGAGATTTTTCAGAGAAATTATCCCTTCAAAAGCTATAATCACAAAAATATAATGTTACTCCCCAAATATATGAAAGGCATAATTCTCCCTTTCTACCCCATACCACCTCATATTCTAGGAAGGAAAATAGTACTAGACTTACTCTTTAACTATAGATCCCTAAAGAGACTAGTCCAAGTTCCAAGGACAAGGCCCAGGCCAGCTTCAGGCTCCAATGCCAGATGCTCCTACTCCTCTGAGATTCCCTTCCAGACAGGGAGCAACATCTCACTTAAAATTCTGGCTCCAAACATAGCTTGAATTTTGAGTTCTATTGGGGATCACCTCCAGTGCCTAAAACCATGAGAGACAAATGGAATAGAACAGAAACAAACAGCTCAATGCTGAGTGAAGTGAGCAGGACCAGATGATCATTACATACTTCAACTACAATACTATATGATGATCAATTCCGATGGATGTGGCCATCTTCAACAATGAGATGAACCAAATCAGTTCCAATAGAGCAGTAATGAACTGAACCAGCTACACCCAGGGAAAGAACTCTGGGAGATGACTATGAACCACTGCATAGAATTTCCAATCCCTCTATTTGTGTCTGCCTGCATTTTTTATTTCCTTCACAGGCTAATTGTACATTATTTCAAAGTCCGATTCTCTTTGTACAGCAAAATAACTGTTTGGACATATATACATATATTGTATTTAACATAACACTTTAACATATTTAACATGTATTGGTCAACCCGCTATGTGGGGGAAAGGGTGGGGGTAAGGAGGGGAAAACTTGGAACAAAAGGTTTTGCAATTGTCAGTGCTGAAAAAGTACCTATATCTTATAAATAAAAAGCTATAATAAAAATAAGATTTAAAAAAAAATTTTTTAAGCAACAAACAGCTCCATGCCCATTTTTCTGAGCTGAGGTAGAACAGAAGAAGGAAATCCTTCTCCTTTCACTGCTTCAGTTCATGGTCAATAAGCTTCTGTCACCCTTGGGATATAAGAAGAGTGAACAAGAAAATAAGACTATTTCACTCTGTACTACACACAGCTAATTAAAGGAGATTACCTTGCCACCAGTGGTGCAGAAGGCATCCATTTCGGATGATCTGAGTATGGCCAGAGAAACCTTCTCACATAGAGAAACAGAATCTTAGAACCGAGAGGTCATTCAGAGATCCTCTGATTCAGCCTATGTTTAAAGAAGAACTCCCTTTATAACCTCATTGATGAGTAGGCATTTCATCTCCACTTATAGATTTCTAAGGATGGGCAACTCAATTTTCATTCTTGTATGCATTCAACAAACTTTTAGCTAGTGACTACCTTTGACAAGCAATGCACTAGGTGTATATGTACTCTAGATAAGACATAGGTCATTGCTTTCAGAAATTTATAGTCTAACAAGGAAGGGGGGATGGAGATAAGACACCACCACAGAAAACAACAAACCATATAATAGAGGGAGACTTTCTGAAAAATCGGGTAGGTATAAAGAGAAGTAAATGTGTACCACAGCAAAAGAATGGGAAAAGCAAAGATAACCCAAGAACAGGAAACAGGTATACATATCAATAAGGGGAAACCATTAGGGCTTTATATTTCAACTTCATTAGATCATTTGCAAGTCAATGGCCACATTTTATACTTTTCCACTTCATCATTCTGTTCCATCTGGACTTAACTCCTCCCCATTCCTTTCCTTCCTCTATTCTCATCAATTCTTTACTTCTCTAAATCCTTCCTAGCCTCAAATCAATTATTAACTCCTCCAGAAGCCTTCCGTATTCCTTCCAGCCAAAAGTACTTCCTTTTTTCTTTCTAATCTTATTGAGAAGCAGTGTGGAAGGACTTGTCAGAGAATTGGGACTTACAGCAGGAAAACTCCTGAGTTTAAGCCCTGATCCTGCCACTGACAGCTGCATGAAATTGGTCTGATCTCTTTATTAATCTCTACATCTCCCCCATGTCAAAAAATTCTCATTTGATCCATCCATCCCTCCCAGCTATCATCTCTTTTCCTTTTTCTGCTCAGCTTATTAAGAAGCTTATCTACAAAAGGGGCTTTCATTTCCTCTCTTCTTTCCCTAATTCACTACATTCTGGCTTCTGACCATCTTCAACTAAAACTGCTCTATCCAGAATTAACATTCTCTTAATTCCAAATCTAATGGCCTTTTCTCCATCCTCATCCTTCTTGAACCTTCTGTACCTTTTGATACTGACAATTGCTCTTTCCTTGATAATCTCCTTCAATTTGAGTTTCTGTGACACAATCACTTCTGGTTTCTATATGATGTCTCCTTCTCAGGCTTCTTTGCTGGGTCTTCATCCAGGTCATGGCCACCAAACTTAGTATATCACAGACTTCTGTCCTGGACTCCCTTCTTCCTCTAGACTATTTCACTCTGTAATAGCATCAGCTCCATAGATTCAATTATTATTTCTATGCTGATAATTCTTAAATGTACTTTTCCAACCCCAAACTCCTGCTCATCTGCAACTATCTATTAGCTATCTCAAAATAGTTGTACCTTAGACATTTTAAGTTCAATATGTTCAAAACCCAAACTCATTTTCTTTCCCCCAAATCCCCTCCTCCCTTCCTTGTTACTGTTCAGGGCACCACTATGCTCTCAGTCACCCATATTCACTACCTAGACATCATCCTTACCTCACCACTTGTCTCCCAGCCGCACCCAGATCTAATCCTTTGCCAATTTCTGTCAATTCTATCTTCATGACATCTGTGTCATTGCCCCTTTCTCTCCTCTGAATCTGTCACTTTCTTGATGTAGATGTCCTATCAGGACTAATGCAACATCCTGATGGTGATGTGAGTGGTGCACGTGAGTTCAAATGTGGTCTCAGATATTTAATACTTACTTGTTAGGATTACCAGGTGAGAACTCAGGTTGTCTGGACAGTGACAAGGTGAGAACTCAGGTGTGTCTGGACAGGTGACAAGGTGAGAACTCAGGTTGTCTGGACAGTGACAAGGTGAGAACTCAGGTTGTCTGGACAGTGACAAGGTGAGAACTCAGGTTGTCTGGACAGTGACAAGGTGAGAACTCAGGTTGACTTGACAGTTCTCTGGCTCAGACCTTTGGTTCGGGCCTTTAAAGGGAGTTTACACCTTAGGAATTCTAAGAGGAACAAGTTCATTGGTTGTAAGTAATTCCCACAAGCCCCTGGGAGTACCCACAAGTCCATTCTCTGGGAGGAGGTTTCTTTTCTGTATAATCTTTTCCTCTATGAGCAGGTTTCTTGGGAGGCTTCTGGAGCCTCCAGCCAGCCTCTTCTTCTTCCTGAATCCTGGCTCTGAATCTCCTCCAGCTTTTGTCCTTCCCCAATCCAGACTGCTCTCCAGGCTCAATGTTGCCTCTTTTTATCCTCCTAGAGAATGGAGTTGGGATAATGCAAGGGCTTCTGGGAAGAAGTACTCCAACCAATGAACTTGCTCCTCTTAGAATTTCTAAGGTGTAAACTCCCTTTAAAGGCCCAAACCAAAGGTCTGAGCCAGAGAACTTCAAGTCAACCTGAGTTCTCACCTTGTCACTGTCCAGACAACCTGAGTTCTCACATGGTAATCCTAACATCTCCCCCTTTCTTTTGATTTAGAATATGGGGTGGTCATGACCTTGAAACATAAATCCATTACTTACTAGCTGTGTGACTCTGGGCAAATCACTTAACCCCAATTGTCTCAGCAAAAAAAAAAAAAATTGGTAATGTGAACTCTGCTTGCCAAAAGGATCTTCTCATGACAGTTCACCTTCCCTCTGAAGTGACCTTCCTAAAGCAAAGGTCACATCATTTCACACACACTTACATTCAAAAACTCCATTGACAACCTATTACCTTCACAATAAAATTTCAAAAATCCTCTATTTGACTTTTAAAACCTCTCATAATGTTTTTCCTAGACTTTCCAGTCTCTTTACACCTTATTTCTTGCCCATCACCAGCACATTTTTTGATTAAGTATCCATCTCTTGATCCCAGACACTTAAAGTGAGTGTCCCCTATACATGGAAAGCTCTCTCTGATCAGTTTTACTTTCTGGCTTTTTTCAAGTCCCTGGTAAAACTCCACCTTTTATAGGAAGACTTTCCTAATCTATTTTAATTTCAATTTGTACTGAATATGGTTTATTTGTACATTCTGTCTCCCGTAAAACTGTGAGCTACTGGAGATCAGAGATGTCTTTTACCTTCTTTGTAGCTCTAGTAAAATAGCATGATGCCTATGACATAGTAGATGTTTAATGAATATTTATTGATTAACTAATGCTGTAAAAATAGGAGTGATAAAATACTACCTTCCTAGTAGAGTCATCATGGGAAGAGCTGTAGAAATGTCAGCTGTTAATAGTTAATAGTTCAGACCTGCCAACAACTGGCCTCAGGCTCTCCTGTTCTTGTTTCTCTGTCCCAGGATCCCAAGTGTTATTGTGCTAGTAGTCCTCTCTCTCTAGGGGTGGAAAGCCCCTTGCCTATCTTTCTCCTTCCTTTCCCCATGCCAGCAGACACTTTATTTTTTTTGCTTTGTTTTTTTCAAAATATAGCTGATATGGAAATATGTTTTCCATGAATTTGCATGTATAATAGTTATATTTTTTGGCTATTCAATAGGTAGAGGAAAAGAGAGTAAGAAGAGAGAGAATCTGGAATTGAAAATAAAAATATAAAATTAATATCAATTTTATTCCAGGCAAGTCCTTATATATGAAAAATACATGCTACCTTGGTCTTCACTTTCTGAAGATCAGCTAAATTATATTTCATCTCTCCCCAGTCATAAGATTGATGTAAACACACCAAGTGATTGGGTTGGGTAGCAGTTCACATGTGAAGAATTCACAATGGCTTTCTCCTTCAAAAAGTATTTTTATCTATGAGAAGAGGCTAGAGACAAAATGAAGAGGTAAAATAGGCACTAGGAGTGGTAAATATGAAATAGTTTGGGAGAGTATACAATTAGCAAAGAAAGGAGTTTTAGTAATTAATAATGGAAAAGACAAATTTCCCAGTGAATTCATAATTAATCAGGAAAAAGGGAATATACCATGAGATGGGAGTTTGCCATTAACTGACAGGCTAAATCCATAGAGAAGTTTAGCACCCTAAAATAGTTTCTTAGCTGTACGAAGGAGAAAAGCATCATGAGGTATGGGGGAGAGGTGAGAAGAAAGAAATCATGATGCAAAAAGCCATGCCAAGCTGATGCAAAAGGGAATCAGCAAAGACAGTATAGACCATGGTACCCAATTCATTCCACTACTATTTGCACCCTTGTTATCCAGCTCCTTCACACCCACACAAATGCATACATATAATAGATACAACCAAAGGTGGAGAATGATATCTATGTGCCTCCACATGGTTCCACGTACACCACATAACCAATATTCCTACTTTAGTTCAATTCTTCCAAAGTCATCAGAGATTGCCCTCAAATGTCATATACAAAGTTTGCTCCTGGGGAAACTATCCAAAGTTTTGGGCAGGCTCCAGAGAGAGAGAGAGAGAGAGAGAGAGAGAGAGAGAGAGAGAGACCAGCAGACAAAGAAAGACAGAGACACACAGAGAGACAGAGGCAGAGAAAAAAAAGAGGAAGAGGGAGATAGAAAAAGAAACTGGCAAACCAGTCAAATGGTTTGCCAGTTTCTTTTTCTATCTCCCTCTTCCTCTTTTTCTTTTGACTATCTATGCCAACAAAATCCCAAATGAGGTCAAAAAGAGTCAAATATAGCAGAAAAATGACTGAACAACAAAAATTTTAATTAAGATTTTACATTTTTAGACAATACAATTGCACATTTAATAGCATTGAATAAATATAACTTTTATATATACTTGGAAACCAAAAAATTTATGTGACTTACTTAATTGCAATATTCATTTTATTGTTATGGTCTGGAATTACACCTGCATATGGCTAAGGTATAGCTACACTGCCTTTTCCTAAAAAGGAGATGTTTTTCTCTAGAAGGACAGACAGTTGCCCTGTCCAAGCAGTTCACTCTCCTATTAGATAAGGCCCCCAAAAGCCAGGCCCTAGAGAAAAGTTCTTCATTACTCTTTACATCCTGACTATTGTCAAGATGCCTTTCACTCTCCACCTCAAGGTAGAGAGAATTTAAATACCTCAAAGTTTAAAATTTGATTCTGCAGCTAGACAGGATTCTATTGCACCTGATCCAAAGACAATGGCCTGACAAGAGATAACTTTCCCACAGACCACTGCTGCAGAGACAATCCCTGTCCCAAAAACCACTGCTCCAGAGACCCCCACAGGCCACTGCAGCTTTGCCAAAAACAACTTCAGCTGATCAAAGGTCAACAGAATCTTTCCCTGAATGTGAGTATTTAGCTCTGTCCCAAATCATAGTTCCTTGTTCATTTGTGTCTGGGAATGGGCATAATACATATTCAGTCACACAGTCTCTGGGATAAAGGAGGGGAGCAGTACATTTGATTGTTTCTAATGCTTCATTAGCTTATGTCTAGGACATATGTTGGAAGAAAGGCAGTATGTTCACTCCACTTAGAGTCAGGAGTTCCATTTTCCAATTCCACATGCTAGGTGAGTTCTGTTGAGGAAATCATCTAATTTCTGTGAGCCTCAATTTCCTCATCTTGGAAAAAAATAAATTAGGGATTGGGTCAGACTCTACAGTGATCATTTTTATAAAGGTTTTTGTATAACTTAAAAAGATTGAAAAGAATCTGCAATGGATCCTCAAGGAGATGGGATACAGGGGAGAAAGGTTTGGGAACTTCGCTCATCCATGAATGGCCAGTTCTACTACTGCAGCACCAACTAAATTTGATTCATGAATTTGGGGAGACATCCCAAAGAAAATTCATGATTTTATTGATGAGTATATTCCAAGATAGGCTCCAGAAGGAATCCCTACATGATCCCCATCCCAGATCTGTAACCCTCATCATCATCCCCTAAAATGAACAATCCATTCTACAGATCTAAGCAAAAGGATGAACATATTTTGGAGGGTAAGGATAAGTCAGCCTTTTCTTTTTTATAAAGCTTTTTATTTTCAAAACATATGCATAGATACTTTTAATATTCATCCTTGAAAAACTTTGTTATAATTTTTTTACTACTTTCTTTCCCCCACTCCCTACCCTAGAAAGCAAGTAATTCAATATATGTTAAACATGGGTAATTTTTCTATACATATTTCCACATTTATCATGCTGCACAAGAAAAATCAGATCAAAAAGGGAAAAAAATGAGAAAGAAAACAAAATACAAGCAAAAAACAACATAAAAGTGAAAGTACTGTGTTGTGATCCACACTCAGTCCCCACAGCTCTCTCTCTGGGTGCAGATGGCTCTCTCCATCATCACAAGACCATTGGAATTGGCCTGAATCACCTTGCTGTTGAAAAGAGCCACATCTGGAGGAGCCAAGATGGCGGAGAAGCAGAGCCAAGATGGCGGAGAAGATACACACGATTTTGTGAGCTCCCTTCTTCCTTCATTTAAATCAGCCTCAAAAATAATGCTGGACTGATAGAAACCACAAGGCCTGGAAGCACGACTTACCAGCTGAAGAGAATCTGGAGTTTCAACAGAAAAGGTCGGTTCCCAGGGGAGGAAGAAGAAAGGCCAGTGCAGACGGTGGGGTAGTGGCACATTGCGCCGATCGTGCTGGGGAGGGCTCTGGGATCAGAGAAGCCAATGAGATAGAGGAAACTGGCACAGGCTGTTAGCTCTTCTCTGCTTATAAAACAGCAGTTCAGAAGAGAAATCAAACCACTTTAAAATATAAAGTCAGATCCTAAATCCACCCCATTCTGGAAGTGACTCAGCAGATCTCAGCACTGTGAGTGTGGCCGACTTAGGCTGTCCAGCTTTCATCTGTGGGTAGTTAAGAACTTGAAAAGCGGGCGGACATGGCCCAAGGAAACACATAGTGCCTGGCTCGGCTGGAGGCTGTGGAACTCAGCCCCGGAAGTCCCAGAGAAGCGGAACCTTTGAACTAGGGACTGTGGTTTCAGGGCAGACACTTCCAGTTTGAGCGCAAGGGCTTTTCACGTCACCTGCTGCTGACATCCACGCCCCACTGGGACTCATAGGCCGGGCTTTGTGTCGCCTTTACTGTTCATTCTTAAACCTCAGGGAAGCCACTAGAACACAGCGCCCTCAAGGCACAGGAGTGCTGATCACCTCTGAGGCACATCCAGGGAGGGGGTGGGGAGCTCTCTCTTAGCTCAGGCTCAGGGGCCGCTGCATCCATCCAGTCTGGGAGGAAGGTGGTAAAGAAATAAATAAATAATTTCCTACCCCAGGGACAGACCCCAAAAGATTTTTTAACCATGACTAAAAAGCCAAAAAGAACCATTGATTCTTTCTAAACAGAGAAAGAGCGGGTATCCAACCCCGAGGAAGTTAACAGCAGAGAGTCAGCAGATAACAACCTAAAGGGGAATGATTCCTGCCCCCCATTGCATAACTCTCTCCTAGAAGAGACTATTAAAAAATTAAGACAGTTTGAAGAAATATGGGGAAAGGAAAGAGAAGCTATGATAGAGAATAACAACATTCTGAAATTGGAGTTGGAAAAAAAAAAGAATTCACAAGAGATGCAGGGAAACAAAATTTGTGAATTAGAAAAGGTTAAAAAATCTCAAGAAAATAGGATTTCTGAATTGGAAAAGATAAAAAAAATCTCAAGAAAATAGGATTTCTGAATTGGAAAAAGAAAATAATTCTCTAAAAAAAATTAGGGAAATGGAAAAAATTCAATAGAGCAAGATAATTCATTTAAAAACTCAATTGGGCATATACAAAAAGAACTAAAAAATGTGAATAAAGAAAGTAACTCATTAAAAATCAAGACGGAGCAAATAGAAATGAATGATTCATTGAGAACCCAAGAATCAGTCAAACAAAACAAAACAAAACAAAAAAAATAAATAAAAAGCTGGAGAATAACGTCAAATACTTACTGGGAAAATCTATAGACCCGGAAAATAGATCTCAGAGAGATAATCTGAGAATCATTGGACTTCCCGAAAACTATGACCAAAAAAAGAGCTTAGATTCTATTTTACAGGAAATCATCAAAGAGAACTGTCCAGAGATAATAGAAATAGAAGGGAAAATAGGCGTTGAAAGAATTCATCGAACTCCTTCTGAAAAAGACCCTAAAAAAAGAACACCACGCAATATTGTGGCTAAGCTGCAGAATTACCACACAAAGGAAAGAATATTGCAAGCAGCTAGAAAAAAAAAATTTAAATACCAAGGTGCCACAATAAGGGTCACTCAAGATCTGGCTGCCTCCACATTAAAAGATCGAAGGGTCTGGAACCTGATATTCCGGAAGGCAAAAGATCAAGGATTGCAACCAAGAATAAACTACCCAGCTAATTTTAGCATCTTTTTCCATGGAAGAAGATGGTCATTCAATGAAATAGAGGAATTCCATTTGTTTCTAAGAAAAAAACCAGACTTAAACAAAAAATCTGATCTACATCCACAAGACTGAAGAGAAACAGAAAAAGGTACACAGAACCCTTGAGAACTGTATCTCTGTTGTGGATATATAGAAAGTCCGCATGGATAATTTGATTTTACTAATATAAAAAGGGGGGGAGTAGTAAAGGGAAGGGGGTAGTATCAGAAAAAGGGGAAGGAGTGATAAAAACAGGGAAACTGCATCCCAGGAAGAGGCATAGAAAATACACCATATCTGAGGGAATTTAGAGAGGGAGAGAAACATTGTGTGAATCTTACTCTCATCAGAAGAGGCTCAAAGAGTAAATAATTGACATATTTGTTTTTCAGAGAATTCTCTCTCACCTCATTAAAAGGGGGGAGAGGAAAAGGGAAAAGGAAAAGGGGAATAAGGGAAGGGACTTGGAGGGAGGGGGGAGGGATACTAAAAAAGGGAGGGCTGCGGGTCACAAGGGGGGTCTATAAATTAAATATCGGGGAAAGGGTTCAGGGGGGTCAAGGGAAAAAGCATAATCTGGGGATAATATGATGGCAGGAAATACAGAATTAGTAATTTTAACTGTAAATGTGAGTGGGATGAACTCTCCCATCAAACAGAGACGGATAGCAGACTGGATCAAAAGTCAGAACCCTACAATAGGTTGTTTACAGGAAACACACTTAAAGCAGGGAAATTCATACAGAGTAAAGGTAAAAGGTTGGAGCAGAATCTATTATGCTTCAGATAAAGCCAAAAAAGCAGGGGTAGCCAGCCATCCTTATCTCAGATCAAGCAAAAGCAGAAGATCTAATTAAAAGAGATAAGGAAGGAAACTATATCCTGCTAAAAGGTAGCATAAACAATGAAGCCATATCAATACTAAACATATATGCACCAAGTGGTATAGCATATAACTTTCTAAAGGAAAAGTTAAGAGAGTTGCAAGAAGAAATAGACAGTAAAACTATAATAGTGGGTGATCTCAACCTTGCACTCTCAGATTTAGACAAATCAAGCCACAAAACAAATAAGAAAGAAATTTAAAAAGTAAATAGAACATTAGAAAAATTAGGTATGATAGACCTGTGGAGAAAACTGAATGGATAGAAAGGAATATACTTTCTTCTCAGAAGTTCATGGATCTTATACAAAAATTGACCATATATTAGGACATAAAGATCTCAAAATTAAATGTAGGAAGGCAGAAATAATAAATGCCTTCTTCTCAGATCACAATGCAATAAAAGCTACATTCAGTAAGAAGTTAGGGGTAAATAGACCAAAAAGTAATTGGAAAATGAATAATCTCATCTTAAAGAATGACTGGGTGAAACAGCAAATTAAAGAAACAATTAATAATTTCACCCAAGATAATGACAATGATGAGACATCATACCAAAATCTGTGGGATGCAGCTAAAGTGGTAATAAGGGGAAATTTTATATCTTTAGAGGCTTATTTGAACAAACTAGAGAAAGAGAAGATTAACGAATTGGGCCTGCAACTTAAAAAGCTAAAAAAAGACCAAATTAAAAACATCCAGCCAAAAATCAAATTTGAAATACAAAAATTAAAAGGAGAAATCAATAATATTGAAAGTAAAAAAACTATTGAATTAATAAATAAAACCAAGAGTTGGTTTTATGAAAAAGCCAATAAAATAGATAAACCTTTGGTAAATTTGATCAGAAAAAGGAAAGAGGAAAATCAAATTGTTAGTCTTACAAATGAAAAGGGGGATCTTTCCACCAATGAAGAAGAAATTAGAGAAATAATAAGGAGTTACTTTGCCCAACTTTATGCCAATAAATTCGATAACTTAAGTGAAATGGATCACTTCCTCCAAAAATATAGGCTTCCTAGATTAACAGAGGAGGAGATAAATTGCTTAAATAGTCCCATTTCAGAAAAACAAATAGAACAAGCTATTAATCAACTCCCCAGGAAAAAATCCCCAGGACCAGATGGATTTACATGTGAATTCTACCAAACATTTAAAGAACAATTAGCCCCAATGTTATATAAACTATTTGAAAAAATAGGGGATGAAGGAGTCCTACCAAACTCCTTTTATGACACAGACATGGTACTGATACCTAAACCAGGTAGACTGAAAATTGAGAAAAACTATAGACCAATCTCCTTAATGAATATTGATGCTAAAATCTTAAATAAGATATTAGCAAAAAGACTTCAGAAAATCATCCCCAGGATAATACACTATGATCAAGTAGGATTTATACCAGGAATGCAGGGCTGGTTTAATATTAGGAAAACTATTAGTATAATTGACCATATTAATAATTAACTTAATAAAAACCATATGATCATCTCAATAGATGCAGAAAAAGCATTTGATAAAATCCAACATCCATTCTTACTAAAAACGCTTGAGAGTATAGGAATAAATGGATTATTCCTTAGAATAATTAGGAGCATATATTTACAACCGTCAGTAAGCATAATATGCAATAGAAATAAACTGCAACCTTTCCCAGTAAGATCAGGAGTGAAACAAGATTGCCCACTATCACCATTACTATTCAATATAGTACTAGAAATGCTAGCCTCGGCAATAAGAGCCGAGAAAGAGATTCAAGGAATTAGAGTAGAAAATGAGGAAATCAAACTATCACTCTTTGCAGATGACATGATGGTATACTTAGAGAACCCCAAAGACTCTGCTAAAAAGCTATCAGAAATAATTCAGAATTTTAGCAAAGTTGCAGATACAAAATAAATCCACATAAATCCTCAGCATTTTTATATATCACCAACAAAATGCAACAGCAAGAGATACAAAGAGAAATTCCATTCCAAACAAATGTTGAGAGTATAAAGTATTTGGGAATCAATCTACCAAAGAATAGTCAGGAATTATATGAGCAAAATTATGAAACACTTGCCACAAAAAAAAAAGTCAGATTTAAATAATTGGAAAGACATTCAGTGCTCTTGGTTAGGCTGAGCAAATATAATAAAGATGACAATACTCCCCAAACTAATCTATTTATTTAGTGCTATACCAATCAGACTCCCAAGAAACTATTTTAATGACCTAGAAAAAATAACAACAGAATTCATATGGAACAACAAAAGGTCGAGAATTGCAAGGGAACTAATGAAAAAAAAAGTCAGATGAAAGTGGTCTAAGTGTACCTGATCTAAAGCTATACTATATAGCAGCAGTCACCAAAACCATTTGGTATTGGCTAAGAAATAGACCAGTCGATCAGTGGAACAGATTAGATACAAAGGACAAAAAAGGGTACATCTATAGCAATCTAGTCTTTGACAAACCCAAAGATACCAACTTTAGGGATAAAAATTCATTATTTGGAAAAAAACTGTTGGGAAAACTGTAAATTAGTATGGCAGAAATTAGATATGGATCCACACTTAACACCATATACCAAGATAAGATCAAAATGGGTCCATGATTTAGGCATAAAGAATGAGATCATAAATAGATAGAGGAACAGAGAATAGTTTACCTCTCAGACCTGTGGAGGAGGAAGGAATTTATGACCAGAGGAGAACTAGAGATCATTATTGATCACAAAATAGAAGATTTTGATTACATCAAACTAAAAAGTTTCTGTACAAACAATACTAATGCAAACAAGATTAGAAGGGAAGTAACAAATTGGGAAAATATTTTTACAGTTAAAGGTTCCGATAAAGGTCTCATTTCCAAAATATATAGAGAACTGACCCTAATTTATAAGAAATCTAACCATTCTCCAATTGATAAATGGTCAAAGGATATGAACAGACAATTTTCAGATGATGATATTGAAATTATATCCACTCATATGAAAAGTGTTCCAAATCACTACTGATCAGAGAAATGCAAATTAAGACAACTCTGAGATACCACTACACACCTGTCAGATTGGCTAAGATGACAGGAACAAATAATGATGGATGTTGGAGGGGATGTGGGAAAACTGGGACACTAATACATTGTTGGTGGAGTTGTGAAAGAATCCAACCATTCTGGAGAGCAATTTGGAACTATTCCCAAAAAGTTATCAAACTGTGCATACCCTTTGATCCAGCATTGCTGCTATTGGGCTTATATCCCAAAGAAATACTGAGGAGGGGAAAGGGACCTGTATGTGCCAAAATGTTTGTGGCAGCTCTTTTCGTAGTGGCTAGAAACTGGAAGATGAACGGATGCCCATCAATTGGAGAATGGTTGGGTAAATTATGGTATATGAAGGTTATGGAATATCATTGCTCTGTAATAAATGACCAGCAGGAGGAATACAGAGAGGTTTGGAGAGACTTACATCAACTGATGCTGAGTGAAATGAGCAGAACCAGGAGATCGCTGTACACTTCAATGCTGTATGAAGATGTATTCTGATGGAAGTGGATATCTTCAACATAAAGAAGATCCAACTCACTTCCAGTTGATCAATGATGGACAGAAACAACTACTCCCAGAGAAGGAACACTGGGAAGTGAATGTAAATTGTTAGCACTACTGTCTATCTACCCAGGTTACTTACACCTTCGGAATCTAATACTTAATGTGCAACAAGAAAATGGTATTTACACACATATATTGTATCTAGGTTATATTGTAACACATGTAAAATGTATGGGATTACCTGTCATCAAGGGGAGGGAGTAGAGGGAGGGAGGGGATAATTTGGAAAAGTGAATACAAGGGATAATGTTGTAAAAAAAATTACTCATGCATATATAATGTCAAAAAAATTTATAAATAAAATTTAAAAAAAAAGAAAAGAAAAGAGCCACATCCATCAGAATCAATCATTGTGTAATCTTGTTGTTACTATGTGCAATGTTCTCTTGGTTCTACTCACTTCACTTAGCATCATTTCCTGTAAGTCTCTCCAGGCTTTTCTGAAATCATTCTGCTGATTGTTTCTTGTAAAACAATAATATTCCGTAACATTCACATGCCGTAACACATTCAATTATTCTCCAATTGATAGGTATCCACTCAGTTTCCAGTTCCTTGCCACTAGAAAAAAGTCTGGCTAAGCTTTTTCTTTTTGAATCAGTGCATAACACTGAGCTTTCAGACATCCCTCATCTTGTGCTTTTCCACCTCATCATTCTGTTCCATCTGGACTTAACTCATCCCTATCCCTCATCTTCCATTATTCTATACTTATCAATTCATCACCCTTATAAATCCTAGCCATCCTCCCAATTCTAATTCAATTATTAACTCCTCCAGAAGTTTTTCCTATTCTTTCCAACAACAAAAAAGGTTCCTTTGTAATCTTATTGAAAGGCAGTGTGGAACTATTTGTCTTATATTGTATATTATATACATATATATATATATGTATGTATACATATATATATATATATATTATATTGTCTTATATTGTACTTACCTTAGCTATCTGATTACTCATTCTCAAGCTTCTTTGCTGCATCTTTGTTCAGGTCATAAGTACCAATCATGAGTATCCCACAGACTTCTGTCCTGGACTCACTTCTCCCTCTAGGAGGAGGGGAAAGTCCTGAGTTTAAGCCCTAATTCTGCTACTTATAAATACATGAAATTGGGTATCTGTTTTCCTCATCCTCAAAAACTTCTCATATGATCTACCTATCCCTTCTAGTAATCATCTCTTTTCCTTTTTGCTGCTAAGCTCATTAAGAAGATTGTCTACAAGAAAGGCTTCCATTTTCACTCCTCTTCCTAATTCACTACAATCTGGCTTCTGGCCTCATCATTCAGTTGAAACTGCTATATCCAAGATCATTAATGATTCTGCTCCTTCTTGACCACTCTAACTTTTGACACTGCCAATCACTGTCTTTTCCTTAAAACTCTCTTCAATTTGAGTTTCTATGAAATAATCAATTCTGGTACTTACCTTAGCTATCTGATGACTCATTGTCAAGCTTCTTTGTTGCCTCTTTGTTCAGATCATAAGTACCAATCATGAGTATCCCACAGACTTCTGTCCTGGACTTACTTCTGCCTCTAGACTATTTCACTCTGTAATAGCATCAGCTCCATAGATTCAATTATTATTTCTATGCTAGTAATTCTTAAATGTACTTTTCCCTGCAAGTGTCTATTAGCTATCTCAAAATAGTTGTACCTTAGACATTTTAAGTTCAATACGTTCAAAACCCAAACTCATTTTCTTTCCCCCAAATCCCTTCCTCCCTTCCTTGTTACTGTTCAGGGTACCACTATGCTCTCAGTCACCCATATTCAGCACCTAGGCATCATCCTTAACTCATCACTATCTCTCAGCCACAACCACATCCAATCCTTTGCCAAGTTCTGTCAATTCTACCTTCATAACATTTCTGCTATTGCCCCTTTCTCTCCTTTCAATCTGCCACTGGTGCAGGTCTCCTCTCAGAACTAAGGCAGCATCCTGAAGGTTGCTCTGCTGTCAAAAGGCTCTTCTCACATCACTCCACTTTCTACTCTGAAGTGACCTTCCTAGAGCACTGGTCAGATCATGTTGCACATCCTCATTCAAAAACTTTGTTGAGTCCCTATCACCTCAAGGATTAATAAAAAATCCTGTTTGACTTTTAAAGCTCTTTGCAATCTACTTTTTCCTGCCCTTTCCCATCCCTTTACACCTTACTTCATGGCCCCCTTTATCAAGTGTTGTAGCTCAGCAAGATTTTCCTTCTTAATAACAAATACTTTGAGTGACTATCCCCCATGCATGGAATGCTCTCCTTGTCATCTCTACCTTCTTCTTTGAAAACTAATTTTTATAAGAAGACCTTCCCAATTACTCAATTCCAATTTGTACTGTGTACTTGTACTATATTTTTATTTAATTTGTACAGAATTATGTGCATTCTGTTTACCCTGTTACACTGTGAGTTCCTTGAGACAGGAGCTATTTTTTACCTTCTTTGTATCCCCAGCAAATTAGCAGAGTTCCTGACATATACTAAGCGTTTAATAAATGTTGACTGATTAACTGATCCTATAAAAACAGGAGTGATATCTTCCTGGTATGGTCATTGTGGGGAAAGTATCATAGAAATGTGAGCTATTACTATTATTGAGTGACTAGCACATAATACCTATTATTTCAATAACATTCAAATCCTATTTCCTCTTGAAAGATCGGATTTGAGTAGAAAAACATAACTCAATGTTTTGAACATAGTAGATATTAAATGAATGAATGATGTGAGGTCGAGAAGAACAAAGAACACGGGTTCTCTACTACATAATAGCTATCTCTCCTGCAAACAGGATACTTGATTCCCTAAGATAATTCAATCCAAACTACTCCCTCTTTACTACAGAGAGCTCCTCCAAAACAAGATCTCATATAGGAAACAGACACAAATCCCTTTTCCCTTGGTAATTACTTTTCCCTTGAAGAGCTATGTGATCTTTGTGAATATTTGTGAGATTAACATGAGCAATAGATGTTCTTCCCTTCTCTGGACCTGGCATGTAAAATCCCACCATCTTTAAGGTCTCTTAAAGCTCTAGGATCATGTGACTCTGTAAATCCTCCTAAGCCTGTTTAAAACTAATCCAAAAAAACCCAGGATCATTATTTTACAAAAACATAACCTTTCTGAACAAAATTATTGTCTCCAAGCTAAACCTTCTTGCTTTACCTATCACTCTTGGCATTGGAAGGCTTTGAACTCTTTCCAAAACTTAAATCCATCCTCAGAAGAAACACTCTTAAAAGTATATTCAGAGGAAATAGTTAAAACATCACTGGAAAGGATTCCAAAGATTCAAAGAAGCCACAAGAATCAGTACAATCTCTTAGTTTTACTAAAAAGGAATCTAAGGATGAGAGAGAATATCTAATTTATCCAAGTCATACAACTAATAATGGCAAAATCAGAATTTAAATCAAGGTTCCCTGATACAAAAATCTGAATTTCCCCTCCATCACAAGTCCTGGGTATGGGTTCTTCCCCCCATTCTGGATATCCTCAAGGTCACATCTGTATCTTCTTGAGGTTTCTGGTAGAGAAACAGAACAGTGGCTGGGATATCATCCATCTTTCTGCATGACATCACCTTAATCCAGGTCACACACATGGGGGCATCTTCTCTTCTTATAATCCCCAGAAGAGATCCTCTCGCAACTCATCACTAAATATTCTGTGTCACCCTCCGTTATACATTCCTACATAGTTCCTTCCTTTTGGAAAAATTAATAACAGACCTCAGTGAATGAATTAGTAAGCCCTAAAGAACTAGTAATGTCACTTATTACTAAGGTCAATTGCTCACATCTATATAGAATTTTAAATTTTACAATGAAAAGGTTTGCAAAATATTCACAACCATATAAAAATACTTCAAATCACTAATAATAACAGATATTAAAAGAACCCTAAAGTTTCACCTGAAAACTGATAAAGATGACTAAAATGGCAATATTCCATGTTGAAGGATTGCAGACTATATATTCGTATATTATTGGTGGAGCTATGAAATTGTATAACCATTTTAGAAAGTAATTTGTAATTATTCAAATAAAGTGACTCAGTTATTTGAGCCAGATTCCATTTCTTGGCTTACATCATAAGGAAGCTATTGATAAGAAGGGGAAAAAATATATACACCAAAATATTTATAGAAGAATATTTTTGTGATACCATAGAATTGGAAACAAAATAAAAGCCTAATGATTGATTAGAAGAATTGTGAAACAGGAATACAACAGAATATTTTTCTGCTAGAAGAAATAATATATGCCTTGAATAGGGAGAAGAGAAGGGCTATATAAACTGATGCAACATGAAGCAAACCCATTAAAACATAGCCAACATACATAATAACAACAATGTAAATGAAAAGAACAAATACCAAATAAATTGAAAGTTAATATAACAAACTGACAAATATCAAGCATGACTCTAAATTATAGAAGTAACAGCCCTAACTTTCATGATGATCCAGTAGTGTTATACATTGTATATGATTGTATATGTCTTCTGACTTTTTCAATAGCCTTATCAATAATGCTGATTTCTTTCCTCTTTAAAAAAAACTTGTTATATAAGATGGATCTGTAAAAAAAGAAGAGAACAATATGGAGATAACTGTAATAAAGAATGTAGCAGAGAATATCCATTAAAATTATTTTTAATTAAAATTTTTTTAAAGAAAACAGTTTTACAAAACTATATTTCTCACAAGAACTCTATGAGGTAGCTAATACATAAGATAGTGTTCAAATTCCATAAGTAAGGTAACTGAGCCACTGGTGATCCTCATTCTAACCCTTTGTAGAACACCTGGAAACTCAGAGATGAAGATGAGAAGAAAAGAGGGTGTTGGAGGAAGACCTGGAATATGGCTGTCTAGGCCCTGAAGCCATGAAGATCAACATCCTCATAGAAGAAAAAAACAATGTGTGCAAATAGCAATGATATAAATATTATTGATTTTCTAACATTTATCTTGTGTTGACCAGGACTTATGTTGATTTGAGATTCAAAACTAGGTCAGTCTTTCACATAGATGAAAACATATAATGGTTCCAGGTGTAGTCTCTCTATCACATATCTTTTTTTTACTTCCTTTCTTCCCTCTTCACCTATCTCTTTCAATATTCTTTTAATATACCAATCCCTACTGTGGAAAAAGATCAAGAAATCTCCATCCGCCTCAAATTTTAAAGACTCACTTTATACCCCTTCCAAAACTTATCTAGTTTTTTTTTAAGTAACTCAGTGGAAGAAACAATTACTATTAGTGAATTCATCACTAATAGTAGAACTTTAGATGCTGTTCTACCTGGTTGAAGTCAAGTCATGTCACCTAGCATTTATTAGGCACCTACAATATGCCAAGTAATGTGCTAAAACTGAGGATAAAAAGAAATTGGGGGGGGGAAACAGTCCCTGATCTTAAGGAGCTCACAGTTTAATGGAGAAGATAACATGGGCACCACTGTGTACAAATAAGATATATTAGGAAAAATTTTAGTAGTCTCCAAAGGAAGACTAAGGAAAGATTAAGAAGGAAAGAAGGAAGATTAAGAAAACTTGCAAAGAGCTTCTTGCAGGTTGGAACTTCTCAGGGACTTGAAGTAAGCTGTGGGATTCAGGGACATAGATGAAGAGAGAGAGCTTACCAGCATGGAGGAGAGTCAATGGAATTGCCCAGAGTCAGGAGATGAAGTGTAGTGTCTGAGAATTAGCAAGGAGATCAGTATTACTGGATCACACAATACATGAAAGGGAGTGAGATATAAAAAGACTAGAAAGGTAGGAAAGGGCCAAAATGAAGAGCTTTAAAACAAAACAGAGGAATTGTTTTTCTGATCCTGGGAAGAAGGGGCCATTGGAGCTTATGGAATGGAAGAGGGGGATGGAATTTGTCAGACATGTGCAATAGGAAGTTCAGTTTTGAGTGGAGGATGGACTAGAGGGGAGAGATGAAGCAGGGAGACCAAGTAGCAGGTACTGCAGTGTGAAGTAATTAAAGTAAATTAAAATAAAGTAAAGTAATTCTAGCAGTTGCAGAAAAGAGAAATACAAAGAGAAGTTATGAAATTAGAAATGGTAGAATTTGACAATAATTTTTTTTATTGGGGGAGACAGAGAGGAAAGGAGAGACAGTAGGAAGTCAAAGAAGACACCTAATTAACAAGCCTAAATCATTGGGAAGATGATGGTACTCTTATAAGTAATAAAGGGAAACTATGAAAAGAAGAGAATGTGGAATAGGGAGTGAAGATGTAACTTTAGTTTTGGAGGGGCAGCTAAGTGGAGCAGTGGATAGAGCACCATCCCTGACTTCAGGAGGACCCGAGTTCAAATCTGGCCTCAGACACTTAACACTTCCTAGCTGTGTGACCCTGGGCAAGTCACTTAACCCCAGCCTCAGAGGGAAAAAAATTTAGTTTTGGACATTTTGAGTTTATGATATTTAGAAAACAACAAGTTTGAGAATTCTATTGGGCATTTGGTGATGACAGACTGGAGCTCAGGAGTTAGACTCCTTCAATAGATCAAAGAGTCAAGTGCATAGAGATAATCATTTAATTCAAAGATGATGAGATCAAGTAAAATAATACAAAAGAGAGAAGAGAGCCCAAGCCAGAGTCTAACAGGACCCCCTCAAAGAGAGTGAGTATAACTCTGATGAAGATTCAGTAAAGCAGACAGAAAAGGAATGGCCAGAGAGGATGAATGAGAACCAAAACATAGGAATATCAGAAAAATAGAAAAAGGAGAGCATTAAGAAAAGAAAGATCAATAGTGTCAGTGCCACATAGAGAAATTTTGCAGGAGTGACAGGGCCTCTCATCTCTGGCCTCCTCTGCTTTGGGATAAAGTGGTTATAAAATGAATTGAAGAACAAATTCTAAGTGAGGAAATTAAGGTAGAGTTTCTAATCCCCAGTAGCTCAGATTACAAGCAGTAAGACTCAGCATTGAAAGACAGAGAATAGCTCCACATTCCAAAAATTAAGGACATGATTGAGAACTCAACAGTGGAGACCCCAGCGCAGACCATGAGAAACTCAGACCTAATTATCTCTACTGCACAATTTGTAACCATGCCACATATTGAGGTCTGACCTGGCTTTACAGCTTAAGAACAGAACCAGGGTTCTGGAAATGACAGAAGGGCCAGGCTGTAAACCCCAGAAATGGAAATCATCTGGCTTATCTGACCTCCTGGAGAAAGTTATCTGCTTAGTATAAAGTTCTGCTTAAAATCATTGCTCTCTGCACACACACACACACACACACACACACACACACACACACACACACACACACAGAGAGAGAGAGAAAGAGAGAGAGACAGAGAGAGAGAGAGAGACAGAGACAGAGACAGAGAGAGAGAGAGACAGAGAGAGAGAGACAGAGACAGAGACAGACAGAGAGAGAGAGAGAGAGAGAGAGAGAGACAGAGAGAGAGAGAGAGAGAGAGACAGAGTCAGAGAATCAGAGAGAAACTGAGAGACTGAGACAGAGAGAAGTTTCTCTTCTATTAATTTTAATCACACATGTTATAGAACATTCCAATTAACACATATTTTGACTAAAACATGAGGAAATTAAAGCTCAAATATCATAAAGCAAGCGCTCATAATGGGGATAGGAACCCAAGGAAGAGGAAGTGGGGACCCTACAGTACCTCCCTCTAGCTGAGGGAGTCACTGACAGACCTAAACCTTGCATCCTTCTTTTCTGTTAACAAACAGGGCTACTAGCGATCATCCCTCAATAAACTGATTCAGAGCTATTTATCCTAATGAATAAAGCAGGCAAAGTCATCTATATTCCTTTATCTGATCAACAGCATAAATAATTATCTAGTGTTTGGGGTATAGTCTGTGACACAAGAACAGAACCCAAAAAAATCCCAAAACATATGGTAACTGACCCTATTTTCATAGCCCCCTTTTAAACATTCTACACTATCACTTGTTCATCCTGCTCTCACATTGGGGAATAGGGAAACGAGTGGATTATTTCCAGTAGAATTCCAAGCCCATTGAGGTGAAGTAATGTGCCAGAACTCAAAGTCATAGCTGAAACCAGGATCAGAGCCCAAAGTTCTGAGGCATCTTGTGAGTTCTAATATGGTACATTGGTTCAGGAAAACCAGGCAGACAGGAAAAAAACACACTGACAAAGATTGATCAGCTTCCCTGTCCCTCATCTATTACTTATTCTGAGTTCCAGCTGACAATTTTTTAGTCTCTCATTTTCTCAGTACAGCTCACTTTGAAATTTATTTCCTTTATTTAGGAGGACAGATTTGGTTTAAAAAAAAAATTAGAAATCTTAAGCCTCAAGTATCTTCTTACATTTTGCTTCCATTCCCACATTCCACATCCCTTAGCTTTTCTTAATGCTTCAAGATGCATTTGCTTTTACATCATAATCATTTCTGCAAATACTAACCCATTTCTCTTGAAAAAGCGCCCAATCTAGTATCTGCTTTTGATGATAGATACAAAATTCTGTCCTGGTAATCCCCTGTCTCTCTGCCCTAGAGGAGAGAGATATGTAGAATTATCTGCTTTCTGGGATCATTATTGGACACTCAGTTACCCAGAGTTCAGTTTCATCTTAGTGATCTTTTTTATTTATGTTATACACACTACTTTCGTCTCTATAAATCTCCCCCTAGATTTTCTACATTTCTTATAGTCATTTCTTATCACACAGTGATAGTCTGTTGTTTTCATATATTCATTATCACATTATGGAATGGGATATTTTTCAATTAACAACTATTTATTTTCTCTCCTTTCCACCTTATCCCCAATTTTAAAAAATGTATCTTTTTAATGTATACATAGTTGAGCATAACAAATTCTGGCATCAACCATGTCCAAAAATTCATGCCTCATTCTACTTTATATATTTTTATATATCTCATATATATATATATATATGTACATACACACACACACACATATGTCTATGAAGAGGTAGATGAATGTCCTTTGGAATCATTGTTGACCATTGCAATATTCAGGGTTCTTCAGATTTTCAATAGTGTTCATTTTTAAAACATTGATATTATGGCATAAATTGTTTTCCTGCTTCTGCTCACTTCACTCTGCTTTGGTCCATAGATATCTTCCCAGGTTTGTCTAAAACTATTCCCTTCATCATTTTTTAAAGTAAAATAGTATTCCATTGTATACATTACTCCTAATGATGAATACTTCCTTAATTTTCCAGTTCTTTACCACTAAATATTTGTGTAATGATTTCCTCTTTCTTTGATCTCTTTGTGAAAAGCCTAATCATGGTATTACTCAATCAAAGCTTTTGGGGGCAAAGCTCCAAATCACTTTCCAGAGTGGCTGGACCAACTCACAGCTTCACAAATGATGTAGTGATGTGTTTATTTTCCCACAGTTCCTTTAATATTTCTCATTTTCCTTTTTTTTTGATGGCTGTGAGGTAAAAAAATGAAAATTATTTTACTTTAAATGTCTCACATTATTAATGATTTTGGAATACATTTCCATTTGGCCATTGATACCTTGCATTTCTTGCATTGAAAACTGACAATATCTTTGAAATTTTGTCAATTTGAGAAGTAGTTCTCATTCTTACAAATTTAAATCAATTCCTAAAATAGCCTCAAATTTAGACTTTTATCAGACATTCCTATAAAGATAGTTTTTCCCACTAAACTGTTTCCATTACAATCTTAGTAACTTTAGTTTTGTTTGTACAAAAAATCTTCAGTTTCATCTGAGCAACATTGTTCATGTTTTCTTTTATGACCTTCCCTATTCTTTGATCATTCTTTGATAAATTCCTCCTTGTTTTTTGCATTTGTTTATGATATAAACTTTTATATTTAAATCATGTATTCATAATTAGCAATAGTAATCGCCAAAAAAAATTTTGAAATAGGTTTCTCTTATAAGATTTTATTTCTCAAATATAGAGGGAACTGAGACAAATTTTTTTCATTTTCATTTTCTTTTTTATTATTAAAGCTTTTTATTTTCAAAAACATATGCACAGATAATTTTCAGCATTCACATTTGCAAAATCTTATGTTCCAAATTTTTCCCTCCCTTCTCCCACAGCTTCCACTAGGTGGAAAGTAATCCAATATATACTAAACATGTGCAATTCTCCTCTACATAATTCCACATTTATCATGCTTAACAACAACAACAACAAAAAAAATCAGGTCAAAAAGGGGAAAAATGAGAAAGAAAACAATATGCAAGCAAACAACAACAAAAAGAGTGAAAATATTATGTTGTGATCCACACTCAGTTTCCATAGTCCTTTCTCAGGGTGCAGATAACTCTTCATCACAAGACCATTGGAACTGGCCTGAATCATGAGACAAATTTATAAAAAATGAGTCATGCCCCAATTGAGAAATTATCACAAAATACAATCTGTACACAAAAGGACCATAAATTCATGCATATCCTTTGACCTAATAATACCATTACTAGGCACAAATGCCAAAAGAGATTCAAAGGGGAAAAAAAGGAAAATTACCTATATGTATAAAATATATTCATGGAATCTCTCTTCTCAGGGCAAAAAAATTGGAAATTGAGGGGATGTCCCTCAACTGGGGAATGGCTCAACAAATTATGGTATATATTTGTGATGGAATATTATTATTCTGTGGGAGATGAGCAGAATGCTCTCAGGGAAAAAAAAACACCTGGAAAGTCCTCTGTGAACTCAAGCAAAGTGAAATGTACAGTATATAAAGAAACAGCAATGTTCAGGGATAACTAGCTGTAAATGACTTTGCTACTCTCAGTAACACAATCATCTACAATCATACCCTGAAAGACTTATGATGAAAAATTCTATCCATACTCAGAGAAGGAATTCATTGTGTCTAAATATAGATTGAAGCATTCTCTATCTCTCTCTTTTCAACTTAATTTTTCTTGAGGATTTTTATTTTCATTGAGTGGGAGATCTGATCAGAAAAAGGAAAGAGGAAAATCAAATTCTAATTCACAAATCCTACTTTCCTGGGAGTTCTTTATCTTTTCCTATTCACAAATTCTGTTTCCCTGCACTTCCTGGGAGTTGTTTACCTTTTCCAGTTCACATTTCAGGAAGTTGTTGCTCTCTTGCATAGCTTCTCTTTCTTTTCCCCATTTTTCTTCTAGCTCTCTTTTAAGATTTTTAATAGTCTCTTCTAGGAGAGCCTTTTGTGTTGGGGACCAACAGTTGTCTGGAGACTGTCCGCTATTAGTCTCCTCAGGGTTGAAAACCTGCTCTTTCTGTATAGAAGCTATCAATGGTCCTTTTAGTTTTTTACTCATTTTTAAAGCCTGTAGGGTCTGCCGTCAGGGCCAGGAGGTCACCAGCTTCCTCTGTAGAACAGGGATAGGTGTATGGACGGCCTACCAACTGGCTACAAAGAGTGGCCAGGTATGGGAGTGCTCTGGGAGACAGTTCCCCAACAGAAGTGACTCTGCCTGCAGGGCCCAGCTGTGGGGTGTTCTGCAAAGAACTTTGCAAAGTGATTAATGACTGCCCTGAGGCAGGAGTCTGAGCTGTGAAAGTGTCACTACCCCAATCCAAAGCCTGCAGCGGGCTGTGGGTATTAGCAGCTGACCAGCGAATAGCCTTGCAGGGACCGGAAGTGTCTCTGCCCCAAGGACAGTCGCACTACTGAAGTTCTGTTGCCCCAGGCTGAGTCCCGCACTGTGCAGATTAGAGGCTGCCCTGGCCTGCACCCCACTGCTGTGTAGATTTGCAGCTGCCCTGGCCATGCTTCAGTGTACAGCTGCACAGTTGTGCTGGTCTATGCTGAGTCACTTCTGGTTGGGGGGGGGGGGGGGGGGTACAATCAGATCCTGTTAGGTTCTGGCATTTTTAGAGTACCCTGTACCTGTGGCTCTAATCTCTCTGCTGGTCCACTGCTTTACAATCAAGGCAAAGCAGTGAGCCTATGGCAGAGTAGTTTCCACTATTCTTCTCGCCACAGAGGCTAACCCCGTCCCTGGTCCGCTCAGGACGCCAGACTTTCCTGTATCCCTGCCTGCCGCTAGTCTGTTCCCGCCCCTCAGGACAAACCTGCTCTGGCGGTCCTCCAGATTATCTTCAGCTGGTAAGTCTTTGTGCCTTTAATCTTTGTGAATTTCACCAATCAAGTGCTATTTTTGAGGCTGAATTCAAAGACTGGTAGTGAAGGCATGAGAGGAGCTTACAGAGTCATGTGTGCCTTCTCCGCCATCTTGTCTCCACCCCCCACCCACCCCCCCACGCCAAAGCTAGCTTCTCTCAAAGCAAAGAGAGGACTCAATGCTTGGAAGCCCTGGATTTTGTTCATGACTTTTCTAGGGTTTTCTTTTTAAAGTTTCTTTTAAGAGATGGCTAATAAATTCTTTCTGACTCCAAAGCCTGAGCTCTGCTCACTGTTCTATGCTTTTTCCAATTGTAAATAAGTCAATAGATGCGGTTCCTGGACCTTTCTTTGCCAATAACTCACAGTATGACTTTGGACAAACCACTGAAATTTTCTGGACCTTGGTTTGTTCATATTTGATAATAATATCATCTGAGATAATGATACTAGTTTCCCCTCATTCCCTGGTAGTTTTAAGGCTGAGATATGAGGTCTACAAAATGCCAGAGAGTTCAAGGAACATATAAGGGACTGTGATTCAGAACAATGGATCGAGGGGGACACTTTGAGGTGGGATTATATCCTGGATGCATCCTTTCCCTTTCTCGTATCAAACTGTATTGACCAAACCAGTAGGTCCAGTCAATCAGCTGTTTCTTTGCAGAATTTCTTCTGCAGAGAGGCTGATCTGCCTGGAATATAGTGATTTTTCTTTGTTGTACTTTGGGGGAAGTTGTTTGTACATACATAGAGTGTACTGTGATAACAAGCCTCTTACTATTCCTTTAGTATTTGTATCCTGGCCCCACACAAAAACTTTATAACTAGATTAACTTTTCCTGTGTGTTTGGCATATCTCAAGTAATCCAGGTTAATGTAAGCATTTAAAAATTAGCAAATTATGGGTAAGATTTAAACTGTATGTCTTTTATTTTCCTGGGTGACCCTGTGTGTGGGACGGGTGCTTTACTCCCTTCCCTTTCCCAAAGTAACTAATCAGCGACATCTTCAGGTACAAAGAGAAAGCATTTATTTAGTCCCTGCAGGGAGAGGCCCAGACGAACCTGGGAGCCAATCCAGCTCTTGCCATGTGCTCCTGAACCTGGCCAGCTTCGCCTTGTTTAGGATTTAAAAAACAAAAGACCCGAGCTTTTCATTGGTTAGGCTAAAAGGACATAACCATCCTTGACCAATGTTGTCTGCTTCCTGTGGTCACTCACTTCTTAAGGGTCTGGCCTTAAGAGACCATGTGACTCCCTACAACCCAAGGTTCAAGACTGAGAATAGGGATCATGTGACTCCCTGAAACCTGAGACCCAAGACCTTTCTATTCCAACTTGGTCCCCTGTATTCTAAGAGATCTGAATATTTTTCTTCTAAGGCTTCTTAAATATGATGTCTAGATGATGAGGGGGGACCCCGACACTCTCTAAAACTCCTTGAACAACAGATTCTCCTTGAATCCTGGCCTCTGTAAAGGACCCTGCCTGAGTGAAACAGGATAAACAGCTTCATTCTGTTATCCTGAGAGATGAGCATCACCCCCATTGATAACAGCCCATCATGGTGACATTCTACAGTGTCTTTCTACTTACCCCTTGCCCATGGCTAATGATGTCTCTCCTGTCATCCCCCCCACCATGCCTCATGGTGTCTTTCTCCTTTTTATACTTAACTAACTCTTTTAGGGTACTAATTCCCTTCATGGATTCAGCCTGCCAGTCAATGACCTTTCAGCATATTCCTTTAATGGAT
Organism: Sminthopsis crassicaudata; assembly: GCF_048593235.1. Taxonomy (NCBI): domain Eukaryota; kingdom Metazoa; phylum Chordata; class Mammalia; order Dasyuromorphia; family Dasyuridae; genus Sminthopsis; species Sminthopsis crassicaudata. Next base: position 223,167,275 of record NC_133621.1, read on the forward strand.
TTTTCCAAATTGTTTTCTTTGGTAGACCTATTATTCTCCCAAATCTATTTTAAGTTTACCATTTTTGGTATCTATTGTATATCTTCATTTTGTCTATAGCCTCTTCTCATAAATAAAACTACATTTTGCCAAAGAGAATTGCCATTGTAAATTCTTCACATGACCAAATCCCAACATTTGATGTGTTCTCCTAAATCTCATCACTTGCTACTAAACCCCAAAAACATCATTAGACAGATTTTGCTTTTTACATATCTTATGACCTTCAGCACCTAAGAACTCATCTGATTTTAAGTTTCTACTTCTGTATGGTAAGGAATACTCTAAGCATCTTGAAGGAAGTATTTTTTGTTTTATATTAGAGACAAGGGGTTGATATGGTGAAGGAATGTTCCAAGGTTAGGGGGTTCCAAAAACTGAAGGAAGTCCTGTTTGAGACAGCAGCTGAGTTATGGCAGACCCAACCCAGGAGAGAAATGAAGGTTGATCAACCTAGCTTCCTCCCCAAAATGGAAAATGCAGGAGGAGTTGACCAGTAGGAATATGTTTGTGGAACATTGTTAAATTTCTACAATTCTAGAAAGGCCAGCACAGTGCCCAACCCCACAAAGAGCTATATTCACAGACCAAATTTGAATCAAACCTGTTAATTCCCATTGTGGTTTATGGGTAAGTAGACAATATCAAGGGCTGGGGAAACAATGTCCTCTCTGGGACAAAGTAGTATGATATGATTCTAAGGAAGAAATTTCCTCAAGGTCTTCACCATTATACCCATCCTGAGAGTCTTCTCCCATTTCTGCTGCCAAAGTCTCCATCACTCTTACTTAACGACTCTCAGAATGTATTCTACAAATACATGTCCTGAACAATATCTTTTTTATTAAAAGTCTGTTTGAAGAAACCCCACTTGAATGAAGATAATCTGTCCGGCATCCCACACATTCCTTGTCTTTTCCTGCTTTTGTTAGCACAATGAATCTGAAGGAAGCACCAAGTCAACTTTTAATGCCAAGAGTTCTCTTCTACTTGGAGAATGTTCATAGAACCAGTAGATTATATCAGTAATTTGCAGGCTCCCTAGGCTGGTATTGCTAAACTGAGCTTAATACAAAGGTCATTGTGTTGGCAGAAGAGAGAGTAAGGAATCCAGATGCAACTTCTCCATGGAAGAATAGGGATTCTGGGCTCCTGGGTGTTTTTCTAACATTTCTAACATTTTTTGAACGTTTTGTGCTTCCAAAAAAGTCCCATATTTTGGACTGTGCTGCAAGGTGCCTGACTTCTTGGCCATGTAAAATATCAAATGTTTTAAGTGATGAAGATTCTGTATCAAGATCAATGAAAGCTTCATTCTTGAGAATATCTTCTGATTATTTCCCTACTCACTAAAGAGTGTCTATATCAGACATAATGGGATACCAGCCTCCAAATAGATCATTTTTCTGTCTGACTTCCATTCTATTCTGAATGTCTCTTCACTCATCTACACTTTGCTAAACTGCCCCCCTTCCCTCCTTATCAAATTGTCCCAAGACTGTTTTGTTCTCAGAGTCTCCCCCAACTAATTTCACCTAATTTTGATTATTCCATCATTTCATAACTCTAAGTCATCAAGAACAAGATTGGCATGAAGGGACAGAAGTAGAGTAGGATTTTTAGATATGCTAACAAGACAGTCTCAGACAATGAGAACCAGATAGGCTCACTTAAAGTTCCAAATCATTCTGACAATAGATATCAGGTAGGTTCCTTAAAGTTCCTGCTCCATTTCAATACCTTTACCATCTCCAAGCTCTACTCCACTTAATGCTATTGCCAGAATGACCTTTCTTATTCATCAATCTAGTCGTGTCATACTACTCCACTCAAAAATCTTCACCAGCCCAACTTCAGTATCCTTTGACCATCAGTCAGGGTTTAATAGGATCTGAAACTACCTTACCTTTTCTATTCTTACCTCACATTATTTTCCTCCCTATACATCATACACCAGAAAAATTGGACTACTCTGTACCCTGAATAATTATTGGACCCTTCCAATCTATGTTCCCTATACCTAAAATACCTTCATTCCTGTTTTTTTCTCCTATCAAACCTGTCAAAAAAAAAAAAATCAGTTCAAAAGCCACCTTCTCAAAGAAGCCTTCCCTTATCATCCTTTGTACCTCTCTACTGCATCTTTTGTATCTGTGTATCCTCATATTTTAAAGACATACTCTTTGTAATTTCCTATTGTAGGTTGTAAGCCACCTGAGAAAGGGAAAATGTCATATCTAAACTTTGTATCTTCCTATTGTTGAATTTGGGAATGGACCCCAAAAGATTGGGGGTCACAGACCAGTGTCACCGGATATCTCAAAAGAATTTCCAGGCTTGAATCCATATCCAAGTCAAATGGCAAAGTTTATTGTAATTGTAATGCCGATGGAAGCTGGCTAAATTCCAAAAGAATTTAACAAAGAACCAGGAGAAAGAAGACACATTTATCCAGTACTTCCTGTCATTTTTATGCTAATTTTATGGCTAATTTTATGGCCTAGAGGTAAAAACTTAAAGAACCCTCTCAGGAATTTGATTATCACTGACCAGCAGATCCAGGACAGAAGACTTTAGAATCATTCACAGACAGACTGTCAGAAAAATAGCATTCTAAGGTTAGAGAGTCTCAGGATCACTAATAATACATCTTCCCTAAAGTCTAAAGGAAGAAATATTATTATATTCCTAGGCCAGAAGACTTTCACAGTTATTGACACTTGGTTAGAACAATATCACTCTAAGATCAGGAAGCCTTAAAATTAGTGCTGTTTCCTCTAGAAGCTATATACTCTTTTACTGACACAGAACTTTAAACATGGAAAGAACGAATGAACATGATTGGTTGAGACTCTGAAGGATAACCCCTTCTCACTCACACTTGAAAGCCCACCTCTCCTTTCCTTGTTAATCTCTAACTCTAAGTGATTTGACATTTGAGATAAGGAGAATTATGTGTGTATTTCAGAATCAAAATGACTCTTGGAGAAACTAGAATCTCAAAAGGGATCGATAAAGGTCATCATGTCTCCCCACCCTATTTTGCTAGCTCTGTTCTTACCACAATTTACAAATCAACTGGAAAGGAAATATCCCTATTTTTCTGCCTTTTCCATGAAAAAATTAGCCTTCAAGGTATTCTCAGAAGACAAAGTTATACAACCCTTAGGTGAAAAGAATATTCCTAGTCTAAAATTCTAATCTATGTCCTCTGGTAATTTTATGAAAGTCATAAAAAGAATCTGAGGGCAAAGGGACACCAGATATTTTCATCCAGTGATCTGTTATCTGCTAGGCAATAGATAATAAGATAATGGGCTAAAAAACTACTGAACTAAGAGATAATTTTGATCTAGCCTGGGGGGAAAAAATATGTCCTTGAGAATATGAGTGTTTCTCTTTTTGTTTTTGTACAAGTTATAGATATATGGTTGTCTAAATACATAAACACTAAATACATGCTCAAGCATGGTATGGATTGAGAGGATATGAGATCTGGCCCACTTTTTCAGAGAGTAGAAATAACCCCACATGTCACTAGCATGCCAGGTCCAAGGGTTTCCAGAGGCTGCAATGATCTCTCCTCCATCCAAGAAGGGAAAGGGGTTGAAATCAAAGCAGTCCCCTGATAATTGATGTTTAATTAATGCAATAATTTTGTAATTTAGGTTCAATATTCAGCTCAATCTTAGGTTCAAAATAAGATATATTTAGGTCATTTTCTAGTTAACAGAAAAATTACTTAGCCATAGTAGGATAGTATATGGAATGGGAAGGTGAGATGAAGAACTTAACCGGGATGTGTGAATGTTTTTTCTCTATTTTATTTTCATTACTTCTGTATCTCCCTATGACCTATGTGTAGGCCTCTATTTACTTAAACCTAGGACACTTATAGACACATTTACTTAACCTAAACTGGTGGCCTTTATCAATGTCTGACATTGTTTAACCTATTAAACACTGTCAGCTCAGTTATCTGCTGATTTAAGGTTTTGTAAAAAGCAGCTAATTTCAGGGAAACTGAAACATTCCATTCATATTTTTTGACAGTGATATCCCATTAGGAGACCCCACATTTCTTAAATGCTTTCTGATTTGTGATATAATCTTTTGTAACAAAAACCTATAAAAATGGTGTGTATCCACGGAGTCTGGGGCCTCCTACTGTTAGTCTCTTTATCTCTCAGTAGAACTGCTCAGCTTCTGTGAGACACCATAATAAACAATCTTTCTACTTTCTACTTTGAGTGAACTCTGAGTAGTCATTTTTAAAATACAGTTGGGGGCTCTTCTGGGATGGGGGTCTTTGGGGGAGACAGCTGTGGATCCCAAATGGAGACAGGCGTGCCCACGGAGTAGTTCTCTCCATGGTCTCTGGCTCGGGGTGAGCAGCCTCCCTCCCCTCTTGACAATGATCTGAGGCAGAGGTACTCAGTGGAAAGCAGAATTGAAGACTGAAGGAAGTAGAGTCCTAATGGCCAGCAGTGCAGTCTGAAAGAATTTACAGTGTAACTCAAGGTAAAGCTCTCGGGAGTCTGGGGATCGATTGGCTGGGTCAAAGGAGACCCGAGGGATGAGCCCTCCTAAATTTGTTTTTGGTGGGGACTGCTATCAACCCCAGTGATAAAGGACTTTCCTGAGGAAGCTCTTGAATGACTGCAGGTGTGAGGATAACAGAGACTTCTGCTGACACCTGGTTTGGGGCCAGGTTGTAAAATGGGACAGAAGCAGTCCAAGGATCTATGTCAGGATGTTAGTCAGGGCATTCCAGTCAATAGCCCTCTTGGGAGTTGACTTAAAGACTAGGATGAACTTTCCAGATATAAAATGGAAGAAAACTGGGAGGATGTTCCCAGGACTATTTGGGTATATCAGACTTAAATCTGTATGTAAAAGGTGAAAATAGAGTTCTGCGTGTGTCTGTGTGTGTGTGTGTGTGTGTGTGTGTGTGTGTGTCTGCTTTGCATGCTGTGTTCTGTGTTAAAAATTAGCAAGCTTGTGAGATAAGAATTCAGCCTCTGTGCTGCAATCTTAGAAAAATATCAGGCTGAATTGTTGGAATTGGAATTCAGAGTAGTAATTCTTTCTGAGTGGCTTAGAATGTATTGGTCTTAGATCATGGTAAGGTAATTTGGGAGCTAATTTTGGGCTTTTCAAGATTAGGCTAGTGCAAGAAAAGAAAATCTTTTTCTTTTTCTCTCCCTCGGCCTCTGGACTACAGCAGCTTTGCAGGAAAGGGGGAGAGAAGGGGGAATATATATATATAATATAGTGAATGAGAAATTTTAAGCATGTAGGAATGAGAAAAACATAGATTGAAAGGCATTTGAAAGTTTGGAAAGTTTAGAGAAAATGGAAGAGCAGTGTGCTATCACCTTAGAAACTCCTGTAAGCAAGGGCCTGCAACTTTGTTATCAGAACTCAGTCTTGTGGAATCTTGCCAGAAAAAAAAATTGGTGCTTAACTCTTTCCTGGCTTACTAAAGAAAAGAAGTTTGAATGGAATATCTAGGTAGATTTTAGGAAATTTCACAAACTAAAGTACTGGTTAATTTTAAAATAACTTTGAATTGGTATGTGTGTTAAAATTGGAAACAACACAACGGTAGCATGTCTAATAAATTAAACAAATGGCATCTCCAATTCATGGCCAGACATAAATAAGAAATTGCAGATATTGGAAGGGTAGAATAAAAAAAGAATAAGAGGGGTAAATAGACAAACACGAGGGCTCTCTGACCTGTTGGACCTGTGGGAAAACTAGGCATACTTCTAAAAACATTGTCCTAGAAGAAGAAAGAAAAATCAAAATTAGCAAGTTTGCTTTCATTGAATTAGAGAACAGAAAGTTTAAGAAGGCTAAACTTGGGTGGGAGAATTGGTAATTGTTTGTTTGCAAGATTAATGATTTTGGGAACTTAATTTATTTTAAAGAGGTACTATAATCTTGAAATTGGGGGAAATAATTTTGCTATTCCCTTGCACATGCTAGGTTTATTCTGAGTTTAAGATCTTGGAATTTGTTTGAATATTGAAACCTTTATTACTAAAGAGGAAAAAGAAAAAAAAAATTGTCTTAGAAATGGCAGGGGAAAAAAAGCAGTCTGCTCTAGTTAGAGAGAAGGAAGGAAAAGAGCAATAAAATTCAAACTTAGCCTGGGCTGGGCTATAAAAGCCCTGAACAGAGCTGCTAATTACTGTCAGAAGAACACTCAGACAAAAGAAAAAGAACAACTTTTGTAAAAAAAAAAAAAACAAACAAACAAACAAAAAAAAAAAAAAAAACTGTATTTGGTTTGATTCAGTTTACTTGTTAACAAAAGTTATACTTTAAATCCAGCTCTGTTGGACATGTGGGGTTTAGGGAATTATTTAGCTATTCACTATATTGTGAATCTCAAAGGTTTTGAAGGGAAAAGGAAAGAAGAATGCAGGTGATTTATGAAGGATTGATTTGTAGGAGCAATTAAAGGTTTGCATGATTTTAGGAAATAAGAAAATGTGGGGAAACCAGGTGGACTTGGGAAGAAACTTGATATTGGGAGAAAGTAAATAAATTGATTGGCTAAATCTTGAGAAAGATTCCTGTGTAGGAAATTGAGTGGGAAACAGGAAGAGGATCTTTTGTCTTCAAAGGTAAAGATTCAACTTACTCCCACCCCACTGCTTTCTACTATTTTAGCAATGGAGCATCTAGTTAGGAAAGTTGTTGGAGATTGTTTAAGGCATGTAGCTGAAGGAAGAGAATGGTTAAGTAGGAAAAGAAAGAGGAAAGTTTTTAATGGAAGGATTTCTGTGTAGGAAAATTGAGTGGGGTACCTGAGGGAATCTTTTGTCCAGGGGTGCAGGAGTAAGGGAAGGGTGGCCACATGGAATCCTCTCCTCCTCCCTTTCCCCCAAAGTGTGTTCCAGCCGGTTTTTTGTTTTTGTTTTTTGGGGGGGGGGGTTTGGTGTTTGTTTTTGTTTTTGTTTTTGTTTTTTTTATCAAGTTGCTGCTGGTGCAACAAACTGTGATTTAAAGGAACAGGCAGATCTTACAAGATGTTAATTGACTGAATATTTGTTTCTTTAGATACATAATGGTTTTCTTGTTTAAGGAATATGATCATAAATGTAATCTATAGTTTGAAAGGGTTATTTCAAAAAGTTTAATTGATGTTTTTAAGAGCTTTTCAGATTTTTTTATGTGAACAATGCCAATTATTTAAAGGGACTCCAAGGATAATAGTTTTTGCCTTCATCCTTTTGAAAATGTTTTGCTTTGGACATATGTAGTTTGGGATTTTTCTGTGTATTGGGTATTTTAAAGGCAAAATGACTGGTATAATATTCAATTTATGAAACATCTGATTGAGTAAGAATTGTGTGAACATTCTGGGATACATTTCTTACTGTTAAAAGTCTTACAATATGTAGATGATCTTGTGGCAGGGAGGAAAAGAGTGACCTTGTCCAAGTCACTATCAGTTGTTAAATTATTTAGGAGCACAGGGACTGAGAATTTCTCAAGACAAATTGCAATTTGTGAAACATGAAGTAAAATATTTAGGCTATTGTATAAGTGAAGGGAAAAAGAAATTAGATCCTGTAAATTACTTGAAGAAAAGAATGGAAACAGTAAAGGAAAGGGATTGGCACACAGGGCATTGGTCACTGAAATTTTAACCAATCTTATGTTCCCTAAGAACATTGCAGTGATTCATGGGCAGGGGAACCAAAGAGAAGATTCATTTGAGACAAGGGGAAACTGCTTTGCAGATGAGGAGGTGAAACGGCCTGGAGAAGAGGAATCTGTAAGTACAGACGAGATGATGGTGCTAATTCTGGCATTTCTGCCTCCAATGCCCCCACCTTCACTTACCCCAGAAGAGAAGCAGGAAACCCAAAGCCTTGGCGCTCAGGAGGATAAAGAGGGCACTGGCTCCTCCCTGACAGCAGAGAGATTCTGACCACAGCAGGTATGAGACATGTACGCCAACATTTACATCAGGGCAGTCATTGGGGTGTCCAAGGCCTGTGTGACGTGGTGCTGACTAAGTCTGTGGTACTGGCTTGTACACAATAGCAGGCAACTGGTCAGGGGGTGTCCTGTTTGCCAGAAGAGGAATAGGATGGCCCAATGACAAGTCCAAAAGGAGGAAGGCCCCTGGTATCAGGCCTTTCCAAAGAGTACGGGTGGACTTTACCAAGCTGCCATCAGTGGGGTGTCTCAAATATCTGCTGGTTGTAGTGGACCATCTGACCTCATGGGTGGAGGCCTTTCTCCTTGCCTGGGCAACTACCTCGGCAGTTGTAAAAGTACTCCTTGAGCATATTCCAGGGTGTGGGCTGGTGGAGCAGATGGATTTGGACCAAGGCACTCATTTCACAGCCAAGATCCTCTAATCTGTGGTCCAAGCTCTAGAAATATCATGGGACTTACACATCCCATGGCATCCACCCTCATCAGGTAAAGTAGAAAGGATGGATAAGGAAATTAACAGCAACTGACTAAACTGACGTTAGAGACACAATTGCCCTGGACCAAGTGCCTTCCCCTTGCCTTATTAAGAATTAGAACAAAATCCCAAAGGGATGTGGGATTATCACCTTATGAATTATTGTATGGTCACCCTTATCCAAAAGGGATTCAAAATTCTTCCTTGAATCCAATATTTGAAAGCAAGGATTTGTTTTTAAGGAAATATGTTATGTCTTTACTGCAAAATCTGAAAACTTTACAACTAAAATGGCACAGACTCCTCCCTTAGGATCCACAGTGCATAAATTCCAGCCTGGAGACTGGGTCCTGGTTCGGACATGGAAGAAGAACAAGCTGACCCTGACCTAGAAAGGACCGTTCCAGATCCTCTTGACATCAGGCACAGCGGTGCACACACAGGAAAGAGGGCGGACTCAGCATGCCAGAATTAAAGGACCGGTGGACACTCTGAGGGTGTGGGCTCCCAAACTGAATCCAGAGAACGAGCTGAGACAAACTTTGAAAAGGAACTGATGAACTGTGCATGTAAAATCTTGATAGTGGTATGGATCTGGGGCTTTTTCTGGTAGTGCTGGATATCATTTTCTATTAGACAGTGTTGCTTCAACTCAGAAATTTAACCTATCATTCGATAGAATGGAGACAAAAGGAGACATATAATGTTGGGGATTGTGCTTTATAATCTTATGTATGATACTGCCCCCTGCTGACATTATTCCTAACACTTTATTGAAGAAAGACAATTGCTTCCAAAGCTTGATTCAAGCTATTGCAGACACATTTTATCTTAAAAATTGCTGGATATGCAGGGGACCTAAACAGCTCACACAATGGCCATAGGTTTCTGTCCCTTTATTTCCAGTTTGGATCTTGAGCAGTAGATCAGTAGCATGTAATGGTACTAGATTTTGGTCAACCCAGGAGGAAACAGACAGAGCAAGTCAAACATTGTTTGTGATGATGGGTCAGTGCTTAATTGTGTCCACCAGCATCCATTAGAGGACAATAAGGAGTGTTTGAAGGAATTTAGAAGGAAGCCTACTTGTCAAACACCCCATAATCTATGGACATGTATAATGTTAAATAGTACAGCACTGGACACAGTTAGCACTACAATGGAGTGGAAATGAGAAAGTAAAAATGGCATGGTTAGGAAGATGCTTAGCAATTTCTGGAGTAATGTGGATATCACTGGGGAAAATGACTGCAATTGTGTGGCTATCAGAAAAACAACTTTGAAATGTAATTCAAAAACTATGAAAGGGGGAACCACTAGGCCCATGGGATGTTAGATACTTTCCGCCCTCAACAGGGACTTTATATTTTGGCATGAGAAAAACCCAACTGTAAGAGGACACTATTGGATTTGTGGCCAAACAGCTTATACCCACTTGCCAAGAAATTGGACTGGGATTTTTATATAGGAACAATAAGACCTAAGTTTTTCTTTCTCTCTGAAGATGCAATCTAAGAAGGGGAAGACGGAGTAGAACATTCCCTAACCAGTATGGACACTTCTTTGACTCAAACTGGTGATGCTAATGGATGGGGAGATACCTGGCCCCCAGCACGGATTAACCAAACTGCTCAGAACCTTGATCTATTAGCCAATCAAGCTACCCAGACAAGGGAAGCTGTTTTACAACATAAATTAGTTTTAGATTATCTGTTAACAGAGGAAAGAGGGGTCTGTGGGAAACTAACCCTGAACACTTGTTGCATGCAAATTGATAAAAACGGACAAGTAATATAAGAAAGTACTAAGGGCATTTGCAGGATAGTTTATGTGTCTGTACAAGTTTGGCAATCTCCCTCCACAAATAGCTGGTTGGCTTGGTTCGATGGTAGCTGGTGGAAACAGCTCTTATGGTATGGACTTATTGCAATCAGTGGTATTATCCTGTTGCCACTATGTTTACCCTGTATAATTACATTAGTAACCCGAATAGTACGACAGTTCCTGTCAAAAATATTGCATACAGAGGATGCTATTAAAATGATAATAGAAAGAAGGCTGGAATGTAGTAGAGAGGGACAATCCTGATGGTGAGCTTGATAAACAATGTGTTAACTGATTTTGAACAGTTCTTCATAGAAATATGATGAAAGATCATTTACATATTACAGGGGAGAATTGTATGGAATGGGAAGATGAAGAACTTATAGAGATGTGTGAATTCTTTTTCTCTATTTTATTTTCATTACTTCTGTATCTCCCTATGACCTGTGTGTAAGCCTCTATTTACTTAAACCTAAGCCACTGATAGATACGTTTACTTAACCTAAACTGGTGGCATTTATCAATGTCTGACATTGTTTAACCTATTAGTTTAAACACTGTCGGCTTACTTATCTGCTGATTTAAGGTTTTCTAAAAATCAGGTAATTTCAGGGAAGCAAACATTCTATTCCCATTTTTTTTGACAGCGATATCCCACACTTCTTAATGCTTTCTGATTTGTGATGTAATCTTTTGTAACAAAAACCTATAAAAACGGTATGTATCCACTGAGTCCGGGGCCTCCTACTGTGAGTCTCTTTATCTCTCTGTAGAACTGCCCCATCTCTCATGAGACACTATAATAAACAATTTTTCTGCTTTCTACCTTGAGTGATCTCTGAGTAGTCATTTTTGGGTAGGGGTCTTCCATGTCCCACACAATAGATATTGAGGACCTCTGGAGCTGATTCAGCTGATCAAAACTCCTTTGCCTACGATTCCCATCATACTCCCCTAAATAACCCTCTTAACTACCCCCACAGATACTCCTGGTTGTTTTGTATTCATATAATGAGGATATGACCTCTACAATCTAAGCTTTTATTCCTCTGAGTCATTGAATTCATGAAGGTCTCAATATCTAATAAGGAAAAACCAATCTAATTTTCAAGGAGCAAAGCATTAGCATATTGCTCTTATTCATGTCATTTCAACCCTTGGTGGTACAATCCTTAAGGCCTTCCACAGGACATTCCAACATTTAAATAAATTTATATCCTTATCTCCAAAATTCAAAAAGCCTAGCATAAAAAGTAGTAAAGGAGGAAGGGGGGAAAAAACACAGAAACAGAGCAAAAAACATGCTACAGTTATCTGAGTGACCAAATCTAGAAAAGCATCAGGAATGACTCAGTCCTGGATCAAAAGAATCAAGTCTTTGTGATGTCAATGGATTTCCCAATTTAAAATAGTAACAATAAGCACATGCAGTACCAGGAAGATCAGAACTAAAGCAAAAGGAACATACTTCCTGCAGAGTCGCTGATCCTCATCCCAGCCCTCTGGGCTCCTAGGGAAATTTAAGCAATTTCCTTTCAAAAGCCTCTCTTAATGACTTAAACCAAATTAGTAAATCAAAATCCATGTGCCAAAATTGTGGTGGGTCCTTCAAATTCCAAATTAAAAAAAAAATCTCAAAATTCAATTTCTTCAGCATAGTACTTATACAACCCTAGAATTCTAGGGATCTTTCCCTGGTTTTCATTCTTTCACTTGTTAGAGTCCCTCATGTCACAGCTCAAAGGCTGGCTATTTCCATAAACAATTATAGGACTAAGGGCTCCTCGTTCAGTTGCATTCTATTTTCTAAAATGCCATTCAAAACAAAACACTTTCCATAAATATGGTTCTCTGAATGCCAGAAAGGATAGCCAGATGGTGTCATGGATAGATTGCCAGCCCTGGAATCAGAAAGACTCCTGGGGGGCGGCTAGGTGGTGCAGTGGATACAGAACCAGCCTTGAATTCAGGAGGACCCAGTTCAAATCTGGAATCAGACACTTAACACTTCCTAGCTGTGTGACCCTGGACAAGTCATTTAACCCCAGCCTCAGAAAAAGAAAAAAAAAATTCAGAAAGACTCCTCTATACTATATATACTATATTTTGTATATATATAGATATATAGATATAGATATAGATATATAATATTACAGTATTATATAACACCAACCCAATTTTTACAATTTACAATAATTTACCTCATAAAAGAAAAAGAAAAAAATTCAGACTTCTCTGGTAAGAAGGAGGGTCAAAAAGGCTTACTTACATTTTCCAGATCATTGCAACCCTAATCCGAGAAATGTGGAAGAGATAACTGGAGAGATATTTAGCCTGGAGAAGAAAAGACTTAGGGAACATATGATACTTGTCTTCAAGTACTTGAAGAGTAGTCATAGAGAAAAGGAATGAGATTTGTTGCAGAGCACAGAACTCACATACTATCTGTGTCAGCTAACAAATATTTATTAAGCACCTTCTATGTGCCAGGTACTGTGCCTGAGAATACAAGTGCAAGCCAAATAAATAGTCCCTAACATGAAGCAGTTTTCATTTTGGTGGGGAAGACAACACATAAAAACAAGCTGAAGGAGGGATTGGTAGGAAGGAAAGAAGGTACTTAGCAGGGGGATGATGGAGGAGTCCAGAGGAGCTCCATCCCAAGGGACAGGAAGAAGATGGTATGGAAAAGCCAACTTAAGTCCTAATGAGGAAGACTTGCTAACAGCTAGAACTGTCTACAAAAGTATGCCTTTTTTTTACTGGGAGTCTTCAAGTACAGGATATAGGCAGAAGAAATGCCTTAAAAAAAGGGGGGGGGAATAAGGCAGGGAGAGAGAGAGCGAGCCCTGCTAAAGTCCCTCCCATCCCAGAGACCCAAGATGCTGCAATTCAATAGTGCATGTTTGAACTCTCCCTTTAGACTGAGTGCTTAGGAAGTCAGCACTCTGAAGCCCACTTTACTCCTGACTGATTCCCTTCTGTAGTGTCTGGCAGGAAAATAAAAAGTACTTGGCATCCCATCCATTCTCCTGCCTCCACAGAAAGATTAGCCAAGAATGTAGGATTGTCTCCTGTTCCTATAATCGCCAAAGAATAGACATATGGCCCCATACTTTGGCCTTCCATCCCAAGGTTCTGCCCTTTCCCCTGAAGGAGGAAGAAAGTCAATTCCCTTGTTCTCAGTGATGGAGGTAATAATAACAACCTCACCTTAATAACTAAAGTTAGTATCACCACAATAGCAAGCATTTTTATAGCATTTTAAGATCTGCAAAAAACTTCATAAATCTTTTCTTATTTGATTCTCACAACAACCCTGGGAGGTAAGTGCTTTTATTACCCCTATTTTATAGATGAGAAAATTGAGGCTGAGAGAGATTAAGTGACTTGCCCAGGATCTCACAGCTTGTAAAAGTATATAAGGCAGGATTCTAACTCTTTCCGATGGTGAGCCTAGCACACAATCCACTGTACTACCTAGGAATGTCAAGTAATGAGTGACATAGAGCCAGCCATGTAAGTCATATTCCTAAAGCACTTTGAGATTTTTAGCACTTTCCTCACCGTGACCCTGTGAGATAGGTCATACAAGCTTTGGATCATTAATTCCATTTCATAGATGAGAAAAGTGAGCACAAGCATATATTATATGGCATTATCTATTATAATGGCATAATTGGGAAACATGGGGAAGGAAAGTAGGAATTCTAGTTTGATTCCTTTTCATCATTGGGATCTTGGAGACCATATTCCTCTGGGCATTGTTCCAATAGGGATGTGGTTACCCCCACCAAATTCAAAGCATGCCTATGGCATGAGGTTCAGGATCTGAAATGGGTACACCAGTGGCCATGGGCAAGGTTGCTTCTTGGAAAACTGTGCTTCGGGGCCCCCCTTGTCTTTTTTTAACTGTCTCTCCTTCCCTACCTTTGGTTGCATCATTTCCTTATTTCTTGTATTGAGAAGAGATTTTTTTAAATCTAGAAACCTTCATTCCCTGAGGTTTTAGGAAATCATAGTGTCATAGAACACACACACACACACACACACACACACACACACACACACACACACACACACACACACATACACACACACACAAGATTTGATAGTTCAAAAAAGGCACAATAAAAAGGGCAATGCTTAACCCAAACAAATACATCACTAATGGGGGAACTCAAGGTATCTGGACAGAGGAGATAGGTCAAGGAAAAATCTATTTTATGTTATCAAATCTCACCACATGTGTATCAGGTCATTTAACAGGTCTGAGGAGTGTAGAGGTGGGGCTCCAAAACCCCATGCTCCCACAACTGGAGAAGCTGGATTTATGAATGAAGGAGCCCTAGCAAAGCAAAGAGCTCACCCCTCCAAACCCTCAGCCTTGGAACCCAGCAGTTCAGGCTCGTCATATCTAATGGCAAATTCAAATCTCATTGCTGCATTGGGTAGGATGACCCCATGACCACTTCCTTTAAGCAGCGGCTTGGCCTGGTCTTTAATGGGTCCTCCTTAAATAATCAAATCCCATGCTTCTGTGTGCCAGTGTGTATTGTGCCAGTGGCTTTCTAGCAAGATAAAAGGCCTGCATCCAGAGCTCTGAAAAAAGGAGGGTTAAGGAGTGATTTGTGAAGCCTTCTCATTCTCATGTTCTCAGGGAGGGACCAGCTATTCCTGGGGTCCAAGGACACTGGCCCAATGGTCAGGCCTCTTAGAGAAGGACTCAGTCTGCTTCTAGTGGGGGAAGAGCCCCCCCACTCCCAAGACACAAATAAAAATGCTCTAAGATCACTCCTATTTATTTCACTTTCAGAAATTCTAATGACCTGGTCACTTAGGTTAACACGGGTTCACTCTATTCCAATCACTGAAAAGCAAAAGGATTTGGGGGTAGGATAGACATGAGGAACCAAAGAGCAAAAGTAACAAGACAAGTGAGCATTGAAGGAAGTAGAGGCTGGGGGGATTAAACTAACTCTTTCTAGACTCCATGGACACAGGTCCCAAGGTGAGGGCTGAGGGCCGGAGGAGTAGTGAACAAATAATAAGCCATCCTACCTTCCTATGAGCAACCAGGCAAACTGAACTGATCTACCCAGAGATTATCGGTTCTAAGACAACACTCATGCAGCCAGAAGAAGTAATTTATCCAAAGCCATCCAGTGACTCCAATCCAGTTCAGACCAAGGTTTTCTCTTGCAATTCATCCTGGAACATAAATTCATAATACACAATACATAAACCTCTCCACTCTATCCCCTACCACTGCTGCTCACCCACCCCTGTAACCCCCCACACACACAGATCTTCTCCACAAGCTGGGCTCCCATTGGCCCCCAGCGCCTTTATCCAGACTCAGGCAGTCTGGAGCTTAGATTCCTTAAGCATCTCCTTATCTGAACCTCCTCATCCAGAATGCTCTGGCTTCCACCCTGATCTGTGGCCATGAGTTTTCTCAGGTTCCCCAAACCCTCAGAGAATCCTTAGGAACTCAGAGGGTTGTCTGTGATAGGAAAAGACCTACATAAATCATTCTAGGTACACATCCTTCGGATTCCTAAGGAAAAAATGAAAAAAAAGTCTTTTCTTCAAAGATTTTACAATCTAATGGGAGAACACAATACATGGAAGGAATCTGGAAAGTGCAAAGGTGGAGGCAAGGTTATGTATGTGACTTAATGCAACATAATGAGTCATTTCCCCTATGTTCCTTCTCCATCCCCCTCCAATAGAACCACCCCTTACAATAATGCATTTCTAAAAGAAGAAAACCAAAAAGGCCAATAAAAAACAATCAATATATGCAGAAAAAATCTGGCATTAAATGCAATGTTCAACATCTATAGACTCTTAGCTTTCCAAAGTAGCCAGGACTAGATGGAAGTTATACATTTTTTTCAGGCTTAGGTTTGTTCTTTGTAACTTCTTAAAATTAAATTTTAGTTACTCTGTAATGGTTGCTTTTCCATTTACATTGTTATTATTGTGTATATTTTCCTGACTACTTTACTCTCTATCACTGCTTGTCTGTATTTATCAAGTTCATCATTTCTTAAACAAAGTGCAATAATAATTCATCAGATTTATGTACCACAATTTTGCCATTCCTCCAATCAATGGCATCTACTTGTTTCCTTTTATAAATAACTCTTAGTCAAAGAAATTTAAGCTGGAGCTGTTATTATCAGTCTCTTTATCAGAGCTCTTTTGAATGAGGTGGAGCAGACAGTAGAAGTAGATTTCACAAAAGATTGTGAATTTGGGCAGAAAGGAGGCAAGGCAGAAGGATGGAGAGATTTCTGTGCTGCAAACGGGGATTCCAAAGTAATTTAAAATGTTTAAAGGTGTACATTTTTTTACAAATCTTGAAATGCCACAACCTCTAAAGAATCAAAACTGTGGATGGGCTAAAGGGCAATGGAGAGAAATATATGGAATGCAACATATTTCCAATTATGGTTTATTCATAAAATGTGAAGATATCCCTGAGGAAATGCAGACACATTAGATTGTATTGAACTTCTCAAGAAAAACAGAATTTGAATCCTGCCACAAACACTTAACCTCTCTCAGCTACCTCAGGTCTGTTATGAGGATCAAATGATATAAAACAAGTAATGCACTTTGCAAACTTTCAATGGGTACATAAATGGTAACTATGATTAAATGTGAGATTGAAAAAGGAGGTCAGTAAGATTATGCATAATAGATGGACAACCCAAGCTCTGTACTGACATTCAAAAATAATATTCTTAAAGACTTAGAGCAGGAGTTCTTAATCCAATATCCAGAGATCTCTTTGGGTTTATGAATAGATTTTAGGAACTCTTTTGAACTTGGATAGGAAAAACTTACATCTGTTCCAGTATAATTGGTTTCCTTTGTAATCTTATGCATTTAATTTTACATGTTTACATACATATGTACTTTACATACAAACATGTCTCTGAGAAAGGATCCATGGACTTCACCAGACCATGGCCAAAAGGGTCCAGGACACATATAAAAAGTTAAGAATCCCTAACCTAACCACTCATATCATCAGACTGGCTAACATGAAAGAAAAGAAAAATGATAAATGTTGGAAGGGATGGACCACTAATGCACTGTTAGGAGAGTTGTGAATTGGTCCGACCATTCTAATGAACAATTCAGAACTATGCCCAAAGAGCTATAAAACTCTGCATATTCTTTGACCCAAGAATATCACTACTAGTTCTGTTTCATAAAGAGGTTAAAAGAAAAGGAAACGGGCCTATATGCACAAAAATATTTATGACAATTTTTTTGTGAAGGCAAAATCAGAAATTGTAGAGATGCCCATTAAAGGCTAAACAAGGTATGGTATATGATGTGATGGAATAGTATTGTGCTATAAGGAATGACGAGCAAGATTATTGCAGAAAAACTTGGGAAGACATAGGAATTGAGGCAACGTGAAATGAACAATAACAGCAATATTGAAACAATAATCAACTGTGAAAGACTTGACTACTCTTGTTCAATTCAATGATTCAAAATGATTCCAAAGGACTCATGATGAAAAATATTATCCTCTGTTATGTCCTGCTTTCTAGATCCCCCACACTGGGGTGATTAAAATATACCGTCCTAGTGGAGAAGTGATGAAGCGGGACTCCTGTGGATGGTGGGAAAATGAAGTCCATTTATTTCAAGGAGTTTCCCCCTTTTATACCTTCATATTCTTATGTAACAAAAATAATAGGTGTTCGCCCATTATATACTGTGCACGTGGGACCACATAAACAACTTGCTATTATATGTAGTTTGCCACCTGGTATCACTCTGCTTCATCCACAACAGGTTGTCACTGCTCCCTGACTTCTCAGGAAAACCAATTGCCCTTAGAAGAGATGGGAGCTGAACCAGACATTGTCAGCAGGCTCCCACTGGGCTGAAAGGTCTTATACCTCACCCGGAGTTCCCCCACTGTCTGTGACCCTCTACAATCCACCTCCAGAAACAGAAACCTCACAAACTCTGAGTAGAGATTGACACACACTTTTTCACTTTATTTTTCTTGCTTTTCTTTTGTACTATGACTGATACAGAAAAATGTTTTGAATGATTTCACATGTATAATTGATATATTGCTTGCCTTCTCAATATGTAGGGAAGGGGCAGGAGAGAAAGAAAATTTGGAACTCAATAAAAAGTTTTCCAAATTAAAAATAAATTAAAAAAAAAAGAAAAAAGAAAAATCCTTGATTTAGAGGAAGACCTCTGGAATAATGCTCTATGGAGCATTTATAGAGACACATTTACAAGAATCACATAGGATGAGAAAGCATGACTAGATTGTGATCTGTAACAAAGAAAGGAATGCCCACATCAATAAAATCTTGAATCCACTGAAGGAAAATTTTGGGACTTCCCAGGTGAAAATTAGTGGCTATTTTATCAGGGGTATATGGTGGCTAGGCTAGGGTAAGGAGTACAATTTTAACTAAGCCAAGTAGACCAGGCTAGAAAAAATAGGTAAACCTAAGAGGATGAAAAAAAGAATAAAAAGGGGGAAATTTGTTGACCAGGAGGCCAAGAACACAACTGTTAGGATACTCCATGACAGACCGTAGGTTGGAGGGAGAAGGAAAAAATGGGTTTTCCAGGGGTAGTGTCAAAGGACATCAGCAAAGTTGATGAGGCTTGCAGCTGAGGTCAGTACAGTTCCAGTGGTCCTCAAACTTTTTAAACAGGGGGCCAGTTCATCTCAGGCTGTGGGAGGGCCGGACTATAGTAAAAACAAAAACTCACACTCTGTCTCCGCCCCTCAGCCCATTTGCCATAACCCAGCGGGCCACATAAAACGTCCTCAGCCGGCCACATCTGGCCCTTGGCCCGTAGTTTGAGAACCTCTGAAATCTGAGCCAAGGACATGAGTTTATACCTTGGACTGTGAAATAATTAGAGATTTCTTCTTTATCTTTCTACATTTAGCTAAGAAGTAGAGAAGTCAAGTCTCATAGGGGAACTATTAATTAATACACAGACACAAGCAATAAAAAGAACCCAAACATCAACCAACCTACCTCCTCCAGAAGGGGCATTCTCCGGAACTCTGACAGAGTCCCTCTTTTTTTTCTTCTCTCTCTTCTCTCTCAACACCATCCCTTTGAGTGATGACATTAGTTCCACTGGGTCTCCACCCTCTCATCTCTGTGCAGACTTCAATCAATTTATCCAGCCTTCATTTCTCTTATGAATTCCAGTCACTCTCCAGTCTTACACACACATCAAATGCCTGCTGGACTTCTCTTCCTGGATGAACAGTGATGCATTCAACTCAACACGTTCAAAAATGAAACTTATTTTATTCTTGTGCTAAACCCATGACTTCTACCCCAATTTCCCTATTCCTGTCAAGGGCATGACCACTCTCCAATAATGCAGTCACTCCCAGTCATTTCAGAGTCATCCTCAGAGTCTCCTTCTTCCCCCATATCTAATCAATTGTAAAGTTTTCTCAGCTCTGTTTTCACAGCCTTTATAACTGTGCCCTTCTCTCCCTTCATAGAGTCACTCAGCCCTTCAGAACCTTGTCACTTTTCACCTGGCTTGTTACAATCATCTTAAATAAGAAATACTTTGGAATATGGACCCTGCAATTAACAACACAAATGGTTTTAGTGATTGTCTTCCAAAAGGCTATAGATAAGGGGCAGCTAGGTGGCTCAGTGGATAGAGCACTAGCCTTGAATTCAGGAGGACCCGAGTTCAAATCTGGTCTCAGACACTTAACACTTCCCAGCTGTGTGACCCTGGACAAGTCACTTAACCCCAGCCTCAGGGGGGGAAAAAAGGCTACAGATAAGCAGCACATCGTTATACTAAATATTTGGGAAATAATACAAAATTTGAAATGTTGACCAGGATACTCTCCATTTGGGCTACTGGGCAAATGATTTCATCAGAGTCTCTCTAATGCATATGTGGGAAGGTCCCCCTTAAGAGATTGTTGCATATTTCCAAAAGTTGAGTACCTTAAAAATCCATGCTGGGCAGATTCAAGATTTAATTATATAAAATATTATTCAAAAAATTAAAATATGAAATTCATGGCTTTGTCACAACCCGTACATCTAGAAATTTCCCTCTCAATGTCCCTCAGAGTAACAGGACACAGATATACTGTGACCACATATTTTATTATAAATTATGAAAATGAAAATAATTGGGTTCTTCATAAAACTTTCCTACCAACCATCTTCCCAATTACCCTCTCCATTTTTTGAATCTGGCCAAGTGATTTTCAAACCATATATACATAGAGGTCATGGAAAGAAAATGAGGAAGAAGGTATGCATCTGGTGCTCCTGCTATTTATTTTGTAGGATAGACTATTACTTAACCTTTCCACTATTAGGTTCTAGCAGTTCTAGAGTTCTGAGGAGCAAACTCATGCATCATACTCTTGTTTGTTCTTCTTTTCTCTCTTTTGAGCTAGACAATAGCTAGACATTAAACCTCCTCTAACTGATCTGGCATGGCAGAACTCTGCATGTAGAATCAGCAGACTTTGTTTCAAATCCTAACTCAGCCAGTTCCTTCCTGTGTGACGTTGGGCAAGGCACTTCATTTCATAAAAGTTGCTTCTTCATCTCCCAAATAAGGAAATTGGGCTCAATGACCTTTAAGGTCCCTCCAACTTTCCATGTGTGATATATGAGCTAAAAACTGTATCTCTATGAGTCTCTGTATTTTTTCAATGGATGGTCACACTATTACTACCTAGTCTTTTTATCCCAGTTCCAGCTTTTGTGTCTTCTTGTGTCACCTTCTTAGGTGCTACTCCCATATGTCTAATGCTGCAGTCAAGCAAAATCTCCTTGACAATTAGTATCTTACTGAGTATAAAGAGGACTCACAAGATCCTTTAGGGGACAAAGTTCAAAAAATGTTTCCAATTGAATGTTCTTTTGACCTCAAGCATTATAGGAAATGAAGCCCTACAGACATACCTCTTTTATTCAGCTGTTAGATTATAATTGACTTGAGAGAAGGAAGTAGGTTTTATTCCTACTTTGTATGTCTGGTTTCTAGCACAATAACACATTTTATATATTCAGCAAATGTAAACTAAATTAAATTGAACAACATTGCAAGGTCATCCATAACCATCAATAACTGCTAATCTCCTCTCCTCCCCTCAGAATGACACCTGAAGAATTCATGCTGAGCTTCATTCTTTTAATTTAACACTTTTATCCTCAACACAATACAAATTCCCTTAGGATTGGAAAACATTGAGTTTTTGTAAGTAACTGACTCCACATGAAAGAATTTTATGTTTGACTAAGAGTGGATATGGATAAAAATCAAAGAACAGCTGTATTTCTTTCCTTTCTTTTAAAGAACCTAAAGAGAATTCAAAATCAATCTTGTCCAAACTCTTCATTTTACAAAAAAACTAAGGCCCAGAGAGGCAAGTGGCTGGTGAAAGGAAAGGTTATTATACATGTGAAGCGTCAGAGGTCAATGATAGAGCTTTCAAGATTCTGGAGAAGACAATGGGAAGATCAGCTTCAACTTGTTTCAGTTTTCAATGACCTGTGAAAGTGATGACAGTCCTTAGAGAAGTGAGAGGGTGACAAAAAAGATGCTGTGAAGGAACTGTATTTAGCATGGGAGA
The DNA here is from genome assembly GCF_048593235.1 of Sminthopsis crassicaudata. Taxonomy (NCBI): domain Eukaryota; kingdom Metazoa; phylum Chordata; class Mammalia; order Dasyuromorphia; family Dasyuridae; genus Sminthopsis; species Sminthopsis crassicaudata. Next base: position 223,189,231 of record NC_133621.1, read on the forward strand.
CTTGGAATGGGGAGAAGGAAAAAAAGGAAGGAAAAGGAAAGAGGAGGAGAAAGATTAGCAACTCCAAAGACTCTGCTAACAGTTGAAGAATAGTGTCTCATCGTGAAACTAGTTAATCCAATGGAGAGAGCAATGACCCTAAAGTCAAGAAAACCTGAATTCAAATCTAGCCTCAGACACTTCGTAGCTAAGTAATGCTAACTCAGCATCACTTAACTTCTCTGTATTTCAGTTTCCTCAACTGTAAAAAGGGGTTAATAAAAGTACCTACCTTCTCAGGTTGTGTGAGAATCAAATGAGGTAATAATTGTAAAGTGTTTAGTACTATTCCTGGCACAAAATAGGCTCTTAATAAAGGTTTATTTTCTTCCTTTTCCCAGCAATATAGAAATTCTGCCTAAGAGCTGAAGATCAGAGCCAATAACTCTTAGGATATGTAAGAGTAAGGCATTGATGGAAACTATTACTCTACTTCTTCCCACTCACTCTGTGAGCTGCCCAGGCAAATTCTCTCTAAGAGCTTGAAGAAGGAGAGTAAGACGTATGGGAAAAGGGACTCTATTACTCTCCTGGTTCTAGTGTCACCACAAACTCAGAATAGAAACCTGTTCTTTGAAATACCTATTCCTGTGTTTCTCCTAGCTTGCACAAAAATAAATTGTGGATAACCACAATATGCTTTGTGTCTGCATTGATATACTTGGGGAACTGGAGGAAGGGATGTCATGGGAAATCATCTTTCTCTCCATCAACCTACAGACAATGGGAAGGAGCCAAGAGAATGAGCGTCAGATATTTTTTGTGACCTTTCAGAGTATATCTGAATCTTCATCATATTGTTGAGGTTCAAAAGGAGATCTCAAAAGGTTAGGGCTGCAGGACAGTGTTGCCAGATATCTCAAAAGAATTTGTGGTCTTGAAGCCATGTCCAAGACAAGGGACAAAGTTTATTGTAATTGTAATGCCAATTGAAGTGGGCTAATTCCAAAAGGATTTAGCAAAGAACCAGGAGAAAGAAGAGAAATTTATAGGACAAAGTTAGAGAGACCAGAGTTTCATGTTACTTATTTGCTAATTTTATGGCTTACAGGTAGATTTTAGGGGTGGTCTATTCACTATTGTCTCAGGAATTTGGTTATTACTGACCAACAGATTGTTTATCTGACAGTCAACAATGCTTGTAGGATTATATCATAGGCCAGAAGACTTTAGAATCATTGACAGATTGTTAGAACAATAGCACTCCTTAGGTTAGGGGGCCCCAGGATTACTGTCATATCTTCCCTAAAATCTAAGGGAAGAAATATAGAACTATATTATTATATTACTAAGACCAAGAGACTTTAGAATAATTAACAGATTGTTTAAAAAAAAATAGCATTCTAAGTTTGGGGACCTCGGGATGACTGCTATAATGTCCCTAGAAGCTGCATCCTATCAATATCATAGACTTATGAAGAAAAGGATCCAAAGAAAAGTTAGTATGGTATGACATAGAAGGTTAGAACTTCCACTTTAGTTGGAAGGTACCCAGACTCCTTGGCTTTTGGCATTGCAACAGCTGGCTAATTAGTCTTGGGTCAATGAGCAACTGAGGCTTTAGAAGATTTTCAGCACCAAACACAGATCCAGAAAGAATAGGAAAATGAGAAATGGGAGGGACATGGAAATCTTTTATCAAATTGAAAAGATAAGCAAGCCCTTGGGTGTTGTTCTATTTTATGGTGAGGAAGGAATTATAAAAAGACCAATCCTCAACACCTGACCAACTGAAATTTTATTATTCTTATATTTGGCTCAAGAGTTTGGGGAATGACAATCTCTTTTTCCCTTTCTCTCCCACTACCCTCAGTTTACTTGGGTAAAGAGGCTTATGAGTGCTCCACTTGATGAGGGATGCAGTTGACTCTATGAGGCATCAAGAATCAGTCAAACTAAAAAAAAATTTTTTAAAACAGAAGAAAATATAAAATAAATCACTGGAAAAACAACAGACCTGGAAAAATTAATTCACTAGAGACAATTTAAGAATTATTGGGTTACCTGAAATCCATGATCAAAAAAGAGCCTGGACAGCAACTTTCAAGAAATAATAATTGTCCTGATTTCCTAGAACCAGAGGGCAAAATAATCATTTAAAAAGTCCAAAAAAAAAAAAGAAAAGAAAAAAAGAAAAAGTCCATTAATCACATTCTGGAAAAAGTCCCACAAAGAAAAATATAAGAAACTACAATAATTCTGATGATCTAGAATTATCATGTCAAGGAGAAAATACTGCAGGCAGCCAGAAAGAAATAATTCAAATATTTAGGAGCCATGGTCAAGATTACCCAGAAGTTAGCAGCCTCTACATTACACAAATGACAATTATCCCTTCCACATCCTGACTTTCCCCATCATTGTTTTCATATATCATGGATAGGCATAAGAAATTAAATGAGAATTTTAGGGAAGTTTTGTGAAAGCCACAGATGACATGTGAAAGCCACAGCAAACAACAGAGAAAAAGTTTAGAAACTCAGAAATGCTAAATTGGATAATATCAAGAAAAAAGAGAAGAAAATCCATAAAGCAAAGACTTCTCTTGTATGAAGGGAGGGCTAAAAGATGTTACACAGATTTTTTGGATCTCAGGGATGCCTAAGCTTCTAACCCCCAAGATGTGGAAGGGATAACTGTATACAGGGAGAACAAGCATGAGCAGTCACCAAAGGAACGCCTAAGATACTCAACAAAGAAATGGGAAACCTATGAAAAAGAGACTTTCTGACTACAAAGCTTCCTGTTTGGAAAGGGCAGATAATCAATATTTTCTCTAGGCTTAGCAGAGGAGAGTGGGGAAAGCAATAACATCTCTTGGCTGTTGATTCACCCAGATGGATATAGCTGTTGGTACTATATTCACTCCAGCAACAGTGTCTCCAGGACATTTGTCATGATCTGTCTGGATTCAGGTCCTAGGAAGACAGTGACTCAGAACCAAGTCTCCGTATTTCTACCAGTACAAGGATTTTTTTTTCCATACCCCTAACATGACTGTCTTCACCATAAAGAAAACACAATTCTTGTCTTCCTTTTCAAAGCTGATGATCCTTCTCACCCTTCCCTAAACATTGAGTTTAGAGTTTCCAGAGCTAGGAGTCACTAGCTAAATGTAATTGCTGCCCATGTCCTGTCATCTTTGCCTTCCTCACAGACTTACTGCATGCACAGTGATAACTGATGAGGTCTTCAGTGTTAGATGTGGTTAACAGAGAAATTAATCCCTGAGGCAAGCAGTGAGAAGGCACCGCTAGAGATCAGTTTAGTTCCATGATCCCACTCCTTGGGGAAGTGGTCCAGTCTGAAATACAAGTCATGTCAAACTCCTGAAACCTACCCTCTGTAGAAATCCCACGAATGCCCCTGAGGTTGAATTTTATTTATAAAACCTACTTGTGGACCATTCCATGGCTACTACCTTTCTCTGAGTCAACCCACCACCAGCACTCTACTTCATGGTGTCTTTCCCCTTTCCCTTCCCCCAAGCCATGTGGTATCTTCCCTAACTCCACTAAGCTTTTCAACCGGACTTCTCCTTACAGCTAACTCTTTTAGGATGCTAAGTCCCTTTCAGGATTTAGCTTACCAACTAAGAACATGCCTCATCCTCATGGGGTGCTCCTTTTCTACTAGGTAATTGTGAATTCCCCTGAAGAACTTATCTTTCATATGCTCTCCCACTCTTATTTCATATTTGCCATCCCCAATGTCTATAGTATCCTTTCATTTTTGTCTGTAACTTCTTCCCTAAATAAATCTACCTTTTGCCAAGGAGAATGGCCATTGTAAATTCTTCACATGACCTAACCCCAAATTTTGGTGCCTGCCGTTATTTGGTGACAAACCCCACACCATAAATCACATCAATAATAACACAGTTCCTAACAACATCAAGAAAAAGATTGCTTTAATATAGGTGATTTATCACTAAATGTGCAGCTAGGTAGTGTCATAGTACATAGAGTACTAGGCTTGGAGTTAGAAAAACTCATCTTCCTGAGTTCAAATCTGGTCTTGGACACTAGCTATATGACCCTGGTGGGTAAGCAAATTCTTTGTCTTAATTTCCACATCTGTAAAACAAGCTGGAGCAATGTCAAACCACTTTAGTATCTTTGCCAAGAAAATTCCAAATGGGCTCACAAAGAGTTGGACAGAACTGAAAAAAAAAAATAACCCTAAGTGCTACTTGCTGGAATCTACATTGCTCTAAAGGACCCATTTTCCCCTCTAAATCTCACCCAACTAGAATTACAAATACAAGAAATTCAATAATGGGATGGAATAAAAAAGCACTAATTGGGTATGTTGGTAGCTCAGAAGTTAAACAGTCCCTGCCCTCAAGGAACTTATATTCTGATAGAGGAAAATTACATATATACATAGAGAGATACATATGTATGATACATATGTATATACACATATATACAAGACTATTGTGGAAGGGTTTATTTGATTGCTATTCTCAAAAAAAGAACAGGAAAAGGAGAGATAGAAGGTGTTTTCCCAGAATGGTATGAAAATTGCCAGGGAATAGTGCTGGGTCTGTATCTGGGCTATATATGAATTTTCTTAAAGTAGAAATGCAAGACAAATACCATGAAATCTACAGCAAATAACAAATCTCTCCCCATTGTATTTCACAAACCTTTTCCCAAGCTCCAGGGATGAATGGTGGTGAGTCCAGCCCAATTCTACATCACACAAAATGAGTTTCAATCTAAGGCAAGTAGAGGCACAGTGAATAAAACCCTAGAATTCGGAGGTCAAATCTAACCTCAGACTCTTACAAACTATTTGATCCTGGGCAAGTCACTTAACCTATCTGCCTCAATTTCCTCACCTGTAAAATGGGGATCAATAATAGCACCTACCTCATAGTGTTTTTGTAAAGCACTTAGTACAGTGCCTGTTATACAGCAAGTTCTTAATTAATGCTTGTTAATTTTTTTTAATTGAAGGAAGCAGTAAAAAGTGAATTAGTGATTTGTCCCCTGGATAAACAATGAAAATATTGATTATCAACTTCTGGGATATCATCAATTCTTGGCCCTAGAATAGTGAGTCCCCATTGTTTTTCTGGTCCTTTCCACTGTCTTGCCCAAACATGTGATTTAAAGTTTAAATTGTTTAAATCCCTATACGGGAAGATATCTGATACTTGTAACTCTTAAAAACTGTATCTTTATTAGGGTAGCTAGAAGGGGTATACATAAACAGAAGGTGTGAGTATAAGTTGATTTTGATGGAATGATAGGAAAAAAATTAAGGAATGTAAAAAGGATTGTACTGGGAGAAGAAGAAAAGGGAAGTAAAAATGGGTTAAATTACATCACAAGAAAAGGCAAAAAAAGATCTATTACAGTAGAGAAAAAGAAGGGAGGGAGATGAGCATTGTCTGAAGTTTAATCTCATCAGATTTGGCTCAAAGATGGAATAATATACACATTCAGACAGATATAGAAATCAATCTTGCCCTATAGGAAAGTAGGAAAAGAAAGAAGAAAAAAAGGAAAGGGCTGGATAAAAAAGAGAGCAGAAGCAGTAGGAGAAAGGGATTAAGAGAAGAGAAATGATAGAAGAGAGGGCAAATTGAGGGAGGGTTGATAAACCTTTGGTTAATTTAATTAGAAAAAAAGGACAAAAGAAAACCAAATTATCAATATCAAAAATGAAAAGAGTGAACTTATCATTAATGAAGAAGAAATTAAAACAATAATTAGGAGCTATTTTGCCCAACTATATTCCAACAAACTACAATCTAAGGGAAATGGATAAATATTTACAAATATATAGACAGCCCAGATTAACAGAAGAGGAAGTAAAATAGAAAAAGAAATTGGACAAGCCATCAATGAGCACCCTAAAAAAATTATTCAGAGCCAGATGGATTTACCAATGAATTCTACCAAACATTTGAAGAATAATTGACTCTAATACTATATAAGTTATTTGGGAAAATAAGATATGGAATCCTACCAAATTCCTTTTGTGATACATCTATGGTGGTTATATCAAAAACAAGAAGAGTCAAAACAGAGAAAGAAATTATAGATCAATTTCTCTAATGAATATTGATACAAAAATTTTAAATAAAATATTAGCAAAGAGATTACTATCATCAAGATGTATTAACACTGTGAATAAGTGGATTTTATACCAGGAATGCAAAGTTGGTTTAATATAAGGAAAACTTATCAGCATAATTGACTGTATCAATAACAAAACTAACAGAAATCATATGATTATGTCAGTAGATACAGAAAAAGCATTTGACAAAATACAGCACCCATTCCTTATAGAAACATGAGAGCATAGGAATAAATGGAGTTTTCCTTAAAATGATAAGTAGCACCTATCTAAAAACCATCAACAAGCATTGTTGTGATGAGGATAAGCTAGAAACATTCCCAATAAGATCAGGGGTGAAAAAAGGATGTCCATTATTACCACTAAAATTCAAATATTGTACTAGAAACATTAGCTTCATCAATGAGAAGAAAAAAATAGAAGGAATTAGAGTAAGCAATGAGGAAACAAAATTATCATTCTTTATAGATAATTTAATGGTATATTTAGAGAATCCTAGAAAATCACCTAATAAATTTACAGAATCAATTGTCAACTTTAGCAAAGTTGCAAGATATAAAATAAATATAAAAATTATCTGTATTTCTATATGTTACCAACATGAAAGAGAGAGAATCTTATTTAAAATAACTAGAGACATTATAACTATCTGGGAATTTACCTGCCAAGGCAAAGCCAAGAACTATAAAAATAGTTAGGTACACATGACACAATAGTCATTGACTACAGTAATCTATTTCGATAAACCTAAAGACTCCTATTTATTTTGGAATAAAAACTCAATATCTGACAAAAATTACTGGGAAATTAGAAAACAGTGTGACAGGTACTAGATATTGACCAACATCTCATACCCTATACCAACAAGGTCAAAATGGTATCATGATTTAGATATAAATAGAGATACTATAATGGTAATTGATTCCCAATAATTAGAATCCTATGATTGGTAGGTAGGTAACATGATGGATAGCACTGGACTTGGAGACAGAAAAAGGTGAATTCAACTAGTTGCATGACCCTTATTCTATTTTTGTATCAGTTTTCTCATCTGTAAAATATGAACAAAATATTGTGAAGATGTTTGTTGTTGTGAGGATCAAGTGAAATAAGAGAAATAAAGTATTTTGTAAACTTTTTAAAAAGTGATATTATAAGCAAGTTAGGAAAGGAATAGTTTTATCTGTCAGATCTATGGAGTAGGGAAGTATTTATGATTAAACAGTAGAAAGAGAACACCATGAAATGCAAAATGGATAATTTTGATTACATTAAATTTAAAAGTTTTGCTCAAATAAAGCCAATTCAACCAAGATTAAAATGAATACAGCAAGCTGGGAAAGAACTTTTATAGCTAGTGTTTCTGATAAAGGCCTCATTTATAAAATAGACAGAGAAATTAGTCAATAAGAATATAAATCATTCACCAATTGAAAAAAGGTCAAAGGATATGAATAGGTAGTTTTCAGATGAAGATATTAATGCCATCTATAATCATATGGAAAAAAATGCTCTAAATCACTATTGATTTGAGAAATACAAATGAAAACAACTCTGAAGTATCACCTCACACCTAGAAGATTAGCTAATTTGATATAAAAAGAAAATGAAATGTTGGAGAGTATGTGGAAAAATTGGAATACTGATGCATTGTTGATGAAGTTTTGAACTGATCCAGACATTCTGAAGAACAATTTGCAAATATACCTAAAAAGCTAATAAAACTCTACATATCAATTTTTTGTTGTTTTTTTTCCTTGTTTTTCCCTTTTGTTCTGATTCTTCTTTCATAATATGATTAATGTGAAAATATGTTTTAAAAGATTGTACATATAAAACCTATATCAGATTAATTGTCATCTTGAGAGGAAGAGGAAATATAGATAGAGAAAAAAATGAAAATCAAAATATTATACAAATAAATGCTGAAAATAAAAAAAATAAAGGGGGAAATTATAATCCTGGAAGGATGCCTTATTAATTAGTCCTTAATTCCTCAATTGAAATAAGGTTACTTCTTTTTCTGACCAAACACTTCCCTAGAGGGAAAAGGGCACTGAAATAGAAACAAGAGCTTAGAAACCAGAAATAAAAAGCCACCCCTACTTAATAATTTTGGCTAAGGTTGGCAGTATCAAGTAGGAGAGTATTCCTCAGGCTCAGTTTAAAGGAAATGAGAAGGAACTTACCTTCAGGCTTCCCTTACCCTGGGAGAAGAGAGAAAAGGCTAGCGTCCAGCTATTTCCTCTTTGTTGTTATTTAGTCATTTCAGTTCTGCCTGACTATAACCCCATATGGTGTTTTTTTGGCAAAGATACTGGAGTGGTTTGCTATTTCCTTCTCCTTTCATTTTACAGATGAGAAAACAGGCAAATTGGGTTAAGTGACTTGCCCAGGGTCCCAAAACTATTAAGTGTCTATAAGCCAGATTTGAACTCAGGAAGATTTCCCAGTATTGTTATCTACGCATTTCATCACCTACCTGCCCCATGCCACTTCTACTTAAGCATTTATAAGTATAGGAAAATCTGGGCTTGATTTCAGCTCCATTACTACCACTGTGAACCTGCTCCCCACATATGAAAGGAGGGTATTTGGTTCAGTTGCCAAATCTTCCCAACATCTCTTGCTTCTGTTCTATATTCTGTTCTATACTTTATATTCACACAATCACCACTTTGGAATAGGACCCCATCACCTCTCTCTTGGATTATTACAATAGTCTCCCAACCTCTTCTCCTAGTTTTTAGTATTTTCTCTCTCTAATATGTCCTCCGCAAAGCTGTTAAATGGATATTCCTAGATTAAAGTTGTTTCTTACCATCCCTAAAATCAAATACAAATTCTTCTGTTAAGCCTTTAAGGACATTCATTGGCAGCTCCAACTTATCTTACTAGACTACAACCCCCTTATTCACACACTCTGTATTCCTAACAAATTCACCTACCCGTGGTTTTCTTTTCATGACATCCTATCTCCTACCTCTGGAAGTTCCTTTGCTTTGGCAATCTGTGATAACTGATCTCCCCTCTCACTTTCACCTCTTTTCCAGACCCAGGACCAGAGCCACCTCCTACATAACAGATCCCTCCAATTTTTCTACTCTCTACCCCACCTCAAATTTATTCTGCAAATTTTTTAGCTTATACTTATACATGTTGCTCTACCTCCTTACTATTACATAAACTCTCTGAGGGAATGAAAATGATATTTGCCTTTAATTCTCTCACTGATCATAGTTACTTATGCATTAGAACAAGACACGTTCCATTTCACTGGTATAGGAAACTACAATGAGGAACCTCCTTCTACCAACACAAATCAGTGCCTTATCTGCAACTTAGTCCTAGAGAGCTGCCCAAAACATTGAAAGATGGATTATCTTGCCCAAGATCATGGAGACAGAGTGTGTCAAAGGCAGGATTTGAATTCAGATCTTCCTGGCTTCAAGAGGACTTCTCTGACTACCACCCAATACTGCCTTTCTTCTTTGAACATTTAGGAGCACAACAAATGTTTGTTGAATTGAATTTTCAGATGAATTCTAACTCTAAAATTCTAAATCTTAAGTCCCTTTGAATCTATGTTTCTACTGTCCTCCATTCTTAATCATCTGACCATGGTCATCTGTGCCTGGACATCATCTACATTTTAACAGTATGATCCTTTCCCTTCCTCAGCAGGCTTTGTGCCAGGTTCTCTCAACCTGAAGGAAATAACAAACAGCAGTTTTTTTCCATCCCTATCCCATACCTACCACAAGCAGCCTCACTCTCTCTTACTTAGACTGCATCATTCTACCTCTTTCTGTGGCTTTTCCAAAAGCCTAGAACCAACTTTCAACTCTTTACAGCCTACAGAGCAGTGAAGCCTGACTTCCTGGGAATGTGTCCCATCTATTTCCTTAGCTGGCTGCCTAACTCTATCCCATCTATTCCAGCAAAAATCTGGAAGTTCATACCAGACCACATAATGATTAAGAAATCCAATGAAAAACTAGTAAATGGCATCTTCAACCCCAAAACTACACAAATAACCAAAAGCCCAAGAACAAGGAGAAAAAAGTTCCCTTTCACAAAGTAAATACCATTGGGACCAGAAATGAGACATATATATTCTACAAAGTGTTGTGTCCCAAAGCAGCAAGAGAAGAGGGCTCTCCGAGAAATCTTCAGGATGGTCAGAAAGCCCTAGGAAGCAGTATCAGGCAGTAGTGACGAGGTTAGTGGCAATCAAAGAGTTGTTAAAATCCTATGGTTAGTGCACATGTTCTTCATGAAAGAATTCATGAAACCAGAAATATTACTTGGCAGAAATGAAAGTTTATTGTTGGATAGGAAGCCAGTTCTGCTAAGAGGCTGACTTCTTTAGTGGTAAAGTCCTATTAGGGAAATGGAGTCTGGCACTGACCAATTGAATTGGTCAATTGAACCAAATTCACACAATCACCACCTTGGAATAGGACCCCATCACTTCTCCCTTGGATTATTACAATAGTCTCCCAACTATTGAATCAAAGGGTCTGGAAGATCCAAAAGGGATCACAGATCAAAAGAGAATACAGTTTTAGAGTGATAATTTTAAAGGGGGCACAGTTTCAAAGACACAGAACAGTTTTCCTCCCCCTTCATCAGCACCAGATAGCAGCACTACCACAATGCTCAGATCCAGACACCCTAAGCCCAAGGCCTCCAAGGATTCTAATACTCTGAAATGTCAGAGGGTCCTGAAGACCTAGGGCTCTGAATCTCAAAAATCTAGAAAAGATCTATTCCACTATTACACAATTTGGGTGAATAGTGCAGAGGATAATTTCAAAAAGTCTAAATTAACACCCCCCCAAAAAAAAAAGATCCAAGTGGCCAAGCCACCCTACTGAAAAAGGGCACCAGAGGACAGAAATTGGCCTTCCCACCAAGCTCCAATTCAGAAATTAAAACAAAAAGAGAAAGGGATCAAAGAAAACACCAACTAGTGTCAAGATTATTCAAATCTAACTGCATAATTACTGCAGAGACTCCAAAAGAAAAAACAATAGATTTTCCATAAGTGCTATATGAATGCTTAGAAGAAATAAAGGCAGAGATAAAAATAAAAACTATTGAGGAAAGAATTAGGAGAACTTAACTAGCTTAGAATCTGATTTCTTGAAAACTTAGAATAAACCAAACAAAAATCAATGACTCCACAAGAAAGCAAGAAAAAGTAAAACAAAATCAAAAGACTAAAAAGTAGGGAAAAAATATTAAAAATTAGATCAAAAGCAACTGAATTGGAAAAGAAGTTAAGGAGACATTTTAATAATCACTGATTCCCTGTTTGTTTTTTTAAAAGAAAGTTTGGACATTATAGTTCAAGAAATAATGAAATAAAAACTGCTCAGATCTTTTAGAATCCATGGATAAAGTAGAAATAGAATCCATGAATACCTTCTGAAATAAACCCCAATAGGAAATCTTATTTCACCTTTGCCAATTGGTAATGAACCACTAGTCATTCCTAAATCCCTACTTCTTGCCTTGCCCACCCCACTGTACCCCCAGGGAACACAATCCAGGGTCACAGCCAAAGGTAGCTGGGCCTTCTTGTGCATACCTGGCCAAAGGGAAGGCCGTCAGCCTTCCTTCTCTGTGGAATAGTTTCCTTGAAGCTGTGATTCCTGGGAATGACTGGTAGGATTAGAATTGAAAATAAATTTACCCTATTTCCAGATCCCATGAATCTCTTCATAGATTGCCCCATCTTCATACAGCCTGTTGGACAAGCCCAACCCCCACACCTCCACTTTCTATAAAACCTAGGTCAGGCTCAGACCCCAGCAACTGGAAGCTTCTTCTCCCAAGCTGACTCAGCTCTTGCTCAGGCACCAGCCATGAAATTCTTTCCTGTAATGCTGCTGGCCTGCATGGCCTGTACATCATCAGTCTTTGCCCGTAAGTCTGTACTCTCCCTTTTCATTAGCTAGAGATCAGAGGACCTGATCAGATCACTCAAGAAATTCATCTCTCTCCATGGAGCTAGAACTTTTTCTCTTTGAGATGATCCTAGAGGACCAATCCCAGAGCTTCCTGGGACTAGGGAAGAAATGGGATCAGGCTAGACTCAAAGCCAGGACAGGGAATTTGGGAATCCTTCTTAGGAGCAATGGTGAAGGACTTGAGCAGAATTCCTACCTATTCCGAGTTCTCAGGACCCCAACTTTAAGAAGGGAACAAGGGCTTCACCAGAGAACCAGTATCATACAATGGGAACATAAACTAGATTTAAAGTTACAATTCTAGGATTGAAATCCTACTTTTATCTTTATCATCAGTGTGATTTGAGTCACTTTACTTCTCTGGATCTGTTTCTTCATCTGTTAAATAAGGGAGTTGGACTAGATGGTCTCTACTAATCCTTCTAGCTCTAAATTTATGACGTGATAGTCCTTCATAGGCAACTGGCATGAGTTTATGAGTTAAGTGCTTTGGGATCCTTCATGACAATAATGTTTTCCTTTCCCAGACTTGAATGAGTCAAATGATGCAGAAGAAAGACGTGCTGTTGAATGTAAGTTTGTAAACTTCTTTGGGATTTCCTTTTGGGGAGACAGATTCCTGGAGTATTTTTACTTGAGGAGATGACAAATATTTCATCTTAGGAAACAGTCCTTCTTGATAGGTAATGTCACTTCTTTCAGCTATAGTGGCTAGATAATTACCCAAACCCATGATGTGGTTGGTGCAGCTTCCTTAAGAACAGAGAAGATGTAGGGGAAGGAGGAGATGAGACTAATCATTTGAAAATCTGGCTCATGGTGGAGATAATAAGACTGGAGAGGGAAAGGAGAGAAGTTGACTTCAATTCTGGTAAATTTGTAGATTATTTAAAAGAGTGTTAGCGGACAACTAGAAAAGGAAACTAACCAAAAAAGGACAGTATGACTTCATCAAAAATAAATCAAAATTATCAAAAATAATCTTGTCCTTTTTTATAGAGTTAGATCAATGAAATGCTGGCAATGTTTTAGCAAAGTGTTTGACAAATTATGCCACTCTTGTGGGAAATGAAGAAGTGTGCTAGACAAATTATACAGAGATGAAGAACTGATTTGGATTGCTGGACTCAAGAGAGTGTCATTAACAGTTCAATGTCATCTTAGCAGAATGGCTCTAGTGGAGCACCCCAAGGATCTGGGTTTAACATTGATATCAATGACTCTGGTAAAGGTAAATCTGGGAGAGATGGATGAGAGAGTTGAGATCCAAAATGCTTGTTACCATTCAGTCTTGTCTGACTCTTTGTAATCTCATTTGGGTTTTCTTGGCAAAGATACTGCAGTGATTCGCCATTTTCCTCTCTAGCTCATTTTACAGACAAGGAAATTGAGGTAAACAGGATTTATTGACTTGCCTAGGGTCACACAGCTAATAAGTATCTGAGGCAGATTTGAACTAAGATGTCTTCCTGACTCCAGGCCCAGTGCTCTGTGCCATCTAGATATCCTAAAAAGCTTGATAATGAGCTAGAATTCTAATCTAAATCCATTGAGATGAAATTTAACAGTATTAAATATTTATTACACTTAGGTTCAAAAAAATCAATTTCATAGGAATAAAACAGTAGAAACTTGACTTGAGCAGACAGCAGTTTGTTGGGGGACATATTGGGGTTTGAGTGGATTGAGAGCTCCTTGTGAGTCCTTATGTAATGTAATCTTGAGAAAGCTTCCAAGAATGAAGAGGCCTCTATATTCAGTACATATCTGGAGTTTAGTCCTGGGAGTCAGAACTTAAGCAGGATATTGATAAGCTGGAAACATACAGAGCACAACAGCCTAAATCCTGAAAGGTCTTGAATCCATGTTGGGAAAAGAGAAGCAAAAAAAAAAAAAATGGGTGGTGATCAGTTGGAAGAAGGGTGACCTCCTTGAGGGTAAGGATCCTGCTTTTTGCTCTATTTTTGTATCCTCAATATCTAGCACAGTAATTGACATTTAGAAGGTACTTAATAATTTCTTATTGATTGACTGAAAAGCAATCATATAAAGATTAAATTTGTTCTGTTAGAGCAATAGATAAATCACAAGGCCTGAAATCAGGAAGACATCTTAGTTCAAATCTGCCTCAGATACTTATTAGCTGTGTGACCCTGGCCAAGTCACTTAATGCTGTTTATCTCAGTTTACTCATCTATAAAATGAGCTGGAGAAGAAAATCCCAAATGGAGCTACAGAAAATCAGACACAACTGAACAACCATCTCTGAGCAGGCTTTTGGTATTTCCACTGGAAAGTGGACTCTTCTGAAAAAGATAGAAGCAAGCAAGAGTCCTACTTGGAGATCCCTCACTCCAGTTGACCAAAATAATAATCAATATGATACACTGAAAAAAACTGCCAAGTTTGAGGCCAGAAGACCCAGCTCTGCTGATTACTAGTTGTCTAACTCAAATTAATCATTGCTCTTCTGTGGACTTCAGTTTCCTCATGCATAAAATCAAAAGGTTGGGCTAGCTCAAGGGCTCTTAATCTTTTTGGACCTCTGTAGAAATGTGATGAAGCCTATAGATCCTTTCTTGGAAAAATGTTTTTTTTTAAATACATAGGACAACAAAGGTAATTAATTCTGATAGAATAAAAATGTCATTTTCCCATTCAAGTTCATGGACCCTTTGGGGAATCTGTGGACCCCAAATTAATACAATCTTTAAGGAGCCTTTTTGCTTTTAAATTCCATGATCCTAAATTTCCATAGTCTGCTTGGCATATGATACACTTCATCTTCAGTCCTCACTGGGTTTCCCCTTTCTCCAAGCAGAAATATTCCAACTCATCCCTGTCCATACCCCTGCAGAAAAATGAGAACTTGACTTCATTTCACTGGCTTTGTCTGTCTCACTTCCTGCCTCCAGCTCAGTCAAGGTCCTCTGACAATCCTAGCCGTTTCAATGAAAATGTCATCTCTGCTGAGCGTGCCAGGTCTCCCAGTCGGGAAGTCTCTTCTCAAGATATTTCCCGTGAAAAGGCGTCCATCTCTGAGTCTCCAGAGAAAGAATCAATGCGGAAGATACACCGTAATAAAGAAAACATAGAGCGTGAGGAAGCAGCCAATGAGCAATCAGCAACCACTAACAAGAACTCCCAACGTGGTAAGAGAGGGAAGTAGGACCAAAGCTGAGTGGCCTTGAAGGGAGGAGACAGTTGTTGCAGAAAGGGGGGTGGGGAGAACATTAGGGGAAGAGATGGAGATGAGGATACATGGGGAGGAGAGGGACAGGTATCTTAGGGAATTTCTTAAAAGTTTAACCTAAAATTAATGTGGTGTATATGAATCACTTGAGTACAGAGCTCAAATGCTATAAGGCTGCCTGACCTCATTGTCTATCCAACCCCTCTTGGGGCCTCTTCCTCTATCCCCAGCCTCTGCTGATACCACAGAAGGAAGACTTGCCAAATTGGGCCTTAAAGTTGGAGAAGAGATAGACCAAATGCTGACCAACATTAGAAACAAAATAAAAAACTATTTCTCTTTGAGATCTTAATGTAGCTGTTGCATGGTATCGTGCAAGGACCCAGCACCTAGGGGAAGCACTTCCAGTCCCTAAAGCCTCATGCTACTGGGGTTTCTCCAAAAATGTGATGAGATATCCTGAATAAACACTGCATCCCAGACTATGCGTTTTGTCTCTTTCTTGGGGGCAGAGGAAGGTGGGTTCATAACCCACCCGGAATCATTCTGAATCACTGTCTCATTCTTGAGCACTTTCATTTTATCTCTTTTTACTGGCTTCAATATTTCAGCTTACTAACGTCTCCGAATCTTTTTATAGCCACTCTCTCCCTTCAAACAACAGAACCATTTTTGTCTGGCAAACTTTTAAGAAAAAGTAACCTATATTCCCTGTATTCACTTTTTCAGTACTGACTCATTCCTCCAAACCTTTATAAACTGACTTCTGCTCCACTGCTATGTGAAAAACCATGCTCTCCAATGCGCCCTTACCATCAACTCCAACCTCTCTTTTCAATATCCTGTTCTTGATCTCTCTCTTGAGCATTCAGTACTGCTGGCTATTCCTTATTTCTTAATACCTTGACTTCAGCCATGGACACTTAATCCTCTATCTGTGTTTGATCATTATCTCCCCTGGCTCCTCTTTTTCCTTCTATTTGCCCATGTACCTCCACTTCAAGGTTCTGCTTGAGACAATTATCACTTCATAGCTTCACCTCCCGACCTCTAGAAGACTTTTGTCATTCAGCCTTAGTCACATCTGATTCTTCATGACCTTATTTGGGTTTTTCTTGGCAAAGATGTGGAGTGAGTTGTCATTTCCTAAGATGGGGAATCTGAGGCAGAATTGCCTAGGGTCACACAACTAGTGTCTAAGGCTAGATTCAAATTCAGATCTTTCTGATTCCAGGCCTAATACTCTATCCACTGTGCCACTTAGCTGTCAATATCTTCAGATCTGGCCTCTCTCTTCATCTCCAGCCCTGCCTTCCCTTCCTGATTACCTGCTAGACATATCTACCTGGATGTCCTGTTAACATTTCAAATTCAACATGTCTGAAACTTGTAACGAGCTGTCGTCTCTAGAAGCTGGCGGATCACTCTCTGGGAAGAGATCTGCTGTGTCTTCTACTCAAATCTCTCCGATAGATTCTTCTTCCTGTAACGAACTGTTGTCTCCAGGCAGTTGCTGTTAACTCTTGTCCAGAGAAGTGACTTCCCTTCCTGCAGAGAGCCCCGTCAAGCCTGATGCAATTCAGAGTCTTCTCCTTGAATCCTGGCTCTGAATCTCCTCCAGCTCTTATCCTTCTCCAGGCAGACTCACTTTCCAGGCCCACTGTTCTCTCTTTTATTCTCCCAGAGAATGGGCGTGGGATAATGCAAGGGCTTCTGGGAAGAACCACCTCAGCCAATGAGCTTGCCCCCTCTATCAAGTCAACCTGAGTTCTCACCTTGTAATTGTCCAACCTGAATTCTCACCTTGTCACTATCCAGACAACCCGAGTTCTCACTTAGTAATCCTAACAGAAACTGAAATTATCTTTTCTCCCAATTTCCTTGGACTGATTTCCCTATATTCTTTATGGTCTCTGATATATTTACAGGTTTTATGGTCCTGAGCAAGTCATTAAATCTCTGAGTGTCCCCACCTTATCTCGATTCTAACACAGTGATGCCATTTTGGTCCTCTTCAAAAACAAGGACAACAACAAGTACCTACTGTGTACTTAGCGTATTTATTATATTGATAAAGTTAACAAAGTATTTTCAAGAGTTTAGACATCCCATGTTAAGAATTCCTGATTTAATCCAACTCCCTTCTTTTAAAGATAAGGAAACTAAGGTATAAATAGGTCAGGGGACACTGTTTTATAGATGCTGGTAGCATAGGTTGGATTTGAACCCAAGGCATCTATTTTCAAAAGCAAGAGTTCTTTCTCCCTATCTGTGCCTCTGTTTGGATTTGATGAATCAAATTCTCTCCTAATTCTAAATCCTATGAATACTTATTGTTCAGTCATTTTTCAGTCCTATGTGACTCTTCATGACCTCATTGGGGTTTTCTTGATAGAAATGCCAGAGTGGCTCACCATTTCCTCCAGTTCATTTTACAAATCAGGAAATCAGGGTCACATGACTATGATGTCACATTTAAAAAAAAAAAACACATTGTTATATACTTCATGAATTACAAAGTACTTTTTCCTCATCTATTATGTCTTGGAAACCATTTCTCATTTATTTCTTTCCCTCAGCCCTGTGGGGACAATGAGACTGAAGAGAGATGCTCTCTTTTCCTCACCCCATATCCTATCCCAAACTCCATCACACATTGTAGGATGTCCTACCTGCCTCCTTCCTTCCCACTACAACCTTGAATCAAAAACAGAAGCAAAGAATGTCACAGGATTTTTATTTTGCACCCTAACCAGTAGGTCATTTAATTTCTCTAGGTCTCAGTTTCCTTATCTGTAAAAACAAAGGGGCTCAACTCTATGACTCCTAAGGTCTCTCCTAACTCTATGCCTGTGATCCTAGGCTCTCTATGTCCCCATTTCTCCTGCCAAGGCCAAAGACAAAGCAAGGGCAACACTATGGACCTTTTAACCTCAGTTAATCTGTAACACTTGCAATAATTAGTTCCAAAAGCAAAATGAAAAAAAAAAATACATGTAAGTCAGGTTGCAATCCTTAAAACATTATGTAAATGTCAGCTGTTATTACAGACCTGAAAATAAAATAACATTGACATTTTTGAAAATTAATTAACACCATTTAATGGGCAGAGATTCACCTTCCTAGAGACAGCAATATCTACCAGTAAATAGAAGCCATAATGTTGATCAGAACAAATGAAACATTGGCAGAGATCCAAGTTTGGATGGTAGCCCATATGAGGAAAAGGATTGAGAAGTAAACCTTAAGAACTCAGAATAGAGATTGAGACTTAAAAAAAATACATGGATGATATAGGATTTTGATTCACATGTTTTTGTAAAGGGTTTTGTTTTTGTTTCTGGATGGGGAGGGAGGGAAAATATGAACCTGAAAATAAAATAGTATAAAAACATCAACTTAGAGATACAGAAAAATACCACCTTTAAAAAAAAGAAAGGAAATTCTAATAAAATCCAGGATCTAGTTGACTAAGTCAAATTTTGAAGAAAAAATATTAAGAAGGAATCTGTTGACATTTGCTTTCCACACTCTAAAAAGGAAGACCAGAGGAAGCTTATTAGACTCTTCCAATTTTGTAGAACTCATATCCTATGACCTTTTACCTCCTTTACTACAAGTTACCCTGACCCGTGATTAAGATCAGTAATTATCTCAAAAGTGGGACCCTCTTTGCATTCATGACATCCACAAAATCTGAGGCACATTAATTCCTCAAGGGCAGAGAGATGATTAGGAAGTTTATCAAAAGTTCAAACCTTAGCTCTCTAGACCAATCTAATCCTAGGTACAAGAGAAAACAAAACAAAAAAGCTAACCTAGTCCTAGACTATGTGGCAGATATTGCTCATATCACTCCTCATTCTTTGAGACAATGTCCTAAAGATCTTCTAGAAAATCTTCCATCACATAAATGGCCTTAGAGCCATTACTGCACAGCTTTGACTTCAATAATTCAAGAAGGCTGGGACATCTAGATGGCACAATGGATAAAGTCCTGAAATCAGAAGGACCTGAGTGCAAATGTGACTCTGGACAAGTCATTTAATCCCAGTTCTCACACGCAGGCACGCACGCACGCACACACACGCACGCACACACACGCACGTGCGCACGAGCGCATGGGCACAAAATAAAGAGAGAAAGACAGAGAAAGAAACAGAGAGAGAGAAGGCTGACAAAAGCAGCACTAGAAGGAGGAATTTAGTGCAGATGACAAAAGCAAGAATCAAAGACAGAATGAAATTTTAAAAAGTAAGTCTTAACTTAAAGGCTCCTGATGGGAACAGAGAGTCTAGGAAACTGAAGTATCTCACTAAAAGGCTGCTCTTTTCTAGACATCATGGTCTACAGCACTTTGGACTTGATTCAACTGGGGAGTAATGAGAGGGGCTAGAGTTCTTTTTGTCATACTGTTGAGATGATTATAGAAGCTTAATCATCTGGTTCCCAGAAAACAAATTATTTAATACTTGGATTTAGGATTTTGTCTAGGGCTTCCTTAAAAGGAGGAATTAAAAAGATACTCAATGTTCAATACAAATTAGATATGGAGTGGGTATTTATTTCCTGTGTACAGAAGGAATTGACTATAAGACTAAACAAGTAGCAATGCTAGGTCAATAGGGAGATCTTTAATAGCATATAAACAGAAAGCAATTTATAATATTGTCCATTAGGCATTTTACATTTTACATCTAATAAAGGCTTTGCACTAACCAAACAACTCCTTAAAGTCTGGTTAAATGACCAGGCTTGGGCCCATCCTCTTGGTGGCCAGGATGTTTCCCTTTGCCACCATTTAGCTCCAAAAGAAGCCAGCAGTTCTGGGCATCTCAGATTCATAAGATTACCCTCGTCTAAAAACATTACTAAAGATCAAGAAGGAAAAAGCAATGAGAGGCTCAAGCATAAGTTTACCTAGTTGAATCCCCTGCTTTTATAGCATGCCCTGCTAGGGGCTAGGAAGTGTAAGTGTCCGAGATCAGATTTGAACTTGGGTCCTCCTGAATTCAAGGCTAGTGCTCTATCCACTTCGCCACCTAGCTGCCCCCGACATTTCTCCCTTTTTATATGGACTACTGCAATAGCTTCCTAATCAATCTTTCATTCGAATCTCTTCTCTTTAATTCAGTCTTCATATAGCTGCCACACTGATAAGAGTGGAAGGGAAGGGAAGGGAAGGGAAGGGAAGGGAAGGGAAGGGAAGGGAAGGGAAGGGAAGGCAAGGGAAGGCAAGGGAAGGGAAGGGAAGGCAAGGGAAGGCAAGGGAAGGGAAGGGAAGGGAAGGGAAGGCAAGGGAAGGCAAGGGAAGGCAAGGGAAGGCAAGGGAAGGCAAGGGAAGGGAAGGGAAGGGAAGGCAAGGGAAGGGAAGGGAAGGGAAGGGAAGGGAAGGGAAGGGAAGGGAAGGGAAGGGAAGGGAAGGGAAGGGAAGGGAAGGGAAGGGAAGGGAAGGGAAGGGAAGGGAAGGCAAGGGAAGGGAAGGGAAGGGAAGGGAAGGCAAGGGAAGGGAAGGGAAGGGAAGGCAAGGGAAGGGAAGGGAAGGGAAGGGAAGGGAAGGGAAGGCAAGGGAAGGGAAGGGAAGGGAAGGGAAGGGAAGGGAAGGGAAGGGAAGGGAAGGGAAGGCAAGGGAAGGGAAGGCAAGGGAAGGGAAGGGAAGGGAAGGGAAGGCAAGGGAAGGGAAGGGAAGGGAAGGGAAGGGAAGGGAAGGGAAGGGAAGGGAAGGGAAGGGAAGGGAAGGGAAGGGAAGGGAAGGGAAGGGAAGGGAAGGGAAGGGAAGGGAAGGGAAGGGAAGGGAAGGGAAGGGAAGGGAAGGGAAGGGAAGGGAAGGGAAGGGAAGGGAAGGCAAGGGAAGGGAAGGCAAGGGAAGGGAAGGGAAGGCAAGGGAAGGGAAGGCAAGGGAAGGGAAGGCAAGGGAAGGGAAGGGAAGGGAAGGGAAGGCAAGGGAAGGGAAGGGAAGGGAAGGGAAGGGAAGGGAAGGGAAGGGAAGGGAAGGGAAGGGAAGGGAAGGGAAGGGAAGGCAAGGGAAGGGAAGGCAAGGGAAGGCAAGGGAAGGGAAGGGAAGGGAAGGGAAGGGAAGGCAAGGGAAGGGAAGGGAAGGCAAGGGAAGGCAAGGGAAGGGAAGGCAAGGGAAGGCAAGGGAAGGCAAGGGAAGGCAAGGGAAGGCAAGGGAAGGCAAGGGAAGGCAAGGGAAGGCAAGGGAAGGCAAGGGAAGGCAAGGGAAGGCAAGGGAAGGCAAGGGAAGGGAAGGGAAGGGAAGGGAAGGGAAGGGAAGGGAAGGGAAGGGAAGGGAAGGGAAGGCAAGGGAAGGCAAGGGAAGGGAAGGGAAGGGAAGGGAAGGGAAGGGAAGGCAAGGGAAGGGAAGGGAAGGGAAGGGAAGGGAAGGGAAGGGAAGGGAAGGGAAGGGAAGGGAAGGGAAGGGAAGGGAAGGCAAGGGAAGGGAAGGGAAGGGAAGGGAAGGGAAGGGAAGGGAAGGGAAGGGAAGGGAAGGGAAGGGAAGGGAAGGGAAGGGAAGGGAAGGGAAGGCAAGGGAAGGGAAGGGAAGGGAAGGGAAGGCAAGGGAAGGGAAGGGAAGGGAAGGGAAGGGAAGGGAAGGGAAGGCAAGGGAAGGGAAGGGAAGGGAAGGGAAGGGAAGGGAAGGCAAGGCAAGGGAAGGCAAGGGAAGGGAAGGGAAGGCAAGGGAAGGGAAGGGAAGGGAAGGGAAGGGAAGGGAAGGGAAGGGAAGGGAAGGGAAGGGAAGGGAAGGGAAGGGAAGGGAAGGGAAGGGAAGGGAAGGGAAGGGAAGGGAAGGCAAGGGAAGGCAAGGTAAGGGAAGGCAAGGGAAGGCAAGGGAAGGCAAGGGAAGGCAAGGGAAGGCAAGGGAAGGCAAGGGAAGGCAAGGGAAGGCAAGGGAAGGCAAGGGAAGGCAAGGGAAGGCAAGGGAAGGCAAGGGAAGGCAAGGGAAGGCAAGGGAAGGCAAGGGAAGGCAAGGGAAGGCAAGGGAAGGCAAGGGAAGGCAAGGGAAGGCAAGGGAAGGCAAGGGAAGGCAAGGGAAGGCAAGGGAAGGCAAGGGAAGGCAAGGGAAGGCAAGGGAAGGCAAGGGAAGGCAAGGGAAGGCAAGGGAAGGCAAGGGAAGGCAAGGGAAGGCAAGGGAAGGCAAGGGAAGGCAAGGGAAGGCAAGGGAAGGCAAAGGAAGGCAAGGGAAGGCAAGGGAAGGCAAGGGAAGGCAAGGGAAGGCAAGGGAAGGCAAGGGAAGGGAAGGCAAGGGAAGGCAAGGGAAGGCAAGGGAAGGGAAGGGAAGGGAAGGGAAGGGAAGGGAAGGGAAGGCAAGGGAAGGCAAGGGAAGGGAAGGCAAGGGAAGGGAAGGGAAGGGAAGGCAAGGGAAGGCAAGGGAAGGGAAGGCAAGGGAAGGGAAGGGAAGGGAAGGGAAGGGAAGGGAAGGGAAGGGAAGGGAAGGGAAGGGAAGGGAAGGGAAGGGAAGGGAAGGGAAGGCAAGGGAAGGCAAGGGAAGGCAAGGGAAGGCAAGGGAAGGCAAGGGAAGGGAAGGCAAGGGAAGGGAAGGGAAGGCAAGGGAAGGCAAGGGAAGGGAAGGGAAGGGAAGGGCAAGGCGGGACAGAACAGAATAGGAACCCTTACCCTGGCCCAGAATAGAGTACATGGTTGGGGCAAAGATATTTAATATGAAAATATATGAGTTCCTTTTCCTTTTCACAAGGGACCAAGATTCTACTCATCTGACCCTCCGCTTGAGAAATCCTAATATTAATCCCCTCCAACCTATATGAAAAGTTCTATGTTTCTCATCCTCATTCTTCCTGATTTAACTTCAGTCAAAGCAAAATTCCTAGTAAGGTAAGTGGGAAAGAAAAACGTGGGATTCAGAAAGGAATTGAAGTTTATGTTTAGAAGAATTGGGATGATTATGAGAAAAATTGAGTAGAAATTTGGTTCCTTTTCCCTACCTTCCATCCCTCTGTCTCTGTACGGTTAATATCCAAAGGAAGATGTCTCTGAGGACTGAACAGGAGTCACTAATTTTTTTCTTTAAAAGGCACTGAGTTTAAAGCAGCCACTCCTTAATTGGCTTGATTTGGGAGACCCTAGAATGAGCTGTGGAACCTTCCTTCCTCAAGTGAGCATTAAGGTCAAATACTGAACTAATGATTCAAGGTAGGTGACATATAGAAGCCAGGAATTCTATAGATGCTTGGGGCTAAAGGTTCTTCTAGGAATTAGAATGAATGTGGAACCAGTTTTCAGCTACTTCTGTGTCAGCCCATCATGACCACTACTTCATTTAGGAGTCACTTTGCATCACTGGTCACTAAATAAAAAGGGGACAGAAAGTAAGAAGAGCAAGGATCTAAGCAACTGGAAAATTATTCCAAGCACTGTGACAATGGAAGAATTCATGGGTGTGCTGCTTAACGATCCCTTCTTCATCTCAAAAATTTTTGTACAGACTACTATGGGTTTTTTTTTGGGGGGGGTTGTTTTTTTCCCTCCTGAGGCTGGGGTTAAGTGACTTGCCCAGGGTCACACAGCTAGGAAGGATTAAGTGTCTGAGACCAGATTTGAACTTGGATCCTCCTGACTTCAGGGCTGGTGCTCTATCCACTGAGCTACCTAGCTGCCCCTAGACTATTATGTTTTTATGTTGTTATTTGGTGGGAGGATGGGACATAAGAGTTTCATGTATGGAGAATTGTAGTGGGGAAAGAGAAACCAAGAGCTGGGAGCCCTGAGCAGGGACTCTTTAAGAAAAGGGATCTCCCTTCTAATCTATGTTGTTATCATTTTTCCATCAGTTTCTTAAATCTAGACAATCTATAAAATAATAAACTCCTGATTTGTAGCTTTTGTCCTAAATGCTCACAATGAAAAATTTAACAATCAATCAACTCTCTGGTAGAGATGGATGCAGCACACCCCTGAAACCTGACTATCATCAGCTCTGCCTCCTCAGTCTCTTCTCCCAGCTTCCTTTTCCAGGACAAATTCAGTACCTTTAGGCAGTCCTAGGCCTCTGCACTCCACTACATAAAAACACTCAACTCACTTTCAGATATCCCTCCCTTTCCCTTGATTAGCAGTACTAGAAGATTGGGGAAATATATTCTGTATTGATCAGATTTAAGTCCCATCTCCCCACAAGGGGACAGGGATGAAGACTCAAGAAATGAGACTTTCCTAAAGTTAGCCTATGTGACCTCACCAATTCCGGCTGACTCCCGGACAGAACATTCAATTCCTCATCTAGTGCTTTCACTCCACTAGCTGCCCGATCCCTCATTGCCCGCAAGGTGGAAGGTCTGGAAGCGACTGAACAATTTGGAGAGAAGCCGACGGGAGGATGGGACAGAGAGGATCATATGTGGAGAGTTGCTATGGCCGGAGAAGAGAAGAACAAGAGCTGGGAGATCTTTTCACCCCCACTCACCAACTGGAGTTTAGAGGATGCTAATCTTAGGGTCTCTGTGACTTCTCTGGAGAGGTAGATCTTACACTTCTACTTACAGTATTTGAGAGGAATGGATGTTGGGGAACAAGAAGCTGAGCTAGTCAAAAGTCTGGGAATCACTTAGGAGAAGAGAACGGGAAGGGCAGATCTAGCTTCTGGGTGAATGAAGAACGGACGACTTCAAACGGCATAGGTAGCACTAAGAAATGTCCTTAAAATGAGGTTTTGCTGCCCTCTGGTGGCTATTCTCTGCTTCAGCATAATATGGTGCACCAGAAGTCCTTTTTCCTTTTTTCATCTAGCTTCCCTTCCTCCTACTGTAGTTCAAGCCATCTATGTCTGCCCTTGTGGGCATAATTTTGGAGGGAGGGGGGAGAAGAGTCCCTGTTCAGGGCTCCCAGCTCTTGGTTTCTCTTTCCCCACTACAACTCTCCATACATGATCCTCTATGCCCCATCCTCCCATCAGCTTTTTTCCAGGTTGTTCAGCCTCTTCCAGACTTCACATCTTGCTAGTGATATAGGACGGGGCAGCTAGCATCATGGAGCCACTAGATAAGGAAGCATAGAGAGTGTTTGCTCAGGGAGTCAAACCCAACCTCTGATACTTATTAGCTAAGTAATCTTAGGCAAGTCACTTAATCTGCCTCAGTTTCTTCAGATGTAAAACAGGAATAATAATAAAGGGGAATAAAAATCATAAGTTGTGCTGTGTGACCCTGGGCAAGTCACTTAACCCTAGCCTCAAAAAAAAATCATAAGTTGTGAAAACCAAATAAGATAATTTTGTAAATGCATTGAAAATCATAAAGCATTATTAACAACTACTAGTATTAATAACTAGTTATTATTAATATTAGGCAGCTGGGTAGTATTGTAGATAGATTGCTAGGCCTAGAGTCAAGAAAACTCATTTTCCCTGAGTGGCCTCAGACACTTCTAGCTTCCTGAGTTTGGGCAAGTCACTTAAGTATTTTTTTGCTTTAGTTTCCTCATCTATAAAATAAAAGCAGGAGAAGGAAATGACAACCACTCCAGTATTTTAGCCAAAAAATAAGGGAGAGGAGTAACAAAGAGTTGGATACAACTGAAAATGACTTCTTCTCAAACTCCAAAATAGTCTGGAATCTCTTTTCTTCCACCAAGACACAGATAATCTGAGGGGTACAAGGAAGAGAATCAACCATATTACCATCCTATCGGGGGAGAAGGAGGGCTCCCTCCCCTCTCCTGAAGCTGTACTCCCATTGCAGGGTTCATGGTGCCCTCTACTAAGCTCTCAGGAGGCCTGTGACTTTCAAATGACTTCTCACTCCCCACCTCCCCTGCTGAGCTGTTCCCTAGAGTACAGCCAGGGACCCGCCTTCTAGCCTCCTACTGTCTACAACATATTCTGATCCAGGAGAAACACTTTTGAGGTATTCCACCAATCTGTCCTCTAGCTAGGAAATTTTCCATCCTACCCATGTCAAAGCCATTTCACTTAATCATTAACAGTGCTGGTGTTAATTAGCAGAGAAGGGTGATCATCCATGTGATGTAGGCACAGCTGGACACACTGAAAACAGCTGACCTGAAAGGGAGTCAGAGAAGTGCATGAGCTAGAATAAATGGGGAGAGGTGTCAGAGAGAGACAGAGAAAGAGAGAGAGTAACAGAGAGAGAGACAGAGAAAGAGAGACAGAGACAGAGAGACAGAGACAGAGACAGAGAGAGACAGAGACAGAGACAGAGACAGAGACAGAGACAAACAGAGACAGAAAGAGACAGAGAGACAGAGAGAGAGAAGGAAGGAGGTGCCCCAAATACCCTGATTCCAGCACAAATACATTCTCTTTTCCTAGTCTCTCTATCTCAAAGTCCTCAAAACTACTCCTCCAAAGTTAAAGTAGAAGGCACTGGAGAGAGGCCTTCAGACCAACATGGATCCTCAGATGAGAGGTACCATGTCATCATCTAAAGTTCTAAACTTTGTGTCAGAAAGTTGTGATTTTAAATCCAGCTTCTTTCTGATGCTGTAAGTAGCAAATCTGACATTGAAACCCTATTAGTTCAGATTCAATATGGTGATGAAATGAAGCATTCATAAATCATTTAACAGTTAACAAAAGGAGGCTTACTTAGAATTAATATAGTATGAATATAAAAGGATATGATAGTCCTGAGTTTCTAGAAAGTAATCCCTCTCCACCCCAACTCCAAATGGAAATGTGTCTAGTCAGTAAAGCAAAGTGTGGTAATTTATATGGTCTTCAGAAATCTACCAAGTTGAAAGGGGCTCAGATTCCATGTGGGTTGAGTTATTGTGCCCTCAGGTGACTAGGAAACACATCAGTAGCAGAGTCTCTGCCTAACTTCTGTTAGGAAGTTTTTCCAGGGAGGCAGGAGCAATCAAGTCCTGGAGACAGCTTTGCTACCTTTTAGAAGAAACTACTCCATGTGATGGGAGGAGGAAAGCATGGTCTAATCCATGTTGTGAGAGGGAGCTGGGAAAGGAAGGTATAGGAACTCCTGATAGTTCCTATCACAGACCCTTAACTAGGTATGTCACTAGGTATGTCTCTTCTGAGCTTTAGTCTTATATATATATATATATATATATATATATATATATATATATATATATATCCCTGTTGGACATCTCTCTCCCATGATATTGCATAGCTATTCTTATTTTATTTATTTATTTTATTCTGAACTTAAGAAATAAAATAAGCATTTCCATAATTAGTGAAAGGGGGAAAAAAGTTTATTGTGTAAAAAACTGTAAATCTATTATGTACAACATGCTATTCCTTTTAAATATATAATAAAGTTATCATGTAACTTTTTTCTTGCCTCCCCCCAATCTAAAAATGGCTATCTTTAGACACAAATATAAATAGATATGTAAAACCATTTTATAAATATTTCTATTTTTCTTTCTCTGGTACAGATAGAGGCTTTCTTTATATGTCCTTTATAATTAATTAATGTAAGACATGTTGAATATCTACATGGTCAAATTCAAATTCAACATATCTAAAATAGAACTCTTTTCCCTTAAACCTACCTTTTCTCCCAACTTCCCTATTTTTATTTTTTAAAGCACCATTCCTTGAGTCACCTGTACTACCTATGAGTTCAACTATTCAAGCTCATTTTCCATCATCCATTAGTTTCCAAATCTCAACTACAGTATCTCAAAATTTATCCAAACCATTCTCTTCTATCTCTTCCCACTACAACCATCCTAGTCCAGATACTAATAACATTTAGTCCAGACTATTATAATAGTCTTCTAGATCAAGTCTCTACCTTCTCTAATCCTTTCTATATATAATTGCCTCACTGATTTTCCTAAAATACAGAATTAAATAAGTCATCCATCTGTTGAAGAAGTTTAAGTGATTCCTTCTTGCCTTTAGGTTAAAATACAAGCTCCTCTTTTGGTATTTCATTCCTTTCGCAATCAGGCTCCAGCATATTTTTCCAGAATGATTATATAACTATTCTAAATTAGCCCACTTACTGTTCATTGAATACAACATTCCATTTCCCACATCAAGGCTTTTACATAGTCTTTCCCCTGTGTCTGAAACGATCTCCCTCCTTATTTATGTTTCTTGGAAATCTTAAGTCCCATCCAGGCTCAACTCAGGTATCACTTCCTAGAAAAGGCTTTTCCTGATCCCTCCAGCTGTTAGCTTCTCTCCTTCCCTCTACAAATCTGGATATTTCTTAGAGGGGGTTGAAATCATCTTGAAAAATTATTTGATTCTATAGGCTAAGGCTCAGGTAAACTGATAAAGCTTTCAAATGGCCTTGATACAAAAACCAACTGATAAAGAGGCAGGCTTCCCTCTCTTCCCTTAGCTTTGTGACTCCCAGACTAATATAGCCAACAAAGAGGCAGAGAAGCTGCTCTCAATAGAAGTAATGCTTTATCCTTCTTACTTCTCCTTTCCATAATAGGAATTAACTAAACCTCCTTTCATTAATACCTAGATGGTACAAAGTGTCTTATCCATTCTAATTCTAAACCTGAAATATCAGATCTCTTGGAATCATATCTAGGATATGCCGATGTTAACCAATTAAATTACCAAAAAATTATTTTACCGGGTTAGGAAAAAAAAGTAACAAAATTCATTTGGAAGAACAAAAAAGTCAAAATATTAAAAGCCCTAATGAAAAAAAAATGTAGATGGGGAGATTTAGCAATACTAGATATTAAACTATATTATAAGGCTGTAATTATCAAAACTATCTGTTTCTAAAAAATAGAAAAATAGATCAGTGGAACAGAGTAAATATACACTTTATACCCACATATGATTATTAGTAACCTTTTGTTTGGCAAGGGTAAATTTTTGTATTTTGGGAATAAGAATTTATTTAGTTAAAAAAAAATGTTGGGACAGTTACTCCTCTTTTTACCTTCTATTAGCTCTTATTCTTTATTATCATTCTGGGTTCTGATGCAATCAGAATTTTCTTAAAGTTATATTTTTATATTTCCTAAAATAAATAAATTTGATCAAGACTAAAGAATGATCAAGACCAAATAACAAACAATAGCTCTTACAAATTAATTATCTCTGAGCACTCATCCCCAGTAAATAATGTAGAAAAACTTTGTTCCCAATAAGCCTTTGCTCTCCTATAACAAAACCCCTTGTCTTAAAAGTTTTGATATTATGTTACTGACAATGCAATTTATTAACATTGAAAGAACCAATATGAAGACACTGAAATATTTTAACAATGTGTCATAATAAGAAAGTACATAGCCTAGGTTCTAACTATCAGCAACAATTGATGACTATTCCACAAACCATAAAACCACCAAACATTAAACCTAATAAATAAAACCAAAACTAAAGTTGTCAAAAAAAAAAAAAGGTCTTTTTTCAAGAACTCTTGTCATAATGTTTCTTTTAGAGATAAGAGAACTTATTTTCTCAGGAAAGAAGTTCTCAGGTCTTTATGCTCATTTTCTCTCTAGCCAATCTTTCATAAATGTCAATTAAACTGTAACTCCCCCAAGATTCCACTTCTATATGCCTCTAACACTCAAACTATCATTTATTACTAAGCCACCTTTCTGGCCTCTGACTCCTATAACCTACTTGGAAGGGTTTGAGACTAAGAATAAAAAGTTTCTTCCCTTGCTCTTTAATTGTAGATTTTTAGTAACTTTTTGCATTCATTATTTACATGTATAAAGCTTTCATTCACTTCTCTGTGGACATGTTGTGTTCTCCAAATTGAATTTAACTTCCCAAGAGCAAGAACTATCTCCTGTACTTACATTCCCAGACTTTAGGACAGAGCCTGGGACATAATAAAAAGCTTAATAAATACTTGATGAATGATTGATTAATCTTTCTGAGCTTCAGCATATGAAATGAGGATAATAACTATACTACTTACTTCAGAGAGTTGTTATGAAGTTCAAATAAGTTAATTTATGTAATCCAATTTGCAAAT
Organism: Sminthopsis crassicaudata; assembly: GCF_048593235.1. NCBI lineage: Eukaryota > Metazoa > Chordata > Mammalia > Dasyuromorphia > Dasyuridae > Sminthopsis > Sminthopsis crassicaudata. The sequence continues at coordinate 223,219,443 of NC_133621.1, forward strand.
TTTAGAATACTATATAATTGTCAGCTACTAGTCTTATCCATCCCCTAGCCTCTGGGTCTCTCTTATATCAAGCACATTATTCATCTTTATGCATTTTACAGTTCAGCCAAACTGAACTCCAAACTGTCCCTCCATCTCCCATCTACATACCTTTGTACCAGCTGGCCACCATATCTGGAATACTCCCATCTATTATAATCTCTCATCTCTTACCTATTATAATCCCTACTTTCCTTTAAGACTCAGCTCAAGTATTTCACTTTCTGCATGATCTCCACAGATGTTAATATAGCCATATCTGCTCATTAGTTCCATTTCCTTCTCAATCAATAAATGGAAATACAAAGACAAAAATGAATCAGTACCTTATATTAATCAGGGGAGAAAACATATATACATATGTGTGTTCATGAATTTCATTATAATATATATGCAATTTATATGTACTAAATATTAAAATAATATAATTGTAAATATAAAAAAAATTAAATCTGTAGGGACAGGAGAGGGAGGAGAAGGGAATAGAGAAAGAGGACAGAGAAAGGGAACAAAAAAAGAGAAAGAAAAAGAAAATTGAAGATAACAGGAACAAATAATGATGAATGTTGGAGGGGATGTGGGAAAACTGGGACACTGATGCATTGTTGGTGGAGTTGTAAAAGAATCCAACCATTCTGGAGAGCAATCTGGAATTATGCCCAAAAAGTTATCAAACTGTGCATACCCTTTGATTCAGCAGTGTTACTACTGGGCTTATATCCCAAGGAAATACTAAAGAAGGGAAAGGGATCTGTATGTGCCAAAATGTTTGTGGCAACCCTTTTTGTAGTGGCTAGAAACTGGAAAATGAGTGGATGCCCCTCAATTGGAGAATGATTGGGTAAATTATGGTATATGAAGGTTATGGAATATTATTGTTCTATAAGAAATGACCAGCAGGAGGAATACAGAGAGGTTTAGAGAGACTTACATCAAGTGATGCTGAGTGAAACTAGCAGAACCAGGAGATCATTATACACTTCAATAATGATACTTTATGAGGATGTATTCTGATGGAAGTGGATATCTTTAACATAGAGAAGAGCTAATCCAATTCCAATTGATCAATGATGGACAGCATCAGCTACACCCAGAAAAGGAACACTGGGAAATGAGTGTAAACTATTAGCATTTTTTGTTTTTCTCCCCAGGTTATTTTTACCTTCCAAATCCAATTCTTCCTTTGCAACAACAACAACAATAACAACAACAAAATTCGGTTCTGCACATATATATTGTACCTAGGATATACTATAACATTTAATATGTATGGGAATGCCTGCCATCTAGGGGAAGGGGTGGAGGGAAGGAGGGGAAAAATTTGGAACAGAAGATATAATGTTGTAAAAAATTACCTATGCATATGTACTGTCAAAAAATGTTATAATTATAAAATTAATTTTAAAAAAAGAAAAAGAAACTTGGAAAATTTTCAAAACTTTCATCAACACACTGACCAACTATGTCTCCAACTCACTTCTTGGCAGAGAGGTGAAGGACTCAAAGTGCTAAAAGAGACATACATTTTTGAACATGGCCATTAAGCCACTATGTGAATTCATTTTTGCTTAATTGTGCTTATTTGTTACAAGGGGTTTTTTTTTGTTTTGGTTTGGTTTGGTTTGTTTTTTGGCTTTTTCCTGGTTTTTAATTGGGGGACAGAGGGAGAGGTGCAAATGAAAAAGCCAATTGTAATCTTTTTAGAGTATAGAAGAGAATAGAAAAAAGTTCAGAAGAAAGGAAAAACAAGCAGGACAGTTTTGAAAATAATATGTGGAACAGATGTGTGTGTATGTAACATATATACATTATACATGTATACATACATATACATACACATATAGTAAAATCCTCAGCATTCATGTGTTTGACTTTCTTGATTTCATGCATTCAAATTATTTTATTAGTACCTTCATTTTTACTTTCACATTGGCAACTGTATACATTCAGGACTATCTATAAAGGGGAAAATGAGAATTTTGAAGCAAGCAAGTTTGTGAAGCAGGTGGTATTCTACTACTAGACTCTTCATTGGTCATTTTATCCTATCATTGTAGAAGAAAAAACTCCCTGTCCATTTGTTGCATATTTTCATTCTTAGCCTTTAAAACTCAAGTTTGTTGTTCCAATTATGCCCCCAAAGCTTTGTGCAAGTCTTTGGGGCTTTAAGCCCAAGTGTGCCAAGTCAGTGATATGGTTCAGTGAGAAAATAATGGTATTAGATAAACTTCATGTCCAAATGTTTGCAGTTACTGTTGACCTGCTGACTCTTAAAGATCTCAAATAAAGCTCAAAGCAGATACTGCTGATTGATAGGATAAAGATCTCATACTGGGAAATCCTTCACGATCTCTACTGCCATCTACCAGCTGTGAAGGACAACAATGCCAGAGATGATACTGAGAGTTTGCCAGCCTTTGTGTCAACAGCAATGTCTAACATCCCAGAAACTCCTCTCTTGGTGAGGTATCTTTTGATTTTTTGTTAATATTTCTTGTTGTTTCATGGAGCTATTCAGTTCCACATACTTTTCTAAATTCTATTCATATGCACTAATCATTATTTAAGCACGAAGGAAAGTTCTGGATGGCACAAAATGCAATAATCTTTAAATGTTTTGCCCTTAGATATGGGGCCAAGCCCTGGAAGGACTCTAAAAGGCTCACAACCCTCACCCCCACCCAACTTCCTAAGAAGGGCCGACAGCCTACGGCACTCAGAGCTCAGAGACCAAAGGATCTACAAGGATATAAGGCTTTGAACCCAGACAACCCAGAAGGACCAGAAAGCTGCCAGTACGCTGAGAGCAGACACATCAGGAAACGTAGAAGTCAATAACAAGAAACTAGGAAATCATAAGGACCAAACAAGATTTGACCATCCCATACGAGAGTGTGGGAGGAAATGAATCCTGGCTTTGACAAAGCATTCCAAATCAGAAACTGAATCTGGAAATATGAGTAAACAGAAATCATGAAGAAATGTTGTATTTCAAGAGTAAATTAAGAACAAGAGGGTAACTTCAGAACAGCTAAAGGCAGAGCCTAAGTTGGGGGAGAGGAGAGGCTCAATCACAGGACTAAAGAGTACCAGAAAGAAATGAAATGTGATTTTTTTTAATTATAATTAAATAAAAGCTTTGGAAGAAAGAACTGAAAGGAATATAAATAGATCAAGACAAAAGGTATAAAATCTTATAGAAGAAAAAGTACAAAAGCAAAGAGAGCTGAATGATATAAGAAATGTTATCAAATTATTAAAAGATAGAGGAAGAAATTACCAAAGAATCACTAAAGTAGAAATTCTGAAAATCAAAAAGTAGATTAACAAAATCCAACTAAAGATGAGATTAAAGAAAATAGTAAATAAAATCAGGAATTTTCAAAAATAGGAAAAAAATTGAATAATATCCTTTTAAAAAAAGAAAAGAAAAAAGATCAAATTTCCAATATCAGTAATGAAAAGGAATTTACAAAAATGAAGAGAAAATAAAGGAAATTATTAGAAATTGTTTTGCCAGTTATATATTTTAAAAAATGAAAAATGAATAAAATTTCCAGCTTAATAGAACAAGAAATGGAGTTTAAATAACTCATCTCAGAAAAATTAAATGAACAATACATTTGTTCAAATAATCTCCAAAGCCAAATGGTTTTATAAATGAATTTTAGTAAACATTCAAAAATAATTCCAATGTTATTAAACATTTTACACAATAAAAAAGCAAAGGATCCTACCAGATTCTTTCTATGATACAATATGGACATGATATCTCAACAAGAACAAAACAAAACAACCTCTCAGGGCAATATACAATACTTATCTCTATTATTAAAAAAAAAAAAAAAACACTGAAAAACCATGGGAATTTAAGTTTCTGAATTATGGTAAATTTTATCTAACTAAAAACAAGACCAAAATTTTCAATGACTGTCAATGCAAAATAATAATAAAATAAAAATAAATGTTACTAACAAAACCACAGTAACATATTTTAAAATATTATATTCTGAGACCAGATTAAGTTTATATCAATAATGAAGAAATAATTCATTAATAATAGAAGTAACCAAAATCATATACTTATATGAATATAGAAGAAAGCTTCTGAAAAACATGACACTTATCTCTTAAAAAAAAAAACTTTAAAATATGAGGAAAAATAAATGAATCTTTCCTTAAAATGGTAAATAGCATTTAATTAAAATGAGAGCCAGCATTATATATACCAGAGAAATACTAGAAGCACTTGAAATAAGATCAAGGGAAAAGCAAGAATATCTATTATTACTGCTATTATTTTATATACTTCTAAAAAATTATTATACATATTTCTAGAAATGCAAATATATGCCATATACATATATGTATAAATGTGTGTCTATTGCAATAAGACAAGGAAAAGAAAAGGAGAGAACAATCATAGACATTAGGGAAACAAAATTACCATTTTTTGCCTATGACAGTGTATGTAAAGAATCTTAAAGCTTCAACTAAAATGAACTGAAACGATGAAGTCAGCAAATAAATAAAACCACAGAAGTAACAGCATATATATATTTATATATGTATATATAAGCTCATCAAGAAGAGATAGAAAAATTCCACTCAAAATATGTAGTTATCCCTTTCCCATTGTGATTTTTCTCATAGCAGTTTTGACATATATTCAAGGTCAGCATAAGAAATTAAATGGGAATGAGGGAGGGAGTTTTGCAGAAGCTGCAGATAACAGAAAAAGTTTCAAAATTTAGAAATGCAAAAATATATATATAGTGTTATATAATATAACCTATATCAAATACTTAACACTAATTTTGCAATAAGGTACTATAAACACTCCATAAAAGAAAAAAAAACTTTTTTAGATTTTCCAGATTGTGGGAACATTGCAGCCCTAACCCCCATAATGTGGGAGGGATCATTGTACATACATACAGGATATCCTGGGAAAGGCTTCTTGAAGAAAGTCTAAGATTTTAAGAAGCAGAGGTGAGGAAAGAGAGCATCTAGGAATAAGGGACAGCCAGTACAAAGGCATGGAACAAGAACTAAAATATTATTTATGAAGATCAAACAGCCATAGTAGCTGGACCGTTGAATACAAGGGGAGTAAAGTATAAGAAGAGTGAACACTGGGAAGGGGCCAGATTGTGAGGAAATTCAAATGCCAGAAGAATTTCTATTTGATCCCTGAAATAATTGGGAGCCATGGAAATTTCTCAAATATCAAGTTGATATGGTCAGACCTGCACTTCAGGAAAATCACTTTGATAGCTGTAAAGGAAAGTTTGGAGTAGGGAGAGACCTGAGGCAAGGAAACTGACTGCTGCTATACTCCAGATGAGAGGTAAGTATCTAATCTAGGATAGTGGCTGGGTCAGTGGAGGCAAGAGGCTTATGCCAGAGATGTTTCCATCTTTATCTCAAACTTTTGTCCTCCATGCACTCCATGCTCCAGCCAAACTAAACTCACCTTTTCTCTAAACAAGTACCAGTACCTTTGCTCAAACTTTGTTCTCTCAAAGGAAGGACTCTTACCCCTTTTGACTTGTTGTATTTCTACTTGCCTTTTTTTTTTTTAAATTCTGAACAATTGTGAATAAACCCCAAACAAAATGGGCATTTCCTTATGCATAGTACAATAGAAGAGGATTATATATAAAACCGCAGTTTTCTATCAGCTTGCTTATTTTAGATGTAACAAACTCAACATTTCACTTTCAAAGCTATCCTGCTTATCTTGCTGCTTTCTTGATTTCCTTCTGTTCTCTTTTTTCTGTTTTCTTTTTTTAAAAAAGAAAGAAACCTGAATGATCTTTTTTCTCTTTCTTTTTTTCTCTTATCCTTATTTGCCCTTATCCTCCTATCCCGCCCCACTGGGGAAAAGAAATTAATTCCTTCTAATAAATAATAGTTAAGGAAAAACAAGACCAAAAACCTTCCCATTTTAGCTAGGTCTGAAAAGAGTATGGTGTTCTTGATCTTGAATAAGTCACTTCTCTGTCAAGAGGTGATCTACTTATATTTTAAAATCCAACCCAAAATCACTTTTCTGTCAAGAGGTAATCTACTTATCTCTTAAAATCCAACCCAAATATAAGCCTCTCTGAGAAATCTATCTTAATCCTATGAGCCAGTAGAAACCTTTCCCTTCAGTCCTCAACTATACTTTATTCTCCATCTCTCTAGTGCACTCAACTTATAATTCGATATGCCTGTCCCCCTATAGTTGAATAGATTATAAGTTCCTTGAGGGTCCAGACTGTGTGTATTCTAAATTCTTATAATCTTTAAGATATAGCACAAGGCTCAGCATCCGAGCAATAATAAGGGCAGAGCATTTGGAGTTTTAGAGGATTCTAGCAATCCTTTCGTAATAATGGAGCTTAAAAATCAACAAGGAGGGGAGGCAAAGCAATACACATGTATTATGTGCCATACACTGTACTAAGCCCAGGGATACAAATACAGGCAAAAAGAAAAACAGACCATCCTCAAAGAATACATAGCATACAAAAGGGAACTGGGAATGAGGGAAGAAGTGAAGTCAGCCAAGTGAAGAGAGGAATAAAGCTGGTGTGGGCTCTTCTTCAAAATGCAAGTTCTAAGAGGACCTTATCAATCAGAGAAGGGGGCTGGTCTAGCAGATGGATGTTCCAGGGTGAGAATGCTCCAGGAATTGATAGATGGTTCTGATATTAAAGTCTCAAAAGTCAGAAGCACAGTTGGGAGAGGGGAAATAATAAGAATTAGAAGAATCATTTTTTAAAAAGAAATTATGTCCACAAGGTCTTAATGTTCTACATCCTCACTGGGGCCAGTGTCGGAGCAGAGGCTGCTCCAACAGAACATAATTTCTGGCAGGTTCTATCATGCTGAAAATGCCTTGTAGTCTAAACTAGAAAAACCACTAACCTACATGTGAGCATTCTTATAGAGATATATGACTTAGAAAAACATGTATTAACATCATCTAAGCTTTATTATATATATTTTTCCTGTTTAAAAAAAATTTCCCCATTAGAGCTTAATCTTGTTCCCACTGTACTTTGGAGTATTGCAGCTGCCTGTTTGACAGCCCTGGATGAGACAGCTGAATAAAGCCTGCTTTCTGAGGACCATCTAAGGATAGGGAGCCTCACTACTGACAGGTATGCCACTTGGTGAGGAATATAGACTTTACTAACTCATGACATAAATAAAAATGTAAAATATCTCTCAGTCTTGGAGTATCCAGCTTCTGCCATGATAGTGTCAGAGTGGTAGGAAAATAAACAGAAGCTGCTAAAAATCACCATCTTCAGATGATACATATCTGACTGCTGGTACTTTCAATGTGAGATCTTTGTTCAAGGACTAAGGGAATATATTAATAGAGGAAATGAATGATGTTAATCTTGGGATATTCACTCTAAACAGAACCAGAAGGAAAAAGAAGTTGTAAATAAGAAATAAGGCTAACAAATACCCCTTGGAAATCATTTGGGGAGGTTCTTTTATTGTCTGACAGAACGCCACTACAAACATCAGTAAAATCAACAGGCCCTGACAACAGATTGGATATGAGGGATGAGAGAGTGAAGAATCCAGAATGGCACCTAAGTTTTGAATCTGGGTGACTGAGAGTATGGTAGTACCCTCAACAGTAATAGGGAAGTTAGAGATGGAAGGTTTGGGGGTAAGATAATGAGATCACTTTTGGACATGTTGAATTTAAAATGTCCAACAGGCAGCTGAAGTGGTGAGACTGGCAGCCAGGAGAGATTAGAACTAAATAAATGTATCTGAGGAGCACCTACACAGGGATGATAATTGAATTCCTGGAAGCTGATAATATATCATCAAATGAAGTAGTTAAGAGGCAAACAAGAATAAGGCCAGGATAGAGGCTTGTGGGTCACTCATAGTTAGCAAGCAAAGTCTGGATAAAGATCTAGCAAAGAAGCAATCAGACGAATGGGAAATCATAAGAAAGCAGTGTCACAAAGACACCAAGAAAAGAGAGGATCAAAGAAAATAGGGTGGTAAGCAGTATCAAGGATAACAGAAAAATTAAGAAGGATGAGGATTTGGCCATTAAGATATCATTTGGTAACTTTGAAAAGTGCAATTTCAATTGAAAAGATCAGAAACCAGCCTATAGAACCTTAAGAAGCAAATGAGAGAGAAAGTAGTAGAGTCACCTATTGTAACTGGCTTTCTTGATAAGATTAGCTCTAAAAGAGAGGCAAAATGAAAGATAATAATTAATGGAGATGGTCTGATTAATCAGGGATTGTTTTAAGATTGGGGGAGACATGAGAGGAGACATTTTCTAAGTATAAAGGAAGTAGCTAGTAGTCAGAGACTGATAAAAAGAACAGTTTACTGCAGAAGATTGGATTGAATAGTATTGCAGAAGATTAGATGGAATAGGATCACTTCTGCATTTTGAGGGGGTTGCCTTGGCAAGGGGAAGGACTATGCCTACAAATGAGACAGGGGTGAAGGAGAGATATTCAGAGATTATAGGCTGATTACCAACAAGGAATATAAACCTTAGAGAACCATGAATCAGGAAATTTATTTCTCACAGACATTCAAAATTAAGGCTCCCAAGCCTTATGGTTCTATCAGGACTTGGAAAATGGTAATTTGGGTATATAATAGGATGATCAAGAGGCCAGTTAAATTGATCTTTCCAGTTAAATCTGATTATTATTGCTGGGCAAATTCATAGTAACTCAATAGGAGAGAAGACCCGGGGGGGGGGGGCAATCAATGAATGAATGAATGTTCTATACTAGGACAACTCCCCACTTTATCCACCACAAGGGTTTTGGGCTTAAGAAAGTTTGCTAACCTTTCATACATGGATTAGATGAAGTTTCCTAAGCTGATTAGAATCAGTACAAGCAGCTTTTCATTCCTTGCCTAAATGAAGTTGACTAAACCAATACAAACTACACAGGAACTTTCCAGCACAGAAGCAGATCAAAGATGAAATCACTTCTGTCAGTTAGGGCCTAGCAAAAAGCCAATCCCCACAGATATCTGGGAAAGGCATCTGAGTGACATAGACTAGAAGTAGTCTCTCTCAAAGGAATAGTCTCCATATTTTTTTCAGTGAAATATGAGATAAGGTTCTAAGGTGAGAGGGATGAAAAGATTTGTAATATTCCCTGTGGTGAGGGGATAGTGAAGTGATTGGGAAGGTATAAAAGGATTACCTCATTGCTATATAGACCCAATTTAGATTGCACAACATAAATTTGTATTGCACCCAATAAGCATGGTTTCATGATTTTCTCTAGCTTTGTACAGCTGAACATGAATAGCAACAAAAGTAATAGATAATGGGAATAATTCGAGGCTGGGATATTAATATTTTCAAAGAGCTCAGAGATAATTCTTGCCCTCAAGAAGCATATATTCTAATACGGGGGAAAATCACATTAGGTTAGAAAGTTTTGTTTTCGGGGGTCTGGGGAGGAGTCTGTCAAGGTGACAAGGAACAAGTCAGTGGTAGGAGGAAAATGGTGAAATGGCCTGATTGGATGTTGGATAGGATGTGGAGCTAAAGCATAGCCTATGTCTAGAGTCAGCAGTAGATACAGTGTGCTAAGTGTCCTAGGGAGTAGAGAAATGGGGAAAAAATGAATAGGGATATTCAACTTTCAGGTCTAGTGTGGACAGGGGCAGGAGGGGGAGGAGCAGGTCACAGGTGCAGACCTGTTGGCCTGGGTAGATGGCTAGATGGGATATAAAGCTAATGCATTATCTGTTATCTAGTTCCAGCAATAGATAACATGAGTAGATTTAAACATACTCAGTTCCCAAACAAAAATGGCTTGGATTGTCACCTAGATGGCAAGTAAAATGCTTTAGTTAGCAAATATTTGGCCTATTTGTCCTGCACAGAGATGGTGAGCCAGCCAAAGACAATATTTTTTTAAAACACAAAGTCATTTGTAAAATCTTAAAAGGAAAGGCAATAGAAGATGATGAATGATATCACATTTCACTCACAGTGTCAGACCCAATTTGGCAAAATTATCCCAAGAAAATTTAAAGATGGAAAGAGAAAGGAAGAAAATAACAAAATTTTTAAAAGGGAAAATTCTGCAGATTACTACAATAAACTTTTCCCCATAAAGGATAGTAAAGCAACTACAGGCCTAAATGTGCTTGTAGAGAAAGTATAAATGGCTCTGAAGAGAACAAACATTGAAGTATAAAATGGCTCTAAAGAGAACAAACATTGAACCAAATCTTCATAAAAGAGATCTGCACTAAAAAATGACAACTGTGAGGATATTAAAGGACTAATTTGCAAAGTATCTGAATGCAGGACAAAATAGGAAAATTATTTTTTTAACTTGAACATGAACAATGATGAAAAAAGTCAACCAAGAGAATGTAAACAACTATTGATCTATTTACCTTTTTCTCTTCAAAACAAAATTTTTATGAGAATCAGTTATAGATTCATCAAGGACACACTGGAAGGGTCTTAGTAGTAAGTGACATACCACAATGGACTACATATTTATCAACAAACAATTGACTGAAAAATATAAAGAATGCAAGCTCCTACTCTGCTTATTGTTTGTTGAGCATTTGACTCAAGAGTGGAAAAACAATACTTTAAAGGTTCTCTTTCCAAAAAATATTACCCCTTCATCTTTGAAAAATAAAACAGAGATAACTTAGTTCAAAACATAAGTCAAAAAAAAAAAGAGGAAATAAGAATCCATTATGGAAAGATGAGGTGTTCCAGATGCTACTGTTTGCAGATGATGATTGCCTGTTTCAAGTCCTGAAATACTGCAGAGCTCTCTGAAAGACTCATACCCATCACATATGTTTGGTCTGATCATTCACACAGGAAAAACCAAGTGGATAGTTAATTTCTTTTGCTCAGATGGTAATGTCTAGATTGACAAACTATAGATCATGTTCATAAGGATATAAATCTGAAGAAGACAGTACAAGTGGATAATGAGCTAGGCCCCTGAGTTAAACAGGAGTAGGTGAATTTTATTCTGTTAGTATTGTATCAAACATACCTTCAAAAAGCTAAAAAATGATTATACACAAAGGCTAATGGAGTGGTACAAAATGGGTGGGAGTAAACTGCAGTATGTAATAAATGAGAAATTTATAAGGACATGAGTAAACTGTCACCAGGAAAAATCATAATGAAATAAATAAGAAGATGGGCTAATCATATGCTAAGGATAAGGAATGATAAGTGGACAGTCATAGTGTCACACTAGTATTCTCAGGATGTTAGGAGAAAACAAGGAAGAACTGAAGAAGAATGAAGTGAACAGAAGCAGGAGAACAATATATGTGACAATATTATATTTCTTTAACAACAACTTTGAGAGACTTAAGAACTCTGATTGATACAATGACCAAATCCAACTTCAGAGGGCCAAAGATGAAACACATACTCACCTCCTGATGGAGAGATGATGGGCTGAAAGTAAGGAATGAAGCATTTATTTTTAGATACAGTGATTGTATAGATTTATTCTGCTTGACTATGTTTACTGGTAACAAAAGAAGAGTGTTCTTATTAGAAGAGAGGGATGACTTATGAAAGAGATTGCTTATGAGAGTGATACAAATAAAGTATTAACAGAATCAATGAAGAATTTTTTAAGTACATTAAAAATAACAACAACGGGGCAGCTAGGAGGCACAGTGGATAGAGCACCAGCCCTGAATTCAGGAGGACCCAAGTTCAAATCAGGTCTCAGACACTTAACACTTCCTAGCTGTGTGACCCTGGGCAAGTCACTTAACCCCAGCCTCAGGGGAAAAAAAAATAACAACAACAACATTCAGAAGAAATTCAAAGGGGAACAGAAATAAGCAAGATAATTTTGGCAAAATAACATTAACTTCCTACATAGCCTTGCTCCAGATTCTCTTCAGTCCTCTCTTTCAAGAGGTGAAGAGCTCCTTCTCAGAGGCTCCATTTGAGGAAATCCCCTTGTGATAACTGGGCTCTAATCCTAACTCTTCAGAATTCACTGTTGCCCTTGGCAAGATTATATCATCACACACACACACACACACACACACACACACACGCACAAACATACGCATATATCTTTCTTCCTTTAGAATGGAGGCTCTTCTCTTTTTTGCTGCTTATACTATATATTCAAATGCCTGGCACTTAGTACATTTAATCTATTATCTTTCTAATATGCTGAATGAATATACTTTGAAAAACAAGCTATATATAACAAAAATTCTATTTTGTACATAATCTTCTTTGTTCTAAATACACACGTGTATGTGTATAAATATACACACATGTATATAAATGTTCTTATTTGCTAATATTTCTTAACTTTAACATAACAAAAAGAAAAAATAGTATATTAATGGAAAGTGAAGAAGGGTTCCCCAGCCTTGGTGGACTCTCTATGGAGAACTTATAGGACATAGATAAGAGTTGCACAAGAAAGGCAAGGATAGATGGGTTGGGGGCTGTATCATTAGAAAGAACATCTAAATTGGTGAGATTATAGAAACATTCAAGGATGTTATGAGATAGTGGTAGGATTTGGTGAATGACTTTTCAACTAGTTGCCCTGTGTGTGAAAATTTCTTATTAAACTTCTGCTCATACACAACAGATATCTAATCTGTATTGCATTGACTTGTGTTGTATAGTAGTGCCATGCCAGGGGAGCAAGGTCAGTGAACAGCAATCTTTAACTACTCCTATTTGTGCCTTACTACTGATTTAGTGCCTAAATGGGTTTCCCAGTATGAATGCTCATTCTTGGCTCTGGGGAATAATCCCCAGAGGAATTACAAGGAATTTGTAATTCTCTCTATCTTTTAATTCCAATATCCCAGTCAGAGACAGTATTCTAGTTAAATTATCTCTCTTCTGTGGGGATGTTTTCCCCTTAATTACCTCCTCCTAACTATTCCCCAAAAGTACACCCAGACTAGAAAATGCCTCCTGTGTTTAACTATATCTATAAAGACAAAGTACACATTTAAACAAAGAAAGGTAAGCAAACTCTCCTCGAGTCCAAAGGGAACAGTTTTAGTCTTCCATGAGAACGCCTAAGTGGAGAAAGGAGACACAGAATTCTGTCCTGAAAGACAGCATCTTTCCCAACACTCCTTATGCCCAATCAATGTGCCCTTTTTAGTAGCAGTGTCTGCCCATTCTTCTGATCTCCGGCTCAATATGGCATCTTGGGACCTCTCTCTACTGGACTCCCTAAAGCCTCCTCTACTCCAATTCCCCACATCTAGTCAATCAGTCAATAAGTATTTATTAGCGATCTACTGTGACATCCTGTCAGAAACTGGATTCCTCTGAGTTTGGTTTTCATTTATACTAAATGAAATAACTTTTAAGGTCACTCAAGGGCAGAAACAATGATTATGCATGCCATGGAGAGACTTTTTTTTTTTTCTAATTCACTCCAAAGACTTGCAGGAGGCATCTAAAGGGATCACCCCAAAATGGCTGGTTTGGGGGGCCCTTTTCTATGATTAGGTACTGAGCTGTTAATGACCTCCTTATAAAATATATATTCTTATTGACTCTTAATTTGTCCAGTCCCTCCTAAAAGCTGGTACCCAGAACACAACAAAACACTCAAGATGTGATCAGAAGGAACATTAACTATGTTAAAGGCACTGCATTGGGGATTGGAGTAGGAGAGGAGAGGCTGGGAAAACTCCAGAGGATTGCCAAAGTCCCAGATAACATCATGGCACAATGAAAAAAGCCCTTGGATTTGAGTTTGAGCTCTGCTGCTAGCTTGCTGCGTGACTTTGGGCAGATTATATTACTTTTCTGGGCCTCAGAAGTCTCATCTGAAAAGGACCATTAGACTGGATGAATTTTAAGGTCTCTTCCAGAGCTAGTTCCTATGAGTCTAGGGAGAAAAGAAAGCTTGAAAAGTATTGGGCATGCTCAGGAAAACAGCAAAGGAGACAGTTTGGCTACAGTGGCAGGTTTGTGCAGAGAGATAGGTTTGGAAAGGTAGGTTGGAACCACACTGCAAAGAGCTTTGAATGGCAAGCTAAAGCATTTGGTTTGGATTCAGTAAAGGGAAGACATTCACTCACTGGAGGAAGTGAGAAGGGTTGGCAGCAGTTTGGAGGATTGGGGTTGGGGTAATGAAGCAAAGCAGATCCTGACTCTGGGCTTTCTTCCTCACCCCAGCAGCCTCTGTGGAAATGAGGGAGGGAAAAGAGGACAGAGATGAGGAAAGGAGAGGCTATTTAAGTGGCTGCATTCGGGCATCACTGTCACTGTAGCTTTAAATATTTTATAGACCTGGGAATGCTCCTACTCAGAGCAGCCCCTGCATACTGCTCCAGCACTGTCAGTGACTAAAGTGGGGTGTACAAGCATGCACACACCCACCAGCACCCTCACTCTGAGTATACATGAGCCAGCTGATTTTTCTAAATGTACAGACCTTCCCCTTTTCCCAGCAGGATGGGTTGTACCCAGAAAGCACCTAGAAGGGGAATTATCAGGTCATGAGTCTCTCCCTACAGAACCAAGGACAGGCTCCTCATGAGGTTCCTCACTAAACACACACACACACACACACACACACACACACACACACACACACGCCTACTCACAGATAAAGACCCAACATATCCTTGTCCTTTCAGATGCCATACTGCTTATAGGAACTTGATCCAAAAACTACAGAAGGTGAATGGATCACTCCCAGAAACTGCAGAAATTTCCAAGCCCTAGTAGCTTTGAAAAGAACTTCTTGAGTCAAGGATAAGATAAGCCCAGGTCACCAGGCAGATGGAACAGAATGATGGAGCTCTCTGGGAATCCACAACGTGGCCTATCGGCCACACCTTTTGCCAGGACACTTAGGTGGGAAGGAATAGAGCAGAAGACAGAACTGAGTTGCTTATGACTGCCAAACAGAGTGTAGAAACAAAGCAATGGAAATTGGGGTAAAGTAGAGCAGTGGTTAGACACCAGCATGCTGGGTAGTTAGATACTTGGAACCCAGTCCATAATAGGTTTTCCCCTCTGCTGCATAACCCCAAACACACTTCTTCCCTAGATCAGGGAACCACTCCCCATCTACCGATCTATTATTCTCTTTCAACTTTTCCCTCCCATTCTGTGAGGATGAGGGGAGAGGGAAAACCACTGATTATCCTCTACTCCACTGCCAGTCAGTCATAGCAGCCAACATTTGGAAATATATTTCTTTAATTGTTTGCTTTTATTTCTGTGATATTTCTAGTTTAAAAAAAAAAAACACAATTTAAAAACACAATAGCAAACTGCCATTCATCATGAGCTTGTTGGTCTATAAGTGTATTGCTCAGAACTGAGAGAGAAGAAATTTTCCCAGTTGAAAAGGGGATTTATTTTTCCTCCACAACAGCTGGGAAAGGGCAGAGACAATAAGAATGGTTCACTTGTTTTAAGTAATTTTGCAAAGTGCATATGTGTACATATTTGATTAGATCAAATTGATCTAGACTTTTAACCCAGTGTTAGAGAAGTTAGTAAAGAGAAATCTGGTGGGAGGGAAAAGTTGGTGTAGGTTTTGCCCGAAGGTGCCCTTTGGTACCAAGTGATGAGGCCTTCTGTTATTTATTTCTGGAACTAGAAGGTTTTTGGCATACATATCTTCTAGCTAAATGAAGCTCAGAGGACCCCACACACACACCTATTACTGACAGACCCCCAAAAAAATCCCATTAAAAATAGAGGCAAACTCAAAAACACAATGAGCTCAACCTTGTACTCAGTCACTTTCATATCATAAGATCACATGGGCTCTATTGCCTACTCTCAACACACAAACAATACATAACAAACATACACACACAGAACAATAGAAGTTAAATGTCAAGGAAAACACTGAATGTAGAATCAAGAGACAGGGGCTATTTTCTGCCATCTGTGTGACCCTAGGCAAGTCATTCTCCTTTGTAAAATGATAGGGTTGCACTAATTGATCTCTTCTCTCCTGTAAATAGTTACACATTTTTTTCAATACCTCCACAATACATAGTTACACATGCATACACACGTGCACACACATGCTCACATACACATCCTCACTCCTCCACAGCTCTACTTCATATTCTCTCCTTCCCTCCCTCCCACACTCCTTTTCTCCCATCCATATCAGAAATCCCCTCTCACAAAGCGCTCTTAAGAGCACCCCCAGATTATCTCTCCCTATTCCCACCCCTGCACCTGCTGCTCGCAGAATCCCCTTATTTCCACCCCATCCTCCTCTGCAATATCAAACCTTCCATATACTGGGGGTGTTATCCTTTCTGTCATTTGGTCTTCAGGATTTTATGAAAACCTAGGGCTTTGGAAACAGCAGAGAAGATGAAACTCTAGACAGAACTTCCAGCTTGTTTTGACATTGCAAAGAAAGAATAAGTACCCCTTTCTATACCACCCAAAACTAGGGGTTCTCAATTTTTGTGTGTCCTAAACATACAGAAAAAAAAAGGCAGTGGAGTGAAGTTTATGAGACCTGCCTCAGAATAATGTTTTCAAACACACGGGATTACAAGGAAAACCAGAGGGGAGATATTTTTTTCCCATTCAGGTGATAGATCTCTTGAGATGGATCCACAGAGTTTCACCACCAGCTAACATTATCCAACCTAGAAATAAGACAATCCTAGGGGATCAGAAAGGGGGGCCTAATGACAAATCATGTCACATATCTGAATCTGAGTCCTCATCTACAATATGACCAGGTTGAACAAGATAATTTTAAAGTGTCTTCTGACTCTCACATTCTGTGATTCTGTGACTAAGTAGGTTATAAGTAGGATATCTCTGAGTACACACACACACACACACACACACACACACACACACACACACACTTCTAAATAGTGAGTCCTATCTGGGGTGGGAGTGGGAAAAGGAACAGAGCCACGAGGACAGGCATCAAAGCAACTCCCCAGAAAGTCAGGAGCCAATCCTCCTCCACTGCCTGTTTCAGCGGCTCCCCACCCACCCTAAGGGTTCTACCTAAGGTCTTCCCTCAGTCCCTCCTGTTGTAATGGACAGCTGGCATGCTAAAACAGCTCACAGTTACTATGGTGGGAGAAAAAAGGAGGGGAAGGATAGGGGGAGGGATGGGGGGAGGGATGGGGACAGATCCAAAAGCTGCTCATGCCCAGTTAGTGAAGCCCAGACAGCTGTTTTCCCAGGCTGAGTGAGCTCAGGAGGATCCAGGGAAGGGAAGAAAACTAGTGTCTCTTTAGGGAAAACTTGGGCTGTAGAAGAGTCCTGTGAGTCTCTGTTTTGAGTTCATGAAGTGAAAATGAGAGGCCAATTAATATGAAAATGAGAGTCAGTCAGTCCCTAGGGAGTCAACAGTCCCTCTGGGATCCTTGGCCTTCACCCCAGCACCCACACAGTGTACTGAAGAAAACTGAGCCTTTAGAAGTATGTGTAAAGAGATATGGTCTGGGCAGGTTGGAGAGAGAGCAGAGGTTATTTTGGGAGGTGGGTGTGGAAGGAGATCCAAAACAAGGAGATGTCAGGGAGGTGGGGACAGCTCAGGAGGGTTGCGGAATAACCCCACAGAAGGAGAATTGCTCCCTAAAGCCTCAAGAGAAAATGACTGATTCATGAGCTTCAGTTTGCACATTTTCCACATTTCATTTCCATATTGGCCTTTTAATGTCAAATTAACAGAAATCCCCATTGCCCCCGTCTTTGTCTTTGGTTCCTCAGCCTGTCCCACTTTCAGTAAGGAAAAGTCCTTTTCTTCTAACAGTCTTGTGAGGCAGCCTCTTCCCAAGATTCCACTTATCTTCCTTCTCCTCTGAGAAATAAGATTCCCCTGTAATCCTCATGCCTTAGGTATGACTAGATACCACCTTTTCCCTTCCTGTGGAAAAAGTTCTTCCAGTAGTCCGATAGCCTAACTTCCTTTCCTCACTCTTTACTTTACTCTTTATTCTGTCCCCACTTCATCATAAGGAGATCCAGGTTAGACTCCCTTCCTCTCCCCAGTTCCATCTTTTCCTACTTTTCAAGGCCCATAATTCAATAAAGGAGGGAAATGGTCCATCCATTTCACAAGCACTCTTACCTCTCTCCCCAACACCGCCCTCCCCCCACATACATGCGCCCCTCCTCCTCCTCCAAGCTGAATCTCCTGTATCTGTATCCCTTAGCCTTCCTTCTCCTCCAGGTCCAGCACAAGGCATGAGTACTTCTTCACCAGGTGATACTACAGGATTAGCGGATCTTCCTGAGGTCATCCCATCCATCTCTCTGCTTTAGAGCAGTATTTGAAAAAATCTCAGGAAACTAAGCACAGAGCCCCGCCCCTTTATGGAAAGTCCTCACCAATGTCTAACCCTAGTCCTTCCTACCACAAATCAAAGCCCCTTTTGTCTTGCATCTTCATAGGATAATGGCCTAAAGGATATTTATTAAACTATGCATTGGTTCCCGCCCCCGCTCCCAGCCCCAGCTATATCCCCTTAAAAACCTGCCCAACCTGGATAAATACTCGGGTTCGGGCTCCGCCCGGCTGGACTCAGATTCCCGAGTCCCGGTCCAAGCTCTTGCCCTGTCCCTTCCAGCCACTCTTTGGTAGAAGGCCACACCCCCAGCCCGCGGCACCCCGGTGGTGACCCCCGCTGGCGCGGACCCGACAGGGTTAAGATTTGGGGGCGGGTGGGGGTTCTGGGAGGAAGGGGTACGGAGCCAATCGGCTGCAGCTGAATCCCAGGGAGTGAGGCTCCCAGAGCAGAACCGGAGCAGCGACCGGGCCGGCTGCTAGGGCAGCCACCGGGGGCAAAGGCAGCCAACGAGAGGCGGCTGGCTAGTCCCTCGTGCGCTCCGGGAGCCGCCCCATCCCCCACCTCCACTGCAGCGCCGGCTTTCTTTCACCAGAAGGACCCAGGTGTCCCCGGCGCCCCGGCCATGGAGCAAGACAACAGTCCCCGGAAGATCCAGTTCACCGTCCCGCTGCTGGAGCCACACCTGGACCCGGAGGCGGCGGAGCAGGTGGGGAGCAGGGAGGCTTTGTTGGGCCGAGAGACCCGGGAGGAGTAGCATCCCCAGGGCGGGGGAGGCAGTGGCTACACTCGGCTGGACAGAGCTAAGAATAGAGAGACTTCGGCTCTTTCTGGAAGTCGGGGAGCAAAAAGGTCTACCGTCCTGAGAGGGCGCCCCCCTTGCCCCTCTGCCTACTGTTGTACCCCTATGCTGGAGGGGCGTGATGGAAAAGAATTGCTGTTTAACAATCGGATGACCCCCTCCCCATCCCTCACATATACTCAGAGCCACAAGCCCATTCGGACCGTTGGGAGACAGATGGACAGACGCTCCCACTCTTTTTCTCGCTGCCTCCCCCCTCCTCAGAGACAGACGGCACAGACCAGCTCCCTCCCCAGCCTTGTTAAGGGAGGAGGGGGATGGGAGGAAAGATGCTGGTTCTGTCCCTACAGCCCCTTTCCCTTCGCTTACCCTGCCCTTCCTCCCACCCTTCCCCGGTTTTTAAAGGAACTGGGTGGGGGACTAAGGGTCTCCCACAGTTTCATAGGAGGGAATTAAGTTGGTGAGAGAACCCAAAATAACGAGGAGGGGGTATTGAGGGAGAAAGGGAGAGGGAGGAGGGAGAAATGTAGCCCCAGCTTTTTGTCCTGGAAGAAGAGTGATGGGAAGGAGAGTTGAGGGGCAAAGACTTGGAGTAAGCAGGGAGCTGGGCAGCCTGCTCTGAGGAGCGTTGTCGTCTGTCTTCTGAAGTTCTCTTCGCCTAGGGTGGAGAAATGAACATCTGGACCCTCATCCCAAAAGGATGTAGGAATAATTGACTTACTGAGGAAAAGGTCTTTCATGGGCCTTGAGTGGTAAGGAACAGAACCTTGGGAGGGGTTGCAAGGGTCTGAGTTAAATAATATGCAGATGAGAAGGATGCCACATGCAAATGATGCCTGCTTCTCTGGGATCTTCCCCCACCTCTGGATTTGACCAAAAGAGTAGGTGACATAGCCAGGCCTAGAGTTGCCTGACCTGAGCTATTTTTAGCTTGGAGCAGCCTGACAGAGAGAAGGGGGGTGGGAGGGTAGACTGGACAGGAGGCCAAAGGGTGAGGAGGGCTGGGACCATTGTGCTGGCAAAGGGCTTCCAGCCAGTACTATTGGAAGTAGAGTGAAAATCCTACCACACACACCACCAAATCACAGAGTTAATTAGTTTTGTATCTAATCTGTGCTCTCCCTAAGACTCTCAGAGTTGTCCTCAATCAATTCAATCCCAGATCCATCCAATATAAGTTGTAGTTTCTGACACATACATCACCCCTCTTTTCTGTGTTAGGTCTAGAGGTTTCTTTACCTGGAAAAACTCCCAGCTGTGCTCCCCGGGATCCTGAAGGGAGAATGTTCTTTCTGCTCCAGTTGTTTGGCAAAACAGACCTCTAAATGTGAAGGAAGAAGTATTGCCCTCTCCCACTCTCCTTCCCTTCCCCTCCTCTTTAAGTCTCTAAAGCAGGTATTCCCCAGATACCCACTGGAAAAGTAGGGAGGTCATATGGGCCTTCCCCGCTTTCTCTGAGAGATGAACAGAACCCTGTCTCATACAGATGGCCAGATATTCCAGTCTTTCTCTATCAGCCATAGAATAAGCCATGCCAGTTGCAAAATATGTGATTAGGCCTCAGGAAGAACATTCCCCCAGGGTGGGGCTGGGGGGGGGGATAACTGAAGGGTTCTATCCCTAATCCAACATCCATCTATTTTCTTCCACTTCCCAAAAGATACAGAGATAAGGAAGATGACCTCTGGCTCACAATGAGGAGACTGGTGATAAGAGACCATGTGTGCTGGGGGTGGAGAGCCAGGCAGAACTAACATGATCTGCCTCCAGCTGGTCTCTTCATCCCACTGTCATGGGTTTATTCTTTGTTTGTGGTTGGGGGAGGCAGGTGTGTGTGGTTGGAGAGAGGAAGAAAAGGAGGAGGGGAGGGGATTTACAAAGGTACAAGCAGCAGCCAGGTTAAGGGCCCTCGGGGATGGAGATGGAAAAGTAAGAGGAACCAGCCAAGAGAGAGAAGCTCTTTCCAGTCTTCAGTAAACCTGTATCTTTTTAGTTTAAAATTCTTCCTCCAGTCTAACTTCATTCTCTCCTGCTGAGGTATCACCCTAGAGCTTTAGGAGAATAGCTGGCTAAGCTAATGGGACAATCTCGGAGGGAAATGATTATTATAACACATATAATATGTTTTGGTTTATATAACCTTTTCCTCGCTACAATCCTGCAAAATAAGTAGCATAGTATAATTATTTCTGGTTTTTGAGATTTTGAGACCCAGAAAGGTCAAAAAAACATATCAAAATCTATTTCCTTCATTTTACAAGTAACAAAACTCATACAAAAGACTTGTCCAAGGTCATTGCTTCTGAATCCGGATTCCACTTCCTTTCCATGACACCAAAATGACCTATTCATTGCCACATAGATACTAAGTGATAGGAGAAGAGATTTAAAGCTTGTCTCCTGGCTACAAATCCAGGGGAAGGACTCAGGAATTTGGTGGGCTCTGTCCAATGAGGCAAGAGGTAGGAAGAAGACCTCAAAGTCATTGAGTTGTCTGCCAACCATCTGCAGATTAATCTGGGCATAAATCCAGACTTGGAAGTTTCTGGGAGCTTTGAGGAAGCTTTGTAAGTCTATGGAATAGCTCAGGTCAATGGGAAGTCTTTGCTGAAGTGGTCTGCTATGTGCCAAGCACTCTGGGCACTGGGGAGACATAGGTATAACAGTCTCTGTTTACAAAGGACCAAAGACCCACATTATATGTAATAAGAACTCTAGATTTTGAGAATTTAATTTTAGCTAGGAAAACTGATGAGTACAGATATCAAAAAAGGCTGTAAGGAAGAGGTAGCACCTAAGTCAGACACTGAAAGAAGAGAAGGACTAAAGAAATGGGAGCTTGGGGTGAGGGATAGAATTGATTCCTGGCATGAGCTAAGGAGCAGGATAGATGGAAGGAACCTCAAAGCTTCAGTCCAACCTTCTCCAAATGAGAAAACTAAATTCAGTGACTTACCCAAAATCTTAAGTAGTGAGTAGAAGAGCTAGGATTTGAACTCAGATGCTCTTACTCAAAATCTAGAATTCTTTGCAACAGATTATTCTAAAATTAGAAGACTTGAATTCAAACCTTGGCTTTGTCACTCTCTGAGTGACCTTGGATAAATCATTCAACCTAAGATCTCAGTTTATCAGCAAAATTAGGGAATTGGCAGAACTACCTTTTAAGATCAAACCTAATTCTAGCTGTGTAATACATTGGAGGAAAGGAGGAAAGGGAAAGTAAAAAGGAGAAGAAGGAAGAAAAGGAAAAAGAAGAAAGGAGGGAAAGAGAAGGAGAAAGAAAATGAAAGAAAAGGAAAAGACAAGGAGGCAAAAACGGAAGGGAAGGAGTAGGAAAAAAGAAAAAGAGAGGGAGAAGGGAAGGAAAAAAGGAAAGAGACAAGGGAGAGAGGGGGTGTAGTTTTCCAATCCAGATCCTCTGTCTATAACGCTAGTATTTTTTTCCATTATCCCTCAGTGGCTCCAGAACTCATTCATACACACAAGATTAGGATATACAGATGGGTGTGCCACTAACCACATGGCTGTTTGTATGGGTACACATATAAATCAGATTGGTTTTGTCAGAAACCTTGAAATGTCATCCATCAATCAACAATCATTTAACTGTTTACTATGTCCTAGGCACTGTACAAAGTCATCAGGATACAAAACTAACAGTCCCTGCTCTCAAGGAGCTTACATTCTAAATGCAGAAGACTAGGTAGATAGATAGATAGATAGATAGATAGATAGATAGATAGATAGATAGATAGATAGATAGCTATAGATATAGATATAGATATAGATATATAAAATATATGCATAATGTATGCAAACTGAAATCAAAGTAGTTAGGGAAGGAAGATGATCAGAAGAGGCTTCATGTAGAATGTGGCACCTAAGCTAAGTGTTGAAGGAAACCAAAGGTTCCAAGAAGCAGAGGGAGGAAGGAGTGAATTCCAGGCATGATGGATAGCCTAGGGAGAAACAGAAGAGTGAATACAGTGAATAGGTAACGTTGATTTGGCCAGGATGGCTAGCAGATTCAGAGTTTAAGAGGAGAAAATTAGGGAAAGACCAGGTTATGAAGAGTTTTAAATGCTGAACATTAACAGGGTCCAAGAGGAGGCAGGAGAGAGTAGTGAAGGGAAAGAGATAATGACATGTTTTGGACATGTTAAGCTTGAGATGCCCGAAAGACATCCACTTTGAAACATCCAAAAAGCAGTTTGTGATGCAGGATTGCAGCACAGGAGAAGAGTAAACTAGAACTGGTAGTCATCAGTATAGAGATGATAATTGTACCCATGGGAGCTGATGAGATCACTAAGAGAAGGTGCAGGAAGAAAATAGAAGACAGTGCAGGACAAAGCTTTGGGTACACTCACAGTTAAGAGATATGACATGGATGATGAATCAGCAAAAGAGCCTGAAAAGAATTAAACAGAAAATTAGATGGGGGAAGCAGTAAATTCAGAAATATCCAAAAAGAGAGAACAGTTAATGTCACATGCTGCACAGGGGTCAAGGAAAATAAGGATGGAGAAGAGATAGTTAGATTTGACAATTAAGATATGTAACTTGGGAGGGAGAAGCCTTAGTGGAATGATGAAGTCCGAAGGCAGATTGTATGGTGTTTTAGAGCATGTGGACTGGAGACATCTAATATAGATGGCTTTTCAAAGGAATTAAACTGAGATTGAAAAAGATCATAGCATCATTGCCATAGAATCCAGAAGGTAGGTCAGAGAGTATCAAGTCTAACCCCCTCATTTTACAAACAAGAAACTGAGTCCTTAATAAATAAAGCAATATGGATTGAACCTAAATTCTCTAATTCACATAGTTCTTTCCATTGATCCACTCTACTTATAGGAGGCTAGTTAGGAAAGTTGGTGGGACCTAATGAGGATTGTCTAAGGGTAAATGAGAGCTGAGTGTATTTAAAGGCATCAAAGAAATGAGACTTAGATAGGGGGAGGGAAAAATTATTGAGAGTAGATAATGATAATAGAATTAATCTGCTGGAGAAGGCAGTAGAGAATAAGATCAAAGGGCCATCTAGAGGACTTGGCATTGATGAAAAGAAGGGCTGTATCTTCATCAGAGACTGAAGTAAAGGAAAAATGAGGGAAATGAAGTCATGGTGTTGTGAGATGAAGAGGACAAATTGTCAGATGTGGAGGAGAGAAAAGAGTTCTCAGCAAATAGTGTCATATTCAATAAAGCATCTCGGCTAAAGGGAGGAGGAGAGGTAATATGGGAGAGAAGATAGGATTTGGTTAGCCTCTGTTGGAAGTGGAATAGAGAAAGAATTAGGGAAGAGAAAAAGGACTGTCTTGCTTCAATGAGAGCCCAGTTAAGAGATTAAATAACATAAATTTGCAGTGTGGTTGGTTTCAAATTTTCCATCAGCTCCATTCAGGAGTGCATAAATAGAAGAGGAGGCAAATGGTAGGGGAATAATCCAGTTTGTCAGGGCCCGAACAGCAGTAAGACAAGAGAGTGAGGGAGTGGAGGATAGAGGATGATGTGAAATTGGACTGGTTCTCTAAAGATGTGGAAGGGAAAAGTAAAGCAGAGTAGAGGTGGTGGGCTGGCACAATACAGAGGGGTACAGAGAGTAAAAGTCATGATAAAGATGAAGAGGAGATTGAGGGGAATGAGACATAGGAAAAGATGGAATGACAGCAAGCTGTGATCAAATAATTTCAGTTCTTGAGCATGAAATTGATGGAATGATGATGAAAGGGTATGGCCATCTTTGTGTGCTGCTGAGATAAAGTGGAGGAATAAGTCATATAAAATGAAAAGATTAAGTAACTGTGTACTTAAATTTAAGTACTTAAATACTTGAGATTAAGTAAATATGTACATATACATGTTGAGGTCCCCTTTGTAAAAGGGCATGAGCTGATTAGTAGCTGTGTGAAACTGGTCATGTCCCTTAATCCTTTTTGCCTCAGTTTCCTCATCTGTAAAATGAGACAGAAAAGGAAATGGTAAAACAGCTCGGTATCTTTGCCAAGAAAATTCTGAATAGAGTCACAAAGTCAGACATGAGTGAAAAATAACTGAATAACAACAACATGAGTTGGTACAGAAAAGAAGATTGAATTTGATAAAAGAGGCATATGACCCCAGGGAGAGGAAATGTCTTATTACCACCTCATCTCACATTCCCCACAACTCCCAACTCCTTTTCCAACTCCCCCGAGTTGTTCCCATTATTCTCCTGAGAAGTCCTAACTAGCAAAAGGGCATTTTGTGCATTGGAAGAAGATCTTTTATATATATATATATATATATATATATATATATATATATATATATATATATATATATACTGATAAGAATCCAAAACTGTTAAGAGACTTGAAAATCTAAATTCATTTGTCTTTGTATCCCAGCACCTTGGTCCAGAATAGTCATTTGCCCTCACCTCAACACCACCTCCCCACTCCAATTTCTCTCAAGACTGGATAATCCCTCCCGGTTCTGTCCAGCCCCTTTCTTTCTCTCATTCTTCCACACTAATATAGTGCCAAGAAAATGAGAAATCTACATCTCTAAGGGTCACTTTCAGAATAGCCAGCCCTATTGGCAACTTGTCAAAGGAACGGGAGTTTGGGTGAGGTCAGATAAGAGATTGTTACAGTGACTATAGGTGAATGAGAGGGTCGTGAGTAAGGTACAAGATTTCCCAGCCACACTCAATGCCCTAACCAAGGTCCTGATGTAATGGAAAGAGCACTAGACTTAGAGTTTGGGTTAGACTGCTCAAGTCTTACACTACTGGCATGACCTTGGGAAAGGCATATAACTCCTGAGCTTTGTCCCTTCTACAGAATGGGTGTAATGAAATCCATACTACCTACGCCAAAAGATTGTTTATGAGGAATAAATGAGGATATATGTAAAGTCTAAGCACTTTACAAACCTGAAAACATTGTAGAAATATAAGCAGATGTCTTTGTTATATTTCTACAGTTATGTATCACTGTTGGGTTTTTGTTTGTTTGTTTTTTTTGAAGCAATTGGGGTTAAGTGACTCACCCAGGATCACACAGCAAGGAAGTGTTAAGTGTCTGAGGCCAGATTTGAGATTTGAACCCAGGTCCTCCTGACCTCAGGGCTGGTGCTCTATCCACTGCACCACATAGCTGCCCCTATTATATGATATTGCTATCATGATTTAGGATCCTGTGTCCTTTCTGCAAGCCTCCTTAGAGTTACTGAAGGCTCATTTGGGAAGGCACCTTTTCTAGGGAGGGAAGGAGGACACTGAGGAAGAAATGAAATAAGAGATGCTAGTAAAAGAGTGGCCAAAAAGAAAATAGACTGAAAGGGCACTGAAGAATGTCAGGATTAGAGGTGGCTGTGGGGAAAAAAGAAGAAAGCCTGAGGGTGATACTGGGAGGAAGAGGATCAGTGGCTGGGGATCATTGGTGGAAGAGAGTTTGAAGAGATAATTGGAAGGAAAGAGAGCAAGAGAGAGTTTGGGGATACTAGAGAAGAGAGAGTAGAAGACACATAGAGGATGAGGAGCAATGACTAGGAAAATGCTGGGAAAACAACAGGATCTAGGAGATTATCTAGGGAAAGGACCTGAAAGGTGCTCATGGGAATGGGACTAAAAACACTGAGGGAAAAAAGGACAGAAACCAGATGAGACACAAGATTATGGAGATTGATCCTGGCAAGAACTTGAAGAAAAAATGTGCCTCGGCCAGGAGTATGAGCTGAAAAGTGGCTGGTGCTGATTTGTCCTGTTTGAGGTCTTGGATCTCCTCCCATGTTATCCCTGAGATATAAGCATTATCGAAGTGAGGAGTCTCTCTAGAGATGCTGGCACACAGGGTCCATGTTTCTGCTTGGTGGGAAAAACATCATGATCTCCCCAGTTATTTCTGGCCATCGATCCCTGGACATTAGTTTGGAGATGCTGCAACTGCTGAGTAGGGAAAGGCCAAAGCCAAGAAGGGAGAATTGAGGCAATAGAAAGGGTTCCGGGTTATTCAGGAGAAGCTAAACCTGGGGATAGGGCTGGTTTATCATTAGCAAAAAAGGTATTGGAGGGTTATAAATATATAGACTGCCTATATATATATAGGTCCTTACCAAGGACCATGTTGTATGAAGATAGATTGTGGGATCCTTGGAGCACCATTACTAATAATTAAGGATGATATAGAGTGCTTTATAATTTGTAGGAGCAGTTGATATCACTTGTCTCATTTGTCACAACTGACATTGTGTAACGTAGTGCAAGTAGTATAAGGTGGCTAGTATAAGTATTGTTTTTCCCATTTTACAGACTGAAACTGAGGCTCAGGGAGCTGTCATGAGTTATCATAGAATGCCATCTTAGAACTGAAAGGGACGTTTGGGTAACATTCCCTCAATTTGCAAAGGAGGAAGCTGAAGAGATGAAATTATTTGTCTAAAGGATTTGCGATAGTCAGTGCAGAGCTGGGAGCCAGGCCTGTTTCAGATCTGGGGCTCTCTCCATTCTTCCACATTGCCTCTCTTTGTTCTGGGTTGTGCAAAGCAGACGTGTGTGTGATGTGTGTGTCTTGGACAGGGCCATATTGAGTATAAATTAAATGGAACGTGGCCCAATCCATCATGTGCTGCGCTGCTGGTCACTAGGACTCCGCAGTGTCTGGCTGACAAGACTTCACTTCCCCCTCTTTCGTACCCTCCCAGATCCGGAGGCGTCGTCCCACCCCTGCCACCCTTGTGCTGACCAGTGACCAGTCATCTCCAGGTAACTCAGAAGCCCCCTGGACACAGCATGATATCTGGGTCCCACTGTGGGAGAGGATACCTAAATCCCAGGGGAAAAGTGAGAGTCGGAGTTAGGAAGTGGGATGCTGGGAGCTCCCAAACCTCCTGAGCCTCAAGAATAGAGTAAAAGCTGAGGGAGAGGGGCTGGGTGTACAGAACTGAGAAAAGCAATGGAAGGGGGTCTGAAAGCTTATATTTCATAGGAGTAGAGGGAGGTACCTAGTTCCTGGGAGAGAAATAAGATTAGGGAATATCCTAAGTCTTGGTGAGCGCCTTAAGCAGGCTGGGCTAGCAGGGGAACTTCCTTTGCTTTCTTAGTGATGAGAGCAAGAGGTGGGAGGGGCAGGGGCACCACCTGCCTCCTCAACACCCCCAGGAATTGGGCTGGTCAACTGATTTGCTGGTTGCCACAGCAACAGCCTACTAGGTTTCTCCAGTAAGTATGAGATACTGCTGCTCCTCCCCTTCCCTCCTTCCCCAGGAGAGACAGTGACATCTGTGGGGGAGGGGGACTTTCCTCTCCCTACTCCCGCTCACAGCTCCCAAAGACTTGAGAATAGAGTAAAAGAATAACAAGAGAGAGACCAGAAAAGAGCTGGACTCCAAGTCACTAGGGTGTCCTCCAAGGACCCCCTTCAGGAGAGAGGGAAAGGAGAAGTGTAAGAAAGGAGCTTCTCCCACTGAGAAAACAGCTTCAAAGTCACCCTCTGCATCCTAAGCCAGGACAGGCTCGCTGTGGTCTGACCCCTTCCTGCTATTCCCTGCCCAAGCTGGCCTAGGAACAGAGCCCTGTCCTAGGCACCAAGGTGGGAGAGCAGCAAGGACTGGTCGATGAACACATAGCTCCAGACTGACAAGTAAAAAAGTCCCAGACATAAGGACCAAGGCAGAAGAAATGGGAACCCCAGATTTCAGCCCTGAAGCTTAAGAGCTATGCAGCTTGGAGAAGAGACTTAAGGAGGGCTCCTGGGAGGAAGGAGCAAATCCTATCCCAGCAAAACCTGATACCAACAAAGGTTGCTCCTAGTGGCAAGCCCACTGGCTGCCTTTTTTACCATCCTTTAGAGGCATCAAGACATGATGGAAAAGGTAGGGTCCTGGTGGCGGGCAGGATCCCTGAATTCTAGGCCTGGCTCCTATACCAAGCCACTTCATGACAGTCCCTTTCTTTGACCTTAGTTTCCTTGTTTGTTAAATGAGGTAGCTGAACTAAATGATTCCTAATTCTGGTTCTCAACTTCTGTTTCCATGATTCTTCCTCCTCCATCACTCCTTCCCCAGAGATCGATGAAGATCGGCTTCCAAATCCTCTGTTCAAGGTAAATGGATAATCCAAACTCCCTCTCTCTGTGCCATGGTGGTGATGCAATGGACAGGGGTCTGGTGCTGAACCCAGGTGGGGAGGGGCAGGAACAAGCCTCAGGGCTGGAGGTCCCAGCTTCATTCTGTGTCCCTTACAGTCCACACTGTCCATGTCTCCAAGGCAGAGGAAGAAGGTGACCCGGACCACGCCCACGATGAAAGGTTTGGGGGACCCTCCTCTCACCATCTTGCATTTCCTCTTGTGCTCCTTCCCTTGAGGTCTTTAAATCTGTCAGGTCCAAGGCAGGTAGAGCTCTGTCTGAATGGGAATGGATGAGAAGACCCTCTGGTTTCCAGAGACAGGAAAAAGAATCTGTAGTATCATTGGCCCCATCTCTCTGCCTCTCCCTGGCAACACTTCTTTTGGCTACACCTTTCACTTCTTGGGGGGGCCTCAGTTATCCCATCTATAAATGAGGCTTTTGAACAATATTCTCTCTCAGACTAAATCCTACAGGATTTTATAATCCCTTCTGCCCTTTATATAATACATATACATGTGTTACATGTATATACACATGTATGTATGTGTATATATATATAAATATGTGTGTATAAATATATGTAAAATCCACAATCCTTTATAATCCATCCCAGTCCAAGGAGAATCTCTCCTGTTCTCAAAACTACTTCCCCCAATTTTCTGTTGTTTTTCTGTAGGGAAGTCCTTTCCAATATCTAATTCAATTTCTCCCACGATAGTTGACACTTCATGCCTTTTTTCAGTCCTCTGGAAGGGAAAGAATTTCAGTGGGTACAATATCATAGCGTGAGGCCCCTCCCAGAGGTCAGGATCTCTAAATTGTTGAATTTGGGGCGTGGGGGAGTGGATTAAAGGGTTAATCTGGGAGAGCACATTCAGCAGAGTCTTCCTTCCATGGCACTCCCCGTTCTCTGAAGAGCTCCAAATGATGGTGGAACATCACCTGGGCCAGCAGCAGCAGGGGGAGGAAACGGAGGCAGCAGCAGCGGAGAGTGAAGAAGCACAGGAATCCTGCATGCCTGAGAGTGAGGACCCAGAAATGGATTCAAGGCTGAGCCTCACTGGAGCTGCCCAGAGTATGTGAATAATGGGGGGGGATTGATTTCAGAGGACATCCTGGTCTCCTAGTCCTGTGGGAGTGGGAGGAACCAAGAGATTTCCCTTTAAAAGGGAGGGGGGGGGGTTGAGGGGAGATCTGGTCCCAAGGCCAAAGTATTTCAGCAATGCAGGGAGATTTACATACATTTTCATCTCATTTACATATCATTCTTAGCAGCTGTTCCCCAGCTCCCCAGGTCTGTCCTCTCCATCCACTGCCCTCTCTCCTGGAAAATCTCCAGGTTGGCTCTTTGTGAGTGTGCCCTAATTGAGCTAGGCTTCTCTGCAGAGCTAAGGGCAGGAGAGATGGGGAGTCGGGAGCAGCAGGGGCCCAGTCTCCCCGAGGCCCCTCCCCAAGGCAGACCCTTCTCCCTTCCCCAGGGCTTCCAGAATCCATCCCCAAGATCCAGGAGACTGGCAGTGAGGAACGTAGCTCAGAGGCACCAACAATTCATATACAAGCTTCAGGCTCCAGGGGGGCAGACTAGGTAATAAGCCCTGGAGCTGGGAGGCTCCCCAACAGAAGGGTCGGCGGGGGGGCTGGGGAAGGGAAGGAGGGAACCATGGGTTTCAGCCTCTGAATGGGGTGTTCTAGGTGCCCACACCACCTCTGAGGGTCAAACCACAGTAGGTGGCCTGGAGCTACAGCAGGAGGGATTGAGGTTAGACATCAAGAAGATGCCTCTGGAATAGGTAAAAGAGAGAGATTTGTGGAAGCTTTGGTGGGATAGTGGAAAGAGCGCTAGTGTGGGAGTGGGGAGAACTGGGTCCAAATCCACAACCACAAACGCTAACCTCAGGTCTGTAGCTCACCAGCTGAGTGACCTCGGGCCCATCATTTCATCTCGCTGGCCCTCAGTTTTCTCATCTTATAAAATGAGGGGGGGGAGAGAGGAAGGAGCACCTGGACTGCGGCTTGGCCAGGGTCCTGATGGGAAAAGGGACATGAATAAGATGATCCACCTTCTGACTCCCAGAATGTCCAATTTTCTCCCCGGGTGAAACAAGTGGGAGGACCAAGAGGAAATTAAGCAGAAGTTATAGTGGGAAGGAGGGGAATTAGATATGGGTCCAAAAGCAGGAAAACAATCCGGGCAACAACTCCAGAGAACACCGTTCCTCAGCCCCCGACTCACTGTCTCCCTCTCCCCACCCCCACAGGTCCATGGGCCACAAAGCTGACCAGGAATCGAGACTGGGGCTGGAGCCCCCACAAATGCTGGTTCTTTTCTTCTTTCTTCACTTCTGGGGGAAAACTCTTGTTTCTAAAAAGTGATAAATTTGGTGTTGGGCCTTTGGTGCCTTTTTTCTTTCCCAGATATGAGGGCCTCCAGTGTTCTTGTCTCCCTTCCCCCACCTCTTAGCAAGCCTCTTGGGACTGCGGAGACAGCCCTGTCACTCAAGCCAGAAGACAAAGGTCAGCTTTTATTTCAAGCCAGAGGGATGAGGATTTCGCACCCGAGTTATCCATTTGCTAGGAGGAACTTGTCTCCCTGGCCATTTTGGAAAATAGGCGGGGCCCTGGGCCCCAAAGCACCGGAGAGGTCAAAATGACCTTGGGAATCGCTGGGCAGCCACTTTGCAGTGTCAGGGAAGGAGAAAGCTTGTCTTCCTATAACCGAGCTGGGGCCTCCCTCTGGTGATCAAAAGTCGACATGACAAGCTTCCACGTATAAACCCAGAAAGTGTCGAGCATCCCCAGCAAGTGAGACCCAGCTCCCAAACCAGTTAGCCGCTGTTACCCACTTTGTGGGCTTATCAGCACCTCTTCCCTTGGCCAGCTGCCAAGGTGATTCATGTTTCAGATAGAAGATGAACGAGGTCATCTTAAAGACCCTTTCCGACTCTAAGATTCCGCCATTCTATGGTGTCCCGGCCAGGACTCTGAAAAGGGGGGGGGAGGTGTTTGGGTGGCTGGGTGCCCGTCTCAGCCCAGGTTCCAATCAGCCACGATTTAGAGACTGTTATTGACCTCCAGCTTTCTCCCTCCCTGTGAGTAACAGAGATGACCAGCATGGAAGCCAAGGGGGATGAGCAAATGGATAGGCTTTCCAGGCTCTGAATTTTAAGACACAATCCTACAATCCCCACGTCCACTCTCCAAGACATGAAAGGGATCAAAGAAAAAGCCAGTGTCCCAAAGTCACCCCGATGAATCCAAGCTCAAGGTCTCCACCTTAGGTGCCTCTGGTTGGGTGGGAGGAGAGATCAAACGATTACCCTGTGATTTGCAGCAGCTTATAAAGAGCTTTCTTCACAATGGCCCTGTGAAGTAGGCCATGCAGGCCCACAAAGGGGCAAGCTCAGTGATGTCCATAATCCCTCAGCCACAGTGAGGGGACCAGATGTGGGCCCAATTCCACCGAGGCCACTGTTGTTTCCCTTACAACGTGCTGTAAAGACAGCCTGGACCATCGAGCTATCTCCTGGTCAGGAGCTATTAGACTAGAAGTTGGCAGGGGTGGGATAAGTTTGTCCAGCTATTTCCTGCAGATCCTTAAACAGGGACTCCTCGGGACCATCCTCCTTTCTTCCTCGGAATCTAGGCCATCTCTTCAGGGACACGAGTAAAAACCACCCCACCCTGCACCCAATCCCCGCACCTGTCTCCTTACCTGCCCCATATCCCATACCTGCACCCAGCCCCCCAGACTGAAAGATGACGGCAACATCAGACCCTGTCTCCCTCCTTTATTGGTCTCTGGATGTAGCAGTGGTCTGCAAGGAGGGGGTGGGGAGAGTCACATGCGCCTCTGTCCCCAGTCCCCAGGTAGGAGAGGGTGCTGGGGCAGGAAGGGAGGCCAGCATGTTGAAGAAACCATGGTGGATACAAGACACATGGAACACAGCCCACTGTACGGATGTGCTGAGCAGTATTTACACAGAGGGCAGGGTCACCTCAAATTTGGTTTTTCTCTTGGGGATGAGAGGAGGGAAGAAGAGGGGGGCACTTTTCCCAAGCCCACCCATCCCCTGCCTATGGTTACCCCGGATTACCATCCCAAGGTGGGTAACCATTTGGGAGAGGGGAGCGGGCCCAGGAACTGATTATATCGTGCGTGGGTCTGTCATCGGTAGTGGATTTTTGGATTGCACATCCCCCTTCCCGTTACACAAACGCCAGCCCATCCAAGCCCTGGGCCACCCCCATTCAGGGTGGCCGTGCCTGGCAGGAGCTGCCGGTCACTCCCCCCCAATGGTATGGAGAGCATTAGAGCTTGTGCTGTTTGAAGGTGTCCTTGCCGGGGTTTGTGTCAGGGAAGTCTCAAAGCACTTTACAGACATTGGTCGGAGGGAAGCTGCCCCCGCCCCAGCCAGGTTGTCTGATGTTGGGGAGAGCGGGACGTTGGGCTCAATGTAGGGGAAGCCATACAAACAGGAGTTGGGTCCCCAGCCTTTCTCATGCTGCTGAAGCCCCTGGGGTGCACCCATATACGTGGGCAGCAATCTCTCCCCTGGCTCCAGAATCACATTCAAAATGGGCAAGAGGAAGAGAGATACCTGGGGAATGAGGGCAGGAGTAAAAGGTATTGGAGTGGAGGAGAAGAGAAGGACCTGGGTCAGAACAACTTGGGGGGAAAGGTAGAAAGCTATCTTCTTCAGGAGCCTGGTGAATAAGAGAAAACCATCTCCCTCCCCAGCTTTCAGAGACCCACATGTCCTGCTCTGGCCCCTCCCAGGGGGAGGGAGGAAACTGGGGCCCAGACCTGCCAGCAAAGATCTGGGATGGGAGTCCCAAGGGGACCCCCAAAATGTATTGCTCAGAAACTTGGAGGCAAGAAGAGTATTGCACTGGAGGGGGCTGGCATTACTGATTTTTCCCACCCCAATTCCTGGGGTGGGAGACAGTCCAGAAAGCTTCTCCCCCACAAGAAGACACCTGGATATTTGGGAGGGAGGGGGAGAAGTCCAGAGAAAGAGGAATTGGACAAAGCTCCCTGGGTTCTACTGCCTGAGAGGAAAGTGTGCCCCATTATGGGGGATGGCAAGGGGCTTCCTAGTAGGGAGTGGCAGACTCAAGCCCAGGCCCAAATGTCCCCTTCCCCCAACCCCATAATTTCTGACATTTGGCCTTTAGGGTCATCCATCTGCTCTCTTCACCCTCGGGTTTCCCTGCCTCAGATCCATCTGTCATTCGAGGGAGCCAGTCCCAGTGAGTGGTGCTGATGGCGTCAACGACTTTGGGCTACATTAAAACCTGAGAGGCAAAGAGAGCATGTTAAA
The DNA here is from genome assembly GCF_048593235.1 of Sminthopsis crassicaudata. Classification (NCBI taxonomy): domain Eukaryota; kingdom Metazoa; phylum Chordata; class Mammalia; order Dasyuromorphia; family Dasyuridae; genus Sminthopsis; species Sminthopsis crassicaudata. The sequence goes on from NC_133621.1 coordinate 223,254,050, forward strand.
ATGATCCCATCTCACACACTCCCCTCCAAACCCAGTCACCTCCCTTCTGGCTCATGTGGGCAGGGATCCCATCTCGCCTGATCCCTGCTGCTCTCATCCTGAGATCTCACCTACGATGGGGGTCCGGGGGAAATGAGGAACCAAAGGAGATTCTCCCTCTTTTGTTCTAGTCTGTCATCCAGCTTTCCTTAACTGCCTCCTCAGAGGGAGGTTTTTGCTAAAATCTAAGCCCCATCCTCCATGGAAATGAGAATTGCTATGTGGGGATGGGAAGGAGCACCAGCCTGAGAATCAGGGACTCAGCCAATAACCTGCTCTGTGACCTCGGGCAGTCATTCAGCTAAGTGACAGCCCCTCAGAATCAGCAGGACTAGATCCAAGTCTTGCTTCAGACACCAGCTGTGTGACTTTGGACTGGTCACTTCCCTCAGTGTCCATTTCTTCATCCTCGCCTCCCGCCATGTTATGTGCTGTGCAAATCTTAATGTGCTATACAAAAGCTAGCTGTCATTATCATTAATACTCTGCTGTGCTCTGGACCTCAGCTTTTGCCAAATAAAGGACTTGAATCTCTAACATTCGTTGAGAGGCACAGGTCTTTTCCAAGAGATTCTGGGACTTCTCAGCCTCAGCCCTGCCACTAGCTGAACCACTCCCTCCTCTCCCCTGTGCTCACCTGAGCCAGGGGCCCAGGCAGCTAATCCAGGTTCCCATTCTGGTTGAGCTCCTCGGCAGGCGATGAAGGAGCCTCCTCATCACACGGGGACAACTCGTCGATGGAAGTCTGATTGGTGATGCCTGAGACAGGGATGGATGAGAGATGGATACTCTCCCTCCCAAGTCCCAGGCCATGGCCTTCTCATCTACTTCCCTTCTAGGCAGACACCTATCTAACTTACATCCCACAGGAGAGAATCCTTCCAGCATCTCAAAAATCTGCTCAGTCCTCCCTTCAGTCCTCATCCCAGGCAACCCTCCCTGGGGTCCGTTTCCCCATTTGAAACTAGCAGACAATAAGACTTCAAATACCTGCCTCACAAGGCTGACTGAAAGGACACTTGAATCTTTAGCTATTATTGGTAATATTTTCATGGTATCTTGACTGTCCCCTTCCTACAATCTAGCTTGACGGTCTCCTATTTCATTTGCAAAGCAATTCTCTCTTGTTCTGCCCTCCCCACTTAGGTGGGGAAGGGGACAAGGGGACTAGGATCCCAGAAGGGCTAAACCTCTCCCCTGTCCCCAATTTAAGGAAAAATAGAATCAATATTGGCCCCACTTCCTTTTCTCTCCTGTTTCTCTCCCCCACCCAGGACCTGATACGTACCACTAGCAGCTCGTTCCTTCCATTTCTGTTTGTTCTCCTGGATGTACTTGGACCAGGTGGTACGAAAGCTGACCAGGTCAGGGTTGAGGTCACCCGGTTCCCTAGAACCATCCAGAGAGAGCTGACACCCAAGGGAAGTCCCAGCCTAGGCAGAAATCTCTTCCCCTTACTCCCACCCCCACCCAATCCCATGGATCTTGGATGACTCCCGGAATGTTGGACCTGGCACCAAATGAATGGGAGACTACTTTCTGGCTCATTACTCTTCCCTACCCCCCCCCACAACTTTAGAACATGGCCAAGAGGAAAGGGGAAGGGAGGAGAAACGACCAAAAAATAATAGAAGTAGAAATCAGTTATTAGTGCAACATGAATTTGACCCCTGTGTCTTCCAGATCTATCTGCCTTCTCTATGGGCCTCCCTAACACTCAAAGCCAAAGGACCCGGACATCCCTTGAGAGCTGGACACTGAAGGTTCCTCCCAGTAGCCCTCACCTAGGCTTTGGCTTTGTCTTGGAACCCTCATCAACCAAAGGCTGAACGCTCTTCTCAGCCACATCAGTCAGAACAGAGAAAGTGGGCTCCACAATGAAGTCAATGAATCCTGCAGGAGTAGGGGAGAGGAAAGATCAGGGAAAAAGTTAAACCAGGGAGTGAAGGTGCGGTGATGGTCCTGATTCAATTCAAAGCAGGAACTAGGGGCCTCCCATACAAGAAGGCTTAATAATCAATCAGCCCCATGGAGCCCTATTTTACCATGGCTCAGGTGAAGTCAGATAAGGTTTAGAAATCAGCTGGCCCTGGCTTCAGGAAGTCCCCAGCCCTGGCCTTCATTTTCCCCCACTACCACCTCCCACCCCCCAACCTCTCCTCCCTGCAAAGCCTGGTGGTCACTCACCGATTTGGGACTGAGCCACCAGGGTGGAAGTTCGGTCGCAGAGTGGGGAGAAGGGCAGGCCCAGCTCTGCCTCTTTGTCCCCCTAGGAGAAAGAGGGGAGGTAGGGGGAGATAGAACATTCCAAGCTAATCTGAGGCTTTTCCAGGTATAAACTAGGGGTCACTGGGAGGGGCAAGGCAAGGGCTCAGGGGCAGGGTTGGGGAGGGAACCATTGAAAAGGAAAAGAGGGACTTCAGAGCAATCTCTGGGCCTTTCATTTGAAAATCTAAGTAATATTCAAAGGAGCTCCAGTTATTATTGTCTTTGAATATGCAGAGTAAAACAGTTTATTCCCATTGATGAGTATTCAATCCTGAAAGAGCAATTACAAGGATAGTGGATATTCCTATAAAATACAGAGGTGGGGGAAAGGAACTTGGGATCAAAAATCAATTGAAAAGCCCAGACCATCCCCACCACCTCATTTTCCTGCTTTTTGTCTCCCTTTTTTAGTATGGGCAAAAGAAAGTTCCTATAAAAGAAAGACAGAGAAACAGAACAACCACGTTGATCATATACCTGTCGGAAGAATTCTTCCATGAGGGCCTTGGTCCACCGACTGTGGACTGACCATTGCTTGGTAGGGTGGCTAATATCAGCAGCATGGAGCAGGAGGGACAGGGCCTTGGACTTGTCAATCCTGAGGTGTGAAAAGTGGGCCTTTCTTGAGAAGAAACTTTAGGACTCCCATTCTCACACAACCTCAGGACCTGCCCGCTCCCAGACACATACTCAAATAAGAAACATCATAGCTTTTTGGGAACTTCTTCATGCAAATAAATTCAGACTAGAAGACTGTCCACACACAGAATTAGATATAGTATATATGTGTATATGCATGATATATTTAGTCATAGGTGCATGTACACATGTGTGCCCATGAGTATATTTACATAGGTCTATGTGTGCGTTGTATACATGTATTGTGCATAAATGTGCATATATGTATGTGTGCCCCCAAGTATACTTACACAGGTCTATGTGTGCATTGTATACTGTATTGCGTATAAATAAATATGCATATATGCATGCGAGTGTATATAACACATATTCAGGATCTGTGCACCCACATGCTCAGATTTGAAGTCAGATTTTTCTAATACTTTACCTGATAATGTTAACTTGGTCTACCCCAACTCTCCCATTCTTACATACACATATATAATCAATCAACAAACATTTATTAGCACCTACTGTGTGCCAGGCACTGTCCCAGGTGCTAAAGATACCAAAAAAGGGGCAAAAAAATTGGTCCCTGCCCATATGAAAGACCCAAGTACTATCTAATTTTGCACCCAAGATAATCCACACATATATTTAAGTAAAACCAATAGTAATACTGCAGCCCTGCATTTCTAGAATGTTTTTGTGTGTCCCCCACTGGGCCTTTATGGAGCATGATTTCAGATATGGAAACAGAAAGATTTGATCAGGTGAATGGTCACTGTGTGGTGAAGATGAGACTGAAACTCAGCTCTCCCAGCCCAGGACCTCCCCAGCACAGGTAGACCTGTGTGCACATTTGCACACACTCATATGCACACATATCCCATACATGTATGTAGTGGACATTTTCACATAGATCGCACCATCCCTGCAGGGGAGTACCAGGCACAACATGAACTCCCCAGTGCTCTGACCCGAGCCCAGCCTCCCCTCTTGTTTGCCCACCTCTCCAGCTGCTGCAGGGAAGTCTTCATGGACTTAACCTGCTGAAAGTGACAGGACATGTCTGTGGCCAGCACCATCTCGATGACCAGGGATCGAAGCTCTCTGTGCAAAAAGACAGACAGGTTTCAGAGCCATACCTCAAGCCTGGAAGGCTGGGGGAGAAGGATGGAGTAGAAGGGCTGGGAAACTGAGTCAGAAGAAGGGATAGATCTTTCGGCCTTGATAGAGAGCTCTTTCTCCAAGCTCTGGACTCCACAAAAAGAGTTCAGAATAAAAATAAGGGTAGAGGATGGAAAAGGGAAAGGGGTCTGCATTAAGCATTTCCAAGAGGGAGGAGGAGTGGTCACCCACACAAACTCATCCTTGGTGAGATTGATAAAGATGTTCATCTCATCATCCTGCATCATTCGGAAGACAGAGCTAATGTGGTGATTCTCCAGCACTGAGCGGTCGTTGTACAGGATAGCACATTCTGACCTAGGTGCCAAAGGACATTGGTATCAGCCCCCTGCCCTAGGAGAGAACGCTCCCAAAGCCTTTATCCTTTCTGGCTCTCCCTCCCTCACCCACAGCCCAGCCTAGGCCCCTCACTTGGTCTGGATGTGGAAGCTATTGGTGGTGCCTGTGTGCTCGTAGTCATGGATGGCAGCGGCAAAGATGATGGCCAGGACCTCAATCTCTGACAGGCAGTGCTGAAGGGAGAGGAGAAAAGGGGGAAGAGAAATCAGGTCTTGGGGATCCTGGGGAGGCTACCTGAGACAGCTACCTACCACAACATCCCTTCTTCCAGACCCTGGGGCAAAACTCTCAACCACCTTGATTTCCTTCTGGAAGATGAACTTTTACATTAAGGAAGAGCATAACAGGTAATAACTGTTTGCATTTTACACCGAAGGACCCAAAGGTTTTAATGCAATTTTGTTTCAGAAACTTACCACTAAATCTTTTGGAACATCCTGGATGAGCCTTAAGACTTGCAAAGGGCTTTACAAATATTATTTAACTCTGTCCTCACAACAATCTACCTAAAGGTAGATGCCATTATTACCTCCATTTTACAGATGAAGAAACTGAGGTTAAAAGAGTTAAGTGACCTGCCCAGGAGTCAAAGAGTAAGCTTTTCAGGCGGATCTCATATCTGGTGCCCAAATTAATTATATCACCTCCCTGAGACTTTCTGAGGTTTCAGCTCCCCTGAAAAGGTCCAAGATGATCTGATTCCCTGCAGACCTCCTCATCCCAGCTATCCCTGTACTCCCTTCACAGTCTAAGACAGTTCTCCAGGAAACTCACTAAGTTAAGGAACAAATTAGAAACGCGAGAAGATCACACTGCTTTCTATGTCTCATTTCCTCTGGGGGCTGTGTATTAGGAGATACCTACCACCATCCCAGTGCGGAGGAGGAAGCAGTGGACCGTTTGGGTGACATCAGCTGCGTGAATCTGGTTATGGTAGGGATTCTTGTACTTCCCATAACCCACCTCCAGGGCATCCAGGAACGTCATTAAGAACACAGTGGGAAGCTGCAGCAGAAAGGTTGCAAGTTAGACTCAATGAAGAGCTGTCCAGGAAACTGGTGGCTGAAGAAGGGGAAGAGGAAGGTCATCTTCCCAGGATGAGGGAAGATTAAAAGGAAGAAAGATCCTCCTTTTTCCTCCCAGCATTCAAATATGGAAGAACTTTCATCAGGCATAATAGAAGGAAGGACATCATGACCTTGGCAAAGGTTTTTTTCACCTAAGAGGGAGAACTACAATGTTTTCCCTATCCCTCCAGCAATAACAGGTGCTTTATTCAGCTGTTCCTAGTCCTGTCCCTATTTCTGTTCCTGTGTGCATACCCCATTATACTGAATGCTTCTGAAGAATAAAGATTTGTGGGATCCTTCCCATCCTGGGCAGGGTAGATTTCCAAGAGTCCACAAACTTGGATGGAAAAACAGCTTTATTTTCACTATCTTTGGGGATTTTGTGATCCTCTGTATCTTTGGCATTTTATTTTGTGTATTTAAAAATCATCCCTTGGAAAATCATCCTTAGATTTCACCTAAGGGGTCCACCATCCATGACACCCAAAAAAGCTTTAAAACCCATGCTTTAGATCCCAGCTTCTTACTGTGGGTCATAACCCCATATGGAGTCTCATAACTTAATGTGGGGGTCATGAAATTATAATTTATTATCAGTATATGTTTGATTTGTATGCTTATTTTATATACCCATATAAATGTCTATGCCATAAAAATTTCTAAGGCAAAAAAAGTTTAAGAAGCCTTGTTCTAGATGACCCCCATCATTTGAGGAGGATCTAAAGTAGGGGTGAACTGAGGAGGTGTCAACCTGGATTTAGGAAGATTGATTTGGAGGGCTGTGGATGGGTGGGTGAGTAATAAGGGAAGATAAAAGCCTTAGACCTATTCCTCCTACCATTCAGTCTTCCAGACCCCAAAGCCAAACCCCTCCAAGCCCTGGAGGGCTGTGCCCCAAATACAGAGAATTCAAAAGAACCGTTTCCATGGCAACTACCCAATTTTTTTTTAACGTTGCCATGGTGTCTCTTGGGGTGGGAAGGTGGGGAATAAGAGAAAGAAGAACCAGAGAGAGGCCAGGTGGCTCATGGAAGGAACAAAGATAGGGAAAGAAGGTTCAGACCAAAGTTTCCATAGTTGGGGGTAGCCCAAAAGAATGTTGTTCAGAGGAAAAAAAAAAAAGAAAGGGGTCCTGGAATCTTAATGCTAGAGATAAAGGGATCTAGACAGAGCCCAACAAATAGTTTTGTTTTTAACCTGGAGATTTCAAGACATCATGGTCCCTGAAGAGCTAGAAACAGAATTTAGCTGGATTTGGTTTCTGGTTTTGTGAGGACTAGAGACAGAGAGGGAGTCTACCAAATTATAACTACCTCACATTTCTATTGTACATTAGAGTTTACAGAGCTGTTTCTTTACAACAATTCTGTGGGTTAAGTAATTCAAGCGTTATTATCATCTCCATTCTTTGGATCAGGAAAACTGAGGCTTTAAAAGGTTATCATGCCTTGCCCAAGGTTACATGAACTTCCAAAGGAGAAAATCAGGACTAAAATGCAAGACATTTTTCAAATGTCATGCTCCACCTTGATATTCTTGCTTCTGGGGAGGGGAGGTGGGATTTGGAGGAAAGGATGTACAAGACTGGGACAGGAGGGATGAAGGTCAGCCATCATGAGGAAGTTTTTGTTCTGCAAGGCTGGTCAATGACCACAGAAAGCTATGGATTTTCATTCTCTTGTAAGAATAAGGGGATTAGGCTTTAAAGGGAGCGCTTAAACCCTGGACACATACTCCCTGGCCCTGCTGCTAGGCAGATGTAGTTAAGAATTCAAAAATGAGACACATTCTCACTTTCTCTTCCTCTCACTCCCTTCTCCCCCCTCTCTTTTTCTGTCTCTCTGTGTCTTTCCCTTTCTCTATCTCTCTCTCTGTCTCTGTTTCTCTCCCTGTCTACACACACACACACACACACACACACACACACACACACACACACACACAATCTATCCCTATAAAAGCAGAATTTAACTAACCCTCTCGGAAGGATTAAGAGAGACTCCACCTAATTCCCCTCTCCAACCAAACTCCTACACTGGCTGCACACAAACACAGCAACCTCTCCAGCTGCTAACATCAACCCTCTTAGACTCCAAGTTTACCAAACAATCTCCATAGCAATAGCTCCACCTCTAAATCTCAGAGACAGCCTTCTTCCTCCCTCCTCTTGACTCCCTCCTCCCCTAGACACATTTTTCCTGCCTTTCTAAATGACTTTTCCATGAGGATGAAATTCTTCCTGCCCAGATTCCCAAGAGATGCTCCCTCCACTGGGTCCCAAAAGAGGAAGGATTTTAACCCTTGAACACATCTCCTTTGGCCCAGCTGCTAAACAGACTTGGCTCTAGCTCTCTCCTCTGCACATTCTCAACTCAGCTTACTCTTCATGAAAGTTTCTTGGACAGAGACCAGAGCTTAAAAATTATTAGATTTTTTTCTTCTTTTTTTAACTCAAGAGAGGGGTCTCTTGGAGAACATCTGGAGATGGTCTGATGGTCCCAGATGGCAATATCTGGCGTCTGCCTTCAACCAAGTCTAGGAGAAACCTGGAAAAGAAGTTTAGGAGGCTCTAGGGGATAGGGGGAAGGGAAGAAGCTATAAAGAATTAGGATGGAAACCTTAAAATTCAGCCTAAAGAAAAGAAGGTAAAGGTGAAGACAAAGCCCAGGACAGATTCTGAAGGGAGAATCTCAAGAGGAGGGGGAGCCCTCTTTTTTATTACCAGAGAAAGCAAAACAACACAGAAAGGACTGAACAAAATAGCAGATGACAAGAATATTAGTAGTCAGGGGCCTCTTCCTCCTGGTCCAGGTTGAATGATGATGTCAAGAAAATCTCTTGTCCTGGAGATCTTTTAATTTTGAAAGAAAAAGATAGGGTAGACAGACAGAGATAAACACAAGACATAAAAACAGAGACACAGAGAGAGACAGGGAGGAGGAGGAGGAGGAGAAGAAAGAGAGAGAAAGAGACAGAGAGAAAGAGACAGAGAGAGACAAAGAGACAGAGACAGAGAGAGACAGAGAGACAAAGAGAGAGACTTCTGACCTTGAAGCGGCTGATAAGATTGTGTCGAGTCAGCAGCTCAAAGACAATGGTCCTCAGGGCATGGTCTTCTGCCACCCGGTTCAGGGCAAAGACATCAAAGCACCAATGGTCCAGGCTCTGTGTGAAGACCATAGATTAGGCAGACCATTCCAGGGGAGCAACCCAGAAATAAGAGGGATATTGGGAATGGCTTCCCAGTGGACAGAGAAGGGAAGGAATGAAGGGAAGGAAAAAAAATTAAAACCAAGCTTCTCCTTCCCTGGCCATTTCTGAGGACAGAAGAGACATGGAAGCAGGTATCCATGGAGGAGTGCAGCCTCCTTGGAAAGGAAGGATGGTGGGAAGTTATACCAGGAAATAGGGGAATTCCTCTAAGAAACAGTTGGTCAGTGGACACAAACTTTGATCCCCTCCCTTTCTTCCCAATGCTTTCAGCTCCCTACCAGCTTCCTAGAGCATCACCTTAAGACAGTTGATAACGGCATTGGAGTAGGTGGGACCCACAGAGGTGTAGGTTCTCCGGAACATCCTAGGGGAAGGAGAGGAAAAGGTGTGATGGGGAATAGAGGATAGAAAGGTAGGGGGATATTTTAGGAAGTGGAGAGTATGAGAGTTTGTCATGAGAAAAAAAGATATGAGAGGTTGATGGCAAAGGGGTGAGGATTGGTAAATGGAAAGTGACATATGAAAAGAAGTATTGGAAAGAATAATTAAGGGGATGTTGATATAAGGAGTAGGGTAAATAATGAGAGGTCTGTGAAGTGCATATAAAGATATGAAAATCAGATTGAGGGGGAATATAGATATATCTATCTATACATATTACCCATATAAATACTTTTGTTGTTCATTCATGTCAGTTGTATTCAATTCTTCATGACTCCATGACCCCATGACTTCAGAATCTCCAGTTTTCTTGGCAAAGTTATATTAGAGTCATTTGCTATTTCCTTCTGCAGCTCATTTTACAGATGAAAAAAACTTAGGCAACCAGGGTTAAATGACTTGCCCAGGGTTACCCAGGTAGTAAGTGAAGCCAAATTTGAATTCAGGAAGATGAATTTTCCTGACTCCAGGCCTGGAGATCTATCACTGTACCACCTAACTGATTACATGCAGTCATGTCTACATTATGCCATAGCAATCAGATGAAAATTGAAAAATCTGTTAATAAACAGGTTGTCTTGCCATCTTGCAATTGTGCAAATCTGAGTTTCACAGAATTTCAGCACTAGAAGGGATCTTCGTGACTGCCCTAGTCCAAACCATGCCTGAAAAAGAATCCCTTCCAATACATCTACCACAAGAGATACCCTAATTTTCAAGTCCTCCATTGATGGGAGAGTATTACCCTACCTCACTGTACCACCTAACTGATCACATGCACACACACACACACACACACATACATACACCCATGGAATATAAGAATATGAGAATAAGGGTACAGGGGAATAAAGAGGCAGGTAGGCTGAGGGAATTAGGTAAGAACAAAAGGTCTAAAGAAGCCAGAATGGATGATAAAGAAACTAGAAGAGATATAATGTGGAAGAGTCAATGGGGCTAAGAGAAGGAGGAATATGGGAAGGGGTTGTATAGAGAAGACCTCACCGCTCCACAAATATCCCAGCCTGCACAGCGTGGACAATGCTTCGGAATTTTGGCTTCTCCTCTGCTCGTCTCCCCTTGGCTCGAGCCTGTTGGGTGAAGGTGGATGCCAGCCAGTCCCTAACCTCTGAGGGCACTGCATCTGAACGGAGCTCCTGTAACTCATCTTCAGTGTCCAGTATTTGTCTAAAATACAGGATAATAAGGAAAGGATAAGCAAGAAAGATCACCACAACCCTCACTACCAACTTGATCCCTACTACCTCCATGGGAATGCCAAAAAGCATAAATTAGGAGTCTTACTGGAGTTTTCTCATCTTGTTCCATCTCTAGCTCTGTTAATATGTGTCTCTGGTTATTTCTTCCTCTTTGAGTTTGTGAGAGTGAGAGTGAGAGAAAAAGAGAGAGAGAGAGAGAGAGAGAGAGAGAGAGAGAGAGAGAGAGAGAGAGAGAGAGAAAAAGGAGAGAGAGAGAGAGAGACAGAGAGAGAGGAGAGAGAGAGAGAGAGAGAGAGAGAGAGAGAGAGAGAGAGAGAGAGAGAGAGAGAAATAGAAAGATATACAGACAAAGACAATGAAGAAACAGGGAGAAGAGACAGACACAATCAGAGTGAAACATGGAGAGAGACAGAGACTGGGAGGAGAGACAGAGTGGCAGAAGAGAGAAAGACAGAGACAGAGAGATATGGAGAGATAGAGATAAAGGAGGGAGAGAAGGGGAAGAAGGGAGAGAGACAGATAAACAGACACAAACAGAGAGAGAAAGTGAGACCAAGAGACAGAGACAGAGATAGAAGGAAAGAAAGTCTCTGCATTTCCTTCCCATTCTGATGTATCTCCATCTGTTTTTTCCTTCTTTTTATCTTCCTGTATCCCTATCTCTCCCTATTCTCAGATTGGTACCTGCCTGTATTTCTGGCCTTTATCTCTCAATAATCTCTAACTGCTCTTCTGTCTTTGTCTCCTTTTCCTCTGCTCTCTGTCTGTGTCTAACATCCTGTACCTACCTCTTGTCTCTATTGCTCCCCATCTTTGCTCCCTCCCTAAGATATTCTCACCGTGTTTCATCAATGTAGACAGCCTCCAAGAGTGAAGCTGTATATTCCAGGTTCTTCTTCAGCTCCTCAACATTCACTTCCCCATTCTCCAGCTGCTTGACCATGTAGCGCAGCCTGCAGGAAGGAAGAGAGAAGGAAGGAGGGAGCACAAACCTCAGAAATTGTCCCACCCAAGGTCACTGCTAAGCATGTTGTTTATTCAGGGTTAACGTTAAATCCCAAAATGGCTCCCTCAGGCCTCCGATCTACTTCTGGGCCACTCCCCCTCATCTCCTTTCCCTGAAAACATGTCCACAAGTTCACACAAATAAGAACCTTTGTAAAACGTGATTACTCAAAAGACCTCATTCATTTACATCAGTTTTTCCACACAATAACCTTATAAGGGAGTCACTGAAAATATTATTATTATCCCTACTTTACAGATAAGAAAACTGAGGCTCAGAAAGTTTGAGTGGCTAGGGCAAGATCATACTGGAAAGAGGCACAGATACACATATACATAGTCCAGCATTGTATTCTTTGTAATACATCCTTTTCTAAACAATAAAAACCCTGGTTCTAGTTTTGACACTTTGTGACCCTGAGCTGGTCATTCCTAAACCTCTGTTTCCTCACTTGTAAAATGCAAAATGCAGGGGTCAGATTAAATGATCTTCAAGATTGCTTCCAGCTCTTGTCCTACTTCACTAACTTCACTGCATCCCCAAAACAAAAAAAAAAAAACAAAACAAAAACATTCCTTCAGGATTATATAATAACCACTCACATTTCTATGATACTTTGTGGCTTACAAAGAACTTCCCTTCTTTGTAGCAGTATGGGAAGCAGACAGTGCAATATGATAAAATTCATTCTGATCTACTTAGCACAATGCCTGATACATAGTTCTTGAAAAAACATTTATTGACTGACTGATCTTTCACTGATTTGTCCAGGGTCATAAAGCCAGCAGGTGTCAAAAGAAATTTTGGATCCCAAGACTTCAGATTCTAAGATCCACCAGCATACTTTCCATCATACCTCCCAGCCCCATTCATTTGTTGATTTGGATATTAAAAAGCAGAGTAGTCTAAAGGCATTAGAGAAGCAGCTTGATCCAGTGGGAAGACAGGCTGACCTCAGAGTTAGGAGAGCTCTGAAATGAAATCTGCCTCTTAACTATATAACCATGGATACTTAGAACTGTGAATATTAAACTGAAATGTTAGCTTCTCAGAACCTCAGTTCTCTCTGTATAGATGAGAGATAAAATGGCGGTAATACTTGTTACTCTTACCTAAATTCAGTTTTCAGGAGGATAAATGAGATAATTATGTACTTGCAAACCTACTTGGATTTTTAAAATCACTGATTTTGACCCTGCAAAAAACTCTTTATAGACATCAGTTATTATTATCGTTAATTTTACATTAGGCATTCCCACCTGTAAATTCTGTAATAAAAAAAATTTTTCCTACACTCAATACACTCCTTGCATTTGGAAAAAAATGTGGGGCACTCGGATTTGCAAGTCACTGTAGTCCTGTCCCAAACTCTAAGACATTTAGAGTGCAGACAAACTCACTCACTCTTTCTCTCTCTCTCTCTCTCTCTCTCTCTCTCTCTCTCTCTCTCTCTCTCTCTCTCTCTCTCTCTCTCTCTCTCTCTCTCTCTCTCTCTCTCTCCCTCCCTCCCTTCCTCCCTGTCTTTGTCTCTCTGTTTCTCTGTCTCTGTCTCTCCTCTCTCAAAAAAGAAAAGAAAAAAGAAAATTAAACTGCTCTCTCCTGCCAAAGAGACCTCATCAGCTAAGATTCCAGTATTCGTTAACCACCAAAGAGCATCCTAAACCTTGCCTACTGTCTATGTCACAGCAAGTGTCCATTTAGGTTGAGTTACTGCAGCCATCCCCTTGTCTCTACATCTGTCAGTTTTCCCCAAAGCACAAATGCCAACACACACACACACACACACACACACACACACACACACACACACACACACACATACACACACACAAAATCCATTTTGAGTTTATACATATTTAAATGTTCCTGTGTGTACATTGCAGGGTGAGGGTAGAGTACTTGTTCTATTGGGACATAAAAAGATAAAAAGTACAATCTCCTCACATCAAACATCATTGCAGAGATCTTGCCCTATTGAGGGATCTTCTTTGACATTTAACTTCAATCTTTACTATTGTATAGAGTGGGAGGGGAGGAAATGGAAGAAATCCTTTTTAGTTTGGCCCATAAGAGCTTAAAGAGGTAAACTTTCTTCAGTCTCTCTCCCAACTTAATACCAAATTCTGGGATGAGGTGAGGGACTGAGGGATTATCCTCATCAGACAGGCATCCTTTTCCACTGAGCGGGGAGGGGAGAGACTGAAGTCCAAATAACTTCATGAGTCAGGGTAGGAAGAGAATGAGTCAGGGAAGGAAACTAAAATTCCTTTAGGAAGTTGGGGGAAGGGAGATAGAAAGAACAATGGTATTTCTGATCAGAAATCCCTCTGGAATACTGGGATCCCAGTCTTTTAAGAAGCCTTGTTCCAGAAAGCTCCCAAATCTCTCTACTAGGCACCACACACACACAACTAACATTTCTGGAATGAAGAGAGAGAGAGAGAGAGAGAGAGAGAGAGAGAGAGAGAGAGAGAGAGAGAGAGAGAGAGAGAGAGAGAGAGAGAGAGAGAGAGGCAGGGGGAGGGTTGATAAGAGATAAAAAGACAATGAACATCCCCTTACCTCTGCCCTTGGAATGGAGTGATCCTGAAATCTTACCTCCATCCTTATGTTATGAAGAAAGAAAAAAATGGGCAGCTAAATTGTGAAGTGGATAGTGCACTGGCCCTAGAGTCAGGAGGATCTGAATTCTAATCCCTGCCTCAGACACTTAATACTTACTAGCTGTGTGACCCTGGGCAAGTCACTTAATCCCACTTGTGTCACAAAAGAAAATTTAAAAAAAAGGAAAAAGGAAGAACATGTGTCTTGGAGACTTGAAGCACATTCTTCATTCTCTACTCAAGCTTCTTACACATAAACACTTATATTGAGGAAGAAGTAATGACCCACTTGACTATGTGGGGAGACCCAGAGGAAAAAAGGCATCTCTCTGGAGCTCACTCAAGAGAGTATGAAGTAGTAAGGGAATAATTTTCCTTTCCAGCTGACTAGAATTAAGGTTATCTTTCCTTCCTTCTCTATCTGTTCCCTTGCCAGGCACCCAACCCATCCTGGGATACATACCTTAGATAGGATCCGTAAGAGATCTTAAAGAGGAAAATTTTCTTCAATCTTTGAAGGGGGGTACTATATGGCATATACACACACACACCCACTCCTTGTCCTAATGTTATCAGAATCCTCCACTTCCTTAGCCCTATACCTCATCCCTTCCAGTCTCCTACTGAAGGTCAGTGCCCTTGGTGTTCTATGATACAAAGCCAATTCCTTTGGTGACTGTGTTGTGTTTTTTTTTTTTAAGAGCAGCTAAGTGACACAAAAGATAGAGTGCTGGGATTAGAATTATGAAGATTTAATTTCAAGAGTTCAAATCCAGCCGCAGACACTTACTAACTGGATGACCTTGGACAAGTCATTTAACTTTTACTGCTTGCCTCAGTTTCCTCATCTATAAAATGAGATGGAGAAGGAACTGGCAAATCATTCCAGTATCTTTGACAAGAAAACCCCAAATAAGGTCAGAAAGAGTCAAACACAAATGAATGGCAACAATGGCAACAATGCTTTTTTGCAATAAGCACGCAGCTATTGATGCCCAAAGAACTTGAGTCTAATCATGCCTATTTGTGCATATTTCTTCTCCCCTCTCAATGCCAACAGCCTCTCTCACTTTCCATCTCAAATAAAGGTGACCTCAAGTCCCAGACTAGTAAGGATAAAAGTCAGGGAGATACCTACAGGTGCTACAGGAGCAGCTATTCTGCCTGAAGGCAGAACAGAGAGCAGCAATGGCCCCAGTAAACACAGGACACTTTCTATAGGACCTTAAAGGCTGGACTTCTTGTGATAATAGTTCATTATCTTGGAGAGATTCTAAGACCTCATGAAAGATGATCTGTGCTATAGTGAAAAGAATGCTAGATTGAAGTTCTAGGTTCAAATTACAACTTTTGCTACTTACTCGAGTCTACAAGAAGCATTTTCTATCTGAGTTGCTTCAGACAAAACACCTCATTTATAAAATGACTTCTATCCTACTACGCAGCTCTGGAATGATTAAGGCTTGAACTCCATCTGTATTTATCCCTTCCACATCATGGACATGAGGAGCACAGTGCTCTTTCAATCTGAAAAATCCACATAAAATTTTTTGGCTCTCCCTTTAGAGAAGTCAGAATTATTATGGCATTAAAAGATAAAATGTTTTGATATTGTACAATATTATACATAGATGTTATGTATTTCTGAGTTTCTAAACTTTTTCTATGTCATTTGCTGGCCTTAGTATGTTGTCTGCAGCTTCTGCAAAACTCTCCAAAAATTCCCATTTAATACCTTATGCTGACCCAGAATATATCGAAACTGCGATAAGGAAAATTGCAATGTAGAGGGGATAAATGTAGTTCTAGCAAGAGCTGGGCTAAGCAGGTGTGCTGATATAGCATCATTATAAATTCATCTCCCTCATCCTGAATTTTTAGAAACCATCCTCCTTTTGCTATTGGTTCATGTTCCCTGATCTCATTCCCCCATCAGCCATGTGACAACTGCCATGGGAGATTCTTTGTATGAAAACTCTATGTAAACCCAGGCCCCCAGTGGCTCTGAGCCTTCCACTGGAACATATATCCCACTCTGCATCTACAATACTACTCGGCATGCTTCCCGATAAGATAGTAGAGGCAAGGGAGACCACATGTGACTCTATCCCTGACTGCATCTGTCCATTTTCTCCCATGCTGCTCTTGGCTGTAAGCATTAATAAAACATTGTAAACCATTCCAGTCTTGCTTTGTACCATTCATCTAGATTCTGCCTTGAATTTGTGTGATTTATAGGATCTTTAAGATCTCCACCAACTTTAAGGAAGTTAAATCCTTTCTGGCAATTGCCTCTGAAGTTCTATTTGATTCTTCCAGCCAAGAAGCACTGAGCAAAACTGAACCCAGGAGAGGAGATCATTCTATCCTAGGGCAAGATGGCTGGAAGGAAGAAGTATTATTGGCCAGGAGGTCACCTCAAACACAGCTTCTTCTTTAACCCTACAACTGAAACACACAGTTTCTAGGGAAAGACTTCAAAGGAAGATGAGACTGAGGACTGATCTTGAATTCTCTCCACCTTTTGGTTCCTCCCTTTAATCTCAGTCTTGATCCTGCCCAGAAGCTCTTGTCTGTCTGGTTCTTGCTGAAATTTCAACATAACACAATCCAGATGCACAGAAAGAAAAAGAGCATGAGATAGAGACAGGATGGGGGTAGGGAAGTGACTGAAAGAAGGACATAAAGGAGGTTGGGAAGATTCAGATCTTAAACATGGTCCTTCCAAAGTCATCTCATCCATTTTCCTGACTGGTACAAATTTGCAATCTGTTCTTGTCTTTCTAAATGCTTCTAAGGAAGAAGTGTTCACTTCCCCATCCCCCAGAGCTTTTACTTCACTATGTTCTTGATCAAGAAAACTTTCCTGAAATTTACACTTCACCACACCTGTTACCATTTCAACCCATTCTCTTTGGTACAACCTTCAAAGAAAAATAGTTTCCCTTTCTCTGTTGAAGAACAGACCCAGAGAATCTTAAAGAACCCACTAATTTAGTTCTCCCTGGGTTCTTTTCAGGACCAACTTTCCCTTCCCCAGATCCCTTTCCCTTTCCTCTCCCTTTCTTCATCTCCATCTACTTCCCTCCCCTCTATCCCTCTCTTCCATTGTTATCCATCACCTCTGCCCAGTGCAATCCTCAGCCCTTCCCTCCTGCCATATCTCTATCATCTTCAGCAGAGCTTGGTCTCTCCCCATATTGCTGAACACCCAAATGAGTTTGAAAAAGAGGTATAGAGCTAGCTGAATTGAGAGTAAGGAGATCTGGGTTCAAATTCCAGTTGCAACACAAACTAGGACATAACTTTGGACAAAATTCATCTCAGTCTTCCCATCTGTGAAAAATAAGAATACTTCACTTTTATATGAGATCTTTGTGTCAAGATCACACAGCTAATAAGCATTAGAGCAGAGATGGAAATTCAAATCACTCCTAACTCCAAATCCAGAGCCCCAACTCAGTCACTAAAGTTGCTTCTAGCTCAAGAATTCTATAAGAATATAAAGCAATAGGCTCAATCAACAAGCATACCTGAAAGGCTTACTTACTCTTCTGTACCAGGCACTCTGCTGAATTAGATAAAAACTCAAGAGCTCCCCTGCTCTAGAGGAACTTATATTATAAAGGGCCAGACAATGTGTATAGGTTTATATGAGAGATACAAGAGACAAGGAATCTTTTAAAAAGAAGGTACCAGCAGGTAGAGGAGAGCAGGAATATTTAGGAATTTTATGCAGAAGATGGCAGCTAAGCCAAGTCTTGAATGAGAATCCTGAGGTTCAGGAGATAGATGTGTGAAGAGAAGACATTCTAGGCATGAGGATGGACATTGTAAAAAATAATAATAATAATAAACAATTAGCTCACATAATTGTTTTATGGTTTGCAAAGTACTTTATAAATATTATCTAATTTATTCTTACAATCACCTTGGAAGATAGGTATTCCCATTTTAGAGCTGAAATTATGCCCAACAGAGATTGGAATGCCTTGTCTGGAGTAAATATGATAAATATCTGAGGTAAGGTAGATAGGTGGCACAGTGCCAGACCTGGAGTAAGCAAGATTGGAATCCAAATCCAACTTCCGACACATTGATCCTGGGCAAGTCACTTAACCATTTGCCTCAGTTTTCTCACTTGTAAAATGAGCTAGAGAAGGCAATGGCAAACCACTTCAGTATCTTTGCAAAGAAAACCCCAAAAAGGGTTACAAAGAGTCAGATATGACTGAAAATGAATAAATGAAAATCTGAGGTAGGATGTGAATTCAAGTTTCCCTCATTCCAAGTCCAGAGATAAAATGTGAGGATAATAAAGGATTTAATTAATTAATCAAACCAAAAGTATTAAGTGCTTACTATGTTCGTGGTATTATGCTTGACCCTGGGGATACAAGAACAAAGAATGAAACAAACCCATTTACTTATGGATGTGGAAACTGAAGCCTACAGGGGTTACATCACTTGTCTAAAGTAAAAAGTAATGAAACTGGAATTTGAACCTAAGGCATACATTTGATTTAAAAGTGTCCACTTCGGGGAGTTAATTAGAAAATAACTCTTTTCTGGTGAAACGGACCGGAAAGAAGGAAGGACAGGACATAAAGTTCTGGAAATCCTATCCTTTAGAGAATACCACTTTCTCTTTTGGACATCTTTCCCCCGGCCCCAAGTCCTCCATTTTTCTGAATCCTCTATTGTCTAGAAGACTCTCCTAATTTATCCTAGTAGTTGATTAATTGTTCTTTCGTAGTTGATGGGTCACTGTGGGGAAAGGGAAATCATCCATACATAGGATTGTTTGATGTGGGTCAGGATTGTCTTAGGTGGAAGGAACTTTGGGGTTCCTCTGGAATTCTACAAGTTGGATGAGGAGGTACAAGGGCTAGCGATTGGGAAGGATCACTAAGAAGCATAGTGAAAGTCTATTGTCATAGGCAGAGGTGGGGTGGAAAGGGAAAGTGGGGGGAAATTGAGGGGTAGGAAAAACAGAGGCAGGCGTCTGGATAAAATAACTGCCAGATTCTCTGTGTGTTTTCCCACAGCTGCTAGAAGCTGTTAGACCTTGGATCTCACCCAAACTACATCATTGTTCTGGTTCACGGGGACCTGAAGCACCCCAACTAGTCTCCTTCCCAGCTCCTACCTGAGGATGGGGCCCTGGAGATGACTCCTCTGCACAGGTGTAGGGGTGGCCATGGAGTCAAATCCCTTCTCTGGAGGACAAACCTGGGCTCATCGGACCCACCTGGTTTCCTCTCTGAGTCCCCTGCTCGGCAAAGCTTTGCCGAGACAACTCTGGGGTTGGGAAGAGAAAAAGGCCAGGGGGTGGGGAGGTGGGGAGTGAGGGCCGCTGAGACAACCCACAGGAACTGGGTGAGAGGCCTGGGATGAGAGGAAAGTTTCACATCTGAATCAGACCAAAAACAAGAAACTGTTCTCAGAAGAATCTCAGAAAGGACAAAAATAGCCCAGCCCAGCCCAGCTCCAAAGAGAGGGGACTGTTCTTCTTTGGGGAGGAAAGAGAAGGAAAGGGAGGCGGAGGAGGCAGGAATTAGGGGAGAGGCTCAGGGAATCTCGCTGCAGGGGAAGTATCCCCCGAACGTCCGACCGAGGCTAGGCCCGGGCGTCCCAGCTTCCAGGTGTCAGTGAGCAGCAGTTCTAACTGCTCCTTTACTTGGTTCAAACCCCAAATCCCGGAGGGCCTGCTGTGGTTAGGGGCCACAGTAATGGGCCTTGTTAACAGCTGGAAGGGGAAGACGAGACTGGAGGGGGAACTTCCCCGTTCCCTCCAGCTGAGATGGGCGAAAACTGGAAAGAGGAGGGAGGAGTGAAATTGGCGGCAGCCAGAGGGATTCCTTCCCCTTAATCCAGGGGAGAGGAAGGCTGCGGGGACAAGATACATTTGGCTACAGTAGCGGTTGTTCGGCCCGGGGGCAGAAGCATGAACTGACTGCAGAGCCAGGAAGTTTTGCACCCCGATCCCGAGGTTTACTCCGAGGCTGGAACAAAACAGAAACTAGCCCCACCAAAAACTGGAAAGGGAGCGCGGAGGTGGGGGAGGAGCAGAGGTGATGCGGCGGCGGGCGGCGAAAAACGCACCAGCACTAGAGACCCATGGTGAGCCTGGTTAGCCCGGAATCCCAGGCTGCTTTCTGATTGGCTAAGGGGTTCAAGCCCCCGCCCATCCTCTGGTTGTCTGTAAGATGACATCATTATTAGGAACCAAGATGCGGCCTCCGATTGGTTTGCCCATGGCGTGGGAGGGGCCAGGATAGAGTGGCTTGGAGGGAAACTAAGCTAGAAGCAGGGGTGATTTTTAGGATAGAAATTGAAATGGAGAAATAACGGGGAAGGGGCAGAGGGCAGGGATGTTGCAGCAGTGGGTGGAGGACTGGAAAGATGCATTATCTAGTCTTGTGGTAAAACCAGATAGTTATACACTCTTAGACTTCAGACCGGAGGCAAGAGATTAAATTGGGATTTTAGGGAGAATCTTTTTGGTCAACTGGTTAAAGGAATTCGGGCTTAGATAAATTTTAAAAGAAAGGGCAATCAGGAGGGGGGCGGCTATGTGGCGCAGTGGATAGAGCACCAGCCCTGAAGTCAGGAGGACCCGAGTTCAAGTCTGGTCTCAGACACTTAACACTTCCTAGCTGTGTGTGACCCTGGGCCAGTCACTTAACCCCACCCTCAGGGAAAAATAAAGAATTTTAAAAAGAAAAGAAAGGACAAGTAGGAGAGCACCAGCGCTAGAGTCAGGAGGACTGAGTTCAAGACTTACTATGTGATCTGGACAAGCTCCTTAATCTTGTTAACTTAATCTTGTTTGATTAAAATTACAAAAAAAAAGAGAAAAAAAGCTGATGCGCCTTCTATAATTGAAAGGCTGAGAAGAGAGAGAGAGAAAGAAAGTTCTCTCTCTGTTCAGCCTTTCCGTTATAGAAGACGCATCAGCTGTGTTCAGAGTACACTGTGTGACCTTCTCAAGGGACTGGATTTGAAGCCTGGACCTGAGTTTGAATGTAGGCTCAGTACTGTTATGTACCTGTTGTGACTTAACCCTAAACACTTTGGACATTAATTTTTCCATCTCAGCAAAGTGATGGAAATAAAGCTGTTTTCTAAAGGCCCAGATAACTCTAAATAATAAGAAGCTGTCATTGGCTCCTTAGTCTGGTGTGGAGGCAGGAAACTCAGCTCCAAGAAGAAGCGTGAGTTTTGGTCTCCCATGGAATATTATGAAGGACAGAAGGCCCAGCCAGAGGGAACTCCCAGGGTGAATAGCTCCGATCTACTGGTCCAACCAATCCTGTGCTTAGCACATCCCTGCCATTTTTGGAATCGGGCAGGCTTGGGTTCCTTCTGATTGATACTAGCTATGTGACATGGTCATTCAGTCGCTCAGTCTCCCTCCTTCCCCCAAGTCCTCACTCCTCAGGCAACTCCCTGAGCCCGCAAGTTATAGAACCTGACAGATTTATATCTTTGGGAGAAACTCCCCAGCAGGAGTTCCCCTTCAGTGATGAAAGCATGAGAACATGCACTCACACATACACAAGATGCTGCAGGAGGATTTAGACTTCCCTAGGACTTACCTTTTGCTGTACCAATATGCTTGAGGGAAAATAGAAATTCCTGAGGAAAATAAAACAGCAGCCCTTGGCTCTGGCCCCAACAGCATCCTAACCACACAGACCAACCTGGGCAGCTTTCCAGAAACAGCTCCTCCCTCCCTCAGACCAGCCGCCTCCTTCTCCCTTATTCCTTGACCTCCTAAACCTCCAAGGAAGGCAGCTTACCTCCAGCCCTCCAGGTGTGAGCTAGCAAGGCCTTGGTCTAAAAGAGACTTAGATCATCCCATTCAACTTTCTGCCTTATATGACCAAACAGTTCCCAAACGATGAGACAATATCGCGTCTAATAAAATCCTCCAGAGATGCTGATTCTACCTGTTAGGTCCACTCCTGGCTGGGTAGTGGATAGAGAGGGCTACACTTAGAGTCAGGAAGCCTGATCCTTCCGCAACCATTAACTGTGTGAAGCTGGCTTAATTTTCCCATTTGTACAATACAGAGGTTGAATAGGGTGGCCTCCCATATGCCTTAACAGCTCTAAATCTGTGATCCTAAAACCTGTTGCTGCTGGGAAGTTCCTTCTTATGTCTAGCTTAAATCTACCATGCCATAATTATCAAGTACCGGGCTTTCCTGAGAGTAGTAACCCATACCAAAGCAAACACTCTACTGAGCCTAAAGTACACAATGACAAGGTAATGCTGATACCTAAATGCTGATGAGGCATGTCTCCTTTCATACCTACCTAGAGTAAGATAATAGTAGCTTAACTCAATTCAATAAAACCTCCAGAAAATGAGGGTCTTCTTATACAGTAGGTGCTTAATAATGTTCACTTGAATCTAGGATAAGAAAAGTTATCAAGTTCTGTTTGTATTGGGGAAAATGCTATCCGCCTACAGGCAGGGGTAATCCCAGCTAAGGTTAAATGTGCTACCTTTTTTCCAGTCCCTACGAAATTGGAGATGAATTAAGTGTCTTCCCCATTCCAGCCAGCACCAAAATCCTCCACCTGTGCCCAAGAATAGAGACAGCAAGGGAGCCTAGTGAATAGAGCACCAGACCTAGAATCAAGAAGACTAAATGTGTCTTCAGATACTACCTGTGTGATGCTGAGCAAATCACTTAATTTCTGTCTACCTCGGTACCCCCACTTATAAAATGAATATAATAGCAAAACCTAACTCCTCAGGTAATTAGGATTTAAAAAAAAGATTAATATTTATGAAGTGTTATATAAATGCTATTATTGTTAATATCAATGATTATAATAACAAAGGATGATTGTTAATAGCAATTAAAGATGAGGAAGGCAAGGTGTGCATTATTATTGTCATTTTCACAGCTGAGAAAGCAGACTTTCAGAAAAATTACAGCTAAGTTCAGATACAGAGGAACATTAAGGAGAAGGTAGTTTTGGTTGGTGAGAGGAGCAACCCTACATGACAAGGGTCCCTGAATATAGCTAAAAAGAGGAAGATGAGGAAAAGTGGGACTCTGCTTGATGAGCCCCTTCCCAAGATCCTGATCTATTTGCATCTTTTTGCCCACTGGTCCTTAATGTCAAACTACAAATCCAACCTACCCCCACCCCACTCCTTTCTACCCCTCTATACTATCCTGATGGAATAGGAGGGATAGGAAGTAAAATAGTGACAAAAGTCCATTGGAAGGTGAACAGATTTAAGATCTGGGGGACTGGGAGCTCCCCAGTAGCCACCTGGGTCCAAGATTCACATTCCTCCCATCAGTCTCACAGTGCCCTTACTTTCCATAGCTGTGCCCACATCCCCAGCTCTGGCAGCTGGTTGGGCAGAGTGGCGGGGGCGGCACCAAGAGATAAAAATAACCCCCTGGTGGCAGAACTGGGGGAGCCATCCTGAGAGTCAGCAGGGCCCAATAGTGTTAAAGCACTAATGGAGGGGAGCAGAGGAACCAATCATGGTCTAACATAACTCAAGGGGAGAGAGGCAGGGGCTGGGGTGGGAGGACAGTTGAGGAAAGAATCAGGGGCTGGGGCAGAGAAGCTGAAAAGAAGTGAGGGAAAAAAGGAGAAAGAGTAGGGGCAATAGGGACAATGACAGTTTCTAGAGATAAGACGAGAGCTAAAAGGAAGTATTCAAGCTATCATTACAGCTTAAAACAGCTCTCCTCTCATCCTTTCCCTGCTGCTACACCCTGCCCTCCAAGCTCTGTTATCTACCTCTTGACAAGAACATGTTTCCGACAAGTGTCCCCTGCTCAGGCTTCTCGCTATTTCTTCTCTACTCAGGTCAGATGAGGACCGAGGGCTGGACAGCTAAAGAGCTAGGAAGCAGAATGATCACAGCATCCTGGGATGGAGCAATGAGAACCCTCCACATACAAGAGCCACATTTCCCAACAGCTTGAGGCTTTGCTGGGAGAAGAGACTAGGGGGAACGGAGAAGGAGAGAGATGTGTGGAGAAGAACCATATCTTCAGGAGCTACAAGGGAAGAGGAAATCTGTCTCCAACTCACATCCTCACTTGGGGGTCCCCTTTTCCTTCCTTCTCAGTACTAATTAACCGCTTGTTCAGCCACTCTCCCCAAAGACTATCTCCCCCCAGCTGGTGATACCTCCTCCATAGCAGATGCCCAAGACCCAGGGGGCTCAGCAGACTTTGGAGGGAGACCCTGAATGGGAGCAGAAGGAGGACATGGGGAAAGAGATTCTACCTCTGAGTAAGGGACGGCCTGGCCTAAAAACAGCTCAAGGTGGCAGCATGAGCTCCTGACTGGGGAATAGATAGCTTGGGTCCCTTTTCCTAAACTACAGTTTATTCCACACATTTGGCTTTCTTCCCATAATCTAGATCTGACCAAAGAAGGCAGAGACTGAGTTAATTTAAGGAGGATAAAAACCAACTCTAAAGTCACAGTCCGGCCTAAGATTCCTAAACATATGGCAGATATTCATTGATTCAATTGGGGTATAATGCCAAGAAGTTCCCTTCAGTGTCTAGTCTCAATTAGTTTCTCTAAAAGCATGATTCCAGCAAAGGGAGAGAGAAAGAGAAGGAAAACTTTCTTTCTTTTTTTTTTTTAAGAGGGAGAAGGAAGCTTTCCAAGCAATGGGTGTTCTTTTGCTCCAGAATTGCTAAAGCCAGAGATGTGCCAGGGAGAAGCAGAAAAGTCTCTCTTTTAGCATAATCATCTTTATCTACCTATACCCATGGAGTTTCAGTGAGGATCTGAGATATTTAAAAAAAACCTGACATTTATAATAATTATCACAATAATAGCAAGAGTAAAATAGCTAGCATTTAAATAGTACTTTAAAGCTTGCAAGATGCTTTACAAATATTATCTCTTTTATCTTCACAACCTAGATGCTAGGTTCTATTATTCTCATGTTATAGGTAAAGAAACCCAGGCAGACAGATTAAGTGCCTAGGGTCACACAGCTAATAAATTATCTAGGCTATATATCTAGCTTCAAAGTTTAGAAGTCATTTTACTTACATTGTCTCATTTGTCCTATGAGGAAAATACTGAAGATATTAGTATTCCCATTTCTTAAAAATTGCCCTGAACATAGAACTAATAAGTATCAGAGACAATTTGAACCTGTATCTTCCTGACTCCAAATCTAGCAATCTATTCATTACACTCGGTGTAAATTATAAAACACAATGTAAATCTCAGTTGTTATTAATTCTCATCTGTGCTTTCTTCTCCATGTGCTTATGTCAACCTGTATCCAATGTATGGAGGGGTGGGGAAGCCATCATGTCTGTCCCAAGGCCGGGAGCAGAGAGATGAAAGAGCAGGAACCAGTGAAAGGAAGACAGGAAATATCTCAGAGGCTCATGCACCAAGACAAGAACCTCCAGAGCCAGAATCCCTGGTCCATCCCTTTCCTTGCTAACATCAGCACCCCTCACCCCCAACCTCCATTTACAGAGAGAATTCCTTACAAACTTCTCTAATTTGCCACAGCTCCAAAATTTCCCCCAAACCAGAGCTTGGCTGTGTTTATTAGCATCAACTCAGATGCCTCTTCCTTGGCTCCTCTGACATCCCCATGCCTCCAAAGGCCTCCCAAGATTAACAAGTTCCACTAACATCCCCTTCCACTCAACCTTCTCCCAACATTCCTCCTTGCTGTCTGGCCAGAGAGGATGAGGGAAGACCAAACAGGATTTTTCCTAGCAAGAAGTGCATTCACAGAATGAAGTAGGGGTTAGGGTGGAAAGGCACAAAGTGGGGAGAGAGGAGGAACATTAGAAGAGAGAAGCAAAGACCAGAAAATATTAGATGTGCTTTCGTATCACGAAAGAAATAATTTCCATTGCCTTTAGATCTTTCTAAAACACTCACTCCTTCAATCCAGGCAACTGGAATTTGACATCCTTCTTATATTCTATTTCCTTCCCAGTCCCTTCCCTATTCCAAATACCACTATGCTAAAAGATCTCCAAAAGAAAGCGATCACAGCCTTCTTCAGGAGTCTATTTTAGTTACTAGTTCCCCTGTACTGAACTGTAAATTCCCCCTAATATCTAATCTCCATCCCACTTATACACGTATAACTATCTCTTCTAGTTTGGGCTTTGGGAAAGATAGAGCACAGTTAACTCTCTACCTTGAAAAATCACCTGACAATTATCTGATTTCCATTCTCACAAATCCAACTTTGTCTGAAGGAACAATGGGTTAAAAGCTCTTACTGAAGAGGTACAGGAAAAGGAGAAACTCTAAGAAGGAAGGAGGTAAAAATGACTTCTAGAAAAGAAGCAGCAAGAAACTTGTGTCTTCGTTTCAGAAACACCAGAAACACCTTATCCTTCCTGACCAAAGAGGAAAGGGAGGAAAAATGCAAGAAGAAGGCTTTCATGAGGAATCAGAGGGAAGAAGAATAAGATAGAAGACCATAGAGGAGGTGGGAAGAAAGAAGAAAAGAAAGGAAAGAGAAATCAGAAATAGGGAAAAGGGAAGAAAATTTAGGGAAAGGAGGGGGAATGTAAAAAAAAGAAGAGCAGGATTGGAAATGGGGCCAAGAGGAGGAGAGGTCAAGAGAAAAATATGTTTCCAGTGTTCTCTTAGACCATAAAAGGTGGGGGGGGTTTCTATCTTTCTGCTTCCCACTAAACAGAGAGGAAAGGCAAAAAGGAGAATTTATCATTTCAATTTAAGAAGTAGAAAAAGCCTAGAAAAAAAGAGAAGGTACACAGAAGATCCTGAGGTTGGATAAAGAAGGGTAGAAAGAAAAGCTCTGAATCACTCACAAAGCAAGGAGAATAGAACTAAAGATGCAAAGGGGTTGGAAAGAATAAAATATTTCCAAATAGGTCAACAGAAAAATCTAATCACACATGGAACTTCAGGACAGAATTGGAAGCAGAAGTCAGTCTATGGTACCTTTCATAGTTCCAAGAAAGGGTCATCAAATACCAGACACTGAGGACAATCTCATCCTTAGTCCACCTTTTTCTTCTAAGATCATAGGTTCTAAAGCTGGAAGGGACTATCTCATTTTCCAGATGAGGAAACTGAGGTAACTTGTCTAAAGTCAGATGGGTAGAAAACCTCAAAGGTGCTAGGGAAGGAGGGGAAAGGAGATTTGAATCCAAATTCTCTGACTTTTAGCATTTTTTTCTGTGTCTTAAATCTCTGCTCAGAAAGGAGAACTTTCTACTGTCTTCTTAGTCATACTCATTCAGTGCTGGTGTTTTCCTTCTGCAATGCAACAAAAGTTCACGACTTCATGTGCAATCCTTTTCTTCTGTTCTTTGTATATGAAAATGCTCATGTTTGTTAAGTTCAGAATAATGGGGGGGTGGGAGGAAGAAAAGAAAGAACTATATGTCATACACACACACACATATATATATAAAGTATATTTATATATATTATATATTTATGTATGAATATTATATACCACCATATGCACATGTGTATATGTAATATATATTATATATTTTTATAATTTCTTTTTTATTTATCTTTTTAAAAAAAATTTCCAAGGCAGGGGTTAAGTAACTTGCCCAGAGTTATACAGCTAATAAGTCTGAGGATGAATTTAAACACAAGTCCCCCTTTCTTCAGGGTCAGTTCTCTATCATACACTGTGTTATCTGGTTGCCCCTCTGTTGTTTTTTTAAGAGTCAGGGGTTTGCTGTTCAGTCATTTCAGTTAAGTCTGACTTTTTATGACCCCATTTGAGATTTTCTTGGCAAAAGTAATAAAGTAGTTTGCCATTTCCTTCTTCCGCTCATTTTATAGATGAGGAAATTGAGGCAATTGGGGTAGAAGTGACTTGCCCAGGATCACATGGCTAGTGTTTGAGGCTGGATTTGAACTTAGGAGTCAGGAAGACTCCAGATCCGATGTTCTATCCACTGAGCCACTCTGGCTCAAATATTGGTACTGATACTTTCTAACTATATGATCCGAGCAAATCACAAACTCCCTGGGCTGCAATTTCCTAATTTGTAAAATTATAGAGATAATAATTATTTTTATTACCTTTATAGAACCATAAGATCCAAAGCAGGAAGAAACCTTCAAGGTCATCCAGTCCAACCTTCTCGTCTTATAGAAGAGGAAACCAAAGTCCAGAGAGACCAGATTAATTTGCACAAAGTCACATAGATAATGAGCACCAAAGCTTTTACCTGAGCTTGGCTCTTCCAAGAAAAGTACTCTATAGACCCTAAAGCATTGTATCATGTGAGCTGTTATGTCTTGCCTCAGTCCCTCTCATTACAGCTTAATTCAACAACAAACTCAATTCCCCAGCTCTTTCCTTCTCTCCTGTTGTACGTTTCATTGCATGGTCTCTTTGAGTGAGCAAAATGGAAGCTAATTGAGGTCCCTCTGCTCTCTCCCTACTTCTCTTACAGCTCTCCATCCTCTATTCAAAGAGGAAACCAGCTCAGTAGCATCCCATATTTAGAGCTGGAAGAGATTCTCTAGTCTAATCCCTTCACTTGAGAAATAAGGAAATGGAAATCCAAATTATCCCAAAGTCACAAATAAAGTGAGCAGCAGGATCATGATTCGAATGCAGGACTCCAACTCAAGAACTAGAATGATTTCCACTAGGCCCTATCTCCCTGGGTCCAATGAGGGTCCCACCTGAGATATAAGACCTGAGTCCTTCTTCCTCTATTATTCCGTTTTCCCTTCTTCTCTATCCCCAGGGTATTCCATCTCTACTTTCTGGTTCTTTTCTGGATATGTTTGGACATAAGGATACTGTTTCCAGGGGACCGGGAAGCTACAAGTTTATTCTATCAATGCCAAAGCAATGTCTTATCTTCCCA
Organism: Sminthopsis crassicaudata; assembly: GCF_048593235.1. Lineage (NCBI taxonomy): Eukaryota > Metazoa > Chordata > Mammalia > Dasyuromorphia > Dasyuridae > Sminthopsis > Sminthopsis crassicaudata. The sequence continues at coordinate 223,282,928 of NC_133621.1, forward strand.
AAGTAATCCTATCTATCCATTCCTCTGCCTCTACTTCATATATCTCATCCCTCCAGGGCCAGAAAATAAAATTTCCTGATCTTCCTCAGTCACTTGTCCTCAGTATTCATCAACGCTCATGGTCAGAAAATAATCCCTGAGATCTGACTTGAGCAAAATCTCCTGCAGTAGTAATAAGAGCTCCCTCCTCTCAAATTCTGGGTGAAATTCTTGGGTTTCATGCAAACATGTTGTTGCTGCTCCACCATTAAGGTTTTACAAAATGCCTTCCTTTCCAGAAATGATGAAATAAGTAGGATATTATTAGCAACTTCTATGGATGAAAAAAAAAAAAAAAAAAAAGGCAAAAGGTCTCAGTGAGGTCCTCCTGGACCATTGCTAGGATAGATCAGAATTAGGATTTGAATTCAGGTCTTCCAACTGTTAAGACCACTGCACAGGACTACTTGGTAAAAAGGAAAAAATGAAGGATGAGAAGAATACAGAGTCCTTTGAGAGTCACCAAGAGAGTAGCCCATAGGTGATAATAAAAGGAAAAGAATCAAGCCAGAGAAAAGGGCTTCTGATGTTTCTTCCCACCATTGCCTAAACATAGGGATGCTGCTTCCAGGGGACCAGGAAGCAGTGAGTTCATCCTGTCAGTATAGCAGCAATGCCTGAGCCAAAGAGAAGGGGAAGGTGGGAAGAGAATGTTTTCCAAAACAACTGGAAACTGCTCCCTTGCTTCCCAGCCACCAGTAGGAGAATCATAGGTGGTCACCCCAAAGTGGCTCTTAAACAATGCTTACCCACTTCCACTTTGCCAGGTCCAAGAATTTTGCATCTGATACTTCTAAATCCTTCTTATATGTTCAAAAAAAGGAAAAGATGCTAAAATTGGAAATCTGAATTTTCTGTCAACTCTCCTGCCTTCTAATCAACACACACACACACACACACACACACACACACACACACACAGGTACACAAACACGAATCATAGAATTACATATTCTTCCTCCAACACACTCTCCCAGTATTGTCTCTAATATTCAAAACATATACATATAATCTCATGCATTCATACCTCCTCCCACCCACTTAGACACACACACACACACACACAATGCATAACACAAATGCACACTACTTATGCCCACCATGGTGACACAGTCATATGTATGATCAAACACATGAATACACTCCAAGTCCTTTCATTTCTCCTGGGCGCTTTCTGCCCTTTCTGGCTCTGACTTGAGATCACAATATTAGGAAAACAGGGTCTCTCCCTCAAAGCCCTTCAGATATCACGTATTTAAAGTTCTCATCACCCAACCCTCCAAAGAAATCCTCTCCTCCTCAATCTCATCCGAGGTTAGGGTAATATTGAACTCTCAGATACCTGGTTCTATCCCCCAAAACCCTTGGCAATGACCTTGAGCCAGAGTCCATGACCTTGAGCCCAGACACCATTCACTATTCCTCCATCTCCTTGGGGAGGTGGGGGGAACAAGAGCTATTTTCACACCACACTTGGATTATAGAGAAAGGGAAAAAAAGGACTGAGTCCACAATTTTCTGAGGAGAACAAGGGGCTACGTTATTCTCCCCTGAGAGCTATGGGAACAGTGTCTACGCCAGACTGCAGGGAAGAGAGGGACCATGCCTACGCTGTCATTGGGAGAGAGAGAAGCTGAGTCTAAATAGTCTTGGGTCAGAGAAGACTACCATGTACTTGGCCCTGGAGGAGGAATTAAGTAGAATAACCTAATGCTGTTTCCACAGGTGTAGGGGCTAGTCTGCCCCAAATCCCATGGGTCAGAGTGGGCAGAATTGTAAGTAAAAATAATTGTCTGATGGAATTTCACCATTTGATAGAGATGGAGGGAAAGCTGAAGAAATAGAGAAGGCAGCATGACCTGTTCCTACCCCTGCTCTTGCCCCTGCCCCAGGCTGTCACAGGTCTGAACTGAATCAATTTACCACGGTTCATTTATATGTCACTCACTGCTTAACCAGAAAAAAAAGAAAAAGAAAAAGAAAAGAAATAAAAACAAAAACTTCACCATATAAATAAGTTCCATACCACTATTGCTATGTAGTCTCAGGGTGAAGCCAGTGGTAACCCAACTCCTTATACTCCAGGGTCACATACTCCAGAGACCATTTTAGGCAATCTCCTGTGTCCAAGCTGGACAGTTCTATTATCTCTCATCTATGGTCTCCCAGCCTTTGAAATTAGGGAAGACTTTCTGATGTTTAGCCACAATCCCTTCTGTCCCAGCAGACACCTGGGAACCCAAGACACCCAATTTCCCTTCCCACCCAAAATCCCTTCTGCAACACTCTATACTAAGAAATGGGATTTTTCCATCAGAGAATAATCCCAGGACCCTTAGAAGAAATATAAGTGTCCTGCCTTAGAGCCATCACTGACCCCCATCCTCAACCGCCCCCCCCCACACACACAATCAGGTCAAATTAGTAGTGATGGCAAGGAAGACGACTCATAACACCAAAGCCTTTGCTCATTATTGTCCAGCTCATTTGTCTTAGTCTTCATTATCCATGGCTAGCATCCCAAGGTCACAGCTTCCCATCTCATGGCCAGACATCACCCCTTCAGAATTTCAGCCTAGCCTATGAGGCAAAATTCCTCTTTAATCACCTCTCTGTGATGGTGAAAAGAATATTGGGTTATCTGGTGAGGAGACATGAGTCCCAGTTTGGACTCTATCATTAACTGTACAATTTGACACACATTGCGTCACTCCTCTGGAAAAATGAGGGTTCGATTTAGATGATTTCTAAGGTTTCTTCCAACTCTGACATTCTATTATTCCAAAAGAAATGGCTCTATTTCTGACTTCAGTGTCTATCCCACCCCAAAAGTTAGTGAGTACCCCATTTTTCTTTCTCTCTGTGATTCCATGGCTTTCAGCTTTGTCCCATCATGGCTCACCAAACCCTCCCCAATACTTTTAACATCCAAAACACCAATTAGCGTCAGGGCTCTAAGGCAAATCAAGTCTAAATATACTATGACAATTTCTCTATTGAGAAAAGGGAATTATTTTCATTCCCAATCTCTCCTCCCTCTAAGAATTTTTGACCTTTTTCAAAAAATTGGGATTCAAATCTCGGCTAATAATCAAAGAAGCAGCACTTTTCTGGATAGTTGCCATGTCATCAGGAGATTTCTCTTACAACAATATGTCATTACAGTATGTCTGACTTAATACAGCCTTCACATGGGATAGCACCTGCAGGAGCCCAGTCTTGGTTATGAGAGAGTGTTTCCCCTTTGAAACTGTATTATACATATATTGGATTACTTGTTGTCTGGAGGAAGGAATGGGGGAAGGTAGAAGAAAAATTTGGAACACAAGCTTTTGCAAGAGTGAATGCCGAAAACTATCTTTACCTATACTTTGAAAATAAAAAGCTATTATTTAAAAAAAAAAAAAAAAGAAATTTGTAACAAAGATTAGAATAGCTTTCCCAATAAAAATAAGTATTATTAGTGATGATAAGATAATAATTTGATGCCATCTAATATCTCTCTGAGGACCACTCCTTCTAATCCCATTGCTCTCCTGAGCTCAAGTATTGCTACTAGGGACTCCAACTCCTCCTCAAGCTACCTCTTAGCAGACTGGAAGTCAGGCCCACCTTGAGGAGACTATAGCAGGAAATATAAAACATTAATCCTCAGGTAAGAGGCTTCATGGTCAGAGACAGAAACAGGTAAAGATAATTTCTATCCTGGACTAAGAGAAAGATCATTTTGAGTCAGGGCAGTAAAATGCCCTTAGAAAGATGGGGTAAATCAACCACCATCCTTCAACCTAAAAGCCTCCAAACTACCCCCTTTTCTCTAATCCACCTCTCTCACCCTTGGTTTTCATCTACTGAATTTCATTTTCCATCAAGAATCCTCCAATGTTCCTCCCCACTCAAAATCAATTTAATCCTGCTTGCCATTTCTCTGTCCCAAACCTCATTCCAAGCAGAGCTGTGCTCCATTGAGTCCAGAAAATTGCTTTGGCCTGCGGCGGTGAGGAAGAGGAGATGGGAAGGGACATATAAGTCCCAGGCTCTTTCATTCACATGTTCCCCACCTGTGCCTCAGTTTCCCTTACAAGATCTCCAACAGATGATTGACAAAAAACTGATCTGCAGGGAGTAATATAGAGTCTTAGTCAATAAATTTACAGCAGGGAAGCCAGAAATCCAGTTACTAAGTACCCAGTATGTGTCTAACTTAATCCCCCCAGGGGAGCCAGAATTTTGTAGGATCGTATAATTTAGAACCGAAGCAGACCTTAAAAAATAATCTAATAATAGAATAATCTCGTAATAAAAATCATCTTCATTTTACAGATTCAGAAGATGAATTGCCCATAAGTAGCGGTGGCTAGAATTTGAACCCAGATCCTCTCACTTGAAAGTCCCTAAGCCTGGGGTGCCCAGAGCCAGCAGGGATACTAATTGGATGCTATTAGGTGAAAAAGAGAGAGAGGAGTTATGTTTACATGGAGCTGTCTCACCTTTTCCACCACTCATTTCCCTTAACAGACCATGGGGACTCATTTCAGCATGCAGTGATTATCTGATGGTGGATTAATACACCGAATGGCTTTGCTTTAGTCTTCTATCATCCACCCCTCTCCCAGTCCCTGGGGCAGAAAAGAGAGAATCTCTCTCTAGGCTGGACTGGAAATTTTAACGCCTGGGTCCTGCCTTGCCTCAATAGCCCTCAAAGGCTAGAGGCTTGAAAGCGCTCGGGGATCCTGGAAGATGCTACATAAAAACAGGATTTGGGGATGATTTACCTCCTTCCCCGGCCAACAACACCCTTACCTCTGAGGAGGGTTATCCTCCTCCCCTCCCCCCATGGCCTCCTTCATGAATAAGAGCGGTAACTCATTCATTCCCCTGCACATACTTGTATTTCTGCCCTTGACCGCCCAGGCCATGAACCCCGAGGAGAGATGAGGGGGCCGGTGTGGGGCTCTCCCTGCCCAATTCCCCAACTTCCCTTCCCCCTGGTAAAATACAGGGAAGTGAAAAGCTGCCAGTCCCAAGCAACTACCTATTACCCACAGGTTGGCATATGTCATTGTGGGCACACAGTGCAGCTGTTTATTTCCCCTGCCCACTAGCATGTATACATACACACATCTACATTTGTGTCACATCTAGCTGTCCCTGAATATACCATGTTAACAGAGGGTCCTCCTCCTCATGGTGGCCCGTTTGTCACAGGTACACACAGGTCCTCTCCTCCTGCCACATGTGTCACTCATACCCCCGAGACAAGCACTGCTGTCTCCTCATTTTTCACTTTATAACTCTATTTCCCCTTCCACTTGCACACGACTTACATGTGTGAGTGACCAAGCATGTCAGAGCCATGTCACCTTGTACCTGCCAGTCCTGGGGCCGGCCACCAGTCCTGCCCTCAGCTCCCCTCATCCTGGGATGGCTCCAGAGGTACATCCCGTCCCCCTCCCCCGACCCAATCTCTGCTCCCGGTTGGGGGGGGGGGCTCTGTACCGGGGACCGGAGGGGGGTGCACTCACAGGGACCGAAGCTTAATCCACATTTTCTTGCTGGGGGCTGATTTGAGCTCCAGGGGCGACGGGCAATCGGGCTCCAGCATCTCCTGGGGACTGCCGGGGGACAGCTCCATGCTCCTCTCAGCCGCTGCGGGAAGGAGGGAGGAAGGAATCAAGGGAGGACGGATGGAGAGCCGCTCAGACCCCGTCTGGACTCCCCGCCCCGGGAGCTCCCTGTCACCCCGGGCCCCCTGCCTTCCCGCTCGCCCCTCTTCCCACCTGCGGCTGGCTCAGGCCAGCCAGGCCGGTGCGTTTGAATCGGGGCCCCGGCTAAGCTGCAGCGCCTCCTCTCCGGCTGCCCAGCCGAGCTCCGGCTCCTTGTCTGTGTTGTCCCCGCTGCTGCTCTGCCTCAGCCGCCTCCTCTGCCTTCCCTCCTCCCCCCTCCTTCCCCTCCCTGGATCCCCTCCTCCTCCTCCCAGCTCTCTCCTCCCACCTCTTTGCTGTCTCTCATTCCTCTCTGTCTTTCCTCTCCATCTCTCCTTCGCCTCCCAATGTTACAATTACAGGAGACGCGGGGAGGGGGGGCAAGGGAGGAGGAAAAACGGGGTGTCACATACAAATAAGCACGGCCCATTGGGGGGCCCTGGAAGGCGGCCGTGCAGGCGCACTCACTCATTCACACACAGGGCCAGACCACCTGGTGCGCTCCCAGGTTGTCGGCGGAGTCTCTATTTGCCGGCGTGCCCTTTTATTTATTTGTTTGTTCGTTCGTTGGGGGAGGCTGCGCCAGAGCTGGGCTGCCACCGGCGCGTCGGAAAGCCCTCTGTTTACATTCCCGTTTGAAGACAGTTTAGTCCTGTCCACCTCTGCATGATTCCATGGGTGTCCCTGCGTCTGCCCACACGTGTTCACATGTGTGTGCATGAGGGGACCTGAGGGGGCGTCTATGCCTCTGCACTGGGAGTAAGAGCCTGCATTGGTCCGCTGGTGTCCCTGGTCAGAGCTCGAGGCTCCGACTTTGTGACGTGACATCATGGGCATCTCATTCCCCCTCTCCCCGAGGGCCTTCTTTCTCTCTTTGAAAGGAAAAACGCCAGTGTTTGATCCCAGCTGGGACGGATCTGCCTTTCAGCTCCCTCAGCCTCCTCCTCCTGGGCCAGCCTTTCTCCATCTCTGTCACTGTCTCTTTTTCCCTGTACCTGTCTTCCTCTGCCTGCCTCCCACAGTTCCTGTCAGTGCCTCTCAAGGTCTTTCCTTTGTGTGCCTTTTTTCCCTTCATCTCTCAAACTCCTGGAGGCTCTCGGGTGCCCAGTGTCTCTGTCTCTGTAACTGTCCTACCTCTGTTCTCTCTCAGTTGAGATATCACTCCAGCATTTGAAATCCTTTGGAGTAGGCAACTTCCCATCCTCAATCTGGAATCTAGTAACCCCAAAGGTTGTATGATGTAGGGGTGGGGAACTTTTTTAAAGCATCATTCGTGGACCACACACAATTAACTTAAAAACTCAAGTAGTGGGAGATTGTTGTACTAGCTTTCAGCTCATCATCACCTGCGGTTGCCTTGGCAGAGCCAGACCAAATGATTCTGTAAGTCTTATGTGTACAGCCCATGGGCCCAATATTCCCCACCCCAATCTAGAGAAAACTTAGGGTCAGAGACCTCCAGTTTTAAACATATCTCACTACTTATTCTTGTATGATCTTGGCTGAGGCTTCTTTTTTTTATTTTTATTAAAGCTTTTTATTTTCAAAGCATATGCATGGATAATTTTCAACATTCACTCTTGCAAAACCTTGTGTTCCAAAAATTTTCTCTCCCTTCCCCCACCCCTCCCATTAGAGGGCAAGTAATTCAATATGTTAAACATGTGCAATTCTTCTATACATATTTCCATAATTATCAAAGTACTTAACTTCTCTGAGCCTTGGTTTCCTCACTTGTAACAATGAAATTAAACTAGATAATCTCAAAGTTCCCTTCCCATTCTAACTCTATGATCCCATAATGCAATTAGCTTCTTACTGTCAGGAGTACTTGACTGATGTTTCACCCCAACCCCAATAATGATATTGTGCTCTTTCACTCTTGTTCTGTCCTCAGAGAGATGAGTCAGGGGACCAAGATTTGAACCCAAGACCTGGTGAAAGGGCAGCAATGCTCCATCCCTAGGAATTCAGTGGTCATCTTCAGCAATCACTTTTATCTGACTCTACCCCCAGCTCCTGAAATAACTCACATCCCTGCCTCAGGAATTCATCTTATGAGTCCATTGCTGATTCAGGATTTAGCTAAAATCCGTATTAACAAAAGGGTAAAGGCTTGGGTATTGACAAACTAGTCCAAGGCACAATACTTGTCCAAGAGCTAGGGCTTGAGCCTCAATTCAAGAAGTTACAAAGAATAGAAGAGGAGGGAAGGGAGGGAGGGAGGAGAAGCTAAGCAGAGTGGAGAGAGGAAAAGGGAATATGAGGAGGTTGCCTACCCAGCTTCAAGTCCCTGAATGGATGATGGACTGGCCAAGCCTCCAGGAAAGCTCTAAGTCAAGGTTTGGTTATGACAGAAACATTTGCAAAATGATGTCCCAAAAAGAAAGACAATGTTAGAACACACTCATAGCACTATTTCCGACTCCAGAGTCTTGTGAAAGAGAGCCTAGCAAATGCTATCATCCTCACTTTGCACAGAAGAAGCTGGAACCTCACACAGTCTAACACCAAAAGAACCTCCAATTTGAAGTCTCTGATTACATCCTTGCCTGATCCAAACCTGCAAAGTAAAATGGGAAGTAGGGAGTGGCAGGAGCACTTGTTGCTATTGCAACAATTCTAGATAAAGGTTCAGGACCCAGCCAGGCTATTTACTACCTCTCTAACTCTGATCACAACATTACACTTTTGTAACCTCATCTTTCTCATCCATAAAATGGACTAAAGAGCCAGAAATACCTTAAAGTTATTAACACTATGATTCTATGGCTGAAGCAGGCTAAACTTAAATACGGACTTCCTAGCTTTGAGAGCAAATTCAAAACCAGAGCAGGGGACTGAGAGGCTAAGAGATTTGTTGTTGTCCAGTCATGTCTAACTCTTTGTGACCCCATTTGGGATTTTCTTGAAAAGAATACTGGAGTGATTTGTCTTTTCCTTCTCAGCTCATTTTATTGATGAGGAAACCGAAGCAAACAAGATTAAGTGACTTATCCAGAGTCACACAGCTTGTGTCTGGGGTGATATTTGAACCCAGGTTTTCCTGACTCCAGGTCTGGCTGACCAAGGTCACCCAGTTCTAAATGACAAGGCTGAGATTCTCTAGCTTTCTCTTCTCAGTTCAATGTTGTTGAGTTATTTATTTTTTTTTTTACTGTAGCCACAAACTCTCTTCCATTAATCACTAGCTCTAGAATCAAACCTTATTCTCTCCTCTGCAGTTGAAGTCCACTTCTGTTTCAATGACCCTCTGTAGAGAATTAGAGAACAGTGATCTTGTCCCATTGAGAGGCTCAGAGTGCTAGTCAGTCCTTCCCTGTCCCACACACCCTCCTTCCTACCTGCCCAAGCTCTTGCTTGTTGCACCCCCCAGATCCCCATTCTCTAAGTATCTTTCCCCTACTCCATCCTGGATCTAGCTTCTGCTCCCCAGAGACCCTCTGCCTTCCTTCCACCCCCAGCCCTACTCCAAACGTTCCCTCCATGAAGCTTTAGTTCTATAGAGTTTGAAAATGATGTTTTGGCAGCAGGTGACGGATGGATGTGATCTGCCTCCTACAGGAAAGCTATTTAAAGGGGCGGCCCCAGCATCCTCTCCTTCCAGAGTGACAGAAGAGAGAAGCCTGCTCTTCACTCACTCCTCGGCTGCAAATTGAGCTCAGGTTCACTTTTGGCTCTCCAAACTTACAAGCCAGCAGGGCTGCTGCTGCCAGTTGCCTGAGCAGGTGGGAGGGAGAGAGAGTACATGGCAACTCCCAAAGGTGTGGGGGCTAGGATCTGGGGGGAGGGAGGGATGGATGATCATTTCCTTTGATGACAAGTACTTAAGAAAAGAAGGAGGTTGAGATAGAAGAAGGTGGGGGGGGGGAAATTTTCCTCTATTCTAGTGTGTTTGAACAATGAGCTCAAAGTCAAACTTTTGAGGGAAGAAAAGGAAGAGGAGTTAATTCTCATCCGACCAGAAAAGAGAGTTCCAGGAGCAGGGAAGGGCAAGATGGGAGATGGTAGAACAAACCATCAGGTCAGATAAACCCAGAAATGAAGAGATGAAATGGGCGGGAAGAATCACAGTAGAGATTAGAGCTGAAAGGGACCTGACAGGCTGCTAGTTCAAACTTCTCACATTACAGATGACAGGACTCCAGAGTAATTTGCTACAAGGTAGTCGTTGGCAGAGGCAGCCTTCAAACACAGGGCCTCTGCTCCAAATCCAGCTCTCCTTCTCTGCACCAAAAAGGATTCATCTCTGCAACACAGCTGGCCCAGGAGGGATAAGGCTCTAAAAAGTTCTTTCTCCAGAACCAGGATTTCTACCAGGATGGCAAATTCTAGTCCAAATTTAGCAGCTGGATAGGTTAAAATGCTCTCTCTCCTCTCTTTTCTCTCTCTCTCTTGTTTCCTCTTTCTCTCTTCTCTGTCTGTCTCTTCTCTTTCCTTCCCTCTCTCTCCTTTTTCTCTCTCTCCTTTTCCTGCCTCTGCCTCTCTTTCCTCCCCCATCCCCACATATAAAACTTACATACACCCAAGAAAGCTTAGTTCAAAAGATCAGGTCTTTTTGTAATGCCTGTCAACTTTCTTGTGTATCCTGGACCCCCTGGCCAATCAGTCTGGTGAAGCGTATTTCCCAGAATTGTTTCTAGCGATAGAAAATAAAATACACAGAATGACAAAGGAAATCAGTTACATGTCATTTTTTTGTTACATTCACAACCTCCAAGTTTAGAATTGATGTATTTCCACCCTTTCCAGGAGGAAATCCTGAAAAGCAGGCTATCTTCCCCATGGAAGCCCAGGCACAGGTTCCCCTGTTTACTTGAATCACTCCAGACTGGGCCCCAGGTTGGACAAAAGATGAGAGAGGGAAGCAGTGTTTATATGAGCTAATCTAGCACCAGCTCCCTAGCTGGCCCCTCTCCATAGGCTGGGGGAAAGGAGGGGGAGGAAGGTGATTCCATCTCATTGCTGCAAACAAGTTAATGGAGATTTTAATGAAAACGCCAAGATAATGAAAATGCTGAGGCTTAAACCAGCTGCAGACATTCTGCCAGCACTGTCTGTGCCACAGAAGAGCGAGCTCCTCCTCCTTTGCCTCCTTTTCCAGTCCTTTAGGGAGGTGAGGTGGAAGTTTACAGATGGATAGGAGATAAAGTCTCCTAAGCTTATAAGGAGTCACAGACCCGTGTGGTCATGAAAGCCAATTCTTTGACCAGTGGAGAATGGTCATTGCCTCCCTTCATTCATTCAGAAGGTACGTGATCGTTTCATTTTCTAGATCCCCCACCCCCAAAGGCTCTATTACGCCTAACACCCAGTGTGGGGTCCTTGAATCCTGATGGCTGAGCCTTTCTGAAGTAAAAAGCAACTTGATCTAATGAGAAAATGCTAATGTTTGGCAGCCAAAGGACCATAAGATCATAGAGCTGGAAGGGACATTGGAATGATGAGGACAACTCCCTGGCTTTACACGTAAGGGAACTGAGGCATAAAGAGCTTAAAGAAGGGCCTCACTCAGTATCTGAAGCAAGATTTGAACGCAGGTCTTGCTAACTCCAAATCCATTCCCCAATCCACAATGCCAGGTCATCTCTTGGTCCTAGCAAAAGTCCTGACATTAACTTGCTCTGCAGCTTGGACAGTTCCCTTAATTTCCCCAGGCTTCAGTTTTCTCATCTACCTATGTAGTTTATCTGGCACCTACTTTATAGAATATTGTAAAAATGCAACAATGGTTGTAAAAAATGTTTTGAAGAACTGTGAGTTTGCACACAAAATTGTGCCTGTGGGTATGCCCACAAAAAAATACTTGTTTAGAGGCTGCTAGACAGTACAATGGAGCATTAACTTCAGATCCAACCTCATGCTCACTGACCTTAAGTGTGTCACTTGACCTGTTTACCTCAGTTTCCTTGACTACAAAACAAGAATAATAAAAGCACTTGCCTCTCAGGATTGTGGCAAGAATAAAATGGGATAATTACAAACCTTAAAGCATAAATACAAGCTATTATTCCCAACCCTCTCTGTGCAGGTTGCCTTGTGGTCTCCTCTGATCCACAAAGGAGACTCCCCTTAATTTTTCAGGATGCAGCTAGAAAACAGATTCCCAACCTCCAATCTGGCAGAATCTCGAGAGCAGTTTTTTGGAACCCTTTGGCCTTTTTTTCTCCAGACAAAATCTCCTTTCCTCATAGCCCTCAGTTTCAGGTCCAATAAGCCTGACTGTCAGACTTCCCTCTATTCTCCCACGGTCCTGAAACCTGACTTAGAAGACATATTCGAGCTAATACCCCATAACTGGAAGAACTATGAGCCCGTTCATAAGGGAAGAATCTCTGTGGCTTCTATTCTGAACAAGAAAGTCCCTGTATGGTGAATAATGGTTCCAGGCTGAGGAAGTTAATTGAGCCAGGTACCCTTGTGTGAAATGCAAGATCATTCCTGGAAGGCTTCCAGTTAAAATATTCACCACCATCACCACTCCAAACATTTTCTCATTTGATTTTTTTTGCCTAATTCAAGCTCTTTTGCCTTGAATTCAAAACCCTCATAATTCACCATTTCTCGCCTTCTCATTCGGTTTTCCTCCATGAACTAAATAGTCAACAAATTTAGTGCTCATCATGCACTGGCTCCGTCAGGTTGGACTTATACTCACGGTTGTGGTCCCATCTTCTTACTTTCACCTAGAATCCTCCTTTTCTCACTTTTTGTCTCGCAAACTCCCATCATTGTTAAGGCCAAACTCAAAGGCCGCTGTTGTCCTCCATTGCCTTCAGGGATTCTCCTCCAAAAGGGGGTTCCTCAATTCTCCCTTGGCTTTGTTTTAAAGATGTCTAATGCACTTATGTAACATTCTGTATTCTCATTATGTCAGTGTTTCATCTCCCCTCACCACCATCTGTACTCAGGACAGCACCCTCATCATTCACTTAAAATCCTAGACTCTGCCCTTCCTGTAACTGAGCTGGGCTCCTCTCATCTCCAGCTGTTTTGCCAGTCTATACACAGCACCTCACTCACCTCCCCAGCTCCCCTTTATGTACTGTCCTCCCTTACTGGAATGGAAGTTTCTTAAGGGCAGACTGCCCTGCTTGTGTATTTCCAGCACTTTCCCAGTACCTCGTGCATTATTTAAGAAATGCTTTATTTACTGAAGCTATTATTGCCTTTTTTTTTTTCAGTTATGTCCAACTCTTCATAATCCCATGTGTGGTTTTCTTAGGAAAGATGGAGCAGTTTGCCATTTTTCTTCAGCTCATTTTATAAATAAATGAGGCAAACAGGGTTAAGGGGGGGAGGGATTCTCAGTCCTTCTCTGCCTTTGAAGTGTGGGGTAGTTAGGGGCAATACAGTCGCTCTGAGCTGTTATGATTTTTAACAAAGTAAAGAGGAGATTAAAGCCCATTGAAAGCAGAACTTTCCTATTAATGGCACCCAGCTAATAAGCCATGTGTGAACTCAGATCTTCTTCACTCCACCTTCTGCACCACCTCCCTGTCCTCTTACCTAATATTTGTTGAATAAAATGAATGAACAAAGATACAGATATCTAATGAAGGTCAAAATGGTTTTCTAAACATCAAGCAATTCCCCTATTCATCATAAAAATATATTTAGAACTCTAATCTAGTTATTAATTACTCTCTGCCCACCAGTCCAGATCAGAACATCTAGGATCTGTGGCCTGGACTCTCTAGCAGGAGCAAGGAAAAGGCAGATGGAGGCAGTTATTTGCTAACAAAGTCCAGGGTTATCTGAAATGCCCCGGGCTCCCTGACAATTGAAACTCCAATTAGTGCAGAAAAGGCTAAAGTTGAAACAATTTGGTTCCCAGAAGGATGCTGGGCTCAGACTAATGAGAATGGAAACACAGAGAGGGAAATCCCAGCCCAAGGCCCTCCCCACCCCAGGGAGGAGGTTGAATTGTGAGACAGCCGGGAAAAGGGGAACTTTGCCCGAGGGCAGCATGAAAACCTGGGGTCTCAGTCCTGCTCTGCCTTTGAGGTACTGGGTGATTAGGGGCAATGCAGTTGCTCTCCTAGCTGCTGTGAATTTAGCAAAGTCAAGAGGAATTTAAGGAAACATGGAAAGCAGAACTTTCTATGGTAGACAACCGAGTTGGCAGAGGAGAGACCCTCTCTGCCTTAGACCCTGCCACTGTGACCTCCCCAGAGTTTTTCTCTATAGCTCTCATTTTCCTCATCTATAAAATGGATTAAATCATCCCTGAGGTTCCTTCCATCAGCTCTAATCTAAAATCCTGCCGTTTAACTGAAAATTGAGGGACCAGGTCCCCTCTGGCTGCCCAGGGAAGTTGTTAGAGAACTTGATGCCCCCCAGGGTTCCACAGGGGCGAGGGGGGGGTGATTCTGACCTCTTCAGGGTCCCCAGGGAGGAGGCTTCTGGTCTCCAGTCAGCCTGCTTGTGGGAGCAGGCTGTTTGCTGAACAGATCTGTGAGAGGAAGGGAGGAGATTTGCCCTAATGAATGTGCAGGAGACAATGAAGGCTCCAGAGGGAGGATTATAAAATCATTATGGTTTATATGATGATTGATCACTTCTGTCGGGAGAGCATCATCCTGGAATAGCGATAAACAGTAGAGATGAGGAGTGGACAGAGCAGATAAACAGCCAAGGCCCAAGCTTCTCCAAGGGCTCATTTGCCTATGATTTGCATCTCATCTGCATATCACAAGTGTAGATTTCACATCAGGGAGCCCCCAGGCCCCAGGTTTCCCTGTGACTCCCCTTTTGTTCCAAGATCACCCTGTTTCCAGAAATTCTCACCCACCACCCCGCACTGACCCTCCCTCTCCCTGGTTCCTTTCTCTCCCAGCAGTCCCTCCGGTGTCTCTGCAGACTGGCCCCGTATGGAAACAGCCTTTGCCCGGCCTCAGCGGGGCCCATTTCCATCATGCCACGGGTGGGAGCCCAGGAGTCCCTCAGTGGGCACTGGCAGGCACTCGGCTCAGGTAGAAGGCTCGGGAAACCTCCCGGTAGGCATTTCGGAGCAGAACGTAGGGAAAGCAGGACTCCAGCATGTCCAGGGTGAGGAAGGAGGACTCCTCCACCACCTGAAAGATGCCAGGGGAGAGAGAGCCTGAAGGTCAGAAGACGTTGTCCCGGGCCCTTCCCCCCTCCCCCCACACACACCACATGTAACTTCCCCAGCTATGGCATGAAATCACCATCCTCACCACAGCAGTCAGTCTGCTCTGGACAAGCTCCATCTGACTGAGGTGACTCATAGAGTAGGGTTCCCAGTTTGAGCAGGGCAGACTAGCACCACTGACACTGTCACCTCCTGTCCACCCAGAGCCTTCCCTGGCTCCCTACTGCCTCTAGGGTAAAATTCTAAATCCTTTGTCTCATCTTCCATCTCCCCAGGCTGGTCACCCTATAATTCAGTTTTCTAGATAAGCAGACTCCAGTTCCTGACTTAGCAGTCAATCTCCTAACTCCTAACTGACTTTGGATGAGCTTCCCCACCCCCATAGAGAGAGTTGATGAGAGCTAGCCTCAAAGCTAGGAGGATCTGAGTTCAAGTCCTGCCTCAGACCCTCCAAGACTGCAGAGAAAGTGTCACCCTGCCTTGGCAAAATAAGTTACCTCATCTGGGCACTCTCTACCAGTGAAATCATAGGCCCAATGCTCTCCTCCTATTATAGAGGTCTGATAACCCTCCTTCCCCACCTCCCACCCAATCAATATAAGCTTCATGAGGGCAGTGCACTTTTCCCATTGTTGAACAGGACGCCTGGCACAGAAACTTAAATATCTGCCTGATAAAATTGAAGACAGGCAGGAATTTTGTCCCTCGTTCTAGGTTCAGAGTTGACTAGGTAATGTAGTCTCTCTCCATTCTCTCTAAGAAATTTTCTACCCTCCTCCATCTGGGCTAGAAAAATGGAGGCCAAAAGAAGGAAAAGGGCCCAAGTAACCTAAACAATACTGCAAGTTTTCAGTCCATGAGCTCCAAAAGCTTCTAACTTCCAGTGGGAAGGGTGGACACAGGAAATATAATGCTTTTAAAAAGTGAGAAATCAGTACCTGTGGGTGAAGAGTAGGGAGGGAAATGAGACAGAGACCAAGAGAGGAGACAAGGGAACTCAGGGAGGGAAACAGAGAGAGAAAGGAGGAGGAGGAAGAGAAAAAGAAAGATGAGGAGGAGAATGAAAGAGAGAAACAAAAAGAAAGGAGGAAGGGGGAATGAATCAAAGACAGAGACAGAGAGAAAGGAGAGAAAAGGAAGAAATAGAGTAGAACCAATCCTTAAGATACCTCAGACCCTCCCTACTGGGCCCAATCTCCTCCCTCTTTCAATGTGGAGTTTGGGGAGCTATGAGGATATTGCAGGGAAGAAAGGGACATGATTAATTAGTCTAATTAAAATCTGGCATGCTGAGATAGGCCCCATAGTTAAGTTGAGTAGCACCATAGATCAAGACGCCCAAGGAGGTTTGGGTGGATGTGGGTAAAGCCAGACTGGTAGGAAGGAAGAGAATTGACTGTGCTGATCCAGAGACAGAGACAGAGTCTCCTCTCTCAAGAAACCAGGGGTTTCATATATAATGGACCACATTGACAGTCTGGTGAAACCTAAAGATCCCTTCTCCAAATAATCTTTTTTAAAATTCATAAGTAAAGGAAACACTAAATTTCAACAAGACATTAGTGAAATTAAAAATGTAATTTTTCCCCAACCTATTTCCAGACACTCCGAAATCTACCATGGATCCCTTGGGGGGCTGGGGATCCCAGGTTTAACATTTCTGCTCTAGAGAGACTGTCTTGATTCAATCTGAGTCGTAGGAGAGAATCCCATCTCTGTCAGCCTCCCCTTCACCAAGAAAAAAGAGGAGAAAAGAAATGACCATTTATATGATCACTGTCTTAGATGTTTTCATTATCCCTATTTTACAACTAAAGAAAACGAGGCAAATAGAGGTTACTTGTCTAGGGTCTGATAGCCAATATGGGCTAAGACTATATTTGAATTCAGGTTCTCCTGACTCCAGGACTCTATCATCCAACTGAGCCTAGGCCAATGTGTACCCAGGAGGGGTTTCTAAAGAAAAGATTCCTCTCTTTCCATTAGTCAGGGACCATCTTGCCCTTGAGTTCTAGCACTACTTCATGGTACTACAACTCTCTTTTTGGAGGTGGGGAAATAAGGTGAGAGAAGAGGATCATCTTTCCTATTTAAGAAACAGCAAGAGAAAGAAATTTCATGATGCCTATTTTAGCATGTATATGGCATTTCTCTAATGTTCCCCGTTTCTTACACAAATACCCTTCTATTCCCCCAAGCAGGGGCAGGTAGGAGAGAAATGGGCTGTAAAATTGAACCAGTAAGGGTTTGGATTGCAAGGAGTTTCTCAATTGGCAGTAATTAAAGACAAGGAGGGAAGTTAGGTCAGCGTTTTCCTAGGAAACCCTCCTGGGATAAAAGGAGAGAACTGACCTTCCTGGAGGTATAAAAGAATCTCCAAAAAGGTCCTGACACTTTTCATACTTTGACCTCCTTTGATATTTCTGCTCATTACTATAACAGCTCATTCTGTTTAATTTTACAGGGAGGTAATAGGGGTTAAGTGATTCATCCAGGATCACAAGGCCATAGAATTAGAAAGTATCTGAGGCTAGATTTGAACTTGCGTCCTCCTGGCTCCAGGGCTGGTGTTCTATCCACTGTGTCACCTAGCTGCCTCAGCCAGATGCTTACTAGTGATGAAGTTCTTAACGCATGACCAACTCCCAATTCTGGCTCTGTCACTTACTACCTGTATGGCCCCTTGATTTTTCCTGGCCTTAATTTCTCATCTTATAAATGAGGAAGTTGGTCTGGGCTCAAAACCCATCATTCATTTTGATGGAGGTAGTAAAAAATATTATCCCCAATTAAATATTGACCCCTCAAGAGCTCTAGGCAAAGAGAAAAGAGAGCTAGACCTCTGCCTCCTCCTTCTAGACCATTGCCTTCCATCTGAGATCTATTCCTGGATCAAGCAGGACAGCAGGAGTCAGAAGAAGTGCCCAGATTCCACATCTGAGAAAGAGTCCAAGGGGAACAGGGAGATAGTCCAAAGTTTGAGGCAACTTGAGATTTTTCCAAAGTCAAGAATTCAGCCTCCTGCTTCTCTGGTTATTTACAACTTTAGAATTGAGATATTTACATTTCAATTAGTTTGCTTAAGCGCACCCCACACTACCATCATCTTTACCAAATCAGAAGTCCAGACTCTTCTCTCATTACACGACTGGTCTCCCTGCCTCTGTCCAGAGAAACCTGGTTTTCCTTACTTCCCCAAATAGGAAAATCACAGTGGTGCTTGTGAAGGGGATGACAAAGAAAAGACTTCTGCTATCTCCAGTCTTCACAGAAGTAGAAACCAAATTTCTAAAAGAATGAGCAATTTTATGGGGTTTCTTGACCCTATACCAATTTTAAATACAACTAAATTTCTCCTTTCATCTCCAACACTCGACCTCCCATCTACTATTAATCCAATCAACAAATAATTACTTCTTCCGGGCTCTTGGTCAAACCTTTCTCAGTGGCTTGAGTCATGAGCTCAATGGGCACTGGTAATAAGATTGCCGATGGCTTCCTGGGATATCTAGGTTGCAGAGAAAGCTATCAGGAATCAGATTAGTGAAGTATATACATGAACATACATCTTGTAGAGAGCAGTGTGAAGAACAAGACCTAAATGACGCTGCCAAGAAATTCAAGCTTCCCCTATTCGCCTGCCACTTTGTAACTTGATAGGGTCATGGGTGAAGTAGAGTTGGGGAGAGGATCTTGGTAATCACTCTGCCCCTGACCAGATCAACTTAACAAACTTGTAATATCACCATAATTGGGAGGAAGCACACAACAGTTAGAGAGAGATGATTCTAATATTTAAGAACTTTCCACAAGAAAGAAAACTAAGGGAGAGAACATGAAAATGTTTCTTCTAGCAGTAGTTTTGTGGTTGAGTCTTACTCTATCACCTCATTTAGAGTTTCTTGGCCAAGATACCGGAAAGGTTTGCCATTTTATTCTCAAGCTCCTTTTATAGTTGAGAAAACTGAGGCAAAAAATTGGGTTAAGTAACTTCCATGGGGGAGCTGGTATCTGAGATGAGCTTGACTTCAAGTCTTCCAGACACCAAGCCCTGAACTCTATCTACTTTGCCATCTATCTGACTTCATGTTACCAGGAGAGCTGAATAGTTTAAAAAAACAAAAAAACAAAAAACAAAACAAACAAAAAAAAAACCAAACAGCAAAAGTATCCTTGATTAGGTTAGGGTGAGACACAGTGAAACAAGAGGATCCAGCTAGGAAGGAGACCAGAAGGACCTCCCATCCCTCTCTACAGGAAAGTTTCCCCAAACTTCTCTAGTTGATCACTGCCTCAATGTTGAACTTTAAATTCCTAAAGGGCAGGAATGGGTCTGCAGAATTTCCTTTGAATAGCCTAGTCAAAAAATAAAACAAACAAATAATGTTTGCCTAAGTCATTGGTAAATTCAGGGAGGGTGTATATAACAAGGACCAAAAGTCCTTCAGCTGAGATTCAGATTATTTACTATCTGTGTGATTTGGACTACATATCAAACCTCTCTCCAAGTCTGTGTTTACTATCTGTAAAACAAAGGAGTTGGACTAGACTGGCTCTCAGGTCTTTACAACTTAAAAATTATAGATTATGGATACCACACCCATCCCTGCAGACCCACCAACTCAAGTCAACTGACCACTCACCAAGCGCATGAGCAAAGAAATAGATTCACGGTTCTTAGACTTCAGTTTATCCACCTCCTGTCCCAGCTGGAGAAGACTGACAGAGGCCACCTGTGGTGGGCAGAGAAAGGGGAGAGGAAGAATATTCAGAGGCAGTAGAAAGAATATGGGAATCCCAGAACCAGAGTTCAGATCCTGAGGTGACCTGGAGCTAGGAACAAACCTCTTTATGTTACAGAGAGCAAAGACCTCTTGTACACCTTGTATTATATTACCTACCTCACAGGTCTGTTGTGAGGATTTAATGAGAACAAATGTAAAGTACTTTATAAGCTATGTAAATTAAAAGTATTTTGAGGGAGAGAGGACAGGCACAGGCATCCCAGATGGAATTAGGTCTGGAAACTTCCTGAAAATGGTACCCTCAAGATCAGGAAATCAGGATCACTCCATTGAAAGAATCTGGGTCTTTCTGGCCACTTTAACTTCAGTTACCAATGTAAGTGCCCCCTTAAGAGATCTACAGACTGAGAAAGGCACTGATAAGAATGAAAACTTATGGATTAGTGGCTAACTGTCCCACAGTGCCTTCTATTGCTCAATCTTCTAGACACAGTTGCTGCAAAGCCAACATGAGGAGATAGAGACATGGACCTAATCCATGTAATCTTGTTATTCCCCTCCTGTCATCTTTTAATAGTTGCTTTGCCTGCTAACATCCAGACTGCAGATGATGGAGAGGCAGGGCCATCTCCAGTCGTCCTGATCTATATCAGGCCACTGGATCCCGATGGCTCTGGAGGGGAAAGTGAGGCAGGTGACCTTGCACAGCCTCCCTCACTGAAATCCAATTCACTTGTATGTTGTGGCATTTCCTCCCTGATGTCGTAGTCTTCTTCGAGAATGAAGGACAAACAACAAGATGATGGAGAGACACATGACAGATTGAATCCTAAGCTAAGGGTTTTGGGTGTCCTGAATTTACCTAATTAAGGGATGAAGTAAAACAAGTAAAGGAGAGCACCCCAGGGAAAACAGCAACGTAAAGAATGATAATAGCTCATTTCTATAGCATCCTAAATGTTTGCCAATTCCTTTATTCACAACAACTCTCTAAGACAGGCATCAACAAATATTATTATCTCCATTTTTTTATTAAAACTTTTTTATTTTCAAAACATAAGCATGGATAATTTTTCAACACTGACCATTGCAAAACCTTGTGTTTCCCCTCCTTCCCTCCATCCCCTCCCCTACATGGCAAGTAATCCAATATATATTATACATGTTAAAATATATGTCAAATGTAATATATGTAAAACATATTTATACAATTGTCTTGCTGCACAAGAAAAATCAGATAAAAAAGGAAAAAAATGAGTAAGAAAACAACATGCAAGAGAACAACAAAAAGAATAAAAAATGCTATGTTGTGATCCACTCTTATTATGTCCATTTTACAAATGAGGAAACTGTGAGATTAAGGGATTTGCCCGTGACTTAATAAATGGTTATTGACTTAAAACTAAATAATCATGGTTGGTGTCAGATTTGAGGTTAAGAGTCTCCTGCCCTATCTCAAATCCCTAGGAATCCATGGCAATATCCACTACCACCACCACTACTCTTAGGTTATTTGGAAAGATATTACTAGGTCACTTAACTTTTGTTTGCCTTACTTTCCTTATCTGTCAAATAGGAAAAATAATATTTTAAGAACCTCTGCTCCAGAATTATTGCAACTTTAAAGCAATTTATAATAATAATAATAATAATAAACACCTTAAGATTTGCAGTTTTTTACATATATTACTCATTTGATCCTCCCAACAAACCAGTGAGATAGGTGTGCTATTATTATCCCCATTTTATAGATGAGGAAACTGACTAATAGAGATTAAATTACTTACTTGGGGTCCTATAGCCACTAAGTGGATGAAGCAGGTATAGAGGTCAAGTCTTCTCGACTCCCAGCCCTAATCCCTCTATCCATTAATGTGCATATATATCCATGAGAGTTATTTCTGCTTCATATATTCTAGGTAAAGACCCCATAATTTGACATCTTTTTATCTTCATCCCTAGCAAAGTGCTTACACACAATACGCAATGAATTAGTGTTTTCTGAATGACTATTGTGTGGAATGGTCCATTCCCTGACATCTTTTACAGGAAATATTCCCTTGCTCTAGAAGAGTAGCATGATTCCTAAGGACTTCCCCATAAAAAGGCCTCAGACCGTCTAAGCTCTCCAGTCCAGAAGGCTACCTCTCAAAGAACCGAGCATCACAAGATCCAGGCAAAAGATGAACAATGATCTCTAAGGCATGCTGTAAAAGGGATTCCTGTCTAAGAAAGAATGTGGAATGAGATAACCCCAGAGGTCACTTCCAACTCTCAGACTCTGTGAATTCTATGTAGATTATAAACAGACCTGTTCTGTGTTATATCAAAAGCAAAACTAGGCCTGAAGGATGAGAGTTACAAGGGAGCATCATACAGTTCCATTTAAGGAAGAACATGCTAGCAATTAAAGTTGTCATTGTTGTTTTTTAATCCAATGGGCTGCTTTGTGAGGTAATAAGTTGCCCATCACTGGAGATATTTGAGCAGAAACTGGATGAGAAATATTGCATGGAGGAATTTCCTACAGGAAGATTAGACTCTTAAGGTCCTTTCAGAATCTTAATAGTTCATGATCCTAAACCAAACCAGTTCCAGGGGCAGTATGAAGTAGGAGAGAAAAACATTAGGCATACTAGCTATGTAACCCTAGGATAAGTGACTTTCTCTCTTTGAACCTGTTTCCTCATCTGAAAAGTGGGTTTGATAATACTTAAACTGCTTCCTTTTGTTGTGAAAAAAACTACACTACAAAACATGAGTTATTATCTATTATTGCACACCCAGATATTATTCTGTTTCCCCCCCCCCAGGAGCTGAATAAACAGTATAGTGGGCCAGGGAGCCTGGGGGGGGGGTGCTAAGCTTCTTCCCCCTTCCCATTCCTCAGACCTACTCACCACCAGAAACTCCTTGAGGTGAGTCTCGATGTTCTTGTTGTGAATAGTAAACAGGGCAGCAGACACCTGAATGATGGCTTTGGTCAGGCAGTGAATGTTGTTGTTGTAGCCTGAGGAGTTGGGAAGGGAGAAATGAAAGGGCCACTGGACAGTCAGACAGTTCCAACAGGGCCCATCCAATGACTTCTGAGCAGGCCCCTCTCCCCCAGCATCCCCGACCCCAAGCGTTCATACCAGCCCAGAGCCCGTGGGGAAGAGAGAAGGGTTAGTGTTCTGAGTTTTAAACATGCCCTGAATTTCACAAGCTTCCCTTCATTAGTTGGATTAGAACAGAGCTTCCTCCCCAAGTCATCTCCATGACCAGCCTTTCTAAAACCCCTCTGACTCTCTCATTTCTTACCGTCCTTCTCTATACTGTAGAAAGAAGAGGAGTCTGTGGCTAGGAGAGGGATGGAAACTGCGACAAAGATCAGGAGCAGGCAGGCTACTTTGTACTCCTCCTCAGGAGATGAGCTGTCTAAGAGAAACATCAGGGTGGGGGGAGGAAAAGTCTGTGGCCTAGTGGACAGACCACTGGCTGTGGAACCAAAAGATCTCAGGTCTGCTACTCACTGCCTTTGTGGCCTTAGCTATGTCACTTCACTTCAAGAGGTCTGAAAAATGAGAGACTCAGACCAGTTGAGACTTAGTTTCCTCCTCTGTAAAATAGAGATAATATACTCTTGGTCCCTACTTC
The DNA here is from genome assembly GCF_048593235.1 of Sminthopsis crassicaudata. Classification (NCBI taxonomy): domain Eukaryota; kingdom Metazoa; phylum Chordata; class Mammalia; order Dasyuromorphia; family Dasyuridae; genus Sminthopsis; species Sminthopsis crassicaudata. The sequence continues at coordinate 223,306,168 of NC_133621.1, forward strand.
ATAGGTTTAGAGGGAAGATCTGAGCTGAGGGATAAGATTTTATGGGTGCAAAGGCAGGAGAACTGATTATGGGCAGTTCGAGAGAAAAGGAAGGGTTGGCAACACTGAAGAACGTGGGTGGGTCTGGGAACACAACTGAGGTTATCTGGTTCAAGTCCCTTCTGGGTATGTGTGTTTTCACAGATTGTGCTAAATATAGAAAATTCATGAAGAAATGTAAGAATAAAGTAGAGTAAAAGCACTATAGTTCAGTCTGTGGGTGGGTGGGTGGGAGAGCCATTACTTAAGTGAATGTGTCTGAATAAGCAGGCATTGGGAGGCCCAGGCTCACCATAGAAAAAATGCAAGAATGCTAGGAGTCTGCAAAACAATTTACCACTTCATTATATACAAACTTGTACTATTCTGTCATATTTTATGTACTAATCTTGCCTCCTCAACTAGATTGTAATGTTCTTGAGGGAAGGTTCCAAGTTCTATGCCATAATTGAAAATAGTGGAATGACTGATCTAGAGAAGTTATCTGTATCTCCCTCGGTTGAGGGTAGAGTCTGCCCTTATCCAGGCAAAGGAGAAATCCTTCTCCTCTACCCCCACCAAGGTACAGACTATATTTTTACCTGCTTTCAGGTTGGCAATGGCAGCCACCAAGGCGGGATCGATGTCACAGCACACACCTGCAGCAGAGGCCAGCTCAAAGACACTCATGGTCACCTAGAAGAAAAGAAATGAAATGAATGTCCTGGAAGGGGTGGGTGCTCAGGGAGAGGATGGGATGTGTGCTTAGCAAAAGCTCCCAAGACTCATTTTCTATAACCTCTGATTTCTCATGCATCATTTTTCACCTAACCTTTATCTCGATTGTCTTCTCATCATGACTCCCAAGCATCAAAGAAATTAAAAGGCAAGTTCAAGACCTCCTACATTTCTTACTATGACCTCTTCTTTCTGGTCAGAATGATTATCATTTTACTGTCTAGCCCCCATCATATCCTGGACATTGCTTCCCCTGTTCTTGCCCCTTTGTTCAGAATCCCTACCCAAAATGCCCTCCATTGGTATCAATCTCAATTATTTCCATCTTTGAGGGTCAAGCACAGACCTTCCACCTAGGGTAAAACATCCTTAACTACCCCTTCCCAACCATCTCTCCCACCACCAAATTCCTATAATGTTTACTCTCTCCACTATTCATATGGAACTTATTACATACTTTATTTTGCTTTGTCAGGCATTAGTCTTGTCTCCTTGCCCTAAAGGCAGCTAGGTAGATATGGTGCACAAAGCACTGGGTCTAAAGTCAGGAAGCCCTGAGTTCAAATCTAGCCCCAGACATTTACTAGCTGTGTGATGCTGGTCAAGTCACTTAATCTCAGTCTGCCTCAGTTTCCTCAACTCCAAAATGAAAATAGTAATAGCACCTTCCTCCCAAGCTTGTTTTGAGGATCAAATGAGGTATGTAAAAAAGGAGCAAAGTGCCAGCTCATAGTAGGCACTTAATAAGTATTTGTCCCTTTCTCTTTCCTCCTTTTCCCACTAGATTACATACTTCTTTGTTTTTATCTCCTATTCTGAGAACAGTGATGAGCTGCAATTACCCCAAAATTCAGTATAATTTCAGATCATAAGTAAAAGTTGGAGATGCTACAGGCTTATAGTATGCACTTAATACTTATAGAACCGTTGGATTTTAGAAATGGAAGCAACCTTAAAGGTTGCAGAGATAGTATGGTATAGTGGAGTCCTATGTCTGGAGTCAAAGGACCTGATTTCAAATCCAGACTGCCATTTCTGCCTGTGTGATCTCCAGCAAATCACTTAACTTATCTGTGCCTCAATTTCCTAATTCAAAGAGGTTCAACTCTATGGTCTTACATAGTCTAAATTCCCACTTGATATGCTAGTTCCTTATATTTCTCTGATTCTGATAGTCATGCAGCCTTTACATGAGTACTGCAAGAGCTCACTACTTTTCAATGCAGCCCAGTCTTCTGTTGGACAGGTTTAATTGTTAGAGTGCTCTTGCAAATATTTAACCCAAATCTTCCTTTTTCTCAAAAGGGCAGAAGAAGAATCATGAGAAAGAACAGTGAATAAGTTGACTCCAGAGAGTCCCTCTATCCCCAATATCTCTATATAGGACTAGAGACACATTTTGAAATATTTCCAATATGAAAGGGGTTTTTCCTAAAGAAATCATCTTCCTACTTTTCCCAAAGCAATAGTCCCCTGTTACCCCAGCCCTTCAAAAATAATAGCCAGAGCCTCTAGTATAAGCATCCATCTCTTCTCCACGTTCCATCTACTCATTTCCATGGGAAGCTTTGCTCAGAGTTCAGTGCTGCCTGGGAGAGATCAGCTTGTCAAATTCCTGACAGGCTGGTGCAGCCCAACCTGGCCATCAGCAGCTGCCAAAAAATGAAGGCTCCCCTGATAAGAAGCTGCCCTTCACTATAAAACCAGACAGCAATTGGGATGAGAGGGCCTTGGGGAGGGCTTCTCATCCAACTCCCCACTTCCAAATAGCCTGTAACCACTTTGCTAGAAAACAAGTTTCTTTTTCTCAAATACCTTCAAGAGAATATTTCATAAGCCCAATTAGATTTTTCTTGAGGAAAGCTCATCTAGTCAAGGGACTAGCAATCTTGGCGAGGAAGGGGCAAGAAAGACTATCTGAGTGCATATTCTTAGAAATTTTATCCTCTTTGAAAATTATTTTTTCAGTTAATATCAGAGAGACTTTGCACTAATTTCATTTCTATTGGCTATATTTATACATATATATACATCCATATGTATGTATGTGTACACATATATAATATATACACATTATATACCCGTGGTTATATATAACCATATGCATGTACCTATGTGTTGTTTTTCAATTGTGGAGATATGTCCAACTCTTTGGGATCCTGTAGATTGTACTGTCCATGAGGTTTTTTGGCAAAAATACTGGAATAGTTTGTCATTTCCTTCTCCAGTGGATTAAGGCATAAATTGACTTGCTCAGAGTCCCACAGCTAGTAAGTATATGAGGCCAGATTTGTATTCAGGTTTTCTTGACTACAGGCCCCAATGCTCTAAAACCAAGCCATTTAACTACTGTTCTATATATATATATAAAATCATAACACAAGATAATATAACACACTAAAAGAAATAGATGATAAATTACTGATTGTCCCTAAAAGACCATTGCTACAGGGCTCATCTGTAAGTCAGGAACTGGTAGGGACCTTGAAGAGCTCCTAAAGCCTTCTCACATTAATATAAAGGTAAATTAAGTTAATCATATTAGTTAATTGCTAACATAAAATAGTAAATACATGTTCTTGAGGGAATGGAGTTTAGATCAGGGATAGAGTAAATAGAAGGAGAAAAGAGACACGGCAGCAAGGATACGTTAACAAGGCCAGTGATGAAGGAGGGGTTATTCAAATAAAGTACCCCAGTAAAAATAAGATCTCTAGGTCTCAGAAAAACTAATTATAAGTACAGAACTTCAGATGTGTGCCATCTTCTGGTTGTTGACCTCTGCTCTGGTCCAACACTTTTTAGAAAGGAGAAAACTAAAATTTAAGAAAATGAAATCCCCATTCTTGCTTCAACACTCCTAGTCAAAAAATTATCCTAACATGTAGTTTCAGTTATTTCTCCTGCCATACAATCCCATTGCTTCTTGCCTTCTTGGAGAAAACCCTTCCCTTTACCATTATATTATACTTCTCAAAATATTCTAAGGATTATCAAGAAAAAAGTAGTCAAGGAATCTCAAACTTCTCCTTGTTGCGTAACTGCCCCCAGGGAGGGTGATATTCTCCGCTGCTCCAGAAATGTGGTTCTTGCTCCAGAAGACCCACTCCCTGTGCTCCCTACCCCAAGCACACTAACCTACTCCAAGGTACTTAGAAGACGACCCCAGTTGAGACCTGACAACAAGCATGACATATAAGTTAAGGAAAGAACTAAGAAAGCACAGGGTTTGTGGGTTGGGTTTTAGAGCATAAATGATTGTCTAATCTATTTCCTTCATTAGCAGTAAGAAAGAGAAAGATTCCTCTCATCAGGATTCACTGGGGGAAGTTAATTGGAAGGAAGGTGGGATGAAGGGAACGGGAAGAAAGCCCACCTTGGTTCAAGAGTTTGTTGTTTCACTACTAACAGTTTTTTAGACAGGTTGTCGGCATGACATTTTCTCCCTACTGATACTGCATGGGAGAGAGTCAGAAGCAGGTAATGGAAGCTTTTAAAAGTCTTAGAAAAAGATTAGGGAGGAGCCAGAGAACTAGGGAACTTCTAAGGGGTTGAGGGGATGTAACAGAAATAGAGCAATTCTGTCTCATTGAAAAAGTGCCTGGGCCCTTGACTCAAAAGTAGTAGGGACTCATTTGTACTTGTTCAATATCTCATTTGGATTCTCTTCATTTCAGATGGAAAGGCACAAGATAACTCTAGTCTCTGCTCCTTATAATGTTCTCATAGTCCCTACTCTCTCCTTAAAGTGCCATTCAAAGCATTATTCTCCTCTGAACCCAGAAATGTTCTGGTTTGCAGCCTGGGGAAAAAAAAATCATACATAGGTCAAAAGTCACAACCTTACCTTTATATCTGTATCTGGAGTGACAAAATCCTTCAAGCACTCAATAGGGCCCATGAGGAATGGGCAGTGGGAAGAGAAAACCTGGAGTAAGAGGGAGAAAAAAGATCATAGAGGTCCTAATGGGATGGCCAGTGGCTACAGAAGGTAAAGGAGGTCCTGAATCAAGCCAGAAGACCCCATCATTTAGGGCTGTGAGAACGGCTTGCTCATTGGGAACGTCTATTAATCCTAGGGCAATCCTCTTATATATACTGGCTAAAAAAACAACAATTATATGTATACACACACACACACACACACACACACACACACACACACACATATATATATATATATATAATTTTTCTTTGATGTTTTATTTCAGTATAAAATTATTATTATAATCATGAAAACAGTATTCATTTAGTGCAGAGTGCTGTACTTCTGCCTTTCTCTGATCCATGCTATAGATTTAGCAAGCGTCTTTTAAGGACCAGACCAGCTCAATTCAGAGGTTCGGCCACCCAAAAGCTGGCCACCAGGGGGCAAACTTTTGGCTATTTCAACTCATGAAACAGCTTCTGACTCCTTAAAGGGGTTGGAGCTGTCCTCCGGGATGACATAATAGATTCCTGAAGCACTGAACTAATGTCAGAATATGAGAGATGCCCCCAACTCCATACCTCCCCTGCTCCTAGGGGCTTTCCCCCAAGATCCTGTGTTCCTTTCCTCAGAGTTCTCCGATTTGCTAACTGATCTCCCTTTCCCTTTACCTCTCACCTCTGGGCCCTCCCCCAAGCTCACCTCTCGAAGGCCCTCCTGAGCCATGGCCCTAAAGCTGAGGATGACCCCAATTATAGTCATTCGTTTCAACACATTCTCAGCTCCTAGGAAGGAAGGAAAGGAACATTAGGAGAAGGAACTCTGCCTGTCAGAGGCAACCCCAACTCCCTCAGGGAGCCCACCTTTACATGGCTAAAGAAGCAGGCAGCTGCTCATTGCCTTGTGCTATAACCCCCCATAAAGCGTTCTTAACTGACCTCCCCAGCCCTGGAGGTAAGAAAGGAGAAAAACAAGGATGGTGGACCACTTAAGGAAAGGGGAGGGAACTTACCAGTCAGCTGGGGCAGTAGAGAGGCCATGAGCTCTGGCTTGCTGAAGTTGGATCTAATCTGGACTAGCACATCCATGTTCTCTACTACCAGCTTCTACAATCCCAGGAGCAAGACACCGTGGATTAAGCACTCAGAGGAAGAGAAGCTTAACTCCCATGTTCTCTTACCCAGCCAGGAATCCTCTCTTTCCCCTCCCGGGCATCTGGACTATCTCCTTCCTGGGGACACCACCAAACACCCACCCACTAGTGATACCTTCAGCTCCACAATCTGGGAAGTCACGTGCCACATCAGGTTCTCACTTAGAAACTTCATTCCATAGGGTCCTAGGAGCTCAGCCAAAGCCCGCATCTCTGGACAAAGAGAGTCAGAGTTAGGACTCCTCCAAGTGGGGCACAAACGCAAGCGCAAGTGGGGCAAGTTCTGGTCCCTGAATTCCCCTGAATTCACCCTGTGCCCAAAAGGACTATGTTACCCCAGACATGGATGTCAAGGTATAGGGGTGACTCTGGGGTTTAGGGTAAGGCCGAATTTACTCATAAGTTTTTCCAAGCCCAACCAAGAAACAGCTGGGTTTTTAAGACAGGCTAAAGAGAGCATTCTTTCTAGAGGAATAGCCTCTTAAGGATTTTGGATGGCTTCCAAACAGTAGTGTCAAATTGAAACAGAAACAATTCACTAAACTGTACATAAAGATCTCTGATGGCAACAAATCAATCTAGAAAACCACATACTGAAATTATCTATGTTCCACTATAATTTTGTTTTTATTATTAAATACTTTCCAATTATATTATAATCTAGTTTAGGCAGCACTTGGAAGTTATTGTTAAACTGTAATCTAGTAATTTGCTTTAAAGTATATAAATCAATCTAAAAGCACTTGAGAAGCACCTATTGTGTGCCTGCCATTGTGCTAGGAGTACTGGGAATATCCCACACCTTTCTTTAAGTAATGACTGCATAGCCAATAAGATTTTGTATATGCTTAAATTCGAAAGGCAATGTAGAGTAATGAAAATAGCTGATTTTGTGTATCACTCTGTAGAACACTTTACATATGTTAATAGATACTGTATACAAAGCTAGAAGAATCATAATTTTTTTTTCTTAGACCTAGACCTGTAATTGCATTGGTGGATAAACTCCTCTGTACCAGTACATATCAGCACCTGCTCTTCAACTTATAGAATTGCTTTTATTACGTAAAAACATAGATGGAAAAACAGAAACAGAGAGTTTAAGTTATTTGTCCACAGTCCCACAGCCAGTAAGTACCAGAGGCAGCATTTGAACCCAGAACTTCTGTATTCCAAGGCCTGCCATTAATGCAAGAGAAGCAAGGTCCTGCCATGTAGGAGAGTGACAGAGAAACCACACTGATAAGCAGAGGCAGTAAGGAGGCAGAAGTACACATCCAGACGTTTTTGAGACCCCTCAAGGAGGAGACAGGAAAGGGAAAAGGTCACATCATCATCCCACTCCTGCCCCCTACCTCCAATCAGGGTTGCTTAGTGTTAAAACTTGAAAGAAAGCAAGTAGATGGTTTATGTGTCATTTCAGGCAGAGAAAAAGAAAGTTGGATTGTTTAACAACTGGCACCTGTTCTTTTAGCTATCACAATGGCTTCAGAACTTTCATAAGGGAGAATGGCATTCTTCCCTCCTTCCCCTTAACCTTCTTTCTCCCTTTCTGTCTCTCTACCTTTTCCTTCTCTTTCTCTTAACTTCCTCCCTTCTCCTTCTCCCCTTACCTCTTTCTCTCATCTCCCTTTCTCTGCCTCCCCTAACACATACTAGGTCCCTGGTTAAGGCCCTAAAATCTCTCTAGGGGAGAAGACAGCACAGACTCCCCCCCACTCAGTCCCTAGTCCCCCAGCCTATAACAAGGCTTATCAGAATAAGCAATGGATTTGGAATCAGAAGGTGACCAAGTCCATTTCCCAACTCTGCCACTAGCTGTGTGACCATGGGACCAGTCACAAATTTTCAGCTTCTTTTTTCCTATCTATAAGATAGGGATTGTAACACTTAAAAAGACCTGTATCCCAGGCTTATTGTAAGAAAGCACCTAGGATATCTGAAAGCATAATATAAATGTAATTATTATATTACTTTAAGAATTTAGGAAAGTTAATAAAATTAAGGAAAGTAATTTTGTTAATTTTCTTAAATTCTTATTATATATTGTAATATATATTGTGACTTCATCACCGTAGAAAGCTTGGGGTGAGGAACTCCCTCTCCCCAGCAGGTCAGAACACTTTCTATAACTTACTCAGAGAATTATCTTGAACTGTGAGAGGACAGAGATAGAACTTGAACCTGGAGCTTTCCTGCTTCTGAGGCAAGGTCTTATTTATTAATTATACTATTAGTTGAGTCTCAATCACTAATAATAAGAGAATGTCCTTCTTTGAGCTACTAAAATTCTGCTTGACTTTCAGCCCATTCCCTCCTGTTCTGCTCTCCATTTAAATAAAGTAATTTATCTTGTGGAATAAAGCTATCCAGAGACTGAATGCTGCTACTCTCTTTGCTTTTTTCCTTATTATCTTATCTTATTATCCCCCAGGCTGGCTATCTCTGGGCTGCACTCATTTTGGAGCTCCTATTCACAATTTCCCTCATCCTTCTGAGATTGGAAAGAGAGGGGGTGGAAAGAGGTAGAGTTGTTCTAAAATGGATCCCAGGAAAAAGAGAATGTGTAGAATGAAAACCAGAAAAGTAACTAGAATGGGAAGGAGATATCTAGAATGAGACCCAAAGAGGAGAGAACATCATGGTACAGGAGCAAGAGCACGAGTACTGGAATCAGAGGATCTGAGTTACGATCCCAGCTCTTCCTTACCATCTGTATATAAGCAAGTCTCTTCCTTTCTCTGAACCACGGATGGCTCATCTCTAAAATGAGAGCTTCAGACTACTTGACTTCTAATCCCTTCCAACTTTGACAGTACAGTCTGGGCTGAGAGTCCCACAAGTTGGCCCCACCTCTCCGGCAGGCCTTGCCCGCCCAAGTATTGAAGCTCACCTGAAACGTCAGAGAATTCTTCAGCACTGAAGCTCTGCTCCCCCTCCCTGGGGATGCTGATGAAGGCCTGCATGGCTGGAGAAAGAATGATAGTCCCACTGCTGGCTTGTCTCAGAAGGCTCTCCAGGTACCTGTAAGTACAGCCAAGACAGTGAAGAGAGCAGTAAGGGGAGGTGGAAGAAGGCGCTCTCTGTCCAACTCAATCCAATCAGTCTGTACACTCTGCTCCTGGGGGAAAATCTCAGCTGGGCTGGGGGAAGGAAGAGGTCAGGATTCCACAAAACCAGAATAGATTGTACAACATTTTAATTAACAACTCAAGCTGCCAACTCAAAAAATAATTGTCTCTAATTTGCAAGCCACTTTGCCTCTCACTTGCATGACAATCATTCTGTGTCAAAATGCAAGGGACTTTCCTAGCTTGCTTTCCTTTTAGTCCCAGTAACCCCTTCTCCCCTCCCCAAACCCAAGACTTGCTCAGTCAGGCTTTGTGGATTCATCTGACTTGAGGGAACTGAGTAGGAGGGACTCCTTTCTCAGGTTGAATGGCATCAATTAGAATACTAACTTCAGAATCTAGGAAGTAAGGGAACAGGCATTTATCAGGTACCTACTATTCTATTATCTATAATATAATTATATTATAACTACTATAATATCTCATTTGATCCTTTCAACAACTGTGGGAGGTAGGAGCTGCTATCGTCCTCGGTTTACAGTTGAAAGAACTGAGGCTGATGGAGGCTAAGTGACTTGCCCAGATCCATACAGATAAATGTCTTCAGCTGCATTTGAACTCAGCTTTTCATAACTGAGGGACTAATAGTCTGTCCATTGCTCCTATTAGCTGCCAAGGCGTACAGGATGCCCATCTATACAAACTTAATATCCAGGCCCAGAAAAAGGCCCTAGGGATGCTAACATCCGGGCTCCAAATCCCCCATCCCTGACAGGAGACAACTAGGGAGACTAGAAAGAGCCCTAGTTCAAACTGCCTCTGCCACTTAATATCTGTGATCTCAGGAAATTCTTCCTTTCTTTGGCCTCAGGTCCTTCACCTGTGATCTGGCTGCAGGCTCTTTCCTGCCCCTTACATTTCTAGACCCTATGACATTCCTCCCCTTTGCTTCTGATTAAATGGAGAGAAATCTAGCTCTAACCAGGAAGTTATAGAGGCAGCCTTTCTCAGCCGCTCCCCCTGCAGGCCTGTCTCTGTACCCCATTCACCCCAGTCTCTGTCCCCACATTCTGCCCCCCACAACCAGCCCACTCTGGGGGCTCTTGAAAGTTGTCTGACTCCTATTGATTCTGGATCAAGAGCGCCACCCAGTGGCCTCACCTGTGCAAGTTCTTCCCAAGTCCTGGGGTACACATCAGAGGGGAAGACTCCATTGGGAAGACGCCTTATCTCTTAAGAGAACCCTACCATGGAGTGGGAATAACCTTCATTATCGGGCCTGAGAAATAGGGGACCCTTGTTTGGAGGAAGGGTGACAGTGACCCCAAAGGAAAAGGATGGCATTAGACTGGGCACAGGGGAAAGAGATTTGGATTTGAAGTCAAAAGACATGGATTCAAATTCTTGCTTTCACTAGCTGAAAGAACAGTTGGTTCTTTTGTTTAAAGTTTCATTTAAACCAAATCACTCAAGTTCTCCGGATTTCTTTCTTCACCAGCAGGAGGATGAATTAGGTAGATGAGTTCTGAGGTCTCTTCCAATTCTAAACCTAAGCCCTAAGTTGGAGCAGGCTTTCCACGACAAAGTCAGAGGGAAAAGAACTAAAGCAGAAGAGGAAGAAGGGAGGGAAAGAGAACTGAAGGAGACCTTACCAGTTGGTGTAGAGAGTGGTAATGGTCTGCTCCCCCGAGGAGTCCAGCGGCTGGGTCTGCTGCAGGAGAGCGTTCCGGATAACCCGACAAACATCCACACCCAAGAACTGGGTCAGGGACTGAATGAAACCGATGTATGCCTTGACCCCCGCCAGCACTTCAGAGGGCCTTGCAATCTCCTGAGTCGTGGCATTGTAACCGGCTAGCCACACTATGGCTCTGCAGGAAAACAGGCCAAGTAGTGAGAGTTCTGGGATCCTTGTTCTCCAGCCCAGTCCCTGTGGGCCCATCCCACCCCTTTCTCCTCTTGGTGTTTTCCTTAGTCTCAAAGGAAGAATCAGTCACACCTCCTCTGAGACATGGTGAAGTTTCATGCTTTGAGATCCTGGGGCAGGGAGTGGGAGCATCCTTCCTAAAAACAGGTTTTTGAGGACATGTAGGAGAGAACATCAGGACTTGAGAGTTGGGATGGGAAATGGCTAAAAATGGGAATCCAGGAAATTGGGGTAGGGAGAAGCAGAGAATAGGAAGGATCTTAAAGACAATTTTATATACTTTGGTTTCTCCTATGGCCCAATCTATAGACGGAATCCTATCCATACCAGAGTTCATGGGGGCTAAGCTTGGGGTAGGAAGGAGAAATCCTTAAGGGAAATTACTAAGTCATTCACATAAATATTGGCACTGGGAAAAGCAATTAGACCTTGATTATACATAGAATTTCCCAAAACAAATCTTTATTACCGAACTGCCTTCTTCCTGACCATGCGCAACCTTCTTTCCAAGGCGCCAGGGAAAATATATTGTTTGTCATAGCTTCTTTACAACGTAATTAGGAAGATAAAAGCTGTGACATCCACTATCATCACTACAAAATAAATATGTATGAAACATATCCCCAAATCAAACAGAGATGATGTGGGGATTATTATTTTGGATTATTCAGGCTATTTATACTAGATTGCTTCTCTCCCTCAGCATGGAGATCTAACGAATGCATACTCCATTCTAAAAATAAGGGTCTTCTCTTTTCTAGGGATGAGGAGAGCAATACCTGTTGAGCCGTTCTTCCAGATGGCTGCTGAGATACTCGGAAGGGAAGATAGTGTGCTCAAACACAGAGAGACTATGCACATGGTTCATGGTCAGAGCCAACTCCGTCAAGGTCAAGTGTAACTTGTCCATGCTGAGAGAAATTGATTAAGAATAAGGATTAAGTTGGCCCAGATCAGAACATGAAGCTTCAGATTTCACTTTCTCCTCTACCTGACCCACCCATATTCCCCCTACTTAATCAGCTCCTCCCAGCTCAGGGAGATTAAAGGGACCCTTGAACTTTACATCCTCTGGGTATTTTCACCCTCTCCACATGGTCCGCTAAGAAATTCCATGGCTCTGCATGTGCTGATACATGGCATAAAGACCCCTCTGCCCTAAGTTTCTTCCCACTCCAATCCATTCTCTACAAAGCTGCCAAAGTAGCACAGGTTTGACTATGTCATCTTCCTACTCAGTGAGCAGATTGAAGCACACTTTTTTCACTCTAATTTTTCAGGGAGGGAAACAGTTCCTTTTGTAACATAACAAATATGGAAATGTTTCGCATAACTTCACACATATAACCAATACCACATTGCTTGCCTTCTTAAGGGGAGGGGAAGGGAGGGATAGGAAGGAGAGAATTTGCATCTCAATTTTTTTAAATGAGTGATACATTTTTTAATGTAATTAGGAAATATTTAGTGAAATAAAAATATTTTTAATAAAACATTTCTATTTTTCTGGTTCTCTTATATATTACTCCTCTCCATCTATTCTACAATATAGCCTTGCTAACCTTCACACAAAATCCTCCCCATCTCCATGTCTGTCCCCTCATGCCTAGAATGTATTCTTCAGCTCCACTTTTAGATTCATTGGGTTCCTTCAAGACCCAGCTCAAGTACTACCTTTTGCAGAAGGCTTTTCCTGATACCTGAAGTTGTCAGTGCCTCATCCTCAAAGGTATCTTATCTCTGAATGTCTTTGCTTGTACCTGGCACACACCCCACTTGAGAGTACTCTCCTTGAGAGTAGGGACTGTTTTCCTTTGTATTCCTTCCATTTAGCATCAAGTCTGGCACAAAGTTGGGGCTCAATAAATGCTAAGTTGATTGATGGATGCTTTCCCAACACCTGCCTCCCTACCCCATCCTTACCTACCCCCTTCCTTCTGGATCATGTCAATTTCCCTCTTCCCATCCCTTGCCCAGTTTCCAGCTGGCCCCAATCCCAGACACTTCTTACTTTGTAACAACACTACGGTTCTTTCGATGACTTTCAGCCCCTGGTTTGTCCCTCTCAGGTTCCCCCTTTTTAGGGGTCTGTTTATGTTTCATGGTCTTCTTGTTCTTGGCTTTGCTGATAGTGGTGGCACAGTGCTTAGGAAGCAGCTTTCAATACAAATAGGTAAAAAAAAAAAAAAACAGAGAAAATGGGGGGGGACACAACTATGCAACTAAAAAAAAATTGACATTCATTGATCAGGAAGGCTTATTACATTCAAAATCAGTCTCAGATATTTACTAGCTTGTTTCCTCATTTGTCATAATAGCATCTCCCTCCCAGCACTGTTATGAGGATCAAATGAAATATTGCTTGTAAGACACTCTCCAAATATTGAAGTACTATAAAAAATAGTTATTGTTATAATTATATTCAAGAGTAACTAACTTGAAGAACAGCAGAGAGAGAATTTGAGAATGGCTTCCCAAAAATAGGAGGGAGGGAGAATATGACTACTACATTTCATAAAACCCCACAAGAAAATTCCCCACAAATTTTTTAAAAAGAGGACTAGATTACATCAGCAAGAGAGAGTCCAAAATTCAACTTGCCCAGATATACCCCTATCAAGCTTTAAGAATACTACAGCAAAAGGTGGCCAAGGAGAAAAAGATCACGTTTTTCTATCCTTCTATTCACAGAATCAGAACTCTCAGATTAACGTTGCCTTTTGAGAATAAATTTGACAATAGCCCTCTTTCCAAGTAGTACAAGGCATTCTTGGGCAAGTTTTACAAGGTTCTATCATGATTAGGAAGACTGAGAGTTCACAGGCTCCATTGCTCTAAGTTCAATAGGATCAAATTAGCTATGGAATAGTGAAGTCTGTGGAGCCAAATAGAGGGGAGACAATAAGTTAGGTGGAGACAATAAATAGGATAATAAGTAAGACAATCAATCTACTAGCCAGAAGACTGAAGACATATTCATCAAGAAAGTGAGAACTCAACACACAGAAGCTTTGCAATTGGCCCATTCCAGGATTTCTAACCCTGACAGGTACAAAGTTCTTGCCATTATCTAGATACCAACTCACTTTATTTTCTCTCTCTCTTCATATATATATATATATATACACACACACATATAGATTTATAAATATACATATATATACGCATATATATATATATACACACATATAGATTTATAAATATACATATATATACACATATATATACACACATATAGATTTATAAATATACATATATATACATATATATATATACACACATATAGATTTATAAATATACATATATATAAACTTATAGATGTATATGTGTATGTATACAATTTTATCCTTTCATATAGTACCATGAAAGTGATATGTAACTGGTTATCATAAAAAGACTTGGAATCTTTTATACATAAAAATCACTATCCAAAACTTGAACACCTTCTCTTCTAAATCTTTTCTTTTGACTCTTACATCTCCATTTTCACCAGAAGGCTCCATAGTCAGACACTATTAGGCACTATTAGGCACAAGGAAACTAATGCCCCTCCCCAAATGTGACAATACAATTTAATAGTTCAAAATCTGTTTTGTCCATCAGAGGAATTGCCTTGGGAATTGCTCATTCAAAGCAACTTTTCTCTATTTCATAATATCAAATTTATCCTCCAAGTACAGCATTTGCCACTAATAAGGACATTCAAGGAATACACTACAGGGTCTATAGACATGGGCTGTATGTATTCTGAGCCAAGGCAGTATTGGTTGGAGTAAAGTGTACAGGATACCAAAAGGACAATTTTGAAGGTGAAAACGTACATCTGTGTGGATAAGTTATGGTATGTTTGTTAAATCAGTCACATTGCATTATTAGGACTTTAGCTCCCATACCATCAAGCACCTATATAATCAAGAAATATTTGTTAAATGATAAGTGAACAAGCTCCTAATAAAATATACATATGACTTTGTCATCTCTTCCTTAAGCAAATTACTTAGATTTTCTGTAGTGTGTATTATTTTCCTCGTTAGCGTTTCCCCACAATAGGGACCATTCTCTTTCTTGTATGATAGTAAGGGTGCTGGAATGAGTTTGGGTCCCAGGTCTAATGTTTACTAGCTGTGTGACCCCAGTCAAATCACTATATCTCTCTGAATTTCATCTCTTTCATCAATAAAAAGGCTGACTAGAATATTCTTATTGCCTTCCCTCATAGAGTTATTATAAGGAGAGAAAACTTAATGCATTGTATAAGTGTGATACCCACCCTCTACCCAGGAGGGCTTGAGACAGTTACTTAAAAACCATCTCTACGACTCTCCCTGTAGAGGTAATCACGAGTTTTGATTGCCTTAGAGAAGACCTCTGAACTTATGACATTGTATGTAGGGGGAGAGAGAATAAGAAAAAGGGAGGGAGAGACAGAGAGGGAATAGAAGAGGAAAGGAGAAAAAGATAGATAGAAATAAAGCCAGAGAGACAAGAGGGAGATAGAGAAGAATTTTAGAGACTGAGCAGGAGAGAACATTTGAATGGCTTCTGGGAGTGCCTGAAGTCACAGACAGGTGGGGAAAGCTGGCTCCACCAATTTGTCCCTTAATCCCTAGTACTTTCACCCCTAGAGACTTGAGATGACTTTTCTTGTGAGTATATTCTTTCCTAGGGTGATCTGAGATTTTATCTCACTCAAGTTAAAAGGCTATTTTCCATTGTATATTCCATCATTTACCCTCAACTGTAGATCTACTCCACTTTCTGATTTATAGAGTTTGAGGTTTTGGTTTTTTGTTTTGTTTTGTTTTGATAAATGCATTTGCTTGATATCTGCTATCTTTTATGTAACAAGTGTTTGGTGGGAGGGAGCTAAACTATCCAAGAGCGAAGTAGCTATCCCGCCTCCACTCCCAGTGGGGGAGTAGGAATAATTCCCCCCTGAGAGAAAGTGTTTTTTGCCATGAACCTCTAAAAGGGTATTGTACCCCAAAACTACACATATTTGATGTACAAAGCCCAATTCCCTTCTTGGAGATAGGAAAGTGGAGGAGTGAATGCCCAACCTTAGCCCTCCTCCTACTCCACCCAAGGGTGAAAACTGCAGTCTCCCTTGGAGATATGGAGTGGGTCATTCTAGATCTTATCTATCTAAATATATTCTTGCAATGTGGGCTGTCCTGGGTCCCTGTAGCCCAGCACCATCTGTCACAGTTAAGTCCGCTGGGACTCTGTTACCTGGTCTTCCACTAAAACATGGCAATCCTATATTGCCTGGCCCATGCATGCTACACAGACACATATCATTAGTATGTGTCTCATGCCCACAGCCAGGGTTCAACTCCATTACATGAGCTATTAGGAATAATAATATTATTCCTTCCTCTGCATCTCTTTCTAATGCCCAGCAAAGGGCTCTGTCCTAGTAAGCATTCAAACACTATGGATCTGTCTGTGAATATACACACACAAACAGACACATGACTCTTCAGAGATTGTGCCAACATTATCAGAGCAGCCACAAAGCTAAGGGAGCAACAAATTTCACCCAAGAAGCATGCAGAAGACCACAAGTCAGCAGCAAAGCAGGTTCTTTAATTCTAAAAACCTCTGCAATTCCTGTTCAGCCGCCCATGACCAGCACATCATGAGTCAGTCAGGAGTGAAAGGGAGGAAGGAAAAGAAAAGGGAGAAAAAAAATCAATAAAGAGGAAAAGGGTAGCCCTGGGCACAAAGATAAGGAGACAAAAATAGTGCAAAAGGGAGGACCTGGAGAATGAAAAGATAAGGTAGTATCAGTGTGCAAATGGCCCAAAAGACAAGGAAAAATAAATGACAGATAATAAGAAAAAGCCCACATGGGAAAGGAGTCCTAGCCTAGGAGTCTGGTATACTAAGATCCACTAGTAATTTCCTTTTGATGTTGAGTAAGCCATGAAATCTGAACCTCAATTCCCCCATCTGTAAAATAATGGGGCTGGCCTGGGTGAATTTTCTAGTGTCTCTGATTCTGAGAACTTGAACTACAAGGCCCAATAGGACCAAGACTTATTGCAAGCTAATTATAAAATTCTGCTATAAACAATGAAATGTCCAAGCCATAGGTTTATCCAAGGCAGGGGAAATGGAAAGAGATGAGGCATTTAAGGGAGACGGAAATGCTTAGCTGATGGTAGAAGGTGAGCAGTGGCTCACACACTTACCTGCTCACTCAGATTTCGCTGCTCAGCACAGATATCTAGGATACAGGTACTTGTTTGCTTAGCCAGATCTTCCAGGAAGGAATTGCAGTAATGAAGAGCATGGTTCTTCAAGTGGAGATACTGAAGAGAGAGGTGGAGAGAGGAGGTTATCACCAAGAAAACCTCGCCAGAGGCTTACCCAGACTCCCAAAGTATCACAACATCCACCTTTGAGCTTAATTTGAGCCATTTTTCTCTTTATACAGAAAGAGAAACAGAGATACAGGGGGAAAAAAGATGCCTCCAAATATTTACACACTACACACATATCATATTACTAAAATAAGTCAATTCAAGACAGAAGTGTCCACATACATAGTCTTATTTGGAACCTTCTTAGCTCCAGGAAACCAGCTTTCTGTGTCAGGGATTTGAGGCAAGGGGTTATAGAATCACAGGAAGGTATCAAGGCCCAAAGGAGTTAAATGTCTTGCTCAGAGCCACATAGTTTAAGTGGTAGAAATAGAAGTCAAACCCATGTTCTCTGATTGCAAATCCAGGGTCCTTCCTATTGTACCAAGAGCTAGCATACCTCCTCCGGACACATCTCATGGGTGCAGTTGGCAAAGTGGGCACAAATCTGGGGGAAGGCAATGGCATAGCGCAGCATGGTGGGCTCCTCCAGGGTCAAAGCAAACATCTTCTCAAAGGTACGGAGATGAAAACTGTAAAGGAAAGATAAGGAGTTTCACCTTGGCATTAGCCGGTGTCCTCAAGCTGAGAGTGAGAACCCAGCAAGACTGACCCTCCATATTTGTGGATTTATGGCCAAGGTCCCTGGGTTTGAAACGCTGATCTACTTGCCAGCTGAACCTGCCTGGTCAAGTTCCTTCACTTGTCAGATGCCTTCATTTCCTTATCTACATAATGGGGATAATAATGCCTAGATTACTTGCCTCACAGGACTAGATAGATAGATAGATAGATAGATAGATAGATAGATCAAATGAGCTAAAGAGCATAAATTTACTTTCCATATTACAGATACACAATAACACAATATGCATCTTTGCTGCACTTCTGTTTTTACTATTGGGTATAAGAATTAACTTGTTGCTCTCTTTTCTCTTACTAACCTTTAAGTTCCTAAAAGGCTGTGAGTATGTTTTCTTTACATTTTTTTTTTATCCTTTCACACTTGTGAGTACAGTGCTCTGGAGACAGTTGTCCCTATTATTAGCGATTTGCTGTTTATAAAATGTTCATTTTCTTCCCCTTGCACACTTTCTCTTTCTTATGTCTGGACTCTTGTAGAAAACATTCTCCCAATCTGAAAAGTCCTCAGTTTTGGGAGTTTATATCCCTATGATCTTTCCAAAGCCCTTTTGGGCATTCCTAGCCTTTAGGGAAACTTCCCTGATGAAATCTTGCTCTCCAGTAGACTCTGCTTCTTTGCTTCCTATTCCCTCTGCACGATATATTTATTATAGTCTTGGTCCTTCAAACACCTTCAGTTACCTTCAGGTCACAGGATATGTTTTTTACTCCCATCACAATGTAAATTTCTCCCAGGCAGACATTTTCTCAATCTTTCACACACCTTACTGATGTGCTCTCCTCTCTACATATCAGTGTTAGCACACAGTAAGTGCTTTTAAATGTTACCTGACTAAATGCTGCCTGAGTCTCAGAGAGGGTTAGCCCAGCTCCATGTCTACCTGACATCCAATTCTCTAATCCCCTCAGTCATTCCCATTGATTTCTTTTAAATTGCCTGAAAGGTATCCATGTCATTTAAAAAAAAAAAAAAAAAAAGAGAGAGAGACCTCCCAAAGTGGAAAGAACCTGGAAGATATTCAAAAGACAGTGAAAAAGATGATTTTAAAAGAAGAGAAGGATGAATTATCCCCTGAGAAACTTTCCTGTCTCCTTGTACCCTCCCCAATGACCCTGCCTTGGGGAATAAACTTCCACCTAAAATCCCAAAGAATCCTTTGTCTTATGCTCTCTGATGTACTTTTATTGCATTATTGTGTAAAACAGTCATCTATATCTTACCCCCTACTAATCTGTAAGCTCACTTTGAATAAATTGTGCCTCAGCTAAATATTATTTTTTTCCAGCACCTAGCACTATGATCTGCATAGAGCCAGTGCTTTAAAAATATTTGATTAATGAATGGATTCAAAAGTGCCCAAAGATCTGTTCTACAGTAAGTGGTAACCAATAGTTCCACATTTCCACTGAGAAAAGAACAAGTAGCAGAAATTCAAATAAGGGTATCAGGACTAACAGAGATACTGATGGATTCTGAAACAAGTCAGCAAGATAGCTTAATGCATCTTGGTCTTAAGATATCCTAA